>NC_142151.1:3238125-4480937 GCF_024610735.1 Ursus americanus | reverse complement strand
CCCCCAGCTCCCATACCACAATTTCCACCCATGTCCAGTTCCACCCAAAGAGTAGACACGTTAGGCTACAGGTCACTGCAAGGCTATATTATGCTGCTTTGGATGCTCCAAATCATTGCCCCCTACCATGCACTAGAATGATGCTTTCTGACCCATGTCGAATTTAAATAACTATACCTGTGGCCCCATTTAATGTTGACTTCCTGATTTTACTTTGTTCTTGATATGTTCCTTGTATGTTTATATCTACCCATGTGCCCATTTCGATTAGTAGTCAGGAAGCAAGGATTTGTACATGCGTAAGATGACAGGCTTGGGAGAGGTGGGAGAGGCGGGTATGGCCGGATGGCAGCTACGGAAAAAGAAAATGTTCAGATTGGAATAACAAGTTGAGGAAAGCAGACATGTGGGGCTAGGTTAGAAGACGCAGAATGGCAAAGTAGAGGGATTTATATTGATAAGGCAGCATGTATAACTTTGTCTTCTTGGATTACCCAAGTCCATCCTTAAAGAGGCTTTGTCTTCTTGGATTACCCAAGTCCGTCCTTAAAGAGGCTTTGTCTTCTTGGATTACCCAAGTCCGTCCTTAAAGAGGCTCCCTCCAGCAAGCTGGGCGGTCAAGGGAACATTGTCCTACCCTGAAAAGAATCTCAATGATGGTGTCACCTGGATAGTAGAATTGGGAAATCCAATGATAAATGGCAAGTTGATGAATCTAGGGGCACAACAATGGAGCTTTGGTGTGGAGAGAAGACCCAAAATCTGGTAGGAGTCTGGGTCAGAACCCAGAGACCCCAACAACGTAAAATCTGAGGACAGGACTGTTTTAGGGGGCTGGAGAAGCTTCTAGGGACTGAGAGTCTCACTTTAGGAAGCTTGAGATGGTGCCGGGATAGCATCATGAGAGTTGTGTACCTGGTGTTGGCCATTCTACCTTTGTACATTTAGCTCGGGGGGGGGGGTGTCAGAAACTTAAGGTCCAAGCAGGTAACTTAAGTAAATGAAGCAGGCCATATGTAAGTGCAAACACACACTTTGTGTGAGTTACATGGACCATAGTGCAATGTAGAGCCCATGCTCTCTGTACCTGGAATAGTGTCTTGCCTGGGGCAGGCACTCAAAAATTCATTTGTTAACTCTCTAAACCTCCCTACAACCTAACAACTAAAGAGGCAATGCCTGCCCATTAGTGAGTCTCCAGTACTGTGCTCCATTGCCAGGGCTGGCATTTATTCTCAGTCATCAGGGCTGGTGTTGTAGCCCTGGTCACGTATTTGAAACTCACGCCTAGGTAAACCTGAGTTTGAATCCTAGCTCCACTTCTTACTTAGCTGAGTATTCCTTGACAAATTATTTAACCTCTTTCACCTTAACTTTCTTCATCCATAAAATGGGGATAGTACTACTCATACTACCCTATTGGTAGGGTTATTGTGAAAATTAACTGAGATCGGACTCCTATAATTATTGTTTTCCATATTCTAAGCAGGAAACAGCATCCTTTCTAACGTTATCTTTACACAAAGCTTAGAGAAGTAGAGGTCAGAGACTAGAGGTGGGGGTTTGCACAGTGATGTGATCTGTTGGGTCCCCAAAGTTGGTGGTGCTAATGAATCATGAGACGTTGTTAAATATATGAAATTCTAATTTTGTTGGTATGGTAGGGTCCAGGAATCATTATTTTTATTAAGTACTTTTAGATGTTCCTGATAGGCACCAAATCAGGAACTACCCTATTCTCTCAACAAGGTGAGTGTCATCTCCTGCCTCTGCCTCTTCACACAGAACCCGGTGCCACAGTCTACCTGCATCAGGTGCTCAGTGCATAGGATTGACTGATGGGCCAGTGTAAAAGTTTGAGTGCTCCCTAGCCAGTTGGGATGGGGGTCTTTTCCCCACCCTTTATTACTTCCTCTGTCATAGAGCTTGTTCCATTGCCCCAGTGAGATGTAGGCGTCCCCGAAGTCTGAGAGTAAAGGACAAGGGGAAAAGAAGCCCAGGGATCTTGTTGGGTTTCACGATAAACTAAACACACAGGGTAAGGATCAGGTTTCTATCCTAGGAGGGGAGATCCGGTCTAGGCAGATTAGCTTGTTTATGAGTGATTTCTCCATCACGTCCCCTTAGGGCATGGACCCAGTTGGCTGACCTTGCTCAAGCCACCTGTTGACAGGGCTTCCTGTGTCCTGAGCTGGGCCTCCAGCACCCTCCTGCCCCCTTGTCTTTGTCAGACGCTCTGACTTGTAGCAGCTGTCATTGCTGAGCTCCTCTTCTGCCTGGCAGCTGCACTCAGTGCCTCATAATTATGCCCCTGGGGGGACTTCCTTGGAGGTGGAATATTATAGCACCGCCTTGAGAGTTCTCCCAGTTTTGCATTAATTCCAAATGATAGGGACGTGGAAAGCGGCATAGGGATAGAGGGCTGGGAGACAGATGCAGAGAGATTGGAAGAAGAAAGGAGAAACCACAGACAGAAAAAAGAGGAAATGAAAAATCTCAGGAAGAGAGGCCAAGAAAGACCTAAGGAGAGAAGTTAAAATCTGGGAAGCCAGTGAAGCGGTGAGTGGTATTCTTAGCACACACATGCAGAGTATGAAAGTCCTTGCTATTATCTGAGGAGGAGTGACATCCATGAGCACTGTTTCCTTTTTGTTTAAACAAGTTCCTGAGTAGGAACCACTAGACAGATGCAGTGACTCAGCAGAGGCAATAGGTAGGATGTTTGGAGTTTGCAAGCGCTGACTGATGTTTCCCAGCAGTGAGATCCTGGGAATTGTAGGGAGTGTGCGCAGTGACTCACGTGACCACAAGGCCTCCCTGCTTTACAGCCTCGGCCTTGCTTACCTGTTCTCTCTCACCTACATACCTATCCACCACCCACTTAGTGACCACGCCCCACTATCTCAGAGGTCCTTGGCCACAGGACCCTGACTGCGCTCACACGCCATCTTCTTCCTTCCAAACGCCACCTCCCTCAAAGAGTTTCTTGGGAGCCATGACTTCTTTTCTGTCAGGTGTCAAATCCTTTGCAGGCTCTTGCACCAAGCATCCTTCCCATCTGTGTCTCAGATTTCTGACCTGGGAAATGTACCTCAGGCTCACTGCTAACTCCGCCTTGCTGTGTGGAGTAGTGAGTGAACATCTTTCAGAAGCTTGGAGCTTGTCAGATGAAAGATGCCACGGTCAGCTTCTCTTCTTCCCCCCACTCCCCACCTCCCCTTCGCCCCTGAACCAAATTCTGCTCTTCCCTTTCTTAATGTTTACCAGGCACGTGAGCCCTTGATTACCAAAGCAAGTCACCTGAGGTCTGTGAACCTTGGTAGAGCCCAATTCTCCAACCTCATCCCACTCACCTCTGCAGCATTTGACACTGTTGACCACCTACTTCCTTTTTAAGATTGTAAAAGTAATGCACGCTCGTTGTTTAAAAAAAAAAAGAAAGAAAGAGAGAAAGAAAGGAAAAGAAAATCCAACACTATAGAGTTGAATTTAAGTAAAATATAAAAACTGCTAGTCCTCTCACCTCCCCCATACAGTCATGAAATGTGTCTCCAATTCAGCCGCCTCTCTCCAACCCTCTTTCTAAGCATTTACCATATTCATTTTTTTTTAAGATTTTATCCATCCATTTGTCAGAGAGAGCGCAAGTACAAGCAGGAGGAGCAGCAGGCAGAGGGAGAAGCAGGGTCCCTGCTGAGCAAGGAACTGGATGTGGGGCTCAATCCCAGGACCCTGGGACCACGACTCGAGCCGGAGGCAGACGCCCCATCAACTGAGCCACCCAGGCGTCCCTTCCAGCTGGAGTCTTTTTTTTTTTTTTTTAATTTATTCGACAGAGAGAGAGACAGCCAGCGAGAGAGGGAACACAAGCAGGGGGAGTGGGAGAGGAAGAAGCAGGCTCCCAGCAGAGGAGCCCGACGCGGGGCTCGATCCCATAACGCCGGGATCACGCCCTGAGCCGAAGGCAGACGCTTAACCGCTGTGCCACCCAGGCACCCCACATTTACCATATTCAAGTGTTAAGTGCCTGTTACTTCTTACTTGAGGTCAGTGACTGTTCATCTGTATGTCTTCATTGTTGGGCACAGTGCCTACCATATAGCAGGCATTCATTAAGTATCTGTTGAAAGAATAAATGAAGAAATGAATGAGTTAGTAATAAGAAAATTGGACTAGCATTCAAATCTCTGCTGCTTCCTTGTTGGGTGGACCTCAGTTTCTTTACCCTTCAAATTGGAATAATAATTCCTGACCTCCCTGCTGCCTCATGGGGTTCCTTTGAAATTAAATATGATGTCAGAAATAGCACCAGCACAGTGCTTGTTGAGTCCGATTCTAAAGGGACCTAGTTGCCCTTCTCCCTGCGCAAGCCTGGGCCCACCCCCTGGCTGTTGAAGACCCACTGTGCAGAGCCTGTACTGCCAGCTGTTGAGAAAGCATAAGAAGTTACCAGCCTGCGCTTGGGGAGCTTATGGTTTGACTGGGGAGATGCAGCCAGGCCCCGCCCGTGGAGCTGCAGTATGGATGCTAAGCCAAAGGCCCAGGGTTTGGGGAGGGACACGGAGGAAGACACCGGAAGAGAGCTTCTGGGAGTATGTGTGCGAATGCAGGCTGGGTCGTTAGTTTAGGAAAAATGAATGAATGAGTTTTAGGTCAACCTTTATTCCATGTGGGAGGCTGTTGCGACATCATCGGCTACTTCTTCTCCAGATCTCTGCCGATCCTTCCATGACAGGAACTCAAACTTGTTACATGATCCACCAAGAAAGTACACTTTACATTGCCAGTACAACACACCCACTTACATGTAGACATAACTGGAACAAAAGTTTAACAGTACAATACTTATTGCAACTAAGGGGGATACTGGGACATTTTTCATTTTTTAAAGATACTGTTTGCAACCCACTAAATAGATTTCATGGACCACTGATGGGATGTGATCTTCAATTAAAAAATACTGTCTGGTTCAATGATTCCACTTGAAGGTTTCTTTCAGTTCCGTTCTGTTCTATCTTGTTAACTCCAGTTTTTGGTTGAGAAGACCAAAGCTCAGTGAGAGTAAGAATCTGTCCAAGGATGTGTACCTGATAAATGGCAAGGCCAAGAGGCAAATGCAGGTCTGTGTGACTCTAAAGCCCATTGACTGAGTCATGTCCCTTTCTCTGGCACTTTGCCTCGAGGCTCTATCAGCCGGTCACTGGGTCGCTAATCAAGGATCATTTCTTTGTACCCCAGGATGTTTGGCCAAGGTGACAGATAAGCCTGCCTTGTATTATCAAGTACTACTAGCCTAAAGCTGAGCAGGCAGCCCTTAGACAATGAGATTTTAAATTTATTTTTGAGGGAGGAAGGGGGCAGTGCAGAGGGAGAGAGAGAATCTTAAGCAGACTCCATGCTCAGTGTGGAGCCCTATGTAGGGTTTGATCTCACGAACCTGAGATCATGACCTGAGCTGACATCAAGAGCTAGACAGTTAACTGACTGAGCCACCCAGGCGTCCCAGACAATGAGATTTTAACGCTCCCCTCCCCTCCCCCACCAATCGGCAGAGTTAGTTACAGAGAAAAGGTACAGTAAGATTGATTTCTTGCACAGTAGCTAAAGATAACAAGACAAAGCCATGTCTCCGCTGCCCACAGCACTGTCCTCACACCCCTCCCTCTCTCCTTTGGACCTCCTTAGTCAGAAACTGGGGGAGTCTCCTGTGTCACCCCAGGGAAAGAAGGAAGGCTGAGGGAAGACAATTAGAGAAGCAGATGAGCTGGGGAAAGAAGGGAGCTGAGGAAGCCCAGGAGTGCGGACCGACCGGGAAGGGTTTCCAGAGAAGGCTGCTGTTACCACAGGCCTCTAGTATCTTTGACATCCAAACGCTGCCAGAAGGCAGTAGGTTTCATGGGAAGAAGGAGGCAATTACAGGCTGTGTCCAGCCACCGTTGTAAAATCATTGGCAGCGGTGGAGGGGGAGAGGAGTAGGCTTTGGGTGTCCCGCTGAGATAAGGGAGAAACCAGCTGAGACAGCTCACAGAACTGGGCAGAACTAGTGTCCTGCCAAGCGGGTCTCTTCCCCTCTTTGTGCCGAGTGGTGGGTCATTGATAGACTAATTGTATTTGCTGACATGTGCGTATGACATATGCACAGGCGGACACATGCACGAGCGTGGACTACATCACACAGACCACTATTCAGTTTGGTTTGCTTTTGAAATCTCTTTTATTTCATGTTGGAAACTAATAAGCAGACCTGGTTTGAATTGATCTTTGCACTTTTTCCCTCCGTGGACCTCATAGCACAAATTATATATGTAATGGGTTTGTGTGTGTGTGTGTGTGTGTGTGTGTGTAGGTGTGTGTGCGGGCGGGCACATGGGCGTTTTTTGATGCTTATAACATCCTGGAAAGGGCAACGTTATTATTTTATGACATGAAGCCAGAACAGAAAAGGGGCCACCACTCACCAAAGATGGCAGCATGGGTGAGTGCAGAACCAGGATGAAAGTGTGGGTCTGACTTTCAGATCCAAAGTCCTGTCTGCCTTGAATGCCACAGTTAGTAATTCACCTCACGGAGAGCCTAGGCTGGGCTCCTATAAAAATTTACTACTTTCAAGAAGCCAAAGAATAACTCCATTCAATACCAATCACTCCATTATTCTGCATGTACTGTTTACTTACTAGTGTACCGTCTACCTACTAGTCTGTGCTGTATTAAGTTATATTTGCTGGTGCTTTTGTAAAAATCTATTTTTTCTCTTCATATTAGTCTAGTGTTCTCAAATTTGAGGATATAAAAACTCTTTAAAGTTAGGATAAATTCCTAAACCTTCTATTTCTTTCTTTACCCTCTGCCCTCAAACCCCACACCCCTCCCTCCATGTGCATATACATATCCCTCTGGTCTTATGAAGACTTCATCATAGGATTTAACAGATAGTCTACGCTATGTAACCAGGGAATTAACTAGTTACTTGGTAGCTGTGCTTTGAGACAACCTGGGGTTTGGCTGTCGTCCTAGAATAAATTATCATCGGTGAAAGAATAAAGAGAGCTACAGGTGACCACCATGCTGACTTTACCCGGAGAAATGGCAACAGCAACAGTGGCTCTCACAACAGCCTTCTTCCCTGTTGATTCCCACTGCAGTCTCCAACCTTGGACTCCCAAGAGCCCAGCCAGGGAAAGGAGGGTCCTATCTACACTGCCCCCTCCATCCCATCCTTCTTGGATAGGTGAGTTGCTTCGGATAAACCCCAAATTAAGACTTGGCTCTTGCTGAAATTTGCCTGGGGGAGAAATTTGCCCCTATCCTTAGGTTTGACTTTTGTGGTTCCTGGCTTCTCTCATTCTTTCTCATCCCATTTTCAGAATGTTTGCAATGGATGAGATATTGTCTCCCTGGCACACTTTGCTGTCATGGGGGATGGTGTCCTGAAGACCCTTGTTTCACATTACCAGGTCCACGATTGCTATCTTCAGAGAGATAGGGGTCTGAATAGGTCTGCCTCTCAAATTGTCTTGCATCTGGAGTTGATAGGAGTTGGGGGAGGTGAATGGGGAACTGGAAACAAAGCTCTGTGGAACCCGCCAAGGATTTTCAACCCTCTCCCATGAAGAGCCCTAGATCAGTGACAAGTGGGAGCATTGCCATTTGCAACTCCATCCATCTTTTTTTGTCTTCCTTCATTTGCATAGATTTGAGCCAGTTAAGCATCAGCCAATAGTCTTCTTAAAAATCAGCCTGTAACCCAATTTGTCTCCCCCATTTTTTTTTTAACTTCTAAAACTACAGTGTACCTGTAGATATATCCCTGAAAAATTCTATGTGGTTCAGATTTTTTTAGGGGTTGAAATACTTTGAAATGCATTAGGGGGCTTTGTTATTTAAAGAAAACGTTGATGGATCTGCTAACAACACGAGGCTTTTCTTTGTGTGTGTTTATCATCAAATCACAGAGGGTAACATTTGGAATGCCCCTAAATGTCATCATTTTATAGGTGAGAAAACGGAGGGTCTGTCTGAGAGAGTCACTGGGATCACAAAGCTAGCAGGAGAACGAAGACCAAAAACTCTGGCCTCCGGACACCTAGGCCCGTGCTCTTCCTATCATAGGAACAACAGAATATGGCAAAATGTTCCAGTTTTGATTCTCCTATATTTTCATTCCTATCTCTACTACTTAAATACATTTTTTAAAAAATTACAAGTGTATAATGTAAACAGTGTCTTCCTAGGGGTAAGAACCCTAAAAAGTTTAATATGCCTTCCTGAGTTTCCTTTATGCCTGTATGACACATGTACACAGGTAAACCTCTCTATTTGTAGATATAAGTACATTTTTAAAAAAGAGTTTTTGTTTATTTATGTTTGGAGAGAGAGAGCATGAGCTGGGGGAGAAGAGAGAGGAATAAGCAGACTCCACACTGAGTGCAGAGCCCGACTTGGGGCTCGATCCCATGACCCTGAGATCATGACCTGAGCCGAAATCAAGTCGGACGCTTAATCAACTGAGCCACCCAGGCTCCCTGACATAAGTACATTTTTAAATAAAACTTTTATTTTAGAATAGTTTTATATTCACAAAAAATTGCAAAGATAGTACAAGGAGTTCTTTTTTTTTTTTTTTTTTTTTTAGGCTCCACACCCAATGTGGGTTTCGAAGTCCAACGTGGGGCTGGACCTCACCACCACTGAGATCAGTCTTGCCACTCCACTGACTGAGCCAGCTCCTAGGGAGTTCTTATTTACCTTACACCCCGTTTCCTCTGTTATTAATGTCTTAACATTAGTATGGTACATTTGTTATAATTAATAAACTAATATTGATTCATTGTTATTAATTAGGGTACATACTTTATTCTTATTCCCTTTCAAATGTCCTTTTTCTGTTCAGGATTCCATTCACATCATCGCATTATATTCATTTATGTCTCCTTAGGCTGTTCTTGGCTGTGACAGTTTAAAAAAAAAACTTTTTTTAGATCATTTCACTTTTGTAACATTGTATGGCAACATTTTTTCACATAACCATATGTTTTGAACATGTTTCAGGGTTAGTGAGTGAGGCTTTGCCCACCTTTAAAATCGCCATGGCATGACTCTACCCCATCATTTTACACTGCCCTTGGCAGGGAGCACCTGTCTGACTGTCCCTGAGCCTAGGTGCTGTCTCGTAAAGTAGACACTTCCTGCTGTCTCAGAGTTCGGACACTCTCGGAGGCGGAGAACTCGGGTGGGAATGGACTGACAGAACTCAGAGAAAAGCAACCAAGTGGCCTGCGGTGCTGCTGGCACCCTGCCCCTCTGCACCCCACGTGTGCCTCTGCGGGTGTGAGAGTTGACGCTTCTGGTTGAAGCCCTTTCCCATGAAGGGCTTGTTCTGGGAGGCCCAGCAAAACACAAGAATTTGGTTAACAGTATGAACCAACAGTGGGGCAACCACCTTGGCAGGCAGAACACTCCCTGTCACTGGCTATTTCTAGCAGTGGCTTGGTGGCCACCTGTCAGGAGTGCTTGAGTAGAAGGTTAGTATAAACCTGTGAGGGAAACTTCTGATGATTATCAATTATAACTAGAAAAGATCTAAAAACTCCTGTAGCCTGAGGTCCCGCAGCCAGTGGGGACAGAACGTCTTCTCTCACTCCCCTGCCGCGCAGGCTGGACCTCCCATTAGTATGAGCTGATGAAGACAAAGCTTACGCATCTTTCGCAGATGGTTTCTGTCACCTCAGAAGGGCGAGTACATATTTTGAAACAACTATCTGATTTTAACCTTTCACCTATTTCACCGAGGTTTGGTTTTCTGCGGACGTCCCTGGGAACAGCGTAGCCTCTGATGTGCCTCGCACCTTCCCGCTTAAACATTCACCAGCATCCAGGCCCCCTGTTCTCTGCCTCTGACCCCTCGTTTCCGACAGAGCTCCAGGGCTGTCCTCCCGCGTCCTGGGCCTACAAATGCACTCCCAGGACTGGCCTCCTCCGGCTGAAGCCAGAGGAAGGGAAGCCCTAGACAGCCCTCTTTGTCTCATTCCACAGAGCCCCCCAGCAGGCTTCCCACACTGCAAAATAGAATCAGCCCTTTCTCAAGAAGGAGCCTGGGAGCCAGAGTCCTTTTCTGCCATGCAGCCTAGGGAGGCGGACGGACAGGACCGCGCGTGACCCCAGCTAGGCGAGGCACCAGGCTCCGAATGCCTTGTGAGGGAGTTGCTCCAGTTAGGAAAGGTGTAGACACAACACACTCAGCTGGTTTTTCTCACCCAGCACAGAATCTCTGCCAGGTCTCAGCAGGTATCTGAGACACACTCCCATGATACTGCTTTCCCCATCTCTGCCTGCTTTCCAGCACTTCAGGGATGGTGGACAACTTGTCCTGAGGCAGATGGTGTAGGTCCAGGACATCTGCACCTACAGACCTTCCGTTGTCCCTTTTCTCCCCCTCCTTTATGGAACTTGGACCCCATTTAGGAGTGGGTGGATGGGCTTGTTGAGCAAAAGGGCTGACGGCCAACAAGTACTTTGCAAGTGTAATTGCTTAATAAGTGAGTATTAGGAACGCCTGGGTGGCTCAGTCGGTTAAGGTTAAGGCTCTGACTCTGATTTCGGCTCAGGTCATGATATCAGGGTTGTGAGATTGAGCCCCGTGCGGTGTGTGGGGCTCTGTGCTGGGCATGGAGCCTACTTAGGATTCTCTCTCTCTCCCGTTGCCCCTCCCCCACTCCTTCGCCCTCCCGCCCTTCTCTCAGTAATAATAATAATAGTAATAATAATAATAATAATAATAATAAGCGAGCATCAGAAGGTGGCCTGGGGCCACTGTTTCAGGAGACTCATCTGCACTGAGAGGACAGGAGAGAGGGAGGTTTCCAGGGCCGGAGAAACTCAGGAAGCAACACTGAGTGGGGGAGGGGGAGGCTTCCTGGGGGATTTGGATGATACTGAAACCCGGATATGGGATAGGAGAAAAAATAGCAACTTTGCTCTCAGGAGGGAGTCTTCACTCTCCCAAATGCTGATTTCATCGACCCAAATCAGGTCTCTGCTCCTGTTTGCTGGGACCTATTTTAAGAGAGTCTTATAAATATACAAAGGCGGAAATGCCTGGGTGGGGGGGTGGCAAGAGGATGTGGTTCCACTCCAGGACAGAATCTGACTCAAATCACACCTCTCTCCTGGATTCCAGGCTGTCAGGAGGGATGCCTCCGAGGTGGTGTTTGGAAGGAGGTGTGAGAGCAGAGCTGGTTCTAACCGTGGCCTAGAGATGCTCCTGACAGGCTTGATAATGTGTGTCCGGTGCCTGAGGCTGCAGGGGCAGAGAAGTGTGCTGTGGGTGGGGTAGTGGGAGCAGGGAGGGGAGGACACCGGGAAACCTTTTCTCCACGCTCCAGGAGAGCCTCTATGCTTTATTTCATCCTTGCTGCATGATATCAAAATTAGTACTTATGTGTTAGTCCTCTCTTATCTTACTGGACCACTGAGACTTCTCTGCAGATGGAGACCTTGTTCAACAGACCTCTGTTCACCTCCAGGACCTAGAGAATTTAGTCCGCATTTGTGGAAGTGCAAATTCACCAATCTTAGAGCCTGGAGAGATCATCTAGAGCCTGATCCTTATTTTTCACCTATGTCCAGATTACTTCGGGAGTTAGCTGCCTGGCATCTCCAAGACATTCAACTCCAGTGAGTTTTGGCAGGGACAGAGCACCCAAAGTGCGATACCACTGTTTGAGGCTAGGATGTGGCAGCAAAGGGCAGGCAGGAGGGCTCCAGATACCCTCCTGGCAGTCTTACACATGACAAGTCTTTGAAAAACCAGGAACCCTGCAAACATTTGCCCAGGTGCTGAGCTGATTGCCTGCTGGCCTAGTAAGCAATGAAATAAAGAAGACTATTGTATCCACTCTTTGAGCGGTTGGTGTGGCCTTCTTTGCGGGTGAGAGCTCAGTAGGTGGGGGTAGCAACAACCCCTTAGCCTCAGGTTTCTTCCAGTGGTCTCAGAAATGACTTGGGCAGGGGCGCCTGGGTGGCACAGCGGTTAAGCGTCTGCCTTTGGCTCAGGGCGTGATCCTGGCGTTATGGGATCGAGCCCCACATCAGGCTCCTCCGCTATGAGCCTGCTTCTTCCTCTCCCACTTCCCCTGCTTGTGTTCTCTCTCTCGCTCGCTGGCTGTCTCTATCTCTGTCGAATAAATAAATAAAATCTTAAAAAAAAAAAGAAATGACTTGGGCAGCGGTGGACAGGTGGTAGGAGAGCGAAGCAGCCCTTTCAAGTGTAAGTCAGACTCTTGTGAGCTGTTTATCCCGCCTCAGGCCCAAGGGTGCAATGTGAGTCATTTAATCTAATTGGTTTAATAAGTAAACGATCTGGGTACAAAGAGGAGGGGGTTGGGTCTGTGAGGGAGGGGCAGTGCACAAACCCGACCTAGGCAGCTTTGAAAAGAAACCCCGTTGCCTCCTCTCTAGGGATCAAGATAATTAAACTCGGGGTGGAGATGCTGGGGTGGGGGGGAGGGAGAATAGAGAGACCCAAATGTTGATGTGGAAAGAGAAGTAAAGGCCACGGGCGTGTTATTTGTTCATTAAAGTATAAAACTCAGTGGTTTTAGTATATTCACAAGTTTGTACAACCATTATCACCCTCTAATTCTAGAACACTCTTATTCCCAAAAGGAACCCGGTACCCATTTAACAGTCATTCCCTGTTTCCCTCACACCCCCCACCCCCTCACTGGCAACCTCTATTCTGCTTTCTGTCTCTCTGGATTTGCCTATTGTGAACATTTCATATAAATGGGATCACACAATATGTGATAGGTTGTGTCTGGCTTCTTTTACTTAGCACATGCTTTTGCCGCTCATCCTGGTATCGGTAGTTCAGTTTTTTAAATTGCTGACTAATATTCCGTAGTAGGAGTACACTATATTTTGTTTATCCATTTGTCAACTGATGGATAGCTGGCTTGTTTCCACTTTGGGGCTATAATAAGTAATGCTGCTATGATGTTTTGATTTCTCTTGGGCATGTACCGAGGCGTAGAAATGTGGTAACTCTATATTGAATGTTTTGAGGAACTGCCGGACCGTTTTCCAAAGAGGTCACACTATTTTACATCCCAGCAGCACTGTATGAAGGTCCCGATTTCTTCCACACCCTTGCCACCCTTGCCACTTGTTATGGTCTGTCTTGTGGAGGATAGCTCGCCCATTGGGCAGGGAGTGCCTCTGTACTGGGTTTGAAATAATTTCTGCCTTCTCTGGTCAATGCAGGAAGGTCAATGTTGTCATCCCCATTTCTTTCGTAGATCAGCTGTTCCAGGTGGGAAAGAAATGTGCTCCAGGTCACAGAGGTGATTGTATGACATAAGCAGCAACATTTTACATCTGTTGAAGAGATGTCCGTGATATATTGTTGAGGGGAAAAAAGCCAGTTGCAGGATAGGATGTATAGTATAAGCCCATCTATGTTTTAAAAATGTACACTCCCATCAGACTGGCAAAACTTTTTAAGATTAATATGTGGTGCCGATGAAGTTGCCTGGAAACTTGTAAATAACGCTGGTGACAATGTGAATTGTTTTCACACACCTTTTTAGAAAGGAATACTCAGGGGCCCCTGGATGGCTCAGTTGGTTAAGCATCTGACTCTTGATTTCAGCTCAGGTCACAGTCTCAGTGTTATAAGATCAAGCCCCGTGTGTCAATCTCTGCTTGAGATTCTCTCTCTCTCTCTCCCTCTGCCGCCCCTGCTTGTGTTCTCTCTCTCTCTCTCTCTGTCAAATAAATAAATAAACCTTTAAAAAAAGTAATATTCAATTACGGACATTTTAAGAATACGCTTTGCCTCGCAATCTCACTTTGGAACTTGATCTGTAGAAACTATAGCAGCCATATACGCTTGAAGCATTGCTTGGAAACAATTGGATGTCTATGAGTGGGAAGCTGGTTTGCTAAATTGTGCTAAAGCCATACTATGGAGTATTTTTGTAGCTATTTTTTAAAAAATGAATTATGGTTTGACCCAGAGAAATGTCCGTGATTGCGAGTGAGAAAAGCAGAGTAATATGTATGCAATATGAACCTATTTTCTAAAACAAAAGAAACTAATAAATTCTATTAGTATGTGAGAAAGTAGAAAGGTATGGACGTTTACTTAACTATTAACATTAGTTATGGTGGGGAGGGACAGAAGAGGTGAGATACTTTTTGAAAAATATGTCTCTAGAGTTCACTTCTTGTGGTGAACACTTGGAATTTTTAGGAAACGAGGAACTATGCAATAGAAAGAATTTGTAATCAAAGCAGAATAATGGATGAGAACAGACACTGGAAACAGAGACCTTGGGTTCTGATCCTGGCTCTGCCCCTTATCAGCTATGTGACGTTGGGAAGTTACTTAACCTCTGAATTTTAATTTCCTCATCTGTAAAAGGGAAGAAATAATAGTACCTCTCTTAAAGGGGTTTTATGAGAATTAAGTGGGACAATGTTTGTAAAATGCTTAGCACACTGCCTGGCACATAGTGAATGCTAAATATATTAACTATTAGTATTATCTCCAGTATTTATTGAGCACTTACTATATGCTACTCTCATTTGATTTTCATGATCACCCCAATAAGGTAAATCCTACTAATATCAGTATTTTAGAGAAGGAAACCAAAGTTTAGAGGTTAAGATTAGATAGCTGGGTACCATCGAGTCTGCCTGTAGTGTTCTTGCTTTTAACCTTCGTGTGAAAGTATATGGACACTATTAACTGACATCATTCATTCTCTAAGTATCTGCTCTGTGTTAGGCATAATGAACAAAATACATGTAGGGAGAAGATAGATTTTATACATAGACAGGCATAATATGTCAAGTGGTAGTAAGTGCTATTAAGAAAGATAATGCCAGGTAAGGGAGAAAGATGGGCTGGGGAGAGACAGCATCTGGTGTAGGTAGAATGATCAGAAAGGCCTCTGATACTTGAGCAGACACTGGGGTGAGGAGAGCAAATGTGCCATGTAAATACCCGAGGGAGTGTATTTCAGGTAGCGGAAGTGCAGGGACCCTGAGGTATGTGTACCTGGCATGTGGGACAAACAGCAACGAAAAGCTGGAGTGGAGTGCTGGTAAAGAGATATACGAGATGACACCAGGGCAAGGATTTAATCTATAGGGCCTCCTTAGCTGGGTGACTGTATCATTTGTTGTCCAAACTGGGACACTTTTGATAGGAAAAGTGAGTCCTGGCTGTTAATAATGCTGCCAGGACAACCCCTGAACTGGGTCTGTCCCCAGCAAACTTTGCTCCTAGGTGATCCAGGGGATCTTGGATTATAATTTGAGTGTGTTGGGAAAGCACTGCAGGGTTTTGAGCAGGGAATTGACATGGCCTGACTTACATTTTAGTGTAGTCGCCCCTGTTCTAGACTGTAGGGTATGAGGGTGTGCGCTCAGAGACTAGACGAGAGGATGGGTGTGATGAGGGCAGCAGAAGTCAAGGGGTCAGCGTAGGCAGATTTGGGATAGTTTTTGGAGGTACAGCTGACAGGACTTGCTGATGAATTGGGATATGGGGAGAGAAATCAAGAATGGCTCACAGATTTCCAACCTGGGCAGTTGGAAGGCCGGAGTTGCCATTCACTAAAATGGGGAGGATGGGGGAGGAGCCGGTTTGGCAGGAAAAGTCGAGACCTGTTAAGTTTGAAATGCCTCTCCGATCTCCAAGCGGGGAAGTGAGTAGGTAAATCAGATATACAAATGTGGAGTTCAGGGAAGGTCAGGGCTAAAACTAAGGAAGGCAGGACAGACTGATGGTATTCAAAAAGATCGGAAGAGATCCGCAAGGGTTGGAGTGTAGATAGGAAAAAGTAGTCCACAGACTGAACCCCGAGGTAAGTTATACAGCGTGTAAAGAAAGGGCAAATGAGGAGCATCTAGCAAAAGGACCGAGGGGTGTCCCATGGGGAGGAGAGTGCGAGTACAGGGGATGGTAACTTTCTGCTCCGTAAACGTGTCTACTGTGCTATTGGGGGAGGATGGTGTTCCGCTGCTACTTTTATTTCAGAAAAAACCTTCTGGGTTCCAGTCAGGGAACTGGGCGGGGCTTGGAGAGGACAAATGGAAACAATCCAGATTGCCCTATAAGATCTAGGTCTCCTAGGGCCAGTGACTGACTTCCATTCCCAGACCCAGCAACTCCACCGGCTTCCCAAAACGCTTACTCTGCACCGGCTTCGTCGTGAAGTCTTCCCTGCCCGCCAGGGTCCTCCTCTCCACATTCCAGAGCCTTGTGTGGTGACTCACTGTGCACCATGTCATGTTACCAAACCCATCCTGCATGTGTAAAGTAGAGTTGTGTCACAGAAAAAAGCACAGAGGGTACAGCCTGGGTGTGAAAATCCAGCCCAGCAGTACTGGAGTGCGATGGCAGGGCTGTCAGCGGCGACTTCTCACTCCTGACCTGGGTTGGCTCTTTTGCCTCCATCTCCTTCTGTAGATGGGTCTCCAGAATATTGGTTTGTGCCGGGTGGCAGTGAGGGTTAACTGGGCGGCAGTGGAAAGACTGTGGACTTTGGAACCAAAAAGAAACAGTTTGAATCCCAGTTCAGCTATTTACAGGATCTTGAGCAAATCATGCAAACTCTTTAAACATCAGTTTTATTATGAGGAGAATGGGGAAAATAGTCCTTACCTTACAGGGTTATTGTCCCTTGGAAATTAAGCCATGTAAAATGCCTGGCAGGGTCGGTGGTTGGTCAGTCCGTAAGTGCTAGTACCACAGTTAATCGAGGAGCTGCTTGTGACCCCGTCTGTGGGGAACAGACACTTCATTCATTCATGGACTGAATTAATCTTTCTAACCGAATGGGGGGGGTGGGGAAATGAGACAGCTGAAGCTCTGAGAGGTTAAGGGACTTGCCAGAGGTCACACACATAGATGGTGGCAAGGCCTGGATTCATTTCTAGATCTTTCTGACTCTGAACGTGGTTCTTTAACAAATACGTGGTCAGCCGCCCACCCAGAGCCAGGCCAAGCAGCGCCGTCTCCATACTCGATGCTCAGTAAATCTAGTTAACGGGCTGCTGATGCAGCTTTCCTTCCCCAGGTCTCTCTTTTAAAGCTTACTGCCCACTAGAGCCATTTAGTGCAAGCATCACAACTCTAATAGACGGATCCGAGAAGCCAGTTCAAAACCAATAGCAGACTGTGCAGGCTTTGTGAGAAATGCGGATCTGTTTTGTACGGCAGACCTAGGTCGCTGCCTTCACCCGCTCGAGGGAATATTTGCATCTTACTCCACAAACTGCCTACAACAGGCTCTTTGAAAGATGGAAAGCATATTCCCCTAAGACCCGGGAATGCTAAACAGTTAATAGATTCCCAAGGGTTTTATGTATTACCAAGATACCGACCACTATCACAGCTCATTAAATATCAAAGTTAACGCTCAGGAAGCCAAAATAATCTAAGTTCTCTGTGCCTCACTTGTCTTCCCTAGTACTCCAAGTAAGAGAAAGTTCCCGAAACCATTTGGGTATCACCCAGGTAAAATGAGAGTCACACAGATCCGAAAGGTGGAAATAGTAGACTGCTAGCGGCGCGCAGCTCCGTGGTGGTGGTCTGCCTCTTGCTTTTTAATCTCCGAGCCTTCTTGTAGCATCGGCTGCTCCAAAGTGCCCACTTTTTCCTTTTTTGGTAGAGGACCAGAGTAGTCCGCCGATTTCTGAGCGGTTTTTATCAGCTCATCTGTTTGGCTATCCTTGAGTTCCTCTTTGGTTCCCACCAGACCTTGTTGATTGGTTGTTTCACTGAGGTTCTTTGAGCTAAGTCAGGCACGCAAGTTCAGGCTGAGTGACTGGCTTCCTAGCACGATCTACTCGGCAAAAAGTTGGTTAAGTTGAGCCACGCAGCTTTCAGTAGTGCTCATGATAATGCCGAAAGTTTTCTTCGATTTGCCAGGTTGGCCACTTTCATATTCTTGGCTTTCCCCCATCTCCATGTGTGCTCTGTGTTTGGCGTAGCAGTGGTTCTGTGCTGTCTCCACTTTTGTGTACGGTTTGGGCCAGCAGTCACTTCTGTCCAGACTTGATGGTGGACCTGGATTGGCCTGCTGGCTCAGCGAACGGGAGTGGTGGAAGAGATTGGTGGGAGTGCTGGCCAATGGCAGGCTAGGTGGGAGATGGAGGGCCTTGGAATGATAGGCAGCCCTCTTGTTAGTCCAGCTATAAATGGGCTGGATAGAGTTGTGTGGCTCAGTCATGTTTGGCCATTTGTAGTGAATTTAGCAAATTTGGTAAGGCTAAGGACAATAGAGTTCTGTGAAACTGATAATTTAGTGTCAGATAAACAATGTGACTGTTTGGCCTGAGTTTCTGGGAAAGATGAATTGTTTCAAACATTCTGTTGCCTTGGTCACACCACATAGCCTGATTTGGGGTTCAGAAAATATGGTCACTGACACATCAGATAACCAGTCGATTTAATCAGATACTCATTTTTCCACTTACTGTACTTTTCCCTTTAGACATAGAGCTGGTGCTTTGATTGTGTGGGATGTAAAAACCATATACTAAATAGTTTAATCAGCCGTCCTAAGAGTCAATGTTTTATTGCATTTGTGAAGGTAAGAGTAGACTGGTAGAAATTGTATGGTATTGATGGAATCATCCTATGGTATTATGACCAATAGTGTCTAAGCTGAAGTAGATATTTTAATAATTACACTGCAGTCCAGGGAGCAGAGTTTTATTTGTGAAGGTAGAAGACATATAATATCAAGCGAGTTATTGGTGCTTCTACTCAGCATTTTTCTAATTGAGTCTAAATTTTTTCCTATTCCCAAACATATTTATCCATTTATTTTAGAAGTAGTTGTTAGGGGCGGCTGGGTGGCTCAGTCGGTTGAGCGTCTGCCTTCAGCTCAGGTCATGATCCCAGGGTCCTGGGATTGGGCTCCGTATCAGGCTCTCTGCTTAGTGGGGAGCCTGCTTCTCCCTCTCCCTCTGCCTGCCGCTCTGCCTACTTGTGCTCTCTCTCTCTAATAAATAAATAAAATCTTTAAATAAATAAAAGTGGTTGCTAACCCAGAAAAAAGAGCATTTTTTCCTTCCATGTAGAGTGTTAATAGATAGCATGGCAAAGTAGTATTTAATGAGCTTGTGGTTATATCTATGTACGTAGATTAAGTATTTTTTGATAATTAGGGACTAGGGGCACCTGGGTGGCTCAGTCAGCTGAGCATCTGCCTTTGGCTCAGGTCATGATCTCAGGGTCCTGGGATCGAGTCCTGCATCAGGCTCCCTGGTCAATGGTAAGTCTGCTTGTCCTTCTCCCTCTGCCCCTCCCTTGCTCGTGCACACGTGCACGCACACACACACACTCTCTCTCTCTAATAAATAAAAACTTAAAAAAATAATTAGAGAACAAAATATAATAACAATAAAAGGTATTTCAGTGAAACCCATTAGTCACGTACTGAGCATCTTCCATATTTAAACAAGAGCCCACAGGAAGGTCAAAGCTAAGCGTAACATAGCCTCTGCTTCGGAAAAGCTCCAAAGCCTTCCTTTATGAAACAGTCACAGATTCTGGATTTAGAATGATCTGTACCCAAACTAGCAGGCTCTCAGATACTCAGAGAAACGTGTTCCCCAGGTTGTCTCTTTAGAGCACATCCCTATTTCCCCGAGAGCGGCTGTGCTCAGTGCTAGGATTCCAAACAGCAGAGTGCTGCCTCGGCACCCCGATGCCCCTGTGTGTCGGCAGCAGGCCGGCAACCTGGGAACAACCTCACACACTAGCAGGTTAGTTCTGTGGTCTGGACGGAAGAGTCCTGATCCAGAACGGAGGAGACCTGGATTCCAGTCCTGGTTCTGCCTTTACCTTGCTTTGCCTCAGGCAGCGTCCCAGTCCTCAAGTCTTCCTGCTAGACAGACAATGGAAAAGGTCGAGGCTCCAGCAATGATGGAGTCTAAGCTCCCCCACACGCCAACGACTCTTACATTCTCTCTCCCTCTTTTTTTTAGAACTGAGATTAAAATGAATCGGACAGCGTATCACTTTCAAAGGCTCACACGAATGTTCGGTTCACCTCTCTTTCCAAGAAATGTGTTTTGAACATTGTCTCTCTGTATGAGTCTGGAACTTTTCCTGAGGATATTCTAAATAATCAACTCTCCCATCTTTTACATATTCTATGAAGTCTCTTAAGTACTGCAGAACTAACTCCATGTGTGTGTCTCTTGTACTTTCAGCTATCTCTGCATTTTATGTGCCCCTGCTTTAAAAATGTAATGACTCTGACAAATTCCACTTTCTTTTTTAAGATTTTATTTATTTCAGAGAGAGAGAGAGAGAGCACAAGTTGGGGCGGACAGGCAGAGGAAGAGAGAGAAGCAGACTTCCTGCTGAGCAGGGAGCCGGATGTGGGGCTCGATCCCAGGACCCTGAGATCACGCCCTGAGCCCAAGGCAGACACTTAACCGACTGAGCCACCAGGTGCCCCAAATGCCACTTTGTCTTAGGTATAACAGTCAGGGGTGCCTGGCTGGCTCAGTCGGTAGAGCATGTGACCCTTGGATCTCAGGGTCATGATTTCAAGCCCCATGTTGGGCGTGGAGGCTACTTTAAATAAATAAATAATTTTAAAAAGGAATAACAGTCAATTGTTCAGAGTTAAGCTATTTTTGCATGGAGGATTCAGAAAATCCCCATGCTACGTCTGCCCCCTCCCTCCACCTGTTCTTCTAACAGAGCTGCAGGGGTCTTATCTTCACTCCACACAACATGCCCCACTTCACACAACATTCCACCACCCCCGGGACACCGGACCCAAGCTGAGACCACTCAGATTCTCTTTGCTGGGAATTTGAATTCTGAGCAGAGACACACAGGTGTTTGGAGCAGAGTCTGGGGCTGGCTGCAGAGATTCCAGTCACTACCCTGGTTCTTGGCTTTTCTGGGTCCTGGTTGTGTGGTTCTCTCTGATTCTGTGAGCCACTCCAGTCTTTTTCAGAGTTACCTTTGGCCTAAATTGGGAAGGAACAGAGGGAAGGAAGGCAGGCAGGCAGGTCCATGATGCTAACCGGAACAAACTATAGTGAAGGACCAGTTTTTCCAGTTTTTGTGTTTAGTTCCCAGTCTGTCACTGACTGATGTGGTCATACTACATTTTGCCAGGATGCAGCATTCAAAACATCCAAAAACGATCTATACCATGTTCAGTGAGATGACTCCACTGTCCCATGTTGATGTTCGAAAAGGTTCTAAATCTTACTCTGAGTTTCTATACCCATCTTGCTGAGGACTAGCATCAGCACTGAGCTGGAGCTTCTAAGGGCCCAAGAGACTTAACCTCTGAGGCGCCTGGGTAGCGCAGTCGTTAAGCGTCTGCCTTCGGCTCAGGGCGATCCTGGCGTTCCGGGATCGAGTCCCACATCGGGCTCCTCCGCTATGAGCCTGCTTCTTCCTCTCCCACTCCCCCTGCTTGTGTTCCCTCTCTCGCTGGCTGTCTCTCTGTCACATAAATAAATAAAATCTTTAAAACAAAAAAAAAAAAAAGAAAGAAACTTAACCTCTCCCCGAAGCTGGGATGTGTTAAAGCTGCTAATGTCTACACAGTTCCTAGGGGAAGCCCACTCAGAAGTTTTGCTTTTCCTCCTAACTTGTTGGCTGGGATTGCTCCAACCTGATCCCACCCACCCACCCCTCCTCCTCCTTGCACTCACTGTCTCCAGACTTCTTATATTCTCTGTCGAACAAGAAGTTTGCCACCATGTCTCTACTGTGAGGATAGCAGCCTGGACCCCTTGGCCTATCTCTGGAAGAATGAACAAAGTTTTTAGCAGTTCAAAAAGAAAGTGCCCTCTGAAAGAAAAGAAAGCAGGGACTCACACAGATATGTGTACATCCCTGTTCATAGTAGTATGAGTCATAGTAGCCAAAAGGTGGAAACAACCGAAACGTCCTTGAAGGATGAATGGAGAAACAAAATGTGGTCCTGTACATTCAGTGGAATATGGTTCAGCCTTAAAAAGGAAGGAAATTCTGCTGCATGCTGTAACATGGATGAGCCTTGAAAACATGGTGCTGAATAAGCCAGACACAAAAGGCCAAATATTATATGATTCCACTTGTATGAGGTAGCTAGCCTAATCAAATTCATAGAGACAGAAAGTAGATGGTGGTTGCCGGAGACCTGGGGCCGCGAGGAATGGGGAGTTCGCGTTGAATGGGTGCAGAGTTTCAGTCTGGGAAGATAAAAAATTCTGGAGATGGTGGTGGTGGTGGTTGCATAGCAATGTGAATGTACTTAATGCTACGAAACACTTAAACATGATTGCGATGGTAAATTTTATGTTAATTATCTTTTACCACACACACACACAGATCTGGAAATTAAAGTTTTGAGAAGAGAGACAGAGGGCCCTAAGAGAGCTTTCTTAGAGGTAGCTTCGGGTTGTGCCATTGTGAGTGCCCACAGGTATTGAGAAAGACTTCAGCGGGTTAAACTTCTCAGAATGTCAGGGCTGCGATCTGTCAGTTCATTCAGGCCCTAGCCCAGGGTTGTGGCCGGAAGACCCCTAAATAGTTCTATGATGATAAACATGCCGGGCCCCTCTTGTAACCCTCCTTGTCATTCATTCATTCATTCATCCATTCACTCAGTCAGTCAGTCAGTGCGTCAGTTAGTCATTCCGCATGCGTGAAGTGCCTGATCTCTACAATGGGAATATAAAATCAGGCCCAGGTAGTTTAACCCCTCTCTGAAGCAGGGATGTGTTAAAACTGCTGATTTCAGCTGATTTCTACAGTGGGGGTACAGTGATGAACAAGGCCTGGCTGCTGCCAGCACGGTGCTAATTTGCAGCCCTTTCCTCGCGCAGACTCCGTCAGAGTGCCACTGAGCTCCGGCAGCTGCAGACACGCACCGCGGCGTGATGCGCGGCCTTGAGCCAAGAATCAAAGGCCTAGGCTGCAGCCTGGCCTTGGCACTGGCTTCTGTTTGACATTAAACTAATCTGGTAAGCTATCTGTGGCTCTCTGTGTCCCCTCGGCCATGTGGAAATGCCTCACAGGATGGGGGTAAAAGTAAAAATGAGACCAAGAGTGTGAAAGAGCTCTGACATAAAACATGAGCAGGGGGGCGCCTGGGTGGCGCAGTTGTTAAGCGTCTGCCTTCGGCTCAGGGCGTGATCCCGGCGTTCTGGGATCGAGCCCCACATCAGGCTCCTCCGCTATGAGCCTGCTTCTTCCTCTCCCACTCCCCTGCTGTGTTCCCTCTCTCGCTGGCTGTCTCTCTGTCACATAAATAAATAAAATCTTAAAAAAATATATAAAAATAAAACATGAGCAGGGTCGGTCGACGTGGGCATGGGGGCAAACACGCAACTCGGGCTTCTGCCGTCGGCTGGTCCAACCTGTGAGGCTCCGTTACGATAATGTTTTGTGGAAAGGAGAAAAGTAGAGTCCCCGGATTCCTCTCTTGTCACCATGCCTTCCCTGTCCCGTTCATCGCCTCTCTTTCCCCCAAACAGGTCATAATAACCCCAGCTTGGCGTTGGCAAGTCACCTTCATCAGCCCTCCCAAATCCAGCAGCTGGCAGCCCTTCAGATCAGATAATGCATCTGATTCGTTTTCAGGCCTGTGCAGAAAAGAGAAGGGGCTCCACAAGCTGTTTAAAAGAGTGTGTTGTTCTAAGAGGAGACATCAGGTGGAGAGGGAGGCGGAAGGTGTGGCTCCTGACTTCTGTTCCCAAACCCAGTCCTTGTGTGGCCCTAGAAAACTTTCTTGGCTTCGGGGCTCCTCTCTCTTCCTGCTTCATTTGGATCCCATTGTGTTTTCACTCACCAAACAAAAGGGTGTGTGTAAGATAATTGTTAAGAAAATTTTGTTTAATGAGTCAGGTGCTTGGGTTTGAAAATCTCAGCTCTTTTATGTAGAAGTTGTGAGGTTTGGGCAGATAGGTACCCTCCTCACTGCCCATGGCCTCAATTTTCTCATCTGTAAAATGGGAATAATATTAATATCTACCTGAAAGGATTGTTACGAAGATTGAATGAATGAATGCTTAGCACGCTGACGGGCCTGAAAAACTACACAGATATTAGCTGTTGTGTTTATTCTCTGTTAAACGTACTTGGTAGTAACCTGTTTAGTGGGTTGAGTCGGGTAATGCATGGAGGAGGGCTTTGTCAACAGTGTTGCTCCCCTCCCAGGTCCCTTTTGGCGTTTTACTGTAGTAACCCCACAATCTTCATAATTAACATAGTTATTATCAAATATTCCCACTTCTCCCCTCTTGTCTCATTAGCTGGCTGGGTGGGGCTCGCTCTTCTCTTTTTCAAAGTTCTTCTTCCCTCCCAGTCTTTTTTTCCAGGCTTTGTTTTTTTCCTTCTGGTTCCAACTCTTTCTTTCTAGAACACCTTCTGTGTGACTGAAGGTCCTCCCAGACCTATAACTACGGAAACCACTCCTCTCCCTCAAGTGGGGGTGGAGCCACCTCCACCCAGTTGGGAAAGAGTTCTGGGATCTTGGGCCTCTACTGCTCCCTCCTCCCGCCTAAAAAGAAGTAAAAGAAAGAGCACTGCCTTTTGACTAGCTCCTGGGCTGTTGTTCCAGATGGCTCCAAACCGTCAGGGCTTCCGGAGGTAGGCAGTGTCAACCTTCAGGTGCATCCTGGGGATATTTCTGCTGAAATGACTCCATTGCCATTTTACAGAACCAGGGTTTTCCTATTCCTGTGCTGCTTCTCCTGAACTCTTTGGGACGGCAAAGACCAGTTCCCTTATCCCCAGAATGGTTTGCAGAGTGTCTTGCCTGAGGTTCCTGCAAGCCTGGAAAATCATCAAGTAACATCACATTATTCACGTCCAGTTAGCCTAGCTGTCTAATGTGGGTCTGTCTGTTTGCATAAAGCAGAACTGGCTCGTACATGTCCTGCATGTGCGCACAGGTGTGAGTGCCAGAACACGCACACGAGTCCATAGACATGTTGGTCCTCATTCTTTTTCTTTCTTTCTTTCTTTCTTTCTTTCTTTCTTTCTTTCTTTCTTTCTTTCTTTCTTTCTTTCTTTCTTTCTTTCTTTCTTTCTTTCGATTTTATTTTTAAGTAATCTCTACGCCCATCACGGGACTCGAACTCACAACCCCGAGAGCAAGAGTCTCATGCTCCACCCACTGAGCCAGCCAGGCACCCCTCAGTTTGTATCTTTCTATCTATTACAGCAGTTAGCTGAGTTCTGAGTATACAACAAGTGCTCAATACATGCCTGCTGATTTGTTGGTTCACTGATTCATTAATTCACTCTTTCCCAACCTGCTATTTGCTTACTCTTGAGTACCACTAAACTTCCTCTTTGAAAGATGCCAGGAAGGGAAAGGATTGTCCCCCATTTTCCTACATGTTCAGAAGCTTGTCTGTGTCCCAGTCCAGAAAGAAGACTGGAAACAACAAGCCTTGTGGCTTCCATGATGATCTGAGGAACCCTAAAACTACAAGTGGTCCATGTCTAGATCCACAGATGATGAGAATACCTTTTCAGTTGGCTTGGGTGAGTCTTAGAAGTCCTGGACCCTTTTATCTCTAGGTTTTCCTGAAACCATCCCACTGATTGCATCAAGGGTCTTCAGTCAGAATTCCCCTTGGACAGAACTGTGTGTGTGGCTGTAATTGTCCTGTTGACATGGACTAGAAGATGAGGCCTTAAATGTTGTTGGGGGTTTTGGTTTTGTTTTTGTTTTATAATAATGATGATGACGATATCCTAGAGGTGCCTTGGGACCTGGCCAAATCTTCCGGGGCCTCTACCGATCAAATCCATGGCTCGGGGAATGGAAAGTTACAAGCTGGGCTGTGTGCACACAGACCCTACGTTCCCAGAGCAGCGGCAGCCCCATAGAAAGGGCATTTACCCTCTCTATCTCCTCTCCTCATCTACCCCCTTAAAGTTTTATGCTTGAGTCTGGATGTTTGAGTGAACAGGAAGTACCGACAGCAGAGCTGAAATATACAAGCTCATACTTGGCACAGCTCTGATGCCTTCTTTTGGGCCCCCTTTAGGTGGCACCCAACAGGGCAGTAGGTACAGTCCCTTGCGTCTCGCTGGCAAGCCTCAGCCTGCCAGCAGCCAAAACCATTACAGCAGCTCAGGTGCTGGCTTGGCAGGGAGCTGGGGAGCAGCTGGCTGTTCTGGTTCCTGAGCTCAGCACTAAGCAGCAGCAGCTTGGGGGTGGCGGTAGGGGGCAATGGGGGAAGAGACTCATCAAGGAGGAGCTAGGGAGACACCTGGACCCCACCTCTCTCCTAGTCTTCATTACCCCCCTCCCCAGCACACACCTGTGCTGGGAGAGAGAGTGAGCTGACTGAGCAAACCACTTCTCATCTTCCTCCGGGCCAACGCCTGCTCCCAGACACAATGCTGGATTGTTTACCTTCATGTTGGGAAGGAAGAGGCTCAGAAATCAGGAAGGGGGGAGCAGGCCTATATGAAGATGCTTTCATGTCCAATTTTTAGCTGTTTTGGGATACTTGGGTCTCCACACTCCCTCTTGCTTTTCTTTGGCTTATATGGAGAGGTGTCTGTGGCCAAGTTAGAAAGAGTAAGGAAATAGTCTGGGACTGTGGGGGAGGGGGGTTGGCAGGTGTGGGTGGTGAGGGGGAGTTAATAAGGGAGGGGACAGTTTGGTGACTAAATGAGTGCCTGACACCAGGTGATAATGATGGTGATGGTAGAGGTGGACGGAAATCCTCATGTATTCAGTTGAGACTGGTGGAATTAAGGACACGAGCTTTTGTCCTCGGTTCAAATACTGGCCTCTTTCACTTACGACCTCTGACTTTCAGCAAGATTTTTAACTTCTAAGCCTTGTTTTCCTGAAATATTCTATATTTCATTTAATATGAGTATATATATGCATATAGGCCTCACACATCAATGTTAACTGGTAAGGTTACGTGAATAATAAGTCCTCTTGCATCACGGTGTCCTGGGCTGGGAAAGAAAGGTTAAGGCACACAGCTCTGTCTCTGCCACTGGAGCTTTGTGTTTGCCTCAGGGACTTCCTCCCAGGTGACAGTCCCTGGTATCATCCCTGACTGGCTGTGTCACTGCAGGTTTGCAGGGGGGGTGGGGCTCCAGGCCCTGCTAGCTTCTAGACATAGGGGCTTTGTTCTGCTGAGGACATGTGACTGGCCCTAAAGGGCACTCCAAGGTCAGAGCCACAGAGCCACAGAGTCTTGCTTTTTTGTCCTAGGACTCAGTGCTGGTTGCTGGCATTTGTGGAACCGTGCCCTGGGTGGCATGACCTCACATTCCCTTGGCAACCTCTTGTCCTCTGGATTCATCACCTCTCCTCTGGACAGACGCTGGGCTACTAAACAAAATCTCTGCATTCACCCTGGATCCTTGGGTCCCTTACATCTGATGGAGCCTTTCGGGACCAGCCCTCCTAGGCTCCTCCTTCAGCCCACCTTCCCACTGCCCTGGAGGTCAGTCGGCTTCCTGTTTTTCAAAGAGAGTTTTATTCAGGGAAGGTTCTAGGTGCTAGCTCTTTCCGGTGGAGCCCTGCTTCAGGCTGGAGAAGAGCTTCAGAAAGATCATTTCCATGGCCCCCACCTGCCCCCCAGTGCTTCCACTTCTCTTTCAGACATTACTCCCAGCTCCACCTCTCCTGGGGACACCCCAGCCTAGGCTCCCCATCTTAGGAAATGGCACCTCTAACCTTCCAACTGCCCAGGTCAGAATCTTCAGATCATTCTTGATTCCTCTCCTCATATCCAATCCGTGAGCAAAGCATGTCAGCTGTACTTTGAAAATCTATCCAAAAGCTGCCCGAACCATAAGGGACTTCCTTTCCTCCTGGTGTAAATGTCCCTGTTGACCACATGACAGCCTGCCAAGGGAATCAGGCCAGAGGTCAGGAGAAATGAATGTAAGTTTCGGGTCTGCCACATTGTGATGAATAATAAAATCATAAGCTACAACCTGCTTATTACTGATTATGTTCCAGGGACTAAGTCCTTTACGTGGATTATCTTATTCACTGCGTGACCTTGGGCTGATGACTTCACCTGTCTGTTTCTGTTTTATCATTTCTAAAATGGAGATGACAACAGTCCATGGGGAGATTGTGAGGAGGCTGTGAAATAATGTACGTGAGAGTCTTTGAAAAAAGCACCAAGGGATAGATGTATCCCATATTTTCAGCAAAGAGCCAATGTGATCATCTTCAGGCCTCTGAAGAGTTCACATTGCGCCGAAGACAGATGTTGGCAAAATTCCAGCTGATGGTGAATTTGATAGCCCAGCTTTGTGAGGGCAGAATGTGAGGCCCATGGTGGTGCTTTATCTGTCACCTGAGATCGGGGTGTCTGTCTCCTGGCACAAGTGTGACACCTGTTGCAGGAGAAACAGGCCCTGGCAGCTGGCGCCCTGGGAGGAGAGGTCTGGCCAGGAGCAGGAGGAGTTCACTTATCAGAGGGCAAGTGACAAGTGTCAATAGTTAAATCAGCACGTTCTTTAGCTCCAGGTTCCCCCAAGGGGCAGAGCAATACCTGGGGATCCACTGACAGGGTTAATACACAGGCAAAGAAACGGGAAGAGGAATTACCAAATGCCCAGCACACTGCCTGATGCCTGATACCACTCAGTGAAAGTTAACAGGGGGGTGGATGGGCAGTGAGGAGGAAGGGAGAGTAATACCCGGGAAACAGACAAAAAGCATCATCCACTGCTTTGCTACCACTGAGTCCCTGCTGGCCCACAGTCTGCTTGCTTCTCTGGTCGGTAAGCAAAGAGAGAAGAGAATAAGAGAACTACTGGCCATTTGCAGTTTACAAAATTGTAAAGGGGCTTGAACTCATATCTGACTCCCAGGTCTGGAACCCCAAACTCATTGAGGAAGGAGTGCTTACTGAGTACTTACAGTGTGTCAGATTACTTGCTCAAGCAGTCATCATTTATAAGTGGTAGATAGACAATTAGGTCTGACTCTAAAGCCTTGCTTGTCTTTCTTCTGTAGTCTGAAGTCTGCAAACGGAATTTCCTACTCCTGAACTTACTAAAGGCTGGGCTGTTGGCTACTCCAGTCTCTAAGTATCTCAGAGCCATCTCAACACCTGTGACCAGGTGCAGGGCCTGGTTGGCTTTCACCTCACTGATAGCCTCTGTCCCCCAACCTCCCACCAGTGGATTTGTGCTTGTTCACTGAGAGAACCATCTCTTACCTTCTTTCACAGAGAAACAGAGCCAGACACCAGGTAAAGGTGATGAAGGCAGATTTTATTCAGTGCTATCATGATATAGGAAAGAGAGTTCAGGAGAGAACTGAACTCAATTCTGAATACAGCAAAGACAGCTGGGGATTTATAGCCAGCAAGCAGAGTGAGGGGGCCAGGAGATGGAAAATTACCAAGAGGAGATTCTTGGGGGTAGGGGGATTCTTGCTAAACTGGCCTAACAGGATTCTTGCCAAAAGCAGGTTGAGGACTTAGACATCAAGCAAGGGTGGGAGGATGAGGAATTGATCAGGTATCAAAGGTGGGGGGGATTCCTTCTAAAAATACTTAATAGGATTCTTCCTCAACACGGGGCTGGGCCAGCCAAGCACAGGGCCCAAGGACAAGGCCTACTCAGAAGGAGGGCTCAGAAGAGCCTGTCTAAAATTTGGTAAAGGAGACAGTCTTCATCATTTCCCAGGAAATGCCAGTGATAGTTTACTGTGTCTCGGGTTGTCTCACCTTTGGTGTGATTTCCAAGAGTCAAAGAATTTTTCTGGAGCTGAAAACTAGTCTATGAGAAAGAATGTACATCTGAGACATACTGTAATTCCCATCGATAGGGGAAGTAGTGTTTTTATTATTTCCTCACAACTTTGTCTAGAAGTAGATAGCTTTTAGTTGTAAGAGCAAAGTCAAGGAAGAGATGACCCAATCATTCAGAGGCAGAAGCAAGGCAGAGCCTGCCCACCCCTCCCCACCGTGTGACTCATTCATCACCCAGGCACCTGAGCTCCCCAACCACTTGCCAACCGCTCCTCGGACTTGGAAAGGGCTGGCGCTCTTAAATGTGTCCTCGTTGGGATTAACAGATGAACAAACAGCTCTCTCCTGAGCTCATCCAGAAATGCAGGGTGTGGGTCTGGGAGCATTCTTTCTCTTCCTCCTTCCCATATCCTCACCTCACTTTATTGGCCCCAGAATCCTGCTTCCCCAGGACATCCCCCTGCACTGAACTAGTCTGACCTGTTCCTGCCTGCCAGCTGGCCGGCCATGGAAACAGGAGAGACCTTGATGGCAGAAGGATAAGCCTGCAGAAGTCTCCATAAACATAACATGAGCAGAGGTTTAAAGTCTGTGCAGAAACCCAGAGGCACAGATCCCCAGCTGAGGCCTCTGCCCCTGGGACTCTTCAAAGTTTGTGCCAAAAAGTGCCCACAGGAGAAAATGTAGGCGGAATGAGAAAACGCTGGCTTGTGAGACAGGGAGGCTTTCTGTCTGATCTGGCTTCAAAACAACTCACTCTGTGACTTTAAACTCTGCGCTGCTCTTTCCCAATCTGTAAAATGGGGGTCATCAGACCAGGCCTAGCTCACAAGATTCTTTTAATTAATTAATTAACTTATTTGAGGGGGGCACGCATGCATGCGCACACGTGGGAGAGGGGGAGAGAGAATCTCAAGCAGATTCTGTGCTGAGTGTGGAACCTGATGCAGGGCTGGATCATGACCTGAGTCAAAATCAAGAGTCGGATGCTTAACCAACTGAGCCACCCAAGGCACCCCTCTCACAAGAGTCTTATAAGGCTCAGATGAGATCATTCCTCTGAGATGCTTAGTAAGCACTAAAGGGCCGCATCAAACAGAACTGGAAGAAAAGCATCCCCCTACCATGGCAACCCCCCTCCCGGAGTCAATTACATAAACACACAAATTGTTGGTATCCACCTTCTGCCAGCCCACATTCATACATTGTGCTCTTTCCTCTGTGGCTTGTTGGCTGTGTCTCGACTGGGCTCACAATGGGGTTCTTGACACTTCTGCTCTGGGCCAGCTATTGGCTCCCAGTGGTCAGGGACCATGAGTCTAACTCCTTTTGTGCAGCACCCACCACATCTTGATGGAGTTGTTGGAGAGAGAGTAGTAGCCCAGTGGGGATCTGGACACTTGGGAGTCAGTCTTAGCTTTGTTGCTCTTTGTTAAGTGAGCTGAGAGAAGTCATTTGGCCGGCTGGGGTCTCATTTTCCTCATCTGAAATGAGGACCAGATGACCTTGAAAGCCTCTGCTAGCTCCTGATAGTCTATGATTCGGGTTCATGGCCAGCAGTGGTTTGGTTTCACATATTCAAAGTCTGACAGTCATGCCCGAGGGGCCCCCTTGACATGTGGGGGGGCTTGAACCCTCCCAGTGCATGGCCGTGCTAACCACCGAACCCTGACTCCTGCAGCCTCACCCTCAGCACAGCGCTTTGCTCCTTAACTCTTCGCTGGGACCCCAACAGTTTCCTGTTCCCCACCAGCGAGACAACCCTGCTGTCTTCCTGGGCTCAGAGGAAGGGGACTGAGTGAGAAAGGGATCAAGCTTAGTTCCACTGCCTTTCACAACAATTTCCCCACAGTGGCTTTCAGGAGCAATCAGCCTCAGAAGGCAGCTGGGGAAGAGTCAGCTCGTAATGTCGGGCACACTCCATGGACAAATGGATGGTGTTCCATTTTCACCTGCCCTGGCTCGTTCTCTGATTATGGAAGACAGCAAATTTTAATGTGCTAGGAGCTCATTTCCTCTCCCTCTGTGCTACTGACCTTGGCTAAGGTTGTAACTATCTCCCGACCCTCCCCCCACTTCATGCCCATTGTAGGAAGAGGTGTGAGGAGTGGCAGAATGGAAGAAACTTAACTCTTTTATTCCCCCCAAATCTACAGACCTATGAGGTCTTCATGTTCTGTTGACCTTGTTTCTCTCTTCTTTCCCTTCCATAGGATATGGCAGCTGGAGAGAACTGGCCAAGGCTCTGGCCAGCAGGAACATTCCAGCTGTGGATCCAAATCTCCAGTTTTATCATCCCCAGAGGCTGGGCCCCAAGGTATGTGGTGGGGCCAGCCCATTTTCCCTACTAGTGCATTAACATGGGTCCTCAGCTGTCCATGACCTTATAGCCTTAAGGGAATCCCCTACTTTTCTGTGGTAAGAGAGGCCAAGGAGAGAATTCCTGGAATTGTACTCGGACATCACAGGATCTCGTTAGCTGGGTGGGTAGAGATGTCCATCCCGCCCTCCTCAAAGCCTTCCTCATGCAGCTCAAGAGGCCCAGAATTGAACTGGTCCAGGCATGTGGCCTTCGTCTCCAATAGCAGCAGAGAGCTTAAGGCAGAACCATCACGTCCTGCCTCCTGCTGGCCTGAGGCCTAGGCTGGTGCCTTGGTAATGATCCCAGATACTCACTGTGAAGAGTCAGAGATGAGGAGGTAGGCGTCATGTATAGCTGCAAATGGCTGGGGCACAGATATGTCATGGAGCATTTTTTCTATAGTGTTTCTTGGGCCCGTGGTCCCTAGGGAGGTAGGAAGCGCTCTGGGTGGGAATTAAGGAAATCGAGGTCTAATTCAGTCTGGAACCCTAAGATTGAGCCTCTGAGCCTAGAAGAGACATGGATCTCCAAGGCTGGACCAGAAACAAACTGAACCCTCGAACCTGCATGGTGGGTAGGGAAGGGCTGGGATGTCCCCAAGGGACTTCCACTTGTTAAGGACAAATGAGTGACAGACGTGGGCAGAGTCCTGGGGGCATGTAGAGGAAGACCGAGGTAAGTTCCTGTTCTCAGAAGACTGATCTAATCAGGAATTATTTTTCAAAAAAAGAAAAAGAAAAATTTTTTTCCATATGGGAAGACAGAAAATTCAGGAAAATAAAAGAACCTTAGGAAAGTATACATTGATGAAACTGTAAGGGGGTGTCTTTCTGAGGGACACAGGGTGAATAATAAATGGGAGTGTCCCTTATATTGATAAGCTTCCCAGGGGCAGGGACTATGTCTCCTGGCCCTCTACCTCCCCACAGGCACTTTCAGGGGCTCCCAATCCTGGTATTCCCACCAAGTTCATTCTTCACTCTTTCTTCTGCCAGGACCAAGACGTGGATCGAGGTGGGAGTGGTAACAACAGCTACCTGAGGTGGAATAAGCCCGTCCCCTGGCTCTCAGAGGTAAGGGATTCTCCGCTGCTCCTGTTCTTGGAGATGGCCAAAACATTGTTTTCACAGATAATTCCAGAGACCATAGAAAATTTTCTTCTAGTGGTTACTATTAAAAATTTTCACCCAGGGGTGCCTGGGTAGCTACTCGGTTCAGCGTCTGTCTCCTGATTTCGACTCAGGTCATGATCTCAGGGTCTTGAGATTGAGCCCCAAGGTTGGGCTCTGCGCTGGGCTTAGAGCCTGCTTAACATTCTCTCTCTCCCTCTGCCCGTCTTCCCCTCCGCAACTCCCCCTACCCCCGCCACTTGCGTGAGCTCGTGCTCTCTCTTTCTTTCCCCCCAGTCCCCCCATTTTTTTTTTTTAACCTGATTTGGGAAAAAGAAAAGGGCTTCAGGCTCATTCAGTTTTCTTCCTTTAGAGAAGGAGAGCATTTGCTCTGAGCCTATTGTGTGCTGGTTTTTGCATATCACCCCATATCAGTTTTATGACCCTGTAAGATAGTATCATTGTCCTCATTTTATAAATGAGAAAAACAGGGCTCAGGAAAGCTACATGACTTTCACATCCACATCATTCTTAAAGATAGGCTTCCCAAACTGTCTTTCTTGGACTAGTAAGTCTCATAAGGTATTCCAGGAAGAAAGGAGTCCGTTGTTAATTAAATAAGGCTTCAAACTATATACTACATGCACTTCTTGGAAATACACAATAACATAGGAAAGTTTCCGAGAAGTTCTGTAGTGAGCTGTTCAACTTAGTTTAGCTCAGCAGGTACCAAACCTATGTGTCTCCTGCCTTTTTTTTCCCCCATGAAATATCTCTTAATATTCTACGAAACTAGTATTCTAAAGAACATACTCTAGGAAAAGCCGCTTTAGAAGAAAAAAATTTTTTTTAAAGATTTTTTTATTTATTCATTTGACAGAGATAGAGACAGCCAGCGAGAGAGGGAACACAAGCCGGGGGAGTGGGAGAGGAAGAAGCAGGCTCCCAGTGGAGGAGCCTGATGTGGGGCTCGATCCCAGAACGCCAGGATCACGCCCTGAGCCGAAGGCAGACGCTTAACGACTGAGCCACCCAGGCGCCCGCTTTAGAAAATTTTTATAGGAAGTGGTTAAACGTGTGAATAAGAGTTGCTATGATACCTTTCACTTATATAGGATCTGAAAGATTCTTTTTCTTTGGTAAATAAACTGAGGCACAGAGAGGTTAATTAACTTGCTTATGCCAAGATTCCATAGTAGCATGGTGCTTTGGGGGTGAAAATTTTAAATTTGGGCTTCATATTTTACAACTTGCCCATAACCCAGTGCCTTTTCATCCTGAGACCTGTGGACACGTATTACTTTTCTTGGCTGAGTGGTATTGGCCAGCCCACTGTCTTTATCCATAGCTGTCACAGATTGAGCTTTCCTCAGCCTGCATGATTTATTTCCAATCCACGTATTTGCTGTGGGGCAGGAGTGAAGGAGGCAGTATCGTGCTAAAAGTAATGTGTTAGGTTATCCATGCCGTGAAACTGCCTCCGTTTAAAGCCTTGAGAGAAGACGGATTACAACACTGGCACACCCGTACTAGGTGACATCATCAGGTGATTACCCCCCACCTCACCTGGAGTTTCGACAAGAGGGTGCCTTAAAAACCATTGATCCAGTGATCTAGCCCTTCAGTCCTTTGAGGACAGTTGGGATCATTTTCCTTTCTTTATATTTTTTGTTGTTGGTTTGTGTTTTTTTAAGATTTATTTATTTATTTGAGAGAGAGCAAGGGCAGGGCGGGTGGGGGGGGAGGGGCAGAGGGAGAGAATCCCAAGCAGACTCTGTGCTGAGCAAGACATGGGACCCGATCTCACGACCCCGAGCCCATGACCTGAGCCGAAATCTCCTAAGAGTCCAGCACTCAACTGACTGAGCCACCCAGACACCCCGGATCATTTTTCTTAATGAACCAATTATTTTGAAAGATTACGACTGCATAACATTCTGCATTTAATAATCATTAATTTCCCCACTTTTTTTGGCCAGTCAAGGATGGAGATATATATGAAATTAAAACTGAACAAACAGTAAATAGTGATTAAAATAGGATTAACTTTTTAAAGAAATACTTGATTTTTTAATAAGTATATATGGCCTTTTGGTGATAAATGCCTGATCTCCATTGACTTTTTTTTTTTAATATTGAAAGTTGCTTTACCAGGGTGCCAGGGTGGCTCAGTTGTTTACATGTCTGCCTTCTGCTCAGGGCACAGGTCACGATCCCAGGGTCCTGCTCAGCACAGAGCCTGCTTCTCCCTCTCCCTCTGCTCCTCCCCCAGCTCATTCTCTCTCGCGCTTTCTTTAAAATAAATAAATAAAATATTTTATTTTTTTATTTTTTTTAAAGATCTTATTTATTTGACAGAGAGAGACAGCCAGCGAGAGAGGGAACACAGGCAGGGGGAGTGGGAGGGGAAGAAGCAGGCTCCCAGCGGAGGAGCCCGATGTGGGACTCGATCCCAGAACGCTGGGATCACGCCCTGAGCTGAAGGCAGACGCTTAACGACTGAGCCACTCAGGCACCCCTAAATAAAATCTCTTAAGAAAGTAGCTTTTACAAAAAAAAAAAGAGTAGCTTACAAAATCCTCGTTACAGTCTTCATGGATCTTCACAGAATCACTGATCCAATCATCTTATTTCACCAACAAAGAAAACAAGGCCCCTTCAAAACAAGACCTAAATAACTAAGGTCTGCAGCCACAGGGCTGCATGGTGGTCCCTGCCCCCACCACTGGGGCCTCTCTGTTCCCATCTCCTTACCTGTCTCCTGCGCTTTTGACAGACAGTTTCAGCAGGTTAATGAATGATGTATGTTAGCTGTCAAGAGCTGTCAGGTGGTACTATTATCCCCCTTTTGTAGGTAATGGCTCAGAGAGGGGTTAACTCGTGGCATCACTAGAACACAGCCCTGCTCTGATGGTGAGCAAGGACAGAGGATAAGAAAGCTGACAGTGCTCTCTTCTTTTCTCTCTGCCCCAGTCTTTAGCCAGCAGTGCAGGGTCTCCGAGCCAGAAGTCACTCTGGAAAGCTAAGCAGCCATGGGCAACTCTCTTTGCTGTGTCAGAGAGACTGTCAGAGTGGATGGCTGTGGGGCTGGCCTTCATGGGGTAACCCCTCAAAAACGTATTCATGGCACCCCAAATCACAGACCCTAGTTCACAAACCCCACTGATGAACAAACCTCAATGCCAATTTATTCATTTATGTCCATTGACCAAAACACTGTCTGATACTCAGGATGTTCCATCTGGAAACCAAAATAGTTACAAGAAAGAAATCTGGTGAATCCAGAATAAGTTTATAGCAAGTCAGCATTTCCCTGGGTCAGGCCACGCTGGCTCTGGTGAGCTGGTGTCTCTTGAAGAGAGGGCTGAGACCCAGAATCTTCTTCTCAGGCTTACCTTTTTTTTTTTTTTAATAACAGTTTTATTGAGATGTAAATTAAATACTATGAAAGTCATCCATTTAAGGTGTGTGATTTAATAGCTTTTACTAGATTCATAGAGTTATGTATCCATGGCTGTTAATTTAGAGCACTTTCATTACCACAGAAAGAAACTCCATACCTGTTAGCCATCACTCCTTACCACCCCCATCCTACAAGCCCTATGCAAACAATAATCCACTTCCTTTTTTCTTTTTAAGGAATACTTTTTTGGGGGGTACTTTTTATTTTTTTTTAAGTAAGCTCCATGCCCAACATGGGGCTTAAACTCACGACCCTGAGATCAAGAGTCACATGCCCTACCAGCTGGGCCAGCCAGGGCGCCCAATAGTCTACTTTCCGTCTCTCTAGGTCTGCCTGTTCTGGACATTTCATATAAATGGAGTCAGACAATGTGACCATTTGTTTCTGGTTTCTTTCACTTAGCATGATGTTTTCAAGGCTCATCCATGCGGTCGCCTGTACCAGCACTTCATTTCTTTTTATGGTTAAGTACTATTCCATTGTGTGGCCATACCACATTTTATTTATCCATTCTCAAGTATACTCTCTGTGATCGGCTCCTGCCTCTGCTGGGGGCAGAGGTGACTGCTCCTGCATTCATGCCATGTGCCCCTGACACCTCTTGCAATAACCGCTGGCACAGTGACACCAACTGTTAACACGTCTCTCTCCTTGGAGGACCCTATCTCTGTTCATCTCTAACCGGTCCAAAGCAGACATTCAGCGCTTATCGAATAAATGAAGGAACATCCGGTTCCAAGCTTAGCTTCTGCAAGCATTTGTTCATTCAAATAATCAAGATATTCTGTAAGCACAGAGGAGGGAAGCTATTAACTCTGGTGAGGAAGTCAGAGAAAGGATGAGCCAGGGTTTGCCAGGTGGGGGAGAAAGGAAAAGGCCCTCCCACCTGGAAGTAGTGTTTATAAAGACCTGGAGAGGTGAAGGAGCGTGACAGAGCATGACAGAGACAGGGAGATGGGTATGAGTAGCGTGTAGGTGTGTGACAGGGAGTGGCAGGAGGTGAGGCTGGGAAGGTAGGTCAGTCGAAAAGACCTCAAGCGTCAGGGTGAGGTTTTGTTCTGAAGTCATTTGGGAGTCTCTAGAGGTTTGAAGCCCCCAAGTGACATGATCAGGTCTATGCTTTAGAAAGACAGTCTTACAGGCAGTGTGAAGAATCAGTGGAGGGAGAGAAGCTTTCCTTCAGTGAGGAGGCTCTGCTGCAGGCCTGGCAAGCCCAGTGGGGCCTGGCAGAGGCAGTGTTGTGGGAATGGAAGACAGTGGACGTTCCTGTCTGAGGACCCACCAGGCTGGCCTTCCCCCTCCTGCATCCATACTCCCAGATACCCTCCCCACTTCCACAGGGTTAATTGCTGTGTGTTTTGGGGGAGTCAGTTTATCTGTCTGGGCCGCAATAATCTCACCTCTAAAATGAGAGGGTTCCAACAAATATTTTTTCCACTACTTACAACTGGAAGTTCCAAATCCGTCATTGGCCGTGGACATACTCTGGTGATGGGAGTAACCAGTGTCCTTCCCTGGGCCTTCGCTCCTGCTGGACAATGGAGAGAGTGGGCAAAGGGTGGTGCTGATGAGCTGGTGTCCCTCATCCCTGCCAGATACAAAGTCTCTAAAACTTGGAGAGACACAGATACTGGTGGGGTTGCCACTGTGGGCCTGGGGAGGAAGATGGTGCCCACTGGTCCCGCAGAGACTCCCACCTACAGCCTGAGAGTGGGTGAAGCATGGTTGAGGTCTACCGTGATGAAGAGTGAGGGCCTAGATCTCAGAGGAGAGGGCTAGTCCTTCCTACACCCTCACGTCCCCTGCCTTCCATTCCCTGGAGCATTTCAGGCTACCCCTGCTAGAGCAAGCAAGGCCCTCAGTGGGAGGCGGGGAGGTGGGAGGCGGCCAGCCCAGCTCCATCCTCCTTCCCTCCTTCCCCTGCCCAAACCCCTTGTGGCCTCTGGCCTCTTTCTTGGCTGAACACAACCGATTTCTCTGGTGGCATGCCCTCCGTCCGCAGTTTGCTGTGGATCTGAGTACACTGCCCTGAAAGTCTCCCAGGGAGGGGCTGAGAGGAGGTCATTTGTAGGAGACAACTGAGTCTTGTAAACTGGACTTAAGGAATTTCCCCAGAAGTAGCACAATGTCCCCATTCTTTCCTTCCAAGGAGCCTCAGCCCGCCCCCCACCTACCCAGCCCACATTCTCTCCCCCACCCATCCCAGTCCCCCACTCATATTCCCAGTGTGATGGCTGCTTCCCAAGGCCCCACATGCTCAGCTTTGACCAGGCCAGTGTGCCCAGGAAGTGCCAGGCTGCTAAAGGGACGGGGAGTGACAGGCTCTCCCATGTTCTTTCTGGATCCAGCTGTGGGGTTGTGTTTCCTCAGAGGCCGCACCTCAGATCCTTGGCATTCGTGTGCAGGACTTCTCCCCCCACCATCCGAACCTCCAGATCTCTTGCTGAAGCCCTTGTGCCACTTCCTTTTACCTGGGCTTCCAGTCTGGGTGTCCCTTTCTCCTCTGTTTTCCTCAGGGCAGCCCAGATTTTTATATCTGATGGGCCACAGTGGGGAGGGAAGGGCAGGGCCTGTTTGTATAGAGTAATTGAGGCCCCACCTCCCACAACCTGGAGATTAAGCTCTGGGGGAGGGGAAGGAGAAAATTGCTGAGATGGGGTAATCTGAAACTCTTTGTCAGGATAAATTGGGACAGGATCCCCATGCTTCCCCTCCCCTCTCAAACTCCCAGCACGTCCACCCCACTCAGAGCACTGGCTCTAAGGCCCTGTCTTCTGAAGGGGGCCCTCTGCTGCTGGCCTCCAAGCTCAGTCTCTGCCCCACCCATGCCAAGGAGGAGAGAGCATACGTCCTGTGCTCTTACCTTCCCACGGCTGCCCAAGTCCCAGACACTGGGCGGGTAGTTATGCCAGGAGAGGCCAAGCGGAGCCGGGGGCGGGGGGAGGGGGGGCCTTCCAGCTCCTAAGGGAACAGTCGGAGGCCGTCCTGCCGGATGGGGCCCCCAAAGACCTCCTGCAGCGCTTTCCCAGCTGCTTCCCCACAAGGGCAGCCAGAAGCGTGAAGACTACTGGGTAGATAAGGTTTCACCAGCAGACAGCTGTGGAGCTTACTATTAGGCATGAGGGGAAGGGGAGGGGAGGAGAGCAAGTCTTCAGCCGAAACCCCAGCCCGGCCCTCCTTCCAGTTCTTTCTGTCATCTCTGCCTTACCGTCATGGCTATTACCCGCCCCCCTTGCCTGGGGAACGCAAACCAGCCCCCTTCCTGCGTGCACAGAGCCGGGGCTGCGTGCGCGTGCGTGCGTACGTGCGTGCGTGCCCATGCGCGCACAAGCGTGGCCGGAAAAACAGACCCAGGCCTCAGGGCCAGGCAGTGGGGATGAGGCTGGAGCAAGAAGCTGTGGGTGGGAGGATGGGCTGGGACTGAAGTGGACGTAGTGAGAGGGACACCGGGGCTCGGGCTGCGGTGGCCTGGGCATCGTCTCCCCACCGGGCTTCCTCAAGCCGCGCGGCCGGACAGGGGCCGGGGCGCTCGCGCTCACCTGCTCGCTTCTCTGCCCCGTACAGTTCCGCGGCCGCGCCAACCTGCATGTGTTTGAGGACTGGTGCGGCAGTTCCATTCAGCAGCTCAGGAGGAACCTCCACTTCCCACTGTACCCCCACGTGAGTGTTTGCCGGGCGCGCCTCTTTTCCCTCTCTCGCCCCACTCCTGTCTCATCTCCCCCTGTCTTCTGTCTGCTTCATCTGTCCTGGCTTCTTTTCTGGTTCATTTTCTTTACTTTTCATCTTGGGTCCTCTTTTCTTCTGCCCACAGTTACTACTCTTGCTCTCTTCCCAAAGGATTCCTTTGATTTCTCTGCCATCATTTCAGCTTTCGGCTCTCATTGTGGGTTATGATGATAAAGTTTAGCCAGAGCCACCACATATAGTCGGGCTGGTTGTGCACTGTACAAGGTCACATGGACAAAGAAGCAAGTGGGAGTGGAAATCTTGCCTACACTCCACTCACCAAGCCATGCCCCAGTCCCTTCTGTCTCCCTGCCCTGGTCTTCCCAGCAGCCCTGAGTGGACCAGTTAACTTCAGTTTCCTCTTCCCTCTTCTGGGTAATGGTTTCCCTCCCCTTTCTTGGCATAGATTCGCACAACCCTGAGGAAGCTGGCCGTGTCCCCCAAATGGACCAACTATGGCCTCCGCATCTTTGGCTACCTGCACCCCTTCACCGATGGTGAGGCCAGCCCCAAAGTCCCATCCTCCTGCTTCCTGCTCCAGGTTCTTTATGGTACCCAGAGAACATAAGCCTGTAGCTGAGAAGTAAGTCCGCACTAGGCTGCCTGGACCCTGTTAGGCCATCACTGGGGAGAGAGGGGAAATTTAGTCATAGTGAAGTCTCATCTAGTCCCCCCCCCCCCCACCCCGGCTGCCACTTCACACCCTAATTTGCAGAGTCTGGCACTAACTTGTCTCTCCCTGGGAGTCTTCCCTGTCTTCATGGTGTGTCCTAAGATGAGGAACCCCCACTTTACAGAGAGGGAAGCCACAGCACCAAGCCCCCTGAGAGAATGTAATCACTAAGACATAAAACAGGCCTTCAGCCCTTCATGCTAATGCCCTTCTTGCTCTCATCTGCAAACTCTCTCCCCCACTGCCCAGGGAAGATCCAGTTTGCCATTGCTGCAGATGACAACGCTGAGTTCTGGCTCAGCCGGGACGACCAGGTGTCAGGCCTTCAGCTGCTGGCCAGTGTGGGCAAGGTAGGGTCAGCCCAGTCCCAGAGCTCTGCCACTGGGCCTGGGAGCCAAGTTATGGAAGAGGCACCTGCCCGCATCAGGAAACGCTCATTACCATTAGTCTCTCTGGCATGACAGCCAGGGAAGAAGGTGTGAGGGAAGCATTCTCCCTTTCACCATGCCCTGTTTTACAAAGGGATAGTTGGAGTGTAAATTGGGGAGGAGTGAGGAGTTAGTCTGAGGCCCCAGAAAGACTTCAGGAAGATTCCTCTGGGCGGGGACTGGGCCACATCCCCTTTTTGGGTTCCAGTGTCCTTAGCATGGTGCCAAGGATGCGCGCCATGGGGCCTGATTCCTTGGGCCCCTCATAGGAAGGGCGGAGGTGCTTCTTGCCTGGGTCACCTGGCACTCCCCTCACCTCTCCTGTTTTCTCTACCATCTCCCTCCTCTTCTTTGCCCCCACGTGGTTTCCTCCCCATTCCTTCCTTGTCCCTTCACTCCCCACCTCCCTTCCTTCATATTGCCCATCTTCTCCTTCCTTCTCTTCTTGCTCTCCCCACACCTCTAGACTGGAAAAGAGTGGACCGCCCCTGGAGAGTTTGGGAAATTTCAGAGCCAAATTTCCAAGCCAGTGAGGTGAGTAGGGAGTCTCATGACATTCCTGTGAGCGACAGAAAAAACCCAACCTACCTCAAGTACTGAGGCCAAATCCGAGGCAGGGAGCCCAGTTGTACCCTCCCTGCTCTCCAGCCTTCCTTACCCTAGAGGCTCAGCATGCCTGAGTACTCATGCATTCTGATAAATGAAGTCTTTGACTTAGAAACCATGTGGCCCATCCTTCCTTGTTTTACAGATGGGGAAACTGAGGTTCAGAGAGGGGTGCAACTTGATGAAGGTCACACAGCTATTTAGTGACACTCAGGACTAGAAAACAAAATAGGTCTCTCTTCTCCCAGTCCTTGCCCTTCCCATTTGCTCCATCCCTGGAGATGTCCACAGCAGTACAGCCTGGACACTGGCTCTCTGCCTGTGCTGCGGAAAGTTCCTCATCGCTGTGATCCCTTGGGAGACTAGAGGGAGACCAGGCCTTTCCCAGCCTGTAGTGGCTAGAAGCTTTAACATGCTGGAAGGGGAACTTAGCTTAACTTTAGAGTGCCACCTGGTGGCCTGCACACACAGACAAGAACATGCATCAGCTTCATGGTGATAATAGCGATGTCGGTAACAATAAGACGTTCTAGCTTGCAGAGCGCTTGCTATGTGCAGTCTCGGTGGTGAGCGCTTTACATGGAACTCAGCATGGCAGCTAATGTCATGGACCCAGAAGCAAGACTGCCTGGGTCCAAATCCCAGCTCCACCACTTACTACTTCAGTGATTTGGGGGCAAATTACCCAAGATTTCTGTGCCTCAGTGTTCTCATCTATAAATAAGAATTAAGTGAGTTGGTATGTATAAAGCCCTTAGAACAGTGTCTGGCCTGTAGTAACCACGCTGTAAGGGTTATTACCACAGACTTACAATAGTTCAACTATGATGTTTCAACTTGACGATGGTGTAGAAGTGATATGCATTCCGTGGAAACTGTACTTCAGATTTTGAATTTGGATCTTTTTCCAGGCTAGCAGTTAGGGCTACAGTAGTCTCTTGTGATGCTGGGCAGTGGCCGTGAACCTCAGTTCCCAGTCAGCTATGTGATCGATCACTGGGTCAACAGCTGATATGCTTAGAATCATTCTGTGCGCGTACCACCATGCTGTTTTTCACTTTCATTCAGTAACTTACATGGGCTAGCGAGCACTCAGGCTTTGTGTCAGATGATCTTGCCCGATTGTAGGCGAATGCTAGTGTCTGAGCACGTTCAAGGTGGGCCAGGCAGAGCTATGATGTTCGGGAGGTCAGATGTATTAAGTGCATTTTGACTTCCAATATTTTCAACTTACGATGAGTCTGTCAGAACGTAAGCCCATCCTGAGTTGAGGAAGATCTGTATTTCCTTTGATTTTCCTGTAAAGTGTGTACTGTTACAACCGCCATCTTACGGAAGAGAAAACTAAAGGCACACTGTGAGTAAGAGGTAGCGTGGGGACCCTAGGCCAGAATTAAAAGTGAAACTCCTGGGTTTCTGGCAGCAGAGAGAAAAGGACAAGGGGAGGCTGCAGGTGCGAGGTGGGAGCTGGTGTGGCACAGCGGGAGAGTGGGTCGGAAAGGCAACCACAGGACCTGCGAAGATAGCCTTCTGTCTCTGCTCTCTCCTGCTAGTCTGGCGGCCTCCCAGAGGTACTACTTCGAGGTGCTGCACAAGCAGAACGACGAGGGCACAGACCACGTGGAAGTTGCGGTGAGAGCTCCGCCATTCCTGCCCCCCAGCTCAGCTCGGAGCCATCCTCACCCCTTGTCCCTGGAACCCTTTTCTAAATCCAGCTCCCTCCAACCCTCCGCATCCACCCTCTCTCCTCTTCCAGTGGCGACGGAATGAGCCCGGAGCCAAGTTCACCATTATTGACTCCCGTTCCCTGTCCCTCTTCACAAGTGAGTAGGCTCTGCCCCTCCCCTGGAGACAGAGGCAAGCTGTGCCGACATGTGGGGCTCAGTCTGCTGGGGGGGTTGGTCAGGGGAGGGGTGGAGGCTAAAGCTCAAAGTGCTTGGAATGTGGGTGGAAAGGGGTCCAGAACAAGGAACAGAACTTAAAGGGACCCTAAGGTCAGAGATCCTTAACTCTCAGGGGTCAGTGACACCGTTGAGAACCTGCTGGAAGCTTGCTGAGACCTTGCCCTAGAAAAATGCCCTTGTCCATCTACACTCAATATGTTGTGTACAATTTCAAGGGCATCCAGAGACCGTGAGGCTCACTCCAGATGAAAAGCCTCTGCGTGAGGCCAGTTTCCTGTTTCACAGTTGAGGGTCCCATGGTTCTTCGCAAAGCCATGACCAGAGCTGAAAAAACTTTCTTACCTGCTTTAGATTTGCAGTAAATGAACTCTTCAGTTGTACTATGTATTGCTCATGATTTCCTATGCATTTGCAGGCACCACTAAAAAATCACCGCGGGGGAAGGTGGGGCCATGTGGGCCTGGGTGTAGGAAGAGCAGGGTCAGAACCTTAAAGGAGGAAGGGAAAGCCGAGTGCTGGGAGGAGACTGGGAAGGCAGTGGGAAGTGTGTAAGAGACCAGGAGGACAGAATGGGGACAGGCCAGGGAGGTGTGGGTTCACTGGACAGGGGGGCAGTGTGGCATGGGAAGGACAGGTGGGAGAGGTTGGGGTGAACGAAGCTAGAGGCCATGAGGTCAAGGCAGAAGGGGCAGGACACAGCAGCTGAGTTGGTGCCGGAGGAAGAAGGCAGAGCTGGAGTCCGTAGATAAATGTGAAATGAGAAGAAAGAGGCCCATAGTAAAGATCAGGGAAGAAACTAGTTAGATGAGCCGGAGGTAACCAGCCCCGGTATAGGAGAGCTCCACCTGGGGCTGAAGACAGGTGAATCCAGATGGCAGTGAGCCACAGCGAGCAAGCAGTCCCCAGGGTGGTTAGAAAGGGGAGGAGGAGGCCTGGCCCACTTGGAAAGGAGAATACTGGTGGGGGTGGGATGGGGCGCAGGGGTAGTGGGGGAGGATGGGGTGGGTGATGAGCCAGGCTGCTGAGAACGCAAGGGGGCGCCCTGCTGTGGTCCGCCTTGCTGGCTGGTCTCCCTGAGATGCGAGGCTGAGACTACACTGCCCAGGTTCAGACCAGTTGTGTGATCTTCGGCAAATGACTTAGATTCTCTTTGCTAAAGTTCCTAGTCTGTAAAGTAGGAATAATCAGTAAACTAAGGCATGCGGTGCTTATGGAGATGAAGTGGTTTGATATTTGTGACATGCTTAGGACAGTGCCTGGCTCGTTATTTGGTAAGTGCTCAATACGTGTTTGTGACATAAATGCAGCAGACTCCCGATGACAGATTTCCAGCAGAGAGCAGTGACACACTTGAGGAAGTGGTGTCTTTTTCCCATTTGCACAAAGTTGTGGTTTGTGGTAGCCATGGGGCTGGTCGAGTGGGTCCAAGGGAAATCAGTAGCTGAACCCACAACTTGTGAGAGGGCAGGGCTAGAGGGGAGAGGGATTACGCACACCCATACCGTCCCTGGGGGGCATTACAGAAGCCTGGGCTCTGGCTCTGCCTCGGACTCACAGCTGCTTCTGTTCTTTCCTCCCTGGGCCCAGATGAGACCGTCCTAAGGATGGATGACGTGGGCCATATCCCTCAGACAGCAGCCAGCCATGCAGGCTCCCGAGACTCTCTTCCCAGAGAGGAGCCACCCCTCGCAGACATGCTGCGGCCTGACCCTCGGGACACCCTCTATCGAGGTAAGGCCTTGGCCACACGCTTGTCATCCAGTCTGGGTGCCATATGCTGCCAGGCCCCTGGGTGTTAGTAGAGGAGACTCCGCAGACTTGTCACTTCTACCACAGTATCCCCAGAGTCAGAGAATCTTGGTTTTTCCCTTGGAGTGTAAAATACAACATGCATACAGAAAAGTACAAAATATACATGTGTACGATTTTACTGTTACACACGTCATTACGCAGCAAACATTGTGTAACCACCTCCCAGGACAGGAATTAGAACTAGAGCCTAGAAGTCCCCTGCATGTCCCTCCACAATCACATATATCATACTTTCCTACTGGATCCCAACTCTTCTAATCCAACGAGAGAAGTATGTTCCCACCAAGTGTTGGAGTCGTAAATTCTTGCGAGCGTTTACACTTTAAAAGATGAGAGAGCCCCCGACCCTCAAACCTGCACAACAACTGGGAGGAAATTCAGTTATTGGCCCTGCGCTAGGATGAGACTCGGTGGCCTGTTGGACGTTTCTAAACCTTAACTGAGGCTGGCCCTGTACAGCACTCACCGTGCCATGAACCGGAGGCCAAGTCCGAATGCACCCACCACAGAGGAGTGGTGCCAGCCTTGGTTTGGCAACCTCCGCTGATGGACTTGGACTCTGCCCACGGCTGCCATGAGCGAATACAAAAAGGTGCCCGCTCAGAGTGGAGGCCTTCGGCCCTCCCTTCAGCCGAGAGCCTTTGTGCCTTGAAGCTAGCCCATTCCAGGCTCGCGTCCCCACCCTCATCCCTCTTCCCTTACTGTCCTCAGTGCCTCTGATCCCCAAGACTCATCTCCGCCACGTCCTGCCCGATTGTCCCTACAAACCCAGCTACTTGGTGGATGGGCTCCCCCTGCAGCGCTACCAGGGACTCCGCTTTGTAAGTCTTGGTGCTGGGCAGTGGGGGCAGTGGGGGCAGTGGGGGCAGTGGGGGCTTGCGGCCTGTGGCTGAGATGGAGAGGTGCTGGGCCTGACTCTTCCTCTTTCCTGCCACATAGCAGCAGACAGGGTGGCCTCACAGGTCCATGGGCTGGGTTTACTTGCGTTCCAAGTTGCCCATGGCTCAGTGGACCACCCTATAAACTTCGAGAATGAGTACTTGGCCTTAGTACGGCCTCCAGCACCACCTCTGCCACAGTGATGACGATGACGGGAGGTGGGCTGGCCTGAGGCTTCCTCTACTCTTTGCTCCTTGAGCCACACAACCCTGTCCTACCTGGGTTGTCCTACCAGGGGATCAGCCAGCAGTACTTCCTAAACTCATAGACGAGGCACTGGGGAAATTGAACTGCGGAGGAGAGGTTAGCTCTAGAGAATCTATCTATAGCCCAGGTAGAAACTGCAGAGGCAGAATGCACACTATATATGCAGATCTAAAAAACGATTAAGAGAGTGCTTGAGGCAGGAAGAAGCAGCCAAGAGTCATCCTCTGGGTCAGAGAATGGGTGGGGTCTAACTGGGAAGCTGGTTGGTGGCATTGCCTGAAGCTGTGTAAGGGGGGCAGGAAGTAGTGGAGTGGCTAACAAAAGGGGGGTTGTTCCAGAGCTGTGGGAGGTTGCAGGTAAAGGTTTGGAGGTGGCAGGGAGGATGAGATGGCAGGAGGAGGAGAGAATGGTGCTGGCTACAGCTGGGGAGAAGGAGCTAGGATGGGAGGTGAGGGACGCATGCACTGGGAAGCTTGAGTCAGGGGTTGCATTTGGTTCAGAGAGCCCAGGAGAGGAGACCTGAAGAGTGGGATGGAATCCCAGTCTGCGGAACAAATGTCTTCATCCAGAGCTCAAAGCAGCCCTTCTCTCTTCCAGGTCAGGGCCCTCTGAGCCCTGTGTGGTCCCGGCAGGCTTAAGTCTGGTGGGTTGACTTCTTAATGAGGTCCCACCCTCTCATTCCTGCTGCTGCTTTCTCTGCTCCAGGTTCATCTGTCCTTTGTTTACCCCAATGACTATACCCGCCTGAGCCACATGGAGACTCACAATAAATGCTTCTACCAGGAAAACTCCTACTACCAGGACAGGTGAGTGACACTGAATGGGGCAAGAAAATGGCCTTACAGAGGGGCTCTGCGGGAGCCGGGAGAGCTGTCTGGACTAGAGGGGCCGCAAATGCCCTTCCAGCCCGGGGAGTCTTGGCCCTTCCCGGGCATGCCACATGCTCATGGACACGCACGCACTCGCTCCTGCCCAGCCTCGTCTTTGCACTCCAGTCTGGGCATGACCCCATACCGCTGCTGGTGCTTCCCACAGAGCCTCACACATTAGCCTGTGGGGCACCGGGTGCCAGTCTGCCTCTCCCTTCCTCCTGCAGGTTCAGCTTTCAGGAGTACATCAAGATTGACCAGCCTGAGAAGCAGGGGCCGGAGCAGCCAGGTACAGAGTGATAGCTGAGGCTTCCAAGTCAGGCTGGGAGGGATGAACACGGTCTGTTTCTGGAGGAAGTTCAGACCATGCCAGCCCTGCCCCCGAGGAGCTTAAAATCAGAACGACACAGCCCCTCCCCCTATACCCAAAGGAGTAGAGAGTGGTACTCCTTCGTTTTCTGTCCCAGGCACATGTGGAAAGTGACACTGTTTCTAACAGCTGGAGGAGAGTTAGAGCCCCAGAGGAGATTTCTTGGACTGCTGGAGGGATCCCTCTCCCTGGCACGTCACTGGGGAAGTTCTGCTGTAGAGAAGCACTGTCGTCCTGTGGCCTTTCTTCTTGAGGGATTAGGGCATGCCAGGGGCCATTTGTCGGGTCCTGTGTGTGCCGGGCACCTGCTAGGCACTTTGGATGTTTTATATCACTCCATCTTCCCAACAGCCTTATGGAAGATACATGATTAGTCCCTTTATGCAGAGGAAGAAACTGGGGCTAGTTGAGGTTGGTAACTTGCCCGAGGTCTCGCAGTAAGCAAGTGGCAGAGCCCAGGTACAGTCCCCATCTGACGCTCGCTGGTGTGTCATTCATAGGATCAACTGCTGTCTTGTATATCTTGCTTGGGAAAGGTTAGAAACTCTGATGTGAGGAATGGTTGTTGTTTATTAACAACAGGTTTTGAGGAAAGCCTTCTAGAAGAATCCCAGTATGGAGAAGCGGCAGAGGAGACCGTTGCCTCCAATGTTCAGAACACCAGGATGACAGAGGGAAGACAAGTGCCTACCTTCCCCCCTGGGCAGGGTGTCACTGACTACCGCCTCCGGAAGCTCCTGGCTCAGCCCCAGGAGCGTCTGCTGGCATCCTTTTCCAAGGAGAACTCCACAGCTCCCTTCCCGGGGAGGACCAACGATGTCCCAGTCCAGCAACCAAAGAAGAGGGAGCGAAGACCCAGCCCTGAGCCCAGCCAAGATCCACCTCACTCTGAGAAGTGGCCCCCAGGGCATCTGGCAGGGAAACTGCCTCCCATCAGGGGGCCCAGGCCCACTGGTGACAGTCCCAGGAAGACTCTAGGGCAGTCCCAGTGGCTGAATCAAGTTGAGACATACATCGCAGAGCAGAGAAGGGGAGACAGGATGGAGCCCCCAGCCCCCAGGAGGGGTTGGCATGGCGAGGAAGACGTCGTGGTAGCTGCAGGCCAGGAAGGACAGGTGGAGGGAGAAGAAGAGGGGGAGGAAGAGGAAGAGGAAGAGGATATGAGTGAGGTGTTCGAATATGTGCCCATGTTTGACCCAGTGGTAAACTGGGACCAGACCTTCAGTGCTCGGAACCTTGACTTCCAAGCCCTGCGGACCGACTGGATCGATCTGAACTGTAACACGTCTGGCAACCTGTTGCTTCCAGAGCAGGAGGCTCTCGAGGTCACGCGGGTCTTCCTGAGGAAGCTCAGCCAGAGGAGCCGGGGGTAAGGTAAAGGGCTCTTCTGGGACCGGGGCTGGGGCATGGCGGCCAGCTGGCCTGGGGGCAGGAACCTGGAGGCTGTCGCCCATTCCCCTGCTGCAGGCTCCCCGGACAATCACGCACTTGGGACCCCCTGGTCCTGAGAATGAGGTCTACCTGTCAGGTCTTTGTCCACCCTCGGGCAAGGATCTGACATCCCTTGGTACCTGGCCTAGGATGTGTGTTGAGTGCTGGGAAGGCTGGGTAGATGGGGTCCTCTTCGTCAGGGAGGGAGCTAGTCATAAAGGGATAGAACAGGCAAAACTGAGACTCAGAGAGACAGGACCTCAGGTGTGGGCTAGAAGGGCGAGGGCAGAAAGCAGGGCCTGTCTTCTTTGTTTTTGCATTCATTCATTTAACCAATCAACATTCTTATAAGTGAGATACAATTCACATAACACTTAATGCACCATTTTAGAGTGTAAGTTTCAGAGTGTACAATTTGGTGGGTTCTAGGCATATTCATAACGTTGTGCAACCATCATCACTCTCTGATTCCAGAACGTTTTCATCACTTTTAAAAGGACCCCTGTACCTCTTAGCATTACTTCCATTTCTCCCTCCTCTTGGTCCCTAGCAACCACTACCTGACTTTCTCCCGCTATAGATTGACCTATAATAATTTCATGTAAATGGAGTTACATTTCATGTAAATGTAATATGTGGCCTTTTGTGTCTGGCTTCTTTCACTTTGCAAGACATTTTCAAGGCTTCTCCATGTTGTAGACTGGATTGAGTGCTTCATTCCTTTGTACTGCTGCAGAATATTCCATTGTGTGGCTGTTCCACATAGTGTTGCTTGACATTTGGGTGGCTCACTTTGGGGCTATTATGAATACAATGCTGCTATGAACAGTTGTGTACACTTTTTTTTTGCATGAACATGTTTCAGTTCTCTTGGGGATATACCTAGGATTAGCATTGCTGAGTCATATGGTAACTATGTTTAACATTTTGAGAAACTGCCAATCTCTTTTCCAAATGAGCTGCATCATTCTGTATCCCCATCAGTGGTGTCATTTCTCGACATCTCTGTCAACGCTTGTTATTTTCCTTTCTTGAAAATAGCCATCCTAATGGGTGCGAAATGGTATCACGTGGTGGCTTTGATTTGCATTTCCCTAGTGATTAATGATACTGAGCTAACCAATCAACATTTCTCTAATAACCCATCGTGTGTTATGGACTGTGAGTGAACAGTATTTTATTAATGAGGGTCAGTTTCTGAGGGAAACACATTCACCTTATACGCTTAGGATCTTAGAGCTATAACAGACTTTAGAGATCATCCCAGGTCAGTAGGTGCATTTTTAAAGATGGAGGCAGTGAACACTACAAATTAAACGTCTGGTTGAATCATCTTATTTATTTATTTATTATTATTTTTTTAAGTAAGCTCTGCACCCAGCGTGGGGCTTTGAACTCACAACCCTGAGATCGAGTGTCACACACTCTACTGACTGAGCCAGCCAGGCGCCCCTGGTGTCAGCATCTTAGCCAATGGCAACACTAGGACAAAACCAGGGTCTCCTGACCACTGGCCTCACAGGCTTCTACATACCATGTTACCCCCCACAGTGGGGGAAGGAGTTACTCAAGCTGCCCGCCCTTTCTGCCACAGAAAGTACCAGCTACAGCGCATCGTGAATGTGGAGAAGCGCCAGGACCAGCTACGCGGGGGTCGCTACCTCCTGGAGCTTGAGCTGCTGGAACAAGGCCAGCGCCCAGTGCGACTCTCCGAGTATGTGTCTACACGAGGCTGGCAGGGCATCGATCCAGCTGGTGGGGAAGAGGTCGAGGCCCGGAACCTGCAGGGCCTGGTTTGGGGCTCACACAACCGCCGGAGACATGTCTTGAATGTCCGGGCCCCAGAGCCCAAACTGTGTTGGCCCCAGGGCTTCTCCTGGAATCACCGAGCCGTGGTCCACTTCGTTGTGCCTGGTGAGCCTCAAGCTGAGCCCGGCCGTTATCAGCAGAGTGGGGATCCTGAAAGTCACCATGAGCACCTAGGTCTCCGCTCACTGATGTGATCTCGTGAGAACCGTGGGAGGGGCCACTCGACAGTCGAGGACCTGAGGTCACACGGCTGAGTGTCGTGGTCGGCAAAGATGCCGACTTGTAGGCCAGGTGCTCCCTGTTGTGCCAGGTGTCAGGGTGGGGGGGCGGGGCGAGCGTGGCCCCGTTGTGCAGGGGTGTCAGCTGCTCTGGGAAAGAAGACATAGGGTGGCTTAGCTGGTTTCTGTAGTGGGAAAGGGGAGCACAGAACAGACGTGTGGAACCGTGGGCTGGGACAGGAGAGCAAGGGTGCTGCTAGGATGGGCGGATAACAGGGTTTGAGTGTGAAAGCAAGGTCGGTTACTACGAGAGAGCTGAGGACGAGTCCTGGTCCCAGGCCTTCCCTGGGGGCCCTGCCTGGAGGCTCCGTGGGCGGCAGGGTGCAGAGACCCCTGTCGCCGGTCAGCTGTCCCTCTGCCTTCCGCCTCTCTGCTGCACTGCTGGTGGGTCCGCGGTGGCAGAGGCCCGCTGGGGCCCCGACTCGTGCCGGAGCTGGCACTGGGCTGCCTTTCTCGGCATTACCACTTCTCTCTCCCCACTGCCATCCGCGGTAGTAAAGAACCAGGCGCGCTGGGTGCAGCAGTTTATCAGAGACATGGAAAGGCTGTTCCAGGCCACCGGTGACCCACACTTCAATATCATCGTCACTGACTACAGCAGCGAGGACATGGACGTCGAGATGGCCCTAAAGAGGTCCAAGCTGCGGAGGTGAGGAGGCTCCCCGGCCGGAGCCCAGCCTGTGCCACCTGCTTTCTAGAGTCCGAGGACAGCTGGGTGCCGGGCAGAGCCCGAAGTCACAGCTGGCTTTCCTGATTCCCGGGGTCTGGCTTTCTCCAGACAGCTCACCTGCCCACGATCCCACACTAGGAGCACACATCACCTTCCCCCGGGCCCACCGGCGTCCTCCACGGACCACTGCTGCCGAGCCCTCATACCCTGCCCTTCTCTCCTCTCCTCTCCCTGCAGCTACCAGTACATGAAGCTGAGTGGAAACTTCGAGCGCTCGGCTGGGCTTCAGGCTGGCATAGACCTGGTGAAGGTAATAGCTTGGGAGGGGCTTGGCAGACATGGTTACAGACTGGTTAAGAGGTGGGGACATCCGGGATGTGTGAGGTGTTCAGCTCCTCGGGGAGGAAGGAGTGAGGACGTGGGAGGTCCTCTCTGCTCTGCTGCAGGGCAGGTGCCAGGGTGGGACTGAAAAAATGACAGTGGGGCATTTGTCCAGAGGCCTTGCAGCCCATAAAGGGTGCAGGGGAGGGGTCAGAATTCATTCTCTGACTCTGAGAATTGTGCTCGGTGGCCAGTACTGTGGAAATCTGCCCAACAGTTTGTTTTGTGGGAGTTTGTCCATCACTCGAGTGGGAAGGAGCCTGAGGATTGTCCTTGGGAGTGGCCTGACCCCCGAGCCCTGGTCTGTGGGGTCTGCTGACCCTCCCCCATCCGTCCTCAGGACCCGCACAGCATCATCTTCCTCTGTGACCTCCACATCCACTTCCCAGCTGGAGTCATCGACACCATCCGGAAGCACTGTGTGGAGGGCAAGATGGCCTTCGCCCCCATGGTGATGAGGCTGCATTGCGGGGCCACCCCCCAGTGGCCTGAGGGTGAGCCCTGCCTTGGGCTGGGGTGGGGTTCTTGGTTCTTCATCCCAGAGCTGGAAACAGCCATGTCCACTGTGGCAGCCCTCTCCCTCCCCCTCTGGCTCCTTCTGCCCACCTGGACGGCCCACCAGGGAGGTGCCTGAGGGCTGTGCCCACGGCCACAGCAGCAGCAGCGATGAACATTTCCTCCAAGCTTCCCTTCATTCAGTCACCAGATATTTACTGGGTGCCAGGTTCTGTGCCCTATGCAGATAGAAAAATGGAGACGGGTCCCCTGCCTCTGGAGAGGGAAACAGACCAGGAAAGCACACTCAGCTGTGTCTCCAGTGGCTGTTGTTGTCAGATGCTGTTGTAGGGCCTGTAGTCACCCCCTGGTGGGACTGCAGCTTCCACTGGACCCTGAACCGGAGTGTGGGGGGGCTTTCCCCCAGAACAGGCAGGGACTTGTTCACATGAGATAGTTTTCAGCGTCAGGCACCCCGTCCTCTGTCTTTCAGAGAAGGTTCTGGGGATGCAGCCAGCAGGCTTCATTGCTTCCTCCTGGCCCCTGGCTCATCTCACGGGGGGCTTCTTGTCTGGCCACAGGCTACTGGGAGGTGAATGGGTTTGGACTGCTCGGCATCTACAAGTCAGACCTGGACAGAATCGGGGGCATGAACACCAAGGAGTTCCGAGATCGCTGGGGCGGGGAAGACTGGGAGCTGCTGGACAGGTGACTGGGGGACGAGGGCACGTGAGAGGGGCTATGGGGAGAGAACAGGGCTAGAGCGGCCGAGGCCGGGCCTACGGGGCTGCAGGTTCCTGACCACCGGACTCAGAGGAAGCCTTGCCTCTTACCAGGGGTCATACTCCTCGCCTGGCCGAGACCAGTTTCTGCGTCTACTAGAAGGGGGATGATACTGGCTGCACCTATGTCGGAGGGTTGGTGTGGAGATTAAACTGCACGGTGACCTGTGAGAGTAAAGCTCAAGCCGTTGAACTGTGGAGTGTAAACGCTGATGCTCCCAGCCCAGTGCCGTGGGAGTGCACGGACACAGCTGCGTTCTCCTGCATCGTGCAGGACGAACGCCCTCCTCCCATGCACTGCTGCCCGGCGGGGAAGCTGAGGCCAGGGGAATGGACAAGAGAGACAGGCAAAGGGTCAGGAAAGACTTGGGGGCCAGCAAAAGGGACAGTGTGGATCATTAAAGGGCAGAAAGATATCCAGGAGGTCCTGGGGCCCTGGAAGCCCGGGAGAAGGGAGGTCCAGGGAGCAGGAAATAGTCCCTGGGAAGAAGGAGAAAGGAGAACACAGGACAGGCCACAGACTTGGCAAGCGGATGGAAGAGGGTGTTGAGGCAGGAGCAGGCGGGCTGGGACCCCGTTGCAGGGCGGTGAGGGAGCAGAAGCTGTGTTAGCATGAGATTCCTCTTTCAAGAAATTTGCTTTTTAAAAGAAAAGAAGTTTGCTGCCATGAGGAGCGCCTGGCTGGCTCCGTTGAGAGAGCATGCAGCTTTTGATCTCAGGGTCGTGAGTTCAAGCCCCACGTTGGGGGTAGAGGTTTTTTTTTTTTTTTTTTTTTTTTTTTTTTTTTTTTAAAGATTTTATTTATTTATTTGACAGAGAGAGAGACAGCCAGCGAGAGAGGGAACACAAGCAGGGGGAGTGGGAGAGGAAGAAGCAGGCTCATAGCAGAAGAGCCTGATGTGGGGCTCGATCCCAGATCGCCGGGATCACGCCCTGAGCCAAAGGCAGACGCTTAACCGCTGTGCCACCCAGGCGCCCCTAGGGGGTAGAGGTTTTTTAATAAGTAAAAGTTATAGAAGAAAGAGGGAAATTTGTTGCCAAGAGAAAGGAAGGGAAAGAGGACGATACCTTGAGATTTGGGTTGAGGGGGAGGGGGCGGAGGAGAGAAAGGGAGAGAGACATCAAAGGAAGAAAGGACAGGGTCGACTGCGTATCATTCTCCTCTCCCCAAAGACTGGCAGACTGAGACTCTGAATGGTGACGTGCTTCACACGGTGTGGGGCTGGGGTTCAAATCCAGGCTGGCTGGCTCCGAAACCCATGCTCTGTGTGCTGCAGCCTCCTCCCGTGCCCCGTGGGGAGTAAACAGAGGAAGACAGGGACAGGGGGTGACGTAGACGCGGGCGGTGGGGTCCTCGGGGGCCTGGGCCTCTCCCCAGTTGCCTCTCGTGCTTCTGTTGCTCACCCTGCCCCTCCCCATTCAGGATCCTCCAAGCGGGCCTGGAAGTGGAACGTCTCTCCCTCAGGAATTTCTTCCATCACTTCCATTCCAAGCGAGGCATGTGGAATCGTCGCCAGATGAAGATGCCGTGATCCCGAGGGGCGGCCCGCTGGACTGACTGCTTCCTGCTCCTTGACCTGTGCTCGCTCCCCGGTGCCCCTGCTCACCATTGAGGAGGAGGGGGGAGGGGGGCAGAAGCCATGGCGGGGTCCTGAGAGGCCTCAGAGCTAACACCATCACTCCACCAGAGCTGTCACCTCACGCAGATAGCTGCCGAGGCCCCTCTCTCTACCCTTGGGGCCCCTGAAGGGAGGACCTTGGGAGAGGGACCAGAAGGGGCCGTTGACTCAGTTGACGGAGATGGACCGGCTCCTGGGAAAGGCGGCACAGTTCAGTCAAGGAAGGAAAGACCTGTTTGAGCGCTACTGACCCATCCGTGAGGTGCATTCCGGCACCCCCAGGCCCCTCCCGGGGAGTAGTGACCATGACCAGGAAGCTCTTCTCCTGGACATATTTTATTGGGGTTTCTATTTTTGTAACAGAAAACCAGAACTGTACTTGTCCAGAGCCAGCCTGGACTATGAGAGAGGGATGGAGTCATGCATTTAGGGCATGTCCCCACTTGCATACTTCAGACCCACTCCTGTGCAGCGCCACGTGCCCCTCAGTCCTTGACCCGGCAGCTGATTTATAACCAGAGGAGCTGGCCCAGCACGGATCCGTTCTCAGCTCTGCCCCCGGCTCGTGCCTTCCAGAGACACGCACATCTCTCCCAGGGAGCCGCTGAACAGCTGGCCACCAATTTAGGGCATTAACCTCACCCTGCCGGCGGCACTAACCCAGCCCGACTGGAAGCACAGACTGGCGTCATCTTCACGATGCGCGGCGGGGTTGGGAGGCAGCTGGTGGGCAGTGGGCTCGTCACTCCCGTGTGTCCGGCATAAAGGCGGCGCTGGACGGGAGCCGTGGGGAAGGAGGGAGAGCAGCCCCGGCTTGGCCCGGCCCGCCTGTAGCCTAAAGCCTTGGGGAGGATAGGAAGCAGAGAGCAAAGAGGATAGAGATACAACAAGGCTGTGGGCTTAGATGGGAAGAGGGGGTGGGCGTCCAGCCGGAAGGGAGGAAAGGGAAGTGGAAAACTCGAGTCCCCACAGTCCTGCTCGCCCACGGACTTGACCTCCTGCGGGGAGCTCCCCAGCCCTGGCCTGCCCAAAAGAAGAGGAAGGAGTGTGGACAAGACAGAGGAACAGGGACCACGGTGGGAAGGGGCAGGTCCACGGTTTTGGGGAGGTAAGGGCAGCATCCTGAGATCTCTTCTGCAATTGGAGGGGAGTGGAGCCAGGAGGAACTGAAAAGAGTCATTTCAGGGAAGATAGCTTTTGGCCTTTGTAGTCTCTGGCGCCCTTCCTGACACCTGACGATCACACAATCTTGCACTAAAAATCCCCAGGTGCCTTTGGGGCTGGGGATTTTTCTGCCGCCGCTGCTGAATTGACCAATGGTGCATTGGACGCTGGCTCTGGCACTCCAGTGTCTGTTGAAGGAGGGGAGCACGGGCTCCCTGCTGGGAGGAGGCGCTGGTGGGGGTGCGGCAGGGCGAGGAGGCCCGTCCGCGGAGCCCAGGCTCCGTGCTGTGAGAGAGTCCAAGTCACAGCATTTGGAGTTCCAGCGTCTACCGGTGGGCCCTGCATTCACCAAGAGCACACGCTTGGCATTTAGGAGAATGGAGCCCGTTGAGAACCTTCTGGAGGTTGAAGAGAATCCCTGCTCCCCTCTAAGAAATCAGGAAGGACAAAGACTTTCCAATTAATGGGCCGTGGCTTCTGAATGCCATACCTGCCCCTTGGGCCCAGGCTTTTCATGTGGCCCTTGCTCAGCCAGCCCTACTGCCTTTAGGAAAGTGCTGTAGGGAATAGGTGAGAGCGACAGTTGGCTGGCTGGGGTGCCTGCTTGCTCTCTGGGGCCGCTGTCACCCTTGGGCATGGCACTGGTAGGCCTGAGCCAACCCAAACAGCTCTGCTCCCTCTGTTCTCTTAATGACAGGAGCCAGCCCAGCTTCCCCTGCCCTACTTACGGCCCCCTCTGCCCCTGGCCAGTGCCTTTCCTTCGACGTTTGTTACCTCCACACCATCTGCCTTAAGGGGGAGGGCCTGGTATGGCCCCTACTCTGTAGGGAAATGTGTTGGGTGGGGGGAGGGGCTGGGGAGGAGGGAGGGCAATCATTAAATACAGCATCTTCTTAGAAAACAAAGTGGCTTGTGTGTTTTTCTCATCACCCATCAAGATGGGAGAGGGATGGGCTGAGGGCCTAGGGTTCACATCTCTGTCCCTCCGTTGTCAGGCCTCTGATGGGTGTGCCGAGGACCCTCCCACACCACCCTCCACCCTTTACCATTAGTTTGGTGCCTGCCCTGTGGGGAACTGCCGGAGGAGTTCCCGTCTGAGAGCAGGCTGGGCATTTTCTGCTCAGCAGGTTGGTGGAGATGGGTGGTTTCAGTGGAGAAGGGCTGATGGATGACGCCCTGGGAAGAAGGCCAGACGCGGGGCCAGGATGGTTTGGTGAGCAGTTGTAAAGTAGCAGACAATCTCAAAATCATTTCTGTTTGAGCTAGGGATGCCCGATGCCATGCTTTATGGGAACAAATTTATCTTCCTGGTTCTATTTGGCCAAGGCCAAGATCAAAATGAGTTTGTCTGCCTTCAGCACCCGCCAAAGGGGAGGTGCTAATTTGAAAGGATAGGTTTATGACAGGTTCTCAAAAAGGGTTGTGCACATACATGGATTGATCCAGAATTGTCTAATCTGCCATCCATGTAGCAGATGGTAATTAGCTCAGGGCAGGTGGGGCCAGGAAAGCCGACTCGGAGCAGGACCCAGAGGAGAGGAGTTGAGCGTTTTCCAGAACACAGCCGGAGAGGGTATCCAGAGACCAGCCCGGATGCATAAAGATTGACTCATAGTGGATTTGCAGACAACTTTATAGAGATTATTCCATTTTACAAAAAGGGAAATCTGAGGCCTGGAGCAGAGGGAATGGATAGGGTAGACGGAAGGAATGGGGTGGAGGAAGAAGTCCTGAAGCTGGGCAGGCCTGGCCTTAGGTAGACATGCCTTAGGTGCAGGAGACGCTACGAGAAAGAAAGGTCGGCAGCGCCCCAGTCTGAGCTCAGGACTCCAGACCAAGATGGGATTCACCGAGACCAGTAAAATAGCACGTCTTCGTTCAGATGCTCTGGGTAGGGAGCAAGGGCATCTCACTGTCCTTTTCGGAGCTCTCCCAGGGGCTGTGGAAAGTGCCACCAGCCTAGCAGAGCGGGGAGGAAAGAGGCAGAAGCTGTTCCAGACCTGGGACCTGCAGGGGAAGCAGAGAAGAGACGGTGAGGAGGGCAGCCAGACCAGGGGTCCCCAGACTTCGCTGTGCACACAATTCCCCGGGCAACCTTTTTCGAAGGCAGGTGCCCATTCAGGAGATCCGAAGTGGGGCAGAAAATTCCACGTTCCCCGCACCCTTTCAGGTGGTGGTGCTGCCGGTCGGCGGGCCGCGGTCTGAGTAGCAAGGACGGCTGCGCGGTGCCAGGACGGGATCCCCTGCTGCATCTTCCCTTTTGCCAGAGGGCAGAGCCAAGCGCTGGCCATGCTGCCTCCCACCCAACCCAGGAACCCCAGCTTGACTGCCGAGGAAGAGTCCCCCCGTTAGCAGTAGGAGGGGCCTTTCTGGGCCCCAGTCCAGGCTCTTCTCCCAGCTCCTCTCCTTGCCGCAGATCTATCCTTTCCCTGTTGCCTGCACAGACCCTGCTCTTACCCCAAACCCCCAGCGCTGGGAGAAGGTCACTTGGAGCCCTTGGGCGCAGGGGCCTCCCTCCCTCCCTCACCTGGGTCCCAGGCTGTGTTCAGAGAGGATTCCTTGAGGTCCTGGCAGCCAGGAAGCCCGTCTTGTGAGCCCCAAAGGCTGTAATGAAGACGTTGATGACGACCGTGATGAAGACCAGGGTGGTGGCCGCGTTGTTGAGCTGGTTGAGCTGCCACTGCTTTCCTACCTCATTGAGGTTCAGCCGCGCTGTGGACGAGTGGGGGAGTGGGGGCGAAGGGTCGGGCTGGGGCCACAGCCCAGAATCTCCCTCGCAGCATCCGCTAGAGGTCAGAGAAAGTCTGGCACCTCAGAGACCCACATGGCAGAAAGCAAGGGCGGTGGCGGGCACTGGGCTGAGCCGCCTTCTCCCTCACTGACCGGTGCGCCGGCCATCCACACGGCACCTCAGGAAATCGGGATTGGGGCACTATACCGGGTCCTAGGAGTGGGGATGCGCACTCACACGGAAGGCCATAAGGACCTCGGCTACGAGTAAGTGAAGAGAGTCATCGCAGGTACTGCGGAGTGACCGCTGTGTGGGAGACCAGGAGGTAGGACAGGGAGCCTGCTCTCACTGTGTAGGAGGTGTTAGCTGAGCGTTTGTGCGGGCGGAGGGCTACCGCAGGGGGAGCGTAGGGTTGAGACGTTGGCGTCTGCAAAAGCAGGGCGTGCAGGGAGGCAGTCGGGGCTTTTCTTCCCCTCAGAGGGCACCGAGACCGACTCCAGGCCAGGGCTCCTCACCAATGACCACGAGGAGGATTCCGATGGCCACCTGCAGGAGCAGAGAGATGCTGATGAGGGTGACGAGGGTGGTGTAGTAATGGGAGGCCGGCCCCTGCTCCAGCACTGCTTTCAGCCGCGTGGCGTTGGACATGAAGAGGGCCACGTCCAGCATGCTCTCTGCCACGCTCTTCTTGGTGGCGTAATGGTTCAGGTTGATGGGCTGGCTCCTGGGGGTGGGGTCCCCAGGCTGTAACAGAGAAAACGCAGGCTGACCTAGGAGGCTCCCGAAAGGAAAGCAGCTGAAACTAGAAAGAGGAGAGAGGTTTTCAAGCTTTCCCTTAACTGGGTGGGAAACTGAGGGCCAGTAACACCCTTCTCTCTTTTGTGGCCTGAACGAATAGAGTTGGACTGGAAAGGCTTTAAGGACCTTTGAACTTTGAAATGATTTCAACATTCAAATCCGTTGTCATTTCTGTTTCCCTAGGGTCTCCCCACAGCCATCTGCAGAAGGAGGGGGCGGTGGGGCGGGGGAGCTCTCGGCTCTTCGTCAGAGGCACCAACCTCCTTTCATTCTCTATTTCGCCAGAGTCAAGCCTGGCCTGGGCCTCTCTCCTCTCCTCTGAGAGGAAAGCATCTCAAAGACAACAGGAGGAGCTCTGAGGCTTGCGTGGCATGGGAAAGGCACCTCTTCTCTCCAAATCATGTGGCCGCAAGGCGGGGTGCACGGCTTAGCAAATGGGTCATGAGCTGTACTGGACCCCACTCATCCCTGTGGCCAAGGCCCCCGAGGCCGCAGCTGTGCTCGCCCGAACGCTGGTCTGGATGCGCGTGCGCGTGCGCACAGCAATGCGTGCTCGCAAAGAGCGCTTCGTTTCATTGGGGTTTTTTAAATTATTTTTTGGCCAGGATTTATTGACATGTAATTTACATTTGCTTGGATTTTGAAAGATAAAACAAAGCTTGTATTCTTAGGAAGTCACCAACTCCGAAAGACCGAGTGACGATACAGAGCGTATGGACTGGGCCTCTGGGTTGGGCCTGGAAATTCAGACCGGATGCTGGAGGCAATCAGCAGTCACTCAAGAGAACTTGGGTATGTCTTAGGGAGATTAATTTAGGAGTGGTGCTTGGGATGGATTGGCCTAGGAGGGCCCAGAAGCAAGGAGACCCATGGAAAGATTATGGTCTGATTAGGGGTCAGGGTGACAAGAACTGAACCAGAGCCAACGAGAAAGGAGAGGAAGGGGCAGCTTTGAAAGATGTCACAAGCCTGGAGGTAGGGAACCGGACCCCGCAGATGACCACAGAGGTTATCCTTTGAGTGAGTGGGGTGGATGGATGGATGGTTGGATGGTTGGATGGTCAGGTCTCAGAGGGTTCTGGAAGCTCCTTCTGGATGCTGAGCTGGCCTGGTTGGTTAGGGCCAGGGATGCCAAGGCCAGTGCCCCACGAAGTCCTCAAAACTACAGCCTGTGGTTCTAGCCCATTTGGTACAGGTTTGTCCTGGGTACAAAGGACACTTATTAAGTGAGAGAGTCTATGGGGCAGCCCCCTGGCCTCTCCACAGTTCAAAGTGCTCCTGACTGGGGAACAACTGTGAGCTACGGGCCATACCCACTCCTCTTCTCCGTATCCCACCCTCCAGTTTGTCCCGTAGCTACAAGCTTTGCATTCTGCTCCCTCCAAACCCAGCTCTCAGTTCAAGATCTGAGAAATTACTGCAAAAGCATCCAAGGAGACCCCCTCTTTTAAAATTTGCCTATATCAAGAAACAATAATTGCTGGAGAGGATGTGGAGAAAGGGGATCCCTCCTACACTGTTGGTGGGAAGGCAAGTTGGTACAGCCACTCTGGAAAACAGTGTGGAGGTCCCTTACAAAGTTAAAAATTGAGCTACCCTATGATCCAGCCATTGCACTACTGGGTATTTACCCAAGATACAGACGTAGTGAAGAGAAGGGCCATATGCACCCCAATGTTCATAGCAGCATTGTCCACAATAGCTAGATCGTGGAAGGAACCGAGATGCCCTTCAACAGATGACTGGATTAAGAAGTTGTGGTCCATATATACAATGGAATATTACTCAGCTATCAGAAAGAATGAGTTCTCAACATTTGCTGCAACATGGACGGGACTGGAGGAGATAATGCTAAGTGAAATAAGTCAATCAGAGAAAGATAATTATCATATGGTTTCTGTCATCTATGGAACATAAGAACTAGGAAGATCGGTAGGAGAAGAAAGGGATAAAGAAAGGGGGGTAATCAGAAGGGGGAATGAAGCATGAAAGACTATGGACTCTGAGAAACAAACTGAGGGCTTCAGAGGGGAGGCGGGTGGGGGAATGGGATAAGCTGGTGATGGATAGTGAGGAGGGCACATACTGCATGGTGCACTGGGTGTTACACGCAACTAATGAATCATCGAACTTTACATCAAAAACCAGGGATGTACTGTAAGGTGACTAACATAACATAATAAAAAATATTATTATAATAAAAATAAATAAATAAAATTTGCCTATGAACAGTGAACAAAACCTTAAACCCAAACGCTAGTGTTGTGTCCTGAGCATTGCCCAAAAGTGTGTGAGGGGCTGGAGGATGGACAGGGTGGTTTACTTGGGGACACAAAGATCTTCCCAAGCTTTAACAAAAAATACTGCTATCTCTAAGTTTTAACAGAGCTGCTGGGCTTCTGTCGTTGAACGGCTCTAAGAAAGCCATTGTTCCGCAGAGGCTGTATGAGTCACAGTGAGCAGAAGCCGGTGCAGGCCTAGCTCTTCCTCTCTAACCTAGGGCCTGCTTTCATTGGATCTGTGCTAATTCAGGGCGACTTTCTAGCCAAGGACGCTTTTTCAGTGTCTGGCTGGGTGGCGGTGGGAACACCTGCAGGGTGCCCCCACGAAGCCCCGGAAGGCTCCCGATCCCTGGGTGTCCACATGGTGGCGTACGAGGTCCAAAGAAGTTACCGGGGCACCCCGGCTGTGCCGGCGCCAGGACCGTGTTTCTCCCCCGAGGAATCCGCGGACAGGACAGGACTGGCCCGAAATCCAGACCCCTCGGAGGCCCAGCACCGGGAGCCGGGCTCACCACTCTAGATGGGCCAACCCCAAACCCTCCGAACACGTGCGTCAACGGAGAGCTCAAGGAAAAACCAATACTGCCAGGGCCCGGGGTGGGGTGGGGTGGGGCGATAACAGAGACCGCCCCCCGCCCCGGGAGAGGGGCCTCCAGCCCACGCCCCAGCCTGGGGGGGTAGAGTTAGAGGGGAGATGCTTTGAGACTCCGCGAGAAGTTGAAGTTGCTTTGAAAGGGGTCCCCTTATGGTAACATCTTTAAAAAGCAGGACAAGGATTTTTTTAATCCCTCTTGGCCAGTTTAGGTGCAGAGGCAGAGGAATGGATGAAATGACCGGACGGCCCTCCCTTACAGCCTGAGGATTTAATTGGATGAACCCCTAAATCCTGCAGGATGCCACGTTTTTTACCCACAGCCCGGAGTCCAGGAGCAACCCCACGAAGGCTCAGGATTAAAGAGGAGGGTGGGGGTGGGGCAGGGCGGCCCCGCCGGTGCCCTAGGAGCTGGCCCTTTAAGGCCGGGCCCAGGCTGGCTGGGAACAAAGGCCCGGGAATGTGGGCTGGGCCGGCCTGCGGAGCCACCCGGCGTGAGTCATTTATATTTCAGGGGACTTGGGAATCACTGGCTCTCGCCTCCTGCCTCCTCTGGCCTTGGCCCTAGCCCTCTCCCAGGGCAGCCCCGGGCCCCTGCTGCAGCCGGCAAGGCCAGTCTGCTGGGCCTCCCCGCCCCTCCCCTCCAGCCCACGTGCCCTCTCCCCGCACCCAGCTCCTGGCCCCTTTCGTCTGGCTCCTCAGAGCAGGGCCTGGGGGTTAGGACTCAGCCTTTGGGCCCAACTCGGCCTCTGGGCTTGGCACTTTGGGCCTCAGTTTCCCCATCTATGACAGAAGAGGGAAATCCCATCTCTGGAGCCGAGGAGGCTCTGGGGAGACAGAACTCATTCCGTCTTTGTTTCTCCCCAAAGGAAAGAGAACTCCCAGCTCTCCTCGTGTTTTTCTGCAGGCTGAGAGCTCTCAGTGTCTTTTCAGGGACCCTCTCAGTATCTTCTGTCTTATTCCATCCCACCCCACTCCCCCCCCCCCCCCTTGTACTCGAGGCCAGCAGCAGGCCGAACCAGAGATTTCAGTCTCTGTTTAAAATGCGGGTGCCTGTGGGAAAGGCAGCCCATCAAAACCCGGCCAGCCCATGACCCCTGAACACCAGAAGGAGAACTGCGGTTGGTAGGAAGCTGGAGCAGGGGTGGGCGTGGGGCCAGGTGGGAGCAGATCCAGAGTCCCACTCTGGAGCACCATGGAGGTTCTGGACCCCAAGAGGGCATGGGTTTGCTGATTGGGGTGGGATGGTGCAGGGGGCTTGGGGGACTCCCCAGATCCACTCCACAGGTTTGCCGGTTTGCCGGCCTCCTGGGCCTGTCCCAGCACAATCATTTCCTCTGTCTCTTCCTCGCTCTTCACTCTTGTTTCAGCTCGGACTTCCCCGGCACCCTGCTTGTCTTGCCAGGCCCCAGCTCCCAGGGCTGGTGTGGATTCCATCCCTGCAAGCCCCGGAATGCTCCATTGTTCTGCCAGACAATCATGTGTCCCTTCATCCTCGTTGACCTATACTTTTGTTTCTTTACAAAACTTGAGTTGGAGAGGAAAGGAATGCCTCTTTTAACGGAAAAGTAAACAAATGTTTACATTGTTAATTGACATTATGGTCAGTGGGAACTACAGGCTCCAAGAGATCCTTCTGTCCTTTCACAGAAACAGAATTTCAAGGGGGTAAGTAACTATCCTACCGCAAAGCCTGGAATGTTCAGGACCTGGAGCCTGAGGCAGGCAGGGAATGCCTTGCGGGGAAATAGCAGGCCGAGAGGTAGGGCCTTGTGGCAGCCAGGGGAGTATCACAGAGGGCACCCCAGCCTCGGGGTTCAAATCCGGGTCTGCTATGAGCTGGAGGTTTGAGCAAGCCGATCGCCGCCTCGGGGCTGCTTTTCTCATCTGTGAGAGGAGGAAGGTTAGAATACGTGATTTCTTGGGTCCCTCTGAACACAGTGATGTAGGAGTGGCGAAGCCCCCTGTCTGAGAGTCTCAGGGGTTGAGGACGTTCCCTGGAGAGAGGCAGAGGTCAGGCAGCTGTGGAGCAAGGCCCAGAGGCAGATCCAGTGAGTCACTTTGCCCCAGGCGGCTCTCGGGCATTGGTGACCCTGCAGTGACTCATTAGTGGCAGCCCTGAGAACAGCCACATGTGTGTGTGTCTCCCTGTGTGTCCGCTCATACTCGAGGCTACAGACAAAGAGGCCCAGAGGGGCCCTTGCCGGTTGGCCCTTCCGTTGGTCTCAAAATGACCGCCTATCCAGAAACCCAGGCCCCTTCTGGAAAGCAGATGGGGATGAGCCAGACCTTTGGAAGGCTGGTTTGGGAAAGGGCGGATCCCAACCCAGAAAGAATGATTTGCTCGAACGTTTGGATTGGGATGACCTACTATGCCAATTTGCTTTTAATTAGGTGCCCGAGATCCCTAATCCTGTCAGAATTAAGTTTGAAAGGGTGCCTAGGGTCTGTCTTACTGGGCACAAACTCGGTTCCCTGGGGAATCCTAGTTGTTCCCACCCACAGAGTGCATACCTCGAGCCTGGCACAGGCTTAACTGTGGGACATGAGTCATCTTACTGAGTCCTCACAAGAACCCTGGGAAGTTGGTGAGGGCATGATCATTGGTAGTTGAAAAACTGGAGGCTCAGAGAGCCCAAGTAACTTGCAAAAGGTCACACAGCACAGTTTGTATTCCAGTTTTCTACGTGCCAGACCCTATAATGTTAATCCCTACTCCACCATCTCACAGAAACTGAAGGCATACTCCCTGCCTCCAGGGAGTTTAGGTTGGAAAGACAAAGATGTGGATTAAGAGGAAAGAAGACAATTTGTCCCCAAGGGTACGTATGCACACTTGCTAAAAGGAGGTAAAACACCCTTAGCAAATGAAACTTGCCTCTAGGCTTTCCTGAACCTACAGGGTCCCTGAGCCTCTGTACCATGTGGCAGAAAGGGCACTAATCTCAAAGTCAAAAGGCTTGGGTCAAACTGGCAAGAGGTGACCCAGGCAGGGGGGAAGGTAGGGTTGAAAGAGAGACTTATATCCATACCTTTTGGATTTTGAACCATTTGAATGTTTGAACTATCCAACAAATAATAATAATAAATTTAAGACAAAAACAGATATTCACCATAACAAGGCCAACGGTTAAAACAAAGTAGAAGCTTCTCCATCTGTGGAATGGGAGTAATGTCTGCCCTGTTTAGCACACAGGTGCTGTTTGAAAAGATCAGTGAGATGAAGTGGGTGAGTGGGCTTTGAAAACCGTGAAGTATTCAGATATGAGATGGGCGAGAAATCTCTCCCACTCAGGATTATACTTGCACCTGTGGGCCTAGAGGCATTTTAAATAATATGTTGTGACTCAGGGCCTGGCCCAGCCCAAATTTCGAAGGAAGGCATCACTCGTCTTCCCAGCCACCCCTATGGTCTTTGACATGCCTCCCTCTGCCCGCGCCCCAACCTCTGTCCTCACCCCAGCGAGCCTCACCTTCGAGCTGCCCCAGGCCCATCTGTCAGGGAAGGAAATTCTCAGACAAGCCCCCCTCCACTGGGTGTCTGGGGTCTCTGCTGGGACTCTGTGGGGTAGGCGCTCTCAGCTGGCCTCTGTCTACGCCTGTCTGTAGCCTGGTGCCCTGCTCCTTGTCCCACCCCCAGGAGGGCGCGGAGAGCTAACCCTTACGTATGGCCGCTCACTCGGCCCGTGCCAGGCACAGGGGTGCCCAGCGGTCCCGGGCCACACCAGATGACTCACCGCTCCCTGACACACCGCACCCTTCCCGGCCTGCTCCTGCTCGGCTCCAGGACGGAAGGCCTTTCTTTCCCATGCCCTCTCCACCCACCACGCCTCCCCTCCCTTCTAGAACTTGTCCCGGGGCACGTCCTGCCCAGACCCTGGGCACAGGCTGCCGGGCTCTGTACTGGCCTAGGCTTTGTTTAGACTTCTCTAGATGGCTCCTCTGGCCACCTACGTCACTGTAGGGAGTTCGTCTTCGGGATACCTGGGTCCCCTCAGTGCCTCGCTCAGTGACTTGCCCGCATTCAGGCACAGTAAAGGATGATAACATTGAACTTTTTGTTTGAAAGAGTTTTGGTTTGGTTCGTTTTGTTTTTTCCGAAGAGGTAAAAAGAAAGGCTGGTTGAGGGTGGGATTTCACACACAATGACTTCTGGGCCAAGGGAGTTGTGTTTGGACAGGGAATCTGCCTTTAAAAGAAAAGCCCCTGATCCAGGGATAGCCCTGTCCCCCTGGCTGGTGTCCGGCCTCAGGGAGTGGATGACTCAGATTGGAAGCTGCCACTGATATTCAGGCCAAAACCTGCAAAGGCCCAGACCCCTGAGGCTTCTGTCTGGGGCCCGCGCTCTGACCCCGTGCCAAGAGCAGTGGATCTCACTCTTAAAAATCAACAGTCTCTAAACCACCTGGGGTAGGGTGTCTTTTGCATGCTATTCCGGTAATAATAATAATACCCAACTGACCCAGAAAGCTCCTCCAAGCCTTGGACACAGGCTTGCCGAGAAGCTCCAGCCCTTGGCCCAGGCTGCAGACCAGGGCTTTAGAGCCGGAACACTGGCCACGTGGGCACACCGCCCCCGCCCCCGGCCGGGAAGGTCTGCAGTACCACTGTTGTCCACCAGGGGCCCCCCGTCCAGGAAATAGCTTGAAGAGCCCTGGTTAGCTCCACCTGCCAGGGGCCAGGAACCCAAGTGCTTTTGATCCCTCTGTGAGTTCAGGAGGTGCCAGGGTTGCTTTCTAGCAAAAGGGGGCTATATATAAAAGGAAGAGAGTGTGAGGGGAGGGACAGCAGGCAGAGGGGTTGTGCAGGAACTCCGTGGGGCCTGTTTGCTCTTTCTTAGGAAGCATTTTCCACCTCCTCTGGAAGAGGTCACCTTGTCAGGCTTTCAGCAAACAGTGTCATCTCAGTTAGGGTCCAAAGTTAATCATCGCTTTGCCACATAGAAATTTCCAAAGAATTTTTCTGCTCTCTCCCAATACCCTAAATGAGAGTACTTCCTGAATTAGCACTTTGCTCTGGGGCTTCCAGACCCATCTGGCATTTGCTCTAGGCCCCACTTTGACTTTGGGGTTCTCCGCAGCATTCCCCAGCCTTACCACCTCCCCATCTCCACTCACCGCAAGCCTCTTCATTGTTCAAGGGCCAACAAACTGAGCTAAAATGTGAACAATAATAATGATAATGCTGTATGCCAGACACAACCCTGGTGAAGGGGGTGCTAACAGTCCTGTTTTACAGGTGAAGTCACTGAGGCTCGACGAGATCATCTGCCCAGAGTCACCAGATACAATGGGATGGTCCTAGTGTCAAGATCCTAAACCGATAGTCTCTCTTCTATACGGGTGGGTCTTTCAGGGTGGTCCCTGGGGAAGCGGCGGCAGCAGCAGCAGCCCCTGGGAACTTGTGAGAAACGCAAATGCTCAGGGTCCAGCCCAGAGCTACTGAATCAGAAACGCGGGGGCGGAACCCAGCAATCTGTGTTTTCAAGGGATTCTCTGGCGTGCCCAGGTTGGAGGGCCATTGGTCTACGCCATGGTAACTGCCAAATTGCCACAGTTAACGCTTACTGTCTTCTAAGCTCAGTGCTGGACCCTTTCTGTCACTGAATTCTTTTAACAACACCTGTTTAACAGAGGAAAAAATCGAGACTTGAAACAATCCAGTCACGTTGCCCCAGCTCACCCAGCTGCTAAGTATTAGAGCTGGGACCTGAACCCGGGCAGGCTCTGGAGCCTGGGTGCTCACCCACGACACCACACGGTCCCTGGAAGCATTGGCCATGTAAAGCTCTCAAGAGCGGACACTAGTCTAAAGTATGTAGAGGTAACATATTTAGATCTCCCAGGGAGTAGTGAGTAAATCAAAATCTGTATTTCACCCCAGCAGCCGGCATACCCACAGCTCCCGTCTACACGGAGCCCACAGCAGCCCGGCAGCCACTCATCCGGTGCCGGTTTATAAGGGCCCCATACGTTTACCCTTAGGTTCTCTTTATGCCTTCACTCAGGAACATTTAGTGAGCCCTTCCTGATCTTGTAGAACCTTGGATTTTGTGGTGGAGCCTAAATCCAGACAGGAAGACTGAACGCAGGTAAGAGAACTTGGCTTTCAGAGCCATGAATCACCGAGCAGAACATCGACATTCCACACCACGGTGTGTATGAGTTTTTAAGGTCCCCACTAGATTACACATCTGTTTTTCAGATTTTTTTATTTATTTGAGAGAGAGAGAGTGCACAAGTGGGGGGAGCGGCAGAGGCAGAGGGAGAAGCAGACTCCCGGCTGAGCAGGACCCGGGATCGTAACCTGAGCCAAAGGCAGACGCTTAACTGACTGAGCCCCCCAGGCGCCCCTGCCCCACGAGATGATATGCTTCCCAGAGGTGAGGATGATTTCCTTGGGATTTCAGACAATTAGAATAAGAAGCAGTAAGAGCTGTGCCCACAATCTCTGGCGACAGTCCAGGTGAGGAGACCTCGTGAAGCAGATCCTATCTGACAGCGAGGTGGGAAAAGGGAAGGTGGCGCGTTTCCCACCCCACCCAGGCCAGCCGGGAGAGCCTGCCAAGATTCCTACTCAGGTCGGTTCAACAAACATGTTTTCGGCCCCTATCATGTGCCAGGCATCTAGGACACCACAGAGATCCCTGCCTTCCCCGTATCCCTGTTCACCTAATCCCCTAAAATCATAAGGTTTAGCGGAGAATAAAGTGTATGAAGGGGGGACGCCAGGAGATAAAAAGACCTTTTCAATCCCACCCCAGCAGATCAACGTCATGGGAACAAGGACTCCGTCTTGTTCACTGCTGTATTCCAGAGCCTGCGCCTGGCCCGGCATGCCTCGTGAACGAATGATGCGCTTATCACCCCTGTATTCATTCAAATGGGGCTTGAGAGGCAGAAGCACGGTGAGCTATGCTCCATAGGTCTCTCTTTTCTGTGGACCCCTTACATGGGCATGTCGACTCCTGACTCTGTCCTCTCTACAGCTTTAGTGCACACGTGTGTGCGTGTGCGTGTGTGTTTACCGTCCCTGTGGTCGCAGTGCCTGGGTCCTGGCATGGATGAGACCAGCTGCCTGTGAGAAATGATGCTGTTGCATTCACAGCAGCCCCAGGGGCAGATGGGATCAGGAGAGACAGGAGTCCCCGGGGCAGAGTCCCAGGGACCCCAGCCAAGGTGGAATCCACCATCAGGGGTCCGCCAGCCCTGCGTCACTGCCCCCTGACAGCTTTGGCCAGCCCACGGAGGTGGCCGCCTCACTGCCAGCCTGCCAGCCTGCCGGGAGAGCTGCAGCCCGAGCCCCGAGAGCCCCGCTCTGCCGCTCAGGCCCGGCAGACCCAGCAGACCCCGCCTGGCTTCTCACGCCTGCTCTCCCTTCCAACCTCAGGAGCTGTGTGCGGAAGGGGGCGCGCAAAACCACACATTTGCCCCGTGCCAACTCCTGCACTTGAGCGGCAGCTCTGATGCCACGGGCCAGGGGCTGGGGAAATGGAGGCTGAGCGAATGGCTGGCCTCGAGCTTGGATCGGAACTGAGCCCGCTGCCGTTTCTTCGCTCCGTGGCCTGGGGCCAGTCGTGCAACCACTGTTTCTCAGCTTCCTCCTTTGTAGAACGAGAGGACCCCCTCCCCCCATCGTGAGGAACTGGCGCGTGGTCCAGTCCACGGACATGGAAGGAATGAGCCTCTGCCAAACCCTTGGCAAAAATGTCCAGTGGGTCCGGGCAGGCTGTCACCCAGCCCCCGGGGGGCCCTAGAACCAGAGCCATCGTGGCTGCTGAACATGTTACACGGCCCGAGCTCCTGAAGTTTTCCAGATTGACAGCCTCTCTCTTAATAGTTTCATCTGTTCAGAATTCACCGTGTTCCGGTCACTCTTCTGAGTGTTTTTTTTTTTTTTTAAAGATTTTATTTTTATTTATTCAACAGAGATAGAGACAGCCAGCGAGAGAGAACACAAGCAGGGGGAGTGGGAGAGGAAGAAGCAGGCTCATAGCGGAAGAGCCTGATGTGGGGCTCGATCCCGGATCTCCGGGATCACGCCCTGAGCCGAAGGCAGGCGCTTAACCGCTGTGCCACCCAGGCGCCCCTCTTCTGAGTGTTTTTATGCATTTTCTCACTTCTCATCGAAATCTTATGGGAGAAGCGCAGGCTCAGAGGGACTGGGTAACATGCGTGGGGTCACACAGCTAGAGAGAGGGGAGGGCAGATTTGAACCCAGGTCTGAGGCCAGAGCTCTCACTCTTAACCACTGTGTTGTTCTGTAAGCCTCTGTGTAGCTTTTGAAGGCCAGATCTCTGCGGAAGTCCTTCCTCTGGGCCTGACGCAGTGTCTGACCTGGTGGTGTGTGCTGGGAAGGAAGGGAGAAGAAAGGGGGGGAGAGGGCAGGAGGAAAGGCAGGCAGGAAGGAGGGAAGGCAGGCAGGTGGGCTAGGCCTGCCCTGAGCCTCTGGCCCAGACCCAGCCTGGAAGGACCCTTTCTACAGCCCCAGGCAACGCCCCAGGGCGATGAGGCGGTTGCTGGGTCACTGCCTTGCCCTCACTCCCTTTCTAAAAATACAAAGAGTACGGCCCTTCAAGGCTACCAAACAGATACCCAGTTGCTCTCTGGGGTCAGTCGGATACAGGCTTGATCCTGCCACCTGGCACCTGCTCCCTCTGGGCCCCCTGCCCGAGAGCCGACCCCGGTCCGCCCTGGGACTGTTGAATGCAAGGCAAAGTCCAGGTCTGTGGCGGTAGGAGCTCCGGGGCCGCCAGGCCCAGCCCAGCCTCGCCCATGCTGAACTGTGGGCCACCGGCACAGTTTTGGCCTCTTTCCCCCAAGCCCAGTAGAGCAATCTCTTTGTTGCTGGGATTCCATTCCTACAGCCATCAAATAGGGGCAATCAATCTCTCCGGCCCCTGTGGAGTTGGGGCAGCGGCCGGGTTCCAGGGTGTGGATACCAGCCTCTGAGGACACCTGGAGTCAGCCTTCAGCCCTGCCTCTCGATCCCTATGGGACCCGGGACCTCCGCTAGCCACCTACGAAAACTGGGAATCACGTGATTACGAAACAGTGATACTATTATCCTATTTTGAGGTGAATCTGAGAAGCTATGGACTAAATATGAACAGTGTCATCTCTAGGCACTGGGATCTGAGGTTTTTTTTCCTTTTTGCTTTCTCTGCATTTTCTTATTTTTTCTCAATGAACATAGACCAACAGTAAAAGAAAACGAACAATGAACAGAATGAACAGTAAAGGAAAAAAAAGTTAAAACAACAACCGCATCATTGGTATTGAAGTGTTTGTCTTGACTTACAAGACAGTTTGAGAACGATATTTATGAAAGTGGCTTGCAGACTTTGAAGTGCTTTGCAAGTGTATGGGGTTCTTAATATAATTGCACCCGAGGGCACTTTGGAACAGGAGGGGTGGGTAGGGGATAATGTGCTCCCACCTCCACACCAGGAAACCCTTTGACGGGGCGGTCCTGCTCTGGACCTCGTGGGTGCGAGCCTCGCTGTGTAGGAAGGGAGACGGTGATTGTCCGTATGACTCCTTGCCTGGGGGTAGGGCCTGGCCACAGGGTGTGACTGCCTGGCCTGCTCCGTGGATGAGTCACCAGCACTGATTAAGCACCCACTGTGTGCAGTGCCCTGTACTCTATGCTGAGAAGATAGCTCTGTTTGCTCTCCAGTCAGTCAGCAAACACCTACTGAGCATCTATCTATTTGGGGCAAGTCAAAGCACAGAGGGCATACTGCAGAGATGACTCATTCCGACGGGGAGTTTGTGATAAATCGTAGAGAGGGATGGGTGCCATGTGAGATACAAAGTGGGAAAGTAGGAGAGCATCCAATGGGGAGGTCAGAGGAGACCTCATGGGCTTCAATGCCATCTCAGCTGAACCTTGAAGGTTAAGAAGAATCCTTCAGAATGTTCTTCCTCTGGTAATCACAGAGTCTGTCTTAGGAACCAGTACCCTAATGCGAGAGGCTGGTGGACACATGATAAAAGGTTGCCAAATGGGTATAATGTAACCCACAGTAATTTGCAGGGCCCAGTACAGAAGGGACACATGGGGTCCCAAGTTCAAAATTACTGAGAATTTCAAGATGGTGAGAGCAGAGCACTAAACCGAGGGAGGACCCTCTGTGGTGCTGGGTCCTTACGAGCAGGTCCTGTGAAGCTAGGCCAGCCTCCCAATAGGTGCGGGAGAAAAAGATGAAAGATTCCTTGTTGCCATGAGGATCCCAGGCCTTGAGAAACCCAGGGACTGCTTCACGGTTTGCATCTTGGGTCAAGGTTGACCTCCAAAAGGTGAGATGACCTAGCCTGATCTGGCTGTGTGTTCACCTCTTAAATAACGGTGCAAAAAGGCCAGGGGCTGTTGGCTCCTTTCCCAACAGCCAGGACTGGGGAGCAGCAAAGAACACAAATTCTGATGCCTTCGGTGGTAAAAGTGGTGGGAAATGCTTCTCACTGGGAAGTGCCATTCCCACCCAAAGGCATTCAACCTCCAAACACGCACACGTCTGTCTGCCAACAGGACAGCCCTATGGCCAGCCCTCTCATTTTATAAATGGGGAAACTGAGGACCAGAGCAGGTAAGGGACTTGTCCAAGGTCCCACCACTAGACAGTACTGGAAGTGGAACACAGGTTTCCCTAACTCCCATCAAGGGCCCTTTCCGTACTGGCCAGGTGCCTTTCAGTGCTGTCTGCACAGGACTAAGGCTGCAGGGTGCTGCGCTCCGCAGTGGTCCCCAGACCCCTAGGAGGATGCGGTTCACTGGGCTCCAGCGGGGCGGAGAGGGAGACGCTCATCTGCTCTACCTCTGTGCCTTTAACTCGCATTCACGGGCAGATGGTAGAACCGCCAGAGGTGAAGAGGTGCCTTACCAATGTCTGGGAGGCACAAGGTCAGAGGGACACAGTAGGTACATGGGGCAAATTCGAATCCTGCTACGAACAACCTATCAGGGGAGGAGGCTCAGACCTTCCTGCGGAGTATCTTTGTCAGGGTTAAAGGGTATTAGAGTCCTGACCTGGATCAACAAAAAGACTAGGAGAGGCAGGAACCAAGACTCAGGAAACCAGGGTGGGCTGTGGACAAGGAGGGTGGGATCCAGCTGGAAGCGGTCCCCTCTGCAGGAAGCAGGTACAGGAGCCCCAGGGAATGCAGACAGGCTGACCCCACAGCGAAGCCCCCTACGTAGGAACCACGCCAGTTATTAATTAGCAGCTCAAAGTGTCCTGAGGGTGTCAAATATTTACATTGTATGGGACAGAATGTTTACACATGTGTAATCTTACAGAATTTCCATAGCTGCCTAAGGACATAAGGATGAGGCTGCACATTAAGGACAAGCAAAATGAGCCCCAGAGGAGGGAAGCCACTTTCTTAAGTCTACCTGACTAGTCAAGTTCTAGAACTGGGGCAGGAAGTCTGAGTACTGATGCTCTGTGATCTGGCCCCACCCCCCACCTCTTTCCAATGCTACGGGTTGTCTTCCCTGTCTCTGTGCCTTCGTGGAGTGGGAGCAAGAGAGTCTGTGCGTTGGAGGCACGTACATACTGGTAAAGTAGTGACTGAACATCTTGTCCCCACTGTTTGGAATGTCCTCTGTTCCCCTCCTTGCTATCCGCCCAAGAGCTCTTCCTTCCATCAAGGATGTTATTTTTACCATAAGGCGTTTGATGACACCTTCCATCTGATGACTTTTCTGTTCTCTCATTGGACTGTGAACTCCTTCGGGGTGGGGACCTTGGCATGGAGCTGGCACTCTGACAAGCAGAAGTTGTTTAGTTTATGAAGAGGGGGAGTGGTATGACCCGCCAGGCCCGCTCTTTAAAGATTTTATTTTTTTAATTTATTTGAGAGAGTGAGAGAGGGAACGCGAGAAGGGGGAGGGTCAGAGGGAGAAGCAGACTCCCCGTTGAGCAGGGAGCCCGATGGTGAACTCGATTCTGGGACTCCAGGATCATGACCTGAGCGGAAGGCGGTCGCTTAACCAACTGAACCACCCAGGTGCTCCTGGGCCCAGTCTTTAGACATAAAACTGCAGGCTAGCACAGTCTGTTCCCCAAACCAAGACCCCATAAAGACAACCCGGCCTGGTCGTTGCACACACGCAAAGTGCAGTAGGTCTCCCCTTTAGAAAGCTCCTGAGGATGGCGATCAAGTTCAAGAGCATGGGTATCAAGACGGTGATACAGGTTGCTCTGACTTCACTCCCTCTCACAAGAAGAACAGGTAATAACTATTCAAGAGTAAGACACCACTGAGAGGATTCTAGAACATGGGGTAAGGCTGAAGCCCCCCCCGCACCACAGAGACCGAGACAGACTGCACTGGAAGGACGGATATTAGCTGAACCTCTTGTGGCGGTCATCTCCCAATACATGTAAATCAAACCATTATGCCATGTGCCTTAAACTTACACAGTGATGTCTAGCAAGTACTTCTCAGTAAAACTGGGTGCGGGGAGAAGACAAAACAGGGACTTAGACGCACAGAGGGAAGATGGCCGTGCAAAAACAGAGGCAGAGGTGGGACTTAGGTCGTCACAAACCAAGGAATGCCAAGGATTGCTAGCACCCACCGGATGATACAGAAGGAAGGCAGGATTCTTCCCTAGAGCCTTTGGCTGGAGAAAGTCCTACTGACACCTTGATTTGGGACCGTTAGCCTCCGGAACTGCAAGAGAATAACCTTCTCTTACTCGAAGCAAAATTAAATTCAATTATCTTCCTGAAAAAAAAAAAATCCTGGTATGCAAACAGCCGAATCAATTTACAAGAGAGTGAAATGGGGGAGGGAGGATTCATATTGTGAATGGATTCCTGAAGACTCCTTTCAGTAGCACCCTTGGTGAATATTTTTCTTTCTTTTTTTTTAAATTTACTTTTTTTTAATTTTTAAGATTTTATTTATTTATTTGACAGAGAAAGAGAGAGCACAAGCAGGGGAAGTGGCAGGCAGAGGGAGAGGGAGAAGCAGGCCCCCTGCTGAGCAGGGAGCCCAACTCGGGGCTCAATCCCGGGGATCATGACCTGAGCCAAAGGCAGATGCTTAACTGACTGAGCCGCCCAGGCGCCCCTATTTTTCTTTCTTTTTAAAAAATATTTTATTTATTCATTTGAGAGAGAGAGAGAGAGAGTAGGGAGAGGGAGAGGAAGAGGGACAAGAAGACTTCACATTGAGTGTGAGCCCAAAGTGACACCCAATCTCCCAACCCTGAGATCATGACCTGAGCTGAAATCAAGAGTCTACTGTTAACCCACTGAGCCACCCAGGTGGCCCGAATATTTTCTCATCTTAGAGGGAGAAAAGACTTCATAAACATGACAGGAAATCCAGAAGGCATAAAGGATCAATAAATTTGACTGCATAAAATTAAAACTATTTGAATGCATAATAATAATAATAATAATAATAATAATAATAATAATAATAACAACAGCATACACCCCTATAGTGCTTATTTCATGCAAGCACTAGGCTGAGCACTTTATATGCCTGCACTCATTTCATTCTTGTAACAGTCAGTTTACAGAGGGGGAGCCAGAGGTTGAGTAAGGAAACCATGGTCATTTGGCTAGTTTGTTAGAGGGGAAGCTGGAGTCGGCCTTCAGACCCCGAGCGCTAGCCACTCCCTGCACCGCCACCATAAATGTCAGAAGACAAAGACAAATGAGAAAGAAGACTGGAACACACAGGACAAAGGACTGGTTTCTCTGATCTACACAGAGGTCTTTAAAGTGAGCCCCACAGAAAAATAGAGGATGCCAACAAACAGGCCACTGAGGAAGTAAATGGCCAAAGTGTGTGCACGTGCACGCGTGTGTGTGCGCGCGCATGCCTGTGTGTGCGCATGCGTGTGCACCCACACATGTGCATGCGTGTCCCCATTACACTGGCGGCAAAAATTTAACTGACTGGTAACATTCAATGTTGGTGACGATGTGGATAAACAAGCATTTTCATACACTTGGTGGGGATGTAAATGTAATTTACTACCAAATGCACCTAGATCACGATCTTTTCTGAAGGACAATTTGGCAAATATCTATTAAAATTTTAAAATATTCTCATCCATTTACCTAATAAGTGCACTTCTGGGAGTGCAAGTCTCTCTCACAGAAAATATTCTCCAGAGTTCTTTTCATCTCCCCTATGAAATATTATGTATGTCTTTAAAAAGAATGAGTTAGATCCTTATGCATAAATATGGCAATATATATAAAATGTATTTAGTGGAGGAAAAAGTCATTACGAATATGACTATGATCCCGTATTGATACAAAAAATTCAGAGTACCTGTTTTAGATCACTACGCATTTGTAGAGCATAGGAAAATATGAAAGGAATTTGTATCACGATAAGAACTTTCCCTTTCTAAGTTATAGATTTTCCCAATCTGAATTTTTAAAGGAATCTCTGCACCCAGGGTGGGGCTCGAGCTCACCGGCCGGAGACCAAGAGTTGGGTACTCTACCAACTGAGCCAGCCAGGTGCCCCCTCAATTTGAATTTTTGGCCATCAAAGGTCATTCTTTTATAATCACGAAGAAGAGAAGTAAAGATAAAATAAGATGTGGGGGTGCCTGGGTGGCTCAGTTGTTAAGCGTCTGCCTTCGGCTCAGGGCATGATCCAGGAGTCCTGGGATCGAGTCCCACGTCGGACTCCTCCACTGGGAGCCTGCTTCTTCCTCTCCCACTCCCCCTGCCTGTGTTGTCTCTCTCTCTGTCAGATAAATAAATAAAATCTTAAAAAAATTAAATTAAATTAAATTAAATGTAGATAAAATATTTAGAGATATAAAGATAAAATTAATTAAAGAGTGACATCTGTGTTTCTGGTAAGGTAGCAATTCCTGTGCGTTCCTAGTCTGGAATCTTACCCCAGTACGATTCGATCTGAGGACAAACTTCCAGGAATCTGGCTCCGTGCAAAGCGAGAGCACTACTGGTGGTCTTCTGCACAGGTCTATTTGCCTGGTGCCCATTACAACAGGCTGCCGGGCCACTGCGGCAGGGCATTCGGAAGGCTGTCAGGGCCAAGGGTCCCCTCTCATTGGTGCTCACTGCTGAGCATAACCCGGAACAATACCTCTTCCAAGCAGGTGGTGAATAATGCATTATGATCAAGATTACAGCAAAGTGGTGAGAAAAAAAAGTCAAAATGGTGCGATGGCCCCCAGGGTCCGTCATCAGCGCCCCTCACCTTCCCAGGCTTCTTGTGAACCAATGGTGAAGGCGGTTTTAGGTTCTGCAGGCTGGTGGGGCCCCAGCCCTTAGCAAGGTCAAGCAGCCCTGTGCCAAGCTCTCAACCCCTGCAGCATCACCACTCACCTCCTACCTGCTGACAGCGCTCTGTGGGGCAGAAATAGCCCTGTCACACTCACAGCACCCAGCACTGCACATGTCAGCAGTCTGGAGCTGCTGGCTCTCTGGAGGCAAGAACTTCTCTTGCTGTCAGTCATTACTGCTAAGAAAGACAGATCCCCTCCACACCCCACCCCTGCCAGGGACTGAATGCTGACTGGGCTGCACGCTTGACCAAAAGGCTGGGGGCCTTTCTGATTGCAGAAGGCTCTGGAAAGGCAGTGTTATGAGAGCTCCATAGAGCTGGTCTTAAAACCAGAGGCCTCTCAGCTGAGCCTGGAGTCCCTGGAGGGTTGGTGTCTGCTGGGGACAGATGTCACCAAGGGAGAAGTCGGGCGTCACTAGTCTGGCATCTTTCCCCAGTCTCTCGGGTCTTATCTTATCAAGCAGCAGGGCTGGGGGCACTGCCGGGCTTTGTGGGAGCCACCTTGGAAGGCCAAGGGTGTTTCTCTAGAACTTCTCAGGAATGGGGGGGCAGGGTCTGAGCCTCTTGTAACGGAAGAGCCTTGTGAAAGACTGAATTGGTGGCAACAGGTGTGGTACGTGAAGTAGCTTGTCACTTTTGAGCCAAGAGACACCCTATTTTTACCAAGTCATCCCCTTGCCTCTCCTGCTCTGGTTTTTGTGCCAACTGTGCCTTAAACCTAAAGGCCAGGCTGGAGCCAAACGCATATCTGGTTTGCATTCTTGGTGAACTTTCCATTGATCTATAATGGATACGAATGTGGTCTTTGAAGTCAGAATGGTGTCAAATCTGGCTTTCCTACATGCTAGCCAGGTGACCTTGGACAAGCCAAGTTCTCTGAGCCTTGGTTTCCTCAGGCACAAAATAGGAACAAATGATGGTCCATCCCTACTTCACCTGTGTCACTGGGAAGATGAAAAGAGATAATAATACATGTAAAATATGTAATTTTTACATAATGTATCCCCTGTAAATAACACAAGGGGATACTTTCACCCCTGGAGGTATTCAGAGGTGCGTTTTTAATGCTTCCTCCCACCCTCCCCATTTCTACAAACTCTATTTTGTAATTTTTAGTTAATCTTTCAAATTTATTTTGATAGTCTCTGTTCCTTTTTCCTTCTTTCAGTCTTTTACTTTATGTTTTTAAGCATATTAATAACTCTAAGTCTGCAGAATTTAGTGTGCATTTTACACTTACAGCACATCTCAATTCATGTACTAAGTTTACAGAGGTTCCAGAGAAATGTAGTCTTCCCAATGCAATAAAGTTGTGCTTGAAGGAGAGCTGTTATACCTGCTTCAGTATTTAAATTTTAAATTAATTAAAATTACACAAAATCGAAACAGTCCAAATGTCCATCAACTGGTACGTGGAGAAATACCATGTGGTATATCCATATAATGGGACTCTATTCAGCAACAAGAAGAAATGAAGTATGGATACATACTACAGCATGAATGAACTTCAAAAATACTATGTTAAGTGAAAGAAACCAGATACAGAAGACTGCAAATTATGTGATTCTATTTATATGAAATGTCCAGCATAGGCAAATCTATTGAGACAAAGAGCAGATTGCCTGACACAAGGGCGGAATGGAAATTGATTGCAATGGGGCATGAGGAAATTCTAGAGGGTGATGAAAATGTCAAATAAAATTTTAAAATTCAGTTCCTTAGTTACATTAGTCACATTTGGAGTTGCTCAATAGTCACATGTGGCTAGTGGTTACTTTATTGGACAGGGCAATTCTAAATATTATAATTCACAAGCCTAGTAATTATATACTGGGCTGTGTACTTTATGAAATTCTTACCTTTATTTTTTTTTTAGCCAAAGTGCAATAAAACTGCACATTAAGGCTTAAATGACCCCATGTCATAAAACTGAATGTTAAAGCTTAAGTGTCTAAAAACTTGGAAGTTTAGGGGCACCTGGGTGGCTCAGATGGTTAAGTGCCTGATTCTTGATTTTGGCTCAGGTCATGATCTCAGGGTTGTGGGATCGAGGCCCATGTCAGGCTCCATGCTCAACACAGAGTCTGCCCGTTCCTCTCCCTCTGCTCCTTCCCCCGTTCATGCTCTCTCTCTAAAATAAATGAGTAAATAAAATCTAAAAAAATTTAAAAACTTGAGAGTTTAAAAATGTGCTTTCAATACACTTTTATATTCCAAACAATAAACTAAAAATTCAAATGTATAATAGTAAAGACTGCATAGTACTTGCATAAGGATAGACATACAGATCAATAAAACAGAATTGAGAGTCCAGAAATAAATGCTTATTTATGATGATTTTTAACAAGAATGCCTAGACAATTCCATGATCTTTTCAGCAAATGACACAGGGACAAATGTAAATTTATATGTAAAAGGATGAAGTTGGACCCTGACCTCACACCATATACAAAAATTAACTCAATATGGATCATAGAAGGGTGCCTGGCTGGCTCTGTCGGTAGAGCCTGTGAGGTCTTGATCCTGGGGTTATGAGTTTGAGCCCCACAGTGGGTGTAGACATTACTTCAATCAATCAATCAATCAATCAATCAACTTAAAACAAAGAAAATACCCAAAATAGATCATAGACCTAAATTAAGAAACTAAAACTGTAAAACACTTAGAAGAAGGTTAGGAGTAAATCTTCATGACCTTGGGTTAGGCAATAGATTTTTAGATATGACACCCAAAACATAAGCAATAAAAGAAACAATTAATTGAACTTTATCAACATTTAAAACTTCTGTGTTTCAAATAACACCAACAAGAAAGTGAGAAAGAGAACTCACAGAAGGGAGAATATGATTTGCAAATCATGTATCTCATAAGGGGCTGATACCTAGAACATATAAGGAACTCATACAATTCAGTAAATAGGAAGACAAATGATCCAATTAAAAATGACCATTTTCTGAAAATGCTACATGAACAGCCACACTGCAGATGAGACGATGCTGAACATAACCACCATCGTTAATTATCATTGCAAATAAACGAGGTACATTTCACACCTACTAGAATGGCTACAACAAAGCCATCGAAATACCAACTGTTGATGAGGATGTGAAGAAAGTGGAAGTCTCCTTGCTGGTGGGAATGTAAAATGGGCAGCCACTTTCGAAAACAGCTTGACAGTTCCTCAAAGGTTAATCTAGCAATTCTACTCCCAGATACTACCCAACAGAAAGGAAAACACACGTCCACACAAAAACTGGTACGTGAATGTTCATAGCAGTGTTGTATTCATAACAGCCATAGCAGAGATAACCCAAATGTCCATCAGTCCATTTGGTCTAAAAACCAAATCAAATGTAGGATATCCATAGAATGGAATGTTATTCAGTCATTAAAAGGAACGGAGTACCGACACATGGGATAACATGGAAGAACCTTGAAAACATTATGCTAAGCGAAAGAAGCCAGACACAAAAGACCACATATTATAGAGTTTCATTTATATGAAAGGTCTAGAAGAGGTAAGTCTATGGTGGTAGAAAGTTGAGTAGTGGCTGCCAAGGACTGGGAGAAGGGAGGAATGAAAGGTAATGCTGGGAGGTACAGGGCTTCTTTTTCTTCTTTTCTGTCTTTTTTTTTTTTTAGAGGGAGGGGGAGGGGCAGAGGGAGAGAGAGAGAATCTTAAGCAGGCTCCATGTCCAGTGTCCAACGAAGGGCTCAATCTCACAACCCTGAGATCACGACCTCAGCTGAAATCAAAAGTCAGATGTTTAACTGACTGAGCCACCCATGCACCCCTCTTTCTTTCTTTTTTTTAAAAAAGTGTATTTATTTAAGAAATCTCTACAAGCAACATGGGGTTCAAACTCATGACCTCTAGATGAAGAATCACATGCTCTTCCGATCGAGCCAGCCAGGTGCCCCCGGGTTTTCTTTTAAAAGTGATTAAAATGCTCCGGAAACATGATGGTGATAATTGCACAATTCTCTAAAACCCATTGAACTGTACACTTTAAACAAGTGAATTTGATGGTATCTCTATATATACATATATACTCAAAAAAAAGCTGCTTTTAAAAAAATCAATTACAGATTTTGTAGTTAATTATGGGAATAAAAAAATACTATGGAATGTAGTAAAAGCTGTGTTAAAGGTAAATGCTGTCATTAGGGGCACCTGGGTGGCTCAGTAGGTTAGGTATCTGCCTTCAGCTCGGGTTATGATCCCAAGTTCCTAGGACTGAGCCCATGGACTCCCTGCTCAGTGGGGAGCCTGCTTCTCCCTCCTCCTGCCTGTGCTCTCTCTCTCTCAAATAAATGCATAAATAAAAAAACTTTTAAAAAAATAAAATAAAATGGAAAAAATTAGAAATCTGAATATCTTAATTATATCAACTTCTCAAATTAAGTTGTTAGGTTAACCAAAAATAATTCTGTTGTTTATTTGGCAAAGTGTTAAGGTATGATTGTTAAGAAAAAAAGAATAACGGGGGAAGACTTGCTTTAAAAAGAACATCTATTAAATAAACAGATCAGTCAACCTTGAAACAGATCTTAGAATAAATAAGAACGTAATGAATGTTAAGGAAGTATTGCAAACTTCTCAGGAAGAGGGATACATCATTCATCCAATACATTTCAAATAACTTGAATAATAATTAAAAGTAAAAAAGAAAGAATAAAACCAGAAGCCAAGATAGTGATCCTGTAATGCGGAAGGATTTTCCAAACATAAAAAAAGTGGGGGCGCCTGGGTGGCTCAGTCAGTGAAGCGTCTGACTCTTGATTTCGGCTCAGGTCAGGCTCGCATAGTGGTGAAATCAGACTTGAGTCAGGCTCCGAGCTCAGGGCAGAATCTGCTTGAGGTTCTCTCTCTCCGTCTCCCTTGTGCCTTCCCCTGCTCACGAGCGCTCCCTCTCTCTCTCTCTCAAATGAATAAATAAATAAAATCTTTTAAAAAGTGACAGAAATCACAAAGGTAAAGATTAATAGACATCACAAATGTTAAACTTCGGCCACTTGAAAAACTTCTTAAAATTAAAAGGTACATGGGGCACCTGGGTGGCTCAGTTGGTTGGGTGTCCTACTCTTGATTTCAGCTCAGGTCGTGGTCTCTGGGTGGTGGGATGGAGCCCGGAGTGGGGCTCTGTGCTCAGTGTGGAGTCCACTTGGGATTCTCTCTCTCCCTCTCCCTCGGCCCCTCCCTCCAGTTGCACTCGTGCACTCTCTTTTTCTCTCAATGAACAAACAAACAGAAAAGTAAATAAAATCTAAAGTACGTCACAGCTATTACAAATCTATATCCTGAACAAAGACATAACGCATGTTAAGTGTATCTATGACCTCAGTTTTCTAAAGTAAAACAAAGTACTTTTATATACACAGGAAAAACCAGAATGCTCAACGCCAAAATGTTGGCGCTTACAGGCTGTGAGCTTGTGAGTACTGTCTGGTTCTACCACCCGTGTGACCTTAAGCAAGTCATTAACCTCCCCGTGCCTCAAGTTCCTCATATGTAAAATGAAAGAACAATAGTGTCTTCCTGACAGAACTGTCGTGAAAACTACATGAACTGGTGCACGCAAAGTGCTTACAACTGTGACCGGCACGTAGTCAGCACTCAATAAATCTCAGTACTGTTGTTATTATCATATATTTCCTTACAGATGGGCTATTGGAGCTTCCATTTGAGACCCAGGATATTAAGGACTGTAATGCATGAGCACACGGTCTGACACCAACAGATTTCAATGTTATAAAGAACGGACAAGTGAAAATAGGTCCAACAACTCAAACAATAAAGATAATGCATATTATTCACATTACATAAAGCCAGGGACTTATACACATGTGATGAAGTCTCAAGAAAAATGTATCTTGAGATGAAATAAGGCCAAGTGAAATTCCTACTTCTCCTGCCATTGACCAAGAAGATTTCATGGATCTTCTCGTAAGGATCTTAGCAGCCACAGAAGAGAATTTATTGGAATTACCATGAACAGTGAGCATGAAGAGGTGTCATAGGAGCCTGTATCTCTGAAAACAGAGCTAACTCTGAACGGAAGGTGTGGATGGATTGGGGTGTGGTCACTTTGGAAGGAATGTTGCACTGTTAAGGGCCAGAGGGCCCATGGGCCTCTGCCTCGTCGCATCCTCTAGTATACCATTGAACCCTTCTAGTATAAGGGACTTTCTGTTATCACCAGCAGGATTTTCTTTGTAATTCTGGGCTCTTGTAGGGGTGAGAAGCCCCTCCAGAGACAACTTAATCTCTCATATGTAAACACATCTCACAAGCATCTGCAGATAAGCCTTTGGTTGGTTCATGGATGCAGGGACAGCTGCTGGCATACAGAATCTATCCACTGAATCATGTGTGAGCCCATAGACGTTTGTTTCCTGCGTGTGTAGATATGGACAGATAGTACATTGCTAATGACCTGTTTCTGGAATGCCCAGGGATGATTCTAGACTTGGCTACATCACAGGGGCTTTCACTCACTTCCCCCTAGGCATCCAGAGGGTGAGTGCCAGAACCTACATTTATAGCCACATTCTGGTGCCCCCTTCTTGCTTTTCCTCTCCAGGGAGAGGACCCGCAGTGGATTCTGGAGAGAGGCTGAGGTGGCTGCCCGAGCTTGCCCGTGGTAACCAGACTGCGCTGTGCCAAGGGTGTGAATGGTGTAGACCTGGCCACAGGCCACCTTCAAAGAAGGAGCTCACCCGTGACTCAACCTGGGCTTGTAAGAAATCAGGAGAAAGGGAGGCAGATGTTTAAAACATGGTCATCAATTGAATCTAAGTACCTAATTGGAGTCATTTGAGGGACTCCTAATGTACACCAATAGTAGCAATGATCTCTGGACAATAGAATTAAGGGAAACTTTAAATCCTTTTTAATATGTATTTCTACAATGTTTGATTTTTTTAATATATATATATTTTAAAGATTTTATTTATTTATTTGACAGAGAGAGAGACAGCCAGCAAGAGAGGGAACACAAGTAGGGGGAGTGGGAGAGGAAGAAGCAGGCTCCCAGCGGAGGAGCCTGATGTGGGGCTCGATCCCAGAACGCTGGGATCACGCCCTGAGCCGAAGGCAGACGCCCAACGACTGCGCCACCCAGGTGGCCCTACAATGTTTGATTTTTTTGACAAGAATGTATTTGTTTTGGGGCGCCTGGGTGGCACAGTGGTTAAGCGTCTGCCTTCGGCTCAGGGTGTGATCCCGGCATTATGGGATCGAGCCCCACATCAGGCTCCTCCGCTGGGAGCCTGCTTCTTCCTCTCCCACTCCCCCTACTTGTGTTCCCTCTCTTGCTGGCTGTCTCTCTCTCTGTCAAATAAATAAATAAAATCTTTAAAAAAAATGTATTTGTTTTATAAGCAGAAAAAGAGAAATACTAAATCGATAGAACACAAATTTAAAGTCTTTCCTGTCTAGTTAATTGGTGAGTAGCCTTAAGAATGTTTTTACCATTTGAGATAGTAACTCCATTTTAGAAATTAATCTTAGGAAAATAATCAGCAATGTGTGAAAGATTTAGCTTTATGAATATTCATGATGGTACCATTTATAACAGGGAGAACAGGACATAATTAACCGTAGGGGGTTGGTTAAAGAATTATGGTATAATCATACTATGGGATATTAGTATTTTATTTTATTTTATTTTTTTAATAAAGATTTTATTTATTTATTTCACAGAGAGAGACACGGCCAGCAAGAGAGGGAACACAAGCAGGGGGAGTGGGAGAGGCCCTGGGATCACGTCCTGAGCCGAAGGTAGATGCTTAAGGACTGAGCCACCCAGGCGCCCCTGGGATATTAGTATTTTAAATGCTAGTTACTTTAAATGTTATTATATGAGAATTATGATGACAGATACTCAGAGAAGACAAGCAGCAACTAAGTGTGTGTACTTCACGACACTACATACATAAATCAAAAGAGACTGAAGAGCCCAGAAGTCCATCGACAGATGAATGGATAAAGAAGATGTGGTACACACACACACACACACACACACACACACACACACACACACACTTGGTGGCACACACTGGAATATTACTCAGCCATCAAAAAATGAAATCTTGCCATTTGCAACAATGTGGAAGGAACTAGAGGGTATTATGCTAAGTGAAATAAGTCAGAGAAATACAGATGAACATAGGGGAAGGGAAGGAAAAATAACATAAGATGAAAATTGAGAGGGAGGCAAACCATAAGAGACACTGAACTCTAGGAAACACACCGAGGGTTGCTGGAGGGGAGGGGGGGAGGGGGAAGGGATAATTGGGTGATGGGCATTAAGGAGGGCACTTGATGTAAGGAGTACTGGGTGTTGTATGCAACTGATGAATCACAAATTCTACCTCTGAAACTAAAAATAAAGTTCCAAATTGTGAATTTGCTTTTTTTAAAAAATAGATTTTATTTATTCATTAGAGAGAGAGCAAGGGCAGAGGGAGAGGGAGAAGCAGACCCCCCCCCCCCCCCGCTGAGCAGGGAGCCTGACATGGACTTGATCCCAGGACCCCGGGATCAGGACAAGCCTAAGGCAGACACTCAACCGACTGAGCCACCCAAGTGCCCCTGAATTGGCTTTGTTTTAAGAATAGGAGGATATTCCCACAAGAGCCAAACTGTGGAAGGAGCCAAGATGCCCTTCAACAGACGAATGGATAAAGAAGATGTGGTCCATATATACAATGGAATATTACTCAGCCATCCGAAAGGATGATTACCCAATGTTTGCATCAACATGGATGGAACTGGAGGAGATTATGCTAAGAATAGAAGGATATTGATATATCTTATATTGCTGTACCTTTGTAATGAAGTAATTACTACGTTGGAACCACTATTAAAATTGTAAGCTTTTTTTTTTTTTTTTAAAGACTGGGAGTTAAAACGAAAATGTGGTTATCTCTGAGGGGCCAGATTACCAGCTTATTTTGATTTTGTGCTGACTTTCTGAAATTGTCAAAGATTCTATAATAAACATGTATTACATTGCAGTCATATTGTACAATAAGCCTTTAATATTAAAAAAGTCCTATTCACTGAGAGATGAGAATAACAAAGCTGAATCCTAGAAATATAGGGGGGCTCATAGCCCACGAGAATAGGTAGGTGTCCCAGACACAATGGCAAGTCACACACTGAGAAGAGGCAGTGCTAGGCTTCTTGCCGTCGCTAACCCTCTCAACATGCCCCAAGGTGAGGATTATTATCCCCATTTACAGACGAATAAATGGGCTCAGAGAGGTGAAGAAACACATGAGATCTCACAGCATGTTCTCAGCTTTGCTGGTATTTGGACCCAACTCTCCGCAGCAGGGTTGGGCACTAGAGCCCCCAGCACCCCTAAGAGTGTGGAAAAGTACCCCTGGGCTGGCCTGTTGCCTCTCCCCATCAGCGAGGTCAGACGTGCAGCCCAGCACACCTGAGTAGGGGCTCACATTCCTCCCTAAGACGTCCCCCCCACTGACTGCTGGTGACACTGTTCACATGGCCGGTCTCTGAACACAGGACACCTCCAATGCCAAGGTTTACACACTTGAGGCAGTGGCCCCCGCCCCCCCCCTTTGGGCACTCCCCTGCCTGGCTTCTGAGTCTTAAGGAATGTGCCCCGAAGCAGATTGGCACTGGGATTCACATCTACTCCTTTACTCCCCCAACCTCCTGAGCAACTGGGGGGTCTTGGCTGCCACCAAGCTTCAATGCCTCAGGACTGAATTTTGCAGAATGAGTCTTGGGAGGTCCTTTGAACTGGGTCCTCCGAGAGGCACGGAAGGGTGGTGGCCTAAGTTAGGGAGAGATGGAGCTAGTATCTTCAAAACTGGGTGGGAGCAGAGACACCGTTTGAAATGAGATCGAAGGGGGGAGGGGTGGGAGGCAGAACTGTTGTTACACTGCTTTTCTTTTGTTCCCCATTTCTGTTAGTGTTGTTCTAATATTTATGTAATTTAAAAAACCCCACCCTGAGTTCTCAAAGAGAAAAAAAAAAGATATGTAGCTATTTCCCTGAATCCCTCAGTCGTTAACCAGCACCAATTTCTCTGCCCTTGGAGATTCAGGACAGACTGGTTTCGGTCCGAGGCTTACTGAGCTCGCTGCTCTCTGGAATGTGTCTGTCACTTACTGCATCCGCGGAAGCTGCGAGAGCAGCCAGCACACGGCGAACGCTCTATAAATATCTGTTGAATAAATGAACAAACTGGGTCTGCATCCTCATTCAGAACACATTCCGAGGCGGGCAAGTAGGGAGGTGGTTTTTGTATTATTTGCTGTTGATAAAAGGAGAGATCTGTTTTAAAAAGCAAAGAAACTATTTTCTATGAAGTAAGAGTGTTAAGTTAGGCACAGTTTATTAATTTGTCTGACTCAATAAATGCCATTTCTCGGTACATCCCCTAACGAAGCCAACAGCAATCTCTTAGATCACCATCAGATCGAGAGCAAGTGTGTCACCTCAGATTTGATCGAGTGTGTTGATAAATTGAGAGCACTGTACATAAGATAAGCTGGAGACTTCCACATTCAAGAGTGATGATGCTCAGGGCGCCTGGGGGGCTCAGCTGGTTAAGCGGCTGCCTTTGGCTCAGGTCACGATCCCAGGGTCCTGGGATCGAGCCCCATGTCGGGCTCCCTGCTCAGCAAGGAGCCTACTTCTCCCTCTCCCTCTACTGCTCCCCCTGCTTGTGTTCTCTTGCTCTCTCTGTCAAATAAATAAATACAATCTTAAAAAAAAAGAGTGATGATGCTGGAGACTTGTAGTTAGATATGCTGTGTTGACTCTAGAAATTCCATTATAACAGTTTTATTGAGCTATAACTCATATACCATACAATTCACCAATCCAAAGTGCATAATTCAGTGGCTTTTAGTATATTTGCAGAGTTGTGCAGCCATCACCACAATCAATTTCAGAACATCTTTATCACCCTGAAAAAAAAACCTCCATACCATTTCCTCCCCATCCCCTGGACTCCACTGATCTATTTTCTTTCCCCCCATCCCCTAGGCAACCACTGATCTATTTTCCTTCTGTATAGATTCCCCTATTCCAGACATTTTATGTAAATGGAAGCATTTGTGACTTTGTGACTTTCGCTAAGCATAATGTTTTCAAAATTCATTCATGTTGTAGCATGTATCAGTACTTCATTTCTTTTTATCATTAAATAAAATTCCATTGTATGGATATACCACATTTTATTTATCCGTCTTCAGCTGATGACCACTTGAGTTGTTTCCACTTTTTCACTATCATGAATAACATTGCTTTGAACATTCATTCATTGTGCGAATATATATACCTAAGAGTGGGATTGCTGGGTCCTATGGTCTATGTTTATGTTTTTAAGGAACTGCAAGACTGTTTTCCAAAGTGGCTGCACCATTTTACATTCCCATGAGTTCCAATTTCTCCACATCCTTAAGAGCATTTGTTATTATCTGTCTTTGTGATGATAGCCTCCTAGTGAGTGAGTATCAAGTGGTAGCTCATTATAGCTTTGAATTTGTCTTTCCCTGATGACTAATGATGTTGAACATCTTTTCCTGTGCTTATTGGTCATTGGTATGTCTTCTTTGGAAAAATGTTATTTGGATCCTTTGCCCATTTAAAAATTGGGTTATTTGTCTTTTTATTATAGATTGTAAAAGTTCTTTATATATTTCAGATACAAGTCCCTTATCAGATAGAGGATTTGAAAATATTTTCTCTTGTGAACGTTCTCTTCTCATTTTCTTGATGGTGGTCATTTGGAACACAAAAGTTTTTAATCTTCATGAGTCTAATTTATTTTTCCTTTGTTACTGTGCTTTTGATGTTATATCTAAGAAAACTTTGCTTCGCAAAGATTTACTCTCATATTTTCTTCTAGAGTTTTAAATCTTTAGCTCTTACATTTAGGTCCATGATCCATTTTGAGTTAATTTTTGTGTGTGGTGTGAGGTAGGGGTTCAGCTTCATTCTTTTGTGTGTGGATCTCCAGTTGTCTTGGCACCACCTACTGAAATGACTGTTCTTTCCCTCACTGAGTTGACTTGGCATTCTTATCAAAGATCAATTGATCACAAATCTGAAGGTTTATTTATGGACTCTCAATTCTATTTCATCTATCCGTAGGTCTATCCTTATGCCAGTATCACACTTGATTACTTGATTACTGTAGATTTGCAGTAAATTTAAAAATTGGGATATGTAAATCCTCCAAACTTGTTCTTTTTCAAGATTGTTTTGGCTATTCTGGGTCCCTTGAAATTCCATATTTTTAGGATCTCCAAAGAAGTCAGTAGGATTTTTTTTTTCTTTTAAGTAGGCTCCACACCCAATGTGGAGCCCAATGCAGGGCTCAAACTCACAGCCCTGAGATCAAGACTTGAGCTAACATCAAGAGTCTGATGTTTATCCAACTGAGCCACCCAGGTGCCCCGAGAAGCCAGCAGGATTTTGTGAAAGGTGTTTTTAAAAAATATTTTGTTTATTTGAGAGAGAGAGCGAGCAAGAGAGAGCACAAACAGGGGGGAAGAGGAGAGGGAGAAGCAGGCTCCCCACTGAGCAGGAAGCCTTACTTGGGACTCGATCCCAGGACCCTGGGATCATGACCTGAGCCAAAGGCAGATGCTTAACCAACTGAGCCACCCAGGCGCCCCTGAAAGGGATTTTTTAAAGTATAAATTGCAAGGACAAAGAGAATGGGAGAAGAAAGTAGAGTAAGGAGGGGTAAATGATTTGACCCAGCGGTGCAAGCTGTGGCCTGATGTGTGCAGAAAGGAACCAATAATGGGACATGAGAAGTTCAAGAAGGCACTGGGTTTGGAAACATAGGGTACCAAGGAATGTGGGAATGAAGTACAGAGTTGAGATGGGGATGAGCTAAAAGTCTATTTGCAGAGAAGTCTCACACTCCAGATGTCCCACAACAGCCCCTTAAAGCCTGGTGACAGCTCCTCTTCAAGGCAAGAGATTAGAGATTTGCTCTTCCCTAGAGCAGTCCCTTAAATCCTGGTTCATGAACTGGTTCAGGTCCACAACCCTGTTACTGGCCCTAATAAGATAAGTACAGAAAGTAAGAATAAGTGTTTGGAATTTTTATAGGAATTTGAAATTGCCTCAACATTCAAGTGAGTTCTCAGTGGATTCTTCTTGCTGAACAGGATGTAGACCAGTTTGGATGTTTGAACTCCTACTGGGAGTCATGTGTGTTAAGAGATATGGACTAGCCATGCACGTTAGAACCACATGTGGGTCCCTGACAGATTGAAAATTTAAAAACTGGTTCTTCACCACAGACAGCTTGAGAAGCTTGCTCTAGAGCCTGACGAACTAAGTTGAATGTATAGTTAGGAAAGGGCTGAGGCTCTTGGTTAATAAGCTTCCTTCTCAACAATGGGATATCCAGCCTTCCTCCCACATTCATTCAAGAAAACTGGCAGGTAGGCTTATACCCTCCTCCAACACCTATCCCCAGACAGGAGTCTAGAAGATTCTTATCAGAAAAGACTTAATGGCCCAGAGAGAATTTTAAACGCTGACATTTAGAAGTCCCCTCAGATAAAAAGCTGTTTGACACCCCATCTCAGTATCTCTACAGTAAAGCTCTTCAATGGATAAGCTATACCCGTGCACCTCAAGCTTAAAATAAACTTCTAAAAGGTTTGTTTTGTTTTTTGAATAGGCTTTATACTAACATGGTTCAGAATTCAAAAGACTCAAAAGGGTACAACGAAGAAGCCTTCTGTCAGTTACTTCCTTGTTCCTTTCCGGTAAACTGTTTAGTGCCTCACTCTTTAATATAAATAGAAAGTCTACATGAAAGACAGAAACCAAATTAAAGAAATAAGAAGGGCAAAGAAAAGAATGTAGAGAGAAGAAAAGTTCAAAAAAAGGGAAAGAATCACGTCCTGGAGACAGAAGAGAAGCTATTCCACCCGTGAAAGAAGAGTAGCCTATTAGAAAAAGGAATATTCAGAGAACAACAAAAGAGAACTCTGAGAATTTAAAAATATAAATATTTAAAATTCAACTAGAAAAGTTAGAAAAAGTAGTTTATAAAATCTTCTAGAAAGTAAAGCAAAGAGATAAAGAGATGGAAAATTAGATACAGAAGCTAGGAAGATCAAAGGATCAGGTCAGAAGATCTAACATCCTGATAACAGGAGCTCCAGATGGACGGAACAAAAAAAGAGACGGGAAGAAATAATTAAATAATCAAAGGAAAAATTTTTTCCACAACAGAAGGATATAAGTTTCCAGGTCAAAAGGACCCATCAAATGCCCAGTATAATGAATGAGGAAGGAACCATTCCAAGGCAGAGCACTGTGAACTTCCAGAACACTGGAGGTCAGAGAGAAGAATCTAAAAACTTTCAGATGTGAGATACAAAGGACAGAGGATTGAAGTGGTATTGGATATTACAGCAGACACTCTGGAAGCTAGAATTCTATACTTGGGGAAACTATCAATCGATTGTAAAGACATTTTCAGGGATGTTCGTAAGTAACATTTTACTTCCTCCGCTCACTTTCTTAGGAAGTTACTGGAAGATATGCACCACCAAACTGAGGCAGTCAATCAAGGAAGCAGAAGACATGGGAGCCACAGGACTGTGGGTAGAGTTGCCTTGGTCCTAACCAGGATGGACGGGAAAGGAAAGAAGGAAGGGATGGAGGAAGAATGAAGCAATTAAGTGTGCGCAAGGAAAAAGCAGAGGCAAGAGACCAAAGGGGTCTCCTTTGGCTTCAAATCTTCCTGAGACACATTTTTAATCCTATACTTGGCTTTGTGGGACACTCTAATATCCTCGTAATAAATTCCTCTTCTTGCTTAACTAGTTCACATTGGATTTCAGTCACTTGCAACCAAAAGAGTCTTCTTGATACCGTTGCTACTCAAGGAGTTAGAACCAGCAGTATCACTAACACAGGGGAGCTTGTTAGAAATGCAGAATCCCAGGCATCCCCCAGACCTACTCAACAGAATCGCATTATAACAGCATTCCCTCTGCACATTAAAGTCTGAGAAACAGTCCTAATACATCTACCTCACAAGGCTGAGTACTGGGCATATTAGAGGTAATATGTAGACTACCTGACCGAGTAGAGGGTACTCTGTAAGGTATTGATTATGAAGAAGAAGAGGAAGAAGGGGTGGGGAGGAGGACAAGGAGAGGAAGAAGAGGAAGAAGAAGGAACTAGGAACACTTGGGAATGACAGTCTCAGTCCCCGGGTCCATGGTAAATGGTGGTTTTGAACCATATTACAAAAACAGGCACACAACAGAAAAGGCAAAAGCACGTTTCTACTAGGAAAGAGGTTTTAGCTCTATTCCGGGAACTTGTCAGGTTAGTCAGTCCAGGTGTCGACATGGGAGCCACCTCTCAGGTGTGGCAATTGTCTGTGAGTGAGTGACAGACACTCAGCATCTGGGTGAAGTTTGGCAGGGGAAATGCTGAGCTAACGCTGCCTTTCTCAGTAGGGCAAGCGTTCTGCCCCAGCACTCAGGAAGTAGGTCAGGAGGAAATATCCTGAGTGAGCAGCACTGAATTGCTTTTTCAGGCAGAAATCCGTGGCCCATAGGACTGGGGGTGGATGGGGAATGGGAATGACAGGAGGTTGGGGGCCCACTGCGGGGGTAGGGGTAGGAAATCGCATCCCATTCTTGGCAGGAGCAAGGTTGCCTCTCACATAGTTTTCCTGGCTCTGGTCCTTTGGCATTCAGCCACCTTCTTTGTGCCGGGTGGGGGGGGTTGGGGGGGTTCCAGTGACTTTCTAATGCTGAGCAAATCTGAACGAAGGCTGGGTTTGGAAAGATTTTAAGGGAAGGAGATGAGCCTGTAGAAAACCCGTGTCCTATCTCAGCCATCAGTGTGCTGTGGATAGAGTGTGAGGACCCCGGGTCCGCACCTCCCCAAGAGCTCTTACTGATCCTTGCTTCCTTTTTTTTTTTTTTTTAAAGATTTTATTTATTTATTTAACACAGATAGAGACAGCCAGCGAGAGAGGGAACACAAGCAGGGGGAGTGGGAGAGGAAGAAGCAGGCTCATAGCAGAGGAGCCTGATGTGGGGCTCGATCCCATAACGCTGGGATCACTCCCTGAGCCGAAGGCAGACGCTTAACCACTGTGCCACCCAGGCGCCCCTGATCCTTGCTTCCTAATTGCCCCCCAGTTGTATGGCACTGAACTCAGTCCTTGAGAGTTCTTATCAGTTAAGCACCTCAGGCCTCCAAGAATTTACACAATAGAGTCTCCAGTCCTTTAAAACATCCATGGGAATCTTATCCTATTCAGAAATAGCAAACTCCACCATCATCAAATGGCTGTCTTTGTGAAGGCTGAGTGCAGGGACCGCCTTTGCAGCCACCACGCTGACAAAAGCCTACCATTTCCTGTGAATAGCAGCAACAACACATTTCCTGCGTGCCAGGCACTTTTCTAAGCACTTTACGTCTTTTCATTCATTTGATCTCACCACAACCTTGTGAGCATAAATACGTTGGTCCCATTGTAGAGATGAGAAAGCTGAGGCAGAAAGAGAGTAAATGAAGTCACGTGGTAAATGGCAGAATTGGGATTCAAACCCAGGCCATCTGGCTCCGTAGGCCCTGTTCTTTAACCATGCATCGTACTTAAACCATGGGTGCAGGTGTGTGCAACAGCTCTCCTGCAAACTGATCCCACCTCAGCCTTAAACAAGCGATCTGATTTTAGCCAGATAACTCAGAGCACCGCAGTGAGGGGCAAGAGCAGAGCTGTCACAGGTAAAGATCTGAATTCTACTCCTGGCGCTGCCATTTCAAAAGGAAGGCCACTTAACGTTGACTGAATGCTCACCACAGGTCAGGTACTGGGCGCTTTCCATGTTTGCTCTTCCGGTGGCTGTCCCTCCCTGGGTTCCGGTTTCCTTACATGCCAGGCGGCACGGGGGACTTCAGTGATTTGGTCTAGACAATACCCATTGGAGAGTTACTCCGTGCACAAAGCGTTACGCCAGGTGCTGAAGGGCACAGACAAATGAAGTAGAGACCTTGCCTTTGCAAGGCTCACGGGCCAATTCTCTTTCATTTTATAAATCTTTTGGAGTTGAGCAAGGCCATCATTACCCCTGTTTTTTAAAATGGGTGAAATGATATTGAAACACTCAGTTCAGTTGTAGCCAAACAGAGTGTGACCGCAAGTCGACTCTTAGCTCGGGGCTCTCTCTGCTCCCAACCCTCCCACTTCATCCTGACATCACTGTAACTAAAAGGTACAAAGTCCACTTTGAGCCCCTAACTTCCCCAAATCATCTTTACCTCCGCTCTGCCTTCCCCATCCTGACAAACGCAGACACACACACGCACGCGCACACGCACGCACGTACGCGCGTGCGCAGTGCTGGACCCCGAAAGATGCAGGGTCAATGCTCTGCCGTAGCTGACAATCAGCCCCCTCAGGCAGCACTCCTTTCTCGTGCAGAGCCCAAAGCTCAGAGCTGAGAGGGTGAGTGCACAGTCAGCAAAGCCGCAGCTACCATATGCATCATGACTCATGACCCCTTCCGCTGACTCGGAACTGGCCTGTCAAGTAATTACGGTGCGCAGGAAGTCCTCAGCTAAAGATAAGGTCAGTCCGGTGGCTGAGAGGAAGGGGCCAGTGAGCACACCTTCCACTGCCATGGGCTCTTCTGCAGCAGACAGCACAGAACCCTGCAAACAGTAGGTGCCCAACGCAGCTTTGTCGGCGGATTAGCTGTTCTGAACTGCTCCGCCCAGCACAGCTGCAGGATGGGGTTGCTAGGCAGGAACATAATATGTGGGTCTAGTGCCTAAAGGAAATGATTTCAACTCCCTCTTGTTTAGCAGAGCTGAGCTATGTCCAGGAGAACCGCAGCACTGAAGATGTGTTCTTTAAAGAACTCCGTGTTATACAATTCACTTCTGCAATCTGTCCCAAGAACTTCCTTTTCTATCCCCTAAGTTAAGATAGAGGAAGAGACACAGCATCCTCATTTTTTCTCTAAGTGGCATAAGAGTGCAAAGCACTTTAGACATCACTTAGTCTAACCTCGTCCTGGTCCTGTTGCACCCTCTTTGGCATTCCTATGTTCACGCTTCCATGCCTGCCATATCTCTCCCGCCGCAAGAACCTTCTCCCCAGGCTAGAGTCAGGAGGGATGAAAACGTCCATGAACTTCCAGGAACCAAGACCACTATTGCTTATCGTAGAAGGTCATCCCCCAATATCTATTTTACCTTCTCACAGAGCGGTAGGATTTTTGACCAGGCGCGTGACCACCTAGCTAAAGTCAACCTCCCCCAATCTCTCTTGCAGTATGTCCACGTGATCAAGTTCTAGCTAATAAGAAGTTTCAGAAGGGGCATCTGGGGGGTTCAGTCGGCTAAGGGTCCGACTCTCGATTTCAGCTCAGGTCGTGATCTCAGGGTCATGAGATGGAGCCCTGAGTTGGGCTCTGCGCTCAGCGAGGAGTTTGCTTTCTCCCTCCCTCTCCCTCTGCCCCCCACCCCAATAAATAAATAAATAAAATCTAAAAAAAAAAAAAAAGAAGTTAGCAGGAACAATCATTCACTTAAGAGGAAGGCAAGTCCAGTTGGACTGGACATTACGGTGAGCCGTCCTCAACCATGTGCATAAGACAAGTATCTGAAGAGTATAGTAAGCTAGAAGGAGCCTGGGTCCCTAACATTGGGAAGCCACCATATTATCCCTGCAGTGTTTGCACTCAGACTATTACCCACAGGAGAGAAATGAACTTCCATCTTGTCTAAGCCCTTATTCTGTTGGGTCTTGACAGAGCTGCCAAACTTGTATCCTAACTAACATAACGCCCTTCGGAGTGCAAGGGCAGTCACAACCTGCCCTTCTCTGAGATTCCCCCACTCTACTCACCCAGGCGCAGCCTAGTGAGTTCTATTTATGAGAGCTTATCAGAGTGGTCTATGAATGCCTGGCTCACCTGGCTGTTGGCTGAGTGCCCCAGGCATAGGCATGCCATCCAAGCAGGGCCACTCAGATTCTCTCTCCTGTCAAACTGCAGATGAGATTCACTATTGCTATCCAACCGCTGATGAGGACATGAACCAAGTCACACTAGGAGAAGCAGAAATGAAAGGCCAGTCATCCTTAGAAATGCAGAGTGAAAGAAGCTGCCTGGGTTGGTACTGGCTTCCTGGTTTCCTTTGTACAGCCTCCCTGATCACTCTGCTCATGATTCCTGGGAGAGACTCTGACATCTTATAATACATTCTCCCTTTTGGTCTTGGATACTTTAGGTTCATTCCTGTGACCTCTAACCAAAAGTGTCTAAGTGTCTTCTGGTCCTTGTAAAGACCTGTGTATCCTTGCAAGCCAAAGGGCCCACGCCTCTGTGGCCCACTCTGTGGCATACTGGATCCTTTAATCATTGTAGTAGAAGGATCTGAGGTGAAAGAAATGGGCGGATAGACTGATCGCCTGGCTGATTGGCTAGCAGGTCAATCCACGCACTTTCAAACGGACTCTAAGCAGGTTTCGCGGAATCACAGAATTAGGGGTGAAAGGAGCCAAAAGCATCAAGCAAAGTGTGGCCATGGAAGTTTAGTGGCAGAGCCTGGACTGGGACCCTGCCTGGCCCTGGACACCCCAGGCTCACTCCACCTCCCCTGCCATCAGGCTGGTTGATTTGGGGTGCTCCGTCACACCAGAAATCGCTCCCGCATGTTGCTGAGCAAACTCCCTATGACAGCTATGTCAGACCTGGCCTTTCTGCAGCTCCTAAGGAAAAATGCAAAATGATCCTCTTCTCTTTTTTCTGGGTCATTCTTTCTAATTCTAAATCTCACTGTGGATTTTAAAGAATAAACATCTTCTCTTCCATAGAAGGAGTCGCGAGTGTACCCCTGCCATGTACCAGGCACTAGCGCATGGCACTTTATTGCTATTGCATTTAAACCCTGCAAGAAGCCATCTTCCAGGAGAGGCCAGTGAAGCTGAGAAGGGATATCAACCCACCCAAGGCACACGGCCGGTAGGTATGGTACTAGGGAAGGAATCCTGGCTGGTCTGGCTTGAAACCCTGTGTCTTTTACATGATGTCATGCCGTCTCCTGAAGTTCCATCTTTACCAGTCCTTTTGGCGTTTACTTTCCAGCTTTCTCCATGGGCACCTGATCAGCAGGGCTTGATTTAGGTCAGTGGGTGTGGAGCTATAAGCCCCAGGCCCTAGAGGGGGAGGGGTGGTGTGCGGGGGGGGGGGGGAGGCCTGTAGGGCCATGGGAGGCTTGGCAGATGGCACTTCTCTCACAGGGTGGCCTCTCATTTCCCCTCTGGGGCTTGTCCTCCCTCGCTGCTGGCCTCCATCTGTTTCCCACTTGCCTCAGGCTGTGTTTCCCTTCTCCAACCCTAGGCATTCTTTAGTTCCTGGGCACTAACATGATTCCAGCCCCCCCTCTTATCAGTACTCCTGTGTACTCCCTTCTTCAGAGAATTCATCTAGCTAGCTTATTTTTTCCCTCAGAGAAGGAAGCAAAGGCCTCATACCTTCAGACTCAGCCTGCCTGCTTTTCAAGCTGTGTTTGCACCCAGAGCTGAGTATCTAGCTCAGGTTCCCAGAGGCCTGAGGGCAGGACTGTGTCTTCACACGCCGGGGCGGCATGCATTGTCAGCACCCTCTAGAAACAAACAGCTGTCATGCAAAGACAAGGAAGCTGCCAGGCCTGGGGAGGCCTTGACCTCTTCCATTTCGCACACAAGCTCACGTCCCTAACAGCGCCCACAGAGGCCCTGCCAGGACTCCAGGAAGAGTCCACACTTCCACGGTCTCTCTGAAGAATCGAGGGTGCGCAATTATGTGAATGCGTACAAGGGTGCCTGCAGGGAAACCTCTGGTTTGCTGTGGGTTGTACAGACAATAATCCATAGTTATCTCTCCCTTCCGGTAACTGAGTGATTCTCAAAGGAAAAGAGCAGGCCCCACTAGAAAGTTTCATAAAATCTCAGGGACCAGCGTGATCAATGAGAACACTTTGTATTTGCCCAAGGGAGCACGGTTTTTTAAAACGACAGACTCTGTCCGTACAAAGGTCGTACGGCTTCCCATTCTTTTCCCTGCTTGAAGAAATTCTACTTACTCTTTAAAGCCCGACTCAACTGGGAAGCCTTTCTCAGCCCCACAGTCTAAATTTATCCCTCTTTCTCAGTTCTCCCGAAGCGTTCGGTTCATCCCACTAGTACAGCGTGTACCATGCGCTCTTACTGAGGGCTATGTGAGAGCCTGTCACCCCACGGGCTGCATGCTCCCCGAGCACGGGAAGTGTGCCTCACATGACTTCTTGTACCCATTTCAGGGTCGACGGACAGGCAAGAGAAGATCCTGTTCACTGGCAGAGAGGTGGTGCTGGTGTAGGAAGCACGGGGGAAGAAAGGACTTCCGTCCTTTCGGAAGAGAAAAGTGAGGAATATTCTCCGAGAGATAGGGTGTATGTTACAGGGGATTTTATCTACTGTGAAGGGCTTCAGAAAGGAGAACTTGGTCAATTGGTTAGAAAGAACTAATGAGAATTTGTTGGGGGCAGAGGAAGTTCCCGGAAAGGTAAAGGACTGGTTCAAGGAAATTTCTTTTTCTTTTTCTTTTCTTTTCTTTTTTTTTTTTTTAAGATTTTATTTATTTATTTGAGTGAAAGGGGGAGAGAGAGAGAAAGCATGAGCAGGAGGACGGACAGAGGGAGAGGGAGAAGCAGACTCCCTGCTGAGCAGGGAACCTGATGTGGGGCTCGATCCCAGGACCCTGAGATCGTGACCAGAGCAGAAGGCAGATGCTAAACCGACTGAGCCACACAGGTGCCCCCGGAAATTTCTGAGGGTGGGAAACCAGGACCACCCTGCTATTCTGATTGGTTGTTTGGCCTAGGTTGAAGAAGGGCCTAGAGACAAAAAAGCTGCAAGAGCAGACGTGAACCCCACCAGGAATGGAAAGTAGAGCAGGAAAGGGAACAAGGCAATGGTAATGACCTGGTCACTGGAATTAACTGTCATATGGATGGAGTAACCAGACTGCGGACCTATAAATTACTCAGCTGTCTGTGGTTTATCCCTCAAGATTTTTTTGCATTGTGCTGATTAATTATAAATGGCACGAGGAGAAAAGAAATGTATGTAGGCTGGGGGGCTTGATCTTGGAAGGGCAAATGTCCAGGTCCCTGGGTGATAGCAGCATAAGGTTTTCAAGAGATGGAATGCCTGAAAACATCTGCGTGGTGCTCTCGTCACTACAGTGAAACGTGATTGCTCCAGTCCCAGGGACAATGACAAGGACGGTGTTATGGGTTTCATCAGGAAAGGCACTCCCACCCCCTCTCCAAATAGGCAGGAGGCCAAGATGCCAAGAGCAGGGACTTCTTGACTATGAAACGGGTCTATCTACAACTCATAAATTAGAAGCCAGACTGCTGCGTGGTACAAGGAAACTGCATAGCGATCTCCTTTCTCATACCTTTAAGCTTTGTCTGAAATGGAACACCCTTCCATACAGCAGCCCTTAGGTAACCTGATTCTGGAGACAAGAGTCCCTAGTTATGCCAGTAAAGGATGACAAATCCTCACTTTACCTTCCAGAATAAATGCTGCGGGTCTCTGGCACACACGATGCTGAAATTGCCCACATTTCATGAAAAGGGTGTAGTCACCCACTGCTGTGGGGCTGCGGTGCCCACCCGCACACAAGCAAGGCTGGTAGTGGAGACTGGTGCGTACTACGGGGACATCGGCGGGGACATCGGCAGGAAGACAGCAGGGGAGAGCACGCAGCAGTCAGAGCACAGTGCCTCTGGCAGAGGCTCTGCAGGCTTCCCCCCCCCCCCCCCCGAAAGCTCTGGCCCTGGCTTGAGACACACTCTGGCTGATGCCTGCCTCTCTGTACCCCCCTCCTCCGGCCTCCCAGACCTTATTCACAATAGCTGATGAGGCAAGTGTCCTGGCCAAGGCACCGTTTCCCTCCCTTTCTTCCTGGGCTTGTAATTAAGGGGTGTCTGTGAAGCTCTCAAGCTCCTGGGGATAAAAGGACCAGTCTGGCCCCTGTGCTTTTTCTCACGGTTCCCTGAGCTCTGCAAGGTGGTTATTGCCGTTGGAGGCTTACAGGGCCTGCCGAGCGAGGCGGCTCCCACCCCAGGGCCCTCAGCCAGGCTCGCAGGGCACCCTGACCCCTGGGCACCCCCGGCCCCATGGCGTCAGTGTGTTTTCTGTTCTCTGCTCGTTCCCCAGGATGTTCCGATTTCCTCACCTCACTCTCTTTGTTTAGCCGCAGAGGTTAGGCAATGACTGTGGGGCAGCCGGGCCGGGGCCCAGCTTCCCAGGAAAGAGCTGCTTTTTTCACAAGTTGATCTGAAGTCACTTGTTCTCCAGAGGCCTGATCACCCAAAGCCTGGCCTTCGCTTCTCTGGGACCCTGGTCGCTCTTTCTCCAGGCACGGCTGTTCTGGGGTCTCATGCACCCCCGTCCACACCCGGTGCCCCAGGAGAGACAGTGTTGTGCTCCGGTCGAGGGGGCAGACTCTGGGGTCACCCTCCCTGTGCATGAATCCTGGACCTGCCACCGGCTAGCTGTGTGGCCTTGACCTTCATCCCCCATAAAATGAGGCTCAGAATAGTTCCTTTCCTACAGAGATGACGTGAGGGTCAAATGAGAGAATTTATTCAAAGTGGCTTTGGTAAGTGCAAATAAAGTGGTTTCCTTTTCTGAGAAACACTGTGGACGACGGCCCTGGATTCTGATCTGTGAGTCTTCCCTGGCTAGCCCAAACGAATGGCTTTTCCTGCCTGACCCAGTGCCTTTCCTGGTCAGAGTAGCTGCACTTTCTGACCGAGCCCAGGGGACAGGCTATAAAGTGACAGGAGAGGTGTCCGAGTCACAACAGATTGACCTCTCCAGACAGCACCATGCCGTGGGTACGAAGCTCTTGCTTCACCTTCTTAAGGATTGCCTTGTTTCCTTTGCCCAGTCGAGGGGTGATGATCTTGTTGAACTTGGGTAGCATTTCCAAAGCCTCTCCTTTCTAGAGAGAACTACACTCCTCCACTTCCTACCAGGAGCCTCAGACCCGGCAGGGCATGACCTACATGAATCAGAGAGATGGGACGTGTGGGAGAGATTACAGCCTGCGCCGCCCTCCCACTGCGCGCTTTCATCACTGCCCTTCCCAAGGGGGAGGCCCTGGGGCTGCAGGAAGGGAGGTTGGGTCTCAGAGGATTGGTTCTCTCATCCTGCCTAGCTCTGAGCAAGAGTTGTACTGTGAGGAGGGGATGGGGCCAAACACAGGGAGCTCTTTTCTCCTTTCCCTACCTCCTTTCCCACCCCGTCTCCCGCACAAAAGTTATCAGAAGAAAGAACAAAGCAGGCTGGAAATCACCCAATATCCGCTGCCTCACAGGCTCTTTCTCTGCTTTCTCTGGCTCTTGCTTGCGGGAAGGAATCGAAGGAGTGCTGTTGTGTTCCTTCACGAAGCACCAAGCAAGCTCTTAGTTCAAAATCTCCAGAGGCAGATTTACATATGATTTGCATATATTTTCTGTATTACAGAGATTGCTCCTCCAAATGTTCACACTGGGTCCTATCATGGTAAGGTAAACATCATTAAACAGGCCTGCACTTGCTCCTGGCTTCTCTGTCCCTGTGGTTCCTCTGCAGGACACAGTACATTCATTCTCAGCTTTATCGCTTTCGTTGGGTAATTTAGGTAACTCATTCCATCTACCTGGTCTGCAAAATGGGAATAATAATCCCTGTCTTTTACATGGGGCTGTTATGAGAATTTAAAACCGAATTATAGGGAGTAGCCTGGCTGGCTCAGTCAGTGGAACAAGGAGACTCTTGATCTTGGGGTTGTGAGTTCGAGCCCTATGTTGGGTGTATAGATTACTTAAAAATAAAATCTTAAAAAAAAAAGAGAGAGAGCGATTGTAGGGGTGCCTGGGTGGCTTAGTTGGGCATCTGACTCTTGATTTTGGCGCAGGTCATGATCTCAGGGTCCTGAGATCGAGCCCCACATCAGGCTCTGTGCTCAGTGTGGAGTCTGCTTCTCCCTCTGCTGCAACCCCTGCTCTCTCACTTTCTCTTTCTCTCTCAAATAAATAAATAAATAAAATTTTCAAAAAAAAAAAGAGAACATAGATGTAAAACCATTTCATAAACTGTAAAGGACAGGTAAAAATTTCAGGTATTATTATTGTTATTAAAATAATTCTGTGAAAAATAGCACGCTGGTAATCTGAAAGGGACAAAGCATTTCCCAGGTTAGTAGGGGAGGATATGACGTCTTGATTTAATGTCAAACTGCACAAAAGCCGCCTCTGCCCCCTTCCGCAGTTTGCCAGGGAGCTGGACGGCAGCAACCCTGCTCTGTCAGTAGGACTATCCCAACCTATAGGAACTCCTAGCTGGGCAAGGCAAAGGTTCAGCCTTGACCACAGAGTGGTTCAGAATCCTGTGGAAGTCAGTGGCAGGATGGGGGTGGAGGTGGGGAAAGCTTTGAGAAGGTTGTGCTATTTTAGTGCAGGAAGGGATACAGTGATCAATGCCCAGCCCCCCCCCCCATTTTACAGATAAAGAAATTGAGGTTCAGAGAGGGGTAAAGTTGGCTCAAGACTCCCAGCAGTCTTCAGTGAGAGTCCTGGTTGACCCAGTGAAGGTCAGTCAGGACAGCACGACGTCACCACACAGAGCGTCGGGCTCCAGGGAGGTGGTGGCGTTGGGTCAGGAGCTCAACTGCCTCTTGCTCCAGACATTCTGTCTCAGTCTGCAGAGAAAAAGAGGCTCTCGGCCTCCCAGAATAGCGAAAGGCAAACACACTTGGTTAAGAAGAGCCCTTGAGAAACAGACACGAGTGAAGAAGAAAACTCACACACCTTTCTCTGAATCTTGCTTTTAACCCACTGTCTGGACTCCAGTGGCTTTAAAAGTCCGAGCTGCCAAAGTCTTGAATGGCCTCTTAGAGCTCCTGGGAGCCCTGCTCAGGTGCAGAAAAACTGGTCTCACGTCTTCCAGGCGGAGCCACCTGGGCCCCACAGACAAAAGATTGTCAGAAAGGTCAGGCCCCTTTCTGACAAGGCAGCAAAAACAAACCCTGCACTTTCAAAGGTCATGAGCCTTAGGGGAATTAGGTAGGAGGTAGGGGGTAGGGGGCCAGCAAAGTCTTTGGAGGGGAGCAGTAGCCAGAAGGAATGGTCCAGGAGGGAGGAAGATTGTTCTCCGAACCATTGCATTCAATTTAGTAAGTACTAACTAGCGTGTGTGCCGGCTGCTTGGGGAGGGGGACACAGGATACATTGGGCCTCGGCTGTCAAGGAGCTTGCTGGGGGAATAAAGCTCTCACACAAGTCAGAAGAGACAAAAGGCAGAAGCTGTGTTTAGGCCAAAGAGAAAATACTCCAGAAAGAATGAGATAAATCAGCGTGCATTCATAGGGTTCCGAAGAGCTTCATGGAGTAGGGAAATCTTTGCATAAGCCTAGCTGCTTTCCTTGGAGAGTGGATTGGAGAGGGAGCATGTCGGAGTGGCGAAGGGCTTCCACATTACTGGTTAACTATGGCTGGCTTTAGAATGATTCCTTGAGGAAAGGGGTTGCAAAATCATTTAGTTCTAAAGAGGACCCAAGGGGCGCCTGGGTGGCTCAGTCGTTAAGCATCTGCCTTCGGCTCAGGTCATGATCCAAGGGTCCTGGGATCGAGCCTCGCATTGGGCTCCCTGCTCAGCGGGAAGCCTGCTTCTTCCTCTCCCACTCCGCCTGCTTGTGTTCCCTCTCTCGCTGTATCTCTCTCTGTCAGATAAATAAAAATGTTAAAAAAAAAAAAAAAAAGAGGACTCAAGAACCCTGGGCCCAGTCAGCCTTGCATAACATAGGATTGCATGGAGGTTACCCCTGTAGGCTCTGGCTTTAGGCTTGGCTTTGAATCCCATCCCTGAAGCCCTTAGTGTGTGGCATTGCCATTAACCTCTCCAAGCCTGAGTCTCCTCATCTGTAAAATGAGGATGAGAATAATACAGGGGTGTGGTAAGGACCACATGAGGCGGGGCTTAACCCCTGGCCAGCCCCTCTGCCCATGGCAGCCATTGTGTTCTGGGTTGTTGCCAAGGCCCGGGGCTGCACGGTGGACTCTCTTGTCTGATGGTTTCCTAGGTCTGATAATCTGAAAGGGATAAAGCATTTTCCACAGGTAAGCAGGGGAGAATCTGATTGCTTGGTTTAATGTCAAACTGCATAAAGGGTCCCATTCTGCAGTTTGCTCGGGTGCTGATGGCAGCAACATTGTCCTGTCTGAGAGCCAGGGTCCTTTCTTCCCTCAGGTGCCCTTCAGAGAGGTGGCCCTCTTAGTGAGGGGAGGGTGTGGGAGGTGGGGGAGTGCGAGAGGAGGAGTTCCAGGGCCAGTGGGAGACTGGAGGCTCTGAAAGCATTCTGTGGCCCCACAGGCATCCTGCAAAGAGCCCCAGAGACAGTAAGGAAGCCCACCGGGTTCTGGAAGGAGCTCCACGCACCTCGCCAGGAGACTCATGTTTCTGGACCCTAGTCTCCTCATCTATAAAGTGAAGAGCTTAAATTAGACCAGTGACTTCCACTTTGTGTGAAGAGGAGAAGGTCTTCAGTTAAAGTATGGGGTTCCTGCATCCCGAGGCTCACGGATCATTGCCTATGGACACAATAAATAATTCATCTCGCATGTAGCTGCTGGGCTATTTTTCAAACACACAGAGATGCTGCTGTTATTTTTAAAAATACATATATAAAGGAATATTACATACACTGTTGCTTTTTATCAGTATGCAGGTTTTTTTTTTAAGATTTATTTATTTATTTGACAGAGAGAGAACAGCCAGAGAGAGAACAGCCAGTGAGAGAGGGAACACAAGCAGGGGGAGTGGGAGAGGGAGAAGTAGCCTTCCTGCTGAGCAGGGAGCCCGATGCAGGGCTTGATTCTAGGACCCTGGGATCGTGACCTGAGCTGAAGGCAGACGCTTAATGACTGTGCCACCCAGGCGCCCCAACATGCAGTTTTTCATTCAGGGTTACTAAAAGTACAATTACGATTACTTGGAGGAATCCAAAAGTGTTTTAGAAGTTTTAAAGAGGGACAAGCTTGACAAGTTTGGCTCTAATGGATCAGGTGAAGGACACACTCAACCTTCCCTGGACCACGGCTCTTCATTCCAGCCGGACAAACGAGGCCTCTCCTTCTAACCTCAATCCCCTTGAACAAATAGCAGCCACTAGAACAGGTGCTCCCGTGTAAGCAAAGACAACATGGAAGAAAGAGGGACAAGTAAGCAAGTCGTGTCCTTTAAGAAGAGAAAGACAACCTTTATAAGAAAATCTGGGAAATCCTCAGGATTCTATCAGCTTGAAGGGCTTTTGTAAAAAAGTGACCTGTCACTTCCCTGTATTTGTCACTGTTTTCCACTGCACACATGTTTGCAGCACATGGGAAGTGGGAGGGGTTGGAATGTCCTCCAAATTCCCCTGACACCCAGTTCCCACCTTTATCCTCTAGAAAAATGCGCTGTTTTGTTTTGTTTAACTTCAGGAGGTCAGAGACCCTTTAAGAATGTGATAAAGGTTACAGACCCTCATTCCAGAAAAAAAGGTAGCCACACCTACACGTGCACATATAATTTTTACCAACAGCTTCGGCAGGTTCCCCACCCCCTGCATTCACCACGGACCTCCTGGGGCATTTACAGACTTCAGGTCAGGAAATCCTGCTCTAGTGTGGGTTGCTTTCAATAAGTTTAATTTTACCTTCTCTTAGTGTTCAATAGATCGAAGCTCTAAAAGTCTCACTGGACTTTTAACGGGACCGCTGAGTGTCCCACTTCCCAGCTGCTGTTATAGGCTCCTGAGACTTGGGAAGACTGGTTCAGAAAAAGGCTGCATGCTGTAAGGCGGCACATTGCACATGTAGACCTCATCTCAACGCTAGCTCCCCTGGGTGGCTGGGGTAAGGTGAATGGAACCACAAAAGGGGCTTAGGAACAGACACCAAGATCAAGAAGAGTCAAGAATTCCTCCTGACAGTGCTGTTTTTACAAGTGTCTCTCTAGGAACGCGGACCTGCAGACTTGTAGTCCTTGAAATGGAAAGCTGCTCTTATCTCTGGGAAGGATCTCCCAGCTTCCACTCCTCCTGCCCCCTGTCCATGTGCAACTGTCCTTCCACCTTCAGATCCTGTGTGTAGACGCTTTGTCTGAGGGCTCATTCTCCTGCTGAGCCCACCTGCCCACCCTGCTCAGTCCTGTGAGTCCCTGAACGAAGAAGCCAAAATCAAGGAAGATTTTTCCATCCCTATAACACATCATTCTGATTCTGAAAGTTCAGTGGTTTTTAACCAACTGGAGCCCAAGCTCAGCTGGCCCAAGAGCATCCATCCTTAGCCTTAGTTTGCATCTAACACTTGCTCTGGGTTGACTAAGAGGGCAATACGTCTGGAGGTGCTCATGGGGGAAAAGCAAAAGGTCCACCAGTGAGAGTCCAGGCGGCCAGGCTTGGCTAGGATACCACAGTTTGCACCAGGCAAGGGAGATAAATTCCCCAAATACCAGGATGTTGGGCAATATTTCAAAGAATGAAATTCATTGCTATTACAGCCCTTCCTCTACCCGCCACCTTGAACTCTGTGTCCTGTCCTTTTCCTCTACAATGTACTATGCAAATGATCCATTGTTCTCTATAATCTTACCCTGCTGGGTTCAATTCTATTTCAGCCTTCTAGGACTCCAAACCTATAGCTGTCTAACTAACTTCTCAGCTTGTGTGAAGGTATGAACACTTCAAAGGAAGATTGGCAGAGCAAGGCACTACACATTCAAATCCTTCCACTTAATTATTTTATCCTTTGATTTTAAAAATTAATTTATCCAATAAATATTTATGGACTTCTAATTAGGTTAGGACATGGAGGGTATGGGAGAATGTATCTAATTAGGATATGGAGGATATGAGGGACCATAAAGATGTTCTAGGTACATAAAGAAGTACTAGGATACCAGGTCCTGGGATATAGGAAAATATAAGAATGAATGAGATTTGGATTCCGATTTCAAAGAACTTGCTGTCTAGTAGAGGAAATAAGACTCATAAATGAGCCACAATACATGGAGATGTATATACTAAGCCCTAGCTTAGTAACTATCACATAGTAAGGGACATTCAAGCTGGACATTGAAGAACGGGTAAGGGTTGGAGAGATGAACCAAGGAAAAGGCGTTCTAGATGGAAGGCATGGAAAGAAACTTGGAAGCAATATTGCAGAATAGCAAATAGTTCTATTTGGCAAGAATGTAGGGAAGGGAAGTAGAAAGAGTGAAGGCTGGAAAGCCAGGATTCACTTGGCCATTGGAAGACCTTGCATGTCAGGCTTAAAAGTAGGTTGGGATTTTAGGGGCATCACCAAAGTTTTCTAAGTGGAGGAGTTCATGATGATCATAGCTATACCTCAGAAAGATTAATTTGGGGGGTGTTTGGGTGCCTCCGTCGGTTAAGCGTCCAACTCTTGATTTCGGCTCAGGTTATGCTCTCAGGGTTGTGAGATCGAGCCCGGCATCGAGCCTCTTGTTGGGGTCTGCACTGAGAGTGGGGTCTGCTTAAGCTTCTCTCTTTCCCTCTCCTTCTGCCCCCCTCCCTCTCTAAAAGAAAGAAAGAAAGAAAGAAAGAAAGAAAGAAAGAAAGAAAGAAAGAAAGAAAGGGAGAAAGGAAGGAGGGAAGGAAGGAGGAAAGAAAGAAGGAAAGAAGGAAAGAAAGAAAGAAAGAAAGAAAGAAAGAAAGAAAGAAAGAAAGAAAGAAAGGCAGGTTAATTTGGTAGCTCTGTGGAGGCTAGATAAGGGAAAAAGTGAGTTAAAAAAAAGACTGGGCGGTGGCAGTGGGAAGCACCATTTAGAGGAGAAGACCTCTGGTTAACTGAGCCAAAAGTGACCTTGATCTCTGCTTTCACTGGCACTCACTGTCTGGAACTTTCAAGGGGACGGATATAGTGTAGTTGTTAGGAGCCACCTCTGGGGTCCAACAAACCTAGGCTTGAATTATAGCTTTGTTACAAATCACCTTCTCAGAGCTTTATCCATGATACATAAAATGAGAATAATTACTCCTAGATTTGTTATAAAGATTAAATGTGATAACATCTGCTAAAGCATTATTAGCATAGAAGCAAAGGGTAAGCAATTAAGAAATGGTTGATTTGATAATCATTACCCTATGACTCGTGTTGTAGACACACGTGTGTATAGAGCTAGAATCATCTCCTTCCTGAGATTATCAACTGCTGGAGGCAGTTTTGTGGTGTGCGCCCTCAGTGCTCACATAGCTTCTGGTACCAACTAGGCCATCGATGACTCGAAGGAAACAGATAACATGATAGATGCGTGACTAGAACGGGAGTGAGATTTTCATTAAACATCAGAGAATCTGTCCCCTTGAATGAGGACGGATATTTTCACGCTCCAAGTGCCCCTGCTCTCAGACGCAATCGCTCTAACTCGGCAGATCCAGTAAGAAATCCTTAGGTTGGCCGGAGGCTTGTAGATGTGAAGATGCCATGCGTCTGTCCTCAACACAGGACATTCTTAGTTCTAGGCAATGCTGGGGACTTCCTGGTCTTCGTAAACACTAACCATTAACCTTCTGGGCCTGTTTCCAATGGACCTCCGTGCACACCGTAAGGAGGTCTTCAGATAAGCCCACCTAGCCGCCTGCCTCGGTGGTACTGTTGGTCTCGGCCTGCAGGCAGCGGAGCTGAGAGGTCGTCCGTGGCGGTATGCGGACGCTGGACTCCTCGCTCTTTTTCCGGCTCTGTTGGCCAGAGCTAAGAAACCCGGGGCAATCTCTTCTCTCTGCCGCGGGGCCCGTTCACCGAGGCGTCCCTGAATCCTGACTGACGACTCACCGCCCGTGTGTGCGGCCTCGCTCCAAAGGCAGCCGTGCGCTAAGTGCTGCAGGGGCTGAGGAGGGAGGAGACAAGGCGCCTGGCTTCAAAGAGTTGCCCGCTCGTTGAGCAGCAAAGGTAAAACATGGGAAAAACATGGCAGCGTGGCTAAGAGCGGAAACAGGGGAGTCGGGGTGCCTGGTTCAAATAATAGCATTTCCCTTATAGGAGTATATTAAGGGTCAAATAGTTCATGTAGACTTCTTGGCACAGTACTGGCACAGAGCAAGTATTCCCAAAATGGTTTATTATTATTATTATTAATTTAAATAACAGCAACAGACCTGAAAAGGAACTTGGCAATGGGGGATTTTCCAGGCCATTCTCTTAGAGTTTAACCTTCTTGATAGAAAAAGCCTGTCCTTTACTTTTATAGATTCCCCCAACATCCACTCCTAGAGCCTTGCAATCGAACAGGTGCTCAAATATTTGGGGCTAATATAATTAACCACATTTCTACTTTCCACTACAAGGAAACATGACAGTGAGAGCTGGGCAGTCAGGGAAGGCTTCAGGGAGGAGGTGAGATTCAAGTGGACTGTAACAGATTGGGTAGGCTTTGGACGGACAGAGCAGAGTAAAGAGGACTTTGATTATATAAGCCTATAATGGGTTGGGGGTTCTAGAAAGGCAGGGAAGACTGGGAGGGCATGGCTAAGGCACGCCACACGCACACTAAGGAGGACACCAGTGTGTCCAGAACCTGGGCTCTGAGTGTGGGGCTAGGCTCACAGGGGGAGCCAGAATCCCCTGGGGGCAGATTTGGGGCCTAGCGGCAGGAGCTCATCAGCTGCTCAAGGGACCCTTGCCAAATCCAAGTCCTGTCTGTCCTTCCAGCTCCTCTTTCACACCCTGCACCAGGAGGAGGCCTTGGGGCGTGAAGACGTCCACAAGACAGGCCAGGCACTAAGACAGCGAGCTGCAGTCCAGAGAGCGAGGCTGTGGAGGCCTGCATGATCCCGACACAGCTTTCTCCCATCCCCAGGTACAGGTGACAAACCGCTCTGCAGGGAGAGTGACCATAGTCCCCGAGCCTCTGACAGGCCTCCATGTCATGACATTTTCCACAAGGGACAGCAGGGTCCAGATTTTTTCCCTTTGTGTATATTCTCTGAGAAACTCTCTGAGGAGTCTCTTCCGTTCCCAGAGGGTAGGAGCCAGATCTTTCTGTGCTCAGAATGGCACTTACAGTGGGTGTTCGCACACAATGGACGTTCTTCCTGTCCAGAGTGCAGAATGAGCAACGTGACAGTTACGGGCACTTCCTCATTTTACAGCTGAGGGAGGAAAAAGCCCATAATCACAGGAATGCTTCTATGATACACGCCAGTCCCTAGCCTACACACTTCGCACTTAATGCTCACCATAATCCTGTGAGGCCGATCCTGTTATTAAGGAACTTGCCCAAGTTCGCATAACTAGTAAGCAGGTCCTACAACCAGTAAGGTGGAATTCGAGCCTAGGCAGTCTGGCTCCATTGGCCACCATGCTGTTACCTGGATGAGGTAGCGTGGGTCTGATAAAGGGGAAAGTAGGAACACAAGCCAGGAATGCGGTCTTCGAAATAGGCCCACCAAAATCTAGATGATGAAATTGAGAACTTGACCCCCTGCCGTCCCCAAAGCCTCACCTCAGTTCCTATCCTCCGGTAACTCCAAGATTGAGTGAAATTTTACCAAACTGCTCCCCGTTCCTTCCTCAGGAGACTGAGAATGCACTGGGGGCCACCAGCCTGTAAGGCAACATTTTTTTCCCATTTTTTTCTTCCATTTTACAGAAAATGGTAAACATCTGAAAATTGAGTTTCTGAAAGAAAGTGACTGAAGAAAGAAAGAAAGAAAGAAAGAAAGAAAGAAAGAAAAAGAAAGAAAGAAAGAAAAAGAAAAGAAAGAGACATAATTATAGCCGGAGTGGGCCAGTGCTTTCTACAAGCAGGGCAGCTTCTTCTAAGCTGCAATGCGACTCTTAATCTCAGGGTTGTGAGTTCGAGGCGCATGGTAGAATTCATAAATAAATAAATAAATAAAATATAGCCTGCAAAACACAAATCCCCAAAGGACACAGCCTTCCCACCCTATTGGCCGTCCCCTCTCAGGCTGGTGTGTGCACCTTGGGCTGCAGGCTTCCCTCTGAGAGGCACCAGCTCAGCCATGTCCCCTCCCGGGGAAGACAGGGAGAAGGAAGGGGGTCAGCTTTCTGCTTAATATTCTGGCGGGGAAACAGCTGCTTCTTAAATGTGTGCAGGGGTCAAGGGTGTATTTGAAAACATTATAAAATGTCTTCAACTGTTGAGTAAGGAAGGGGTTGAGCCCTTCCCTAGAAGGGAAGAAGGAAAGGCAAAGTACAGAGGGCTTGTGGGAAGGACTCAGCAACAGCCCATCCCAGGCTTGGGACCAGGGTCCTGCCCGCTCGTTTTCTATTTCTAACCCGATGCCAGGCGCTTGAGTCTGTCCTCCACCTAGCAGTTTGGAGACGGCAGTGGGTATGTATATAACAGGACGCTCTCTGGACAAAAGTTCTAAAAGAAAACCAAAGCGGAAGCCTAGCCTTCACGCCCCCGCTGGACAGTCTCTTATGACCCCTGGGGAATGTTCCGGACAAGCGCAGGCATCTGCAAATTCACTCACCTGAGAGTTGCCTCTACCTCCTGCTGCCTGGGATTAGAAGCGGGAAGTGCCGAGACTCTCCTTGCCTGTGCGTTTGTTTTTTAATCACAGTGATCCACAATCCCTTCTCCTGCTCCTCGCCCCATTTTCAGTTAGGGGAAAAAAGAAGGTGAAAAACAAAACACCGAAGCGCAAGGGTTTTGAGAAATCCTATACTCCTGGAAGGCTGGAATTAGGTATAAAGAGAGTAGAACTCCAGATTTCTGCAACATCTGTTGGGGGTGCTGAGCTTACTATTCGCCATTTATTAATTAATTATTTATTTATTTATTTAAATATTTTATTTATTTATTAGAGAGAGAGAGCGTGCAGGAGCAGGGGCAGAGGGAGAGGGAGAAGCAGACTCCCTGCTGAGCAGGGAGCCCAACCACGACCCTGGGATCTTGACCCGAGCCAAAGGCAGACGCTTAACCGACTGAGCCGCCCAGGCGCCCACTATAGGCCCTTTAAAATGAGGGGAGATTTTTCACCACCTCAAAATTATACCAGAAAGGTGTGCAGATGAGAAAGTAACTAGATTGTGACAAAGCCCAAAGTCTTTGGTAAGGACGCTCAAGCTTGGGGAAGTTCAGCTGAAATAGCAATTTGTGGGTGGAGTATTAGCTGGGAATTGGCTGCAGAATGACCCACAGTTTGAAGGGACGCTGGGGGTGAGGAGGAGAATGAAGTTCGTACTTAGGCTCAGGCTATGGAAAAGGAGTCAGTAAAGCTAGGAGTTCTGTGTGCTCAGGGTTTAAAGTCCCAACCGGCCCCAGGGTGTCCAAGGCATGACCAGTAAGTAGAATCAGAGATTCCATTCAGCAAAAGCAGACAGGAAAACAAATCCTTTTTTTGTTTGTTTGTTTGTCCTGGTTGAAAACCACACACAGTAGCCATCTGAAGAAATTCCAGTGTCTGGAGTGTTCAGGCAGGGGAGGGAGGATAAAAATGCAGCCAACCTCTGACCACAAGGGAAATCAGCCTAATGGTCCCTCATACGCCATTGTCTAGCACGGAGCTCTGGAATGTTCACGGGGTGTCCTTGCATATCCCATGATTCTAGCCCATGAAACACTTCCTGTTTACCCTCTCCTTTCCTGTGACCCCCAAAATGTCAAGTGGCAAGGCTCAACATTCCTGTCTGGGACTGAGCAGCTTGGACCACTGGTGTGCGTCCCAGGTAACCTGTAGCTGCTGTGGGAGAGCACTGAATGAGGAGAAAGTGCTAGGTCCTGCCGAGCATCTAGGGGAATGGAGGTGGGGTGAAAGCTCTAAAGGTCAACTGCTGTCGTCCCCAGTTTTTGTGTACCTTTTCGATACAAATTCTAGTTGATCCACTAATAGCTTTAGAAAACTTGACCTTTTGTAAAAATGAGGAAACTAAAATTACAGCCCTGCCCACAACTTGGTAGCTGTGGAAACATGGCACCACAGCGAGGCAATCCGGGGAGAGAGCCAAACCAAACCCGAACCAAGAGTGGAAATTTTAAGCCATTAACGTGAAAGATTAGTGGGTCTACTTGAACTTGGGCAAGATCTTACAGGATTTTTAGATCCAGTGCATTTTCTAATAGTGGATTTCAGTTAACAAGGGTTCTGAAACACACCTCAATCTGACATTGGACTTGGGGCAAAGATCTCCTTTTCTTTCCAGTGAAGTCTTATGATGACTGAATCAATTCCTCTTCTCTAAAAACCTATCCCACACCCCTTCCTGGTACCTAAAACAGTACCACCACCCTTTATTTTAAAAATTAATCATGTCATTTAAGAACTTTTAAGGGTATCCTATTGTCTTAATAAATCAAGGGCACAGTCTTCTGCCTGGTCATTTAAAAATCCTACATAATTTAGCCCCACCCCACCTATCCACTAGTGCTCTCCCACACACACCTCTGATCTAGTTGGGCTGGCCTTCTCACTGTCCCCAGATAGCTTATTCATTCCTGCCTTCATTTTAATACCCAGTATTCTTCCCCTTCAACCTCTGAATCTGACTTTACTCTTCCTCTTTAAATATCCAGGAAAGACCCCACGCCTGGAGATTTTGCCAACTATTTCCTTTTTCATCTTTCTCATCTCTAGGTGGTTGTCCATTTATATATACGCTTATATGTATATTTTGCCTCCCCAATTACATTGGAAGCCACATTGGATATAAATTTTATGTTACAGTGTCCCACATAAATTGTGCTCAATGAATAACTGTTGATTAATAGCAATTCTTCTTCCATGAGTTAAAAGCTGAATGAACACACAGAATCAGTCTCATTCCCATCATGTGGGATTTCAAGACAGCATAACTTGCAAGCATATTTGGGTCCTCTAAGTTTGGTAACACAGGGAAAAATGTTAAGAATGGTTGTGCCTAAGATAGCAAGGGATGGGTTCAAAATAGAATAAAATGCTTGCTCAACACTGACAATGTGAATGCTAGTCTGAAAATTGGGCACCTTCAGAATGTTGTATTCTTCCTAGCATTCAAATCCAGGGCACCATTACATTAATTAATTAATTCTTTTGCATTTAAGACTTTTCCTCCTTATTCCTTCCTTGATGGAGTGGGTACAAGGATAAGAAAGAGTTTGGAAGAAACCATATACTTCTTTAAATGGAATAGAGCAGACATATAGACCAATGGAATCGAGTCAGAAATAATAAGCCAGAAATAATTATTAAGCAGGTAATGACCTAACCCAACTTACTTTAAAAAGATCACTCTTGGGATGCCTGGGTGGCTCAGAAGGTTAAGCATCTGCCTTTGGCTTGGGTCATGATCTTGGGGTCCTGGGATCAGCCCCCTGTCAGGCTCCCTGCTCAGGGGAAAGAAGCTGGGCCTGCTTCTCCCTCTCCCCCTTCCTCATGCTCTCTCTCAAATAAATAAATGAATAAATCTTTAAAAACAAACAAACAATCACATTGAGATACCACTTCTCACCCGTTAGGATGACTATTATTTTTTTAAAAAAGAAACAAAAAATATCAATGAGGATGTGGAGAAATTGGAAATCTCATGAGAACTGGAGGCTGGTAAGAATGTAAAATGATGCAGCCGCTATGGAAAACAGTATGGTGATTCTTCAAAAGTTAAACATAGAGTTACCATATGATCCAGCAATTCCAGGCCTAGGTATATACCGAAATAATTGAAAGCAGGGACTGAAACAGATCACTGTACGCCAATATTCGAAGTATTCTATGTTCACAACAACCAAAGGTTAGAGGCAACCCACTGTCAACAGATGAGTGGATAAACAAAATGTGGTATATACATACGAAGGAATATTAGTCAGCCTTAAAAAGGAAGGAACTTCTGACACATGCTACAACATGGATGAGCCTTGAAGACTAAGTGAGATAAGCCAGTCACAAAAGGACAAATACTGTATGATCCTACTTGTATGAGATACCTAGAATAGGCAAATTCATAGAGATAGAAAGTAGAATGATGGTTGCCAGGAGCTGGGGGTAGAGGACATGGGAAGTTATTATTTTATGGGTATAGCATTTCTGTTTGGGATGATGAAAACATTCTGGAAATAGACAGTAGTGATGGTTGTACAATATTATGAGTGTATTCAATGCCACTGAATTGTACACTTAAATGTGGTTAAAATGGTAACTTTCATGGCACAGATATTTTACCACAATAATTTTTAAAAAGAAAGAAATAGCACCTGAATTCAACCATGAGGAAATAATCAGATAAACCCAAATTGTGAGTCATTCAGCAGCACCTGGCTGGCTCAGTGGGTAGAGCATGCAGCTCCTGATCTTGGAGTTGTAAGTTCGAGTTCCGAGTTGGGTGTAGAGATTACTTAAAAAAAAAACACAAAAACTTAACACATGAAAAGATGCTCAACATCACTCATTGTCAGGAAAATACAAATCAAAACCATGATGAGATACCATCTCACACCTGTCAGAATGGCTAAAATCAACAACAACAAAGAAACAACAGGTGTTGGCGAGAACGTAGAGAAAGGTGAACCCTCTCACACTGTTGGTGGAAATGCAGTCACTCTGGAAAATAGTATGGAGGTTCTGCAAAAAGTTAAAAATAGAACTACCCTACGACCCAGCAATTGCACTAGTAGGTATTTACTCAAAGGACAAAAAAATACAAATTCAAAGGGGTACATGCGCCCTATGTTTATAGCAACATTATCAACAATAGCCAAATGATGGAAAGAGCCCAAATGTCCATAATCTGATAAAGGGATAAAGAAGATGTGGAATGTGTGTATACACACACACACACACACACACACACACACTGGAATATTACTCAGCCATCAAAATGAATGATATCTTGCCATTTGCAACACCATGATGGAGCTAGAATGTAATATGCTGAGCGAGATAGGTCAGTCAGAGAAAGACAAATACCATATGATTTCACTCATATGTGAAATTTAAGAAACAAAACAGACGAACATATGGGAGGGGGGAAAAAGGAAAAAGAGAGAGGGAAACAAACCATAAGAGACTCTTAACAACAGAGAACAAACTGAGGGTTTATGGAGGGAGGTGGGTGGGGGGTGGGCTTCATGAGTGATGGGTAGAGGGCATCTATTGTGAGGAGCACCGTGTGTTGTATGTAAGTGATGAATCACTGAATTCTGCTCCTGAAACCAATATTGCGCAGTATGTTAACTAATTACAATTTAAATAAAAAATTTGAAAAGAAAACAAAACAAATTGTGGGTCATTCTACAGAACGACTCAGCTGCACTCTTCAAAAACATCAAGATGATGAGAGGACCAAAAAAAGAGAGTAGGGTGCTGTCCCAGATTAAAGACGTCCAATGTAACGACTAATCTTTGATTGTATGAGAGCTCTAGAGGGCATTGTTGTGTGGCGGTTGGCAAGAGGGAGTATAAACGGTATACGAATGTGAAATTTCTTCAGAGCGATAATTACATCGGGGTTACGTGGGAGAATACCCTTCTTGGAAGATATAGGCTGAAGTATTTAGGGATGATGTCTGCAACTCCCTTGCTAATGGGGAAGAGGGGGCATCTGTAGAAAGAGATAAAGTAAATATAGCCAAATTGATGAATGTAGGGGAAGAGTTTGCAAGTATTCATTGTTCTAGTCTTTCTACTTTTTTTAATTGGAAATTAAGACATTACAGGAAAAATACAGTCTAGTCGTGTTGGTTCCCAAATGATCAGGGAAACCCTGACTTCCTGTGAACCTGGGAGCAAAATATTGATCTGTTGGCCACATTGGATGATCTGTTTCACTGAACTGACTCCCCAGGGCTGCCGGAAGAAGCTGTCATGGAGCATCTGGGAGGTGAGACTAGCTGCTCCTGACAACAGCGACTCTTGACTGGGCCCTCTATTCCCTTCCAAGGTTGCTTCTCTGCCCTCCCAAGCACACAGCACCTGTGCTGTCTACCTTGACTGTTTCAGGATCTGCTGTGTTGTGTTCTTGTATGTATCAGGGTTTTAAGTCCCCAAAGGCCAGGCCATGTCTCACTTTTCTTTTCTTTTTTTCTAACAGGCTCCACACCTGGTGTGGAGCACAATGCAAGACTTGAACTCCTGACCCTGAGATCAAGACCTGAGCTGAGATCGAGAGTTGGATGCTTAACGGACTGAGCCAACCAGACGCCCTGTCTCACTTTTCTTTTAACTCTCCCTCATCCAGCATCCCCAGCCCCATGCTTTGTACAGAGCCAAATACATAGTAAGTGCCTAATAAATATTTTTCTATTAATTGACTATTGCCTCTCCCATCAATATGGACAGAAAGACAAGCATGGAACTACAGGTGGTCAAGGATAGAGTCAAAATGTTTATCCCAACCAAGGTCTTAAGATATCCCGGGTAGGGCCTTGCAGAAGGAATATCAAGTGTGGGCTTTGACACAATCTAATTCTCTGTGGCAACCAGGTGTTACGGGTTTAGGTAGTGATTAGTGCTTAGGGGTGGGGTGAAAGAAATACTGCCTTGGCTAAAGCTTATGAATACCTAAGCACAGAATGTCCCTAACTAGGCCCCACGGGGCAACTGCTCTCACAACCCTGTGAATTCTTCAAGGAAGCAGAGCCAAACAAAGGACTCAGGATCTCAAGAAAGGGAGTTCTCAGGGCACCTGCATGGCTCAGTCGGTTAAGCATCTGACTCTTCATCTCAGCCTTGATCTCAGGGTCATGAGTTCAAGCCCTGCATTGGGCTTCACACCAGGCGAGGCGCCTACTTTAAAAAAGAAAAAGGAGTTCTCATTTGGTTTCCTTGAGCAGAGTCGCTGTGCCTTAAAGATACCTGCACCACTTGGGATTCAAGGAGAACAGCGTGAGCCTCTTCCAGAGACTGGAGGTGAGAGCAAACCTCGGCACTACTCTAGGGAGGCGCTGCCCACCTGCCCAGCGCCTTGCAAGGGAACGCGTAGGCCTGCCGCATTCCACCTGAGACACCGGTGTGCTGCTGTGTTGCGGCTTGTTAAGGGAGTGTAGACTTGTCTTTCTTGTCTTGAGTCATTTTTCAATGAGGCTGGAAGGACTGAGAACTAATGGGTGAATTTCCTCTCTATCCCGTCAAAGCTGCCCAGGAGGCAGGCTCTAGGCTCCATTGTCAAATACAATGTATTGTTATTTCCTATCAAATCACGAACATTGACACTTAGTTTTGAATTCCATTTAATATTTTATTACATACCCTCTTGTATTGGTCTGTGATTATTTCACCTAAGTCCCAAATTTCCCCACCAGCGTCTTGGAGAACTATGGTCTATGCCTACTTCACCGCCTACGCTTCCTCCCACATCTTGTACTGTACACAGTAAACATGAGATTCACAAAATATATGGGACTGTGTAACTAATCCACTCTATAGCTATGTTATGTAATACCACGCAGCAGTTAAACAGAATGAAGCGGATCTACACATTCTGCCATGGAGAGATTGCTAATTCATATTCTTGTGTCAAAAAGGGAAAAGTACAGTATGAAACCCTTTATGCAGAAGGGACTAGTAGAAGAAACAAGGGTTTGGTCCATGTATCTGTTTATTTCCTTCCTCGTATATACCCTAGTCACAAACATTATTATACCTAGTGGAGTAGAATTCAGTAATTTCCTTTGCAAAAAGAACTGTTGTTAATGTTAAGTAATAAGGCAGTTAACATGGGACTTGCTGCAATAATGTCACATTTATAGCATGCACATGGAGCACACATTATCCTTAGTGCTCTAAGCCTGTTAATAGTCCTATAAGGACCTGAGGCACAGAGAGGTTAAGTAATTTGCCTTAGGTTAGACAGCACACCGAGGAAGTGGAAGACCCAGGATTCAAACCCAAACAGTCCAGCTCCAGGGCCTGATTCTTAACCACTATACTAAAGGTGTGCAATCAATGGCCCCTTCCCCACCTGTCTTCTACCTTCTCTGTGTTTCTACATCTTTGGTAAGCCTCAAGGATGGCACTCAGATCACTGTGTGAGAATTAACTGGAAAGAAAAAAAATCCTGTTCCCCACCTTAACCTATGGCCTCATCTATGGATTTGAAGCTTAGAGGTGCCTATAAGGAGCTACTGATGCCCTCTGGAAACTATGTGTGGGCTGTTACTGAGAGATCATGACCATTTGCCATGTCTGTATTTAGTCATGCGATATACATAGATTTCCTCGGCAAGTGCCTGCTGAGGACGGTGGTAGTCCCAGCTGTGGATCGTAACAGGTGGAACCTCCCCTCATAGGCAAGGCTGATGACAGTCCAGGTGTAATGAATCTTTCCTGATGGAAGGTGGGGTGTGGACCGGATAACTTTTTGAGGATCGTAGGTAGGCATATTTTATCTTCGCAAAGCCCTGAGGCATTCTGGCGGATGCTACCTGAAAGCAAATTAGGAAGCTTTGCTCCAGGCCCAGGTCCCCAGTAGTGTGTTGGAGCTTAGCGCTGTTTCAGATTAAATCAGCATGCTTCAAATTTGCCAGCTATTATCACAGCAATATGTATCCCCAGTTCACACACGGAATGTTTGCTCTCTGGCAGCCAAATGCACTTGGAACTGGCAGTGATGATCTCATAAAGCCGGAAAGCTGAGCAGTTAGTCAGATGATTAACATGTTATTGAGATGGAGGAGTTGAGCCTCACTTAATGAAAATATCTGGGTATTGCAGAATCAGGAGTTTCCAAACTTGGGGGCTGCTTGGGAACCCTCACATCCAAAGTCCTTATTTTCCAAATGTGGAACCTGAAGCTTTGAAAAAGGGTAGATAGCAGGGTTTCTGGCCTGAGAAAAGTTAAAATGTATTTCTTCTTGTACAACACACCCTGGAGAAACAGCCCTGCTCGGGGCTCAGACCTCCCTTTTCATGGCTCTGGGACCTTCAGTGCTCAACTACAGTCAGTAACTCATCCTCCCTTTTTAATGGTATTCCTTATTTTCAAATGACCTGTTTGTATTGTGTTTACTCATATGTAAAAAAAAAAAAAAATCATCCCCCGCCCCGGGCTCCACTGCCGCAGACTTTTTCCAATTTCAGTACCAGAGGAATGGAGGGCTGTAGGTTGGAAACCCGAGTGAGAAGTGATATTCATAAATTGTTTGCATGCCCTGTGCCTAGGAATCTTCCGATATAGGTCCTCCAGGTGGGTTTCAGGCTTCTCTCTCACGTAATTGTTTACCATGTGGAGTTATTTGACAATTTGCTTGTGCTATCTTAAAATACTAAACACCAGCCCTTGCCTTACTGATGTCTTATCAAAACAAAAATCCTGTCTTCCATGTATAATGGTCTCTGGCTTTCAAAGTTACTTCTCGAACAGTCCTACCCTCTCACTGAGAGGGAGCTGTTCTGAGGACATGAGATGTGTCTATTTTGGGGGGGCACAAGGAGGATAGGACCTGAGAGATTATTGTCCTTCTCAAGCACTCAGCACCAGAAGGTGAATGTATTGAGTTGCTCCCGGTGTCTCACTTTCTCCTGCTCAAGACTGGTTTGGTTTATGCTTGATTTACAGGTGAGTTCCAACTGGAGAGGCTTTGGACAAATGCAATGGCTTGTTCTTTCTCGGCAGGATGAAGGGGAGAGGACCGGCTATGCGCAAGGGAGGAGGAATGTGCCCTAAGCCAGGATGCCTCTCACGGAAGTCAGGGAAGAATTCCAGATCACTAGTTTTGATGAGATCTCTGTGCTAAAGAAACAAGCTCTCGGGAAATCTTTTCTAACATTGCCCCCAGAGCTAGGTTATATCCTAGTCTGGCCCCCAAACGTGTTTTTGAAGACGATGTGGCTTTAGGGTAGAATTTAGCTGCTCACCATGTCTTCAACATGCTCCTGGCAAAGGCCTAACCGGAGAGCATGACGGGGGGAAAGTGCCCAGCGATGGAGTCCGCCGAGGTTGGGAATCCCCGCTGAACTACTAGCTAGCTGCGACCTTCACCAAATTAACCTCTCAGATCTATAAGCTTTTTCATCTGTAAATTGGGGTTAATGATAACTACAAAAGTGCTCTGAAATATAAAAATAAATATGTAAAGCGCCTGCCTGATATAAAGTGCTCAGAAAATGGTAGCTATTATTATTAATAACATAAGGGAAGCCTAGGGGAAACTCAGCAGGAAACCGAGGGCTCCAGGCGAAGAAGGAACCGAAATAGCCCGGACGAGGCTCCACCCACCGCGATCAAGTGCGCTCGCGGAGGGGGAGCAGCCGGAAGAGGCCCCTCGGCTCTCCCCGGCCCCGAAGCCAGCCGGACCGTCAGGACCGGAGCCGGAGGCTGGGCCGAGCGGCGGTGGGCAGGGGGGTGTTTTGCTTCAGCAAAGGGTGAGGACGGTCCTCGGCCTTCTGCGGGGGAAGGAAGAGGGACAGCCACGTAACAAAAGCTCAAGGCCCCCCCCGCCCCCCCCAGCAGGCCCCGGGGCCGGACGGGGAAGCGAGCCCTTCGGCCGGCTTCCCCCTCCTCGGCCGGCGCGGCGGGAGTCAGCTGACCTGCGGTCGCCGCCGCGAGCCCGCCCCCGGCCCGGCCCCGTCCCTGCGGCCCCGCGGCCCCGCGCACAGCTCGCCCGCGGGTGGGGGTGTGAGGGGTCGGCGCGGCGCGAGCCTCCCCCGCGGCCAATCAGCGGCCGCCTGGCCTCGCGGCCTCTCCAGTTCCCCCCCCCCCCCGCGGTAGGTTTGGGCAGGGGGACGGCGCGCGCTCCCGGGGCTGTCTTCGCGGACGCGCTCTCCTCCTTATGAAAGGAATAGTCACCTTCCCCGGGCGGCCTCTGCCAATGAGCGCACCTCTTAAGGGCAGGCCGGCTGCCCGAGGCTCGCCGTGGCCACACTGTGCCGGCTCTGTTCGGGAGCTTTCAGAGCATCCACCGAGGGCTGCCCCCAAACATTGCGTCTTTTCTTCCCTCCCAAACCAGTCCACCTGTGACCCCAACTGACCCCGTCCCCTCCAGCTGCTCGCCGACTCCGCTGACGGGCGACGGAACTCGCCTGCCCCGACCTTAGCCCCCAGGAGGGGAGGGAGGGTGGTATTTGCAAGTACTCAGAAGTGTGTCCGGTTTCAGAAGCTCCGGCCCTCAATCCGCCCCGGGGCCACACGGTTCACCGAGAAGGAACACTTGATCCCGCCCCTACTCTGTGCCTGCTGCTTGACTTTTGCCCTCTCGCCTAATCCTCACAATCTTGCCCCCCTGTAAAGGGGGTATCATTATTCTAGTTCTGGAAACGAGGAAACCAAGTTTCTGAGAGACAGAGAATTGTACAACTACTGAAGGTCCGGTTTGCAACGAAGCCATGGCTTTTTCTACGTGGCTGGGCTTCAAGTAGTGTCTAGACCCAAACCCCCATGGGTTCCCCTGTTTGGGGGAGCGAACAGCAAGGGCCGTAGATATTCCCCAAAGCAAAGTTATGGGCTTTTCCAGTCCCTTTTATACTGTAGGTTCAGTCAGTCCACTGTGAGACCACCAGGCGACTCCCCTTTCAGGTCTTAGATTGGAGAGCACTTTCCTTGGCCCCATAGCTGACCTGCTGCCCCTTCCAGCACCCTTATATCCCTTTTTTGGTAGTCCTTATGACGCCGCCTGTCGCAGTTTCCTTGGCTATCTCCCTCTGTAGATGGAGGGAAGCTATCTGAGTGTAGGAAAGGTCTTGACTGTAATCTCAGCGTTTGGCTGAAATGCCTGGCCTGGTCCAGCTCCCAGGATGCAAGTTGGTGCAGGGGCTCCATTTGAAAAGCACTGAACTCGAATTTGGAGGTTAAAAGTACAGTCAGAAGGGAAACTGGAGACAACTATAGAAAATGGACCTTTAAGAAGCACAACAGTAACAGCAATGGCCAGCATGTATTGTTTATTATGTAGCAGGCATCGTTCTAAGGGCTGTAGTCCACTGCTCCCCAAACTTAAATGTGCATTCCAGTCACCTGGGGATCTTGTCCCCGGAAGGACTCTGATCAGTACATCTGGGGTGGGGCCTGAGACTCTGCATTTCTAACCAGCGCCCCTGTGATGGTGTATGAATCACACTTTGTATAGCAAGGCCTTGATGTGTTAATTGATTTTACCCTCTTAAAAGCATTATGAGGTAGGTTTCACTAGTCCTGTTTTATACACAAGGAAGCTGAGAGGTTAAGCACTCACGAACTAAGGTCAAATAAACAAACTGCAGGGCAATGAGGGAGGGGGAATGGTGTGAGTAGGTACAGCTGTGGAAGAAGAACCAATTCTAAGCCAAGGAAACGGTATTTACAGAAGCCTGGCACACAGGGCAAGTGGCCAGGGGCTGTGGCAAGGGCTGCTTCACTTATTAGGCACCATGTGTTCAGTACTCAGGAGCTTTCCAAAGGCCCCAAATACTTGAGACCTGGAAAAAATGTATTGGCACCTACATGCGAAAACTGAATGTTTAAATGAGTCATTTCAACATTCAAATCATTAAAAACCCTTTCAAAATTTTTACGTTAAAACATTCATATTTAGTGAACGATAGGGGTATTTTTTAATACATTTGATAAAAATGGAGTAGGGCCTTCCAAGCCCAGGGCCTACTAAGGACAAGATAGGCCCTGGCCACACTGGGTTTGGATGTAATCCTGAGGGCAGCTGGGAACCACTGGTAGAAGCAGGAAAATGTTCTCTGTGGCTACAGTGAAGAGAACGGATTTGAGGGAGGCCAGACTGGAGGGCCAGTGGCTGGAGACCAGATAGGCGTTTATAGACTTCCAGACTGCAAGATAATCTCTCCTTGGTGCCAAGATTAGCATAAAATGATAGCTTTATACAACCCAATTATTGTTTGATTCCTCCAGCCCCTATCTGACTCAGCATTCCAGATTTACTTAAGATTTGGGGACAAGGGTTTTGCCAAAACCTTCCTCATTAAGGCTGGTGTCATTACAGTCTAGGGGAGGTGTGTTTAAGAGCACATACTTGAATCAGACAGCCACAAGTGTGAACCTCCGCTCTGCCACTCGCTAGCTGTGTGACTTTGCATAAGTGATTTAACTTCTCTGAGCCTCAGATTCCTTACTGGGCATAATACGTTCCTCATGGAATTCAAACTATATATACAGTGCCTCCCACAGAATAGATACTTTGAAACAAGAGGCAGATGTTATCACATATGTCCCGTTATCCTGAGACCTGGTTGGGTTTTCTTTAGGAGGGAACAGAGGGTGGGGTAAATAATTTCATCTTTTCACCCATTTTCTGTGATAGATATCATTAACCCCATTTTGCAGATAAGGAAACTGGGGCTCAGAGATTAGATAGCTCAGTGAACTAGGGGCAGAAAGTGGGAAACCTGCAAGAGCTGGAATTTTGTTTTATTTTTACTTCTTTGTGTGCACACTCTCCAGCCATCAACATCTGCTGCTTCCACCAGTCCCTGACCGGTCCAGAACCCATTTCCCTTAGTCATGGCACAAATCCGTCATGATGGCCAAAGCCACACACCACTGACTACTCCCCTCGGGCTCCACCATTGCCCTTCCTCCCCAACCTTCCCTAACCTCCCTGCTACCTTGGCCCCCCCAGCACCCCCGGCACCCCCCCCCAATTTTACGGCTTCTGGATTGCCCTTATTAAAGGGACAGCTTGTGTCTTTGAGAATCAGACAGAACCGCCCTAGACTGGGACGCCTTCCAGAGTACCTCCCTTTAAAGGGAGTAGATAAGTAGGTCACATCGGGATGGTAGGGGAGGAGGCCGACTTCTAATGGGAAGGAGGAAAAGTACTGCAGATCACGTGGAGAATGGAAAACAAAATAACAGGGCTTCTCTCTGTCTCTCTCTACCTCTCCATCTCACAGTCTCAGCAGCAGCCCCCTGCTGGCCGCTACTACTGGGAAAAGCATGTGGGGACCCCACAGGCCATACCGAACTCTTGGGGTTTGGGACGGCATCGGAAACTACAGTGAGCAGAAATTGGAAACTGCATCTCACCCTTAGTTCCCCTCCGTCCCACCCTGCCTCCTCTTCAGGTACCCCCACAACCACTGAGACATGTTTCCCTTCTATATGGAGAGGAGAGATCTCAGCTGGGACAGAGGATCTGGAGCTCCTGCCCAATTCCTGCTCCTCAAGGGTCTGAAAGCACCCAGCTCTGCTGCTTGGAGCTTCCACGGGGCTGGGAAGGCACCGCTTTGCAGGGATTGCTGGGAGCAACCTGGGATCTGGTTGCCAGAGATTCTGCTGTGGCAACCAGGACAAGCCCCGGGCCTTGCAGGGTACTGCTCCCCACTCCCAACCCAAACCCTGTCGAAGGCAGTTCACCACAAGGCATGCGGATGAGCACTAAATGACATAGACGGCTGTGAAAACCGGGGACAGAGCCAGGGCCCGGCATTAAAGGTCCGACCTGCCAGCCCCGCCCTGCCCTGCCCTCCCTGGGCCGAAGCCCTGTTTGAATCCTAACACGGGGTGGTCACATTTCTAGGAAACAGCCGCTGAAGGCGGGTTGGGGTGGGAGGTCGTGGCCGCTCGAGTGACACCAGCCCAGCTGTGTACAGATGAGGACTGAAAATGGGTATCTAGGCAGAAGTCTCCCTGGACTCTGTGCCTGGGAGACAAGGCAAGCTCACACCCACAAAGCCCAAGGCCAGATTCTTGCACCTGGGGGTAGACAGTCCCAGTTCCCCGAATGGGGCTTTGGAAATGGAGTTCACCTCCGCAGAGGCGCGGGGTCTTCCGTTCCCTTGGCGCGGAGTCTGGTGGACTTCCAGCTTCAAGGCTCACCACTTTAGGATTCGGGTCAGCCTTTGTGTCGAGGCGCTCCAGATGACCCGGCGGCTGCCCCCTGCCCTGCTTCCCCCCATCCCAAGGTGGTATTCCTGTGCTCTCTTTGCTCCACCCTTGCAGGAAGGGAGTACTTCCCCACCTCCACCCCAGGTGTCTGTGCCCTGGGGGAAAGTCCCACCCTTGCCCACATTTGCTCTCCTCTCTCCGTGTGAGGCAGGGCCAGGGTGACAGGACAAACATCCTGGACGGTTCATCTCCCGAGGCTTGTCTAACACTCGCTTTCCCAGGCTGGAGTCTCTCATCAGAGTGGGTAGAAATCCCCACAGGTGTGCGGCAGGCAAGTCATAGCAGTGATAGGGTGGCGGTGCCCCCATACTGGAACAAGAGACTTAGATCCTTTGTGCTCTTAGAAAGTGACAGGTAGCTCCCTGTGCCTGACATCTGATCCAGCCTCCCAGGCATCCCTGCCTGATCCTGGTCCCTGCCTTACTCCAGGTCGGGTGCAAGTGCTACTCCCCAGTTTATCTAGGATTACCTGGGAGGAAGGAGGCCAGGCTTGGAGCCTCCATCCCAACCCCCCACACTGATCAGCAATGTATCTGGGCAGTGGATCTGAAACTTGAGTGCCTCAGAATTACCAAGGGACTGGTTAAAATACAGATTGCTGGGCCCCAGTCCCCAGGGTTTCTGATTTAGTAGGTCTTGTGTAGAAACTGAGAATTTGCGTTTCTAACCAGTTCCCAAGTGATGGGATACTGCCGCTCTAGTGACCACATTTGAAAACCACTGAGGGTGATGGGCATTAAGGAGGGCGTGTGATGTGATGAGCACTGGGTGTTATAGGCAATTGATGAATTACTGAACACTACATCTGAAACTAATGATATACTATAGGTTGTCTAATTGAATTTAAATTAAAAAAAATTTCAAGAATTCAAAAAAAAAAGAAGAAAGGAAAAAAGAAAGAAAAGAAAACCACTGAGCTAGAGTATAGCAAATGGAAAACTTAGGTTTGAGTCCTCATGGTGCCACTTTCTTGCTCTTCAATCTTGTACTTGACCTTTCTGAGCTTCATTTCCTCTTCCACTAAAGGTGGAGTATGACCACTGGGTGGCTGGGAGGATTAGATTTCATCATGTATTTGGAAGAGACTTTCATTGTGCATGGCCAATTGAATTATGAATTAGTCAACAAATATAGTAAATGTTGAGTATTTTGTTGTCCATTGGATACTCTGCCCAATGTCATGGCTGACTTTGGGCAGATTGTATGTGAGGATTCTAGGACCTGGTTAAACATCACAACTCCAGACTCAGTTTTCTCTTCTATAAAACGAGGCCTTTGGTCTACTAGACTAATGGCCCCTCCAGATCCCATATAGGAAGAAGCTCAACTCTGGGAGGGGCCTTAGGTCTTGGGAGGCATAGCCTCATTCCTTTTCCTTGCCCCCCCCCTTCCAGGCCCTCCACCTGCGAGCTCAGGTGCTTGTGCAGAGCAAAGAACATCAGTCACCAGAGTCACCGGTCAGCTCATCCTGGAGGAGAGTAACGTGGCCTTCACTGTCCATCGTGATCTTTATAATCATAATTCCCACTGTTATTCCTCCATTTACCTTAGAGCCTAGACAAATTGGACTACTCGTCCTTCCCCAAACACACCCTATGATGCCCTGCTTCTAGTCTTTGTTGTCGCTGTTCTCACCACTGGAATATCTTCTCCTGGTCAAAGTCCTACTCATCCTTCAAAGTTTAAGCAATGACTACCTCCTCCAAGAAGTCATCCCTAATCCCTCTATCATCTGTCTAGCTAGCCAGCTCTCATTTTTGTATGTGTCTCTCTACTTAATACAAATGATTTTGTATGATAGAAGGACAAGTTACTGCAGTTGCCAGGAATAAGATCTAACTAAATCAGGATGCAACCACCTCACCCCCTCCTACTTGTGTCTGATGTCCCTCTGAAGGGGCTGTGTAGAAACTCGGTGGTCTGCAGGTTTGTCCCTGGATTTCACATTCCTAAAGTCTGTTCTTGAAGCATACTGAGACATAAAAAGCAAGAGTGGAGATACCATGTAAAACTTTTAAAAAGAGGGATGGCCACTTACAAGGAGATGCCTACCTACACAGAAGACTAGTCAGCTGTTTATTTTCTATGGTAATCGGAGTCGGGAATAAATATATATGTGTGTATATATCTGCTTGTATTCACAGATTTACTCATTTGCATATAGGCACATCTGCTTCTCTAATTTTCTTTTTTAAACTACAGGGTTTTTTTCCTATTCTAAATATATGCATTGGTGAAAATGTGTGAAGGAAATAAAAAGTAAAAATAAAAGTAAAGTAAAAGAAGAAAGTAGTCATTCATAACCCAAAAACAACCAGTATTAACATTTTGGTGTATTTCTTGTGAACAGTTTTCCTGCACATATTTACTCTATATGATTTTTAAAGGAAATTGGGATAAAATGTTTATACATTTCTGTATTCTACTTTTTTGATTTACATATGATTAGCATTTTGGTATTCCTTTAAATATTATTCCCAAACACTGGAAAAAATTATTTCATGATCTCCACTTACAGAGGTACCAAAATTTATTTAATCATTCCCTCATTGTTGGATACTCCTTTTTGCTATAAACAATATTTCAGTGAAAATCCTGCCCATTCTAGTGGGATAACTGGGTCAGTTTTCTTTTTTAAAGTTTCTATTTTTTAAAGTAATCTCTACACCCAAGGTGGGGCTTGAACTCACAACTCTGAGATCAAGAGTCACATGCTCCACTGACTGAGCCAGCCAGGCACTCCATACTGGGTCATTTTTAAGTCTCTTGATATATACTACCAAACTGTTTTCTGGAATTTCCATTTGGAAACACTTCCAGAGTACTTTATTTACCACCCTCCTTCCACTCATAAGTAATATTTACCTCCATTCCCATTGCATTCTGTCTCTTGCTGTACTTAACCCTTCCTACTTTGAATTTGCATTCAGTGTGTACAAGTCTTCGTTCCCCTACTAAAAGACCATCTTTGACCATCTTCATGTGTCCCTCAACATCCAGCACAGGTGGAAGAAAGGGACCAGCGGACTAAATCTACTTGGGTAAATCTGTAAGCAGGAGAAGAGCTCCATTTAGGGAAGGAGCAAGGAGAGTGGCTTGAACTTCATAGTTTTGGGATGGGATTGCAACACTGGTTGAAGGGGAAGAAAGTGATTGTCCTCCACCCTTTATACATCCAGACTCTGGGAGTGGGGGAAAGATGGAAAGCTAGTCAAGTGTAGAGCCTGGAAGAGGAGCCACCTTAGCTCCCTGGGAGGGCTGCCACTAAGGATAGGGAGAGGGCAGAAGCTTGGAGGCCAGAGCCTCAGGGCGTGGAAGGAGAGGGACCGCTACTAGCCATCGCAGTCTCACAGGTTTGGACCTTAGAAACACCTCCAGCACTGATTATAGAGGCTTCAATTACTGTTTTTCGATTAGAGTTTCCCAAATGTCAGTTGTACCTTGTTTGCGATCTTATAATGAAAAGAAAGAGGCAATGCGCGCGCGAGCGCGCACACACACACACACACGCACACACTTGGGATTCCTATCATCCAGACCAGCCGCATTTCTGAACAGTTAAGACAGATACAATTATTAAAAAGTTCAGGGTGTGCCTGTGACATTCACAAGGTCTGAATGAGGTCTTAAAACCTATCATGCCACTTATTTTAGCCTCATCCTGAGCAATAAAAATTTTGAAATCACAGTTTTGATGGATTCGTTACCTTTTTTGTAACACACACTAAAACTATGAAGATGGCCATTCCAATAAAAAATTCTCAGCCAGTGGTAGTCCCGAGGAGGGGGAGGGGGAGGGGGAAGGGCAGAGGGAGAGGGAGAAGCAGACTTCCCACTGAGCGGGGAGCCCAACGTGGGGCTCCATCCCAGGACCCTGGGATCATGACCTGAGTGGAAGGCAGCCGCTCAACTGACTGAGCCACCCAGGTGCTCTGGCATCATAGTTTTTGGTGCCTCGTACAGTGTTGAAGCTCAATAAATATTTGTTCTCCCCTTGGTTTGGTTTGTTTTGGTAATGGGATAGTAATGAATAGGAATTAATCTACATACTGAACATAAATAAAGTCTCCAAGATCAGGATTATAAGGGAGAGATCGATATTTACATGGTAAAGAGAGTTGCCCTGGTTTAAATGCCGTGCCATCATATTTTGAGGTGTCCAGGGTGGAAAACAGTAAATCATTCACATACTTTCTAGCTGTCTTTCCTGGGGTAAATAATACATTTGCAAGTTTAAGAATTAGTCTTGGGGTTTTAAAACATAGTAACACTATTTAGCTCCTGCAGAATTCAACCCACCATAATGATCTCATGAAATACGAACACTTTTCCATACCCAGCAAGCACAGAGGGAAATAGTCATTGATTAGTAAATATCTGTTAATAGATGAAATGGCTTAGCTGCAGTCAATCTATCTTTACCATCCCTGGAAAACATTTCTCAGAAACAGAGGAACTAATATTTTCTCTGTACGTGATATTCTAGGGTCTTTATTTATGTTTCCTCTGGATTTCCTGTGGTAGCTGCCATGTGAGGGGAGGGTACAGTCATAGTACTAGGGGACAGGTACTTCCGCCTCTCCTTAATCCACAGTTGCCTTCTCAGAAGACTGCGGTGACCATTCCCGAAAAGGGTCCAAGACCTAATCAGATCCAGAGAGCTGGCCAGGAAGATGTGGAAACTCGTGGATGACCTTCTGGCCAACCAAAGAAATAAATGACCAAAGGACGGTGTGAATAACACACCAGAATAAAAGACTGTAATAGGAGAAGAGAGAATGACTCTAGTAAAGAAGAGAAGGGCACCCTAACACTGTAGTTGCCTGCTAGAAATAGAGACACTTGTCAAGGCCTGGCCAGTAATTTTCTTCTCCTACGTTCCACCTGCCTCTTTCTTTCTGAGCCGTTCTTTCAAACGTAGAGTCCTTGGCCCATAACTCAGGATTGTTTAACTCATCAGTGCATAAGAAACTTGTTCTGCAGAGACTGAAAACAAGTAATACGGTTTCCTTAGCTACTAAGGATCCAATGGCGGCCAGAACTAGAGGAAATAAAAAGAAAATACATCCCAGCGGGGCGCCTGGGTGGTTCAGTCGGTTAAGTGTCTGACTTCAGCTCAGGTCATGATCTTGGGATTGTAGGGCAAGCCCATCATCAGTCTCCCCACTCCCGTGGGGAGTCTGCTTCTCCCTCTCCCTCCGCCCCTCACCCTGCTCTTGCGTTCGCGCTCTGTCTCTCTCAAATAAATAAATAAATAAATAAATAAATAAATAAATAAAATCTTAAAAAAAACAAAACCAAAAACACCCCAGGGTCAGAAGACCTGGGTTGAGGTCCCGACTCTGTCAGGGTCTGATAGGGTAACCTTCTGCCTGTTATCGATCTCCTCTAACTCATGGTTTCCTTAAGGAAATATTTAGTTACACATATTTTCTGAGCAACTACTGTGTACCAAGCACTGTCCTGGGCACTAGGGATACAGCAATGGAAAAAACAGAGGAGATCCTGCTCTACTGGCAATTCTGTTCTGAGATTGATTAAATTGGATGAGTAATCAAACAATGTAACTTCAGAGAGTGAGCAGTGCTATGGAAGAAATAAAACAAACGATCAAGACAAATTAGAAGGAGGGTTCTTCCACAGAGGGTGAAGGGAAGGTCTCCCTTCGGCAGTGACATTTGAGCTGAGATCCGAATGGACTAGAAGGAGCCAGCCGAGGGAAAGGGTATTCCGGGCAGAAGGACCAGCAAGCCCTGAGTTGGAACCGCGTTTGGGGCTATACGACAGTCAAGGCAAACGAGCCTGTGTTGCGGTTGTACTGGACCAATGGTTTTGACACAGTACTCCGGGGGGTCCTAGGACTTCCCTGGTCGTGTCTCAGGGGTGGCGGGGCCGGGGGCGGAGGCTCTGCTTCACCCTGCCCACCACACACCGCAGCTCGTTTTTCATCTGAAGCATACACCGGGGTGTTGTTGAAGCTTTTGCCTGAAGGACAGATGCCATGAGCAAAAATCCTTGGTCTCAGAAGTCCTTCTCCACTCTGTAATTGTCCAACTCTATGAAACTTCACCATACAACCTCTATGATCCCTACAGAAGCGTTGACTTCATCCACTAGACAGAGTCAGGGAATGCCAGTTCCAGGACCTGGCTCTCCTCTCACCAGAACAGCCCATTCCCTTCCCCAGCAATGGATGGGAACTTCTGATGCCCTCCAAGCCTGTCCCAGGTAGCCAGGGACACACATCTCTGCCTCCTCCTAGCAGATTATACTGGCTTCCTTTTCTTGCCCCGGCCAAATAAGACACTCTGTCCTACACAGGAGCGCTTTGTGGAGAGAGCCGAGGAGTGGCTCCAGTTTTTTCCAACCTGCAAAATGCAAAGTTGGCCAGCTGCCTCTCTTCTTAACTCTAAAACTCGTATCTTTCCCTGTCTCCAGAGAACTGTCCGGCAGCTCTCAAATAAGTCTCTACTGTCCTGGGGTTTGGAGGAAAGAGCTGTGCCGAATGTGAAATCATCTTCTGGTAACGCGAATCTAATTAGCTCTCTGACTGACAAGAGGAAGCAGAGGCCGAGAGGGATTTAAACAATCCCTTTCTCACATATTTCAAAACAAGCAAAGAACCAGACAGGGAAGCGGAAAGAGAATAAAGAGACAAAGCCTAGGGAACATGTGGAGAAGGGGGTGAGTAAGAAAGAAAGGGGGGTGAGGGGAGAATATCAAGTGACCAAAATATTAATCCTTCCTTCCTTCAACGTTGCCTCTGCTCCCCATCTCCACCCTCCTTGCTCTCTCCCAGAGAGAACTTACTTGGAGGTCGATGATTTCTCTTTCTGATTCCATCTTGCTGCCCTCAAGTGCCTTCACACGCACTGGTGCTAACAGACTGCGTGGGCTACTCCAGGCTTTGCTGTCTGAGTCTCTACTGCTTTCTTTGGGTGGGAGAGAGCACACAGCTGGCAGGACAGACCTGCTATTCATCCACTGATGTGGGCTGCCTGTCCTGGCCTCAGCCCCTGCGGGGAGTGCACACATGCATACACTCGTGCGCGTGTGAGTGCGCGTGTGCGCGTGCGCAGCCATGTGCACTGCAGGGGGTGGCATGGGGTACATGGATAGGTGACCTCTTGAGTTGGTAGTGACAGCATCGTTTTCTTTAGTGGCGCCAATGCCCCTCCAGCCCCAGAGGGGCCAGCCGAGGTCACTCAGCCTGCTTTGAGTTAGTAGCTTTACTTACTGGCATTGAAACCCTGCGGATTTATCAAGGAAATTGAAAAACAGCCTGAGGATGCTGTCTGACTTCACACTGGTGGAGCGGAATAAGGTCCCCACTCACCAAGGGTGGGTGGACTCCAGCATATTCCCGAGACTGAGGCTTAGAGACTTCTTCCTCTTGTTCCCCTTATGCTTGAAAGTTTAAAAAAAATAAAAATTGTACTTTACTTAATAGGCTCTGAAGCATAAGCCTTATTCTACAAAGCGAGTAAGCAATAAACTGTTATTGACAGGTTATTTGATGTTCTCATTTTCTCCCTTGATTGGACAGGAAGAGAACAGGAAAAAGTTATACCTTCAAATTCTGTTTATGCAAGTCGTTGCGTTTTTCCCTGCTTTTAAAATAAAGCTACCAGGAGTGAGTCTTTTTTTGGAAAGGTTTTCTTTCTCTTGTTTACCTTAGAGCCTAAAACTCTTCTGGCTGGTCCCTGAAGCTAGTTTTAGACACTAGCTTGTGTACGTGTGGGCGTGGGTATGTCTGTGAGGGCGTGAGCTGGGGACAGTGTTAAATGGGAATAATCCAATTCAGAGTTTAAAGGGAGCAGGAGAGTAGCAGAGTCACAAGTTTACTCTCACCACACTTAAATGTGCTGCCCAAGGTGTGGGGGGGGGGCAATTCTTTGTTTCTATTAAATGAGGTAATGTCCCCACCCTACTAGACATGTGGTGAGTGGGAGGGTTGGTCAACGGGATGAGGATCACATTTCAGTCTAGTCTAATAAACACAGTTGGATTTAATTTAAACGGTAAACAGTCCAATTTAGAAAGAATGCTTAGCCCTTCTAATTTCCACTCCTCTGCCCCAAAGGTGGCATCTAGGGTGTGTGGAGGAGGGGTATGGTTTATATATACTTGGAGGTGGAGGGGTGATGGCTCTTCAATGTACCCTGGGGACTCTGCTAATCTCTGCTACAGTGCTGCTGGGTGGGGCTGGGCGGCCCCGGAGTTGGTGACTGCTGGGGAGGGACTGGGCCTGTCCCTGGGCCTCCTGCTGCTGTGGGTGGCTGGTGTCCGTGGCCAGGATAACTCATGGTCCATTCTCTCTCTGCTCTTCAGGACCCCGTGGGCTCCCTTGTTGACTTTGCCCTATCTCAGCCCTCGTGGTGTTGTGGACCATCCTGAGACCTGCTATGGCTCGTATGTGTTCCCGTCCCAGTGGCACCAGCTCAGTGGCCACCCCCAGGACGATCCCCTCTACACTCTCCTACCAGACACTCGGCTGCAGATCCTCTTCCGCATTAGGCGCATGGGAACGGAGAGCTGCCGACAGACGCTGGACAGAGGCAAGCTCAGGCCCATCTCTGGTAAAGAATTTGCTTGGATGTGGCTGTTCCAGCTAGTGCCAGGGTAGCCTTTAAGGTGATCCCTTCCTGGACTCCACAAGAGGAGTGACAGATGGAGCCAACTCTCTTCTCCGCATTCCTTCAAAGATCTACGGGTGATAGCCATCACTCCCATCCCCCCAAACTACACCATGTGGTAAGTGCTATCCGAAGCACTTGGACACACGCTCACTCACTTAGTTCCCGTAACGATTGTGCAAGATAGGTAATATTACTACCCCTGTTTTACAGATGAGGAAACAGAAGCACAAAGAGGTTAAGTTGCCTGAGGTTGAACCGAGATTCAAACCCAGGCAATCAGGATTCAGAGGCCATGCTCTTATCCATGATTTTGGCTCCAAAAAGAGAGATTGAGACACATGTCTGAATACCTGCTTTCTCTTTCTCTACTTCGGTTCTTCTCATAATTCCCATAATCTTGACTCAGAAAAGGCAGGCTTTGTCTTCTTTCTCTTCCTGTTTGGTTGGGACATGCCTTATATGGAACTCTATGATAATAACTCTAAGAGGAAATAAAGAAATTTAGAAAATCCCCATTCTCAGCAAATCTGACAAAATTCTCATTCTTGACAAAACACAACAAAAATATCATCTTGCTGGAAAACCTCATTTTGGATGTCAGAAGCAAACTATCAACTCTTTCTTTCCCTTTGCATTCCCATTGTGACAATTCCAATCATCCCTTAGATAGTAGGGATGCATCTGGTTAAATAGGGAGTAAATCAGAACAAGAAAATGCCAAACAGAAAAGCCAATGAACATATTCCCACCCCACCCCACCCCCAAATATCCTATTGATTTTAAAAGGAAACAGATTGGGTTTGGTTTGGTAAGACCTTTCCAGATTTGGACCTTTCCCTACCTCATAAGCATCATTTGGAAGTAAATTTGGATTTGGAAAGTGGTTTGTCTACTGTGACTCTGGACGAGGGGTCAGCAAACTTTTTCTGTAAAGGGCCAGCGAACCAATATTTTTTAGCCTTGGAGGCCAAATGGTTTCTTTTTCTTTTCTTTCTTTTTTTTTTTTTTGTCAGAGGTTTATTTTGTCTGTTATTATTTTTTCTGTGTGTGTTGATTTTTTTAAATTTTTTTATTATATTATGTTAGTCACCGTATAGTACATCCCTAGTTTCTGATGTAAAGTTCGATGATTCATTAGTTGCGTATAACACCCAGTGCACCATGCAATACGTGCCCTCCTTACTACCCATCACCAGTCTATCCCATTCCCCCACCCGCCTCCCCTCTGAAGCCCTCAGTTTGTTTCTCATAGTTGATAGTCTCTCATGCTTCATTCCCTCTTCTGACTACCCCCTTTTCTTTATCCCTTTCTTCCCCTACTGATCTTCCTAGTTCTTATGTTCCATAGATGAGAGAAATCATATGACAATTGTCGTTCTCCGCTTGACTTATTTCACTTAGCATTATCTCCTCCAGTGCAGTCCATGTTGCAGCAAGTGTTGAGAAATCGTTCTTTCTGATAGCTGAGTAATATTCCATTGTATATATGGACCACAACTTCTTAATCCAGTTATCTGTTGAAGGGCATCTCGGTTCCTTCCACGATTTAGCTATTGTGGACAATGATGCTATGAACATTGGGGTGCATATGGCCTTTCTCTTCACTACGTCTGTATCTTTGGGGTGAATACCCAGTAGTGCAATGGCTGGGTCATATGGTAGCTCAATTTTTCACTTTTTTTTTTTTTAAGATTTTATTTATTTATTTGACAGAGAGAGACAGCCAGTGAGAGAGGGAACACAAGCAGGGGGAGTGGGAGAGGAAGAAGCAGGCTCCCAGCGGAAGAGCCTGACATGGGGCTCGATCCCACAACTCCGGGATCACGCCCTGAGCCGAAGGCAGACGCTTAACGACTGAGCCACTCAGGCGCCCCCAATTTTTAACTTTTTAAGGGACCTCCACACTGTTTTCCAAAGTGGCTGTACCAACTTGCATTCCCACCAACAGTGTAAGAGGGTTCCCCTTTCTCCACATCCTCTCCAGCAATTGTTTCTTGCCTTGTCAATTTTTGCCATTCTAACTGGTGTAAGGTGGTATCTTAGTGTGGTTTTGATTTGAATTTCCCTGATGGCTAATGATTTTGAACATTTTTTTCATGTGTCTGTTAGCCATTTGTCTGTCATCATTGGAAAAGTGTCTGTTCATATCTTCTGCCCATTTTATGATTTGTTTCTTTGTTTCTCGCGTATTGAGTTTGAGAAGTTCTTTGTAGATCTTGGATATCAGTCTTTTATCTGTAGTGTCATTTGCAAATATATTCTCCCATTCCGTGGGCTGCCTCTTAGTTTTTTTGACTGTTTTCTTGGCTGTGCAGAAGCTTTTTATCTTGATGAAGTCCCACAAGTTCATTTTATCTTTTGTTTCTCTTACCTTTGAGGCCAAATGGTTTCTGTTGCAACTACTCAGCTCTGCTATTGTAGCATGAAAGCAGCCATAGACGGGATATAAACAAATGAGTATGGCTGTGTTCCAATAAAGCTTTATTTACAAAAACAGATAGTGGACCAGATTTGGCCCCACGGGTCATAGTCTGCTGACTTCTGTTCTAGAATATAAACAGAAAGGGAATCTGGAGTTCAAATTATCACAACCACATCCAGTCCTCCAGACCATGTCTTTTAAACCTGATTCCCACTTGAGAGGTCACAGCTGGGCTGGTAACCTTACGGATAATATGTTAAATACTAACTATGGGGATATAAAATCACAGAATGCATGCCCATGTGAGACACAGGCATGGAAAGTTAACCTTTGTGAAGTGTGCTCTGACATTTGGCTGTGATATTGAAACTCTCCCTACCTGGAGGTTATCCAATCTAGATAGGAAAGGTTTCTGTTTTTCTCTACTGCTAGGGTAACTTTTGCAGTGTGAAGCCCAAGGGACATTTTTAGGGAAACTGCCTCTCGGGGAGGTTATTTTTTAGAATATGCTTGAGCCGATAGAGGCATAAACACTGAGAGCGACTCAGCAAGTAGTCACGGAATGTGTGGCCCACAAGGAGACCCTAGGGTGTCTTGCCAGGTAAGAGGAGCAAAGAGTTGCAGGGTACTGAAGATACGAGCAATAAGAAGACCCCTTAATGGTGAATAGTGAGGAAAACCCCAGGGTGAAAACCCGGTGACGTAGGTTCCTCTGTGTGTGCTGAGGTACTGTGTGCTCTTAGGCAAGTCACTTGACTTTTTTTTTTTTAACTGGGTCTTTTTTTTTTTTTATTCACCATTTTTTGTCTTTTATTTTTTATTTTTTTTTAATGAATTTTTATTATATTATGTAAGTCACCATACAGTACATCCCCAGTTTCCGATGTAAGGCTCGATGATTCATTAGTTGCGTATAACACCCAGTGCACCATGCAATACGTGCCCTCCTTACTACTCATCACCGGTCTATCCCATTCCCCCACCCCCTCCCCTCTGAAGCCCTCAGTTTGTTTCTCATAGTCCATAGTCTCTCATGTTTCATTCCCCCTTCTGATTACCCCCCTTTCTTTATCCCTTTCTTCCCCTACCGATCTTCCTAGTTCTTATGTTCCATAGATGAGAGAAATCATAAGATAATTGTCTTTCTCTGCTTGACTTATTTCACTTAGCATTATCTCCTCCAGTGCCGTCCATGTTGCAGCAAATGTTGAGAATTCGTTCTTTCTGATAGCTGAGTAATATTCCATTGTATATATGGACCACAATGACTTTTTTTTCCTATGTACAATAATGTATTTATTTTTTTAATAATTTTTTAAATTATATTATGTTAGTCACCATTATATTCTCCTTTGTGAAAAGTGAAGCTGTCAAAGAAGGTGAGTCCTAAGATGCCATCGGCTCTTAAAGTCTGTTTCTAATGTGTGTTTCTATTAAATACTTCCTGCGTGACAGTATAACATCTCAGATCCAGGTCTGCATTTTGGTATGTGAAAGTTAAGGATCGCTGATGGAATATTGACTAGTTTGAAAATTTGGGGGAAAAATGATCCCTATCTATTACCTCTGCTAGTGAGACCAGGCGGGGCAGACATAGAACAGACTAGATACAGAGGTGAGAAGAAAGGCACACTTCAGAATATGCTTACAAACTCCTTTATGCCCATTTACATATTAATTCACCCACTCCCAGTCTCCCTGCTCCAGGAACCCTAGGGCCAGAATGGATGGAAAGGGAAACTTTGGGGGCACCTACCGAGGGAGCTACCAGTTCAGGGATTGATGAGGGGTCCAGGTTGGCCAAACAGTAATTCAGAATCAGGTTGGGTGACTTTAGCCCTGTCTACTGGAACTTTCTGCAATGACCAGTGTTAAAGAACATTTCCATCTTCACCGTTCGGCCTACCAGCCATCAACTATATGTAGGTATGGAGCACGTGAAATGTGGTAGTGTGGCTGAAGATCTCCATTCTCACTTTCATTTAATTTTAACGGATTTACATCTAAATAGCTAACAGCTACCCTATTGGACAGTGGAGCCCTAGGCCTGAATTCAGTATATTTAACACATTGCTTAGCACTGGCCATCTCATATTGACCACTCCCACTCTGGCCACTCATCTCTTGATGGATGTTCATTAAGCAAAAGCCTGATTTGACATAAATAGGAACTCAGGGCACACAGCTCTCATGGGAATGCCCCCACGAGCCCCGGGGATGCTCTTGGTTGTGGTGAGTAAAATTTCCCCTCGTTCTTTTGCATTCGGGGTAGGGGGATTTTACCTGTGACTCACTCTTCGGTGAGTGATTAAGAACGGAGCCTCTCACGGTGCTGTGGAACACTCGCCACCTCTCACCTCTGCAATGAAGTCGAGAGGTGCCTGGCACTCTCAGTGGCTTAAGGGAGGCTACTAGCTGATCTCTTCTTAGTAACAGGAGAGAGACACGCATGGTTTTCAAACTTTTTAAGCAAGGGAACCCTTTTTTTCATTTTTAAAAATGAAATTTTATGTAGAAGTTAATATAAAGCAGGTTAGGGGCCCCTGGGTGGCTCAGTCGGTTAAGCGTCTAGTTCTCAATTTCGGCTCAGGTCATGATCTCAGAGTTGTGCGATCAAGCATGCAGTCTGCCTAAGATTCTCTCTCTCCCTCTCCCTCTGCCCCTCCCCACCCCTAAAAGAAAAAAAAAAGGCAGGTAAAAGTGGAGCTGCTCAGATCCTGGAGTCTTATTCACTTTTGTCCTGCCAACTATTTCTCGAGTTATCCGTTAAGGGACCTCTTGGGCGCCCCTGGTATTCTTGGGCTGGTGGCATAGTTTATGAAGCCTCTAAAGGCCTTTGGGTGTGTTAGGGCTAGGCAATCATAAGTTACGTGAAACGACATATTAAAACAATAAAAGAGTAGGAAGAAGATTTAAAAAGCACAGTCACAATTATGGCCACTTATCCCAGCAGCAGATAGGATGCTGGCCCACAGGACCTTTTCAGTGAAGTCTGAGAGTCACTGTCTTGCCTTTTCCCAAAGAGCACAAAGGATTTTGGCTTAAGGGTGTGGGAAGGATGAAGGCCGGAAGGTGCCAAGGGGAAAGGCGCTCAAGGACGGCACACACAGCTCTGCAGACCGGGGGAAGGGGCGAGGGCAGGAGGCCCAGGCGGCACAGTGGTGGGATTCTGAGTGGTGTGAAAATTAGAGCTCAGGGACGGAACAAAGCCTCCGACAGGAGGTCTCAGTCCCACCCTTCATCTTACAGGAGACAGAGGCAGCTTAGTGGTGAAGATGAAATTAGAGAAAGAGAAACTGAATTTCCTGGTTACCCTTTTAATCACAAGCGTGCGTACATGTGAGTGTGTGAGTGTGAGTACGACAACTAGCATAGGAATAGTGCTTAGAATTTCAAGGAACTCTGCACATATTTGAGTTCATTTAACCCTCACAATGATCCAGTTGTAATTTACAGTTGAGGAAACTAAAACCACAGTGACTTGCCCAGGATCGCTCAGCTACCACGTGATGGAGGGAAAACTCAATTCAAGATTTCTTCTTTCCAATTCTTTCTTTTTCCTCCACATGGTAGCACTTAACACCCACCCCCCCTCTGCCACACACACAGCTGTCCCAGTGCGAGGTCCAATAGATGTCGCACACACGCACACACCCCCCCTACTGCTATTGCGCCCTGTGCGCGGGGCTGGGTCGCTCGTTGAAGACAGAAACTCATCATCAACCCAAGCGCCGACCTAGTTTGTGCCCCCAGCCCTGCTATTTACTAGTTGTGTTCTGTTTTAGAATTTTATTGAGGAGTTTTAGGTTCACAGCAAAATTGAGGAGACAATACAGAGAGTTCCCAAATACCCCGAGCCCCTACACACGCACAGTGTCCCCACTATCAGCACGGGGGCCCAGAACGGCACGTTTGTTATACTGCAGGAACCTGCATGGATATGTCACCATCACCCCAAGTCCAGAGTGCGCATGAGGATTTGCTCTATGGCTTTTGACGAGCCGTGTTTTTGAGCAAGTCCCTCGGCCTCCCTCCCCTCTGTAAAAATGGGGATCTTAGTATCTAATTTGTAAAGATCATGGCGAGGATGAAAATAAATCCGATCACAGATGTGAAGCGAATGGCCCGTCTGGCACAGAGTAAGAAGCGCTCATTAAACAGAGCTGCTCTTGGGCGCCCGGCTGGCTCAGTCGGTAGAGCGTGCGACTCTTGATCTTGGAGTTGTGAGTTTGAGCCCCATGTTGGGTGCAGAGATTACTTAAAAATAAAAATCTTTTTAAAAAAGTGGAACTAATATTAAGTTTCATGTGAATATCATCATTGTCAGCCTGGCTGTGTGACCCCTCTGAGTCCTTCTCTTGAGCTCCTTTATCCCAGTCCAGCACCTCTAGTCTAGGCCTAGCTCTGCCACGGGTGAGTTCTCGAGCTCGGTAGAAGGTTTTCAGCTCTGGAGGTTTTCTGCGCTGCTGAGGGGAACTTAAATGCTAAGTTTGGTTCTTGGAGGAGGAAGGGTTAGGCCAGGTGGGGATAAAAGGCACGGCCGTTCACGGAGGCCTAAGGTGGGTCGCAGAGCAAGAAGGCTGTGACTGGGAGAAGTAGAAGGGGAAGAGAAAGTGCAGAAGGGAAAAATCAGCTCAACGTGCTGGGTGAGCCATTGCTGGGGCTCCTGTGAGTGGGACAGGAGGAGATCTTTTCAGCGGAAGTTTGACAAAGAGATATTTAACCCCGTGAACTCCTGCACATTTAGACCCTCTTCTCCTCACGGGTTCACCTCTGGAAACCCCTACAGAGAGTAGCTGGGGGAAATCAAAGGGAGAAAACTGGCCGCCTCCTGTTTGCTTTGGGAACAAACAGCCCTACTGAAAAGATTTTGTGCTAAACGCTCTCGGTGGCTCCTCTGATGACCAGTTCCTGCCCCTCCCCCGTCCAGGCTTCTTACCTTTAGAGTCTGCACAACAGTGCTGATCTCACCATTTCCTACACCACTAGACTGTAAGCCCTTTGAGAACCGGGATGGGGGTTGCTGCTTCCGAACGTCCCGTAGCAGGCAGCCCGTGCCGATGAGCATGGAGCGGGCGCCCCGGGCTTGGGAGCGGGCCCTCTCTGCACAGTGTGCTTGCTGCTGGCTCCCAAAACCAAGCCAGATGCCCCAAGAGATTCTTGTTAGAAAAACACTGGGTAACTCAGACCCACGTCAGTGGGGCACAGAACTGGAAATGCAGTTTCCTGAGCCCTTGTCATAACGTGCTTTGCGATCCTCAGTGACTCATTTCCTATCTGTTACCTTGGTTTCACTCATCTGCAAAATGGGGAGAACAGCTTTCTAAAGGAACACGTATTCACTTTTTCGCTGATTAAAGAAGCGGTGTGTGTTCATTATGAAAAAGGTAGAATATACAGAAGAATAAAGGATGAAATAAAAAGAACCTGTAAAATCACCCGAAGATAAACACTATGAACCTTCTGCTTTAGTGCTTTTCTATCTCTTCTGTGTGCGTGCACACGCAGGTGCACATGTGTGTGTGTGTGTGTCTTCATAATTTGCAGGGCCCGTTGCAAAATGAAAATGTGGATCCCCTTGTTCAAAAGTTCTTACGAATTTTAAGGCGGCAACAGCTGAGCATTCAAGCCAAGGACCAGGCGGGCAATTTGCTTTACAGCCTGTCTGACTACAGTCGTACAAACACGAAGCTGGCTCGTGTACTCTCTCCTCGAAATAGTAATCAAATCATTTACTGAGTGCGTTCCACGTGTCAGGCATTTTACTTGAATTGGTTCTAATTTAATTGTGCCTCCCTAAAAGTAATTCTTTCCCCACCCCCTCCATTTTGTAGAAAAGCCTCGCTGAATTTATACAGCTAGTAAGTAGCAGAGATCATACTCACGCCTTGGTCTTTCCGACTGCAAGCCCCTGCTTTCTCCAACTACAGTGCACGGCCTCTGGCACTGACGCAAATTAGTAAAAAAATGTTAATAAAGTTGAGATTATAATATATAAAATCTTTCATTGCATCATTTTCCTTTTTATATCATGAGTGCTTTTTTCTCTTCCGCGTCTTTGTCTATTTGGGCTACTGTAAGAAAACACCACAGACTGGGTAGCTTACGAGCAACAGAAATGTATTGCTCACGGTTGTGGAGGCAGGAAGTCTGAGATCAGGGTGCCGGCAGGGTTGGGTGAGGGCCTTTCTTCTGGTGACAGAGTTCTCTTTGTATCCTCGCATGGCAGAGGGGGCTAGGGAGCTTTGTGCTAGGGAGCTCTAATCCCATCCACAAGGGCTCCATCCTCATGAACTAATCACCCCCCCCTCAAGGCCCCATCTACCAATACCATCACCGTTGGGGGTTAGGATTTCAACATATGGATTTGGTGGGGGAAGCAAACATTCAGATCTTAGACTATGACATTAAATATAGAAGAAAAATGGTGGCTACTTGTGAGAAATAGTGAAGTTGCAGATGGCAAAGCACTGAGAATAATTCCAGTGCAAGATTGTACTAAATATAAAGCGCCAATGGGCCAAAGCAGGCGTGTGTGGCTACAGAGACTTAACCCATATCCCCCGTCTGATAAATGGCACAAATACCTCACTCCCCCTGCTCTGAATGTCCCCCAACTTAAAGATGTCTTTGCATATTTCAACCTCCCTCTTAGACACATACACTCACACACACACACTCAGATATCGCTATAGGGAGTGTGCAATCACCCTCTCGTCCCTAACGATCACTGAGCTACATGTAAAAAGAGCCAGTTCTGAACTTACTATTAACAACCTTACCATGTGCCACTCCATATTCTGGGAAACACATTTCATCTCACTAAGTCTCAGTAGCCGCCTCTGTCACATGGACCTCAAGAGGGACTTCAACAGTGTAATGAAGAGAGGGCATGGTAGGCAGGTCTTTCCTGGAGCCAGGGATTTCTAAGCCAAGAGCCAACCTTAAGCTACTGCAATTTAGAATTTCTTTGGAAGCCTTAATTCCTCAATGAAAACTTTAAACATGTGTGTGGTCCCTGGGATCAGGAACTGGGGAAGGAGTAAGACCTATCACTGTGCACACTTCCTCCCACATGTGGTTAAAAGGAAGACCATGTGTGGGCCCCCTCTGAACTTGGCTGAGCCACCATTTTCCTTCCTCACTCCATTCTGGTCCTCACTCCATCACCAGTACTTTCTCTCAACAGTCCTCGGTCAAAGCATCTGGCCACTTCCTCCCCCGATCCTAGATAAGCCTGCAGTGTTCTAGCACTTTCGAATTTACTCTGAAAAGCTTACAGATAGGAAAGACCCTTAAAATTTCTGCCTTTGATGTCTCCCCCAACTTGAGGTGAACGCCTACGTGAAAAGCTGAGAATCCTTGTAATCACAGAGGGTTACATTTTGGTTTTGGTTCTCATTATGATTTTTGAATTATTAATATAGTATTCTATTATAGAATATTTAGGCACTAGAGAGAGGACGGAAAATACCATAAATAACTTCACGATCTTAACACACTCTTGCACGTAGGCTTTTTTAATAATGATGATGTTTTAGGAAAAATTTGACTCTCCATTTACTCCTATAATTACTACCCTACTTTTGCATTTAGAATGTCTTTCAAACTAATGTTCCCTTTTCAGAACACTACTGCCAATTCGTGAGCACAGGGCACCGTTGACTGCTCTGCCTTGGTCTGTCAGAGAGTAACCACAAATCCAGTTTCATTTAAAGGACTGGTCAGCTTATTTTAAACAGTTCTGTTGCCCACTAGGTCAAAGATGTCCTCTCTGAGGAGACCATTTGGACTCGCTGACCTTTGGGTAACAATAACTGTGTTTACCCAAACACAGCCTTGTCCAGATCTCACCATTCAAAGGTTCTTTGCAATTTAGGCTAATTCAGAATATGTCCTTTGTTCTGGAAAGAGGTTACTTAGGGGTAGAGGACTATATAAAATGCATCTATATATTTAGTAGAACTCTTCCTAACTTGGTTTAAAATTTCATAGGCTTGGTGTATATTTATATTTGTGTCGAGTCATGACATGGATACATAAAATGTTTGAGATAGAAGTGACATTAGTTGGGGGAGGGATATGCAGGTGGAAGATACACCAGGATTATCTGGATTACATATGGCTACATATGTAACAGATCGTTAGATTCAAAATGTATAAAGAACTACTAGAAATGAACAGGAAAAACACAAACAACCCAGAAAGTACATGGGCAAAGAATTTCAATAGATGATGCACAGAAAAAGAAAGTCAGTTGTTGGGGTGCCCGGGTGGCTCAGTCGATTAAGTATCTGCCTTCAGCTGAGGTCATGATTCCAGGGTCCTGGGATTGAGTGCCCTGTTGGGCTCTCTGCTCAGCAGGGAGTCTGCTTCTCCCTCTCTCTCGCCCTCTGTTCTCATTCTCACTCTCTCTCAGATAAATAAATAAAATCTTAAAAAAAAAAGAAAGTCAGTTGCGACCTATGAAAATAAACAGTCCATTTCACTGATAATCAGGGGCATGCAACTTAAAGCAAAAATAAGATACTATTTCACACCAATGGGATTGGCCAAAAGAAAAATTTTTGACAATTGCAGGTGCTGGTGAAGATGTAGGGAAAAGAGAACTCTCATACTCATCTGACGGAAAGTTCGAGGTATGTTTTGGAGAATAATTGGGCAATAGCTAGAAAAGTTGAAAATGTCCATATTTTAAAACCTTGCCATCTACTTCTAGGTTATACTCCAAGAATCCTTTCTCAAATGAGAGCCTTCATCTGAACTACAGAACACAGATAATTATTTGAGTAATAATTTTACCAACTCTCCCAAGGATGGTACATAACTAGTATCGTTCTAGGTGCGTAGGAGAGAAGTTAATTCATTATATACTGTGTTTGCATTATGACAATGGAATTTGTCTTGTTAAATCCAATTGAGAAAGATTGACAAGGAATCTCTCAAACATATTTACAACACCACACTACCAGTATAATAAAAAATTGGAAATAGTTTGTTTATATGTAAAGGAATGGGTAAATAAATCACAGCATTTTTATAGTATGGAGCTCTATGTAGCAGTTCAAATGAATGACCAAGGTATATGATTCAGCATAAATAAATCTTAGAAACAAAAAGTTGATTTAAAAAATTGTAGGATGTTATAAAAGGATAATTTCATTAACAGATATTTTTTAAAAAGCACAAACTAATACTATGTATTATTTATAAGTGCTCATTTCATAGTAAAAATACAAAATAAGGTCTAGATATGCATCAAATTCATGATAGTGGCCACCTCTGAGTAGAGAGGGAAATTGATCTGGGGAGAGAAGCATAGGCAACCACAATAATCATTGGGTCTGTTCATGAATGTTCTGGCTTTCCTACCATGCACATGGTAGGACGTACTGCCTTGCATTCTTGAAGTTGGGCATGACCAGTGAAATGTGAGTAGAGGGTTACTTGTATGTGGAAGATGTAAGAACCAAATGTAGATTTTGCTTTGCTCTTTTTCTTTTTGCTAAAATAACCAGCGATGTTTCAGATTTCATTGTTTTAGGCTACTTTCTCAGCCGGGGTCCTGGAGTGAGGACAACGCATAGCAGAGTTCCCAAATGACCCACAGTGAACATGAGGCACAATTGAGAAATAAAACTCCGTTGTTTTCAGTCACTAAAAGTGTGGGATTATATGTTATTGCAATATAGCTTAGCCCATCCTAACTGGTACAGGGACTTCATCTTTATCTGCAATGTTTTATTCCTTCTTCTTACTTTTAAGGTCTAAAGAACACATAACTAAATGTTAACAGCTGTTCGTTTTGAGTATGAGCGTGTGCTGCTTGTGTGCTCTCTCAAATGGACGAATAAAATCTTTAAATATTGTATTTACCTATTTGAGAGAGAGAGAGATTGCACACGCGCACAATAGTGAGAGAGCACAAGCAGGGCGGGGGGGGGGCGGCAGAGGGAGAAGGAGAAGCAGACTCCCCGCTGAGCAGGGAGCCCGATGTGGGGCTCGATCCCAGGACCCTGGGACAATGACCTGAGCTGAAATCAACCACTTAACCAACTGAGCCAGGCAGGCACCCCATGAATAAAATTTTTAAAAAAAGAAAAGAAAAGAAAAAACTCCAGATGAATTTGATAATTCTTCCCTACCTCTTCTCGGATGTATAAGGCTATTCCTTCCTTTTATAGGAGGGGAAACTGAGGCCTAGAAATAGTAAGTATCTTGCTCTTCACAGTGTTATCAACAATAGCCAAATTATAGAAAAAGCCCAAATGTAAAATTGATGAATGGATAAAGAAAATGTGGTGTGTAACTAATGAATCATCGAGCCTTACATCGAAAACCGGGGATGTACTGTATGGTGACTAACATAATATAATAAAAAATCATTATTAAAAAAAAAAAAAAGAAAAGAAAATGTGGTGTGTACACACACACACACACACACACACACACACACACACACACTGGAATATTACTCAGCCATCAAAAAGAATGAAATCTTGCCATTTGCAAATGACATGGATGGAACTAGAGGGTATTATGCTAAGCAAAATTAGTCAGTCAGAGAAAGACAAATACCATATTATTTCACTCATGTGTGTAATTTAAGAAACAAGGGGGCAGGGGAAAGGAGTACTTAACTCTAGAGAACACACTTGTGGTTATGGGGCGGGGGGACATGGCTTATATGGGTGATGGGTATTAAGGAGGGCACTTGTGATGAGCACTGGGTGTTGTATGAAAGTGTTGAATCACGAAATCCTATACCTGAAGCTAAGATTACACTGTATGTTAACTGGAATTTAAATAAAAACCTGAAATTAAAAAAAAAAAAAGACCAATCTAACGCCATAGCCATTAGGTCTTGCTATAATAATCCTGACTCCAATCCAAGCTTATTACAGGAAATAGTCCTATGAGGATTTTCTGCATTTGTTATAAAGCTACTATCCATGACATCACCCTTTAGATTGTGTAATAGTCCCTAAAATCAGGTCCTGTGTGAGAAAAAGAATTTTTTTAAAAATTTGGTTCCAGGAAAATCTTTTTCTGTTGTGAATAACTGGTAGACAGCCACCTTTCTTTTTAACTTGTTTCCCTTTTCCTTATGGTTGCCAGGAAGCTCAGAGACAAATGTGTCCTCAGTATGCATGGTTGCCTTCCTGGTTTTTTTAAAAGTAAACCTTCCTCTTACTCTAAACAATCCTGATACTAACTTTATGTATGCATACCCTTTGTTTAAGCTATCGCAAACCTCTTCAGAAAACAAAAGTGATTCAAGCCCGAATCTTCTCTTCGTCAGATGGCCTCCTTTTCGGGCTCTTTCTGTTGACTGTGCTTTATTCCTCCTACAACAAGGGAACCCCAGCTGCAGGAGAAGTCTGCTCATCTATCCTTAGTACAACTGCTATGCTAAATAAAAGCCCAATATAACCAACATGAGTTTATCACCTGGGATTAGTTCTGAGCTCCCACTTTGGTAGAATAAGGGGGTTCTGTCTGTGGATAGATCGTTTTGGGTCTACTTCATATTTCTAACGTGGATGTTTCTACTATTACCTCTTCTTTTCCTTCCCACACAGTATTTTATACTAAATATTCAAATGGGAAACACAGAGTCAAGATAATTGGAAGGGCTCGGTAAGACACCTAACCAGTCAATGTAAGCAAAGGAATCACATCAGTAGTGCGAAACAGTCTAGTGCCAGGAGACGGGATACCTCCCTTCTATTTCTAGGACCGCGGTTCTCTTGCCGTGTGACTTGGCTGCGGTAGGATTTGGCTTCATTCGTGTATAATTCTAACTCTAATTTTCTCTCCGGATTTTATTTTTAAAAATTAGAAATAATTACTTTCTTATATTATTTTAAGTTCTCAAAATTTTAAAAATGATACACATTTCAGGAAGAACCAAGGAACCAAATAAAGAGTTAAAATATTCCCCACGAGCCAGCGCATGATGGAAGACAGGCTGTGGAGAAAATCAGTGCCTCAGGCATGTAATGGCTTGTGATACAGGAATGAAATCTCAGTCTCCAGGGTGGGACAAGGGTGATGTGGGGGCAGAATAATTTCAGAAACGGTTATGTTTCAGCATTCCAAGAGCAGCTTGGTTTTGTAACGGAAAGGAATTTTAGTGGAGTAGAATTCATGCCAATAGATCAACAAAGGCCCTGTTTCCAAACTAGCCCTCTGAAGAGAGCGATCTTAAGACTTGCTAAGTAGGTGTACACGGTGGTCGATCTGGATAAGTAAGTATTCTCTGCATCTCTGCTGGAGAATAATAATGCATATGAGGGCCTGAAAGGTTGACAAGTCCTGCAGAAAAGAAAGCTGTTTATTTGTTCAACACTGGGTTCATCGTACAAATCTTATTTGAGAGCAGAACGCTTTCTGCGCCCCCCCTTCCACGTCAGATGGGAATGCTGCATTAAGGCGATCTCTCCGCCTCTGAATCAGGAGTCCCGGACTCGGCCGTGTGGTCTGTCAGTGTTGCTGAGTGACCAGGCCACGCCTGTTGGGGTCTTGATTCCTCCACCTGAAAATTGAGGAAGACAACGCTTGTCCACATTTAACAGGGAAAAGTTAGATAAGGTCCGTGAGGGCTTTGAACACCCTGGAAACTAGGTTCTATAGAAACAATGCTATTATCTCAGCCACATCAGCACAATAGGATAATAAGTCAGGTCATTAGATACAACAAATCTGAACCTGGCAGACGCCTCACACTTAGATTTCCTTCCTGGTCTTGAAGGGATCTACAGAAATTCCATCCACTTCAGTAAGCAAACTCATTTCATGCTCGTGCCTGTTTCAGACGTATATGGAGAAGAGAAGAAGGGAGAAATAAAGAGGGGCAGACAAAGTCAAGACGTAGAGGGTACGGCAATGGTGAGAAGATTAACGTCTACTGAGAACTTACCACGTGCTAGGTAATGTGCTATGCAGTTGAAACCAACTATATTTAAACTTATCCCATTTAATCCATACCAAAATCCTGATGAAGACACGTTCATTATGACAAAATTGAAGTTTAGAAAGATTAAGTGACTTGTCCAAGGTCACAGAGGTATTAAGCGGCAGAACTAAGATCTGAAGCAGGCCTGTCCGACTCCAGAGGCCATGCTCCGCTCGCGTCGCCTAAAGTGGTGCACGTGGGACGATCTTCGGTACTAAAAGATATTCTTTATTGCAATAGTTTTGCATTTTAATGTATATTAGAAAAATATAATATGCATAACAAACCCATGGTATCCTTAATGAATATTGTAGGTGAACCTAAGCAAAGAAGTTTAAAAAGGATATTTTTTTAAATATTAAGGAAATTATAGGTGGTATGTGGAAGTGTCAGAAATCATAAAGGTAGTGTTCTGCTGACTGAAGTTGGAGAATCTCTGTAATACCCCCTTCTACCTCCCAACAGAGACATCAGAGGCAAAGAGCCAAAGACCAGTTGGACTCACTGTAACAGGGCTTTGAGCTTGTTTCTGTCTCCACCCAAACAAAAGTGTCCTGGAGGTTCTTCAGAAGGAAGTGCATGGGAGGAAATGAAGTTCTGGGAATGCTGAAGGATGGCAACGGTCGCTGTGTTTACCTGGATGGGGGTGGGAGTGGGGTCAAGGAAAATATCTATGATTGTAAGATCTGAATCACAGAAAATCACACACTGACAAGCACTGCCTCCTACAGAGAAGGAAACAATGCCTTCAAATCCTTGGCAACCGTCTCCCTGACCTCCCAACTCTGCAGGTGCCTGGCAGGTCTCCCAACTCTGTGCAGGTGCCGCTATGAAGAAGCCTTTAGTTCAGACTTCTTTGTTGCAAAAGAAACCCACTCAGCTGGTTCAAGCCAAGGGGAAAAAGAGGAAGAAGTATAAGCAGAGGGGGTTTAGTGGATTTACTGGGTTTCTTAGAGACCACAAAGAAGTGGAACCAGGAGTGTGGATCAGAACCCAAGATTGCTGTCTGTTTCTTTGAGGGTCTCATCTCTGCTTCTCTGAGATTCCGCTTTATCCTCTCTCTTTCAGAGCATCATCAGACATGACCATCTGGGCTCTCACCTTACAACACTTCACAATCCTGGCTCCTAAAGGACCAGTACCAGTGATTCTAGGTCTTAATTCTAAATTGCCATAAAAGGATGCCCAGGTGGCTCAGTTGATTAAGCATCTGCCTTCAGCTCAGGTCATGATCCCAGGGTCCTGGGATTGAGCCCTGCGTCGGGCTTGCCACTCAGCAGTGAGTCTGCTTTTCCCTCTCCCTCTGTGATCTCTTTTCTCTCTCTCTCCCTCAAATAAATAAATAAAATCTTAAAAAAATTGCCATAAGAGAATCGGGTCAGCTCAGCTTGAGTCAGGAATTCATTGCTGTCCAGTGTGTCCAGTGTATTCGTTGCTGCCAAGGTATAAGGGGCTCTTCTGAAATTCAGCATCTGCACACTAGTTGGTATTGGATCCTGTGAATTCTAACAGACAAGACTTGGGTCAGCTTCCATGAAATGATGTTTCCTGTGGTCCCCATCTTTGCTGCTCTTCCAGTTCAGCTAGTTCTATTTTGGTACTTGGTGTTTCCAATAAACAAGTGGATTTCCTGCATCAGTAGCAATGTTTCTTTCATTGTACCAACCCTGGTTTCCTTGAGGCTTGAGGGTGATGGACGCTCACAGGGTGATAGAGCTGTAATCATCTGGGATACAAGGAAAAAGAGTTAAGGAGCACTGTGCAAGAGGTTCTGGGGACCTGCTGAATGATGATGATTACGATTATAATGATAGTAATGGTGACAAAAGAAATTAGAAGCATGAACCTCATGAAAAGACATAAGAATATGGATAGAGAAAAGAAGCACAAATAGATATTATGTAGTAAAGAAGACTTTTGAACTAAGGACTCAAAGTCTTGGCTTTGTTCTTTAACTAGTTTAGTAATCTCAGATTACTGACTTAGCTAGTTTGGGTCCTTATCTATAAAAATTGGGATGGCCCTCTAAGTCAGAAATTTCTATGGTCCTACAGTCTATAATTCTATACCTGGAGGAGAAAAAAGTCTTGGAGCAAATGGGGTGATTAAAGCCAGATGAAGACCAGAAAGGTCTAATTTTTTAGAGAAGATAAATTTCCAGAAAGAGTTGAAAAGTTTAAACACAGGTTTTGGCAGAAAGGAAAAAGCAAGGTTTAGGCTAACAAGGAAGGCCTAAGACAAGGGCTGTGGAGTAGGAATGGGAAGTATAATGCTGGAGAAAGAGCACTGGACCAAATATGATCTGGAGAAATAATTTCTTTTTTCTGGATCTCAGCTTCTTCCAGCTCTGTTTTTCAAAAAAGAAAATTGCACAGGGAAGGAAATGGCAATCAGGTTTGTCTAGCTGAAACAAAATCTGAGTTGAGTATTAAAAAAGTTAAGGTGGGTTGGAGTGAGGAAGGCTGAGGAGGTGTCTTGAAACCCATATTAAGGAATTTCCCTGATGTAAAACAGAGCAATTGGTTTTCACCATTAAATTCTCCTTGGTTTTTCCCATGAAAATTCCAGGACTGGTGCCCTCTCTTCCTCATCATAAGTGTTGAGGAACCCACTGAACATTACCAATTGCTCAAGGGAAAGGAATCAAGATTGGGACAATCTCTTTTCTGCATCGGCAACAATAGCAGGTCTACAAGATGCCTCCAGTAGACCTTAACGACAGGAAGATAACGTCACTGCCGGCAGCCAAAGAAGATGAACTACAATTCTAGGGAGGAAACAAAACAGGCAATTTCAAAGAAAAAAATTCTTCTAATATGCAGAATTACAATCTCCAAACACAACAATTAGCTGGGCTCTGTTTTGATTTTAATGACTGCATGACTCAAGATGAAGGGCTGGCAGGTTGAACCATGAGTGGTCCCTCAGCTGTTTCTGGGGGGGGTCGGACGGGTCGTTGGTAGTAGCCCGTACTCACCCATTTTTCAAAGATGGTCTTTAAGGGATCCTAGCAAGCCAACTGAACGGAAGCCTCTGTGTCTTAGGCTAAAGGAAGAGCCGAACAAAAAGTCTCTGGGTGGAAGTAGAAGATAGAAGCAAAATAGAAGGATGGAATGAGTCCAGAGGACTTACTTTTTAACTGTATATCAAGGTAGAGGAACTCAGTGAAATAGTCCGGGTTCCCTTTGAAGGACTTTAGTGTGTTTCCCCCCCTGTAGCTACACTGAGACCAGAGGACCAGCTCTCCTTAAGTAAGAAAGAGACAGAAGAAAGCTGGGGGGGGGGGGGTGGGGGGGGTGGAGGGGGGAGGGCGGGGAGATGGCAGACCAAGCATGGTGAAATGACCATTGTTTTCTCTGAGATAAAACTCCAAGCTCTATTCTAAATAAAGAAAACTGTCTCTGGGGTTTGTTTTTTTCTTCACCCTTCTTGTCTTATTCAGGAATGAATAATAAAGGGAGTGAAATAAAAGAATGCTGACGTTTACTGAGGGCCTTTTGTGTGTTAAGCACTTTCTCATCTACTACTGTTTCTTTTAATCTCCACATTTTTACAGATGAGGAAACTGGAGGGCAGAGTATTTAAGTAACTTCAGGTTTCCCCACAATAAAAGGCAGAAGTGGTATTTGACCCCACGTCTTCTATTAAGCCCTGGCTCTTTCTACACCAAAGGACAATGAGCCATTGGCCCACGGGGGGTGGGGAAGTAGGAAGGGACCAGATAAATTGCAAGACTTTGAGCATCGGTCTCAAACCTGAGGGTGCAGATGAGTTTCCTGGAGGGCCTTTTAAAACCCTGATTGCTAGATGCCCCCCCCCCCCCCGAGATTCCGATTCTGCAGATCTGGAGTGGGGCCCAAGAGTTTTCATTTCTAACCAATTCCCAGGGGAAGCTGCTGCCGCCAGTCCACCCAGGGCAGCACTTAAGAATCACTGGCTTAGAGCTAATAAATGTCCAATAGTGGAAAAGCATCTCCCAGTATATGTTTTAATGACAGAGGAGTTAAGGCATGTGCCGGTGTCATTCTTCTATAGGAAGGCTGACACATCCCAAAGTGAACTTAGAATAGAATTCTCCATGGTCTGAAAGCTTATAGAACCATGTTTTCTTGATATCTGTATCCATGACAAAATTTCACCAACAAAACATTCTCATTCACTAATGTGTACAGTTACAGGACTGTGTCCTTACAAATTTGTCTATCTGCTGAAATTTATTTGTAAGCCCAAAACCAATCTAGTGATGCTTTTTTTTTTTTTTTTAAAGTAGGCTCCACACCCAACATGGGGCTTGAACTTACAACCTTGAGATCAAGAGTTGCATGCTCTACTGACTGAGCCAGCCAGGCACCACTCTATCAATGTTTGCTTGCTTTTAAAAAAGATTTTATCTTGGGGCACCTGGGTGGTGTAGTTGGTTAAGTGTTCGACTTTTGGTTCGGCTCTGGTCTGATTTCAGGGTTGTGAGATCAAGCCCTGCGTGGGGTTCCACACTCGGTGCAGAGTCTGCTTGAGTTTCTTTTTCCCTCTCCCTCTGCCTCTCCCCACTGCTCATTCTGTCTCTTAAGGAAATCTTAAAAAAAGAAAGAAAGAAAAGGAAAGAAGAAAGAAAGAAAGAAAGAAAGAAAGAAAGAAAGAAAGAAAGAAAGAAGGAAAGAAGGAAAGAAGGAAAGAAAGAAAGAAAGAAAGAAAGAAAGAAAGAAAGAAAGAAAGAAAGAAAGAAAGAAAGAAAAAGAAAGAAGGAAAGAAAGAAAGAAAGAAAGAAAGAAAGAAAGAAAGAAAGAAAGAAAGAAAGAAAGAAAGATTTTACTTTCAAGTAATCTCCCCACCCAACGTGGGGCTCAAACCCACAACCTTGAGCTCAAGAGTTGCATGCTCTACTGTCAGAGCCAGCCAGGCTCCCCTCTAGCGATGCTTTTGAGTTCATATGTACACATATGTAGAGCTGTGAAAAACGTGAGCTGCCCTAAGCACGTGATGTTCCCGGCTGAGGCCATCAATACGACGTTCTGCCTGCTCGTTCCAGCTCTCATTCTATAAATAAACGTCCTATTCAAGGTCCATTCAGTGCCCTGTTTTTTACCGTTCTGTACTCTTTGTTGGTGATTTTGCTGTTTTAAAAGGCCTCCAAGTATAGTACTGGAGTGCTGTCTAGTGTCCTTAAGCACAAGAAGGATATGACTTTCCTTACAGAGAAAAAAACTGTTAGATAAGCTTTTTTTAGGCATGAGTTATAGTGGCTCTTGGCTGTAAGCTCGATGTTAATGAATCAATAATATAGATTAGATAAGCTGTCTTTAAACAGAAGCACACATGAATGATCAGTTAGTGCAAATGTTGTGACTAGAAACTTGGAGGAACCAAACCCTGTGTTTCCCCTAGGAGCAGTGGCTCATTATTCACTAATTCAGCCTTCACAATGGCTTCATAAAACATAACTACCATGAAAAACGAGGCTTGAGTATATATTGTAAGGAATCTGAGGGGGTAAGGTGCAGGAAGGAAGCATAAAAATCAAGACAAGAAAAAAAGGAGAAAAACTTGAAAATTGGCTCAAAGACTAGGTAAGACTTGGCAAATGCAAATATATGTATATGAATTACAGGCAAAACTATGTTGTTTCTCTAGTTATTTCATATGGAACATATAGGAAAATATTAGTGATAAAGTTATTGTAACATCTCAGCCTTCTCCTACTGTCTCCTTGCAGACAATATATGGTGTTTAAAGAGTGAATCTTATGCCCACATCTTCATCAACTCTGTCTTTTGAGAACTGTCAGAACCCTCTGTACTAATGCCAGGCTTCTCACATTCAGTACCCAGGCCTGGAGGAGGAAGGGCAGGGGCCTCACAGCTGCTATTTATCTCACTCCTGTTGTAACCAGAGAACAATGGATTCTGCTGATGGAGGGATGAGAATAATACTTCCATTGTTGGCAGAGCAGCTGAAGATGGAGCTCTGAACTTGGGGATCAGTTCCTGCTCCCGTCTTTTGGTTCTGAGTTTTCTCAGGAGCTTAGCCACTTTTCAAAAATGTGCTGTTATGCTGGGCAATCAGGAGAGAAATCCAGTATTCAATACAACACAAAAAATGCAAATAATTGGCCTTAAACTCAGACCATACTTAACAAAGAGAACTCTCTTCTCAGAGGTTTGGGTGGGGTTAGCTCCATGTAATCCCACAGTCCTGTGCATAAGCAGAGCAGGACTGAAATATGTGGGGAGCAGAGGTCCAGCCACATGGATGAGACAGTGACAGGACTGTCACTGAGTCAGAACAGTTAAAGATCGTTATCAGTTAAGTATACAACATACTCTTTTTTTTATGTTCTACCTTGAAAAATGTGTGATTTTTATATACACCGTCAGTCTTCAGTCTGTCACAGAATCAAGACAGATTCTGGGCGCTATTGACCGTTCTATTATGCTCCTATTAGGTACAGCTTTTCCTCTGGGTTGCTTGATGGCCCAGTGTGAAAGGGACTGGAGTGCTTGTTTCCTTAACATTATGCTCGTGGGTTTGTCTTTTATTTTAAGATTTTATTTTTAAATAATCTCTACAGCCAACATGGGGCTCGAACTCACAGCCCCGAGATCATAAGCTGCGTGCTCCACTGACTGAGCCAGCCAGGTGGCCCTATGCTCCTGGGTTCAACTTCCATTTTCTCTGACAGTACGTTTGCTTTGCCTTTAGCCACCACTTTCATCTTTCTTGTGTCGATCTTGTCTCATCTTTGCTTCACCTGCTTCATGGCAGCATTCACATTCTATTAAGAGTGTACTATGTCTGCATTTGAAATATTCCTACAATGACCGTTCCTCCTAATTGGTCAGGAGGGGGTTGGGACTTGAAAAGTGAATAGGAGGAAGGTAAAGTATGGTGGGATGATTGGAAAGACGGAATCAGAAGCCCTTTTGCTGAAAGTAAGACCCTTTAAATATTCTGAGTATTCAGAGAACCAACTCCCCGATCATGATTTCAAATTGTTTAATTTGTTGCCCTTTGATTTTAATATTCAATTAGACATTTTTCCCATTTTTATTATCTTCTCTGTGTATCTCATTTCTCATCTTCTGGTACATCCTTGCTCATTTTGTTACTCTTTTTACCAGCTCTCTGACTCTCTCAACCTCCTTTCCCACTGTTTCTATTGGTTCTAAAACCCCTGTCTTCACTCTAACTTTTATAAACCTTTGCATATTATCTTTAATAATAGTTATACATAGAGTGCTTGTTCTGGGCATGACATTATCCTAGGCACTTTATACACATTAACTCATTTAATACTTATAATACCTATAATACCTAATTATTATCATACCTTCTCTTAGGACCCTCGGTCCCAGGAGGGAACTGAAGCACAGGGAGGTCAAATAACCTGACCAGGTTCACACCTCTGGGGAGTATAGGCCCACAAACCAGGTATTCCAGCTGTAGAGTCCATGCTCTTAACCACCACACTCGGACACTCTTACGGTGAATGACGTACTTCACTTAGCACTGCACTGCCACATTCTCACTGGTGCCTGACGCCCATGATCTTCGGTGCTTCTGAAGCTTCCCTCAATAGGCTTTCACAAAAACTACGGTGATGGGTACAGTGGTATGCCGCCCAGACCCCCCCTTCAAGGATGGCCTTATGGCCCCAGCTATTGGAAAGGTGGCAGACGGCTGCAGGTTTCGGAGCTTATCTCAAATGCAGAGAGCCTAGCTCAAGGTCATGTTCTTCCCAGGGCAGCCCATGTCCAATGACCACGAAGAGTATAGAGACTGCTGTTTTGGCCAAACATGGGATTATTGATAAGCCATCTTAGTCCTACACTTCCCTGTGGTTTGGGATGAGGCTGTCATCAGGCCTGCATGGCAGCTCAGCTCCTCCTTCTACTCAATTTTGCTTCCTTCCCCTTTCTTCCTCAGTTGTTGATCCCAAGGACACTCTCTAATAAACTGAAATGGTTACCATAGGCCTCAGGCACACAAAAAAGAGTATAATCTTCACTCTATAGACTAAAATGAAAGGAAAGAGACAGAGGTATGGAAAATCTAAGAACGAAGAAAATATTGATGATAAATTTTAAAGATTCCAGACTTATCATCTTGCAACACTTTTGTTTTTGAGAGAGAGCACATGTGCACGCAAGTGGCAAGGGGAGGGCAGAGGGAGAGGGAGAATCTCAAGCAGGCTCCACGCCCAGAGTGGAGTCTGACATGGGGCTCAATCCCACCACCCTGAGATCATGACCTGAGCTGAAATCAAGAGTCAGACACTTAACTGAGTGAGCCACCCAGACGCCCCTCATCTTGCATCGCTTTAGCCAGTTTCTTCCATTCATTTCTGAGTGATTTTGTTATCCTCTAAAGCTTTTATGTAACAATATGGTAATTCCTCAAAAAATTAAAAATGGAATTACCATATGATCCAGCAATCCTCCTTCTGGGTATACATCCAAAAGAAGTGAAAACAGAGTCTCAAAGAGGCGCTTATACCCCCATGTTCATAGCAGCATTATTCACAAGAGCCAAAATCGGTGGATGAATAGATAAACAAAATGAAATATATGCATACAATGAAATACTATTCAGCCTTAGAAAGGAAGGAAATTCTGACACATGCTAGAAAAAGGATGAACCTTGAAAATATTATGCTAAGCAAAAAAAACCAATGACAAAAAGACAAATATTGTGTGATTCCACTTACATGAGGCTAGTCAGATTCACAAAGACTGAAAGTAGACCAGTGGCTGCCAGGCGCTGGGGGTGGGGAGGACACAAGGGGAGTTGCTGTTTAATGGGTAGAGTTTCAGTTTTACAAAATGAAATGAGTTTTGGAGATTGCACAACAATGTGAATGTACTCAACGCTACTCAACTGTACCCTAAAAAACGGCTAAGATGGGAATGTTTTTAAAACATTTATTTATTTGAGAGAGAGGAGGGGGAGGGGCAGTGGGAGAGGAAGAATCTTATTTTTCTTAGAGATTTTATTTATTTATTTGAGAGACAGAGAGTGAGAGCAAGAGCGAGAGCGAGAGCGAGAGAGAGAGAGAGGTATCGTGAGCAGGGGGGAGGGCAGAGGGAAAACCAGACTCCTTACCGAGCAGGGAGCCTGATGCAGGACGCGTCCCAGGACCCCAGGATCATGACCTGTGCTGCCGAAGGCAGACACTTAACTGACTGAGCCACCCAGGCGCCCAGGGAGAGAATCTTAAGCAGACTGCGCTGAGTGCCCAGTGGCTTTGGGGCTCGATCTCACAACTCTGAGATCATGACCTGAGCTGAAACCAAGAGTTGGACGCTTACCTGGCTGAGCGACCCAGACACCCCTAAGATGATAATTTTTACGGTAAATTTTATGTCAGTTAAAGAAAACTTTTATGTGGTAAGATGTCAAAATTAATTTCTGGCAGGGGAGCACTGAAGAGAACATTGCTCAAACTTTTCCTGTGGACACAGTTCTCTGAAAATGGTCATAGATCTGAGATCCTGCACAGTGTAAGCCTTTGAAGGAGAGAGGCAAATCTTTCCCCACAGGATACAAGCAAAGAAAGACAGAGCCTTGTAGAATCATGGAAAAGAACAAGCAGGAAGTTCTCAGGGGGAATAGTGCCAAATGCAGGAGTGTCAGCCGCAAGCTTTGACACAGGGTGAGTGCTGGGACGGGCACTTCTTGGGTCCCACATGGAAGATCTGAAAGCAGAATAAGGAGGAGAGTGGAGAGAGTGCCGGAGTTCATGGCTCCAAACCAGCTGGAGCTGCTTGTACACCACAGCAGAAGGACACTGCCAGGAAAAACCTTTTGTTGTGAATCTCAGAGGACAATCATAACAGCAGGTGCTAAACAGGAAGAACCAGAAAAACAGTTCTTGAGCCCCATTCAGCAACTCCGCAGAAAAATGCCTAGGATTCAAAGACCAACATTTTAAAAGCAAAGATGGCAGTGCGGGACAGATAGGGTACCAGACGGAGGATTCTGGGAGCCCGTGGCAGAAGCTGCACAGGCGCTGTGATCGTGCCTCAAAGTCTCCCTTGAATCCTTGGGTGCCAGGTGGTTATCTGGCCTTGGTCTTGGCCTTGGCTCATGGCAAGGAAATCGGAGCCAAACAAATAGGTGGAAAGGAAAGCTACACCTTGTAGGGGTTCGATTTCAGAGTAACCCTAGCCAGCTGCCCAGCCTGAAGCTATCTCAGAGCCTTGTCATGACCAGGCACAGCAGCTGCAGATACCCTGCTTGACACACAGGTGAGAATTACCGGTCCTGCTCAAAAATTCACCCGCTTGTCTTTCGCAGACACCCCTGAAAATTGTTTTATTAATTTAAGATGGTACAGATTTGCCCTGGATGTTACCAAAGGGGTCCCTTTGAAGAACTTTTTGCGATATTTCCTTCCTCCATCCCTCCCCCTTTTCCTTCCTTCCTTCCCTCCCCCCCTTCCTTCCTTCCTTCCTTCCTTCCTTCCTTCCTTCCTTCCTTCCTTCCTTCCTTCCTTCTTCTTTTCCCCCTCACTTCCTTCCTGTACTTTTTTATTATGGCAAAGGACATGTAACATAAAATTCATCATTTTAAGCATTTTGAAGTGTGCGATTCAGTGACACTAATTATAGTTACAGTGTTGTATAACTATTACCAGTATCTATTTCCAAAATGTTTTTGTGACCCCACACAAAATCTCTGTACCTGTTAAACAATGACTCCACATACCTCCCTCCTCAGACCTTGGTAACCTCTGATCTATTTTCCGTCTCCATGAATTTGCCTATTGTATGTACGTCATAAAAGTGGATTCATACAATATCTGTCCTTTTATGCCTGGCCTAGCTCACGTAGTACGTCTTTAAGCTTCATTATTTTTGTACTGACTTCCTTTCTTTATAAGGCTGAATGATATTTCATCATCGGTATATCATATTTTGTTTGCCCATTCATCTTTTCAGCACATGGTTCTTTCTATCTTTTGGCTCTTGTGAATAATGCTGCTATAACATGGATGTGAACTATCTATTTGAGTTGTTGCTTTCAATTCTTTGGGTGTATACCCAGAAGTGGAATTGCTGGATCCTACGGTAATTCTATGTTTAGCTTTTGAGGAACCGCCAAACTGTGTTTTGTTTTGTTTCAAACTATTTTTCAGAGTGGCCGCACTATTTTACATTCACATCAGCAAAGTACAATGGTTCCAATGTCTCTACATCCTTACCAACTTTTGCTCTTCTCAGCTGTTTTGGTGTTTTTGAATAATAGCTTTCCTAGTGGGTGTCAAGTGGCATCTCAATATGGTTTGTATTTTTCTTTTTATTTTTCTTTTTTTTTTTAAAGATTTTATTTATTTATTTGACAGAGATAGAGACAGCCAGCGAGAGAGGGAACACAAGCAGGGGGAGTGGGAGAGGAAGAAGCAGGCTCATAGCGGAGGAGCCTGATGTGGGGCTCGATCCCATAACGCCAGGATCACGCCCTGAGCCGAAGGCAGACGCTCAACCGCTGTGCCACCCAGGCGCCCCTGGTTTGTATTTTTCTAATGACTAGTGATATCGATCATTTTTTCATGTGCTTACTGGCCGTCTAGGTATCCGTCTTGGAGTAATATCTGTTCAAGTCTTTTGCCCATTTTTGTATTGGGTAGTGTCTTTTTGTTGTCGTTGAATTGTAGGAGTTCTTTGTATATTCTGGATACAGATCCCTTTTAGATAAATGATTTGGAAATATTTTCTTCCATTCTGTGGGCTGTCCTTTCACTCTCTTGATTGTGTGCTTTGATGCATACATGTTTTAATTTGGATGAAGTCCAATTTATTTGCTGTTTCTTTTGCTGCCTATGCTTTTGGTGTCAAATGCAAGAAATCATTGCTAACTCCAATGTCATGAAAGTTCCTTTTAAGTTTTTTCCGAAGCACTTTATAGTGCTAGCACTTACATGTAGGTGTTTGATCCACTCTTTTAGTTTTTATATATGGTGTAAGATAAAGGTCCAACTTCATTCTTTTGCTTTGTGTATATTTAGTTTTTCCAGGACCATTTGTTGAAAAGACTGTCCTTCCCCCATCTTATTTCTTTAATTTTTACATGGTTTTAGACTCCCTGCATGGTAAGGAAAGCGAGAACTACTTAAATTGTAAGCAATATATAAGTAAAATAGATTATATTTAAGTAGACATGGTAACAAAACCAGATAACTATGATATGGAACTATATTACTGTTACAAATCCAAGTTTCACCTCTGTTATAATCCTTATGTCAGCAGCCTGAAGTGATTCTTCTATTGCTCTCCTAGCCTTCATTGTTTATCATATTTTTAAAATTTTGCATGAATTTTTTACAGCAATATATTTGACATTAACATTGTGTAAATTTGAGGTGTTATAATATTTTTTAAATTATTATTACTTTTTACTCTAGCCCCAATTTTTTTTTCTTTTTTAGCTTATAAACAGCAGAAACTTATTTTTCACAGTTTTGGACGCTGGAAAGTTCAAGATTATGGTGCCAGCATTTTCAGTGTTCAGTGAGGGCCCACTTCCTAGACTGCGCCTTATCCATAGCTAACAGATTGATGCTGGGTGTTCTCAGGAAGCATCAGCTCTTCTCCATAAGGTCTTCTCTACCCCATAGGGCTGCATGAATGTCCTCACAATATGGTAACCAGCTATCCCTAGAGGGAGTAATCTAAGAGACCAAGAAAGAGGTTCCTATGATCTCTCGGTAGCTGGATAGCTTATTGTTACTCTCTTCACTTCAAGTTAAGGAGCCATGTTAGGCATGATGTTACACGCATTTGATGTCCTCCAGTACAGTGTCATCAAAGGGAGTACATGATTATGGAGGCTGAGAAGTCTTATGATCTACTGTCCGCAGGATGGGGACCCAGGAAAGTGGGTGGTATAGTTCCAGTCGAAATCGAAAGGCCTGAAAACCAGGAGAGCCAATGGTGTAAGTCCCATGGAGAAGCAACCAACTTCTCTCTGGCATAATTCTTATGTTCTGCCCCAGAACTCTGAGGTGAGGGAATTCCTACAAAATCCACCCAGCACTCACGCATACACAACCTAGACGTGCAGGGGAGTTTGTGCCCCACAAAGCAGACCTTGACCGATGTGATCAAGAACCGATCCTTCCTGATCTAAGGTGGGTAATTCTGAGGCCATTCCACGTGGATCCTCAAAATGCCCTAAAGAGACGGAGATGCAGTTTCCTGTAACAAGCGTTTTGAGATTACACCTTTGTATTGGTTTTCTCTTCTTTTCTGTTTTACTCTCCCTACCTCTATGGGATTACTGTCCCCAAATACTTTTTACTTGAGGCTTGGTCTCAGTCCTTGCTTTCCAGGAAGAACACGGGCTAATATAGCAACCTTAGTCTTTTGATATCTCTTGTATCTATTTTTAGCTGAAAATAACAAATGATTTCTTACAATCAGTTTAAAAGGTCTAAGAGGAAAGTAGCTGTTGGCAGTCAGCAAAGATTTGGCTATGTGATTAAGATAGAAACACTTGGTTTCTGTATTAGGCTAAGCTAAGACAATAGCCTGAAAATAGCCGTTATGGAATCAGCTATTTTGAAGTCACTGTCCGTTGACTGGAAGCTATAATTTGTCCTGTGTGTCATTATAGTGCCTCCTTCATAATGCATTGCTCTATGCAGGGAGAGCTTGTGATAACTTCTCACGTATAACCGTGTCACACTCCTTCCCCTTGCTCTTTTAAACAAAAGTTTATTTATTTGATTATTTTTGAAGTGTACAATTCAGTGGTTTTCAGTACATCCACCAAGTTATGCCATCATCACCGATATCTAATTCCCAAACATTTTTATCACTCCAAACGGAAGCCCATATTCATTAACAGCCACTTCCAGTTCTCCCTTTCCTTCAAGTCCCTGCCAGCCATGAATCTGCTTTCTGTTCTATAACTGCTCTATTCTTGACATTTAATATTAATGGAATCATAGACTATGTGGCCTTTTCTGTCTGGATTCTTTTACTTACTATAATGTTTTCAAGGTTCATCCACGTTGTAGCATGTGTCAGTGCTTCTAAGGTTCTTTCTTCTTGACATGGACCAATTCCTTGCTACCAGCTGCGTGTCCTACAATTCAGCTCAATCCTGACTCTAACTCCTGGATTTAGCATCAGAGCTTCCAAGGTTAAGGGCTAAGTCTTGTGGGACTAAACCTCACTTCAGACACCAGCTGTTAATGGGGTGCCCAGGCTATCCATATTTCTGCCCAGCCAACTACAAATTCAGGGTTTTCCATGAACCCACATCTTAGGTTTGACAATTCACTAGAATAACTCCAACTCACAAAAGCACTTTACTTATTGTCACCAGTTTATTATAAAGGACACAACTCAGGAACAGCCAAATGGTAGAGATGCATGGGAAAAGTATGGAGAGAGGAGGTACAGAATTTTCATGCCCTCTCAAGACATGCCACCTTCCCAGCACTTTGATGTGTTCACTAAGTTGGAAGTCCTCTGAACCCCACTGGTTAGGGGGTTTTTATGGATGTTTCATTACTAATTGATTAAACCATTAGCAATTGGTGATTGAACTCAAGCTTCTGTCTCTCTCTCTTCCCTGGATGTTGGGAGTGGGACTGAAACTTCCAGCTCTAATCATGGCTGATCTTGCTTGCAACCAGCTCCCATCATGAAGCTATCTAGGGGCCCACGAAGAGTCACCCCATTAGTATGAACTCGTGTACGGTTGAAGGGGGCTTGTTATGAATAACAGAAGACTCTCCTATCACTTCATCACATAGGAAATTCCAAGGGTATTAAGAGCTCTGTGCCAGGAACGAGAAGCAAAGACCAAATCTACATTTCTTTTTGTACCATAATATTTTATTCCTTTTTATGGCTGAATAATATTCCAGTTTATGGATATACCACATTTATCTATTCCTCCGTTGATGGACATTTGGGTTATTTCCACCTCTGGCTATTATGAATAGTACTATGGTGAGCATTCATGTACAATTTTCTTTCCCCTTGGGTTAATACCTAGAAATTGAATTGTTGAATCAAATGGTAACTCCATATTTAACTTTTTGAGGAACTGACAAACTCCCAAACTCTTTTCCAAACATTCATAGTTTTTTAACTTTCTATGTAGGTTTTTTAACTTTCTACATAGGTTTTCTCTCCCAAATAACTTTATAAAGTCCTTGAAGGAAGGACCAATGTTTTCTACTTCCCTGCATCTGCCGCCATATTGATCCTAACGCTCTACACTTGGTAGGACCTCAAGTATTCATGTGTGATCATGTAATTAAGACAATATGGCCTTTATCATGGGAGTCAGTAGCAAACACAGTCTTAATGTCAGCTGGTTGGTGGATATTTATAGACATATATGGCTTTTTTTGCTTTCTTTGCTACGCACTCTAGAAAAATTCAGGCAACTGTTGCTGTGTGTAAGGAGTGGGGTTACAAAGAATGGCTTACCCAGTCTTTCTGGTCAAGTGCTTATACAGATTCGCAAAGGATGTTTATCAGTTCTTATTCAAAGGAATGTATCCAATTTAAACCATACTTATGGACAGGCAGTAATTTGGAAGTATTTTCCCTGTACTAATCAACTCATCTCAACTCTCCATTCATGAATATAGGGCCTTACTCCAGGGGTTAGTCAGGACTCTTTCAGTTGTGAATGACAGAAAACTAACTTAAAGTAACTCATGCAAAAGAAAGAAAGAGAAAAAGAAAGAAGGAAGAAAGAAAGAAAGAAAGAAAGAAAGAAAGAAAGAAAGAAAGAAAGGAAGGAAGGAAGGAAGGAAGGAAGAAAGAAAGAAAGAAAGAAAGAAAAAAGGGTAAAGGAGGAAGAATTTATAGGCTGTGAATGTTAGTTCCTAGGCTTTGGGCAAGGCTGGGTCCGTGGTCATCACATTGTTTGCTCATGCTCACTGTCTTCCTGAGTCTGTTGGCTCTGTTTTATCTGTTTCAAATTTATTTTCAGAAAAACTCTTTCTACCTGGCAGTACCATGTCCCTGGCAGCTCCCTTTGCTTCTCACTATTTCTTTGACATAAATACTAGAAAGCAAGGCAGCTACCAGGAGCCTGGATAAATCAATTTATCATCCTACTCGTGACAAAGGAGCCTATTTTCCTCTCTGGATGGAAATGCTGGAGATACTCTCGGAGTCTAGATATCCGGCTATCATGATAGTGTCCACCACTTCTCCCCACCACCATGTCCTCTAGAAATTCTTGGTGCACCAACCTGCACCTGCTGTTCAGATAGCAAGTACCTGATCCTGTGCTTGTAAAGGAACATATGCCGATATTGGCAGTAGGATGATGAGAAAATACAGTGTCTAAGGACCCATTCTTTAAAACTTCTTGCCATGCCTTTCTATCTCTGCTTGCACCTTTGATTTGATCTTGTCAAGCCCAATGGAAAGAGGCCTGGTACTGCTGGACAGCCATTCGTGGGAGAGGATCTCAAGTGGCAGGTGAGGTTAAACTTAATGGTGTGCAGGACATTGGCTCGGACACACAACCTGAGCTCTTTCCTCAGTTGACCCCAGCATTCCTGCATCTTTTCCAGTTCTGAGAAATGAATCCCTATAATGATAATAAAACCTCACATGCCCAGCTCAGCTCAAGGGTGAGATTGGGAAGTTCTCTATGCCCTCTGCCTCCAGTCCCTCTGTAGCTACTGCTCCATCAACCCCTAAAACTTTCTGAGCCAGAAATAGGAAGAAAACATGGGGAGGACTGGAGGCTGGCTCACCTCACACTGTTGTGTTCCAGCAAGAACTCCAAGGAGTCCAAATTTTCTATTTAAACAAAGCCAACATTCTGCAAATATATTTGTCAAGGTCGAAGGATATACAATTTTTAAGTTTGTTACCATAAATTATAAATTTTAAATATTAAATCTATAGTTTGTTTCCTTGTCTGTATTTGTGCCTTGGGCCCAGCAAATGTCAGAAACAGACCATCCTCTCTTTTTCCCTTTTCTCACTAACATTGCTCATCTGCTATCTTGAGCACCCTCATAAGACAGGGATAAAAGCACTGACTTTGCCCAACCAAGTCTTGCATTTGTATCTGCTTACAACTTCCACAGAGGACAATCACTGATAGACCCAAACCCCACCAAGCAGAGAGAGCTTCAGAAAGAGGATGCCATGATCAATGTATTCAAATCTCATTTGGAAAATGTCGTTGATGTGAAATGGAAGAAAAAAATCCTATCGGTATGGGGTAAGGATAGAAAGTCTCAGGCGCAGCTCCAAGAAACCAAAGCACAGTTCATAGTGGAATGCAGAACAAGTATGACAGTTCACCTGATGGAAAGAGTCACCTCACTGGAGGAAGTCACAGAACTTTGCATTCATTGCCATACCACCTACCTAAGAGGTGAGAATTATTATGGTTACTTGAAGATGAGGAAATCAAGGCACAAATAAATCAAGTACTTATGGTATGTGGATTATATCTCAATTTTTAGAAAAAGTCAAATATCAACCTTTGGCCAGAACCAATTACATAATTTGCAGGGCCCAATATAAAAGGAAAATACGGGACTCCTTTTTCAAATATTATGAGGAATTTCAAGATGGTGACAGCAGAGCATTACCCCAAGCACAGGGTCTTTCTAAGCATGTGGCCCAATGTGACCGTATAGATCAGCCCCACACATGGCACAGGTGAAGCCAGCCACAGATCTCAGATTCCTATTTCCAGATCAGGTGTGTGAATGTCTCAAGCAGATCACTGATTCTCAAACGGGAACACAAATTCCTGGGGTTCCTCTGATACATTTTTTGGTGTCTTGAGACTTTGTTTCACTGTTTTACTTTACTGTCATCACTCAAGTTTGGGAAACACTGGACCATCTATCCTCCTATCAAAGTCTGTTGGCTCTGTTTTATCTGTTTCAAATTTATTTTCAGAAAAACTCTTCCTTGCAAGAGCAAATCCAGGTTTTTTTTGGGGTGGCGGTGGTTCTGAAGCCCTTTTTAAGAAAAAAATACAAACATACAAATGCAAACTAGGTCTCGAAAGTTACCCATGTGAGTAAGGAGCCCTGAAGCTTCAGCTCCATTAGCCCCAGGGTAAATCTTTCTTTCACTGCACCCCTATCCCAGTTCTCAGCTCCTCTCAGCTCTCAAGGACTTTGCTCCTCTGCTTATGCCTTTCTTGTCCTTCGTCATTAAACTCACTCCATCTATTATCATGCCCACACTCCTGTCTCCCCTTTGATTCCTCCTCTCTCTCTGGGTGACTTCCTTGTCTCTGCTCTCTTCAGAGCCAAACTTCTTTAAAGACTGAAGTCTTCACATACTGCTACCTCACCTTCCATTTACTACCTTTCTTCCTTTCCCACCTGCCATGGATGAATGGCTTTTGTCGTGCTCGTTCCTAGTATATGGCTTCCTTGTGTCTGAAACCTGTGAGTACTGCTCAGTGCTCATCTCTCTGAACTCTCAGCAGCATTTGCCATAGCTGGGAACTCTTTCTTCAAGCTCCTCTCTTGGTTCAATGACACCATCACTTCCTTGTGCTGATCTTAGGTCTCTGTTCCTTTTGTTCTCCTTTGCAGGCCCCTTGTCTCCTACTCACACCCCAACAGTCACTATGGCACATGAGCTAACTAACCCGCTCAGGGCTCAGTCCTTGGGCCCTCTTCTCTTCTCTGTCGACACTATCTTCCTCACCCTACATACCATGTATGTGCTGAGAACTCAGAATTTTCTCTTTAGTCCCTTTAGTCACTCTCCTTTGAGTGCCAGTCCCTGATCACTATCTGTCAGCTTGACATCTCCACTGGAATGGCTCACAGGTAACTCAAACTTAGTGTGTTCAAAACTGGGCTTGACACGCCTTTACCAACCCAAAGCCAGTCCTTCCCTAGTTTTACTCATCTCAGTATTTAGCACCAATATGTAAGCTGTTGCTCAATTCAGAAATAGGGAAATCATCCTCGATTCATCACGAAATTTTATAGAAACCCCCACCAGAAACCATATTGCAGATGTATTTGCTTCTCCCCATTTCCCACGATAATAACCCACCCAACTAGCCCATCAGTTCTAATTTCCAACGATAGCCTCATCCCTGGTTGTCTCGCTTCTTCTGTTGCTCTCCCCTCCAACCTGTTTTTCATAAATAGCCAGAGCAGCACTGTCTCATAGAAATATAAAGTCACCACCTACGTAGTTTTAAATTTTCTAGTAGCCACATTAAACTAAAAAAAAGCAGGTGAAATTAATTTTGATGATTAACCAAACATATGCAAATATATCAACATGTAATCAATACTAGTGAGATATCTTACATTTTAATGTAATTTTGTTATTTTTTTAAAGATTTTATTTATTTATTTGACAGAGAGAAAGACAGCGAGAGAGGGAACACAAGCAGGGGGAGTGGGAGAGGGACAAGCAGGCTTCCTGATAAGCAGGGAGCCGGATGTGGGGCTTGAGCCCAGACCCCGGGATCATGACCTGAGCCGAAGGCAGACGTTTAACAACTGAGCCACCCAGGTGCCCCAAGAGTGATCTTTTTAGAGTAAGCTGGGTTAGGTCATCACCTGCTTAATCACCACTCCTCAGTGGCTTCACAGGGCACTTGGAACAAAACCTAAGCTCCTCAGCATGACCTAGCCATATTTTTTCAACATCTTCAGCATGCCCGGGTCTTTTCTCTTTTTGTTCATTTTGCTTCAGCCACCTCAGCGTCCTTTCCGTTCCGAGAACACACCAGATTTCTGTCTCCGTCTATGGCTGGCTCCTTACCCTCAAACTGCCGCTCAAATAGTGACTCCTCAGACCTGTATCTGAGGATCATTGATCCTCAGTTATCATTGATCACAGCATTCTGCTTGTTACCCACAGCGCGCTTTCTTCAGTTCGTGATTATATATTTATTAATCAGTTTATTGTCTATCTCCCCTATTAGACTGTAAATTTTATGAAGGAAAGAATTATCTCCAGCACTGTACTGATTCTGGCTCTAGCTGACACTCAATAAATATTTGTCGAATATATGAATATCTGGGCACCCTCCCCCACACCCTCATTGAGGGAACTAAGAAGCAAATTGATTTCAGTAGTGCTGTGTATCAAATGACAATAAATGCATGATAAATAAATACATCACGGCTAGAAGAGATTCTTTCCCATTAACCAAAGAAAGGTTTGAATGTAGGCAAACTTAGATTCTGTTGGTTATCTTTCTTTTTTTAAGAGATCTTAATTATTTACTCTGTAAATAAAGCAATTTCCCTGAAAAAAGTTCTAAGGGGAGTGGTGCCTCTGGGAATCCCCACATCTTAATATAATGGCTCCGTGAAAGGTGAACTCTTCCTCTATGAGACAGAACCAGAGACACCAAAACCTCTATGGCTTTGGGGAAAGGCAGCTGGAAGATGGATGAAGGCTCTGATCCCAACCTAGGGTGATTACTAATGTGTTCACTCATTCAGTGAGTGTTTATGAATGCCTTCATAGCAGGCATTGTTCTAGGCTCTGGGGATACAACAAAACCAACAGGCACACAATTCCGTCCTCGCGGAGCTTATGTTCTAGTAAGGGAGATAGATAGTAAATAAGAAACTGATTTTATATTGTTAGATAGTGGTAAGCTCTAGGAAAGAAAATCGAGCCAGGAGAGGGGCTGGAAGGATAGGGCTTACAGTTTTAGGTAGGGTGACCAGACAATGCCTCACCCATATGGTAACATTTGCATACAGCACTGGAGGTGAGGGAGCGGCCCAGGTAGCCGGCTGAGGTAAGAGAGTTCCAGCGTTAAGGGGACAGCAAGGAGGCCAATGTGGCTGGAGAAGAGTGAATGATAAGGAGAAAATGTGGCGATGAGGTCACAGATGTTGGCAATCAGTGGATAGATCCGGGAGAGCCCGAAGTAGGCCATTGTAAGGACTTCGGTTTTTAGTCCCGGTGAGGTGCAAAGTCAGTGGAGGGCTATGGGCAGACGAGGGACACGGTTCTGACTTAATTTTAGAACGATTACTCTCCCCTATGTGCTGAAACTAGTGAATGAATGAATGGAAGGAAATGGGGCAAGAAAGAAAATAGAACTAGTAGGCCTTCACTGAACCTGGAACCCAAGAAACAACGCTAGAACGATCTCTTAAAAAGAAGTGTACCACCCGATCACTTTCTCACTACATTAAAAAGGATGACAACCCACTTAAGGTGCCTGATTGCTCGCTTCCGTTCCCTCCTTGGGCTGGCGTGACTTCAGGAGGGGCGGGGAAGACACTTGAGCTCCCCGGAGAAAAGCAGCTGGTTGCTGCTGAGGCCGGAGCAGGACCTGAAGCTGCCCCTTTGTCACTAAAAACCTGAGCCTTTTCAGTTTAGTCAATGACGGCCTTGGCTGGGGAATGTTAGGGAAGCCTGCCGAGTTTACAGTCAGCCTCTGTCAGCCTAGACAACCTTTGAGAGAGTAGCATATCTTTTGAATTTGAAGAAATGAGAGCTAACATTTCTCGTTAGTACAACAAGCCGACTATGTTAAAATGTGTTGCTGAATCTATTCTGTTCCAACCGTGAGAAAGCAAGACGTCCATAAACAGAAAGGAAGATGTAATTGTGGGGTTAAGGACTTAAGGAGCTCCAAAATGGCTTCTCTAGATAAATTTATCTCTGCTAATCATTGTTTACCCCTGTTGTAGTCTTTTAATTTTTTTTTAGAATGGAAATGAACTTTTTTCTGGTTATAAAAAAATACATGCACATGGTTAAAAATGTAAGCAGTACAAAAATACACAACGCTAAGAAATAATATAGACACGTAAAGTCTCAATAATATAACATGTAAGGTCTTTCCTAAATTCATCTACATATTTGACCCTGTCACAATAAAAATGCTGTCAGATTTTTTTTTTAACAAGGCAGAGCAATGCTAAAAAGTAAATGCTGAAAGCAAATATGCAAAAATAGTGATGAAAATTCTGAAAGAGAAAAATAACAGGGTAAAATTCGCCCTAGCAAATTAAAATATATTAAAAAATTACTGTAATGAAAAGTTTGGTACTGGTACAGGAATAGACAGATTGGTGGTATAAAATAGTATCCAGAATTAGACCCAAGTATACATGCAAATTGACTGTAAGATAAAAGAAGAATTTCAAGATTTGAGGGGAAAAGATGATTAATAAATAGAGTTGGGACATTTAGCTTACTATTTGGAAAATAAAATAAAATCAGATTCTATTTTGGGGAGTAGGGTCTTTAAAAAGGTAATTAAGTTAAAATAAGGTCATTGCGGTGGGTCCTAACCCAATCTGACTGGTGTTCATAGAAGAAAAGGAGGTTAGGGGCGCCTGGGTGGCACAGCGGTTAAGCGCCTGCCTTCGGCTCAGGGCGTGATCCCGGCGTTCTGGGATCGAGCCCCACATCAGGCTCCTCCTCTAAGAGCCTGCTTCTTCCTCTCCCATTCCCCCTGCTTGTGTTCCCTCTCTCGCTGGCTGTCTCTATCTCTGTCAAATAAATAAATAAAATCTTTAAAAAAAAAAAAAAAAAAAGAAGAAAAGGAGGTTAGGACACAGAGACAAGAAAGACCATGTGAAGACACAGGGAGCGGGCCGCCATCTACAAGCCAAGGAGAGAGGCGTCAGAAGAAACCAACCCTCCCGACCCCTTGATCTTAGATTTCTGGCGTCCAGACCAGAGAGGAAATAAACTTCTGTTGTTTAAGCCACACAGTTTGTGGTACTTTGTTATGACAGCCCTAGCAAATTAATACAGGGGACTAAAATCTTTCTCGTCAAGATACGAAATTCAGAAGTCATTAAAGAAATGATCGGTAAGTTTGACTACATAACCATTTAAAATTTCTGCACAGAAATAAAAACGTACAACAACAATTAAAAAACACCCCAAGGAGCACCTGGGTGGCTCAGTCAGTTAAGCATCTGCCTTTGGCTCAGGTCGTGATCCCAGTGTCCTAGGATTGAGCCCCACGTAGGGCTCTCTGCTTGGTGGAGCCTGCTTCTCCCTCTCCTTCTGCCCGCCGCTCCACCTGCTTGTGCTCTCTCTCTGTCAAATAAATAAATAGGGGCACCTGGGTGGCGCAGTTCTTAAGCGTCTGCCTTCGGCTCAGGGCGTGATCCCAGCGTTCTGGGATCGAGCCCCATGTCAGGCTCCTCCGCTGGGAGCCTGCTTCTTCCTCTCCCACTCCCCCTGCTTGTGTTCCCTCTCTCGCTGGCTGTCTCTATCTCTGTCAAATAAATAAATAAAATCTTAAAAATAAATAAATAAATAAATAAATAAATAAACAAATAAATAAATAAATAAAATCTTTAAAGAAAAAATAAACCCAAATTAAAAAGACAACAAGCTGGGGGAAAAAATATGATATCCAGAAGGGCTAATCTCCTTAATTAAGAAGAAAAAAGAAAAAGAGCCCAGGATTGCTAGATCTATTTTTATTTATTTACTTCTCTTTCTTTCAACAAAAGCTGGAAAACCTACATTTTATGTGATATCTCCTGGTGGTTTCACACTGAATACTAATTAAATTTTTTTTTTGATTCTCAAACATGGATTTATTGTCACAAATACTGAAATAGAACACACGGACTAAGGGATAACATCTCATTTAATTTTATGCTTATTCACAGTGGCAATATAATTATGTATACTAAATCACTAAAAAGTTAAACAAGCAAGTTAGAAAAGCTAAGTCATTTCGTAAGTGGTGGGTAAACTTATTTGATAAATTCTACCTTGACAAGGAAGAAACGTGGAATACTTTATAAATAGCATTTTTGGTGAGGATTTGAGACTTAATCATTTTCAAATAACTAAAAAGAATATTACTGCTTATTTCATTGTGTATATTTTCAGGAAAATTTAGACTTTTTTTTTTTTTTTTTTTTTTTAGGGTTTCAGGGGGGTGGGGGATTGGGCTGGGCTGGTGAAGGCTACTAATTTAAATTTTAAACACTGTATAAGCCAACACTGTATGGGGTTCCTACTTTAGGACCTCTAGCCTAGATTACCACCACAGGGGGCCTTCCCTTCAGCAGATGAGTCCAAAGTGGGCTGTGAGACTCTTTTAAGATCTCACCGCCATTGAGAGATACAGAATGAGGGTTTCTTCTTAGTCATCCAGAATCTCTGTCTCTCTCTCTCTGTCTCATACACATGCATGCATGCATACCTTAGTATTAACTCTCAAATATAGTTTGTAGCTACTTTGTGGAAGAAAACCATTTCCCCATACGCGACATAGTATTTACAGACCTTCTCTGCCCAAACGGGAATAGCTTTCTGTTGTTGGTGCTGAGCTGTCAGTCACTTCCTTTCCCCCTCACCTTAAATGGTAAATAGAAGCCTTAGAGGCCCTACCTGCACAGGAAACGGGAGCCTTGACGGGGCTGTCAGTTGATTGATGGATACACTGAGAAGCTAAAGTAGCTTTAAAAGAAAAACTCTCTCTGTACTTTAAGCCAAATCACATTCCCAGGCAGACATCTCTAGAAGGGAAGGAGGAAATGGGAGAGTTTATGACCCACTTGCACAAGGACCTCCTCCTATGACTAAGTGTGAGGTGAGAGTAGATGTAGTGTGCCTGTTTGTGGAGGGCCAGGGAGGGGGACGTGTGTGGGATTTATAATTTGGAATTTTAACTATGGTTAATTTGGGTAGTGGGATTTGGGATGACTTTTATTTTCTTCTATTTAATTTTTATATTTTTTACAGTGAACTCGAGTTGCTTTTATAACAGGAGAAAGAACAATAAATGTCATAAAAGTGTATTGTATGTAAACCTTATCTTACTAACTAGACTATATAAATTCTCTGAGAGAGAGACACACATTTTTTTTTATCTTTTCCCATATGTATATTTTAGGGCTCGTGATAGGCACTTAAACTGCTGATAGCCGTTAATTTGGAGTCTTTTTCAGAACTAGCCCTGATTAAAGTCACATAGGCAGAATAAGTCTTGCCTGGGTCAGAATGATTCTTGAGGATCCGTCTGAAAAGCAGAATCCGTGGGTTAGATATGTATTATCCTATAGTGATCTCCTAGGCACGTTATCATGCTCAGTGGGCACCCAGCCTCACAATGCTATATTCTAGAGCTTTGCACCAGGAGTCTGCTATTTGGTATTACTTTAAACTTCAGATAGTGCTTACTGGTTTACAAGATCCATCTGTCTCTATCTATCTATTATCTCTGTCTATCTATCTATCTATCTATCTATCTATCTATCTATCTATCTATCATCTTCTAGCATTACTGTGAGGTTTAATGAGATAATGTGAAGTACCCAATACAATGCTTAGTACATAGTGAGAACTCCATGCATATAAGCACTACCTTCCGCTCTACTCTCCCACTTTGCAGCTAAGCTGAAAGAAGGCACAAAGCCAAAGGAGAGATGAATGGATGACAGCTGGCAATAAGAGAGATGTTAGTCAAATTCCACAGGATTAGATGGCTGTGAATCAGAGGTGTCAAGGTCCGCTCCCAAGATTCCAAAGAGCAACTTTGAGTCTTGCAAGAAAAGTTGGTGAGGAGAGGGATAAGTGAGAGGTCTGCTGGAAGAAAGAGGAAGTAATTATTCCTAGCAGAGGGTGAAATTGGTTCTTGGGATGCCTTCACTATGAGTGTTGGCCAGCATTGGATTAGCCCAAGGGTATTTAGAGATCTGTGTATCTCATTGGGTCATCTGCATTTTACTGAGGAATAGGAAGATTAATTGCAGGCACCTGCCAGTCTGTTCATCCCACTTAATGCCACCAAGCCTGGAAAGTCCTCTCACATTCCAGAATCTGCTCAGTCTCCTGCTTTGATGAAGTTTACCCCATCTGTCTGGAAAAAGGCAGCTCAGGCCACATTTTTCCCAAGCAATACAAAAAGCCAATCTCAACAAAGTTAGAAGTTTGTCCTAAAAATCTGGAAGATTACTTAAGAGATATTTCAGCAACCTACGTCTTCAGTAAGGCTCCCCTGAAACAGATAGAAAGAAGAGAAATTACAACTGATAACAAAGAAATATAAGGAATCACAAGAGACTACTATGAATAATTATATGCCAATAAACTGGACAACCTAGAAGAAGTAGATAAATTCCTAGAAACATAAAATCTTCCAAGACTGAATCATAAAGATGTAAAAAAATCTGAATAGATCAATTACTAGTCGAGGAGATTAAATCGGTAATCAAAAAACTTCCAACAAACAGAAGTCCAGGACTAGAAACCTTCCCTGATGAATTCTATAAAACATTCGAAGAAGATTCAATACCTAGCCTTTTTTTAAACTCTTCCAAAAAACTGAAGAGAGGGAATGCTTCCAAACTCATTTTATGAGGGCAACATTATGCTGATACTAAAACCAGACAAGGACACCACAGGAAAGAAAGAAGGAAAGAAAGAAAGAAAGAAGGAAAGAAAGAAAGAAAGAAAGAAAGAAAGAAAGAAAGAAAGAAAGAAAGAAAGAAGAAAAGAGGAAGGAAGGAAGGAAGGAAGGAAGGAAGGAAGGAAGGAAGGAAGAAAGGAAGGAAGGAAGGGGAAGGGAGGGAAGAGAAGGGAAGGGAAGGGAAAAGAGAATTACGGGTCAATATCATGGGTCAACATAAATGAAAAAGCCCTCAACAAAATATTAGTAAGCTGATTCAACAATAAATTCAAAGGTTCAAACACCATGATCAAATGGGACTTATTCCAGGGATGCAAAGATGATCGAACATCCACTAATCAATCAATCAATATGATATATCACATTAACCAAATGAACAATAAAAATCGTATGATTATTTCAATTAATGCAGAAAAAGCATTTGATAATATTCAACATAAATTTATGATAAAAACCCTTAACAAAGTAGATACAGATGTAACGAATCTCAATAGATTAAAGACCATATATGACAAGTCCACAGCTAATACCCAACAGCAAAAAGCAGAGAGCTTTCCCCTTAAGATTAGGAGCAAGGCAGAGATACCCACTCTTGCCACTTTTATTCAACATAGTATTGGAAGTCCTAGCCGAGCACTTAGGCAGGAAAAATAAACAAAAGTCATCCAAATGGGAAAGGGAGAAGTAAAACGATCACTATTTGCAGGTGACATGATTTTATATGTAGAAAACCTTAAAGACTTCACAAAAAAATTGTTAGAAGTAACAAATTCAGTAAAGCTACAAAATCAACATGCAAAAATCAGTTGCATTTTTATACACTAACATTAAGCTAGCAGAAAGAGAAATTAAGAAAACAATCCCATTCACAATTACATCAAAAAGAATAAAATACCTAGGAATAAATTTAACCAAGGAGGTGAAAGGTATGCATTGCAAACTATAAGACATTGATGAAAGAAATTAAAGAAGACACAAATAAATGGAAAGCTATCTTATGCTCATGGATTAGAAGAATTAATTTTGTAAAAATGTCCGTATTACCTCAAGTAGCCTATAATTCAATGCAATCCCTACCAAAGTTCCAACAGCATTTTTCACAGAAGTAAAGCAAACAATTCTGAAATTTGTATGGAACCACACAAAATCCCAAATAGCCAAAGTAATGTTGAGGAAGAAGAACAAAGGCTTCATCCTCCCTGATTTCAAACTGTATTATGAAGCTATAGTAACCAAAACAGTATAGTATTTGTATAAAAACAGACACATAGGTCAATGAAACAGAATAGAGAGCCCAGAAATAAACCCAGCATATATGGTCAATTAATTTATGACACAGGAAGCAAGAATATACAACGGGGAAAGGATGGCCTCTTCAATAAATGGTATTGGAAAGACTGGAAACCACACACAAAAGAAGAAAATTGGACCACCATCTTACACCAAACACAAAACTTAACTCAAAATAGATTTTAAAAGCTTGAATGTAAGACCGTAAACCATGAAACTCCTAGAAGAAAACAGTAAGTTCCTTGACATCATTCTGGGTGATATATATTTTTGGGTTTGACTCTAAAGGCAGTGGCAACAAAAGCAAAAATAAAAAATTGGGACTGCATCAAACTAAAAAGATTCTGCAGAGCAAAGGAAACCACCAACGAATTGAAAAGGCAACCTACTGAATGGGAGTACATAGTTGTAAATCACATATCCATTAAGGGGTTAATATCCAAAATATATAAAGAATTCATATGCCCAATAACAAAGGAACAAAGAAATTTCATTTAAAAATGGGCAGAGTAGGGATCCCTGGGTGGCTCAGTCAGTTGGGTGTCTGCCTTCGGCTTGGGTCGTGACCCTGCTCAGTGGGGAGCCTGTTCCTCCCTCTGCCTGCTGCTTTCCCTGCTTGTGTGGTCTCTCTCTCTGACAAATAAATGAATAAAATCTTAAAAAAAGAAAAAAAGAAAAGAAAATAGCTTTCTTAAAAAAAAGGGGGGTGGCAGAGTATCTGAATAAACATTTTTCCAAAGAAGATATACAGATGGCCAACAGACACATGAAAAGATGCTGAATATTACTCATCATCAGGGAAATGCAAATCAAAACCATAGTGAGATACCACCTCACATCTGTCAGAATGGCTGTTATCAAAAAGACAAGAAAACAAGTGTTGGCAAGGATGTGGTGAAAAAGGAACCCTTGTACACCGTTGGTGGGAATGTAAATTGGTACAGCTACTATCTAAACAGTATGGAGATTCCTCAAAAAATTAAAAATAGAACTACCATTTGATTCAGCAACTACACTTCTGCGTATTCAAAGAAAATGAAAACATTAATTTGAAAAGATATATGAACCCCCATGTTCATTGTAACATTATTTATCAAGATATGGAAACAACCTAAAAATTCATTGATAGTTGAATGGGTAAAGGAAATGTGATTAATATATGTGTGTGTGTATGTGAGATACATAACACTTTTTAGATATACCACAATATATTATATATACTACATTATATATATATAAATATAAATACATATATAAATATATATATAATGGAATAGTACTCAGCCATAAAAAAGAATGATACCTTGCCATTTGCAACAACATATGGACATGGACCTTGAAGGCATTATGCTAAGTGAAATAAGTCAGAGAAAGACAAACACCGTATGATTTCACTTATATGTGGAATCTAAAAACAAACAAAGAAAACAAAAAAATTCACAGATACAGAGAACAGATTGGTTACCAGAGGGAAGGCGGATGAGGGAATAGGTAAAATGGATGAAGGGAATCAAGAGACACAAACTTCCAGTTATAAAATAAATAAGTCACGGGGATGTAATGTACAGCATGGTGACTACAGTTAATATTGTATTGCAGATTTGAAAGTTGCTAAGAAAGGGTGCTTGGGTGGCTCAGTTGGTTAAGCATCTGCTTTGGCTCAGGTCATGATTCTGGAGTCCTGGGAATGAGCCCTGCATCAGGCTCCCTGCTCAACGGGGAGTCTGGTTCTCCCTCTCCCTCTACTCCTCTCCCAGCTTGTGTTCACTCTCTCTATCAAATAAATAAATAAGATCTTTTTTTAAAAAAGTTGCTAAGAAAGTAAATCTTAAAAGTTCTCAACACATGAAAAAACTTTTTTCGTAACTTTGTATGGTAACTAGACTTACTGTGGTGATCATTTCACAATATATACAAATGTCAAGTCATTATTTCGTATACGTGAAATGAATATAATTTGTATGTCAGTTATACTTCAATTAACAAAAAAGGTCAGGCTATCTTTTCTTGCCAAAACACAACCATAATCATTTTTCCTCCTTGATTTAATCCTATAGGAGTTTTTGAGTAGTTTTGAAAAACTTTTCAAGAAGCAGGACAATCCATCCATTCCTGCGTTGTCCAATATAGGACACCCAGTTAAATTCGAATTTCAGATAAATAGAGAAAATTTTTGTAATGTGTGTCCCATGCATTATTTGGGATACACTTAAACTATAAATTCATCTGTTGCTAATCTGAAATTAATAATTAACTGGAGGGATGCCTGGGTGGCTCAGTTAGTTGGGTGTCTGCCTTTGGCTTGGGTCATGATCCTGGGGTCCTGGGGTCCAGTTCTGTGTTGGGCTCCCTCCTCGATGGGGAGAGAAGCTTGCTTCTCCCTCTGCCCCTCCCCCGATTGTGCTCACTCTCTCTCAAATGAATAAATAAAATCTTTAAAAAAAAATTAACTGGATATCCTGGGTGGCTCAGACGGTTGAGCATCTGACCCTTGATTTCGGCTAGGGTCATGATCATAGGTTTGGGCCCCTGTTGGGCTCCACACTCAGCAGGAAGTCTGCTTCTCTCCTTCCCCCCCACTCCACCTCTCCCCTTGCTTATGCTGGCTCTCTCTCCCTAGAATAAATGAATAAATAAATCTTTAAAAAAATAATTAACAGGACATCCTATATTTTTATTTGCTAAATCTATAACCTGGAACGTTTGGCTATCTAAATTTAAATCAATTAAACTTGAAAAAATTTTTTAAGTTTAATTTCTCAGTCTTACTAGCCATATTTCAAGAGCTCAATAGCCACACATGTGGTTAATGGTTATCATTTTGAGCAGCATAGGTATAGAACATTTCATCATTGCAGAAAGTTCGATTGAACTCCACTTTTGCCAAACAAAAGATAGATGGAAAGGTTTGTGTATTTCATAGTTTACAAAAAAAAATTATATTTGGGGCTGGAGAACTGCCAGCACACCCCAGCTGGACCCTTCTAACACAGCCAAGAAGCCATAGTCTTCATGTTCCAGCTATTATTCTTGCTGAATATGCAAGTTATGTGATTAAAAGGTAGAAGGATCTCTGTTTTAGCTAAATGAGTCTTATATATAAGAGAAGCAGCTTTGCAATCTACATTTGTGGGTGAAGTTTCTTGCTTTTCTCCTGCGACTAACAGGAAATAAATTAGCTAGCCAATCAGAGCAAACCAAAATTTAAAAGGTTCTAGATGAAAAGTGAATGTGTTGCTACCTGACTTATTAATATCATTATTCATAGATTTTTCTAAATTAATAATCAGAGAACATCATCAATCAGAACATCAGTTTATAACCCAAGTCTGTGATGAATTTGGTGAACACAGCAGATGTATTCCCTCTCTTAATTAGCCTTTTGGGAAAAACCATGTTTTGAATTGCTGCCTGCAGCCCTGGGAATCTTCTACAAACCAGGCTAAGATTAAGCTCTAAAAGAGATCCATACCAAAAGCTGATTTTTACATAGGATTTGATGAATCTTGAACAGAAACTGGCTAACACGCAAGATGTAACCAGCTAAAGAATGAAACTGTCATCATCAAAGGGAGAAACCATTTAAGGATCTGACGCAAACACATTAAAAAGCTGTACATCAAAAACTTGTCAAACACAAAATTAAATGCAGATGACTTTAATTTTAAAATATTGCTGCCTACGTGACAGAATTGATATCATTATTATGTAAGAAATTCTTACAGATCAATAAGAAAAAAACAATGTCTCAGTAGAAAAATGACCAAAGGATAAGCAAGTCACAACACAAAAAATACAAAAGGCTAATAAACATTTAATGTCTAGAGTAGTACCTGTCACATAGTTGGCACTCAGTAAATATCCACTGCATGAATGAATGAATGTTAAAAAATGTTTGATTTCAAGACTAAGCAAAGAACTGCAAATTAAAAGAATGGTGAAATACCATTTTCACCTGTCAGCTTTGCAACAGTGAAAACTAATATCCAGTGTTGATGGGAGGGTAGAGTGGTATAAACTTTTTGCAGGGAAAGGTGACAATATGGAAAAAAGCTTTGTCTGAAACTTTGACACAGCAATTTCTTTTTTTAAAAGATTTTATTTATTTATTTATTTATTTATTTATTTATTTATTTATTTGGGAGAGAGAGAGAGAGCGAGTGAGCAGCAGGGAAAGGGAGAAAGAATCTGAAGCAGACTCCCTGCTGAGTGCAGAGCCTGACATGAGGCTGGCTGGATCCCACCACTGCGAGATCATGACATGAGCCAAAACCAAGAGTTGGAGGCTTAACTGGCTGAGACACTCAGGCACCCACCCCCTTCTTAAAAGATTTTATTTATTTATTTGACACAGCAATTTCTAGGAAGTTGTTCTAAGAGAATTCTTTGAAGTACCCATACCTATGTATACGATGGTAAGGTAGATGATACGTATTTTTTGTTGTTTGTTGGGTCATTCTTTATAATGTACCCTCCAGGGCTTAGTGGTTGATACATAGACACAGGATGCAACCAAGTCAGGCCACTCCTTCTACAGAATTATCCAAACTGGAGATAGAAAATGAGTTTCCTCTTGGTCCTTGGCATGTTGGCTTTGGGGTCAGCTCTAGAGCAGACAGTGACCATGTCCTCCACTAGAATGTGGTCAATGTATAGAAGTAGAAAGATTGAAAGATGGAGGGAGAGAGAAAGACAAAGTATTCTAGTGTAATTTGAGTCAATAGATCCAGTCAACCCTAAGGCTAGTATAGATTCTTCGTTTCTGTGGTTATATTCTGTGAGCCAATTAATTCTGTGTTTCTGCTAAATTCACATGAGCGTGGGCTTACACTTCCTACGAAGATGGACTAACAGGGGCCAAATTTATCCTTTCACCCCAAACAACTAAAAACCTAGACAAAATGTTTTTTTTTTTAATAACTATTTTCAGGACATTGGACACCAAGCCATGAAAAACAATGATCCCTGAGAGATGGGAAACAAATGAGGTAAGCCCCTATGATTGCCCAGCGTACTGCCTTGAGAGAATTTCCACATGGTGGCACAGAAAAGTGGAATCTATGTAGAGCCTGGCAGATTCCCTGGGGCGAGGAGATGGAGCAGAGAGTCTAGGGAGATCAAGACAGCTAGAGTTTGTAAGGTGGAATACCAGAGAGGAGACTACTACACACAGAGAGAAAAATGACTAACAGCAACAACAAAAATCTAGAGATCTTCACAAGGTCCCTTTCAAGTACTCAACAGAATACTTGAGCACATGAGTGTGAGGAAGTTGTTTAAGGCCAGGTAAAGAACCACCTGGAAGTATTGTGGGAACAGTAACTAGAACTCATCAGGGACAGAACAGTGCCTGTTCCCACCAGCCAGATAGGAAATCTCATAATTCACAGGGCATTAAGTGAAGTACTCAGAAGGACCTTACCTCAGTTGTAGAGCAAAACTGGCCCTAGACTAAAGGCTGCTCTGGTCGTGCTTAACACATTTTAAAAGCAAGACTTGAAAGGATCAAACTGTTTCTAAATAACTGTGCTCCGGAACAAACTCAAGAATACTTACGGAACTACATACATACCCAGCACTCAACAAGGTAAATTCACAAGGAACAGCATTAATAAAAATCACTGGACGTACGGAGAAGCAGGAAAATATGAACCATAACGAGGAAAGTAATTCATCAGACTGACCCAGAAGTGATGCAGATGTTAGGATTAGAAGGCAACGGGGGGCCTGGGCAGTTCAGTCAGTTGGGCGCCTGACTCTTGGTTTTAGCTCAGGTCATGATCTCAGGGTCATGGGATTGGGCCCAGCCACGGACTCGGTGCTCAGCACTGAATCTGCTACAGAGTTTCTCCCTCTCCCTTTGCCCCTACCCCCGCTGGTGCTCTCTCACCTTCTCTCTGAAATAAAAATAAATAAATAAAATCTTAAAAACAGGAATTAGCAGGCAAGAACATTACAACAGTTATTATAAATTTACTCCGTGGGTTCGAAAGGCTAGAGGAAAAATCAGATATATTAAATAGAGACATGAAAGATATTTTTAGAGGCCCAATTGAACTTTTAGAAATGAAAATTATAATGTATGAGATGATTACTATACTGGCTGGAATTAATGGTATATTATCCATAATGTTTTCAAAGTTCATCCATATTGTACGAGTATTAGTGCTTCTTCCTTTTTTTATGCCCAAATACGATCTCATGGTATGGATAGGCCACATTTCCTTTATCCACTCATTAGTTGATGGGCATTTGGATTGTTTCTACCTGTTGGCGATTGTGAATAATGCTGCTGTGAACATTCATGCACAAGGTTTTGTGCGGACATGGGTTTTATTTCTCCCGGCTATGTACCTTGATGTGGAATTTTTATAAACTTCTTTATCCTTTTGATCTCCATTTGTCGAATATATAAATAGTCTAATTGTACCTGGAATTGCGGGAATTGCCTCATAACTCTGTATGTAACTGTTTGAGGAAGTGACAGTTTTCCAAAGCAGCTCTACTACTTTATGTTCCTACTAACAGTGGAGTCCTATATACCTATTTTTGTTGTTGCTTTTGGTGTCCCATGTAAGAAATCTTTGCCTAACTAAAGGTCACAAAGATTCACTCCTATGTTTTCTTCTAGTAAGTGTTTTATAGATTTAGCTCTTCCATTTGGGTTTATGGTCCATTTTGATTTATTTGTGTGTGTGGTGTGAAGTAGATATTCAATTTCGTTCTTTTGCCTGTGGCTATCCGATTGTTCCAGGACCTTAATCATTGAAAAGACTTTTCTTTCCCATTGAGTGGTCTTGGCATTCTTTTTTTTTTTTTTTTTTTTTTGAGAAAGAGAGAGAGCCTGCATGTGGGGGGAGGGGGTTAGAGGTAGAGGGAGAATCTTAGGCAGGCTCCATGCCCAGCGTAGAGCCTGATGTGGAGCTCAATCTCAGGACCCTGAGATCATGACCTGAGCTGAAATCGAGAATCAGCTCTTAACTGACTGAGCCACCCAGGCACTCTGGTCTTGGCATTCTTGTTGAAAATCAGCTAATCGTAAATGTGAGAGGTTATTTTTTAGACTCTCAATTCTAGTCCATTGATCTGTATGTTTATCTGTATGCCAGTGCTGCCCTATGTTGAATGCTGTAGCTGTGTAGTGTGTTTTTGAAATCGGGAAGTGCAAGTGCTTTAACTTTGCTCTTCCAGATCGTTTGCTATTCCCTTGAGAGTCCATACAAATTTTAAGATCAGCTCATCAATTTTTGCAAAGAAACCAGCTGAGATTTTGGTAAGGATGATGGTGAACCTGTAGCTTGATTGGAGAATATTGTTGTCTTAACAATATTAACTCTTCCAATCAATGAACATGGGCTGTCTTTCTATTTATTTAGGTCTTCCTTGATTTCTTTTCACAGTGTTTTATAAGTTTTTGTGTATGAGTTTGCAGTTCTTTGGTAAATTTATTCCTAATTATTTTATTCTCTTGATGCTATTGTAAAAGAAATTGTTTTCTTAATTTGTTCACTGTTATTGTACAGAAATACAATTGATTTTTCTATATTGATGTTTTTTTTTTTTTTAAGGCATTTTAAAAAGAGAGAGGCAGGGGCACCCGGGTGGCTTAGTCAGTTAAATATCCAACTCTTGATTTCGGCTCAGGTCGTGATCTCATGAGTCGTGGGATCAAACTCTGTGTTGGGCTCTGTGCTCAGCAGGGAGTCTACTTGAAGATTCTGCCCAGCCCGCTCAACGTACACATTCTGTGTCTCTAAAAATAAATAAATAATTCTTTCTTTATTTTATTTTTTAAAGATTTTATTTATTTACTTGAGCGAGCACAAGCAGGAGGAGCAGCAGAGGGAGAGAGAGAAGCAGGCTCCCCACTGAACAGGGAGTCTGACCTGGGGCTCGGTCCATGAACAATTCTTTAAAAAGAGGGAGGCAAACCATAAGACAGACTCGTAACTATAGAGAACAAACGGAGGGTTGCTGGAGTGGAGGTGGGTGGGGGGATGGGATTAAATGGGTGATGGGTATTAAGAAGGGCACTTGTTGTGATGAGCACTGGGTATTGTATGTAAGTGATGAATTCTACTCCTAAAACTAATATTACACTATATGTCAGCTAACTGGAATTTATTTATTTATTTTTTAAGATTTTATTTATTTGTCAGAGAGAGCTCACAAGCTGGAAGGGTGGCAGGCAGAGGGAGAAGCAGGCTCCCTGCTGAACAAGGAGCCAGATGCGGGACTTGATCCCAGGACGAGGAATCATGACCTGAGCTGAAGGCAGACACTTAACTGACTGAGCCACCCAGGCATTCCAACTAACTGAAATTTAAATAAGAACTTGAAATTAAAAAAAATAATAAAGTCATTTTAAAATTTTAATTAGTATTGTTTACCAGTGGGGAGATGCAGTTTATTTACACCAGCAGCCACAGAGGCAAGAGGAATACACAGTTAGTTAGCAGTCTGTACAGGACGGACTACTTGGGCAAAAATAATAATCTCTAAAACGAAGGACAGTGGTGAGCTTCACACTTCCCCAGTGATCCCAGCATGTGATAATGCCAGGCAATGGCTTCTGGACGGGAGGTGGTGGGAACTAATGTATGGAAGAAAAAGCCACAAACCACAAAAATTTGTAAAGAACCCCTTCACCGCACACACACACGCACACACTCAGATACATAATAGAACTACAGGGTGATCAGTATGCTTAATTGAGGAAGGGAGGAAGGATAGGAATTCTGCTGTCAGAGGGAAGATAAATAGGGAAAGAAAGAATTCCTAACCACTGTCAACTACATGGTGGGGAGCGTTTACACCCCAGAAAAGAAAGGAGTAAGTTTACTCCCTCAGGACCCCTGTTGGACCTACCCTCCTCACACCCATCCAGGACAGGCCAAGGGCTACTGCCCTAATAATGGGAGGGCAAAAAACAAAAACCATAAGTAAGAGGGAGGTAATATAAACCAACCATTATTCAAAATTACTTTCTACTTCCTCCTCTTACCAAGAGAAAGATCAGAAAGGAAACAGAAAGGTCACAATCAGAATTCCCTCTCTGAAGGAAGAGTAGCTCATGACTTTACCTTCAGCCTGTTTCCAGACACTATTTGGAAGCAGGCCAGAGCTTCACTTAGACCCTTCTTTCCCTCCGCGTCCCCACAGAAGGAGCTGTCTATAAAGTCAAGCGCAGGTAACCCAAATTATTTTAGCTCTTGACAAGGCTTATCTTTCTTTCTTTCTTTTTTTTATTATGTTCAGTTAGCCACTGTGTAGTACATCATTAGTTTTTAATGAAGACTTAACTTTCTAAAAAATTATCACAATTCTTGGATTGAAGACCAGTCTGTAGCTAGACCTGAACCCTGATTAGGACAATTCTAGGGGAAGAATGCAATAATAGATAGTCTTTTGTTTTTATTTTTCTACACTGATCTTGTATCTTGTAAACTTGCTAAACTCGATATTAATTCTAGTAGTTATCTAGTAGATTTTTTAGGATTTTTTAAATATATAAGGTCACATCATCCACAAATAGACATAGTTTTCCTTTCCAATCCATTCTTGTTTCATTGCCCTGGCTTGAGCCTCCAGGACAATGTCGAACAGAACTGGCAAGAGCAGACATTTTTGTTTTGTCCCAGATCTTAGAGGAAAGCATTTAGTCTCCCACCACTAAGTATGATGTTAGCTACGGGTCTACATTATGTTTCTTTTTTCTTTTTTTTTTTTTTAAAGATTTTATTTATTTATTTGACAGAGACAGAGACAGCCAGCGAGAGAGGGAACACAAGCAGGGGGAGTGGGAGAGGAAGAGGCAGGCTCATAGCGGAGGAGCCTGATGTGGGGCTTGATTCCATAACGCCGGGATCACGCCCTGAGCCGAAGGCAGGCGTTTAACCGCTGTGCCACCCAGGCGCCCCTACATTATGTTTATTTTTTCTAATTAAGCATCTTGCTAAATTCATCCTGGTCATTCACCTATATTTTACACAAAATTGTGAAATTTACTAATCTCTCAATCATCTATTGAATATTTAGAATGAACAGAGCTAGTTTTATTCCCAGTATGTGTTGTACAAACACTTGAACCCAGCTACCAGTTTATTTCCATTTTGTGATGGCAGTAACAGCAGCAAAAGATAGTTTGACCATCACATTAACCTGCTTCAAGACTCTATTAAGCTTAATGCAGACATGGTGGAGGCATAGCACAGTTTTTATAGTCCCTTTAATGGCTATCTGGATGATCACAAGGCCTTGCACATAGTAGGTTCTCAATAAAAATGTGACGTATTGTTGCAGGTTAACTGATAATGGGAGAAGGAAGAACATGGAAAAACAAAATCCAAAGATAATCCAAAATTCAAGTTTTAGACAGTAATTTTTATCCCAGCATCCCTCCCCACATTTCTTCCCCTAAGCTTCTTAACCTTTTGTCTCCTTTATCACATATATAAGTAGCCTAAAAGATAGGCAGTCCAAGAGAGGAGAAAGGCTGAATAATCCACAAACATTCTAATCTGAACCTGAATTACGAAAAGGGGTTGGTATACATACTCTGGTTTTATAAGGAATTCTTACCATCAGGAAAATTAACTCCCTGTTGGGACTGGGGAGCCTTCTGTATGCAACAAGCATTTGCCAGCTTAAAAAGAATAGTGTAGATTTAACATGTCTGGCTAGTAAAAGAATATCAGAATCTCGGACAAATAATTTAGTTTCCTTAGGTCATAGTTTATTTATCTGTTTTATGATTCTATTTCAGAATAATTTTTTCCTCTAGGAGGTTAATATTTTATATGCTCCATTAAATATAACCAAAAAACCACAATGTAGAGAAAAACATTTTTCCTTTTTATATGGGGGTAGTGGGGAGTGGTGCTAGGGAATTTGTCTAACATTGACAAGGACCTTAGAGTTGAAAAGTCCTTGGTGGGCATCGAGACTGACCTACCGTCCAATGTGGAAATTCCCTTCAATATCACTAACTGAAGATCATCCAGCTTCTGCTAGAACATTTCCTGTAACAAGGAGTTCACTGGCTCACAGGACAGTTGATTCTAATTTAGGGCAGCTTTAATCATTACCAAATTCTTGCTTATGTTAAGCAGGAATCTGTCTCCTAGTAACTTCTACCCTTCTGCCCTTTGGAGCCATACAGAATAAATCTAATCCATTTTACATACTCAAGTCTTTTCAGACTATTTGAAGAATGTTATCATGCCCCCCCCAAAATTCTCTTATCCATGCTATGTTTCCTAGGTTTCTACTGTTTTTATAAGACATGGTTGCCAAGGCTTTTGCCATCCTGGGCTTTATTAACTGGGACTTGTTTTATCAGTTTCTTTAAAAATAGTGCTCAGAACTGAACACCATGTTATAGATTACTGGTTCTTTAAACTCTTTTTCTTTGATGGGGGAGAAGTCAAAGACACACTTGTGGGACTCCAGTGAAAACTAAGCATACTTTCCTTTTAAAAATATAGACAAAAAATTCATCATTTGCATAGACTGTTCAGGGAGTTTGAGAATTGTCTAAAGCCTGTATCTGTAGACCTCAATTATCAAGTGATATTTATGGCACATAATAGGTCTCTCACCTTCCTGAACTGAATATTTGATAAATTCTAAGGTTTCTTTTATCTCATGTTTGTTCATTTGAATATTCAGCTTGTCAGGGCACCTGGGTGGCTCAGTCGGGAGTTGTCTGCCCTCCGCTCAGGTCGTGATCCTGGAGTCCCGGATCGAGCCCTGCATCGGGCTCCCTGCTTAGCGGGGACTCTGCTCTCCCTCTGCCCCTCACCCCACCCGTGCTCTCTCTCAAATCAATCAATCAATTTTTTTTAAAGAAAATGAACATTCAGCTTATCAATTTTGGCAAATAGTGGACTTCCTTCCTGCCTTCTTACCTTCCTTCTTTCCTTTTCCTTTTTGTTGTTGTTATGAAATATCTCCAAAGTTTACTTGTACAGATGATTATTTAAATGCAAAGAATCTGTAAAATCTTATTTTGATCATTGGGACTCATTGTCCATGCCCGTTGAAATCTTTTAAAATATTGGTTTGATACAGTATTAATCGGCAATCTCTTCAAGGCTCATGTCATCTGAAAATTTAGTTCCTGTTTCTTTTAGTGTTTGTAGAAGACACTGATTAAATTGTTGAATGGTACAGGCAAAGGACAGACTTGTGTGGCATGTTCCTGAAGACCTTTCAGTATGTCACCTATATTTTTCGATACCTTTCAGTTCACATTTCTCCATCTTGTCCATAAAAATAACCCTAAGGGATTTTGTAATAAGCCTTGAGAAAAATAAAATGACACTCTGTCTTATGGCATTTTTTAAAAAAAAATTTACCAGGGTAGTACTCTTATCAGAAAAGGAAATGAGATGGGGTTCCTGCTGGTTCAGCTGGTGGAGTGTGTGACTCTTGATTTCAGGGTTGTAAATTTGAACCCCACATTAGGTGTAGAGATTACTTAAAAATAAAATCTTAGGGGAAAAAAAAAAAGAAAATGAAATGAGGATTATTACAAGGAGTTAGTTTTAGGGTTGATACATATTTACCATTTTATGCAGTTGTGGCACTCCAAAGAAGATTTATGCAACTCACAGCCTGGGGCTGTTCTGAATTTGTATCTACCTACTTATTGTTTTGACCTAACAACCTCTGAGATGGGTACTGTTGTCATCCCCACCTTAGAGATAAGGGAGAAGGCTGAGGGAGGCTTAGGAACTTGTACGAGTTAAAATGCTATTTATGGGACAGTCAGGGTTTGAACCCACATAGGTTTTTTTGTTGTTGTTTTTTGGTTTGTTGTTTTTTTTCCTTTTTTTTTTTTTGAGAATTCACGTGTGAATTTAGTTTCCTCTGTCATGATTTCTACCCTGCTTCCACAGCACATATAAACGGAATGAATAGAGCACTCTTAACACTTGCTTTTTTGCCCAGAAAAGTAGGCTTTAAGATAGGCAAGTTTCTTTTTAGCCAGTAAATACAAGGATGAAACATGCTAAGATTCAGTAAGACCCAGTGACCTGGTCTACAAGGAGGCTCTAATGTGGACACCAGAGAACATACTAGGCCAGTTTAACCACGGGCTGAGTGGCTGAACTCTTCCCTTTCTGTGTTGCAGTTTATCCCATCTCCTGTCTGCTTTATCCCATTCTTCTCCTTCCTCAGAGGGACTGTGGGAAAATGGAAATAAGAGTATGACTATGAGAAGGGCTTTGAGTTTGAAAGATACCAGGAAAATACAAGATACTGTTAAAATTGGTCTGTCCTGAACAATAACCCCTTAAAGACCAATTATCATAACCAGTTTGAGGATGCCATTGCATTTAAAAATATGGACAGGCACCCCCCACTGAGAAAACTATTTAATCCTAAATTAAAGGTGAGGATTAGGACTGCTGGCTTCATTTAAATTACGAGTTACATAAATTGCCAGCTGCTAGTTGAGGGATTATTGATGAGGGATTTTAACTGTGGAATGAACTGTTGTCAGAATTAGGCAGGTGAAACTATTTGACACAACATGGGCTGTCTCTGGTGCCTTTCTTTTTACGTGAAAAACTGTAAATAAAAACTGAGTGGGAAGGTCTTTTTTAAAATCCTACTTAATATTAAATAAATGCCAAAAGCTTATAGTGTTAGAAGCTGACAAGGTATCATAATATCTAAATGGATTTGTTGACCTTTAAAATGGAGCTTGGCTCTCGTGTCTATTTGTCACAATTTCCTACTTATTTCCTTCCCCACCTTTTCTCCATTGTCAACTCTTGTAATTCTCAACGGTCATGGAAAAAATATATTCGTTTGAGAGCCTTAATGTAACCAAAACAACACAGACTGGCAGGTCATCTCTCCTCCTTACTGAACTTTTCTTTTTTTTTTTTTAAGTTATAATTGACATACAACATTAGGTTAGTTTCAGATGTATAACACAATGATTCTATATTTGTATATATTGTGGAATGATCACCATAATAAGTCTAGTTAACATAACGTTTACTTTGGTAAACTGAAGTATTTCATTGGGGTTCATTACAGAGCTTCTACCAGTAAGAATAAAACCTTTAACACAAAGCTTGTTCCAACAAACAATTTCATCAAGATGTTCATTTTGGTCTTCCCCCTACTCCTCAAGAGAATGTTCTAGTGATAATATCCAGTCCAATTGTATATCTTCTACATGTGATTAAAATGCAACAGGATTATCAGACTGCATAGACTTCGAAGTGGTCTTCTTATGAAGTAAACTGTCTTTGGATTAGTGTGAAGAGAGAAAGCAAATTTTGGAAAGGAGGAATGAGTAAAATGATGAGTTAGGGTAAATCAGGTGACTGGGTGAGTCCAACTGGAGTGGAGAAGGAAAGCAAATGAAGCTCTAGATTTTATATTTGGTATTTAAATAATAATTTTTAAAAATCTTTCTTAAAGAAGGTCCATTGATGGGCCAGGCCTAGGAGAAAGGAAAAAAGCCTCTGGGGGCGTGAATTGGGTTGACATTTTACTCGACCTCTATTTCCCACTGCTCACAGCTTTCATTTTAGAGACAGATCTTCCAAAAGCGGGGCGCCTGGGTAGCGCAGTCGCAGTCATTAGGCGTCTGCCTTCGGCTCAGGGCGTGATCCTGGCATTGCAGGATCGAGTCCCACATCGGACTCCTCCGCTGGGAGCCTGCTTCTTCCTCTCCCACTCCCCTGCTGTGTTCCCTCTCTCGCTGGCTGTCTATCTCTGTCTAAGAAAAAAAAAATCTTCCAAAAGCATATTATATATAATAGTGAAATATTAGTAACAACTTAAAAGTCCAATAATGAAGTAGAGTTTAAATAAGTCTTGATTTAGGGACTCCTGGGTGGCTCAGTCGGTTGAACGGCTGCCTTCCACTCAGGTCATGATCTCAGGGTCCTGGGATCAAGTCCTATATCAGGCTCCCTGCTCAGTGGGGAGTCTGCTTCTCCCTCACCCTCTGCTTGTGCTCGCTCTCTCTCTCTCTCTCTGACAAGTAAATAAATAAAATCTGTTTAAAAAAGTCTTGGTTAAGACTATGCTGTTATTTAATCTCATAAAAGCCATCTATGAAAAGCCTACTGCAAATATTATTCTCAATGGGGAAAAGCTGGAAGCCTTTCCCTTAAGATCAGGAACTCGACAAGGATGCCCTCTCTCGCCACTATTATTCAACATAGTACTAGAAGTCCTTGCAACAGCAATCAGACGACAAAAAGGGATCAAAGGTATTCAAATCGGCAAAGAAGAAGTCAAAATGTCTCTCTTCGCAGATGACATGATACTCTATATGGAAAACCCAAAAGAAGCCACTCCGAAACTATTAGAAGTTATAGAGCAATTCAGTAATGTGGCGGGATACAAAATCAATGCTCAGAAATCAGTTGCATTTCTATACACGAATAACGAGACCGAAGAAAGAGAAATTAGGGAATCCATCCCATTTACAATAGCACCAAAAACCAAACGTTACCTTGGAATTAACTTAACCAGAGACGTAAAAGACCTATATTCTAGAAACTATAAATCACTCTTGAAAGACATTGAGGAAGACATAAAAAGATGGAAAGATATTCCATGCTCATGGATTGGAAGAATTAACATAGTTAAAATGTCCATGCTACCCAGAGCAATCTACACTTTCAATGCTATCCCGATCAAAATACCGAGGACATTTTTCAAAGAACTGGAACAAATAGTCCTTAAATTTGTATGGAAACAGAAAAGGCCCCGAATCTCCAAGGAACTGTTGAAAAGGAAAAACAAAGCTGGGGGCATCACAATGCCGGATTTCGAGCTGTACTACAAAGCTGTGATCACAAAGACAGCATGGTACTGGCACAAAAACAGACACATAGACCAATGGAACAGAACAGAGAACCCAGAAATGGACCCTCAGCTCTTTGGGCAACTAATATTTGATAAAGCAGGAAAAAACATCCGGTGGGAAAAAGATAGTCTCTTCAATAAATGGTGCTGGGAAAATTGGACAGCTACATGCAAAAGAATGAAACTTGACCACTCTCTCACACCATACACAAAAATAAACTGCAAATGGATGAAAGACCTCGAGGTGAGACAGGAATCCATCAAAATTCTAGAGGAGATCATAGGCAGCAACCTCTACGACATCGGCCAAAGCAAACTTTTTCATGATACATCCCCAAAGGCAAGAGAAACAAAAGATAAAATGAATTTATGGGACTTCATCAAGATTAAAAGTTTCTGCACAGCCAAGGAAACAGTCAGAAGAACTAAGAGGCAGCCCACGGAATGGGAGAATATATTTGCAAATGACACTACAGATAAAGGACTGGTATCCAAGATCTACAAAGAACTTTTCAAACTTAATACACGAGAAACAAATAAACAAATCAAAAAATGGGCAGAAGATATGAACAGACACTTTTCCAATGAAGACATACAAATGGCTAACAGATACATGAAAAAATGTTCAAAATCATTAGCCATCAAGGAAATTCAAATCAAAACAACACTGAGATACCACCTTACGCCAGTTTGAATGGCAAAAATAAACAAGGCAAGAAACAACAATTGTTGGAGAGGATGTGGAGAAAGGGGATCCCTCCTACATTGTTGGTGGGAATGCAAGTTGGTACAGCCACTCTGGAAAACAGTGTGGAGGTCCCTTACAAAGTTAAAAATTGAGCTACCCTATGATCCAGCCATTGCACTACTGGGTGTTTACCCCAAAGATACAGACGTAGTAAAGAGAAGGGCCATATGCACCCCAATGTTCGTAGCATCATTGTCCACAATAGCTAAATCGTGGAAGGAGCCGAGATGCCTTTCAACAGATGATTGGATTAAGAAGTTGTGGTCCATATATACAATGGAATATTACTCAGCTATCAGAAAGAACGAGTTCTCAACATTTGCTGCAACATGGACGGCACTGGAGGAGATAATGCTAAGTGAAATAAGTCAAGCAGAGAAAGACAACTATCATATGATTTCTCTCATCTATGGAACATAAGAACTAGGATGACCAGTAGGGGAAGAAAGGGATAAAGAAAGGGGGGGTAATCAGAAGGGGGAATGAAACATGAGAGACTATGGACTATGAGAAACAAACTGAGGGCCTCAGAGGGGAGGGGGGTGGGGGAATGGGATAGACCGGTGATGGGTAGTAAGGGGGGCACATATTGGATGGTGCACTGGGTGTTATACGCAACTAATGAATCATCGAGCCTTACATTGGAAACCGGGGATGTACTGTATGGTGACTAACATAATATAATAAAAAATCATTTAAAAAAATAAAAATAAATAAAAAAAGACTATGCTGTTATTTAAAATTACATTGTAAATAAAAATTAGCAATAATTTTGATGGTAATATGCAAATATAATCAAATTCTTAGGTAAAAAAAATACAGCACCATGTAAAAAGCATAAAAATAAAAACAAAAAATATTGGAAAATATTTTTGGGAAATATCTGATAGTGTGGTTATCTCTCTGTGGTAGAATTATGAGTGGTTTTATTTTTTTGTTTATTTTTATTTTCTAAATTTTCAAAAAAGAATATGTACACTGTTGGACTAATAAAACAATACCATTTTTAAAGACTCCAATAAATAAAAAGTTTTCTTGCCTTTAAAGAGATAAAATTATGTAATTTTTTAAAGTATGGCTTTTGCTGTTACAATGAACAGAATATTTATAAAAAACCTAGTTTATTGTATGAATATATGTGTGGGAGAGGTTTGGATACACAAAGTTAAGTTTAACATTTTGAATTAACCAATAGTTAACATCTGCTATGACCAGGGCCCCCTCACAGATATTGCAGAGGACAGAATATTATGAGGCACAGATCTTGTTTACAGAAGACTTACATCTGATTGTTGAAACAAGGCTTAACCCAGCAGAAATATCAATAAGAATCCTCATGACTAGCTGATGTGCTTTCCCATGAGTCATTTCATGATGTTTCATTCATGTAACTTGATGACCAGAAGATGCCTCTGGGGAGGACCTGTACACCTGAAAACATCTTAGCCAATCTTTTTTTGGAATATTATCTATCTCTAGGGAATAACCATGTATCACAGGAATCTGAAGAGGCATGACATTTTTTTTTCCATTAAAAAAATCGAATCAAAATCAACTCAGCATAAGACAGGGGCTAAATCTTTACAGGATTTTAATTTTCCCTTTGGGCCAGGCTTCAGCCTTTTGGGCCTCCTTCTGATTAGCACCCTTGACTTTATTTTTTCTAATCAAGACTTAACATTTGGGTTCTGACTCTCTTGGGTGGCTAATCCAACACTTCACCCTGTCCTGGTTTGTTCTAGGCAGAGACAAGTGATGAGATTCTCCAAACCTGTTCTGTCATAGCTTAGTACCTCCTCAAAGCTCAGGGGTAAGAGCTGTAAAGATGCACAGACGGAGAGCTAAAATCAGTCTGGCAGCTGCGAGTGTCTACTTGGAGAGGCTGCTCCCAACAACGTCGAAGCTTTAAGGCAGCATTATCTTGTCTTTCTCTAGGAAACCCCTACATGCCAAATTTAGATTCCACGTGCTTATCTAACCCGGCCCCATCATCATCATGATGTTATTATTGCTAAGCACCCTTATCAAAGAATTAAAATTACAGCACATACAAAATGTGAAGCTCAACATGCTTCCTCTCCAGAGGTCCCTAATCTAGATACGCACACGAAAGAAATTTAGAGCTATCTTGGGGGGGGGGAAGCAGTAGAGGGGCAAAGAAGTTATCATTTTAGAATTTTCCTAGAGAAGTTATTAAGAAACTCCACAGGAAGTCCCGAAGGGAGTAGGCTGAGGTCACCTGCCACTCTTGACAATGGAGTAGCAGCTTATTATTAATTCAATTCAATGAAAGGTCCAGCTCTGCAAAAGGAAATTTGCTAAGGTCTCATCCATTACTAACCTGAATGGCCCAGGTTCCTTTTTCTTCATCTTTTCCCTCTATTGTTTCCTTGTATTGTGTATAATTTTATGAGCTTTGTGATTAAGTTGAAGAAAAATGAGACTACTATTTAAGGACTGTTATTCGTGTTTTAGAATGTATGCTTCCATCCACTGTAGAGTATTACCCAATGTAGAAGTTGGAACTCTTCCTAATTCTCAGCTGTTCTAAGAAAGCACATTTACAAAGGTATCTTCAATTGGCCTCAACACATATATTTGGAAGATGATAATATCATTGCTGTTGTTATTAAATTTACTGAATACTCTTTTTTTAAAAAATTTATTTATTCATTCGACAGAGATAGAGACAGCCAGTGAGAGAGGGAACACAAGCAGGGGGAGTGGGAGAGGAAGAAGCAGGCTCATAGCGGAAGAGCCTGATGTGGGGCTCGATCCCAGAACGCCGGGATCACGCCCTGAGCCGAAGGCAGACGCTTAACTGCTGTGCCACCCAGGCGCCCCTACTGAATACTCTTTTTAGCTGCAGAGTGAACCTGATTGTTAAGGTTATTATGTAAAATATGTTCAGTAAAATCATCATCTTCAGATTCAGAAAATTATCACTGAATGTTAATTTACGGATATCGAAGTAGTAGATATGATTTTCCTTGATCCTAGATGACTAAATAATGCAAGCAAACTCTTTAAGAGAGATCATATGGAGTTGGAAGGCTTATCTTCCAATTTATTGGTAAGAAGATACTCAGAAGATGAGCAGTGATTATGTTCATAATTCTTTTCAGTTTTTTTTTTAAAGATTTTATTTATTTATTCGACAGAGATAGAGACAGCCAGCAAGAGAGGGAACACAAGCAGGGGGAGTGGGAGAGGAAGAAGCAGGCTCCTAGCGGAGGAGCCCGACGCGGGGCTCGATCCCAGAACGCCGGGATCACACCCTGAGCCGAAGACAGACGCTTAACCGCTGTGCCACCCAGGTGCCCCATCTTTTCAGTTTTTTACCTCATAGTTATCCCTGTCCCTCCAACCAAGGGAGACAGATGAACATGACCACTGCTCAGGGGTTTATCTAACTGAACTAGTAATCTCATTTTTTCATTTTTACCCATAAAGTTCATGTAGACTTTGAAGCATTATGTTTAGTTGTAAACATAATAGAACGCTTTTTAGAGTATTTATGTTTCAATAATCTTGGCAGAATTATGTGCCACTTTGAAAATCTACTTTACTTAGGTAAACTTATGTACAATAAAAATTGCCCAAGGGGGCCTGGGTGGCTCTGTCAGTTAAGCCTTCTGTTCAGGTCATGTTCCCGGGGTCCTGGGATTGAGCCCCACATGGGGCTCCTTGCTCAGCCGGGAGCCTGCTTCTTCCCTCTCCCTCTACCCCTCTGCCTGTGCTCACGCTCTCTATCTCATGGCTGAACAATATTTCACTGTATAGTTTTATCACATCTTCTTTATCCATTCATTTTGTCAATGGACGCTTAGATTGTTTCCATACCTTGGCTATTGTGAATAATACTGCAATGAACATGGGAGTGCAAATATCTCTTCAAGATCCTATTTTTATTTCCTTTGGATTTCATTTCCTTTCCTGAATTGGGATTGCTAGATCATATGGTTCTATTTTTAATTTTTTGGAGAAATCTCCATACTATTTTCATAATGGCTCTACTGATTTACATCCCCACCAACAGTGTACAAGGATTCTCCTTTCTCCACATCCCAACAACATGTTGTCATTTGTCTTTTTGATGATAGCCATTCTAACATGTGTGAGGTATTATCTCATTGAGGTATTGACTTGGTTTTCCCTGATGATTAGTAATGTTGGGCACCTTTCCATATACCTGTGTGCCATTTGGAGGTCTTCTTTTGAAAAATATCTATTCAGATCCTTTGCCCATTTTTTTTTTAAAGATTTTATTTATTTATTCGACAGAGATAGAGACAGCCAGCGAGAGAGGGAACACAAGCAGGGGGAGTGGGAGGGAAGAAGCAGGCTCATAGCGGAAGAGCCTGATGTGGGGCTCGATCCCATAACGCCGGGATCACGCCCTGAGCCGAAGGCAGACGCTTAACTGCTGTGCCACCCAGGCGCCCCTCTTTGCCCATTTTTTAAATTTAAATTTAAATTTTTTCTTTTTCTTTTCTTTTCTTTTTCTTTGCTACTGAGTTGTATGAGTTCCTTACATATTTGGGATAGTAACTCTTTATCAACTATATGGTTTGCAGGTGTTTTCTCCATTCTGAAAGTTGCCTTTTCATTTTACTAATTATTTCCTTTGCTGTACAAAAGCTTTTTAGTTTGATGTTAAGTCCCACTTATTTATTTTTGCTTTTGGTACTTGTGCTTTTGGTGTTATATCCAAGAAATCACTAATTTTGTTGTCTATTTGTGTTTTCTTTTTTTAAAGTTTTATTTATTTATTTGAGAGAGAGAGAGCACATAAATGTGGGGAGGGGCAGAGGGAGAGAATCTTTAAGCAGACTCCCTGCTGAGCAGAGATTCCCCACAAAGGGCTTGATCTCATAACCCATGAGATCATGACCTGAGCCAAAACCAAGAGATGGATTCTTCACCGACTGAGCCACCCAGGTGCCCCTATTTGTGTTTTCTTGTTGTTCACCGAATTTCTTTCAGAGGCTTATTCTCAATTCTTTGTCAGACAGTTCATAGATCTCCATTTCTTTAGGGTCAGTTATTAGAGCTTTATTAGTTTACTTTTGTGGCATCCTGTTTCCTTATTTGTGATCCTTGTGGCCTTATGCTGGTGTATGTGCCTTTGAAAAAGTGCAGGCTGGCTTCAGCAGGGAAAGCCCATCTAGAGATCCTGGCTGGGTTGTCTGGTGACGTCCATGGGTGGGCTTGCTGCTGGAATTCTTGGTCAGGCAGATCTGGTGCTTAGGTCAGCAGCTGGGCAGGCTTTGTGCTTAGGTCCAAAGGCGCCAACCTGTGCCTGTCACTGGGGGAATGGCCATTCCTGGAGCCTGATCCTATGGGGTCAATCCTAGAGCCTGGGTCCATGGAGCTGGCCCAGTGTCAAGATCTACTAGGGCATGCCTGGGCCCTGATTCTGCTGGAATCTGGGGCCTTAGGGGTCACTGTGGTACTGGGGTGTGTCTGGGGGCTGGGGCCAGGGGAACTGGCCTAGAGTATGGGACCACCTATCATTGGGGTGGGCCCAGTCCTGGGGTCTATGGTGAAGATGAGTGTTTGCTTCACTCACCTTCTCCCATTGGAAGGGTATATCTCTCTGTACTGGACTGCCTGGTCTTGAGGAAGGAGTGACAGGAGTAATGTGAAAGTGTCTTTCCTACCCGCTCAATGCATCTTTTCTTATTTATTTGCTTCACCCAGGTACTATAATTCCCACATGGAATCCTTAGCTCTTGTGAAGGTATTTTCATGTGTAGATATTTGTTCAAACTGATATTTCTGTGAGGGGTCAACCACTGGAAACCTGCTGATATCTGAAAACCAAATGATATATTTTTAAATCTTAAATTATCCATTGCTTGAATATAGAAATGCAGTTGATTTTTGTATATTAACCTCATATCCAGTGTCATTGTTAAATCACTTATTAGTTTTAGTAGGGTTTGTTTTTTAGCTTCCTTAGGATATCCTATAACATATACATATATCATCCTGAGGTCTATGAATAAAGATAGTTTTACTTCTTTCTTTATAGTCTGCATGTCATTCATCTTCTTCCTTCTCTTATTGCATTGAGTAAGACAGCCAGTATCGTGTTATGCAAAATGGCAAGAGTGAATGTTCTTTTACTTTTTTAAGATTTATTTATTTATTTCAGTGAGAAAGAGAGAGCGAGCGAGTGAGCATGCAGGGGGGAGGGGTAGAGGAAGATGGGGAAAGAAACTCAAGCAGACTCCCTGCTGAGTACAGAGCCTGATGGGGGGGCTTGATTTCATGACCCTGAGATCAGACCTGAGCTGAAACCAAGAGTCCACCCTTAACCAACTGCACCACCCACGCGCCCCGAGGGTGAATATTCTTACCGTGTCTGCCATTTTTAGAAAGCATTTGTTCTTTCACCTTTAAGTATGATGTTACTCTAGCTTTTTTTTTTTTTTTAAGATTTTATTTATGTATTTGAGAGAGAGAGCATGAGCATGGGGAGGGGGGAGGGCAGAGGGAGAAGAAGAAGCAGGGAGCCCGAAGTGAGACTCAATCCCAGGACCCTGGAATCATGATCTGAGCTGAAGGCAGACGCTTAACTGACTGAGCCACCCTGGTGGCCACTTTAGTTTTTTTTGTAGATGTACTTAATCATGTTGAAAAAGTTCCATTTTATCTATGGTCAGCTGAAGTTTTGGGGTTTCTTATGAATATTTGTTGAGTTTTGTTGCATGATTTTTCTGCATCTATTGAGATATAACTATAAAATGTCTTTTCTATTTCCCAACATATTTGTTTTTCCAACATTTCTCATTCCTTGTTTAAGTCCTAATTTATGCGGCACCTGGGTGCCTCAGTCAGTGTCAGCTTTCATCTCAGGTCATAATCCCAGGGTGCTGGGATCGAGCCTCACATGAGGCTCCCTGCTCAGCAGGGAGTCTGCTTCTCTCTCTCTCTCCCTTTGCCCTTCCCCCCTGCTTATGCTCTCTCTCTCTCTCTCAAAAATAAACAAATAAAATATTTTTAAAAAATAAAAAATAAATTCAAATTTACTAATTCATCTACTAATATTTTCCTTTCCTGAAGACTTAAAAAAAACCCAGTTCTTATAGTGCAGGTCTACTTGCAATGGATTATCTGACCAAATACGCACCTGAATTGGGTGGGGTAGTGGTTGTAAAACACTCCAACAAGTGTATTTTGTAATAGCTTCCTAGGTGATTCTGATAAATCTCTTCCTGTGAGAGCTTGTTAAGGCCTAGAACATGATAGGGATTCCTATTTTTATAAATATTTTCCCTTATATTCTTTCTAGATGATGTGATAAACTTATACTTGGTAATGTCATATGATGCAATCCTATGTAGCCATTAAAAATAAGGTTTCTAAAGAACATTGGAAATGCTTATAACATAATTATAGATTTTTTTTATCATTCTGGAAAGAATGATACCTAAATATCAAAGGCTGGTATCTCTTTTTTTAAATATTACTGTCCTTTATTAAATTATGAGCATTTTCCAATATATTCAAACGTTTTAATAGTTGCATAATATCCCATTTCATAGTCATCCCATAATTTTATTATTAGCAATTTTTGAAAATTTTAGTAATGAAATGATGCCATATATATTCTTTTATGTCTGGCTTTTTATATTCAGCTTTTTTTGTTTGTTTCAAATTTTTATTTAAATTCTAGTTAGTTAACATATTAGTGTAATATTGGTTTCAGGAGAAGAATTTAGTGATTCATCACTTATATATAACACCCAGTGCTCATCACAACAAGTGCCCTCCTTAATGCCTGTCACCCATTTAGCCCATCCCCCACTGACCTCCCCTCCAGCAACCTTTAGTTTGTTCTTTATAGTTAAGAGTCTCTTATGGTTTGCCTCCCTCCCTCTTTTTCTCCCCTTCCCCTATGTTCACCTGCTTTGTTTCTTAAATTCCACATATGAGTGAAATCATATGGTATTTGTCTTTTTCTGGCTTATTTTGCTTAGCATAATACCCTCTAGTTCCATCCACATCCTTGCAAATGGCAAGATTTCACTCTTTTTGATGGGTGAGTAATATTCCTGCATGCGTGCATGCGCACGTGTGTGTGTCTGTATACCGCATCTTTACCCATTCATCAGTTGATGGACATTTGGGCTCTCTCTCTCCATAGTTTGGCTATTGCTGATAATACTGCTATAAACATCAGAGTTCATGTGCCCCTTTGAATCTGTATTTTTGTATCTTTTGGGTAAATACCTAGTAGTGAAATTGCTGGGTCCTGGGTATTCTAATTTTAACTTTTTGAGGGACCTCCATATAGTTTTCCAGAGTGGCTGCACCAGTTTGTATTCCCACTAACAGTGTAAGAGAGTTCCCCTTTCTCCGCATCCTTGCCAACATCTGTTGTTTCCTGAGTTGTTAATTTTAGCCATTCTGACAGGTGTGAGGTGACATCTCATCGTGGTTTTGATCTGCATTTCCCTGATGATGAGCGATGTTGAGCATCTTTTCATGTGTCTGCTAACCATCCGGATGTTTCTTTGGACAACTGTCCATTCATGTCTTTTGCCCATTTCTTAACCTGATTATTTGTCTTGTTTTTTTGGGTGTTGAGTTTGGTAAGTTCTTTATAGATTTTGAATACTAACACTTTATCGGATATGTCATTTGTAAATATCTTCTCCCATTCTGTAGGCTCCCTTTTAGTTTTGTTGATTGTTTCCTTCTCTGTGTAGAAGCTTTTTATCTTGATGAAGTCCCAATAGTTCATTTTTGCTTTTGTTTCCCTTCCATCTGGAGACGTGTCTAGTAAGAAGTTGTTATGGCGGATGTCAGAGAGGTTGCTGCTGTATTCTCCTCTAGGATTCTGATGGATTCCTGTCTCACACTGAGGTCTTTAATCCATTTTGAATTTATTTTTGTGTATGGTGTAAGAAGGTGGTTCGGTTTCATTCTTCTGCATGTTGCTGTCCAGTTTTTCCAACACCATTTGTTGAAGAGACTGTCTTTTTTCCATGGCATAATTTGCCTTATTTGCTGAAGATGAGTTGACCATAGAGTCGTGGATCCATTTCTGGGCTCTCTGCTCTGTTCCACTACGTGTCTGTTTTTGTGCCAGTAGTATACTGTCTTGATGACTACAGCTTTGTAATATAGCCTGAAGTCTGGAATTGTGACGCCTCCAGCTTTGTTTTTCTTTTTCAAGATTGTTTTGGCTATTTGGGGTCTTTTGTGGTTAAGGATTGTTTGTTATAGTTCTGTGAAAAATGCTGGTGGTATTTTGATAGGGATTGTATTAAATATGTAGATTGCTTTGGGTAGCATAGACATTTTAGCAATATTTGTTCTTCCAAACCATGAGCATGGAATGTTTTTCCATTTCTTTGTGTGATCTTCAATTTCTTTCTTAAGTTTTCACAGATCTTTTACCTCTTTGGTTAGGTTTCTTCCTAGGTATCTTATGGTTTTTGGTGCAATTATAAATGGGATCAATTCCTTAATTTCTCTTTCTGGTGCTTCATTATTGGCATATAGAAATGCAACAGATTTCTGTGCATTGATTTTATATCCTGTGTGACTTTCCTGAATTCATGTATCAGATCTAACAATTTTTTGCTGGAGTTTTTCAGACTTTCTACATAAAGTATCATGTCATCTCTGAATAGTGAAAATTTGACTTCTTCCTTGGTGATATGGATGCCATTTTTTTCTTTTTGTTGCCTGCTTGCTGAGGCTACAACTTCCAGTACTATGTTAAATAAAATGGTGAGAGTGGACTTCCCTATCTTGTTCTTGCTCTCAGTTTTTCCCCATTGAGGATGATGTTAGCTGTGGGCCTTTCATACATGGCCTTTATGATGTTGAGGTATGTTCCCTCTATCCCTACTCTGTTGAGGGTTTTTATCAAGAATGGATTTTGTCCAATGTAATGCTGCATTGTATGCAATATAATGCTGTCCAATATAATGTCCAATGCAATATTTTGTCAAATGCAAAAGCTGATATCTCAAAGGCTAGTAATGTTGCTGGAGATTTGTACTTTCATATTCTATTGTATTTTTCAAATTGTCTGCAATAAGTGAGAATATATTCAGAAATTCATACAATATAGGTAAGAGTACTCACCAGAAGTATACTTCTGTATACTGCCCATACTCTTACTGTGCACATTGAAATACATATAGAAACAAAATTTTAAAAATACAACATATGCTGTAGTACATATTATTCAGCAACTTGAGTTTTTCACCTACTTTTTTTTTTTGAAGTCATCCTAATTTTTTTTTTAAGATTTTATTTATTTATTTGACAGAAGAGAGAGAGACAGCCAGCGAGAGAGGGAACACAAGCAGGGGTAGTGGGAGAGGAAGAAACAGGCTCCCAGCAGAGGAGCCTGATGTGGGGCTTGACCCCAGAACTCTAGGATCATGCCCTGAGCCGAAGGCAGACGCTTAACGACTGCACCACCCAGGCACCCCTTTCACTTACTTTTTTTATGCCACCACATATATTCTACCTCCTTCTCTTCTCCTGTTGCGTGATGTTCCCCAAATTAGATATACTATAGTTTAACTACATTCAGATTGTTTCAATTTCTTGTTATAGGCAAAGCTGTAGTGGATCTTCTTATAGATATTTGTTAGTGCATACATGCAAGTGTTTCTAGAAGGTAGGTACCAAGAAAGGAAATGCTAGCTCAAAGGCTGTGCACGTTGTACATTTCAGTAAGTACTAACAAATTACCCTCAAAAAAGGTTTTTCTAATTTATGCTATTGTTAATAGCACATGAGTTCTCCACACACTTGCCTACACTTGGTATTATAAATGCTTAAGAATTTTGCCAATTTTATGAGGGAAAAGTATCTACCTTGTTTTAATTTGCACTTCCTTAGTTACTGAGTTTCACCATTTTTTTAAAGCTTATTTTTGTCATTTGGTGTCAATAGTCCCCTTTTTCTATAGGATTGTATTATCCTTTGTGATTTAAGGTGTTATTTATATATATTTTGAATATTAGTCTTTTGCTTCAAAATTTTTGTCAGCTCATCATTTGTGTTCTATTGAACAGAATTGTTGATTTTGAAATAGTCAAATATTTTTCTTTATGGTTCTTGGGTTGTTCTTTGATGTGCCTTCCTATCCCATGTTTTCCTAGATTCTAAAAATTCTTAGAGCTTATTTTGAAAATTTAGTCTTTAAACTATGTGGACATTCATTTCGTGAAGGGTCGGGGGTAGACATCGAACCTGATTTGTTTTTCAAATGAATAACTAGTTGTCCAAACACTGTTTATTTAACCTTCTCCACTGACTTGAAATGCCATCTTCCTCATATGAAAAATTCCCATATATACACAAAACTGTTTCTGTATTATCTTTTCTGTTTCATTATCTACTCTTATCTCGATGTCGTACATTTAGTCTATGGTTTTACAATATGCTTTGATATAGAGCAAGTTCCACCCTCCCAGTTACCTCATTCATAATAAAAGAAGGTTTAAAGAATGTCCCTTCTTCATTGTTTAACTGCCTGACTCTACCTTCTTTTTTGAGTTCCACATGACAGGGAGGTAAAATTGAAAATATCCATAGGCATAGGAAATGAAAGAAAGGAGAAAAAAAAACAAATGTTCTCAAGATGATATTTTTTCCTTATACTTCAAGAAGCTACCCTGTGAATTATGCCACATACAAAAGGTAAATTTTGTATGTTCAGCCACTGTCTAAATCAAAGCTGTTTCTGGCTTTCATTACTAGCCCGTCACCAATGGCAGGGACCATGTATACATAAAATATGAATTGATGGGAAATGGAAACATTACTCAGTTTGAGAAAATGAACAAGGACTAAAGTGAACAAAGAACATGGTGAGAGACAATAAAATACTGGTATTATTCTTATAGACCCACCTGTCAGGATCTAAAATCTCTGAGCTTAGTGAGTCCATCGTATCTTGAGTTTTTTCTGCTGCTTCTATTTACGCCACTTGATGTTTTATATGGATTATAGGGGGATCAATTATTTGATAATTGAAATGGCAGAGAAAGGAAAAGTACTATTAGGGATATTAATGAGTAACAGAAAATATCATGTTAATTGGAAGTTGGTAAGCATTAAAAAAGGAGCTCGGCAAATAATAAGCAGTCTAACCTTTAAAACCAACCATTGTACACAAAATGGTTATATTCAATATAAAGTTGTACCTGTTTTCATAGTAAAGCTAATGTTACACCAGTAGGAAAAGCTGTCAGGTGGGCAAGGGTGGCTTTACCTCAACAGTTAATTATTTACAATGAATTCAGTTGTTTGTTGTTGAAAAAAAAAAACATGTTTATAAGGCATGATTGTCAAGGGCCTTGACAGTGTGTATGTGTACTCTAGTTGCCCCCACTGAATTCATATTTTAAAGTGTTCATAATCTGTTAGCTTCATGAAACCTAACATGTTTTTAAAACATGTTTTTAAACCTTTGTTTTTAAAAACCGACTTTTTTTTGTAAACCCGAAAGTGCAGCTTTTTGAGAAAAAATTGAAACATAGTGTAACTATTTTACACATCAGATGAATTAATATAAATTATATAGCAAATCTTCTCTAGGTGGAGTTCATCCCGATAAGTTGTGGGCATTTTCTAGGAAACAAGTGCTAACGAATCTTCTGTCAAGCTGCTTCCAAACTGCTCATACTCTTAGTGGGGCGCTCGGCTAGGAAGTGTGCCTCTGAGTTCGTTCTATAGCGGGCGCTGATCAGAGGCAGGAGTCTAAGGACGCTCTCCTGCAGTTGCATACGTTTAAGATCTTCCCGCTCTTACCCGGTGGGCTCAGACTTTTAACTGCCATCTGACTGGTCTGGCTTCCCACTCTGTCTGGTGCCCCCTGGTGCTCATCACCTGTACAATCTTGAGTAGTTCCGAGGAGCAAAGGGGTCCAGAGAGCCTAAGGATGCTTTCAAGGAAAGCATTCCATTACTGTAAACTACATGGATTTAGATTTCCTCTATGTCCAAAGCCACGGTATAAACTACATGTGTACATTCATGTATCTCTAGAGAAAGGGGATGTTGTTTTACTAAGCCCTCAGGCAAATGAAAGATGGAAATTAAGCTCAACCGGCTACACAGCAAAAGTCAACTCCGCTCTCTTAAGATGCAAAGATACGTGGACCTTCTCTTTTCTCGAAACCTCCCTCACCGCACCGTTAATTTTTTCTGGCAAAGCGAAGGATTCGCTGTGATCCTGGATTTCAGGAGGGCAGCCTATCTTTGAGAGCCAGAATATCTATCGTGGGTCTGGAGCTGAGAGTGTGGCCTTAATTGTTTCGGAAGGGAAGAGGAGAGGAGGTACTTCTTGTCTCCTCCCCCAGCCCATTTAATCACTACTAATCCCATGCACAATCTTCACAAAATTTCTTTTACCCTATGGAAGGAGCCTTCAGCCCCTCTGGCTCTTTGGGCTCAGGTTCTGGTTCTCTTTGCTTTGCTTTCCTCCTCCACCCCCACACCTCTACAGTCACTCAACACTACTGCGGCTCTCTCCATTAGAGATGAACAACAGATCATCTTTCATCCCATGGCAACCTCTTAGCGCTCTCTCGCCTAAGCAGGGCATGATGGGAGTCTCTCCTCTCGTCCTGCTTCCCTCTTCTTTTTTTTTCTTCCGGCCCTTTTTCCACAATTAAATCCTAAATAATGATTTCTTCCTAGCTAGCGTTGACTTGAGGATGGGGTTTAGCGACCCACGGTGACGCTCCCATCAGCCTTCCAGAAGGGGCGGTTTCCAAAGAAAACTACAACTCCCATGAGGCATCAGGATAAAGCAACCACAGAGCATCACGGAAGTCGTAGGCTCCCTCCTCCCCAATCCCTTTCACGCCTCCAAGGCGAAAACTACATATCCCAGAGAGCCTCGGTACTAGCACGCCTGCGCGAGAGCCCCGAGAGCAGGGTGGGGGTGGGGCGCCCCGGGCGGCGGGGGGCGGGGTCCGAGCGGGCTGTGTGGAGGCTTCAGACTCCCGGCGCCATTTAGCGCGGAGAGTTTCCCGGGCGGACGCGTCTCTCCACTCTCGGCCACTCTGCACCCCCATCTTCGGTGACAGAAGGCGCCTGGTGGGGGTGACTATTCTTTCCTCTCCCTAATCCCCTTCACCCAGTCTTCTCGGTCTCCTCTACTCTCGGCCCAGAGAAGCAGCGGAGCTCGGGCCCCGCGGTGAGCGGCCCTCCCCTCCCCACCGTTCCCTCCCTCCGTCAGCCCCCGGCACCGGCCCGGGAGGAGACGGGGGTTTGCCAGGCCCGGGGCAGGCGGGGAGGCCTCGGGGAAGGGGGGGCCCGCTCCTCAGGCACCGAGGCTTCGAGGCTTCGGCCCTTCCCGTCCGGGCGATGGGCGCCCTGTGAGACTGGTCCCCCTAGCTGGGGGCGCGTGTGGGAGGAGGCGACCGACTGACTGACTGACCGGGAGCCCCCGGGCCGGCCCTCCCTCGCCTTCTTCGGCCCCTCCCACCCTCTTCGGCTCTGGGACTGCCACCGCTCGGGAGTCCGTGCTCGTCCGTTCCTCGCGTTGCCGCCGCCCCCGGGGCCTAGCCCGCCCAGCTCGGGAAGCGGCGGCGGCGGGCACCCGGAGCGCCGCCGCATCCGCCGCATCCGCCTCGACTCGGTGCCGGCTCCTTGCCCTGCCCCTCATGACTGCGGCGTCTCTGCTGCTCCAGCCTTCCCGGCCGCCGCTCGCCGCAGGATGGATGCGGACCGTGCGGCGCTAACCCCCGTGGCTCAGCTCCTCGACCGCCCGCCGACGAGCCCGCCTCGTGAGCCGCAGCAGCCGCCGCAACTGGGCCCAGTGGCCCGCGTCTCCTTCGGGGCGGCTTGTCAGTGCTGAGTTAGGAGCCGTCCGGGTGCATCCGACCCCGCCGGGAGCGGGAGCCCTAGAAGCGGGCCCCGCGTACCTCCGCCGCTCTTCGGCCTCGGCCCCTCGCCTTCTCTTCATTCACAAGTTCGAGCCCGCTCGCCTCGCTCCTGCGGACCGACCATGTCTGGCGGCGCCGCAGAGAAGCAGAGCAGCACTCCGAGCTCCCTGTTCCTCTCGCCGCCGGCGCCTTCCCCCAAGAATGGCTCCAGCTCCGATTCCTCGGTGGGGGAGAAGCTGGGCAGCGCGGCGCCCGACGCTGGGACCGGCCGGACAGAGGAGTACCGGCGTCGCCGCCACACTATGGACAAGGACAGCCGTGGCGCGGCCGCCACCACGACCACCACCGAGCACCGCTTCTTCCGCCGCAGCGTCATCTGCGACTCCAACGCCACTGCGCTGGAACTGCCGGGCCTTCCCCTTTCTCTCCCCCAGCCCACAGTCTCCGCGGTCGCGCCGCAGACTAGTCCGCCGGAGCCCCACCGCGAGGAGACCTTGACCGCCACCGCCGCTGCCCAGGTAGCCCAGCTACCTCCCGCCTCTGCCGCCCCCGGGGAGCCCCCCGGCGCGGGCACTGCCGCCGCGACTGCCCCCGGCAGTACCAGCAGAGATCGCCAAGTGTCCCAGCCCAACCATGTGGGGAGCAAAGAGGAGCCTCCGTCGGCCAGAAGCGGCAGCGGCGGCGGCAGCGCCAAGGAACCACAGGAGGAACGGAGCCAGCAACAGGATGATATCGAAGAGCTGGAGACCAAGGCCGTGGGAATGTCCAATGATGGCCGCTTTCTTAAGTTTGACATCGAAATTGGCAGAGGCTCCTTTAAGACCGTCTACAAAGGTCTGGACACTGAAACTACTGTGGAGGTCGCCTGGTGTGAACTGCAGGTATAGCCCCACTTCTTTATTTTACGGTGGTTTGGATCTACGTTTGGCTCGGTGAAGCCAGTTCATCGAATGCCTCCTTTACAAGTCATTCTCTTAACTGTTCGCTCCGGCGGGGGGTGGGGCGGGGGTGGGAGGGGTTGGGAGGCCAACTTTTTTTGAAAGAGATTCAAACTAGAATTTGGGGCATGACCTACGTAGGATAAGAATTATTGGTTGCCAAAGAGGTTTGCTACTGGGTGGGGGGGAGTAGTGAAAATCATCTTAGTACCAAACGCATTACCTACTTGTTATTGTTTTAGTGTCTGGCAGGAAACTTGGAATACTACAGTGGGAAAGTTTCTGAGTTAGGAAAGTACAGAGTCTTCTTGCCTTGTGCATTTCAGTCTCACCAGAGGCACTGCACTGTTGAGCTGCTGGTGTGTTACATGCGAGTTTCCATCCCTGAGATCAGGCTGTACTTTTAAAAGAAAACGACCTTGTTCCTGAATGACTTTACTTAGGATGTATCTTAGTTGGTGATTGCACAGGCATTTAATATAAACTATAAAAAAGACTTTCTTCTCTGGATAAATGCCTTCGGACCAGAAGGGTGCAATAAGTGTTTGATAATGTTCCACCTAATGATGCTTAAGCCTTTTGGTAGCTAGAAGTTATCTGACAGCGTAAATTAAAACTAGGAAGTCTTCACCCCATTCACTAAACGGTGACTAGTACAAGAGCCCATGTAAAACTGTGTAAGTGCTTTGAAAGTTGTAATGTCACTGTGGTTATTTTAAACTCGTTATGAAAGGTTTTTAAGCCAAACTTTTTGAAGAGTCCAAAGGACTCACAGTGCTTTGCTTTTAACATTTCAGGGAGGCTTTCATGGTGTAAATAATGGTGTGTCATTCTGGTTGACAAGTGTATTCTATGTTTAAGTAACTAGGTTTGGGCAACTTGTTGCTTGACGTGTAGCGCTTGATTGAATGTTGCCCTCATCCGGAAGTGAATGGAGGTTATTGGAAGAAGCAGAGTTCCACTGAATGAAAAAGTCAGTTACAATATACAGGGAAAATGCCGTTATCCGTATTCTTGTCAAGAAAATGGACCGAATGGATCAAAATAGGATATGAAAGTAACTGAATAGTTTATTTTATCCATGAACTAATATGTTAGCACTTAACCCTTTGAATGTCACCTTCCAAATGACCAAGGCCATATCAAATGTGAAGGGAAGTTAACATGTGGAAGGAAGTGAACTTAAAAACTGACAAGTTCTTTAGGAACATAATTTCTTAAGTTTTACAGTAAATAATGTAGAACTTCAAAGGCATTGTGAAATAAAAGCTACTCGATTTTATGGTGGTTTATATTGGAAAGGGTGCAGACCTTTTTGAAAAAAAAAATCTTGTCAAACTGTAACTTTATTCCTATTGGTCAGTCATATCCAAAACTGATTCCAGCCAAAAATTCTGTTTACACGAGAAAACCTTTTTTTTTTTTTTTTTACTTTTTACCAGGGGTGCCTATTGCTGCTGATCCTCGATTTTATTCTTTTGTAAGGTTTTACATTTGAATAGGTGCTTTAGAGATACATTTTTTTAATCGGTTACCTTACTTTCTTAAGACTGGACCCAAGTAAATGTTGAGCACTTTCTGGATTAATTTGTTTGTTTCAATTATTTAACTTTGAAGACTTACCAGAATGTAATGTGTGTTTTCCTTAATCACCTGTAATTTTTTAAAATGATTTTACTTATTTATTTGAGCGAGCACGAGTGAACAAGGTGTGGGGGAGGGGCAGAGGGAGAGGGACAAGCAGACATCTCCCTTGCCCCAGCAGAGAGCCTGTTGTGGGGTTGGATCCCAGGACTCTGGGATCATGGCCTGAGCCAAAGGCAAGCACTCAACCACCTGAGCCACCAGGCGCCCTTCATCTGGCATTTTTTGATAGTTTACTTATCTTGGAACTAATGATACAGTGGAAAAAAATCAATTTGTCTGATGTCATAATAATTTTGTCTAAGCTTCTCAGTTTTTCTTTGACCTCATTGCTTTTTGGATTTTTGTTCTCTGTGTAGACATGGGCATGGTCAAATTAAAGAATATCTGATGCCTTATGTTATAATATCACCATATTGTTTTTAAGCCAGTTGAGGTTTTGGCTGCAGAACCAAATACTAGCTCATTGAGTGGTACCCTGGTTTAGAAACTTTCATATGTTGTTTGGCCCGGTTGATACAGTTTTTCATTTTGTTTTTTTAAAATGTGATTTTCCTAGCCCCAGGATCCTTTATAGCAGTAGTTGGGCAATATTTTTGGTTTCTTGACCAGGACATTTGCCTGATAACCTATTCACTGGTGAATGTTTGAGCTTTTGTCTTTGGATACAAATTAAAGGATAAGTCAAGGGATTACTAAAGCATTGGGAAGAAAGCAAAGCTTTTTTCACTGAAAGTATACTTATACATATTTTTCTGTAGGAGGATAGGAGAAATATTGTATTCAGTGGTTGAGTTAAAAATCTTCGTTTATTAAAATTGGAAGAGATCTTAGGTTATTCTGCCCATCGACTTACTTGATAAAGAACCAGAAATCATGGAACAGGTAAATGACTTGCTTAGATTGGTAAAGAAAATTTTTTAAACTGGTTATGTCAGGCAGCTGGGTGGCTAAGTTGGCTGGGTGTCTGCCTTTGGCTCAGGTCATGATCTCGGGGTCTTGGGATTGAGCCCCGAGTTGAGCTCTCTGCTCAGCAGGGAGTCTGCTGCTCTCTCTCTCAGTGCTCTCTTTCTCAGATGAATAAATAAAATCTTAAAAACAACTGGTTAGGATCTAGTGATTTGGGAAATGTTAAAGCATTTGTAGTCTAGTAGATGGCTAATTAGTACATCTCAAATGAGGCAGTTGTATTTTGGTGTGGAAGTCACTGTTAGATTTCTTCAGAATTCTATAGCTCTAGCAAATTCAATACTTTGGTTTGGGTATTGATTTTATCAATTCAAATGTATAAATAGGCTTTTTGGGATGGAGAATGAGTGAATGTGGTATACAAATCTACCTGTTTCCATCAAGTTAATTTTTAGAGTCACAGTATGCATAGCTATCTATTAAAACAGGTATCAATTCCTAATAAATAATAGTAGATACTACTTTGATACCACAAGATCTTAAGTTCTACCTTTGATCTTTTAAGATGCAGATTTCTTTACAGATTTCTTTACTTCATTTTATTAGGCAAATGACATGTCTTAATTTTAATACTCAGTTGCCTTGGTCAGAAAATGTTATTGCAGAACTTTGCAGCGTTTACATTGCTTTTCTATGGAAGGATCTTAGTTTTTTAAGAAATGTAGCATAATTTTTTTAAGAAAACGTATTTATACACAGATTTGTAAATGATTTTACTTAAAGTACATTTCTCCCCAGGTTGCTTCTAAATAGAGTTCACTTGATAACTTGATACATTCGCTTTGTATATTGATGAGATTGTTTCCAGATCAACTTGGAAGGGGAAGTCAAATTTTGTTTAAGCTCCAGTGTTCTTAGTGCTTGCTTTGCTCTGGCTTCTTTTATTTATTTTTCTTTGTAAATTAAAGGTCATGTCTCAGCATGAGTGTATGATACTAATTTTTTTTTTTACTTAATTTTCTTTTTTTAAGTTGAAGTATAGTTGACACACAATGTTACATTAGTTTCAGTTGTACAGGTTTTTATTACTGTTTTATAAAAAGTTAGCAATGTGGTTCTGTGATTAAGAAACCATAACTTCTTTCTTTGCTTTAGTTCTTAAAATAACTCCTGAACTGAATTTTCCATTTGAATATTGATGGGTTTTTTTCCTTTATTTTTTACATTTGTGCCAAATTCCTTGTTTTTCAGGATGAGAATCTTCAGTAATTTTCAGTCCCAGGAACAAGATTTCAGGGAATAGTCTTTGGAGGGTTTTTTGTTTGTCTTAGAGTCACTGATGAGTGTGGGGAACTTTGAGATAACTCAAGTGTTGCTGCTGTGCAAATTAAAGAATGCTTGGTAACTTGTTTGAAGTAATCCTTTTTCCCTAACAAGACAGAATGGGATTAAAGACAGCATAACTTTGGTTAGGTATGATTTAAAATAAACGTAAATTTATTGCTGTAGGAAGTAACCTTTGTGGTACAGGAATTGAGAATTTAAGTTGATTTCCAATGATTTTTCTTAGTGTTAAGGGTTTAAATGTTTTCCTTGTCTATTATTTACTTTTTTTCTCATCTTAAGTATCTTAAGTATCAAAATTGTTCCTATATAAGGTTGTTTTTGTGTAAAACAAATGAGGAATCTATTGTATAGTGATTGAGTTCATTTCTTGTTTTAGTATAAGATCCTGGTCATTTGAAAGTCATTCTACTTAATCTCTATGGAAACAATCAACTAAAACTGGGCTCTCATTTTCAGAAATTATTCTAAATCTGTTATTTGGGTTTTCTAGTAGCTTTTAAGATTTTTAGCTAAAGCTGTGAAAGTAGTAAGAGTGGTTATGCTCAAATTATAATTTCTGAAAATGTTAGCATAACATGAAAAATTCATAATAGTTATTCGGTTTTTCTGTACCAGTTCTTTGTGTTTGTTTATTTTTAGCATCTTGCATTTTATTTGAGGAATTTTTTGGTTTTCTTTTCTTTCTTTCTTTCTTTCTTTTTTTTCTTAACAGGACAACTGTAGTGTGCAGGAATAGGTGAGACTTACCATGCATGACCTCAATTTAGATTTGAAGAGGGTACTATTTTCTGCAGTGTAATGTAGTCATGAAGAACATAACTGCCTGAATTCAAATCCTGACTCTGCTAATGACGGTGTCATTTTGGGCACTTCTGTGCTAGTTTCTTGTTGATGAAATGGGATGTAATAAGAGTACCTACTTTATAGAGTTGTTGTGACAGCTAAATGAATTATGTAAATATAAAACATTTGGGACAGGCCTAGCACATAAGTATTAACTGATGATACAGCATCTTTTTAGGCTGTCTTTTTGAGGATATTTGTGAACATTTTGTTTGATTTGTCTATACTTATGCTTGAAAATTCACGTAGTAAAACTCATACTGTTGCTATCGTTCTTACAGGGGGAACTTTAGAGTTGAACATGTTGTCATCAGTGCTTTGAAATTCTTTAGCTTTACCTGTCTTCTGCCTACCTTTGTAATTTCGTGACCCATCACTTTCTCAAATGCCAGCCTTTTTGAATTATTACCTTCCAGAATTTGCTGATATCTTTTTCCTTTTGGGATCGTTCTTATGGTATTCTTCAGAATGATTCGCAATTGTTTATATTCTTTGTCTCCTTAACTAGTCCTTGAGCTTGTTGAAGATATAAGTAGAGTCTCAATATACTTTAATAAATACTATATTCTTTTCTAAGTTAGAAATAGTTGTAGATCTCAGGGTTGTTTTATCCATACTCCTTTCCTTTCTTTGGTCCACAGCAGATTCTCTAATCTTGTATTTGGAGAGTTCACTATAGTATAACGTAATACTGTATAATGGAAAAGACTTCTAAGGCAGAACATTTGGGTTCTCTGTTACTCAATTATCTGACCCTGAGTAAGGAACTTAAATCTGTAATGCTGATTTATTAGTAATAGGACTTAACTGGATTGTTGAAGATAACTGAAAAACTATGTGAAGGTACTTTGTAAAGTGTTGTAGATAATAAAAGAATAATGGTGCTTTAAAAAAATCCATTTTGAAAGGCTTTATGTTGTCACTTGTTTCAAATTGATTGAATATTTTAAACTTCTTAAAGATGGGCTTTAGGACATGCAATAGAAAATTAGGGAAAAGGCACTGGAATTATAATGTTTGAGTTAATGAGCTACGTTGGAAAGATGATATATTTGCTTTGTTCACTACTTTTTTAGCTCTGTAAAAGTTAAAAAGCAAAATTTTAAATATCTGGAAGAGAATAGCACTCATCCAGATTCTAATATTGACACAGATTCTCTCCTCTTTCCCCACCGTTTCCTAATTGACCTCAACTGGATTAATCCAAATAAAAATTAGTAAAAAATAAAATAAAGTTTCTAGTTAGAAAAAATAAAGTTGGGTTTTAGGAGCTTTTTGGTTTTTCAGTTTCAGGAATTTTATCAATTTTTTTTCTTTTTAAGATTTTATTTATTTGACAGGAGAGACAGCGAGAGAGGGAACACATGCAAGGGGAGTGGGAGAGGGAGATGCAGGCTTCCTACCAAGCAGGGAGCCCAGTGTGGGGCTCGATCCCAGGACCCTGGGATCATGACCTGAGCTGAAGGCAGACACTTAACGGCTGAGCCACCCAGGTGCCCCAGGAATTTTATCAAATTTTAAGACAAAGGGGAGCAGCTTTTCACACTGAAAAGAAGTTGCTAGAAGCTCTTCTTAAGAGTTTTTATTGGGGAGAGGATGGTGTCTTTACCAGGTGGTAGACTTACTGTCGTGTGTACTTTTTAAAAGTTTGGTTATTGATATTCTACATGAGAAGAATGATGTCAATAATTTGCTTGGTTTTGTGATTGACATAGTTGATCATATCTCCACTTTAATTTATATTAATTTAGATTTTTCAGAGGTGCTTTTTTTTTTTTTTTTTTTTTTTTGAGGAGGGAGCAGAGAGAGGGAGAGAATCTTAAGCAGGGTCTGTGCCCAGCATGCAACTTACCTCTCAATTATGAGATCATGACCTGAGCCAAAATTACCAGTTGGACTCTTAACTAGCTGAGCCACCCAGGCACCCCTCAGATGGGCTTTCATAAAGAATTTACTTTTTGACATTGTGACTTGAATCTTGGTGTTGCAAGATTGACATATTAAGTGTGCTATACTAAATGAATGTGCTTAATGATTTTGAGGAAGGAATCCTCAGGTAAACTGTTTAGTCATCACAAGCAAATACAGTTTTTCTAGGAATTCAAGAATTCTTAAGAAATTTAAAAATTTAGGAATAATTTTAAAAAGAATGTTTAGTGGGGCGCCTGGGTGGCACAGCGGTTGAGCGTCTGCCTTCGGCTTAGGGCGTGATCCTGGCGTTCTGGGATCGAGTCCCACATCGGGCTCCTCCACTGTGAGCCTTCTTCTTCCTCTCCCATTCCCCCTGCTTGTGTTCCCTCTCTCGCTGGCTGTCTCTATCTCTGTCAAATAAATAAATAAAATCTTTAAAAAAAAAAAAAAAGAATGTTTAGAAATCTAGTTGGTATAATCATCATATTCAGGTTAGTTAAGAAAAACCACACTAATTATTTCTGTAGAAATAATTGCCTTTTATGCAGCCAAGGTTCAGCTTCTCAGAGACAGATGATTTTTTTTTTTTGGTCAGTATGAGCATGGTGGATGGTCTTGTGTTAATTAAACGCAAACTAATATATAAACCAAACAGAGGTGAAACTAGTATATCAAATCATTATTGAAGTGCACATTTTCTCTATTAGTAGAGGTAAACAGCGTGCTTGGGATAATGACAGGATCATTTTATTGTTATTTTTTAAGGTTTTATTTATTTATTTGAGCGAGAGAGCGCATGGGGGGGGCAGAGAGAGAGAGAGAAGCAGACTCCCTGCCAAGCAGGGAGACAGGTGTGGGGTTCAATCCCAAGACTCTGGGATCATGACCTGTGCCAAAGGCAGAAGTTTAACTGAGTGAGCCACCCAGGAATGCCTGACAAGATCATCTTAATGGTTAGTAGTTTTGTGCTAAATAACCTGATATATCTCTCTATGTGGATACTCTCCTTACTTGGACTGGTAGGTCACTGTGGATTAAGATAAATTTGGGAAGTGCACAGGTCATCTCTTTAACATGTTGAAGAATTTCTAGACATCATTATCATATTTATATTTACATGCTCTTTGAACACCCCCCCCCACAAATACTCGGCTATAGGCAGTGAAGGGTAACATAAAGAATTATAAACAAAGAAGATAAGTAGATTTGCGTAGAAGTAATTATGAAGAATGGATTTAAGGAGTACAAGGGATGTGTAGAGTTTAGTTAGGGGTATGAGTATGAGATTTCTACAGCCTGAATGCGGGCAGTAGTAGAGGAAAGGAATCTAAATATTTCGGAGATAAAATATTCAGGGTTAGTAATGGATTGGCATTTGGAGGAAAAGTGAAGCACAGATAAAAGGGTAGGGATAGATGATTGTGCTGTCAACTGAGGGAATGAATAAGAAAGAGTTAGGGGTTTTGTTTTTTTGGGGGAAGGGAAAGGCTGTGGAGATACATTCAAATTGATATATTAAGCCTGAGGTACTTGTGAAACCTCCATGAAGAAGTTCTGTAGGCAATTGGATATATTATTGAAGCTCAAAGAATAGGTCCAAGGTAAAGCTATAGATTCCCAAATGTCTATGTTAGTCATAGCTGAAATAATGCAAGTACATGAGATCATCTAGGGTAAGGATATATATAAATATATAGAGAAAAATAGAGGAAGAGACAGGGGAGGATAATTTTCCTGGGACAGAGTAGAAATAATTAATGTGTGGGCAAAGGAAAAAAAAGAGCCAAGGGGTTGGACTAAGTAGAACACTAGAAGAAGGGCAGTAGCAAGGGAATAAAATTTTAAGAAAGGAATATAGTAGAGAAGTCCAATTTGCGTAGTTGTAATTTTGGAGAATAGCTTTTAGAAGGACTAGAAAAGAATTGTAGAGATTAGTTAGGTTTTGGAAATTTTTTGCGTTTGGCTATTAAGTTATTAACAAAATTCAGGATTATCTAAGAGAGGGGATGTGAGCAAGGGTAGATGTAAGTTGCTGGTAATACCCTAGATTTATGTACCGTTCACTAGCCTCCTGTGGCTAACTTAATTAAAATGAAATAAAATTTTAAAACTCAGTTCTTCAGTTACACTAGCTACATTTCAAATGCTCAAAAGCCATGTGGGCCTATCATACTGGATGGCACAGATAACACAGCACGTCCATCATTGCGGGAAATTTGTTGGAACATGCTGTATCTAGATCTTGGGTTGACGTGTGTGTGTGTGTGTGTGTGTGTTTCACAGCTTGATTGATGAATAATTTACATACCATAAAGAACATAGAATGTGGGGGCACCTGGGTGGCTCAGTTGGTTAAGTGTCTGACTCTTGATTTTGGCTCAGGTCATGATCTCAGGTTTGTAAGGTCGGTTGTGCACTGGGTGTGGACCCTGCTTAGGATTCTCTCTCTCCCTCTGCCCCTCTGCCTTGCCCCACCTCTTAAAATACACACACGCACACACACAGTGTGTTGCTTTTATAACTCAAGTTACATATTTTAAAAATAGTATTCTGTATTAATAAAGTAAAAATAGTTCCTTTTTTGGGAAAAGATATACAAAGGTTGTTATCACAAAGTCATATATACATGCAGAATTAACTGATTAACATTATGTCACATTTGCTCCAGGTATTTGGTAATCTTACAGTTTCGGAATAGTGGAAAATTTGCAGTGGATTTAAGGGAATGGCTGAGGAAGGTTAAGAACTAGAGATAGAAGACTAGGCTATTTTATTTAGACAAGTTTGAATGAGTATGGGGCAAGAAAGATCGGCTAAGTAGAAGGTATAATCAAGGATGAGATGGATAGATAAGCAAGGAAAGGTCTTTAAAAACATTGAAATAAAGTATTTTCTCTGCTTTCTCTGCCTCAATATCTGTCTTAAGGGTCTGTTCTAAGCCAGTTATTTTAGTTTTGGTTATTTTTTGTGGATAGTTAGATTTAGTCCAAATAAGTTTCCATACTTCATGCTATGTACCAGTTAGTATCCAGAATACTCATTGGAAGTAATGTTCTGGTTAAACAGTTTGTTTTTCTCCTATAATCTCTGGACTTCATGTTTCATTTACATAATAGTATGGTGATACATACTTTATAAGGGAGCATCTCTCTGTAATGACCATCTTTGTGTTTCACTTGAGGAAACAGCCAGATTTCAAATACAATTTTATTACAAGAAAGATTCTGAATTACTATACTGTTTCTAGAATGTGGTAAAAATGGACTTTTCTATAACAAAAGACCTAAATACTGCATACCTTTCTTCAGGCCTTTTTTTGCAAAGTGTTCCTTGCTAATTAATCTGGAAAGGTATTAATAATCAATAATACCTACCTAATGAGAGCGTTTTTTTGCAACAGGCACCAAACAAGGCAGATATTTTCTTAATTTTATGCTTGAAGAAACTAACTCAGGTTTAATAACTTGTGCAAGATCATGGCATATCTTGTTCTTTCCACTGCAGAATATATCAGTTAAACCAGGAAGAAGAGTTTGAGCTCTTGTGGAATTCTAAGTCCTTCTGCCCTATTGAGCAATTATAATTCATTGTTTTGCATCTTACACCTTTTATATTTCACTTCATGAAATAAATCTCTATTTAAATGTTCTTTTAGCCAGTATTTATATGTAGATTCTATAAGGAGGGAGATCGCAGGATCTTTTTAATTAACTTCTTGGTGTGTTCAGAGTTTTTTAGATGCTATTTACATTCATTGGTTATCACAGGATGTTCTGTTTAGACTTAAGTATTTAAGGTAAATCGGTATTTCTGTGGTGTGTGTGTATCAAATTTCCATCAAATAGAGATAAATTGAATGCCTTAGTGTTAGTAGGATTTTTGTCAGTGGTCTTCAGCAACTTTTATTTATAAAGATTGTTCATTTTCAAGTATTAACATTGTTGGTAAAAATTAATTAAATTCCTAAATTCCTAAAATTGTTAGGTACCAATGCTATTTTACTCAACCAGGAAAGCAGAATTAAGGATATTGGAGTACTTAATGAATAGATCAACGTGTTAATTGTTATTATGTAATTTCCATAGGACTTAGTTTTATTTACTTTGGAGATTGAAGTTATAGTTTGTTAGTTTAGTTCTTGATACTGATGGAATGAATGGACTTTTTTCCTTGATTTTTAAAAAAGATCTTACTTTTTTTTTTCTTCACTGTGTACTTTGACATATTATATATGCTATTGAGAAGGATTTAGCTCTCTTGTTTGTATGAGCTCCAAGTAGAAATCTCATTTAAATTACATAATTATGTTTTGAAATCCTCTGGAATGATTAATTTATTCGGTATTGTTATGGAAATAAGATGTTACCTCCAGTAAGATTTTCAGATAAATGAGATTTTCTTCTCTAAGCATCAAGACTTCATATTAATTTAGCAAAACACTAAAACTGTATCAGTTGATATTATTGGCCTGTGTATACACCAGGACAGACTAATAAGCATATCATCCCGTAGGCCTGGCTTCCTGGATGTTCTTTAGACTAAAATGGTTCTTCGAAGTTAAGACAATTCCTTACCCTGTTATACTGGGGGTAACCCATACTTGGGCACATAAGATCTGGCCCCAAAGTATGGCAGATTGTTTAAAATGTTCCTGTTTTGTTAGAGTAACTGGGTCTGTAGGGGTTTTCACCTTCCCTCTTTCATCCTAGGCACAGGTTTAGGCTTTCATTTTCTCTTCCTTCAAGGTAAGTTGCATTATTGTCATTTAAGTCTGTCAAGAGTTTCTAATAACAATAAACTTAAAAGGAAAGGCCTTGGAGTCTGCATGCTTACCAAAAGCCTTTATTGTTTTTTGTCAGGTTTTTTTTGCATATTTCTACACACTTTCTCTCAGCTCAGTACCATTTAATATTATTGGTGCGGATGCTTTTATCAAGTCAAAAACAGAGCCTGCTATGTACCTTTTCTAGGGCAAAAGATACCTATTTGCTTCAATTACATTGCTGAGAAGGTCCACTCAAGTGGTTCTTCCCAGAACAAAGACGGTGACACTCAGGTGCATTGCTCTTTTCTGCCAGAACAAAAAAAGCCACCAGCAATTTTAAAACGGTAGACTCTCAACTTAAATATTTGTTCTGCCTGACCAGGCACCCTATTACATGGAGGTGCTAGTTTACATATAGCTTTTGGTGGACAAATTGTCTGTGTTGCATTTGTACCAGCTAATTTGTCTCTAGAGATACCCCTCCCCCTCCAACATAAGTTGTGGGGGTGGGGCATAGTGGTGTTCTGCTGGGAAGAACCTTGACCATTTTCTGTCCCTCTTACAAGGATAGAAGTGAAATTTCTGTATTTGAAATAAATGCCACTATTACATAGGCTTTCACAGATTTTACTGAATATGTGTTCTGCTTGAGTATCTTATTTTAGTTTACTGTTTTAAACATCTGTCATCTTTAACCCTCTTCACAAGTAAAAACGACTTCTTTAACAACCAGTACTTAGCTAACTATTACACAACAGAGTTTTTTTCCTCTTGTCTTTATGTGATAGATACACTAATACCTCAAAAAACCTTTTTACTATGAAATACTTAACAGTTGTCCCAGATTGGGGCAGAAGCTGCCTTCTGTGTCCTTTTTATTAACATGTCCCTATCATTTTTTGATGATGTCCTTATTTTCTGCACGAGATGTTCGTTCCCCACCCTGGCCCTGGACCAGCCACTTCTCCAAGGAAGCAGGTTTCTTACAGTGTAGAATAGGATTCAGAAAGCAAGGTGTACTCACGGCTACTGGGGCATCACTTTTCCAGGTTTATTAGTGAAGAGTTAGGAAGTATTTATATGTATGTATGAGTGTTTGTGCCTCTGTGTGTGTGTGTGTGTGTGTATACACACTTTTTTTTTTAAAAGATTTTATTTATTTGAGAGAGAGCAGAATGAGAGAAAGAGCACACATGAGCAGGGCGGAGGGGCAGAGGGAGAGGGAGAAGTAGGGCCCCCATTTGAGCAGGGAGCCCGACTCGGGGCTCAATCCCAGGACCCTGGGATCATGACCTGAGCCATGCAGGCACCCCATGTGTTTATGTATTTATATCTATCTGTATATATCAGAAGCCACAAGTTCACATTGATAGATCTAATTCCAGTTCAACATAGAGTTCTTCATAGCTTTCCCCTTTTCCTACATGTATGCTTCCCTTCTCTAGTAGTGAGAAACTTGGTTCTCATCTTGCTAAATATATAGATGAATTTGCATAGTTCCTGTTTATGTACAAGTGGCATAATAAGAAATATATACTCAATCTTTGCCTCTGGCTCCTGACACAGAGCTCCTAAACTTCTTGGAATTTCCAGAGTGGTATCTTGCCCTAAGTATGTTCCATCTGGCTGGCCTTAGATTATATCCTTTAGCATTAACTGGTAAGTAAACTGTTTGAGTTCTTTGAGCCATTCAAGCAAATTATCAAATGTGAGGAGGGGGTCATGGGAACTCCCGATCTATATAGCATGTTGGTCAGAAGTATAGGTGGCAGCTATACTGGGACTTGCAGCTATCACCTGAAGTGTTGTGGGACTCAGCCCCTTAATCTGTATGCTTTGCTCTAACTTCAGGTAGTTAGTGTCAGGAATGACTTCCGGATAATTGAAAAATTTGTTGGTGGTGTGCGAAACACCACGCATTTGATGTCAGAAGTGTTGAGAGTAAAAACATGAATATGAATATAATCTCTTAGCTCCTCTGGGCTGACGTCCCCTGTGGGACCTTCTCACTGCAGCAGGGCTGCCATCCTTTCCTTCTTCTAGTGTCTTTCTCTGACAGTGGTACTCTTTTAAAATTAATTTACTGTTTTTACTTTGACATTCTTTCTGAGTTGCTTTGGGGTATGTTGCAGTTTTTAGCCTTAAAGGAAAACACGTGATAAAAACTGTCCTGACTTTACTTTGAAATTGTAGAAGATTGTAGTAATCACCTCACTCACATTCAAAATCATTCCCAATAAATGCAGATCAATTCTGTGAGTCTTAGTATCAAATTTAGTATTTGTTTTTTTGTGGTTTTTCTAATAAAAATTCAGCATCCAGGGGCCTCAGTCGGTTAAGTGCCCGACTGGTGATTTCAGCTATGGTCATGAGCTCATGGGTGGTGGGATTGAGCCCCAAGTTGGGCTCTGCATTCGGCAGGGAGTCTGTTTTGGGATTCTTTCTCCCTCTGCCCCTCCCCCCACTTGCCCAGGCTTGTGTGCGTACTCTCTCTTTCTCTTGCTCTCTCTCTCAAATAAACTTTAAGAATATTTAGCATCCAAATTGAGATGTGCAGTTGTAAATTATACACTGGATTTTGAAGACTTAGTAAAAAAGTTAAAATATTCCAGTTTAAAAAATTGATTACATGTTGAAATGATCATGTTTGGGTATATTGGATAAATATTAATTTCATCTGATTGTTTTTACTTTTTTAAATGCGGCTACTTGAAAATTTAACATTGCATGTATAGTTCACATTGTTTCTCTGGCCACCTCTGACCTAGACTATTCTGTTAAAATAAAATGCCGTAAAAGAGCTGATGCTACAGTAAATTAAGTATACTACTTCCTTTAAAAAAATGTTAGCATCTACCTTTTTGTGGTTTCTTTTATTAGCACCCTTTACAAACCATAATTCTTTTGCTGTTGCTGAACAGAGAACTTTGGGTTTTTGAAGTCTTTTCTATTTATTTGGTTTGTGGTGCTTTTAATATCTGATTATTTTTTGAAAATTGGCATTAGTCCTTTAAGCTTTTATCTTGTATTTTGTTATTTACCAGCATAGCTGTATCAGAAATGATATTTCTTGGGGCGCCTGGGTGGCACAGCGGTTAACCGTCTGCCTTTGGCTCAGGGCGTGATCCTGGCGTTGTGGGATCGAGCCCCACATCAGGCTCTTCCGTATGAGCCTGCTTCTTCCTCTCCCACTCCCCCTGCTTGTGTTCCCTCTCTCGCTGGCTGTCTCTATCTCTGTCAAATAAATAAATAAAATCTTTAAAAAAAAAAAAAAAGAAATGATATTTCTTATGGTCTTGTTCTTTGGGTATTTTAGTTGTTGCTAAGAATATTAGAAGTCAGTTTTTATTGCAAATATCTTGAAATATTTGGTAACTACTTTTTTTTATTGCAAATAAACTGCTAATACATGTTTGGATGTATACTAAATGTGTAAACTTGCTGCTTTTTAAATATTCTTTATTTCTGGCCATTGTGTCTCCTTAAATTTGTTAACCAATTTAGTGCCCATAATCATATTTTAATGATATTGAGGGGGCGCCTGGGTGGCTCAGTCATTAAGCGTCTGTTTTCGGCCCCCGTCATGATCCTAGCGTTCTGGGATTGAGCCCCACATAGGGCTCCCTGCTCAGCGGGAAGCCTGCTTCTTCCTCTCCCACTCTCCCTGCTTGTGTTCCCTCTCTCGCTGCCTCTCTCTGTGTCAAATAAATAAATAAAATCTTTTAAAAAAATAATATTAAGGAAAAGGTTAAGTTGATTTTTGATGTCTTTTGCTTATAAAAGCAATAGTATTTGTAGTTCAACTATTTATTTGCATCAACTTTTCCAAAATAGTTAATTCGTGACTAGTTCTTTCTGTACAATACTTGAGGGTGAAAAGATTAGTGAAAATATTACTAAGTGCTTTATTTTATTTTATTTTTTATTATTATTTTTTTCAGATTTTGTTTATTTATTTGAGAGAGAAAGAAAGAGAGAGAGCAAACACAAGCAGAGTAGAGGGGCAGAGGGAGAGGGAGAAGCAGATTCCCCACTGGGGAGGGAGCCTGATGTGGGACTTGATCCCAGAACCCTGAGATCAGGACCTGAGCCGAAGGAGGTGCTTAACCGACTGGCCACCCAGGCTCCCTATCTCTAAGTGTTTTATTTTAATAAAATTGTAAAATATCTGAGATGCCAAGGTAATGCTTTTCAAAATCTATGTGGTAATTTAATAACCACAGAGCCTACTTTCCTTTTGTATAAGATCCTTTTCATAGTCATTGTTTAGAAGATGCTAATTTGATTTTGACTCCCGTTATCTAAGTTATTACTTCACTTTTTTCCATCCTTAAATCACACGCAAAAAAGATTTTTAAGAAAAATTTTATAGAAGTAATATGTTCTCATTATAAAAATTAGGAAATTAGAGGGAAAAATGAAATAAAAATGACCTGAAATGAATCCCTTCATCCAGAGATAAGCCTTGTTACCATTTCTAACAGTCTAATTTCTGTGTTTGATTTTTGTTTTTATAGCACGATCATACTGTATGGTGGTAGTTTGCCTGTTTTACTGCATAGCAAAAGCATTTTCCCATTTAAAAATTTTAAGCGTTTTGATCAAAACAACAAATACTGTTTTTATACTGTAATCCTAATTGGGATGTGTGTTCCCATAGTTGTGATTGTTGTGTGTAGTGGCATAATTTGCCTGGTTTACCTCACAGAAAAACACATTTCTTATCTTAAAAATTAGAAATTTTAGATAAAAATATGTATTATTTGTACACTGTCATAATTGTTTTTGAGACTTTGTACTACTTCTGCACATGCAGTTGTGATACCAGTTTCAGAACTAACATTTTGATCTTAAATTAGAGTGTGTGACCCTTGAATTCCTACTTGACTGTGTATTTCTTTTTAATTATCAAGAGAAAATCAATTAGAATGTTTGGGCCACAAATGCTAACATTTAGTTACAACTACATCTAGGAAATTGGTCATTGATGCATTTGATCACTCTGAACAGAAGTTTAAAAGTCATGGTTGATATAGTGCAAAGCTGATTAATTTTTTCACTCTAGCCTTTGTTCAGAGATTTGCAAAAAGTTGATTCACTACCTCTCATGATTTTGGGCATGGTCAGAATATTTTAAATCACTAGTTTGTTTTTAGAACAGCGTTACCATGCTGGTAGAGTTTTTAAGACCCAAGTATTAGTACATTGAAAGTTCTTTGAGGAGGTTTAGTTTTGTATATTGACTAAAACTATAGGAGAAACAGCTTTAGTGTGCTCTTTCTACTTCCTATCCACTCAAGATAACTTAAATCTTCTCCCTTTATTTAAATTTTCAGTTGTCTATCCTAGAGCATACCAAAGATGTTTTGAAAATATAGGAAATTCTTAATGCATTTAAAGGGAATTACTTCCTAGTTTTTTTTCCGTTATGGAAGTAATACCTAGTCAGAGACATCTTAGAAGACAGGGAAAAATAGAAACCAAAATAACCCCACCAAAGTTTTATCACTAAAAGACAAGGCCAGTGTATCAGTTTGGAATATTTTCCTTTTCTCTCTCCCCTAAGATGGGTTTTACATTTTTTCAACAACTATTTATTGAACTCCTCCTCTGTGCCAGGTACTATCTTAGTTGGCAAATAGAGGAAAACCCTGCCCTCACAGCCTTATGTTCTGCTGGGATCATAGGTGTGTGTGTATGTATAATTTTATTTCATGATAATTTTGTAATTCATTGGAACATAGGAATCTATGAACATTATTAAAAGCTCCGTTTAACAGCAGTTCCTCATGCAGAAACACCATGATTTACCCCCTATTGTTGTTATTAAGTTATGTTTTATATATACAGTAGGCACGAGTCTTATGTGTAAGGTTGTAACGGTGAAATATATTTCCATTTTACTAAAATTTAATATGTTTTGACCTCACCTAATTTTGTTGGTCATTATTCCCCTGTACAACTCCTCCTTCCCCCAATCTTTGGATAGCTTCATATATTCTAGAACACTATCAGGAAAAAGCTTTCCAGTCTTGCATCTACACTGCTTGTCAACGACATGCTATTTATATAAGCCTGGAAGGTTCTTTTGAAGGCCAACTTACAAAGAACTTTGAGTCGTAGGATCTTTCATAGAATTTTCTAAAAGTTCTTACTGTCATTGTCTCTCTCTTACCTCCACTGCACCCCCATCCTCTTCTTCCACATGCCACTCCCAGTGGGATTGGGGGCAGGGGTATTGATCTTGATCTGGGTGAATACTTTAAGTCCCTTGTTTTCCCCCAGTTTCTACCTCTTCAACTCTTTATTCTTTCCATCCCCTTCCTCTCTAGTACATTCTAGCTGAACTTCTCTCTTTGGGCCTGGCGTTTCTCAAACAAGCCAGATGAGGGGCTTGTCTTCTAACTGCTGGTTCTAAAATAACACAAAAGACCTTGAGACAGTGGCCTTGGAGTGGGGGAAAGGAATCTACCTATTGCCTTGCAAACAAAACACAAAGTAATACCTCAGATTTCACTATTTAGACCTATTTTTTTAGGATTAAATTTCAGAATGTAATTATTGGTTTCTAAGGTTATGAACACTTAAATATTTTCCACAATCAGATTGTTTCCAAAAGAGAGATGCTCATGTATATTTTCAGTGCCCAAAGTTAGAGCTATTTTATTGATCAATACTATTAGCTTAAAATTTTCTCATTGCTTTGTATTTTATTTCTTAAGAACGTCCCCCCATGTACTTAATAATAAATGATATATTGTCTTTTGTCTTTTGATATTTGCCTACTTTCAGGTGCTTTACTCCCGTAATCAATTTCATAAATTCTTCAAAGCAAAATTAATAATCCTTTGTTATATTTTTGGAAAATCTTTTTCAGTGCTGGGAATCGAGTGTCAATAATACAATATTCTCTTTTTTCCTTCATTAGGCTTAATTTTTTTAGAGCAGCTTTAGATTTATAACAAAATTGAGAGAGAGGTACGGAATTTTTTAACCAAGGATGAACACATGATAACCACCCAGCGTCCATGGTTTTCCTTAGGGCTTTTTTTCTTAGGATGTTACACATTCTGTGGGTTTGGACAAATGTATAATTACATATATCCATTATTATTCAGAGTATTTTCATGGCTCAAAAAAATCCTTGGTGCTGTCCCTATTCATCTTTCTCTCTCACCTTTATTCTTAGCAACTACAAATCATTTCACTCTCCACAGTTTTGTCTTTTCCTGAATGTCATGTACCTGGAATCATACAGTACTCATAGTCTTTTCAGATTGGCTGCTTCTACTTAGTAATATGCATGTATGGTTATTCCATGGGACCTTTTCATGACTTGATAGCTCATTTCCTTTTAGTGCTGGGTAATATTTCATTGTGTATGTATACCAGTTTATCCATTCATCTACTAAGGGACATATTGGTTGCTTCCAAGTTTTGGCAGTTATGGATAAAACTGTTATAAACATCTGTGTTGCAGGTTTTTGTGTGTACTTAAGTTTTCAGCTTCTTTGGGTAAATGCCGAGGAGCATGATTGCTGGACCTGATGGTAGGACTGCATTTAGTTTTGGAAGAAACTGCCAGGGTTTTCCAAAGTGGCTGTATCATTTTGCATTCCCACTGGCAGTGGGAATTGCTCCTATTGCTCCACATGCTGGCCAGCTTTTGGTATTATTGGTGATCCAGATTTTGGTCATTCTAATAGGTATGTAGTGTTATCTCATTGATGTTTTAATTTTCATTTTCCTGGCGACATGTGTTAGAATATCATTTCATATGCTTATTTGCCATCTGTCTATCTTCTTTGGTGAGGTGTTTTTAAGTCTTTGGCCCATTATCAGGTTATTTGTTTTCTTAATGTTGTGTTTTTTTTTTAAAGATTTAATTTATTTGAGAGAGCGAGTGAGTGAGCACAAATGTGGGGGTCGGGGCAGCGGGAGAGGGAGAAGCAGACTCCCTGCTGAGCAGGGAGCCTGACTTGGGGCTCAGTCTTAGGACCCCGGGATCATGAAATGAGCCAAAGCAGATGCTTAACTGACTGAGCCACCCAGGTGCCCCTCTTATTATTGAGTTTTAAGAATTCTTTATATATTTTGGATAATAGTCCTTTATCCAGATGTATCTTTTGCAAATAATTTATGTTTGTGGCATGTCTTCCAGTTCTTTTGTATTGTAATTGATTCTGTTTTCCTCATTACTTTTAATTATGGTGAGTCTTCACTGTAAAGTTAATAAGTAAATTTCTAATTTCTCATCTTCCCGATCTTGGAATTAAAAAATTGGTTTGTCTTTTTGAGCATATTTATGCTAGAGTATTATGATCCAGATTTTAATTTAATACAGAAGTAGATTGTTTTAACGTTTACTTTTCCTTTTATTTTTCCCAAGTCCTCATCAGTGTTTAAAATTTTACAGTTACGTTGGTGGTTATTCTCTCATTTCTATGTTTTTTTATTAGTATTTAGAGAGTAAATTAAGAGATACTTGCTGTGATGAGGTAAATGACACATTGAGTAAGATGGCTTCTTGTGACACAGAACAGTTTTTAATTTAGTTGTCTTTAAATTTCTGTCTTATTGTGACAGATTGTGGCTTTTTTTTTTTTTTTTGGTAATAGTGGTTGGAATTTTTTTTTTAAGTTTATTTCGGTAATTTCTACACCCAGCGAGGGGCTCAGACTCACAACTCAGAGATCAAGAGGATCGTGCGCTCCAACTGAGCCAGCCAGGCGTCCCAGTGACAAATTGTTTTTATTACTAATTGCTTCTAGGGTCTAATATGAGATTTGATGAGAAATTTGAAGTGTATGTGCATTTGTGTTTAAAGGACTTGGGAAAGGGGTGGGGATTTGGAACTATTTATGGGGCAGGTCCTGTGTTTTACATACATTCTCATTTAAATCTTGTGACATGTAGAACTCATTTTATAGGTGAAGAGGCTGTAAAAGTTAAATAATTTCCAAGATTACAACTAGCAAATGGTAAAAGTGAGGTTGAGCATGATTCTTTCTTGTTTCTTTGTTTCCTTTTCATTTGTGTTTTAAAAGCTAGCATGCTTCTCTTCAGACTTTGTAATTATCTTGTACTACACACTAAAAGGAATGGTTCAAGTTGTTTTGTGACCTAAAGACCAAATTGATAATTTTTCAGTTTTTAATCTGGTGCTTGAAGTGTATGAAATTAAAATTGGATCTCAATGTGTGCCTCCTGTGTATGGCATTTGTAACTGGTCTGGTGCTTTGAGAAAGAAATTGTATGGTTTTTCCAACGACTTCCAAGAGGCAGTAAAATAAAATAGGTATCTAGGTAAGAAAATGAACTGAAGAAGTTAACCAATAAACCCATGTTGGAGTCATAATTGTTGACTAGAATGTTTACATATGCCTCCCAGAAGTGGGTGCCTATTCAGAAGTGTTGAAGACAAAAGATTGGACAGATGACCTTTTATTACTACTATTCTGTTAGTTATTGAGAATTATGTGCATATGTTAAACTCATTCCATGATGTGCAGTGTGACTTTTAGTTATTCTCAGTGGATAAAAATCAGTCAGCATCTGTGGTTTTTCATTTGCAGTTTTTATTCATTTTTTAAATTTATTTCATCATTTTTAAAAGATTTTTATTTAATTTTTTAAAAAGATTTTATTTATTTATTTGTCAGAGAGACAGAGCACGCAAGCACAAATGGGGAGTGGCAGGCAGAGGGAGAAGCAGGCTCCCCGCGGAGCAGGACCCTGGGATCATGACCTGAACCGAAGGCAGATGCTTAACTGACTGAGCCACCTAGGCATCCCTAAAGATTTTATTTAATTATTAGAGAGAGAGAGTGCATGAGAGAGAGTGCGCACCTGCTCGCACAGGAGCAGGGGGAGGGGCAGAGGGAGAGGAAGAAGTAGACCACCCCCAACAGAAGCCTGAGGTGGCACTAGATCCCAGGACCCTTAGATCATGACCTGAAAGCAGACACTTAATCTACTGAGCCACCCAGACACCCCTCACTTGAAGTTTTTATTTACTTTTTAAAAAGATTTTATTTATTTATTTATTTGACAGAGAGATACAGCAAGAGAGGGAACACAAGCAAGGGGAGTGTGAGAGGGAGAAGCAGGTTTCCCTCCGAGGAGGGAGCCTGATGCGGGGCTCGATCCCAGGACCCTGGGATCATGACCTGAGCCGAAGGCACTCGCTTAAGGGCTGAGCCACCCAGGTGCCCCACATTTGAAGTTTTTAAATAGCTAAAGAGCTAGATTGGTTTCTTTGTGGAAGACAAGATTTTATCATGCTTCTGTTACTTTGAGCCAAACATAATATACTAGAATTTTGAGATACAGCCAGATAAGGTCTGCCATGGAACTATTACCAGCTGTGTAATTTCTCATTATTATTCTGAGCTAGAAAGCATTTGAAGAGAAACAGTGAAAGCAAAGCTTGCTTGTAAGTATGGTATTTCTTTTGAAATGATAAATGGTAAATATTTAGTATCAGAGTTCCTTGTAGTTACTCAAGGAAACAAATATTAATATTACACGTAGCTATTTTAAAAACAATTTACTATAGGGGCACCTGAGTGGCGCAGTTGTTAAGCGTCTGCCTTCAGCTCAGGGCGTGATCCCAGCGTCCTGGGATCGAGCCCCACATCAGGCTTGCCGGCTGGGAGCCTGCTTCTTCCTCTCCCACTCCCCCTGCTTGTGTTCCCTCTCTCGCTGGCTGTCTCTCTCTCTCAAATAAATAAATAAAATCTTTAAAAAAGAAAATTTACTATAGACTCAGGAAACTTTAGAATGTTTGGCTTCCAGAAATTTATGGTATGTTTTGTCTTTGTGTCTTGTTGAGATATATGGCAGGATTGTACTATTATACTTAACCTTTTAGTAGTAGTTAATTTTGAGTTGTAGCCACAGGTAAATATGTCTCAAACGTATTTCAGAAGTTATGGTGATGGATGCCTTGATTTAGAAGGACTTCAGACTTCTTTATTTAGTGCCATAGCTAGAAATCTGTAAGTAGTAGCTGGCTCCTGGTTTCCTAATGACTTAAATTCTGTTTTCATCTAAGAGGAATTATATTCCAACCTAAGCGATTTCATGCCATGCTTATAAATGAGGGTTAAATTTTAACTGTTTAGTTGAGCTATGGGAAACCAGAACAGGGCTATTGTCTAATAGTATTTCACATCTAGATTTTTCATACCCTTGAGTATGATTTTTTAAAATTTATTTTGCTCCCCACCCCTCCTTCCCCCCTTCCCCAACACATCCACCCTGAGCTCCACCATCTGTATCATCTTCCCTCCACTCCCTACCTGGGGCTAGGCGCTGATTAACTCCAGTGCCCTGCCAGCATACCCCTGCCCCACCCTGCACCATGTCTTTAGGGCATAGCCTATTTTCATTATATATTAGAAAAATGAATGAACGAACTTTGGTAGCTCTTATATTTGGCATTTGAGTTAGAATTCCCTGTTGGGAAAACAATTTCAGTTATGTTGCTGTGAGTATAATTTAAGCATATACACATACACACATATGTATAAATTCCCCTTCCCTTAATCTTCTAAGAGAAAAATTTGCATTCAATCTTGTGAATTGGCTGGACTGTAGATTAAAAATACTGGATTTTTAAATGTCTTTAGTACATTTAAACCCGTACATAGTACAGGTTTAAAAAATAAAAAATAGGACATTTCTCTTTGGGTGTGAAGGACACTGTGCCTCAGTTTCTCTTTCCCCTTCCCTGTATTTGTTTGAAATTTCTATGTACTTCTATAAGGCTCAGAAGTCAGAAGAAATAACATTATATTTCTGCTATTCCTAATGTTTAGCAATTTTTAAAATCTGCATTTTGTTGGTAATCATTAACAATTGTGTAAGTGTAAACAATGATTGTTTTTATAGAAGTAATTTGAGGCCATTGGGGGACATTTTTTGCAAGTGTTACAAGTTATGTATATTGGGAGAGAGGATGTAGAAATAAGTCTTTGCTTGTAGTATGAAGTGTTGATGATCTGCTTCGTATTTTCAGTGTTTAATTTTTTTAGCTCTTTGTAGAGATATCACTTATATTTAGACTCAATCCTTACTGTTTCTTCTCTTACTTGGTTGTTGGTGAAGATTTATTTGTTAGGAGATTGGAATGAAATATTTTGCATATGCTTCTCATTCTAAATGAGATCTCTTAAATATTTATTATGTTTTATATAGAGTGAGGTATACAGACCATAAAAAATATGGTCTGATTTAGTTGGAGTTGTAGTAATTTGCTTCTGAAATTTGGACAGAATATAGAGATTTAGGAAAATTTCAGTTATGTTATGGTCCTGGTCATGCATTTTCAAAAGCAGTGTGTTGCATTCCTAACCAGTGTATTGCATGCACTGCTGAACATAATGGGAAAAGAAAAGTGCCATAAAAAGCTAAGTACCAAGTAACTAGCTGGAAAAAGCTTTTAATGGGAGAGCTGGAGAGGTCATTAATCTGTTAGAATAGTATTTGAGGAAATAGTTGCATGTGTTAAGCTGCAATTTCTTTTGGTTATTAGAAGCCAAAATAAGAAATTCAGAATTGGCATTTAAATGCTGATAACTTTTTTTTTTAGGTGTTTTTTTGCAGCCTGATGTAGTGCATTGAAAATTAGAATGGGAAACTTGGTTTTAATGCTAACTACTGTACAGAAGAATGACCTTGGATAAGTATGTTGTCTTATTAGTGAATTGAGTGGTAGAATTGCTGAGGATCCTTTCAGCTTCAAGCAATTGCCTTAAATGAGCCTCCTATCCTCTTGAACAAACAAAAAGGAGGATTTTTAGTTTGATTCAGTTTTATTTCTCCCAACAGTCCTCCAGTTAGTAAATGTGTAGTAGATTTGCTATAGGCAGGCTATGCAGTGTCTTTCAAACCTTTTTGACTGAGACCCATTCTAAGAAATATATTTTACATTATGATTCAGCACATTCACAGATAAAAAGACAAGTTTCATCAAATACTTTACGAGTGATGAGTTATGTTTTCTGTTCTGTTTCATTGGGGGGAACTCCTTTTTTCTTTTAAGATTTTATTTATTTATTTTAGAGAGAGTGCTGGTGGGGGGTGGTGGGGGGGCAGAGGGTGAGAGAATCCTCAGCGGACTTCTCTTGGGGCTTGATCCCAGACCCTCAGAACATGACCTGAGCCAAAATCTAGAGTCAGCTGTTTAACCAACTTAGCCTCCCAGGCGCCCCAAAAGCAAGGAGGGATATGGGGTGAGCTCTTTATAATCCACTCTTTTTGTTTGTTTGTTTAAGGATTTTATTTATTTATTTGACAGAGAGCACAAGCAGGGGGAGTAGTAGGCAGAAGGAGAAGGAGAAACCCAATGTGGGGCTCCGTCCCAGGACCCTGAGATCATGACCTGAGCCGAAGGCAGATGCTTAACAGACTGAGCCACCCAGGCGCCCCTGTAATCACTCTTTGAAAAATTCTTTAGAGTATAAACTTGAAGCCAGATCTTTTTTAAGTTAAATCAAGCAATAAGTCCTTGTTAAGTACTTGCCACAAAATGAAGACGTAGCGGCTATATGAATTTTAGCTCCTACCATAACACAAGCTTTGAACATACTTGTTCCTAAGAAGGAGCACTGATGATGATTTGGGGTAACAGCTGAAGTTAGGCACATGTAAAATTCAACGGTTGCTGATCTTCAATACAGATAATTTAATGAGCTGTTAATTTTATTTCACTTCTTATTTAGTCCCTTATCAATAGGCACAATACTAGCATTGGCTATAACACAAACCAGTGGCATTAAAAATCTTCAGCACCTTTTTGGATTTGAGTTTTTGGAAGATATTTTGTGGAGAACACTTTTAATTTTCAGGCATACTTGTGCTGTTATTTTAAGTGAGTTTTTTGCTTTTGTGTTTTAATCATTAAGATACATTTTTTTTGAACCTTAAATTTGTCATTCTCCTAGGTCTGTCAGATTCCTTTATCTCTTTCCCCTACCCCTTTACAGTATTTGCAGCTTACTTTTTCTAATCTAAGGATTAAAATGAAGTTTTCTAGGAATATTACTTAATATTTGTATGACCCTGGACAATCCCACTCCCTTAAATTCAGAGCCTTTTCCTTATTTGAAAGTGATAATTTTGTGTATTTGACTAGATTATTTTAAATAACAAATAACCAAAAAATATAGTACATTCACAGTACAGTGTGAAAATTTATACAGCTCTAAGGCATTATCATAGACTTGACTTTGGAAACTAACTTCTGAGTTTTTTTGACCTAAAGTGACCCTGAGAGTTCATGACCTAATTATCATTTCATTGAAGCTTGAATTTGAATCCTGAATTCTGAGAGAAAATACTGTAGAAGTAGTTACTTAGCTGACTATTTAATCTAGCAAGTCTAGAACAATGCCACTTAGTTGTTCTGTAGTACTTCATCTCCTTCAATTCTCTCAGTAAGCCCATACACGGTATATTGTCATCCCTCTTTTGTAGATGAGAAAGCCAAGGGAACTATTTGGTGGAATGTTTGTAAAATAAGGGATCCTCCCATGGGACTTAGTTGTGTATAATTGAACATATTACTTTGGAGTTCCTAAGTCTGTGACATTAATTAGAATTTAGAGATCTAAATCCAAGGAGAACATGATGGAAATAAAATAGTAGTGACAGCCTTTATCTTAACTATATTTATACATGACAAGTTAAATAGATTAAAAAATAAATGTCTTGGGATGCCTGGGTGGCTCAGTCAGTTAAGCGTCTGCCTTCAGCTCAGGTCATGATCCCAGGGTTCTGGGACTGAGTCTCACACTGGGCTCCTTGCTCAGCAGGGAGCCTGCTTCTCTCTCTGCCTGCCACTCCCCCTGTTTGTTCTCTCTCTCTCTGACAAATAAATTTAAAAAATCTTTAAAAAAATAAAAAATAAATGTCTTAAATCAGCACTGTTCTAAATAGAAATATAATGTGTACCACAGATGTAGTTTACATCTTCTGTAAATTTTCACATTAAAAAAAAAAAGTAGAATTAAACATTTTATATAGCCCAGTATCTCTAAATATCATTTCAATATGTGATTAGTGTAAAAATTATAAAGATGTTTTGTATTCCTTTTTTCTATTAAATCTTCAAAATCCAGTGCATATTTTACACTTTACACTTAACAACTGAATTCACACCAGCAACATTTCTGTGCAGTACTCAATAGCCATATTTGGCTAGTAACTACCATTACTGGATAACTCAGTTTTGAGGTTTCCAGTTTTTTGTTTTTTCTTTTTACTTCTGAATGCCAAGAACGTCATTAAATTTTTCTTGGGTAACCTTTTCCTGCCATCTCAAGAAGTTGGTGATAGTTTTAAATTATGCTGTATCAGTAGTGAAGCTGTGGTTGCAGCCATTGATGAAATATGAGTGTCTCAGTTCTCCTCAGTTTCAAGTTTAAGAAAATATTTATTTTAAAGGTTTTCATTATTAGAGTGTTTTTTAGAAAGATTTATTTATTTTAGAGAGCATAGGTCTGGGGGGGAGGGGCAAAGCAGAGGGAAGAGAGAGAATCTCAAGCAGGCTCCGCGCTCAGCAGGGAGCCCTATACTGGGCTCGATCCCAGGACCCCTAGATCATGACCTGAGCCAAAAATCGAGGGTCGGATGCTCAACTGACTGAGCCACCCAGGTGCCCCTTCATCATGATTAGAGTATTAATACTGGCTCATTATGCATATTTCGGAAGATCTAGAGATGGAAAGGAAAAACTACTGGTTTTTCTTATATACAATGGAATATTATCCAGCCATTAAAAAAAGAAGGAAATCTTGCTGCTTGTAACAACATGGATGGACCTTGAGAGCGTTATCTTAAGTGAAATAAGTCTGATAGATAATTATCTTATGGTCTTCCTTGTATGTGGAATCTAAAACGGAGCAACACAAACAGAGCTCTTAGATACAGAGAACAGATAGGTTATTGCCAGAGGGGAGGGCGAAGGGATGGTGAAAATGGGTAAAGGGGGTCAAAAGATACAAACTTACAGTTATAAAATAAATAAGTCCTGGGGATGTAATGTATAGCATGGTGACTGTAGTTAATAATATCTCATTACATATTTGAAAGTTGTAAAGAAAATAGATCTTAAAAGTTCTCATCACAAGAAAAACAATTTTTTTTGTAATTATGTATGGTGAGGGGTGTTAACTAGACATTGACTTGACTGATCATTTCACAGTATATACAAATACCAAATCATTACAGTGTACACCTGAAACTTGTATAATATTATACAGCAATTACACTTCAGTAAAAAAAAAAAAAAACAAACCCAAAATTTTAGGGAATTTTCATCCAGTATGTTATCTGTGTGCAGGTTTTTCTTATGGTTTGATTTATTTTTGCTTTTCATGTGGTATTAGTGTCTTGCTTTATAATAGTTTAGCGGGGTCCTGGGTGACTCAGTTGGTTCAGCATCTGCCTTTGGCTCAGGTCATGATCTTAGGGTCCTGGGAATCAAGCCCCACATCAGGCTCCCTGCTCAGTGGGGAGTCTGCTTCTCCCTCTCTTCCTCTCCCCTGCTCGTGCTCTTTCTCTTTCAAATAAATAAATAAAAATCTTAAAAAAATGTATATATAATTTAGCATCTAACATGAATATTTTTATGACATTTTTAATTTTTCTTTTTAAAAGTTTAATTGAGGTATAACCACAGTCAAGATAATAGTTTCCTTATGCCCCTTTGGCTTTTTTCACTTAGTATAATGAGAGTATCATCCATGCTTTATTGTGTAACAAAAGCTCAGTCTTTGTTATGGCTGAGGAGTATTCCACTGAATGGATATACTAAAGTTGTTTATTGATTTGTCCATGAACATTTGGGTTTTTACAGTTTCTGCTCTTTCTGATAGAGGCGATATGTATATTTGTGTGCAGGTCTTTGTATGGATATGTGCTTTCATTTCTCTTGGGTAAATACTATGAGTGGAGAGGCAAGGTCATATTTTAGGTATATGTTTAATTTTTTGAAATACTGTTAAACAATTTTCTAAAGTATTGTACCATTTTACATTTCTGCATGCAGTGTATGAGAGTCTAGTTGATACATCTTCACCAATACATGGTATGTTCAGTCTTTCTAATTTTAGACATTGTGGTTTTAATTTTAATTTCCTTAATGAATAATGTAGTTCAGCATCTTTTCATGTGATTATTTGCCATGTATGTATCTGTGGTGAAGTTTCTATTCAAATATTTTGCCTACCTTTTTTTTTTATTGGTTTGCTTCACTATTGAGTTTTGCAAATTCTTTGTGTATTCTAGATACAAGTCCTTTGATGAGTGTATGAATTTTTAAATATTTTCTTACATCCATGGCTTATCTTTTCATTTTCTTCACATGTCTTTCAAAGAGCAGTAGTTTTTAATTTTGATGAAGTCTAATTAACAATTTGTTCTTTTATAGATTATCCTTTTGGTGACATATATAAAAAAACTTCACCTAACCCAACGTCACAGAGATTATCTAAAAGTTTTGTAGTTTTAGGTTTGCATTTAGGTCTAGGAGTTAATATTTGTATATGGTATGAGGTATAGATTGAAGTTCATTATTTTCGCATACGAGTATCTAATTGTTACAGCACTGTTTGTTGAAAAGACCGTCCCTTCATTGAGTTGTTTTTGTACCTGTGTTGAAAATCACTTGTCCCTCATTCATTTCTTTCTTCCTTCCTTCTTTTCTCCTTCCCTTCCTTTCCCCTACTCCCTTCCCCTCCCTTCTCCCCCCCCCCTTGATTTTATTTGTTTATTTGAGAAAGAGCTGTACAGGTGGGGGGGTGCTGAGGGAGAGAGAGACGGAGAAGCAGGCTCCCAGCCAAGCAGCACCCCCCCCAACGGGTGGGGGGGGCTCGATTCCCAGACTCTGGGATTATGACCTGAGCTGAAGGCAAACACTTAACCAACTGAACCACCCAGGCACCCTTCCCTCCCCACTCCCTGCTTGCTTGCTTGCTTGCTTGCTTGCTTTCTTCTTTCCTTCCTTCCTTCCTTCCTTCCTTCCTTCCTTCCTTCCTTCTTTCTTTTCTTTTCTTTTCTTTTCTTTTCTTTTCTTTTCTTTTCTTTTCTTTCTTTCTTTCTTTCTTTCTTTCTTTCTTTCTTTCTTTCTTTCTAAGATGGAGAGAGTTGGGGGGGGGGAGGGGGAGAGAGAGAGAGAGAGAGAATCTTAAAGCAGACTTGCCCAGCACACAACCCTGTTGGAGCTTGATCTCATGACCCTGAGATCATGACCTGACCTGAGATCAAGAGTTGGATTCTTGGGGCACCTGGGTGGCACAGCGGTTGAGTGTCTGCCTTCGGCTCAGGGCGTGATCCCGGCGTTACGGGATCGAGCCCCACATCGGGCTCCTCCGCTATGAGCCTGCTTCTTCCTCTCCCACTCCCCCTGCTTGTGTTCCCTCTCTCTCTGGCTGTCTCTATCTCTGTTGAATAAATAAATAAAATCTTAAAAAAAAAAAAAAAGAGTTGGATTCTTAACTGACTGAACCACCCAGGTGCCCTGTCCCTCATTCTTTTTTTGGTCAGCTTTATTGAGATATTCAGGTAACATAAAATTCACCCATTAAAAAAATGTATAATTCATTGGCTTTTAGTATACTTACTGAGTTGCAAGCGTTAACCACAATTTTTATCACCCCCAAAAGAAACTGTGCATGTTAGCACTCACTAATGAACTTTTACATAAATAACTTTTGGCAAAAGTTGAAATGTTTTTACTGCCCCTGCCCCCCTCCCTGCCCAAATTTTAAACTTTGATAATATTTTGTATCACACTGATAGTCGTTTCTGACAGTTTTGTATCTTTTATAGTGTATACTTTATCATTAAGTACTTAATCATTTTTTGAGGGGACATTTAGGCTTTATATTCAGATTTATACCTTCATAGCAGTATAAATAATTTATTAAGTTCCTTGCTTAGTGCAGACACGTTTGTATATTATGGATCCCCATTTGAATTGCTAGGGAACTAGATACACGCATTTATTACTTAAGTTTTTAATTTTATAATAGGTTCTGTAAAGCTCACTACAGAAAATAGCAGTGCCTCTGTTCTCTTTCCACTGTCTTTTTCCTGTTTCCTAGTCCCCAGAAGTACATATGTGCAATTTTTTTAGCTGCTACTTTTGGTATTTACTTCCATATAATATCTATGTAAGATACTACAGTTCCTGGTTTTTCAGTTTTCAACATTAGTTTTTAATTCTCCCTATGGATTAATCTCACATCTTTCATGCATACTTTTGTCTATCATTTCCTCAATGAAGTTGAAATATTTAGTGTCTGTATCATGATTCTATAAGTGCTGTACAAAGCTGAGCCTAGTAATAAATATGATTACTTTATTGTACAACCTTTTGCTTTCTCTGGAGTTAATGTTGAGTTTTTGCTTAGTTGCCTGTGTATTTATTACATTTTCCCCTAGATTCTTCCCCTAGTTGTTTAAATTTCCTGTCAATACATGGAAACTTCTAGATATACTTCCATTTTGGAGGTGCCTCTTTTAAGGACTTCTAACCTTCACCAGTTTATACTGACTGCTTTCTAGTTGATGCCCAGGTTAGGGGTCTTGTATCTTTCATTTCAGGAAGTCCTTTTATTTCTGGCTGATCCTGGATCTTGTTTCTAGAATCCCATCTCTTTCTTGGTCTCTTCCTTCATTTTTGAAGGTATACCTTAATAGTTGTTTGAGAAAAGGCATTTGGGAGAGAGGTATTTTTTTAAGTCCTTGCATTTCTGAAAATATCTTCCTTCACCTTTCTTTTAGTCCCCTCCCTAATTGGGAGTTTGGATAGTGAATGTTAGATAAGAACTAATTTTCCTTCAGAATTTTAAAGGCATTGCTCTGTTTTCTTCTAACTTCCAGTGTTACTGTTAGAAAGTTTGATGCTAATAGGATTCTCTGTCTCCTGTAACCTTTTTTTTTTTTTTTTTCTTTTGGAAGTTTTTAGATTTCTCTACATGATGTGTGTTTTGAAACTTCAGTGATATGCTTTGGTGTAGTTCTCCCCCCCCCCCCCATCTTGGCTCTTTGTGTCTGGAAGTTCATTGGTCATTAACTCAGATAATTTTCCTTCTGTTGCTTTATTTCTTACTCTGTTTTCTCTGTTGCTTCATCTGGTGCTCCTGTTATATATATGTTGTTTCTCTTAAAATGTGGTCTAATTTCCTGTTCTTGTTTCTCTTGTTTTTCATATCTTTATTTTTTAGCTCTGTTCTCTAGATTTCTTATTGGAAAAATCTTGACTTGACCATGCTATTGAGGTTTTTTTTGTTTGTTTTTGTTTTTCCTATCATATTTTTTAACTTCCAAGAAATCTTAAAAAAAAAAACACCATCTTATTTCACGTATACAAGATTTTTTTACAGCTTACTTAGCATAGGACGTTGTATTCGAAGTTTATAACTATTAATATGATTGATGTCTTTTCTGATAATTTTCTGTCCATTTCTAATCTTAAATTGGGGGAGGATGTTTGCTTTTTTAAATCTAAAATACATATGGTGATAAAAGAAACATTTATTAGGCCAGGTTTAAAACATTTCATAATACTCACACTCTTACCTCCAGGCTCCCTTGGTGAATAGTTTTTATTTTACTCAGGACCTGTAGCTAGAGTACCCACAATGGAGGAGGGAAATTAGGGGATTCCTCATTACATCAAACTGACTGTCTGCCTTTTTCCCCACCTGGACCTTAACACTGCTACTCCCATATCCCCAGGCTCCCAAAAGTGAGAGATGAGAGAGTTCATTAAAGTTTTCTGGAGGGAGAAATTAGCTACATAGAAATGGAATAGGGAAATATGTGTGTTGTAGGCTGAGGAAGAACAGAAGTCTAAAAGTAGAGAACTTGGCACAGAACCACAGTAGTATATGTATTAGTTCTGATTAATAAAACTATTTTTTCCATTTTTGTAGTATTGTTATTTTTATAAGAGAAAAAACATACAAATAGGAAAGGGTTTTACATTGTTTAATATTAAAACCATTTGTTAATGTTTACAGCAGAACCTGAAAGTTCCTTCTTGCCCCTACCTTACTGCTTTCACTTTGCCCAGAGGCAATCATATATTTGTGTGTGCTTCCAGTTCTCCATACATTTATACCAACATATGTTCCCATTAAAAAACAAAACCAAAAAACTTGTAAATATTGTTCTTCGATGTGCTTTTTCTTTTCCTTAACTCTAATTCCTGGAGATCTTATCAGGTCCTGTAGAACTCTGAGGAAAAGAGACATGATTTGGATTCAAATACTGCTAGCTATTAAGCCTCTGTTTTCTTCATTTGTGAAATGAGGGTAATGATAGCATCTACCTTTTTGGGTTATTACAAAGATTAAATGAGACTGTATATGGACTCTTTAGCATGGTAGTTCTTGGTAAGCTAACACGTGGTAGCTACTATTATTAATAAACAAAACCAGTACATTTCTATATTATCCTTCTGTACTTAAGAAATGAACTTGTAGCAATAAAGCTCAGTCAGCCTACCCTCTAAATCTAGAGAATAAAATTTTTATGGGGCCTACCAGTGATGGCAGTGATGACTGTTACCAAATGATTAAAGGGCTATTTCATGAAGAACAGATCAGACCTTTCTTTGTGGTTTTCAGAACCATTGAGATACCAAATTGTTAGCTGTTTATGGAAGAACTTTATAAAGCAGAGCTTACCAGAGTTTGTTGACCTGAAAAGTCTTAATAAATGATAAAGGAGAAAACATACTGGTCTTCCTAATTGTCATATATTAAAATAAGGAGACACCCACAGAAGAGCTTAATAGTAAATTTAGGACAAAAATAAGAATTGTATTTCTCTATTAAATAGGTAGTAAACATTGGAACTAATTATTTTAAGTAAAAAGAAAGGGTGATAACAGTTTTAAAAGGATTTAGATAATAGAGATTCATATGGAGTGATAGTATTGTTTTAGGACTTCTTCCACAATCCTTTCTAAAGGAAACAGACCATTTCTTCTCACTATACAGTATATATGTTATTTTCTGACACTGAGAACACTGGATTAGAGAGACCATAAGTTTGACTAAATATGGCAATTCTGAAATCTGTTTCGTGATGCTTTATATTATTTTATTAGCTTGACATTTGCATTTTTAAAAACAGCTTTATTGAGATAATTCACATATTACAATTCACCCATTAAAGTTCAGTGATTTTTAATATAGTCACAGAATTGGTGTAGCCATTGTAACAGTCAGTTTTAGAACTTTTCATCACCTGCCAAAGAAACCCCATTTCCCCCATTTCTCTCTAACCCTTCCAGCTATGGGAAATCACCAGCTGATTTTCTGTCTCCATAGATTTGCCTATTCTGGACATTTTATGTAAATGAAATAATACAATATATGGTCTTTTGTGACTGGCTTCTTTCCCTTAGTATGTTTTCAAGATTTATTGATGTTATAGCATGTATCAGTACTTTGTTCTTTTTTATGATTAATATTTTATTGTATGGATAATACTACATTTTGTTTATTCATTCATTTGATTGATATTTGTGTTTGCACTTTTTTTTAGTTATTGTTAATAATGCTGCTATGAACATTAATGCACTGGCTTTCATATGGACATACATTGTCATTTCTCTTGGGCAAATACTGAAGGTAACTGCTAGGTAATATGGTAGCTTAATACTGAATCTTTAGAGGAGCTCCCAGCCTGTTTTCCAAAGTGGCTGCACCATTTTACATTCCCACAGCAATGAATGAGAGTTCTAATTTCTCTGCATCCTTGGCAACACTTTTTGTGTACCTTTTTTATTTTAGCCTCAAGTGGATGCGGTGTCTTATTGTGGTTTTAATTGTATTTTTCCAGTGATTTGTAATGTTGGGCATCTTTGTAGCCATTTGTACCTCTGTTCAGATCCTTTGTACCTTTTTATATTGGGTTGTCTTTTTATTGTCAAGTTGTAAGAGTTCTCTATATAGGCTGGATACAAGTCCTTTCTCAGAGATAGGATTTGCAAATGTTTTCTCCCATTCTTTGGATTGTCTTTTCATTTTCTTGATAGTGTCCTCTAATTTTCATTTCAGTGGAGTCCAGTTGATTTTTATTTTGTTGCTTGTGCTTATGGTTTCATATCTAAGAAACCATGCCCAGCTAAAGGTCACAAAGATTTATTCCTATGTTTTCTTCTCACTGTGTGATAGTTTTAATTCTTACATTTAGATCTCTAATCCATTTGAGTTTTTTTTTTTTTAAAGATTTTATTTATTCAACAGAGATAGAGACAGCCAGCGAGAGAGGGAACACAAGCAGGGGGAGTGGGAGAGGAAGAAGCAGGCTCATAGCAGAGGAGCCTGATGTGGGGCTCAATCCCATAACGCCGGGATCACGCCCTGAGCCGAAGGCAGACGCTTAACCGCTGTGCCACCCAGGCGCCCCATTGAGTTGGTTTTTTATATGGTGTGAGTGAGGGGTCCAATTTCATTCTTTTCAAGTTGGTATCCAGTTGTCCCAGCACCTTTTTTTCCCCCCAAAAGACTGTTTTTCCCCCTATTGAATTGTCTTGGTACCCTTGTTGAAAATCAGTTGACCATAAATATTAGGGCTTATTTCTGGACTCTAATCCATTCTGTTTATTTTATATGTCTTTCCTTATGCAGTCCCACACTGTTTTGATTACTGCAGTAGTACTTTGTAGTAAGTTCTGAAATCAGAAGGTGTGAGTTCTCCAGTTTTGTTCTTTTTTTTAAGGTTGTTTTGACTTACTGAGTGCCTCGCATTTACATATGATCTTGTCCATTTCTGCCAAAAAAGGCAGACTTTCAGGGGAATTTTGGTAAGGACTGCATTGAGTCTGTAGATCAATTTGATGAGGATTGTCATCTTAATATTAAAATTTTCTGGACCATGATCATGAATGTCTTTTCACCTCTTTAGGTCATCTTTAATTTCTTCAACAATGTTTTGTGCTTTCCAGCATACAAGTCTCATGCTTCTTTGATTAAATTATACGTGAAGCATTACATTCTTTTTAATGCAATTATGAATGAGATTTTGTTAAATTTCAGTTTTGAATTGTTAGTGTGTGGAAGCACTGCAAGTCTATAGAAATGTAATTGATTTTGTACATCGATCTTGTATCCTGCAACCTTATTGAACTCTGTTATTAGCTCTAGTAGTGTTTTTGTAGATTCCATAGGATTTCTTACATACAAGATCATGTCATCTGTGAATAAAGATAGTTTTACTTCTTCCTTTCAAATCTAGATGTCTTAAAAAAGTTTTCCCCTGTAATGGCCCTACCTAGAATTTTCGAAACAATGTTAAATAGAAGTAGTGAGAGCAGACATCCTTGCCTTATCCCTGATCTTGGAGAAAAGCATTTAGTCTTTCACCATTAAGATTAAATACTATGTTAGCTGTGGGGTTTTTTTTTAGATGCCCTTTTATGAGATTAAAATTGTTCACTTCTACTCCTAGGTTGTTGAATGGTTTTATCGTGAAAGGGTGTTGAATTTTTCAGTGCTTTTTCTGAATCTACTGAGATGATCTTGTGGGCTTTTTGCACTCTGTTAATGTGGTATATTGCATTGATTGATTTTCAGATGCTAAGTCATCTTGCATTCCTGCGATAAATCTCACTTGACCATGGGATAGAGTTCTTTTTATTTGTTGCTGAATTTGGTTTGCTTGTATTTTGGTGAGGATTTTTGTGTGCGTATTCATAAATATATTGTTCTATAGTTTTCCAGTGTCTTTATCTGGTTTTGGCATTGGGTTAATACTGGCCTCTTAGAATTTCTCTTCTGTTTTTTGGAAGAGTTCGTGAATGATTGGTGTTATTCCTTTAAACCTTTGATAGTGTTTACTCATGAAGCCATCTGTGTCTGGGCTTTTCCTTGAGAGAAGTTTTTAAAAATTACTAATTTAGTCTTCTTGTTATATACATCTAGTCAGATTTTCTATTTCTTCTTGTGTCAGTTTCCATAGTTTGTGTCCTTCTAGGGTTTCTTTCTATTTCATCTGGATTATCTAATCTTTTGCTATATAATTTTCCGTAATATTCCCTCATAAACAGATCATTTAAATTTAATAGGATTGCTAATTCTGTTGCTAGTTGTTTTCTCTTTGTTCCATTTATTATTATTATTTTTAATCTTTTTGCCTTTGGGTTAATTGAGCATTTCTATTTTATCTCCACCATTGGCTTAATAAGAGTTTTGCTTTTGATATTTTTTAAATGGTTGCAAAACATCCTGAGACTCATCTTAGATTTCTCTTTTTCCTTTATATCTTCTTCACTTCCCATTTCTAATCAACCACCTTGTATACCTTGATTCTGTCTTTTCTGTATCAATGCAGTTGTTACCAAAAATGATTTCCCTAAGAAGTCTTAAGTACATTTCTCTAATATGTGTTTCATGTCAATGCCAGTGTGGTCTTTTGAGGATGCAAATCTGATCACATACTTAAAATTTTTCATTGGTGTTCTATTCTATTTATAAAGTAAATTTATAATATAAATATATTACAAAATATAAATAATCTCATTGGGGTATGAAGTTCTCCCCAGAATTTAACCGATGTTTATCTAGCTTCTTCTTTTACCATTTCCATTCTAAAATTGTATGTTTAGGGGCACCTGGGTGGCACAGCGGTTAAGCGTCTGCCTTCGGCTCAGGGCGTGATCCCAGCGTTATGGGATCAAGACCCATATCAGGCTCCTCCACTATGAGCCTGCTTCTTCCTCTCCCACTCCCCCTGCTTGTGTTCCCTCTCTCTCTGGCTGTCTCTATCTCTGTCGAATAAATAAATAAAATCGTAATAAATAAATAAATAAATAAAATAATAAAATTGTATGTTTAAACAATTCCTGAACTCTTTGTTTTGAAGTTATCTATAATACATACTTCTTTTTCATTTCCATGCTTATGTTATTATTTTTTAATTCCTAATAAATTCATATTTGTTTAAAAATAAATAGATAATTGCTTTACCTAAATTAATCTTTTTTCTGTCTCTTTGCTATACTTGGGTATCCTAATATTGATTGTATCCTTATAGTGATTATTTCCTGTCCCCAATGTAGATTCTTTGAAACTTGATTTTCATCTTTAGATGCGCATGTATCAGTTGTAACATGCACTTGTAAAGGTTGAACAGAGTTTGGCTAGAATTTAGTAATTTTCCCATTTTTATAATTACCTTTTCTATAAAGCAAATAACATGATTGGTTTTTAGTCAGCAGTAATGTAAAATTTCCTTTTATCCATAAATTTAAGTTTTATAAAAAGATTTTTGAAAGTTAAAAAAAGTCACGATAATACAGTAGCAGTTCTAATGGTGGTATTGAAATGATTGGAGTTTAACTGTTTCATTTCAACTTTAGATAATTTGCCCATGCCAAACCTTTATTTATTCCATCAAAGACAAGCAGTTTCTATTTTCTGCTTTGTAAGATGAAGATAATACCATTCTTACTCTCTTTTCTTCAATTCTAATGTCAAACCTCCATCATATGGATTTTAAATTATCAACACGATTAATATTAACATCTGTGTTCTGTCCTGTAGCAATATCTAGAAGTGAAAATCAAGTGTTTATGACTGCCCGTATTTATCTTTGAGCCAGATAGTATGGATACAATTCCTTTGCCTTGTACTGCTGTTTTTCTTACAGTTTTCAATTACCTTTATGTTTTTCTTACCATATTTTCCAGTATTTTTTTAATCCCTCCATCCAATATATTGAGTTTTCTCACTCCCAGAGAATTCTTTCAGAGTTCTCTATGCCCCTGTTCTGGACTTGATCTCTCTATACTCTCTATAAATATATTGCACAACTGTCTTTGTTTTCTTTCATGGATTGAATCTACTGTTTCCTGAATCCCTTGTGTTCCTCTTTTTTTCCTTAAATTTGTGAATACATCTTAAGTGTTTTTGCTAATAAGAAAGTATTCATGTATGGTAAACTTTGAATGCTTCTATATATGAAAAAACTTTTTTTTTTAAATTCTGGATTTATTTAGGATTCTGTTAATATTTTCTTTCACAGTACTGCTGTTACTCCTCCTTATCACCTAGGTACTTTCTGGTTTTGGAAAGTTGTCTTACAGGAATAGGCCTCCTCCTCTTTGTTTTTTATTGTCACTACCATCCATTGTGTTGGGTTGTTAACAACCCTTGTAAGTATGTTTTTATGCTTTGGGAAATGTTTTCTTTCTTGGATGATTTCCACTCCTCTGTTTTTCTGTTCTTTTTTTCTGAGGTGTATTTATTTGTATGTTGAAACTCTTATAATGACTGTACTCTCCATTACTTGCACCTCCCCAGCTTTATCCCCAACCCTTTGTCTGCCATTTTTTTGTTTGGCATTATTCTTGCAAGCTTTCATTGAATTTGTATTTTGGTGAGGATATCTTTAATTTCTGGGAGTTCCTTCCAGTTCTCCCTCCTTCATCATTTTCTGTGATTGCTTTAGGGTCCTAATATTTTTAAGGTACTCTAAAAACTGTTTAAAGAAATTATGAAAATGAATATGTATAATGAGAAAAGAAATCACACCAAATTGTAAACTTAAAAAACAAATACCAAAAATATCACAAAATCCAGAAAAAAAATTAACTTCCAGGCTTAGCTCTAAATCCTTTTTTTCCTCCCTCCATTCTTGGGCTTCATTCTCTTTGATCACCTTTTCATTTGGCAAAGAATTTGTGATATATTTGGAGAGGAAGAAGATCATTCAGCTTTCCTCTAGCATTCAAGTCTTGCTACATTGTTTCAATTTGTTTCCTTTTCACTTGCAATTATATTTTTTGTGGTAGAAATATAACATAAAATTTATCATTTAACCTTTTCATATGTACAATTCAGTGAGTATTAAGTACATTCACAATATTTTGTAACCCTTACCATTACCAATTTCCAGAACTTTTCACCCTCCCAAACAGAAACTTGTAGTCAGTAAACAAAGGATTTGTTTGTTTGTTTTGGTTTACTCTAGTTCCTGAATTTTTTGTTTTAGTTTTTTGTTAATCCTCCCTTCTCTCTTCCTTTATTTGGCGGGGTGGGGAATTTTATCTTTACAGGTTCTGCTCAAGTATGGTGATTGTCTGTTGATATTTAAGAGTAAGGCTTACTGTGAGCTCTGAAAATGGGTGACTGTCATACTTCACTCTCCCAGAGCAGTCAGGGAGCCGCGTAAGTAACAGAACTACTGGTAAGGGGTTTTGTTTAGGGGTACTAACTTCTGTTTTAATTGCCCCACTAGTTGCTTTGATTTCTTTAGAATAAACCTTAATTTTTTCCCTACCACCCAGAGATAAACTCTTGACTGAGCATTTTGCCATGTACAAGGAAGGGAATGGGCATTGACTAGTATGCTCTACAGACTTTTTTCTTTTCTTAATCCAGTGTCTCATTTCTGCTTTACTGAGCCTCGTTGTTTTTGAGGAAGGGGTTGGCTCCCTTCTTAGATACACTCTAGTCTAGAGGCTGTTACTTTTTGGGTCAGAATGTCAGCATTTGCCAGACATCTGCTGAAGGCTCCTCTCCATCCTTTTATTGTTTTTCATTTAGTATTTATTTCTCAAACTTTCTGGGTTACTATGTTAATGGGGTCTGGAGGGAAAGTAAGGTAAGATGTTTATACTACCATTTCAGTTGGAAACTCTTGCAAACTTCTCAAATGATGTTAATGATGTTGAATCACCCTTCTATATGGAGTTGACAGGCTTGTTCTTTGGTATTGGTCATTTGCTTAGCAGAGCTTACCAGCAATACCAATTGGTTAAGAGGATGCCAAATTATATATTAAATAAAGTGATGTGTCATAAATAAAAATATCAAGTAAATATTATTATAGCTGGTATTGGTTTTGGAAAAAAATTGTGAAAATGATAGGCAAGTGACAGAAGTTTGAGAAACATCTCCACTAGATAAAAGCTTACTAGGAACTGGCACTAGTATTGCTATTTATGTATTATCACAATATAAATATGAGAAGAGAATTTGACTTCCACATGTGTGACAGGCCATAAACCGTGGACGGTCTGTGTTGTCCCCTTTTTCCCCCATGGCTTATTCATTTCTAAAGGACCAATAGTTGATAGACTAGAAGAAAATTTTTCAGAGTTTGCAAAAGAAGTTCTTTGTACACAAACACAAACACAAAGAACTCACTTCGTTCTAATCAAAAACCAAGGAAAAAGACGCACATCTTAGATATGTTCTATCAAAATAATTGGACTTTAAAGTTTGGGGAAAGGGCAACTTACAGATATCCATGTAGAGAAGAGCTATTATTTATTAAAGATCTAAAATCAGATTCACTTCAATAGATGCTGGAAGACCATGGCATCTACTGTGTTTAAAGGGACTAGAGTATTGAAACAAAAATTAGGGTACCAAAGACTGAAGTCATTTTATATAATGACTGACAATATATATGAAATGGTTAAAATTGTAAATATGGCTTTAAAGGGAATATAAATGTCTGTGGCATCAAAAAGGAAGCAATAATCAATCTTTAGGTTACTTTAACAACTAAGAAGTAGGTAAAGAAGGTGATAAACATGTTTTGAATTCAAATGTAAGGCACTCCAAAGATCCTGATCCTAGATATAAGTTGAAGAATGTTGTTGGACAACTTAAAAGTAATCACTAATAGAATTAAATAAGGTAACTTCCAAACCACTGGGATAAAAAATGAAAGTAATTCCATCATATGTTAGGTTGAATTATTTGATATAGCCTGTATTCAACCGTGATGACTAACAAAAAGACAATTTTATTTGGTTCAACTTTACAATATGGTTAATTATATTTCTGCATTTTAAAAAATCCTGAAACCCCCACACCTCTTTGATTTTCTCAAGTACAAGTGCCACACCCTTCTTATACTTTGAATTGATTGTGTTTTAGCATTGTCCTTAATAACCTTGTATATAATTTCAGTAAGAATTTGGTTTTGCAGAGCTGACCTTAGAATAAAGAGCATACTTTAATAGAGTTTCATTATGATTATGAGATACCTTTGACTTGTTGCTGAAGCCATAATACTAACCATATCTGATTTCCTTTCATTTCTTCTTTCCCCTTCTAGAAATAAAAGAAGGCAAATGGAAAAAACCCTTTACTTAATTTTTAGTTACTCTTTGGAGAGTTGGAGAGAAGTATGGAAGTATAGGGGATTGGAACTGATGTGTATGGCAAAGTTTAAAGGTTGAAACTGGGGAATTGCTTATTTCTAAATGAAACTATTATATGATTCTACATAAACTGAAACTTCATTGTTGAGATGGGTAGTAAACAAGATACTTTTGAAGCTGCTGCTGTTTTCCTTGTCAGAAAAACTTGCCAGCCAACCCGAGGCCATATATAAAATAAAGTTAGATCTAATTTTGTAAAATTAGGTGGATTATGTTCAATAAATAAGAACTTTCCTTTATAGTATCCATAGTTTGAAAATGATTTAGCTAAAAGAAAATGTGCATGTTCTTTTTTTTTCTAATTGACAAGCAGCTTCTACAAGTATGCTAACTCAAAGATTAGTTTATGTATTGCAAATTATAATAGGTAAATAATGGTTACTTTGAAAATCCATAATTATTGTTGCTGATTTGACTAGGATATTATTTAGTCAGATATACTGGAAGGATGGCCTTCTCTTTTGGGATAGGAAATTAGTTCATTAAAAAAGATCATAAGCAAAAAAGCCAGGTTTAGAAAAAGTTCAGAAATAGCATTTATTTAAAAATCAAAATATATAAAGCATTATCATTCATGAATGTGTACATATGTTGTAAAAACTGTAAGAATATACGTTAGGGTGATAAATGCCATATTCCAGACAGTGGCTAGATAGGGAGAAGGGGAGAAAGGAGTGACATTTTTATTTCATATAAAATAACCTAAAACAAATATGGTAAAACATTAAGATGTGACAAATACAGAAGAGGTATACATAGATATATATATATTCTACATTTCTCTATGCTGAAAAAGTTCACATAAAGTTTCAAAGTATTTAAATTCCCCGTATACCTACTGATCACATTGTAACTGATTTTTTAAAAAGCTACATTAAAACCAATTCATTGTGTGAAATGACACTTGGTTTAGGTTTTAATAATGAGAACTAGTCTAGTTCCTAGTTGAACTTATCAGAGGTCAGTATTGAGGTAGAATTATTTATTTGCCTTGGAAATAAGAAAATGTGAGAGTTGTAACTTATTTTTTTTCCTATGGGAGTTGAAAAGGTGATTGGTAGACATTATTTTTCTCCTAAGTGTAAAGGGATTATATATCTCAAATATATTTCAAGATAAACATTAAGTACTTACCTTATGTAGGAAATAGAACATTAACTTTGGGGGCGCCTGGGTGGCTCAGTTGTTAAGCGTCTGCCTTCTGCTCAGGGCATGATCCCAGGGTCCTGGGATCAAGCCATGCACCGGACTCCCTGCTCTGCTGGGAGCCTGCTTCTTCCTCTCCCACTCCCCCTCCTTGTGTTTCCTCTCTCACTGGCTGTCTCTCTCTCTCTCTCTGTCAAATAAATAAATAAATAAAATCTTAAAAACAAAAACAAAAAACATTAACTTTGAAGTTTTCGTTGTGCTTCTTCCCAGTAGCATCCCGTTGCCTCCCCTGTCCTGAATTTTGCATTTCATTTTCTTAAGTGTCAAGAAGAGCAGGGTTCCTCAATATCAAGTAATCTATAGACTTTTTTTTTGGTGGTAAAATATATATAAGATTAATTTACAAAACTGTACCAGTTTGTAAGTGTATATAGTTAGAGTGGCATTAAAGCATTCTCAGTGATGTGCAGTCACCACCACCATCCATATTCAGAATTTTTTCATCATCCCACACTGAAAATCCGAGATCATTAAAAACTCCCCACAACCTCTGGTAACCTCTTTTCTACTTTCTGTCTCTGTGAATTTGTCTATTCTAGGTACCTCATAGGAAGGGAATAATACAGTATTTGTCATTTTGCATTTGGATTATTTCACTTACTATAATGTCCTCATGGTTCGTCCATGTCATAGCATGTGTCAGAATTTCCTTTTTAAGGCTGGATAATATTCTGCTGTACATATTTACCACATTTTGTTTTCTATTCATCTGTTGATGGGCACTTGCATTGTTTTCACCCATTGGCTGTTGTGAATAATGCCTATAGGAATACTGGTGTACCAGTATCACAGTCTGCTTTTAATGCTCTTGGATATATAGCAAGGAACGGACTTACTGGCTCATATGTAGTTCTATGTTTAGTGTTTTGAGGAAATGCCATACTGTTTTCCACAGTGGCTATATCATTTTACACTTCTACAAGTAATGCACAAGGGTGCCAGTTACTGTGCATCCTTGGTAACATTTGTTAGTTTCTAGGTTGTTTTGTTTTTTTAAAGAATAGTCATCCTAATGGGTTTGAAGTGGTATCTCATTGTTAGGCATGTTTTAAAGGAAAAAGCAATTAGGGGATCCTTAATGTGACTTAAATTATTAAAATGTTACATGTGTAAATAGACAACAAAATACACAGTTCTTGTGTTTTATAGGTTATACAGAACTATAAAATCAAAACACACTTCTGATTTAAATGCAAATTAAAATCAGCTAATCAACTAAAATCAAATTAGTGCTTCTTAGTTTGAATCAAATTGTTGCAGTAAGTCTTCCTTTATAAATAACTTAGTCTTATGAGTATGGCCTTTTCAGTTACAAATTATAACTAGCAATTTTGTCTTTATTTTTTTTTAACATTTTTTTTAAAAGATTTTATTTATTTGACCGAGATAGGGAGAGTCCGCGTCCATACATGCAGGGAAAGTGGCAGGGAGAGGGAGAAGAAGCAGGCTCCCTGCTGAGCAAGGAGCCGAATATGGGGCGCAATTCTTGTACCCTGAGAGAATATGGGGCTCAATTCTTGTACCCTGGGATCGGGACCTGAGCCGAAGGCATACACTTAACTGACTGAGCCACCCAGGTACTCCAGCAATTTTATCTTTAAATAGTAAAGGAATTTAAAATAAATAGTTGACTGGGGAGATTTGCTGACATTAGGACACACCAGTCTATCCGCAGCCAAAGTTAACATTTTAGCAAAATTAACAGTGAATTTATAAATTGCCACTTAGCTTATCATTTGATTGCTAATGTAATTTGAAAAATAAACTGCTTCATGAAATCTTTTGGTCAACTAGTTGAGTCAGAACATACACATATAAATTTGTATTCAATTGTCTGAAGAGCACAGAAATCTTTTACCTATTCCTGATATGTCTGTAGTCCCAAATCAAGGAAATGCTACCTCTTTTTTTTTTTTTAAGATTTTATTTATTTATTTGACAGAGATAGAGATAGCCAGCGAGAGAGGGAACACAAGCAGGGGGAGTGGGAGAGGAAGAAGCAGGCTCCCAGTGGAGGAGCCTGATGTGGGGCTCGATCCCATAACGCCAGGATCAGCCCTGAGCTGAAGGCAGACGCTTAACAACTGAGCCACCCAGGCGCCCCAAGGAAATGCTACTTCTGATGACTTTCTCAGCAGTCTCTTTCACTGCAGTGTAAAAATGGCCAATTTTGAATTATATTCAGGAGTACGTATGGGATAATAAATCCCTATGAATGGAGCAGCTGCCATAAAAATAAAGTTCTTAGGGATGCCTGGGTGGCTCAGTCTGTTGAGTGTCTGACTCTTAGTTTCCGCTCAGGTCATGATCTCAGGGGTGGTGAGATTGAGCCAGGCATTGGGCTCCGTGTTCAGCAGGTGTCTGCCTGAAAGATTCTCTCCCTCTGCCCCTTCTCCTGTGTGCGTTTATGCTCTGTTTCTCCAATAAATCTTTTTAAAAATGTTCTTATTTTATGTAATTATTTTGATAGTTTTAAAAGCTTGCATGCAGTATGTTAAATTCTCAAAATAATTCTTAAGAAAGATGGTGTTTCCATTTTACAGGCAAGAAAACTAAGACTCATGTCAATTACTTCAGCTATAGGAGTGCAAAAGAAGAGATAAACATGGCATGTGAGAATATAGGAGTCCCTCCTATCTGTGGTGGGTTATGCTGAAAAGTGTTGGGGGAAAAGATGCATCTGAGTGGCTTTTGAATTTGGATTTAATGTAATAGAATACTTTTCAAACATTCTGGTCATAAGAAATCCTTCCCCTGGTGATTGATTCACTGGGGCTAGGGTAATGCTTCTGGAATTCTTAGTTGACAAATGTCCCAGAAAATTCTTATAATTAGGCAAAGTTGGCTAATTTTACATTCACTATTTCTGAGTAAGGGACTTGGCATAATAAAAATAGTGTTTTGGAGGACATCTGCCTTCAAAAGGATAGATTGATGTAGGAAAAGTGTTAATAGTTGTTTTGATATGAGATAGTTGTATGTTTTACTAGTGTGCAGCAGTGGAAATGAGATATGGAGAATGATGGAATTATGGAATTATAGGGCTTGAAAAAGTTCCAGTCTTATTGCCTGGGGAGACAAAGTAGGAAGTTGAAATTGTTATAAGCTAATTTGTGGAAGAAACTTTGTAGGGTTGGAGATACATTGAGTCTTGGGTCATAAAATGTGCATTAGACCTTTGTAAATACTAATTCAAATTCCAGAATTAGTAAAGTGTTACATTAAAATAAACCCTACCAAACATGAAGATAAAATAAAACTTCATTAAGGCAGGTGCACTTGTGCAAATTGGGCTTTTTGTTTTTGTTTTTTACTGTACGAGTCTCCCTGTAAAGTGGAGGGAAATATGTATTCCCTGCCCCACAAAGTGGATTTGAGAAGGGAGAGGTTAAGATTGAGCTGGTAAAGAGAGGATCCTAGAAGAAAAAGTGATATACAAATATTGAAATTTAATATGAATGGGTATATTATTATACTCAGAGCCCTCTCCATGTGTATGTGTTGTGTGTGTGTGTGTGTGTGTGTGTGTGTGTGTGTGTGTGCGTGTTGTGTATCTTTCTTTTAAAAGATTTTTTAAAATTGTGCTTTGGTCTTATTTCCCTAGGTCATGCCTATTGAAAAGCTAGTGCATTGTGTTCTTATATGCTGGATTTAATTTTATTGATTTCTTTTCTGGACAAATGAGACAAGTTTTGAATGTCAAGCTCAGTGAATTCTTTGATGAGATCCTTGCTTTGCAATGTGCACCTACAGGATTTGCTTTCCTGTGGTGGCGGTTTCTTAACAGGAAGATCCACTAAGTTTCAGTGCTAATAACTCCGTTTGACTTTTCAGTTAGGTTTCGTTGGTCTCCCCTTTGGGAACCCTTCATTTCCCATTCAGAAAACTGGAAACTTTCTCATATCCACTGCAGGCTATCATTAACTCTGAAGTGTAAAATTTCCTTCCTATAATGAGCAAGAATTTTTTTACTTTCTGTCCACATTCAACTTCCCTTCTTATTCCCTTGTCAGTCCCTTTGCTTTCTTCAGAAAGTTTTAGTCTGCGGTCCTACCTGTAACAATTGGAGTTCAGCCCTCTCCATTAATTGCCTTCACTTTCAAATCAATCTAATCTATTTCAGTAAAAACTTTTGAATTTATGTGAACGGCTAAGTAGTGTTCTGAGTTTTGCTATTACAATGGATATTGTAAGTGATTTAGTGAAAATAGTTGGTATTTTTTAATAGGACTGATTGTGTTTACTTTTTTTGTGTGGTTCATTTGTTATACATATCTGCTATATTTGTAGCATTAACATAAAACTTTCTATTTGTGCCAGGTTCTAGATATGTTTGAATTATTTGGCTTTTGTGCTCCTCCCCCTGACAACGAGATTGGTGGAGAGAATCTCTTAGGCTCCAGGTTTACGTATTTGTGGCCCAGATTTGGGGATGAATTGGAGGATGCTTAATGATAGAACTATATAAATTAGTCTGGTTTGAGAAAGCATTCTTGACCTTTTTGTGAAAGTAGATCATTTTTTCTTGCTGCTTTGAAACAGAGAACCTTTTCGTAAATAAATGAAATACAAATAAAGATGAACCAGATTGGGAAAAAGGGACTGATGGGGAGTTAGAATAACCAGGTTTTTTTTGTTTTCTTGTTTGGTTTGTTTTTTACTATTATTTTGATGACTTTTTTTTTTTTTGGTCTCTGAAACTGGTACTCACTCTTTCAGAATAGTTCTTAAAAGATTCCATGGAGAAGCAGGTGATACAGTGTCATTTTTAAAATATCCTTCTACTCTCCCTCACCCTCATAATTGTCATATCTCTTGACCTATTGAGTAAAATTAAGCTAATGTAGACTCTTCTCTATGGGATAGGCCCAGTTCCTCTCTAAGGGTACCTGATAATAAAGCCATAAAGAAATTTGTAGTAGGAATTTACTGTGTAGATTTGGCCACTTAAAATCCAGGTTTAATTTTCATATTGTATTTCAAAACACCTCAATAGCCCCGTTAATAATTTTTGTTGTTTTTGCATGAGAATCATTATTTTGCATCTGTTATTTATTTTCCCATCTTTGCCCAGGACTCCAGTCTTTATTCTAAAATTTTCAAGACAAAGAATACAAGTTACCTATATAGTTAAAAAAAGCAAAGTATTTAGTAGACAGAAGTATTTGGAAGTAACTTCTGTCATCTTGGAATTGTTATTAGACCACATAGGCCTATGAGGGATAGATACGCCAGACTTTAATTACTTTTATGATTCCTTTCTTTCAAAGTACAGAATAATTCTTTAAAAAAAATTACTTCTTTACTAAATGGTAGCTGAAATCCATGCTGCACTGGAAAGCAGTGTTTCAAACTGCTTTCCCCCTGAAGACAAGTTTTTATTTCTGTATCCCAACACCCACAATTAAGCGCCACTTTAAAAAGATGTAATAGATGCCCAGGTCTTTGCTAAGTCACAGTGGTGCAAAAAATGATAAGGAGGGAGGACTTCAATATTGACCTAAAATATTTTAATCACAGAATTCCAGGCACTTCTCTCCACCCATATTTTGATATGTAAACTTATCATCTGTGGTCTTAATTTAGCAGTAAAACTTTGAATATTGCTAAAAATAAAATGCTACAGAAGCTTTAATGCTAATAAGACTTGAGAGCCAGATATTTTGAGGGTACATATGTTAGCCAATAAAATTAATTAATGAAAACTAATCTCACTGTTTCATTGCAGTTTGTTTGGAAGTTTTGCTTCTGGGGCTAATAAAATAAACATTAGTTAGGGATAGGACTGCTACTTTAGAAAATAGTGAAATTTGGGGATAAAGATAAAGTGCTTCTAGAGGATGTTTAAAATAAGCTTCTTAAAAGCAAGCAAATGAAGATGTGCAAATTGCTGAGAGGCCATTGTACCAAATATTAACATTGTGTTTTTCACCCAAGAAGAAATTGCATCAGCAAATAATCTACTGAGCACTGTTATTTGGATGGTACTGAGATGAACAATTGTTTTAGTTGTTGCCCAGCTCCCCACCTCCAGCCCTCAGCAGCCCGGAACTGTGCATATTATGGGAGGTCATGTGACAGTGATCCTTGGTTTTGTTCATTTAGCCTGTCAAAACAATTTTATGTAGGTGGAAAGAAATGAATGAAATGAATAGAGTGGGTTAGCTGCATCAGCTCTAGTTTCCACTGAAGTAAATGAATGATAGCGTATCAAGTCCCCAGGAATATCCAGCTTGATAATGTTGGGGAGAAGGTACTAAAAAGCAACAGTGACTAATCTGTTCGAAATCTCATTTGATTCTTTGTTTTAAAATATTACCATTGTCTTCATGATAATTTGTTGACAGTTGGTAATATTTAAATAATATATATTCCTCTTACTCTGTCTTCAGTTATAATTTAGTAAAGCGACTAGTCTTTTTCAGTGATCCCTAGTTAATAGAAATATCAACATGGCTTTTCTGAGAACATTGTTTTGGAAGCTTCACAAAATGTTAAAATATTTGTTCTAGTATAGTAAATCGAACATGAGCTTTGAGTTAAATCCTCATTTAATTCTTAGTTCTTATTTTCCTGTGAACTTAAGGGATATATTAAATTTTTTTTCTGAGTTTGCTTATCTGTTAAAGTCATATTGTCTAATATCTCACAGGTTTTTTTCTGAGAATTAATGAGAACAGAATTAAACAACCAGCTAGTAAGTAGCAAACACTTAGCAAATATTTTTAAAACCCTAACTGTTCTTACTGGTCTGCGTGCTTGTTGGTTTTGATCTATTTAACCGTTGTCTTAAAAAATTTGGGGGGGTGCTAAAATAATGTCATCCTGAGATAGTTTATGAAATGCTCTTAGTTAAAAAAATAGGAGACTTAGTTATAGGTAGAGCAAGTGGACAAATTATTGAAAGAAGCACCACGTTACTTGTTTGGGTTTTTTCCCCACTTAGTTGATAATCTGTACTCATGTAATTACATATTTCTAATTTTAAAGATTTACTAAGATTCTCAGACCTCTTAAAATCAGTAATTTTCAGGGAGGATAAAAATCTGCACAATATTTAAAATAACCTCTGTTACAGTATAGATGACTTACAGGCAAAATTAGATAAAAGTTAGTATTCCGGTAGAATTTTAAGACTGCCATTTATTGTGTTTACAAGGAAACTGGTTGTAGTTTTATGGTGAGGAAGAAGTCCCTGTTTGAGGTTTTTTCCCCCTCTTTTTTTGTGCTTTACTATAAATAAGTAGTTGGCAGCTTTTTTACAATGAGCTTTTATAAATTATTTTTAAAAATCAAAATGGCTGTGACCTTTACAAGTTGGTCATTGTATTAGACTTACTGAGACTCAGAGGCCTAATTTTCATTCTCACCTTTCTTTTAAGTCATAGAAATTTCTTTTATTTCTGGGGAAATGCTAACTGCATGTTAAGGATATACACATACTTTTTTTTTTTTCTTGGAAAGCACTTTTATGGATTCATTCAGTACGTGGTTGTTGAATAAGTCATTATGCTAGGTTGTCAGATACTAAAGATAGAACACTGAAAAAGCATTTTGTCACTGCTTTTAGAATAAGTCTCAATGTAATATGACTTGTGATTAAGTGCTATAAAAAAGGCAAATACATAGTTTATAAAAAGATGTGTGTGTGCGTATAGGTGGTATGATGACCTAGAGTAAAAGTCAGGGGAGGTGTCCCTGAGGAAATGACTTGAATTGATCTTTGAAGGATGACTGGGCATTAAACTAGGCAAAAAAGGTTGATAGAAGGGTGTCCTAGATAGGAAACAGAATGTATGAAAGACCCGTATGGAAGAAGCATAACATGCTTGAGAATGGAAAAGTTTAGAGTGATAAGAAATGAAGCTTGGAGAGTGGGCAAGGACCATATTATGTGGGACCTTTTCCCCTTTGTCCTAAAGGCTGTAGAAAGTTATTAAACACTTTAAACAGTATTATGACATACAATATTTCATTCCAGTAGTGTGACATATTCTAATTTCAGATATGAGAAAAATGAAAAATGGTATTTCTAAAAATCATGTAGACATTCTTTAGAATTGATTAAATTGGCACTAAAAACATTTTGGCTATATATGGACAAAAAGGAAAACAGATTATATAAGGGTAAGATTAGATTTGGGAAACAACTTGGTAGGTTTCAGAAGAGATCATGATGGCTTGAAAAAGATGGTGGTAGTAGAGAAAGATGTAAGTAAATTACTTTGAGTTTCAGCGGAAAATTTACCAAGCCTTATGTAGTACTTTTTTTTTTTTTTAAGATTTTATTTATTAATTTGTCAGAGAGAGGGAGAGAGAGCACAAGCAGGGGGAGTGGAAGGCAGAAGGAGAAGCAGTCTCCCCACTGAGTAAGGAGCCTGATGAGGGACTTGATTCCAGGACCCTGGGATCATGACATGAGCCAAAGGCAGATGCTTAACCGACTGAGCCAGCCAGGTGTCCCAAGCCTTGTATACTTTAAAACATTATTGAAAACTCTGAATTTTAGATATGATAGAACAGTCTTAAGATTTTAAATACAATTACATTTTAAGTAACAGCGTAGAATGATTTGTGTTAGTGTTATATTTCACATCTAGTAATCATTTCTGTTTAAAATTACATATCACTCGAGAGAAAACACTTCACAATTGAAGGGTCAGTATGTCTTTTAAACTAAAGATTTTGTGAAAGCCCTATGCAGAGAATTATTCAGGCTTAAAATTAACTTCCTATTTTTACAACAGTGGTTATATTTACATAATTTCTATTTAAGCTCTTACTCTAAAGCAGTGTTCTCCCTTACCCTGTTTAATGTATATTCCAGGTTTCAGCTACAACGGTCTACTGTAAGTGATGTATTTCCTAGCAGTTCTAAACTATGGGTGAATAAAATTTAAATAAAGCAAGTTCAAGTTTCAAAGTTCACTGTTATTAAAGTTTGAATCTCCTCAACCCCGATCTGTATCCTGCATTTCCATGTTTACCTTTAGCACTTTTTACAGATTCTTGTGGTCTTAAGCATTTCAAGTATTATGTGACCAGAACCGTGGGTACTTTCATGCCCATGATCTCATTTAATCCTTAGAGTATCCTGCTGATATGGGTTCTTCTTTTCTTACATGGTTAATTCTAGCTTGTACACAATCATGTATGCAGAATTGGGTGTTTTGTGATACACTCTCAGATACCCAGTTTTTTTCTCATCATTCTTAATAAGATTAATGCCTCTGCCTCTTACACTGTAAAGTCTAGGATAGCAGGAACTTTATTTCTGATGTTCATTATATCTAGTTGTCTGATACAGGTTACCCAAGTATTTGTCAAAATTAAGCAAACATTTATGAAGATGTGCAATAATTGCTAAAAACTAAAATGAATGTTGCATGCTACAGAAGATGAGAATACTCATCAAGGGAGCTCCTGGGTGGTGCAGTTGGTTGAGCCCCGACCCTTGGTTTCAGCTCCGGTCATGATCTAATGGTTGTGAGATCGAGCCCCCAGGGGGCTCCTGTGCTCAGCTCCGAGTCTGCTTGGAATTTCTCTCCCCTTGTCCCCATGTCTCCCCCCTACCCGCCTTGCTCTCTTTAAATCTTAAAAAAAAAAAAAACAAACAAACAAAAAAACAAGACAATCAAGAAAGGCAGACTATATATTAAAATATAGAAGATAGGGGCGCCTGGGTGGCTCAGTCGTTAGGCATCTGCCTTTGGCTTGGTCGTGATCCCAGAGTTCTGGAATCGAGCCGTGCATCGGGCTCCCCGCTCGGCGGGAAGTCTGCTTCTCCCTCTCCCACTCCCCCTTCTTGTGTTCCCTCTCTCACTGTCTGTCTCTCTGTCAAATAAATAAAATATTTTAAAAATAAAAAATAAAATAAAATATAAAAAATAAATGTCTGTAAATTTTAGGTAGAACCTCATAATTCATTTGGCTTATGTGATTTCTGTCTTTTAATTGTTTTTAGACTGGATTAGCTTCACAATTTCTTTAAAATAAGTTTTTGTAATTCAACTATAGTAAGGTTTAGTAATGTATAAGGGAGTCAACAGTGATCTAGATCTTTCTTCTGTTTTCTATATAAATTTTCCTTAAATGAGGAACATTTAGGAATGAATGTATGGTAAATAAGATTTTTTTAAAGTATATTGGGAGAGGCACCTGGGCAGAGCAGTCAGTTAAGTGTCTGACTCTTGGTTTTGCCTCAGGTGGTGATCTCAAGGTTCTGACCCCTGTCAGGCTCCACATTCCATGTGGAGTCTTTCTGCTTAAGACTCTCTCTTCCCTCTCCCCCTAAAATAAATAAATCTTAAAAAAAAAAAAAAAAAAAAAAACCCGTATATCAGGAAACCCTATCGTAGGTCAATAAATGGAAAACCTTTAAACAAGCTGAAAACTTTTTCACTTCCACTGTAAAACACCAGATATTTAGAAAATTTTTATTAAAAGAACAATAAAAACCTATCCTTTTAAGCATAACTAAGCTTATACGAATGTAAGGATAATCTCCAAGGTCTAAAAACTAAGAACAAACAAAAAACCAGAGTGGGAGAATTGTGAACTGACGTGAGGATTTTTCTGGGACAGTTGCCAATCTTGTTAATAACTAAGAGGCATGGTTTTACCTTTTATCTAATGATAGATGAGGTCTTAAGCCCAAGCAGGTAGTGGAATTGAGATGCAATAAAGTTTTTCCTTGAAGAGAGCTACACCTTTAATGAAAATACAGACTAGAGAAAAATCCCCCCCCTTTTAAAATATTTTATTTATTCATTTGAGAGAGAGAGAGAGAGACGACAGCACAAACAGGGGGAGAGGCAGAGGGAGAAGGAGAAGCAGATTCCCATCTGAGCTGGGAGCCCAACATGGGGCTCGATTCCAGGACCTGGAGATCATGACCTGAGCCGAAGACAGATGCTCAACCATCTGAGCTACCCAGGTGCCCCAAATTCCCTTTCTAAGACAGAAAAAGACAAGCTTCTTCAGGTCAGGTGAAAGGAAAGTTTACCCTGAAAATTTATAAACAAAGACCTGTATTCACACATGTGATTTTGATTTTGAACTGATTTCGTGGAATTTGAACTGATTGCATGGAGTTAATGGCCAGGGCTAGTAATATCCCTAGGGCACTAGGCCTAAACAAACTCCAGACCATCTACAGGAATACACCTGTAACTGAGGATATTCCAACAGACAAATCACAGTTTAAGATGACCATTTTATTCAGTATTGTATATCACATGAAGAAACAAACCACCACAAGGGATCCAAAATAGTAGATAAAATTAAAGCCCCAGTAACTCAGATAAAAGTAGTATTGAATAGAGCCTTTAAGTTATCTTAAAAGAGTCAAGTTAGTGTTGGAAGAGGGTGGTGAATGACTGATTTAATAAAGACCTAAAAGAGATTCAAGAAATGAAAATGCATTGTGATTAAAAACTAAAAGTGCTACTTTCCTCAGTTATCAGCCTTTAGATATTTTGACTTTATCTTTTCACTGTCTGTTCTCTCCAGAAGAGGAACATTTTAGGAGGATAACCCAGGACAAAATAGCTCTGCTGCCATGGATCTGAGTCTCAGTGGAGAGGGTATATGACTTGTGGATGATTGTAGACTCTAGTTTGAGAGTGGGAATAGAAGTGATTAAGGGATGTGAAAGGGGGCTTTTATGGAACTTTGAGAGGAGCCAAGCTTGCAGTGGTGATTTGGAGATGGAGCAGGACTCTGGAACAGAGGAAATTCCAAGAAAGGTGCTGGGAAAACTTACATGTTCGTGAAGCAGGGAATAGGGGGAGGTTGGAGGGGTTCTATGCAAATGAGCTGTCAGTTATCATGTCTCATTCAAAACCCATGTGTTAGGGTTGCCACTGAGCGGGGAGGGACAAATCCTTTCCCTAGGCACTGGGCCTGGTGAAATGGCAGCAGAATTCCTTCCCCACTGAAGCCATTAGTTAAGTGCTGAGCCTTTTTGTTGTTCTTTTTTCCCTCCTAGCTTTGTTTATGATGTTAGTGAGGAGAGTAGGGACTGGAGTGGTGACTGAGTTCCTCTTATCAATTCTTTGGTGGGTACTTTTGGTGACAGACTGACAATTGTTTTATTTTCTTTGTGGTTGTCCAAGTATATGCCCCTCTCACCTATATACCTACCCTTCCAAGACTTGTATGGTCAGTTGGAAGTGTTCATCTGGTTTGTGTTCATTCATCTCTTATTTCTGGAGCAGGGACTGAGACCTGGCCACATGTCTTTCACAGACCCTTCCTCCTTTGGACTTTAAAGTTTGATTAATTGCAAAAATTTTAAAAGAGGTAATAAGCAGTTTAGATATAATGACTCAAGAGAGACTTAGTGAACAAGAAGGTAGATCTAAGAACATTGCCCAGAGGTATAAGAAATGGAAAATGAGAGAGAAGATAGGAAGGATAGGGTAAGGTTGTGCAGGTGTACGCACTCACACATACATACACCCTCACACATAACACATAGAAATCTTACAAAGAGAAAGGGAAATAGGAGGAGGCAATATTCAAAGAGATAGTAATTGAGAATTCTCCTGACTTGAAGACAAATACTTGAAACTTTTGGCTTAGAAACACAATCAGCCCCATTATATATACATAAAACTAGGTGCATGGTACTGAAAGTGCAGAACACAATAAAAAAAAAAGTCTTTAGAACAACTAGAGAGAAAATACAGATAAATTTACAAAGGAAGACATTTATACAGACAGCTGCGGTAGACACCAGACACCACAAAACAGTATCTTGAAAATGCTTAAAGAAAAATAAGCCGGCCTGGAATTCAACATCTATCTGAACTATCATTCAAAAGTGATGATGAAGTAAACATTTCAAACAACCTAGGATTATACCACTAATGGAATATTTACTGAAAGAATTTTGAAAAATATATTTCACAGAAGAAGAAAAATGAACCCAGATAACGAGAATAAGGAGCAAAATGGAAGGGTGAACGAAAAGATACCTGGGCGTATATAAGTAAGCATATACTGTTAAATAACAATTATAATGTTATCTTAAGGAGCAATAGGATAAGAGGGACCTAAAGTATTAGGGGAGATAATGTATAAGATGGATGATGAGAATAGTGATTTTTTAATGGTATGTAAATTTACAATAAATTTTTTAAAACTAATATATACAGCTTGGGAAAAGTTGAACAAATTATACAGTCTCAATATCATTACAAATTATATGCCTTTAATTAAAATTCTTGGTAATATTCTGACTCTTTTAGTTGGCTTATGCTATAATTTCTACATTATAAAAATAAAAATCTTTTTATTGGAAAAAATAATAACCAAGATAATTTAGAAAACAAAGTTGAGGAAGGTGTTACAGGAAGTGGTTCTACCAAGAATGAATTATTTTAAAACTATAATACTTAAGAAAGTGTGGTGTTAGTGCAGAACAGACCATTCCAATAGAATATAGAATCCTTGGGGTGCCTGGGTGGCTCAGTTGGTTAAGCGTCTGCCTTCAGCTCAGGTCATGATCCCAGGGTGCTAGGATGGAGCCCTGCATTGGGCTTCTTGCTCAGCAGGGAGCCTGCTTCTCCCTCTCCCTCTGCCTGCTGCTCCCCCTGCTTGTGCGTGCATGCGCGCTCTCTCTCTCTGTCAAGTAAATAAGTAAAATCTTAAAAAAAAAAAAAAGAATATAGAATCCAGAAATAGAATTACACTTATATGGAAAGGATAGATTGTTCATCAAATGGTATTCGGTTATTGGTTGATATAGAAAAAAACAGCCAACCCTTCTTTTATCCAACCAGATAAATTCCTCAACGGGTAAATTCCCAAGTATGGCAAACAAAACGTTTATATTTTTAAAAGGAAAAGAAAAGGTATGGCCTCAGTGTCTGGAAGAACTACTGAAGAGATAAAGCCCACCTCCCATAAAGTAAAAGATTAATTTGAACTACAGTGAAATAAAAACATCAAAATCAAAAGACATCATAAGCAAGGCGGAGATACAAACCACAAATCGAGAAAACATTTGTAACATAAAATTAATAAAGGATTTGTATCTAGAGTATATTGAGAACTTCTACAAAGAAGGAAAACAACAAATGATATGATTAGGCATCTCACAGAAGAAAAATCTCAAGTAGCCTGCAAAGAGAACAAAAACTTTTTCTCATTCTTGCCTCTAAAAATGTAAATTAAACAACAGGATATGAGTTTACACCCATCACCTTGATAAAAGTTAATGTCTGATAATACTGGTGGCCCTGTGTAGCAATGGAAACCTTCATACAATGCTATTAAGAGAGTACATTGGTACAGTCCCCTTGAAAAGCAATTTGTCGATAGCTATGAAAATTCAAAGTGTGGGGTGCCCAGGTGGCTCAGTTGGTTGAGTGTCTGGCTTCAGCTCCGGTCATCATCTCAGGGTCCTGGGATTGAGCCCCGCATCAGGCTCCCTGCTCAGTCGGGAGCCTGCTTCTCCCTCTCCCATTCCTCCTGCTTGTGCGTGCGCGCTCTCTCTCTCTCTCTCTCTCTCTCTCTCTCTCTGTATCAAATAAATAAAATCTTAAAAAAAAAAAAAAGAAAATTGAAGGTGCCTATTTCTTATGATTCAGTAATTCTAGACATGATCCTAATAGATGTTCTTAGTATTTTTTTGTGCTTCACGTCTCTTTTGAAGGCTAGAATAGTGTTTTAACTCTATATAGTAAAATACTTAGGACTATAGTGAAAACTAATTATACTAAAATATAGTTATAAAAATTTTAAAATTTGTGATATAGTATGCATTGTTAGGGTATACTAATCAGGTCAACTGAAAATCTAATAACTGTCAATTTCAAAGTAATGATTAATATAAATGATATTTTGAGATAATCTATAACCACTGTTATATCAAAATATCTAGGGCTGTTGGTGACAAAAATCAAAAGGATTACTGAATACTCTTCAGATATATATATTCGTAATTGATTTATGGGCTTATTTCTGGACTCCTAATGTTATTCCTTTGATTTACGTATCTATCCTTAATGCCAGTAACACACTGTTTTGATTACTGTAGGTTTGTAATAAGTTGAGAACCTGTGTCCTATCCAAGTATTTATATCTGAGGAGATTAATATTGTATGTCCAAGGAGATTAATATTGTAACACCACTGCAATATTGTAGTTGCAAAAATGGGGGAATAGCCTAAAGATTAATCAATAGGAGATGATATAAATTGTGATATATTTAGGTAACAGGTAACTGTGTAATGATGATGAACAAAAGCCAAGTTAGAATAATATGGTAGATATCTTGCAGTATCTCCTTGTATATCATCACAGGTGATCTCAAACAATACTGAGTGAAAAAAACAAGCTTTCAAAGAAAACATACTCTATAACATCTTTTTATGAAATTGTAACATTTTAACAAAAAGTGTAAAAACCTATATGGGATATTCAAGTGTAAGGAATAGTGATGGGAAGGACAATCTTGTTATAGTTACAGGCTTTTAGTTATGTCTATAATGTTTATTTAACTATGTAATGGACACATTACTTTATTGTATGCCTGGAATCTTTTGTTAAAATATGTATTGCATGATTTGACAGAATATTAACATGACAGTTTCAATTTTAATATACAGAATAATTCGGAGTTTGTGTATATGGGACCTTGTCAAGGGAAGATCAACAAATTAAGTGCTTTTCCCCAGTTCATCTCAGAGAAGTGAATTAATCTATGAAGTGCCAGGTGCTTTAAACGTGATGAAAGTATACCTAGTAGATTAATATATTCATAAAGAAAATTCTAATCAAAGCAAAGACAGAACTAGAATTTATATTTAGATCTTTTTGTCTCCAAAAATCTCATACTTGTTCCATGTTGTTAAATTGCATATATCGCATAAAATAACATATTTTAGAAGTGGTAAGTTAACTGTATCCACAAAATGATACGGTATCTGAGTAACATATTAACATAAAGACACTGAAATAATCTCAAGCATGACATTATAATCCAGTTTTCTTAAATATACTTTAGCCTGTTCTCACACTCATGAAAGGCTGAAGAAATTATTAGTTATTAGTAACTTTAATGTTAAAGCATTCCTGTTTTAAACATTATTGATCATTATGATTTAGTACATGTTTGGCATTTCAACTTATTTTTGTGGGGTTTTTTTGTATTTGAACTATTTTATTTTTTTATTTTTATTTTTATTTTTTTTATTTTTATTTTTTATTTATTTTTTTTTAAAAGATTTTATTTATTTATTTGACAGAGATAGAGACAGCCACCGAGAGAGGGAACACAAGCAGGGGGAGTGGGAGAGGAAGAAGCAGGCTCATAGTGGAGGAGCCTGACGTGGGGCTCGATCCCGTAACGCTGGGATCACGCCCTGAGCCGAAGGCAGACGCTTAACCGCTGTGCCACCCAGGCGCCCCTGAACTATTTTATTTTTTTAAGTATAATTAGCATATAGTGCTATATTAGTTTCAGATGTGCAGTATGATTCAACAATTCTGTACATTTCTCAGGGCTCATCAAGATAAGTGTACTCTTAATAGCATTTAAATTTGACTGTGTGACTTGGTTTTCTGTTATTTTAAACCACATTCTGTTTTGGTTCTTGATTTTAGGATCGAAAATTAACAAAGTCTGAGAGACAGAGATTTAAAGAAGAGGCTGAAATGTTAAAGGGCCTTCAGCATCCCAATATTGTTCGATTCTATGATTCCTGGGAGTCCACAGTAAAAGGAAAGAAGTGCATTGTTTTGGTGACTGAACTTATGACATCTGGAACACTTAAAACGTAAGTCTATCAATATTATAAAAATTGACCAAGAAGTATGAAAGAACTTGAATTGTCTCCTGTCATATTTTATCAGTCCTGCTTTTGTTGCCCGGTGTACCAAGGAAGGAACAGTCCCTCCAACTCTTGGTAGCACATTTTCCTGCACACTAAGTCCTTTGGTGTATAAAGTGATTTTATAATTATTTAATGGTAATATTAAAATAAGTTATTACAGAATAAACCTAGTTATTTTAAATCATGTTGATTTGCTGTTCTAAAATTGAGCGGCTAAGAGATCATGAAATCATATGACAATGTAGCCCTCTAGTGGTTAAAAGAAGGTTGAAGCTTATTGAGAAGTTTTCTCCATTTACTATATCACCTTGTATTGGACAGTTTGTGCTGCATCTATGCAACTGTTATGTCAAATTCAAATTATACTGTGACAGTTAATTACTAGATAAATCCATTTGCCATAGTATTAGAAATTAAAGCCGAAATAGCTAGACTTAACATTTCTTTCAGGAAAACAGGTCAAATGCAGAAATTTCTTGTTCTCCATTTGAACAATTCCCAACAAGGAATTCCCTTTCCCTAAAAGAGTTTTAAAGTAAGAATGGGAGTTTGCCTGTGGAATTCCTGATCTCTCAGATTACCTGTACTCAGAGTGGAAACTACAGTTGACCCTTGAACAACGTGAGGGTTGGGGCATTGAACCTCCATGTAGCTGAAAATCTGAGTATAACTTTTGAATCCCTCAAACTTAATTACTTAGTAGCCTACTGTTGACTGGAAGCCTTACTGATAACATAAACGGTCAGTTAACACATATTTGTATATTATATGTATGATATACTGTATTATAATAAAGTAAGCTAGAGAAAATAAAATTATGAGCAAATACATTTACAGTACTATACTGTAAAAAGTCTGCATGTAAGTAAACCCACACAGTTCAAACCTGTATTGATCAAGGGTCAAATGTGGTATAAATTATATGGCTTAAATTTTTTATTGTGGAGGAATTTGACTTTTAAAAAATTGTCTCTTTAGTATGTATTCATTCCTTACTACTTTCTTTAGTTAATACTACTGAGCTAATTCATCCCAGATCTTTGAAACAGTTTTGTATCTCCTGGATGTAAGGACTTGCATGTGCTTTTGGATGCTCAAGATTAACACATTGAAAAGCCAACAGATTATTTCCCTTCTGCAAATTCTAGTTTCCCCACCCAGCTTCTCTAATATTTATGGCAACACCTTTATCCTCGTCATCCAAGTTGCTTGTTATATGTCTTTTTCTTCCACTAGATTGTGTGCTCCCTAGCACTGTGCCTGAAATTTAAAAAGTATTTGAATGAATTAAGGAAAATTGTGCGGTAGTAGTTGTATGTGTATCTGTACCTAGAGATTCTTTTCACCAGTTCGGATACTTTAGTGGGCTGTCAGTAATCTGTAAGGCATACCCTAGGAGAGTACCCTATGACAGTTTATTTGTTTTAAAAAGTTTATTGAGAGACTTTGGGTAACATAATAGGCTAAGCCTCTGTGAAATTGTTGCTCGGTGGAGCACACAACTCTTGATCTCAGGATCATGAGTTCTAGCCCCATGCTGGGTGTAGGGATTACTTAAAAAAAAGAAAAATAGTTCAGATGTAATTAGAAAAGATCCAAAGAACTTTTAGAAATAAGAATAAATCCTTAAAATTAAAACTTCATTGATTAGGTTAAACAGCAGACTAAATTTAACTGAAAAGAATAAATATGAAGATCAGAAAGCAAGAAGAATATGAGACATGGAGGGAGAAGACATTAGATCTAATTATCATTCTAGAAGGAAAGAATCAAGAGAATGCGGAAAGACTTGAGGATGTGTATCTAGTCCTAAGCAAATAGATTTTTTTTTTAATTTAAAAAATTTATTTGACAGAACACAAGCAGGGGGAGTGGCAGGCACCGAGAGGACATGCTTTAATGGCTGTATAAAAGTCATATATAACTATATGAGAACACGGTTTTGTTTTAAATGTATTTGCTTAAGGGGGCGGCTGGGCGGCTCAGTCGGTTAAGCGTCTGCCTTCGGCTCAGGTCATGATCCTGGGGTCCTGGGATTGAGCCCGTCTGGCTCCCTGCTCAGTAGGGAGTCTGCTTCTCCCTCTCCCTCCACCCCTCCCCCCAACTCATGCTGTCTCTCTCTCTCAAATAAAATCTTAAAAAAAGCATACAGCATAAAATTTGTCATCTTAATCATTTTTAAGTGTGCAATTCAGTAATGTTAAGTACATTCACATTGCTGTGCAACCATTCTTCAGCACTCTTCAGTCCTGCAAAATTGAAACCCATTAAATAACTCCCCATTTCCTCCTTATCCCAGCCCTTGGCAACCACTAACTGCTTTTTGTCTCTGGTTTTATCTGATCCGGATATTTCATATGAATGGAGTCAAAATAACGGGGCCTTTTGTGTTTGGCTTTCACTTAGCTAAATGTTTTCAATGTTCATGATGTTGCACGTATTAGTACTTCGTTCCTTTTTATGACTACATAATATTTTGTTTCATAGATATACCACAATTTGTTTATCCATTCATTCATTTATAGACATTTGATTTTTTCCCAACTTTCAGCTCTCATTAATAGTCCTGCTATAAATATTTGTGTATTAATTTTTGAGTATATATTTTATTTCTTTTGGATGTATGCCTATAAGTGGAATTGCTAAGTCATGGTAATTCTATGTTTAACTCTTTGAAGAACCACCAAACTCTTTTCCACAGTGACAGCCATTTTCCATTCCCACCAACAATGTAGAAGAGTTTCGGTTTCTCCACATCCTTACCAACCCTTATTATTTTCATAGCCATCCTACCAAGTGTGACATGGTATTGTGGTTTTGATTTGCATTTTCTTAGTGACTAAAGAGATTGAGCATCTTGTCATGTGCATGTTTGCCATTTATCTATCTTTGGAGAAATGTCTGTTCCATCATGTCTTTGGACAAATCTCTATTTAAGTCCTTTGCCCATTTTTAATTTTTTAAATTTATTGTTGAGTTGTAAGAGTTCTTTATGTATTCTGAAAGCCTTTCTCAGATACATGATTTGCAAATACTGTCTTCCATTCTATAGGTTGTCTTTTTACCTCCTTGATAATGTCGTGTGATGTACGAAGTTTTTAATGTTGATGAAGTCCAATTTACTTGTTTTATTTGTTGTTGTTGCATGTACTTTTGGCGTTATATCTAAGAATCTATTGCCAAAACCAAGGTCGTGCAGATTTACCCCTAAATTTTCTTCTAAAACTTCTACAGGTTTGTCTCTTACATTTACATTTGTTTCATTTTGAGTAAACTTTTGTGTATGTGTGAGGTGTGGGGCCCAATTTCATTCTATTGCACAGGATGTCCAGTTACCCAGCACTATTTGTTGAAGAGACTATTCTATCCCTATTGAATAGTCTTAGTACTCCTGTCAAAATCATTTAACCATAGATGTATGAGTTTATTTCTGGAGTCTTGATACCATGCTTTTGGTCTGTATAACTGTCGGTAGCCAGTACCACACCGGTTTGATTACTGTAGCTTTGTAATATGTTTTCAAATTGGGACTTGTGAGTTCTCCAATTTGTTCTTCTTTTTCAATATTGTTTTGGCTAGGGGCGCCTGGGTGGCTCTGTTGGTTAAGGGTCTACCTTCAGCTCAGGTCATGATCCCAGGGTCCTGGGATCAAGTCCCACATCGGGCTCTCTGTTCAGCCGAGAGCCTGCTTCTCCCTCTTCTGCTTCCCCTGCTTGTGCTCGCTTTCTCTCTCTCTGTCAAATAAATAAATAAAAATTTTTAAAAAATATATATTGTTTTGGCTATTTGAGGCCCTTACAATTCCATGCGAATGTAAGAAGTAGTTTTCCATTTTTGCAGGAAGGCTGGTAGAATTTTGATTTTATCTGTAGATAGAATCAAATATATTTATAGATGCATTGAATCTGTAGGTCACTTTGAGTAGTGTTGCCATCTAACTATATTAAGTTTTCCAATCCTTCAACACAAGATGTTTTTACATTTTAATTTTCCAACAGTATTTTCTAGTTTCTAGGTCTTTCACCTCCTTGGTTAAGTTTATTCCAATGTATTTTATTCATTTGGATGCTTTTGCAAAATAGAATTGTTTTCTTAATTTCCTTTTCAGGTTGTTAATTGTTGGTGTATGGAACACAACTAATTTGTGTATTTTGATCTTGCACTCTTGCAACTTTGATTGTTTTATTAACTCTAGTTGTGAGAGTGTGTGTGTGTTTGTGTTCTTTGGTATTTTCTATGTATAGGATCTTGGCATCTACAAATACAGTTTTACTTCCTTTCCAATTTGTATACTTTATTTCTTTTTCTTGCGTAGTTGCTTTGGCTAGAATTTCTAGTACAATGTTGAATAACAGTGGTTATTCTTGTTTTATTCCTAATGTTAGAAAGCTTTCGGTGTTTCATTATTTAGTATGATGTAAGGTTTGGGTTTTTCATAATGTTCTTTATCATATATTCTCTGCTATTCCTGGTTTGAGTATTTTTATCATGGAAAGGTATTGGAATTTATCTAATGTTTTTTCTGCATCAATTGAGATGATCATGAGGTGTTTTTTTTTTTTTTACCTTTGTTTTACTAATGTGTATTATGTTGACTGATTTTCTCTTGTTGAGGGATACTTCAATTTCATGGATAAATTGTACTTGGTGCATAATCCTTTCACTGTGCTGTTGGATTCAGTTAGCTAATGTTTTCTTGATGACTTTTGCATCTATATTCATAAGAGATACTGATATATAGTTTTCTTGTGGTGTCTTTGCTGACAGGGCAAATGAATAACTTATGAAGTGTTTCCTCCTTATCTACTTTTTGGAAGAGTTTGAGAAGGATTAGTGTTTTTCCTTTAAATGTTTGGTAGAACTTAATATTGAAACCATGTAGTCCTGGACTTTTCTTTGTTGGGAAGTTTCTTGAGGGAATGATCCATGTGTTCTTAAGAATAGGTATTCATCTGTTTTTGGGTGTCATGTTCCATATATTTCTCTTGTGTTTAGGTGGTTTATAGTATTGTTCAAATCCTCTACTGCCTTAATGAGCTTCTGTCTCGATGGGCTATTCATTTTTGAAAGTGGACTATTAAGTCTCCAACTATTACTATAGAACTGTGTATTCCTCCTCTCAATTCTGTCTGTATTTGCTTCATGTATTTAGGAACTCTGTTTGATGTGTAATATGTTTATAATTGTTATAATCTTGATAAATTGACCCTTTTATCAATATATATTCTTTATCTCTTGTATCAGTTTTTTAGTCTGTTTGTCTGATATTAATATAGCCACCTTGTTCTCTTTTGGTTACTATTTGCATGGAATATCTTTTTCTGTCCTTTCATTTTCAACCTGTATGGGTCTTTGAATCTAAAGTGAGTCTCTTGTAGACAGCATGTAGTTGGATCATACATATCTCCATTCAGCCATCTCTGTCTTTGATTAGAAAATTTAATCCATTTCTCCTTGAAGTAATTGGTGATAAGGAAGCACTTTTGCTATTTGTTTTTTGTATATTTTAACATCTTTTTTGTACCTTGTCTTAATTACTACTTTTTTTAATTTTTATTTTTTTATTATTATTTTTTTGTGATATACCATTTTAATACCCTTCTCGTTTCCCTTGTACATATTTTTTGGATATTTTCTTAGTGGTTACCTTAGGGATTACAATTAACCCATAAATGTCTAGCAATCTATTTTGAAATGTTACCAGCTTAGCTTCAGTAGCTTCAAAATCTTTGCTCCTGTACAGCTTTGTACCTCTTTTGTGTTTTTGTAGGTTTTGCAAAGATGCAAATTTCATCTTTATACATTGTGTTCCCATTAATACAGATTGATAATTATTGATTTATGTGTTTGCCTTTTAAATCATGTAGAAAATAAACAGGGAAGTTACAAGCCAAAAATACATTCATACTGGTTTTTATATTTAGCTATGTAGTTACCTTTACCAGAAATTTTATTTCTTCCTATGGCTTCAAGTTACTGTCCAGTGTCCTTTCATTTCAGCCTCAAGGACTTGCTTTAGCTTTTCTTGTAGGACAGGTGTACTAACAACAGACTCCCTCAGCTTTTGTTTATCTGACTGTGTTTAAATTTTGCCTTCATTTTTGTAGGATATTTTTTACTAGATATAAAATTCTTGGTTGACAGGTTCCCCCCCCCATTAGCATTTTAAATATGTCATTCCTCTGCCTCCTAGCCTCTATGGTTTCTGCTGATAATCTTATTGAGGATCTCTTGATTATGATGAGTTGCTTCTCTCTTGCTTTCAAGATTCCCTCATCTTTGGTTTTCAACAGTTTGAATGTAATATATCAATCTGAATCTCTTTGCATGTATCCTTCTTGGAGTTTGTTGAGCTTCTCAGAAATGTAGATTCATGTCTTTTATCAAATTTAGAAAGTTTGTGACCATTATTTTATCAAATACTCTTTCTCTTCCTTCTTATTTGGGCCTCTCATTATGCATATGTTGATTAGCTTGGTGGTATCTCACAGGACTGTTATGCTCTATTGAGTTTTCTTTCTTTTTTTTCCCTGCTCTTCAGACTACATAATTCCAGGTTTGCAGCTGCTTCTGCTTGCTCTATCTGCTGTTGAAACCTTTTAGTGAATTTTTCATTTCAGTTATTTTTTCAGTGACAGGACTTCTGTTTGGGTCTTTTTAATAATTTTTTACTGATTCTCTATTTCTTGAGCTAAAATTTCCTGTGCTCTGGATTTTGGCAGCCATTATTCTTAGCATTTAGTCTTCCAATTTTGTGGGATGAGTACCATAATTAACCCTATTTAACCATGAGTTGGTTGTCACTTATATTAAATAATTCAGCATTGAAAAGCTGATAGGAGCTATGATTATGAGGGCAGGACTTTTCAACTACTAGGCTTTTCTTCAAGGTGATTGGGCATGAGTCAGCCATAATGAAGGACTTAGAGATGCCGTATTAGACCCTTTATTTATTTATTTACTTAGTCATTCAGTCTTCTTCTCTGATGATACTTTTCTTGTTTGGTTATGGTGATTCTTAACTAATATCCCTATCTTTAGCACCACTTCTCATTCTTACCATATTTAGCTTTTCTGGGTTTGTAAATGTCCCATTTGTGGTTATATGGGCAAATCGGATCTCTTTTTGTCCACATTCTCCCCTTTCAGACAGTGCTACAGTAATCATGTATATTTGTCCTTATTTATTTCTGTAGAAATAGATTTCTAAAAATGAAATGTGGCTCAAAGTATATGTATAATCTTAAATGTTTATTTTATTTTTTAATTAAATGTATACATTGGACATTGAGTAGCCAGTCAGGCGGTAGCAGGAGTTCAAGCTTAGGAATTCACTTGCCATCTCTGTCTTGTAATAGTTGTATAACTTCGGGCTCCCTGTCTTCATCAATAAAAAGAAAACTTAATACTCTCTACTAGAAAGTAGAAGTGACTTAGTTATTAGCATTGTCTGATATGTATGCCATATATCAAAGGTTTTAAAATCCAGTGTGTTTAAAATTGGACTTTGTGAAAATTAAAATCTTCTGGACATTGAAAGATATTATTAGGGGTACCTGGGTGGCTCATTCATTAAGCATCTGCCTTCGGCTCAGGTTATGATCTCAGGGTCCTGGGATTGATCCCTGCCTGCTTCTCCCTCTCCACCTCCCCTGTGCTTGTGTTCGCTCTCTTGCTATCTTTCTCTGTTGAATAAATAAATAAAATCTTTAAAAAAAAATATTATTAATAGAGTAAAAAGGCAATTCACAGAATGGGAGAAAATATTTGCAAATCATACAACTTAAAAGGGATTAATATCTGCAATGTATAGAGAACTCCCAAAACTCAACAACATTAAAAACAAAACAACATATTCAAAAATGGGCAAAGGACTTGGATAGACATTTCTCCAAGAAGATATACAAATGGCCAGCAAATACATGAAAAGGATGCTCACTATCACTGGTCATTAGGGAAACATAAGCCAAAATCACAATGAGATACCTCCTCACATCTGTCAGAATGGCTGTTATCAAAAAGACAAGGAAAACAAGTGTTGGCAGGGATGTGAAGAAAAAGGAACCCTCGTGTACTGTTGGTGGACATGTAAATTCGTGCAGCCATTGTGGGAAACTATATGGGGTTCCTCAAAAAATTAAAAATAGAACTACTGTAATGTACAGCAGTTTGGCTTCTGGATGTTTATCTGAAAAAAATGAAAACACTAATTTGAAGAGATACATATGTACCCCCTGTTCATTACAGCTTTAGATATAACAGGAATGGATAAAGATGTGAGATATATATATATATATATAGTTCATCCATAAAAAGAAGGAAATTTTGCCATTTGTAACAGTGTGGATGGATTTTGACACACCCAACAACAAGAAAAAAACTGAACTCATAAATACAGAGAACAGATTGGTGATTGCTGTAGTTGGGGGCACAAGGGTGGAGTGTGCGTAATGGTGGCAGTGGTCAAAAGGTGCGACCTTTTGGGGCGCTTGGGTGGCTCAGTCATTAAACATCTGCCTTTAGCTCAGGTCATGATCCCAGGGTCTTGGGATTGAGCCCCGCATTGGGCTCCCTGCTCAGTGGGAAGCCTGCTTTTCCCTCCCCCACTCCCCCTGCTTGTGTTCCCTTTCTCGCTGTGTCTCTCTCTCTCTGTCAAATAAATAAAATCTTAAAAAAAAAAAAGGTACAAACTTTTAGTTATAAAATAAGTAAGTCCTGGGGATGTAATGTACAGCATGGTGACTATAGTTAGTAATGCTGTACTATATGTTTTTTTTTTTTTTAAGATTTTATTTATTTATTTGACAGAGATGGAGACAGCCAGCGAGAGAGGGAACACAAGCAGGGGGAGTGAGAGAGGAAGAGGCAGGCTCATAGCGGAGGAGCCTGATGTGGGGCTCGGATCCCAGAACGCCAGGATCACGCCCTGAGCTGAAGGCAGACGCTTAACCGCTGTGCCACCCAGGCGCCCCTGTACTATATGTTTTAAAGTTGCTAAGAGTAGATTTTAAAAGTTCTCATCACAAGAAGAAAATCCTATAACTGGGTGGTGATAGATATTAACTAGATTTGTTGTGGTGATCATTTTGCAATATATGCAGATCATTTTGAATCATTATGTTGTATATCTGAGACAAATATAATGTTATATATCAGTTATATATCTCAATTACCATATGACACAACATTTCCACTTATGGGTTCATACCCAAAAGAATTGAAAGCAGGGTCTTGAAGAGATATTTGTAATATAACCATATTTATAGTTGCATTATTTACAATAGCTAAAAGGTAGAAGCAGCCCAGATGTCCATCAAGGAAAGAATGGATAAGCAAAATGTGTGTGTGTCTGTCTGTCTGTCTACACCCAGTGGAATATTTTTCATCTGTAAATGACAAGGAAATTCTAACACGTGCTGTAATAAGAGTGAACCTTGAGGACATTATGCAAAGTGAAATAGGCCAGTCACAAAAAGTCACATACCAATACTGCTTGATTTCACTTTCTATTAGGTACCTAGAACGGTCGATTCATAGAAACAGAAAGTAGAATGGTGGTTGCCAGAATCCAATGGGGGGTGGTTTTGGGGAGTTATTGTTTAATGGGTATGAAGTTTCAGTTTTTCAAGATGAAAAAGAGTTTTGGAAATAGTTGGTGTGATGATTTCATAACAGTATGGATTACTTAGTATCACTTTAAAATGGTAAATTTTATGTATATTTTATCTTAAAAAATAGGAAAATCCTCTGTGTTGAATTTTCTCAAAAAATAGAGGTGGAACAATTAGTATCTAACTCATTTTATGAAGCCAGCATAACACTAATACCAAAACCTAAAATATTATAGAAAAAGAAATTTTTAAAGAAAATGTCCTTCATGAATATTGATGCAAAAATCCTTTACAAAATAATAGCAGATTGGATCCAGCAATTACAATATATCAATACCAGAGAGCGTTTATCCCAGGATCACAAAATTGGTTTAACATTGAATGAATCAATGTTATTCATTACATTAACAGAATAAAGGAGAAAAGCCATATGATCATTTCAAAATATGTCAAAAAGTATTTGACAATTCAATATCTATTCATGGCTATAAACTTTTAGCCATACTAGGAATAGTAGGGAACTTCCTCCAGCTGATAGATAACAACATCAACCAACCTATAACTAATATGTCAAACTTAACCATTGCCCCTGAGATTAGGAACAAAGAAAGTATGCTTGTTTTAACTATTTACATTCACTATTTCAGAGGGCCACCCATTGCAATAAGGCATAAACACAGGGAAAACTAGTAAAAGGCATAAAGATTGGAAAGGAAGAAATATCACTGCCCTTGTTTGCAGGTTATGTAATTGTTCACATAGAAAATCCAGTGATTCTGAACAAATTTAATGATATTATAAGATACGAGGTTAATATATAGTTATCTATTATATTTTATGTACTTGATCATTTTATAAATGTGAAAGAAATACAAGCTAGACTCAGCTTTTTCCCAGAATTTTCTTCTAGAATTTTTCAATTATAAGACAAGTTGAAAGAACTACACAGTGAACACACACATATTCACTGCCTAGGTTCTATTAACTTTGCTGCATTTACTTTACTACATATGTCCATCTAATCATTTCCCTATCTTTCTTAATTTTCTTTATTCCAAGGTAAGTTGTAGACATCAATATGCTTCACATTAAATACTTAAGTGCTCATTTTATTAAAGTTCTAATATTTATATGCTTTGTTTTTCCTTACAGTAAGATTTAAATACAGTGAAAAGTGTAATTAATCGTAATGGTATCATTCTATGAGTTTTGACAAAGGCATTCACTCATGTAATCAAAATTCTATTAAGCTATAGAACATTTTTATTATCTTAGTAAATGCCCTTATGGCTCTTCCTAGGCATCCCTTCCCTCACCCTTCAGAGGTAATATGTTTCCGTATTTTTTTATTTTTATTTTTTTTATTTTTTATTTATTTATTTATTTTTTAAAAGATTTTATTTATTTGACAGAGATAGAGACAGCCAGAGAGAGAGGGAACACAAGCAGGGGGAGTGGGAGAGGAAGAAGCAGGCTCATAGCGGAAGAGCCTGATGTGGGGCTCGATCCCATAACGCCGGGATCACGCCCTGAGCCGAAGGCAGACGCTTAACCGCTGTGCCACCCAGGCGCCCCGCCGTATTTTTTTAAACCATAAAACCAACTTTCACCATTAGTTTTCTTTTAATTACCTTATCCAAATGAAGTAGAATTTCATTTTAGTTCCTGTATTACCTTTTTAGTTGAAACCTTGTGTTGTTTTGTTGTTTTTTTTAAAGCAGTTGCTTTGGAGATTGTGTTTATATATTTAACTTTTCACAATAAACTTTGGGTTGATACTGTTCAATTTCATGTAAAGGAACCTTGCGCAGATAAAAGTTTCTGTTGTCCCTGATACTTGTCTTTGTGCTACAGTTTTTATATATGTTACATTTATGTATTCTATAGACTCCCTAAAACAAAATTATTAATTGTTCTTTAATTAGGCATGTGTATTTTAAAGATACTTAAGAGGCAAATGTAATTTTTTATACCTTCATACTTCTGAATATTTTCAGATAAAATGTTCATCTGAAGCCAGTCCACAAACTATCTTTCCTGCAGTGGGTTACATCAGAAATCTCTGTTCCATTCTTTTAGCATTAGTTGGGCTGCTTGGAATCTGCATAATATGTATTTCAGAGGTCAACCAGAGATTTGGGCAGAATGAATATTCAGGATTTGGGCCTCCCCTTCTATGCCAGCCTTTTGGGATTTCCCTCCTTTACTTTCTAGATCTCTGCTGTCCACTGGAACTCTCTGTGCTGATGGAAATATTTTATAATCTGTACTATCCAAAATGGTAGCCACTTGATACATGTGGCTGTTGAAGACTTAAACTGTGGCTAGTGTAGCTGAAAAATGGAATTTTAAATTTTAAAATATATTTGCCTAGTGAATACTATATTGAACAGACTATCATTATAGAAAGTTCTTTTGTACAGCACCGTTCTAGCTGCTGTGGTCATCTTGAACTCTGTCTTCCTATTTCCCAGCTAATAAGGCTACAGGCTTCTATTTAGAATTGAGCTGATCTGCACATTCAGGCTGGAGTCTTCCCTCAACTGTGAAAAGATTTAGAAAATAGGAAACACAAGCAGTACTTTCTTTTTTGCCTCATGTGAACTCCCTTCCAATTTATGCCTAATTTTGATTGCTCTCAAGTAGTTGTTTTTATATTTTTTTACTACAGTTTATAATGACATCTGTGTCCAGTAAGAATTACTGCACCATTTACCAGAAGTCAGACTCCACCCCTTTTTATTTTTTATTTTTATTTTTGTTGTTTATTTTTCTGTCTCTTAACTTCTAAATTATTTTAGTAGTGACCCAATTTTAAGGAATTCCTTTTTTGTGCTTTGTTATTAGAATTCATGTACCAACCACTTGTTAACCTTTCCCCCTTAACCTTGCTAAAAGTATCACTAACTTTTAAGGTTACTGAATCTTAATATTGTAAATTTGATATTCTCATCTCAGATATGCTAGAATTTAATGGAATTCTTCAAAGCAGTAAACTCATATCATTGATAACCTGTTTGGTGTACTTTGCCTTTTCTAGGTACCTGAAAAGGTTTAAGGTGATGAAGATCAAAGTTCTAAGAAGCTGGTGCCGTCAGATCCTTAAAGGACTTCAGTTTCTTCATACTCGGACTCCACCTATTATTCACCGAGATCTTAAGTGTGACAACATCTTTATCACTGGCCCTACAGGCTCAGTCAAGATTGGAGACCTAGGTCTGGCAACCCTGAAGCGGGCTTCTTTTGCCAAGAGTGTGATAGGTATGTTTCAGGTGTACCTTGCATCCTAACTGGTTTTCTGATATTCCTTTTATTTAGAAACCTGACCCTGTCAGAGCTTTTATTACGTGAAATAAGCCTTCAGAAATTTCTAGCTTGAACTCAGGAAGTGATCAGTTTTGCTTATGAGATGTGGAGTTCTCTGTATGCTTCTAGAATCATCTGGAAGACTAACAATGTTTTGTAAAGTTACATGAAGAGAAGTAAGGTGAACTTTGTTGACAAAACCTTATGTAACTATCAATCTTATTGGGTCATTCTGTTGATATGTAGTATTATGTACTTATTTATATAATGCATATAGAGTTACTTTCTTATAAAAGAAATTGAATTTATAAAAAGTGTTAGATATATATGCGTTCAAAAGTAACTACCTGTTAAGACTTCATTTTAAAATGTGAAAATGAATTTATTCCAAGAACTTGGTTTTAACTTTTCTTACTCCTACTTTTCAGAAGATATATCTGAAACAGAGCTTTTCAACCCTAGTATTATTTGACATTTGAGGTTGGATAGTTCTTTGTTGTAAGGGCTTTCTTGTGCATTATAAGATTATTTAGATGCCAGGAGCACATACCCTTTCCAGCTCCCCCACGGTTGTTACAACCAAAAATGTCTCTGGACTAATGTCCCTGGGTAACAAAGTCACCCCCTTGTTGAGAATCACTGATCTAAAAAAACATGGCTGTCCTTTCAGACTTTCAAATATATGTTAGAGAGTTGCAGCTGGAAAAATAATTTAATGCTTATTATTTTGATAGGCTTTCACTCTCTGAAAAGGATGTGACACCTTGAAAACTTGAAATCTTTACAGATACTCTATTCTCCCCCCAAAGGTGGTGACAGCAAGGAAACCATTAATTTTTAAGTGGGCTAGAATTTTACATATTAAGAGAAAACCATAGAACCCCCAGTAATTTGTACATTCTTATAAAATAGTGTCCTCCATAGAATATTATGTGACTTGGATTTGGAATGCTATTTTAAAATTTTCTTACAATAGATTAACAAGAAGAATTGGAGAAGAGTTATTTAAAGCTGAATTTCCTTTTTGCCTTCCTTACAGGAAAAGGAAACATTTCTTTGATTGTCTTTGGCTACTTAAAAATCTCTAACCCAAGGGAGGTTCCCCCCCCCCTTTTTTTGTTTAAATCATAGTATGTAAGCCTATTCTTTAGAAATGTCTACAGTTTGAGGGATCCAAACTTAATTTCTTTGGAAACATTGGAAAACATGGTCTGTGGGATCACATATGCTATGCTCATAACTCAGTCTATATTTGAGTTCTCCATTTGTGTGTATTTGTTTTTTGTCTGTAAGATCTGTAAGGTGTCCTTCATTGTATTTCTTGTTATCTGCAGTAGGCTTATTTGTGTACTGCAGGTGGTACGGTAAGTATGTGAAGAAAGGGGCTCTGGTGAGTGGCCTTTGTAGACAAATAAACTTTATTTTTTTCTTTTAAAAAACATATTGAATGTTGGATTTTTCACTGCAAGGCCTCCTTAAAAGTGAAACTGATCAGGTGGAATGTTAATGGCTAAAGACTAGCTATAAATATTATATAACCTTACAGCTACCATACAGTAGGGGGCAGACAAGTATTTTGATCTTTTTTAACCTGTCCTGCCTTATTGGTGGATGCCATTATATCCTCTTTATTTCTTGCTGGTCTCTTAGTTATCCTTCCATTTGTTTTCATTAGGAGTTATATCAGTTTTTCTCTTATCCAAGTCTCTATTTTGACATTGTATAACAGTAATCGATTTGAAACAGTAAATAAAGACACTTGATCCCATTCTAGTTTCTTTTATGAAGGCCATGCAAAAGTTCTATAAGATATTTGGTGGAAGAGGCTAAGATTTTCTTCCTCTTCTCTGCCCCCACCACTCTTCTCTTCTCTTTTCTTCCCCCCTCCTACTTTCTTCTGTCTCACAGGTCAGCTCCTCTGATTCTCCTCCAGATGAGTAACATCTGTAGCCTCTGCTCACATTGAGTCTGAATTGTTCTTTTAATTTAAGGTACCCCAGAGTTCATGGCCCCTGAGATGTATGAGGAAAAATACGATGAATCTGTTGACGTTTATGCTTTTGGGATGTGCATGCTTGAGATGGCCACATCTGAATACCCTTACTCAGAATGCCAAAATGCTGCTCAGATCTACCGCCGAGTAACCAGTGTAAGTATTACCCTAACTGATTAGTGAGCTTAAGTTACACTAATAAAGGAACGCCAAGCTGGATATCATCGAACCATGCAAAAGGGAACAGTAGTAGCACACTCAGTTGTTGGGGGAAGAGGAAGTTGAGGGATTTTATTGCTTCTGATTTAGTGAGAGCAAAAATAAAGATAAAGAAGTACTAGTATATTCTGGATTCTCCTTGCATACATTTAAACCTTTATTTTGAGATATATTATGTTTAAAAATACTCTGATTACTACTTTTCAAACCCTAATTTATTCATCTAAGTTCTCATTCCCTCCAACCATAAAACGTATTATCTGAGTTAAAAATAATGCTCTTAACTCAGGTTGCTTTGTTCACGGACTTTTCCCTAAATGGTTTAAAATAGATTTATGAATTTATTGAATCATTTATAAGTACCACAGGGTTTAAAGCATAACAGTAATTTCTAATCATCTAAATACCCTAACCTATTAAGATTTTTCCCCGGTTGTTGCAGAGATGTTTCTTTACAGTCATTGTTCAAAATAGGACACATTAGGGTCCACAGAACATACTTTATTGTTAGTCTCTTAGTCTATAGCTGTTGCCCCCTACTTTCTTTTTCTCAGGCTGGGTGAGGGAAGGAGAAATGTAGTAAACTGTAGTTTGTTTGGCCTTCAGATAATTCTGATAAGTATCCTAATCACTATTCTCTTTTGCCCTTAGAAAGTTCATCTGCTTTGCTTCTTAGAGTTCTATATCTGTATTCCAAGTTCAGTATTCACCATTCTTCCCCTATAATTTACATTATCCCTTTTTTCTTTGGGGGTAGGATGGGGTATTCACTGGATGTTTCCTCCCTGTATTTTATTTAGAATTCTTGAAACCTCAAGAAGTACAATTGATTTCTTGTTTTTCTATTCACCACATTCTGTTTATCAGGTTCTTGGTTCAGAATAACTCTTAGGTGTAGGCCTTCTTCATTCCCATTGTCAGAACTCTGATTTCACATCTTACTTCACACCTTACAACTGTCATCCTGAAGTAGTTAATATTATGAATTTGTTTTTCTGCTTCACTTGAACTGGTTGAATTTCCTTGCTATTTCTTCTTGGTATAAGGAACTTATACCAGTTTGCTTATGAAAGCATGTACAAATTCTTATTATAGGGGTGCCTGGGTGGCTCAGTCGTTAAGCGTCTGCCTTCGGCCCAGGGCGTGATCCCAGCGTTCTGGGATCGAGCCCCACATCAGGCTCCTCTGCTGGAAGCCTGCTTCTTCCTCTCCCACTCCCCCTGCTTGTGTTCCCTCTCTCGCTGGCTGTCTCTCTCTCTGTCAAATAAATAAATAAAATCTTTAAAAAAAAAATTCTTATTATAATCTTTGCTGTTCCTCATCTTTATCTAAACACCTTTTTTTAGTCAAACCAGTCCTCTTTATTATCTTGCACATATGCCACATCCTTCCCTTTTTTCCTCTCCATTTGTACATGCTGTTGACCTGTGCCTGCTCTTCTGCTATCCAGTCTTCCCCCACAAAATTTTATCTGATGGGTTTCACTACATAATGATTTTTGCCTTCTCTGAGCTTCTCAGCTGATCTGAATCGTAGCATTTTATTTGTAATCGATTATTTTACCTGGAATTTCAAAAATTGAATTAATGTAAAGCATTTTATTTTTTTTTAGGATTTTATTTATTTATTTGATAGAGATAGAGACAGCCAGTGAGAGAGGGAACACAAGCAGGGGGAGTGGGAGAGGAAGAAGCAGGCTCCCAGCAGAGGAGCCTGATGTGGGGCTCGATCCCAGAAAGCTGGGATCATGCCCTGAGCCGAAGGCAGACACTTAACGACTGAGCCACCCAGGCACCCCTAATGTAAAGCATTTTAAACGGTGCTTAGCATATAATAAGCACTATATATAGGTGCTTGCTGTTTATTTTTATTGCTTTATATTCTTCTTTAAGATTTGTAATCTTATCTCTACAAAGTATTTGTTTAATTCTATCCTTATCTTTAGCACTATCCCAAATATAAGTCTCAAATGCAGATACATGCAACATTTTGAGTCCCTGCTATATGCCAAGTCCAGAGCCTGACATCAGGTAATTAAAGATGAATAACATATGTATTCCGTCTTCAGAAAACTAGCTACAATATTAGAAGATAAGTGTGTAAGCAAACAGTTGTAATTACAGTGTGATAATAAGAGCTTATTGATTGTATGTCTTTTCTCTTTTGAAAGAATGCCTATTCAGATCCTTTGCTAGGTTTTTAATTGGGTTATTTGTCCTTCTGTTATTGAGTTGTATGAGTTTTTTGTATATTCTAGATAGAAATCCTTTATGACATAGATGATTTCCAATTATTTTCTCCCATTCTATCAGTTGTATTCTTTTTTTTTTTAAGATTTGTTTATTTGAGAGAAAGAGCCAGGGGGAAGGGCAGAGAGAGGGGGAGAGAGAGAATCAGAAAATCTCAAATACACTCCACCCTGAGTGTGGAGTCTGACACGGGGCTCAATCTCTCGACCCTGAGATCATAACCTGAGCTGAAATCAAGAGTCAGACACTTAACTAAGCCACCCCAGACACCCCAGTTGTCTTTTCTTAATAGTGTTACTATATTACTAGTGCCCTTTAGGACACAAAAGTTTTTCATTTTGATGAGGCCACATTTATATATTTTATCTTTTGTCTTTCTCATGCTTTTGGTGTCATATCTAAGAATCCATTTCCAAACCTCAAGTCATGAACATTTACCCCGATGTGTTTTCTTCTAGGAGTTTTATAGTTTTAGTTCTTATAATTAGATCTTTGATTCATTTTGAGATAATTTTTGTATGTGGTGTGAGGAAGGGTTTTAACTTGATTCTTTTGCTTGTGACAACTGTCCAACTGTCCCAGTACCATTTGTTGAAAAGACTATTATTTTTGCATTGAATGATTTCACCTTTGCTGAAAATCAGTTGACCATAGGCAGATGAGTTTATTCCTAAACCCTCAGTTCTGTTCCATAGATCTATATGTCTTGCTTTGTACTAAGTTTTGAATTGGGAAGTGTGAGTCCTTCTATTTATTCTTCATATTTTGGCTCTTCTTGGTCCTTTGCAACTCTATATAAATTTTAGAGTCAGCTTGTCAGTTTTTGCGATTCAGCTGGGATCCTGATACATATGGCATTGAATCCATAGATCAATTTGGAGACTTGCCATCTTAACCATACTGAGTCTTCTGGTTCATGAACATGGGATGTTTTTCCATTTACTTAGATCTTTTGTAATTTCTTTCAATGGTGTCTCGTAATTTTCAGAGTGTAAGTCTTGTACTTTTTTTATTAAGTTTATTCCTGAGTAGTGTCTTTTTGGGGGGATTCTATTATAAATGGAATTGAGTTTTTTATTTCAATTTTTGATTGTTCATTACAAACACTATTGGTTTTTGCATACTGATTTTGAATCTAACAAACTTACTGAATTTATTCTAATAGTTTTTTAGTAGATTCCTTAGGATTTTTTATATATAAGATAATTTAATCTGCAAATAGAGTTCTTAAAAAAACATAAGGGTTGGCAAGTGTGGGTATATGCTTTACTTGTGAGAAAGAATTGAAAAAAATGGCTGACTTAGTTTAATGAACATAATTTAGGGATAAACTTAAAGAAACAAAAGACTGGGTAGTGGTTGGCTTCTGGGAATTTTCTAATGAGAAAAAAAGAGATGTATCTCTTGATATGTCAGATTCCACTCCTGTTGTAATCATACAGTCTGTGTAAGAGAAGATAAACACGTAATTCTCAACATTTTCAGTGAAATAACCAATAAGAGTTTATTTTTAAAAATTAACTATAGGAATAGTAGGTAAAATTTTATAAGTAAATTACTTTTTTTTTTTTTTTTTTTACTTTTCCTAAGGGTAATTTGCCCTTTTTTTTAAAAGTTGCCTCGGATTTTATTTCCTTTCATTAACTCTCCTGATTTTGCTAGAAATGACAGAATAGTTGACAAATTAAAATACTGAATTAAAACAAATCTGAACCACCCAGTTGTTTTGATAGGTCCTATACAAATCCTTGTTTGAATCCAAATATGTAAATTTAATAATTTATTCTATTATATCATATTACATTAAAATTACCTCACCACATCCACACATACTGATTAATTTTTTTTTAACCTAACTTTCCAGGAAGAGTTGAGATTTGGGGTATAGGGAGACACAGGAAACGGTATACACCTAAAGTATAAGTTGGTTCACCAAGTTACTTGAGCATAGTTTTCAGGGGCTATTATAACAAAGAGCCACAAACTGGGTGACTTAAACCAACAGAAATTTATTGTCTCACAATTTTGAGGCCAGAAGTCCAAATCAAGGTTATAGCAAGGTCATGCTGTCACACAGAGAGGAGAACTTTTTGTTGCCTCTTACCTTCTGATGGTTTGCTGGCAATCCTTAGCATTCCTTGGCTTGTACCTGCAGCACTTCAGTGTCTGTCTCACATGGTGGTTCCCCCTTATCTGTCTCTGTCTCCTCTTCTTGTAAGGACACCAGTCAGATTGTGTTAAAGGCCCACCCCACTCCAGGATGACCTCACCTTAACTAATTATAATTGCAATGATCCTATTTTCAAATAAGGTCAGATTCTGAGATACTGAGGGTTAGAATTTTAACATATCTTTTGGGAGGGCAAGAGTTTAACCCATAATAGTTCATGGGTTCATCCAACAAATACTTAAGTCTGCTTTGTTCCAGGTGTTTTTCTATATACTAGGTATTGAATATTCTTGTTAAGTAAAACCCAAATCCTTGTCTCTTAAGAACTTATTAGGGGAAGAAGAAAAGACAAGCCAGATAGTTACCATATGGTATAAAAACAGTTATTCTAGGGATAGCTATTTAGTGGAAGCATAAAAGAGTGGTACCTAATTAAGTTTGAACAGGTTGGGAAAATGATGTTAAATAGGGAGAGACTAAGTTAATAGTGTTGCATTTGAGAAGTCAGACTTAAACTTTAAATTTTTTAAAAAATTACTCTGGCTCCAAAGTGGAGAATGGATTTATGAAGGACTAAAAGCTGAAAACTCAGTTAAGAGGCTGTGGAAATAATCTGAAGAAATGACTAACAGACTGAAATAAGGATTTTTAGTAGAGATGGCCAGAGTGAAAGGATGAGAGGTTTATTTTCTTTATAAATTAGAGTTCAGGTAAGCTAAGTTGTTCTTTTTCACTTACCATTTATGAAAATAAATAATACAGAATAAATATCCATTGTAAATATATATCCTCTTGAGAAGATAAGATGGATCTTGATCATTAAACTTGATTATAAGGTTAAATTTATAACTTTAAATTTTAAGACTATAAAATTATAAATTTGCATATGGTATGGTTTGTGTATTTTATTTCCTAACTTACAATCTATTACTTTTCTTCGTTCTATCATACTCTAAACCAGGGATTAGTGAACTATGACCCATGGGCCAGATTTAGCTGGCCATTTTATACAACCCATGACGAAGAACAGTTTCTATATTTTAAGTGATTGGGGGGAAAAATCAAAAGAAGAAAGATATGTCATGTCATGTGAACGTTTCAGTGTCCACAAATAAAGTAATAAAGCACAGCGACACTGATTTGTTTCTACGTTATCTTTGTCTGTCTTCACACATTACAATGGCAGAGTGAATAACTGGAACAGACTGTGTGGTTCCAAAAGCTTAAAATATGTACTGTTTGGGCTCTTAACAGAAAAAGTTGTTGACTGCTGTTCTAAACACATGTCACCAGAACTTCTTAAAAAATGCTCCGCTGAAGAGGTCTGTAAATAATTACTAATCTGTAAAAGTGGTGATAATATTCCTCTATTAGAATGCTATTCACTTCTGTACTTAGAGTAGACACAAGAATCTCAGTGCAAGCAAGTAGCTACTTAAATTATTAGCTCTGAAAATTCGTGGGCACTCTTTTTCTTTCTGTCAAAAGTAGAACTATCACATTAATTCTGTGATGAAAACTTAAGAGGTTTTAACATACAAGCATTTTTTCAGTGGCCATACTTATTACTGGTGTTGGTCTTAGAAATAACATCTTAGGGGCCCCTGGGTGGCTCAGTCATTAAGCGTCTGCCTTCGGCTCAGGGCATGATCCTGGCGTTCTGGGATTGAGCCCCACGTCGGGCTCCTCTGCTAGGAGCCTGCTTCTTCCTCTCCCATTCCCCCTGCTTGTGCTCCCTCTCTCGCTGGCTGTCTCTCTCTCTGTCGAATTAATAAATAAAATCTTTAAAAAAAAATCTTAAACCTAATATTACTGCTTGAGGTGATCATTCTGGATTTTAAACACAAAGGTTTATGAACCAATATCTTTTATTTTCTTGACAGCAGTGCTGAATTTTTTTTTTTTTAAGATTTTATTTATTTGTCAGAAAGAGAGAGGGAACAGGGAGAGTGGCAGACAGAGGGAGAAGCCGGCTCCTTGCTGAGCAAGGAGCCCGATGCAGGACTCAATCCCAGGACCCTGGGATCATGACCTGGGCCAAATGCAGACACTTAACTGACTGAGCCACCCAGGCGTCCCTGAATTTTTTTTTTTTTTTATAGCAGACAGACTGGATAGATGAAATACACATTAGATAGCCATATATTTAAGCACTCTCAGCCATACCAGCCTCCTTTGTTGGTCTTATAGTATTTCTATTTTGAAATGGGGGTAAATTTTATTATGTACCAGCAGACAATGGCTCTGCTGTTCTGTAGGCTGTTGTTAGAGACACTGAATAGGTATTGACTGGGCTGTCTCTGTTACTTAGTGATAAGTGTCTCTGATTAATTTTGCAAATTCACTTATTATTTCTCTAAATCAAGGTTGTATTGAAAATGTCTCAAGGGATCATGGAATTTTAGGTTTCCTTATATAAAATGAAGTATAAAAATAACTGGTATTTACAGAAATCAAGTTATAAATTATATGGTAATAGCAGTTTTTTTAAATGCAAGTTGTATAGGTGACCGACATTAAATTTTATGCTTGTTCTATATCTAACCCCACAAATATGATTAACTGATTAAACATAATGACTATAGGATGAGTAGGTAGAAAACACAGCCAAACACTGTTGATTCAAAAGTTGCTCACTAGAGGCTCAGGACTAAAACCAGTGTTTCAGAGTTCTTTGGCTTCAGACTGTTAGGTGCAGCACTGCCATAAGAGCAGATAAAAATTTATATAAGCAATTACTTGATAAAAGTAAAAAAAATTGAGTTTTAAGAAAAGGCATTTGAGACACTACACTAATAAATGTATCTTTATTTTCAGATGCACACTCAAGCTCAAAATCTCCTTCTTAAATGAGTTTGCCATGTTAATTTAATAGCACTGAGAAAGACCAATATCACTTTTCCATATTCTTAGTATAGTATCTACTGTGTTTTCAATTTTTCACCATTTTTCTAAGATAAAATTCACATACCACAAAATTTATCATTTAAATACTTAAAGGTATACAATTCAGTTTTTTAATATATTCATATTGAACCTTTCCGTCACCCCCAAAAATAAATCCCATACCCATTGGCAGTCACTCTCCTTTCCCCCTATCAGCCACTAATCTACTTTATGTCTCAGGATTTGGTTTGCCTGTTGTGGACATTTTTACAAATGGAATCATATGATATATGACCTTTTGTGTTATACTTTGTTTTTCTGTTATGCCTTTTGTATTATGCTTTTTTTAAAATTTTATTTATTTATTATTTTTTTTAATGGTTTTTTATTATATTATGTTAGTCACCATACAGTACATCCCCGGTTTCCGTTGTAAGGCTCGATGATTCATTAGTTGCGTATAACACCCAGTGCACCATTCAATACGTGCCCTCCTTACTACCCATCACCGGTCTATCCCATTCCCCCACCCCCCCTCCCCTCTGAGGCCTTCAGTTTGTTTCTCATAGTCCGTAGTCTCTCATGTTTCATTCCCCCTTCTGATTACCCCCCCTTTCTTTATCCCTTTCTTCCCCTACTGGTCATCCTAGTTCTTATGTTCCATAGATGAGAGAAATCATATGATAGTTGTCTTTCTCTGCTTGACTTATTTCACTTAGCATTATCTCCTCCAGTGCCGTCCATGTTGCAGCAAATGTTGAGAACTCGTTCTTTCTGATAGCTGAGTAATATTCCATTGTATATGTGGACCACAACTTTTTAATCCAGTCATCTGTTGAAGGGCAGCTCGGTTCCTTCCACGATTTAGCTATTGTGGAGATTGCTGCTATGAACATTGGGGTGCATATGGCCCGTCTCTTTACTACGTCTGTATCTTTGGGGTAAACACCCAGTAGTGCAATGGCTGGATCATAGGGTAGCTCAATTTTTAACTTTGTAAGGGACCTCCACACTGTTTTCCAGAGTGGCTGTACCAACTTGCATTCCCACCAACAATGTAGGAGGGATCCCCTTTCTCCACATCCTCTCCAACAATTGTTGTTTCTTGCCTTGTCTATTTTTGCCATTCTAACTTGGCGTAAGGTGGTATCTCAGTGTGGTTTTGATTTGAATTTCCTTGATGGCTAATGATTTTGAACATTTTTTCATGTGTCTGTTAGCCATTTGTATGTCTTCATTAGAAAAGTGTCTGCTCATATCTTCTGCCCATTTTTTGATTTGTTTATTTGTTTCTCGTGTATTGAGTTTGAGAAGTTCTTTGTAGATCTTGGATACCAGTCCTTTATCTGTAGTGTCATTTGCAAATATATTCTCCCATTCCGTGGGCTGCCTCTTAGTTTTTCTGACTGTTTCCTTGGCTGTGCAGAAACTTTTAATCTTGATGAAGTCCCATAAATTCATTTTATCTTTTGTTTCTCTTGCCTTTGGGGATGTGTCATGAAAAAGGTTGCTTTGGCCGATGTCGTAGAGGTTGCTGCCTATGTTCTCCTCTAGAATTTTGATGGATTCCTGTCTCACATTGAGGTCTTTCATCCATTTGGAGTTTATTTTTGTGTATGGTGTGAGAGAGTGGTCAAGTTTCATTCTTTTGCATGTAGCTGTCCAATTTTCCCAGCACCATTTATTGAAGAGACTGTCTTTTTCCCACCGGATGTTTTTTCCTGCTTTATCAAATATTAGTTGCCCAAAGAGCTGAGGGTCCATTTCTGGGTTCTCTGTTCTGTTCCATTGGTCTATGTGTCTGTTTTTGTGCCAGTACCATGCTGTCTTTGTGATCACAGCTTTGTAGTACAGCTCGAAATCCGGCATTGTGATGCCCCCAGCTTTGTTTTTCCTTTTCAACAGTTCCTTGGAGATTCGGGGCCTTTTCTGTTTCCATACAAATTTAAGGACTATTTGTTCCAGTTCTTTGAAAAATGTCCTCGGTATTTTGATCGGGATAGCATTGAAAGTGTAGATTGCTCTGGGTAGCATGGACATTTTAACCATGTTAATTCTTCCGATCCATGAGCATGGAATATCTTTCCATCTTTTTATGTCTTCCTCAATGTCTTTCAAGAGTGATTTATAGTTTCTAGAATATAGGTCCTTTACGTCTCTGGTTAAGTTAATTCCAAGGTAACGTATGGTTTTGGTGCTATTGTATATGGGATGGATTCCCTAATTTCTCTTTCTTCGGTCTCGTTATTTGTGTATAGAAATGCAACTGATTTCTGAGCATTGATTTTGTATCCTGCCACGTTACTGAATTGCTCTATAACTTCTAATAGTTTCGGAGTGGCTTCTTTTGGGTTTTCCATATAGAGTATCATGTCATCTGCAAAGAGAGACATTTTGACTTCTTCTTTGCCGATTTGAACACCTTTGATCCCTTTTTGTCGTCTGATTGCTGTTGCAAGGACTTCTAGTACTATGTTGAATAATAGTGGCGAGAGTGGGCATCCTTGTCGAGTTCCTGATCTTAAGGGGAAGGCTTCCAGCTTTTCCCCATTGAGAATAATATTTGCAGTAGGCTTTTCATAGATGGCTTTTATGAGATTGAGAAATGTACCCTCTATTCCTACACTCTGAAGGGTTTTAATCAGGAAAGGATGCTGTATTTTGTCAAATGCTTTTTCAGCATCAATTGAGAGGATCATATGGTTCCTGAGTCTTTTCTTGTTGATATGATGTATCACACTGATTGATTTGCGAATATTGAACCACGCTTGCATCCCAGGTATGAATCCCACTTGATCATGATGGATAATCCTTTTAATGTACTGTTGGATTCTATTAGCAAGTATCTTGTTGAGGATTTTGGCATCCATATTCATTAGGGAAATCGGTCTGTAATTCTCCTTTTTGAGGGGGTCTCTGCCTGGTTTGGGGATCAAGGTAATATTGGCCTCATAGAATGAGTTTGGTAGCTTTCCTTCTGTTTCTATTTTTTGAAATAGCTTTAGGAGAATAGGTATTATTTCTTCTTTGAATGTTTGGTAGAATTCCCCAGGAAAACCGTCCGGGCCTGGAGTTTTGTTATTTGGAAGGTTGTTTATCACTGACTCAATTTCTTCATAATTAATTGGCCTGTTTAAGAAATCAGTTTCTTAAAAAAAAAAATCAATTTCTTCCTGTTTCAATCTTGGTAGTTTATAGGTTTCCAGGAAGGATTCCATCTCTTCCAGATTGCTTAGTTTATTGGCATATAGCTGTTGATAAAAATTTCTAATAATCCTTCCAATTTCAGTGGTGTTCGTCGTGACCTCTCCTTTTTCATTCATAATTTTAATAATCTGGGTCCTTTCTCTTTTCTTTTGGATAAGTCTTGCCAGTGGTCTGTCAATTTTATTGATTCTCTCAAAGAACCAGCTTCTAGTCCTGTTGATCTGCTCTACTGTACTTCTGATTTCTGATTGATTGATTTCTGCTTTAATTTTGGTCAACTGCTTCCTCGTGCGTGGATTAGGCCTGTCCCTCTGTTGCTGTTCCAGCTTCTTGAGGTGAGAATATAAAAACTGCATTTTAGATTTTTCTATTCTTTTGAGTGAGGCTTGGATGGCTATGTATTTCCCCCTTAGGACTGCCTTTGCAGTATCCCATAGGTTTTGGACTGTTGTATTTTCATTCTCATTGGTCTCCATAAATTGTTTAATTTGAATTTTGATTTCCTGGTTTATCGAATCATTCTTGAGCAGGATGGTTCTTAGTCTCCAAGTGTTTGAGTTTCTTCCAAATTTTTCCTTGTGGTTGAGTTCCAATTTCAGAGCGTTGTGGTCTGAGAATAGGCAGGGGATAATTTCAATCTTTTGGTATCGGTTGAGACCTGTTTTGTGTCCCAGAACATGGTCTATTCTTGAGAGTGTTCCATGGGCATTAGAATAGAATGAGTATTCTTTGGTTCTGGGGTGTAGTGTTCTATATATATCTATGAGGTCCAATTCGTCGAGTATGGCATTCAAAGCCTTTGATTCTTTGCTTAGTTTTTGCCAGGGTGTTCTGTCTATTTCTGAGAGTGGAGTGTTGAGGTCCCCTACTATTAATGTATTTTTATCTATATGTCTCTTTATTCTGGTTAAGAGTTGGCTTGTGTATCTTGCTGCTCCCCTGTTGGGGGCATATATATTTATAATTGTCATATCCACTTGTTGAATACTTCCTTTAAGAATAATATAGTGCCCTTCTGCGTCTCTAACTATAGTCTCTAGTTTAAAATCCAATCTGTCTGATATGAGAATTGCTACCCCAGCTTTCTTTTGAGGTCCATTTGCGTGAAAGATGGTACTCCATCCCCTTACTCTCAGTCTGAATGCATCTTTGGGTTCGAAATGAGTCTCTTGTAGACAGCAAATGGATGGGTCATTTCTTTTTATCCAATCTGCAACCCTGTGGCATTTATGGGACCATTTAGGCCATTTACATTGAGACTGAATATTGAGAGATATGATTTTAATGATGCCATGTTGCCTGTAAAGTCTTTGTTTCTACAGATTGTGACTTTCTGTTTTGTATCACTCTTGGGGCCTTTTTACCTTTATAGAACCCCCCTTAATATCTCCTGTAGGGCTGGTTTCGTGGTTACGAAATTGGTTAATGACTGGCGATTCTGAAATGTCTTTATTTCTCCATCAATTCTGAATGACAGCCTTGCTGGATAAAGGATCTTGGCTGCATGTTTTTCTCTGAAAGAGCTTTAAAAATGCTCCCCCAACCCTTTCTCTCATTCCAGGTCTGTGTAGACAGGTCTGATGTAATTCTGATGCCTTTGCCTTGGTACGTGAGAAATTTCTTTGCCCTGGCCGCTTTCAATACTGTATCCTTGGATCTAATATTTGCGAATTTCACTATGACGTGACATGGCGTAGGTTTGTCGTGGTTGAGCTTGGGAGGGGTCCTCTCTACCTCTTGGACACGAATGTTTGTTTCCCTCGCTAGATTAGGGAAGTTTTCAGCTACAATTTGTTCAAATATCTCTTCTAGATCTCTTTTTCTCTCCACCCCCTCAGGGATGCCAATGATTTTGACATTGGAACGTTTCATTGAGTCAGTAATCTCCCGTAACCTACATTCGTGGGCTTGGATTTTTTTAAGACCATCTTCTGTTTTCGTTTTTTCCTCTAATAACCCATCCTCCAATTCACTAACCCTTTCCTCTGCTTCGGTGACCCTGGCCGTCAGAGCCTCTAGTTTGCCTGCATTTGGCTCATAGAATTTTTAATTTCTGTCAGATTCGCTCTCATTTCTGTCCTTAGGGATTCTATATTCTCAGTAACCTTTTCGTTAATACTTTTTTCAATTCTACTCATCATTTTGACCATCGTTACTCTGAATTCCATTTCTGATAATTTGGTTACATCCATATCCATTATTTCTGTGGCAGAGGCCACAGACTCACTGTCTTTTCTTTGCTGTGGGGGGCTTCTCCTTCTTGTCATTCTGATGAGGAGAGGTTGCGGGGTTGTCCAGAGCCCAAATTATTGACTGGGTCCCAGGCCGTGCCCCTTGTTTTATAGGGATCTTAGGGATGTGGGCTTCTTCTTTAAAGATTTTATTTATTTATTTATCTGAGAGAGACAGACAGTCTGCAAGAACGGGAACAGAAGCAGGGGCGTGGGAGAGGAAGAAGCAGGCTCCCAGCGGAGGAGCCCGATGAGGGACTCCTTTCTGGAATGCCGGGATCACGCCCTAAGCCGAAGACAGGCGCTCCATGACTGCACCACCCAGGCGCCCCGGGTTGTGGGCTTCTTGATTTTTCAGCCTGCCTTCTGTGTTCTGGGGGAGGGCCCTGCCGCACCGATACTCAGGCATCCCTGTTTGGGTAGAGTCTCTGTGTCCTCTGCGAGGGGGGATGGGGATGGGCACGCTGTGAGCCGGTATTTCCAGGCTTTTGTTCTCTGGCGGCTTTCCCTGGCGGTTTGCTTTGCCTCTTCTGAGAGTCAGAGCAGCAGAGGCTGGATTGTCACAGAACAGAGGGATTGCGGCCCATTCTCCACTGATGTTCTGGCCACTTTAACTCTATTACTGTTGGTGCTGCTCAACCCTGCAGCGTCACGGGATGTGCGCCCCACACCCGGCGTCCCTGCCCTCACTTCCAGGCCCGGCGTGTCTCTGTCCTTTGTGTTTCTAACGCCGCCAGCCGCCAGCCACCCCCGCGCGCTCCCGGATCTCCAGATCTCAGTCTATGCCCGGTGAGCACACCGGGATTCCAGAGTTTCGTGAGAAGCCTGGTGGCGCGCGCACCTGGTTCAGGGTCTCAGTCTGCTGTTTCGCGGGTGCCGACTGCAAGTCCGCCCGCTCCCCTCTGCAGGAGGCCCGCCAGCCGCCCCGCATGCGCTCTGGGAGCTCCCGGTCTCAGTCTGGATCCCGTGAGCACACCGGGATTCCAGTGTTCCGCGAAATGCCTGGTGGCGCGCGCTCCCGGCTCACCGGTCTCAGTCCCCTCTCTCACGGGGGCCGTCCGTGAGTCCGCCCGCTCCCCGGTGCAGGTGGCTGCCGTTTCCCGGCGCCTGAACGCGGCGGCTCCCTCCCCCTTCCGTTTGTCTTCCGATATCTGTGCACGTTTCACGGCTCCCCACTTCGTACCTCAATACTCAGCGCTGGAGATGTTCATTTGTAGAGATCCAGATGTATCTTCCTGCGTCGCAGGCTGATTCCGTGGTTGTTTAGGCTGGTCTGGTACCTATCCAGCTCGACTCAGGGGACCGGCTGAAAAAGGGGTCCCCTACTCCTCCGCCATCTTAACTCCTCCACTTTTCATCTCTTTCTTGCTGTTATTAGTCATTGTCCTTCACGTCACTGTATGTGGGCTTTTTTTCCCACTACATGTTGGGAAATGCCAAACTCATTTTCACGGTGTTCTTGCCAATATGAACAGGGAGTGGGAGGCCACTGACCTGGGACCTTGGCATGAGTACCGCTGAGTACAACACCGGGCAGTCTTCTTTCTTCACCTGCAGAAACTACTACCAGATCGGAGATAGATAGTCACAGGGCTTGAGCACCTGGCGGGTACAGACACGGTTGGTGAAAGGGTTTCCATTGAAAATGGAAGCCAGCATACCGCTGTATTAAACTTTGACGTAGCAGAATGTTTTCAAGGTTTATCCATGTTGTAGCATGTATCAGCATTTCATTTCTTTTTTATGGCTGAATAATATTCCATTGTATGGCTGTACCACATTTGTTATGTTTAACAAATTTTATTTCTTCCTCCTTTTCTCATCATTAAACTGTTTGAGCCTATAGCCACCCTCCCTTCCGGAGAGGGACTGGGAATGAGAGGATGAAATATATATTGTCTTAAAAGATACTGTCCCAGAGCTGATTTATCAAGTTTTTGTTTATACATATTGTAAGGATAGCATAGCATATGGAACATTGTAGGCTTTTAATAATATTTTGAAGAATAAATGATTTTTAATTAAAGGAATCCCAGATATTGTCAGTCAGACACTATGTTAAGTTTGAAAGGTTGAATTTACCTTGCAAAAGAGGAATGAAACTTAAGCCCACCTTTGAAGTATTAACAAAATTATCCTAAAAGGAAATTGAATCATAGCAAATAGAAACTGATAAACATGTAAAAGCAGTACATTTTACAAGATGAGCAAAAGTATTTGGTACAAATAGAGCTGGAAACAATGACTTTAATAGTTAGAAAAAGTCAAAATTGCAGGATACGAAGTGCATTCGAGAAAGTCTTCTATACACATACTTTTCCATCAATTCTCAAATCTCATATTTGTAATTTCTTTTTGTTTAAAAAGATTTATTTATTTACTTTAGAGAGAGAGCACGAGCAGGAGGGGCAGAGAGGAGGGAGAGAGAATCTCAGGCAGACTCAGCACTGAGTGTGGAGCCCTATGCAGGGCTCATCCCAGGACCATCAGATCACGACCTGAGCTGAAACCAAGAGTTGGACACTATCCAACTGTGCCATCCAGGTGCCCCTCATAGTTGTAATTTCTGAACACCTGTTTTATAAGTAACTCTTTCCATTATGAGGCTAAGTCTGTATTTTGTTGAAGTGTTTCACCATAATTTTTACCCTATGATCACTCACACTTTCTTCTCTGATATTTCATAGAGAAAACCAGATCATAATTTCATTTGTTAATACCTCAAATGTTTCGAGGCGCCTGGGTGGTTCACTTGGTTGGGCGGCTGCCTTTGGCTTAGGTCATGATCCCACGGTCCTGGGATCGAGCCCCACATCAGGCTCCCTACTTGATGGGCAGCCTGCTTCTCCCTCCCCACCGTTTGTGCTCTCTTTCACACACTCTCTCCTTCTCTCTCTCAAATAAATGAATAAAATCTTTTAAAAAAAAATACCTCAAATGTTTCGGGACAGTTCCTGATTCATGAGTCCTTTCTCATTGAGAACCCATCATTTTCAGTTTTTAGAGCTATAGGTTTCCTTTGCTATCCACAAGCAGAGCATTCCTTTGGAATCTTTTATAAGTTGAAAAGGCACAAAGTGAAGGAATAATTAGTATTAACTTACATTTATATTAAAGTATTTTGAGTACTCTCAAACCCCAAAAATAACCACTTTCAGGCTTTTGTAATACCTTAGGACATATCTTGCTAACAGACGCATAAAATAAGTCAAGATAAAGCACAGGTGTTCATAGGCACAATTCAAAGCTATAGTATCTTGATGCTGAATGTAGCTCCCAGGGGAAGGACTCGACATTGCCATTCTTGGTGCTCAAGGTATGTACTGTGTCTATACTGGCTTACTGCAAAACAAGCACTGAATTCTGTTTTCACTATTTGCCCTTTTTCATAAAAGCGAAAGTCCTCTTTGGTTAGTGAAAACAGGTATTAATGTAGGTCTTTCTTAAAAGCAAAGTGGCATAATGCAAACTTTCAAAAACAAGGATACCTATTCCTTTAGATTTCTTGAGTGAAGGGACTTATATGCATAATTGGAAAAGGGAGGTGCTCAGCAATTGTTTTCTTGACCTAGAGGAGACTAAAAAGGAAGAAAAATCATAACTGACGATAAAGAACTTTATAATACTATACAACATTGCAAAGGCCTGGTAGAGGTTTGAGTTTCTATCCATTAAGATCTTTTGAGGAAAATAAGATAGCAGTTACCTACTTGAATGATTTAGCTCAGTGGCTGTCAAACTCTTTTCATCAGGACTCTTTTATACTCCTAAAAATTATTGAGGACCCAAAAGAGCTTTTGTTTATTTGTGTTATGTCTATTTTACCATATTAGAAATTAACACCAAATTTTATAATGTATTGATTAATAATATAATAAGCCCAGTATATATTGACATCAGTAACATTTTTGCAAAATATGATTTTTTCTAAAACTAATTTTAAAGATTTAGTGAAAAGAGCAGCATTTTTACATTTTTGCAACTCTCTTTAATGTCTGATCAGAAAGAAGACATTTGGGTTCTCCTATCTGCTTCTGTATGAAATCAGTTGCAGTATTTTTTATTTGGTTGAAATGTATAAAGAAAATCTGGCCTCATGCAGATATGTCGTTGGAAAAGAAGTACCTTGTAGGTCCCCTGATAGAGTTTTGAATACTACACGTTGAGAGTCTCTAATTAGATCTTTGCTATGCAAAGTGTAGTTCCCAGGCCAACAGAATTGGTATCCTAGGGCACTTGTTGAAAATGTAAAATTTTGACTCCATCCCAGACAGATCAAATCAAAACCTGCATTTTACAATATCCAAAGATGATTCGTGTGTACGTTAAAGTTTGAGAAGTGTGAATGGGAACAGTGATCATTTGAGGTCCTTTCTGGTTTTGTGTACCATAGACTAAATAATGTAATACCAAAACGTTAATTGAAAATTACTATTCCGTCATTCATGAAACTTTTTTACTAGCATTATAAGTAACCAGAATGATTTAGAAGTTTTAACCTGTTTAATTGCATTTTTTCTTATTTAGGAATTGCTTTTTTAAAACAACAGAAAGCTCAAGCTGTAGAAAAGATGGAATAAAAAGCTTGGGGAGTTCTTTAAGTCATTTGGAACTATGTTAGAATCCATAGTTTCCAGGGGCTCCTGCGTGGCTTAGTTGGTTAAGCATGTGACTCTTGATTTTGGCTTAGGTCATGATCTCAGGGTCGTGGGGTTGAGCCCTAGCGTGGCACCCACTTAAGATTCTGTCTCTCTCTTTCCCTCTTCCCCACTCTAGCACACACGTGTGCACGCTCTCTCTTAAAAAAAAAAGAAAAAAAAAATCCTTAGTTTCTAAGCATACTGCAGGCATTCACTTGTGCTTTATTTTTTCCTCTCAGCTGTGAAAATGTAGTTCTGTGTTATCTATAGTCCCTTATTCTGTTCTGTCAGTCATTATATTTCTTATCTGGGAAATGTCTTGATTTCATGAACCTCCATCCCCATCTTCTGGCTTCCAATGAAGAAGAAAAACAGTTGTGTCCTTTTTCAGTTTTCTAAAGTTTTTCTCATGTTTTGGGTGCCAAGATAAACAAGGGGGATTGAACTGAATCCCTAGATTATACAGTGATTTAATAATTTAATAATTATTATATAAGTGATGACTCTCGTGGTAAAATACACCTTGAGTCAGCCTTGGTTATAAATTTAATTTTTTTAAGGTAAATATTAGCATCAGTGCCTAACTATTGCACATTTATTAAGGAAGCATGCTTGGTTATCTGTTGAGAGAATATAGGGCTCCCTAGTGTAAATTTACCCCACCCTGCCATTCCCTTCACCACCACCACCAGCCAATGCCCTTACCACTCCATATTTCTGGTTTCCATCCCAGATCTACTCTGTATACCCTATTAGTAATCAGTAAACATTGAAGTAGTAATTACACTAAAGCAGATGGATTTTATAGACACAAAGAAGGGGATTTGATCTCCTTCAGAGGGCCAAAGACAGTATTCCTGAAAAAGTATGTTTAAGTTGAGAACTTAATTGGCCGTCTGTCACAGAGGTGGCAGATTTTATATGAAGTAATTATCGGTAACTTTAGCCCCCTGGCACTCTTTACCAGAAATATTTTAGAATTCTTAGAAGAAAGTCGTCGGTATCATTCCCTCTTCTATGTTCCCATCAGATTCTACCTCTGTTTTATTACTATAATAATTATTATATTGATATTAACTATTGTCCCCCCATTAGAACTGAGCCCTTCAAGGACAGGTTTCTTTTTTCCTCTGTAGATCAGTTCAGTACTACATGTCTGACCCTGCAGTGGTGCACTGTCCTACAAATAGTGGGTGATAGCAATATAAATATTAATAAATATACATCCTTTGTGCCAGACATTGCATTAAATACTTCGCATATGTTATATAATTTAATTCTTCCAACAGCCTGGAGTGGGAAGTGAGTAAATTCTACTCTTATCAGCATTTTGTAAATAAAGGTCTAAAGCCCAAGAAGGCTAACCCAGATTACATATCTAGAAGATAACAGAGCATTCTGTTATTTCTGTTATTATCTGATCCCAGATCCTTTGTTCATATCAAAATACTATACCAAATCCATAACTGTCAATTACAGTGTCAGTCTGTGACCTAGGAGTATTTAAACCTGTCTGTGTAAGTGCTGATGTGGAGGGGGTAAATGTAGACTGTGGTTTAACAGTTATGTTCTACAGTGCACTGATAATAAATTGTTACATGTCATTGTTCTGTACATGCAATGTACAGGTCTGTACCTGAAATGTTACTTGCTCAGAGAGGCTTTCCCTTCCCACCCTCTCAAAAATATTTTTCAGTGTACTCACACTTTATTTCTATTCCTTCTTGTTATTTTCTTCATGGCTTTTATCACAGCCTTACAGTGTTCATCTAAAGCCCCAATTAGAATACAAATTCTGTGGGTTGGGGGTTTTATTTGACTTGTTCTTTGCTCTATTCTAGTGTTTAGAGATCGATAAGTCATAGGCACTCGGTTTTTGTAAAATGAATACAGAACTATAGAGAGTGAAAGCCAATTTTACGTTGCCTATGGAGGTCCTGGGCTCTGGAGTTAGGTCTGCTTAAGTTTAAATCCCAGCAATGTCATTTCCTAGCTGTGATACCTTGGGCAAGTTATTTAACTTCTCTGAACCTAAGGGGTTTATGAGGATTAAATGAGAAATGCATGTAGAACATAGTCAAGTGCCTGACATGTAGTTATCAGTCAGTACTTAGTAGGTATTGCTGTTGTTATCATTATCATCGTGATGACATGCTTGGTAGTGTAGTAAGTTGTCTCTTGTTGCATTCTTTATCCAGTGACATTCAGTAATTTGCACTTACTAAAATGTGTTTAATTAAAGTCAAGTTTTAGAGGAGAGTTAATGAGCTAACATTTATTTTTAATCTTGCTTCTTGCCAATAACCTTGGAAAGTGCTTTACGTATACTATCTTATTTTTATCCTGGTAAGTAGATAATATCTTCATTTCACGGATAAGAAAATAGAATCAGACGTTAAGCATTTTGTCCCAAGGACATGAAGGAGAAATAGTAGTAATAATAATAATAATAGTGGTGCTGATGGTGCTGTCAGAAATCAAGCATCTCTAAAATGACATTAATACAAACCTTAAATTTTTTTCTTTGCCAGTTTTTGCTTTTTTAACTTTTTATTAGACCTCAAGGGGAAAAAAGTCTGAACATAAAAAAAATTAGGGTACACGGACAGCATAAGATTGGTATTACATGTTTGAGCCCAGTGTAGAGGGTTCATGATCCCTGTTTAAAGGAGAAAGACTTCAGTTATCTTGAAAATCTGCCATTGGTAATGAGAAAATCCAAATACAAGTAGTAATATCCTTAGCACAGTTTTTGTCTGCTATTAAAAGAATACAAACTACAGTAAGCAATGGCATCAATTTTTTATATGAAGGATAGTGCACTTGAGGTTGGAGCCACACACAAGCTTTCATGTATCCAGAGAGTAATGAGCCTTGGGGAATCATGAGGTAAACTAATTTCCTTTGATAGAACTAGCTAGAGTTGGTAGAGAGTTTGAAGAGGTTTGTTTTCCAATGGGATCATAAGGTATGTTCAAATTCCTGTAAACTAATGGTTCATACCAATAAGAATCTGGCTGAATCCAGCCTTATAACAACCAAGTTAGAAATAATGGGGATTTTTAATTACTTTGTTTGTGTAATTTGACTTTGTCACTGATTCTGTTAGCCATTGGATTGCAAGGTTTGAACATTCTGTCTGGGAAAAACAGAATTAAAGTAGCTAAGGTGAAATTCCTTTTAGTTTTTTATATAACAGATTACAGTTCACCCCACTTTTTTTTACAGAAACAAGTGAGGCTGATTCCTGATTAGATAGTGAGTGAAAAATTGAGGAAAACTGTATTTTTTTCTTTAGCAGCTGGAATTTTTTATGCTATCCCAGAGATCTAAATCCACTGGAATTAGCTGAAAATGGTTCCTTTGTAAGTTTTATTCCTGTTATCATCCAATAAATTTGGATTCTACATGTAAAAGAAAACTTTGTGTATCATGGTCTCTATCTTGGGAACATTTTGCATGATTTTCAGAGGCATTCCATTATTCTGTGATTTGATTAATATTAAAGGTTCTTAATCAGACTGTTAATCTTAAATCAAACAGTTTTGGGTATCTTTCTTAATGTTTTAGGTACTTAAGAAAAATTGTGAAGTCCTTATTTCAGAATTTCTCAAACAGCTGGGGTTTTTTATACTCACTGAATGTTGATCTGTAATTCATAAGCCGTTAGACTATAGAATAAAAACCAGTGGGATATAGAGAGATGGTTTCTATATTTAAGTACATTATAGCAATAATGAGTTTCCTGGTATCTTATAAACAACTTAATGCCAAAAGATTCGTCTATAGATGCTTCGTAGCTGCTGCCTTCTCATTATATATGATTTGTGGTATACCTTGAAAAGAAGTGTAGAACTCAGTTGGGTAAAAAAGGGAGGAGTAGAAAGACTATTCTTGTCGGTGAAAATATGCACTAAGTATTTGGTAAACAAGTAACCAGTTTGACTGGACTTATTTTGGAGAGAGAAGAGTAGAGAAGAAGGTAGAATTTGGATTGTGAGGGTTTTTTTGCACCAGATTAAAGAAATTAAAAAGGACTATAACATGGACTAGAAGTAACATTAAACTAAGCATTGTGGAATCTGGTTTCTAGGTTTTGCTTTACCATTGACAAGGCCCTTACCAACAGGCCTTTACCCACAGAAACAGACTGTTTTATTCTGGGTGCTGAAGATAATACAGTGTATCTGGCAGGTATCTAATAATGACTAGAGTAGACTAGACGAGATACTTCATAGATGCCAGTTGAATTAATTAATTGATTCTAGCTTTGACATGGCATTAATCTCTTTGGGCCGAAATTGTCTCATTTGAACATGGAGGGACTCTCACTCATATTCTTTCCAGATCTGTGATCCTAAGGCCGTCTTAGATATGGAGAACTCTTAACCAGTTTTGAGTAGTGTGATGTGAGTTAAATGATGTCAGGTGACTGGAAATGGCTAAATGTTAGATGATTAAATGAAGCCAGACGATTGAGCTGGTCACAATATAAAATACAAATTGGAGATGGAGAGAATGGAAACAGTGGAGCCCATCTTAAATTGGTTAAGTTCAAAGAGGTGAGGTATTGATAATCTGGACTTGGGTGGTCACAGTTGTTATGCAAAAGAAGCAATGATTTTGAGAGGTAACAAAGAAATTAGTAAAAATCTAATTTTGCCTGGCCAGAGATCTTTGACTATTGGAGGGACAGTTAGGAGTGTTAGTAGCAGAAATGTTTACCAGTTGCTTTTTTATCTTTGTTTAAAGAGCTCATAGAGAATAATAGTACTTAAATATTTTGGGAGAAGAAGCATCTAAGAATGAGTGTTTAATATTCTGAATCATGGAAATAGGGATGATACCATTGAAAGAAATGAGGAAATGCAGACAAAAGCACTGACTTTAAGAGGAATTAGAGCTTAGATGTGTAAACTGTTGTCCATATGTGAATGGTATTTTTATTGTATATGTTGAAAATTCTTATTTTGATATATAGAAAAGACAGGTCTTTATAGATCTAGATATTTGTGCCTGCGTTATAACTTTGTCAAAAAAAAAAAAGCAATCTTGCTGTGGTTTTGTGTGTTGCCCAGCAGAGTTTTAAAAGCCAAGCAACAAGTCACCTGTTTTCTAGCTCTTTCATTTTCATTTAGTTAAGCATAGTCCTGAGCAGGCTTACTCAAACATTTAAGTTAAAGGTAATGCTGGACCACATTACTGTATTTCTGACCAATACCCGACATTCTAGACTACCTACTTAGTAGTGATGAATTGTGTTGAGCCAGAGATCAGTAGCAACTACTTTGAGATATCTTGTTATAATTAAGTCATTTTAAAAAATAGTCATTTCTGTCAGTCATTTCTATCCTTTAGAGTAGAAGTATTCCTACCAAAGAGCTTCCAAGCCCTTATCTTATGTTACTGTTACTGAATAATTAAAGCCTTAATACCCACTGTCTTGATGGGGATTCCAGCTTACCGCATTACAAGGTTAGACTTTATTCTGTTACCCATAATGACAGTACATTGAAAAATGCTTTTTTTTGCCATCTTTGTTAATGCCAATAAGAAAAACCTTTCCTTAATCACTAAAGTAGTAGTTATTTGGATCCATGAGCTCTTCCTGGCAAATGCAAATATCTTTAGTTATAAATGCATATTGAGGCTTTTAATAGAAGGGAAGAGAAAAAGTAAATTCTTACCAATTCTATGTACTAATTAACAGCTGTTCATTTTTTTTTAATGTACCATTAGAGAGTAGCAAGGCTTTAATATCACCTCTTTTTAAAGTAGGTAAACATTTAAATTAGGTAATTTAGGTAAACTGTTATCCACAGTTTTCAAGTGAGTTTAAGGGATGTGGCCCAGGTTGCACATAGAGACTTGGTATATGAGAAGTAGACCTGATAACCCAAATGTGGTATTGTGATTTCCTTGAACAGCGTTCTTGTGGCTACATATTCAGAGTTTACATTTTGGTTGTTGAGCCATTTTCTTTTAAAAGCATAGTTCCAACATGATTAGGGGTGAGGGAGTGTTTAGATAAATAAATTTCTAGTGTGGGTTTTGATGTCAAGGAGGCAGAACCTGTGGACATAATGGGTGGAGCTTTGACCAAGTAAAAATCTCATTTTGCTTGTGCCGGGGTCTGTTGCTTTTGGAGGAGAAGCAGGAGGAGCAGTAGCAGAACAGTTTCCCTGCTGCTCGGCATGTAGGTTTGTTTAAAGGGCCGATCTAGAATAAGTAGATTATTGGCTAGGTAGAGTTAAACTCATGTCTGAGAGTTGGAGAAGCATGGCTACTATTAAACAAGAAGCCATGCTTCAGTCTGACTTTGATGTCTGCCTTGCTTATGCTGTAGGCTAATTTACTGTTAATTTCCATCTTGTCAGTTTCCGCCTTTTCCTCTAACTGTAACAAGTCTATTTTGCCTTTTGTGATGGATTTTACAAAGAAAGACTTTTGCTCAGTGTTTGTCATCATAAATTCTCATTGCTGCTGCTGCCCTCAAAAGGATTGTGTAAATGAGGTGGGTAAGAATTTCTGATATATACAAAAGGTATATTGTAGCCATTTGGTAATATATGTAGCAATATTAAATTGTTTACTTTAGAATGTTTTTTATAATACTTGAGTTTTTGTGGTTAACTTTGACTACATTTTGTGTGAGGAGAAAGGAGGCTTTCCTCAATTCTAGGTTAGGAAAAATTTTACTTTTATGGAAGTGTAAATAAGTGTTACCCTAACACATTTGAAACCTGAGCTTTTAAGAAGCAAGTGCGGAGAGTTTTAAGAGCTAGGATATTGAACCAGAGATTACTATATTATGACTCACTTTTATTTTTCCAACAGATTAGTTGACAAACCATAAGTTATATAGAATTAAAAGAAAAACAAAGTCTATAAAATACATGTATGTCTTTTTCATTTTTCTTAGTTCAAATCAACATTTTATAAACTTTTATATCAATTCTTAATATGACTTTGGAGGAAGCCACAATTGTTTTCTTTTCTTTTCTTTTTTTTTTTTTTTGGTACTCTATAATTGCATAAAAGTGGCCTTTGTTTTTGTTTTAAGAGAACACATAGTTTTGTATAAACTCTGAAGTAAATGGATATACATTAGATGCTTAAGAAGTACTTTTGTTTAATGCAGGGAAACATGCTACTCTCCCATGTCAAAAAAACATAACATAGCACTATTTGCCTAAAGAGAGATCCTATGAATTATGAAAGTAAGCAAGAATATTTCTAGAGCCAGCGGGTTGCTGGCTGTAGAAGAATGGAGTAAGAGGGTATGTCTCTAACCACATTTTTCTTTTTTTTTTTTTTTTTAAAGATTTATTTATTTATTTATTTGACAGAGATAGAGACAGCCAGCGAGAGAGGGAACACAAGCAGGGGGAGTGGGAGAGGAAGAAGCAGGCTCATAGTAGAGGAGCCTGATGTGGGGCTCGATCCCGTAACGCCGGGATCACGCCCTGAGCCGAAGGCAGACGCTTAACCGCTGTGCCACCCAGGCGCCCCCTAACCACATTTTTCTTATGTATAAAGTATTAGCCCAATTTATCTACCTTAGTACTCTTTTCTTCTGTTTTGTGTTTTTAAATCCCATTCAGAATAAGTGAGCAAAACTTTGCCTTTATTGGTCAGAACTAGACAAGAATAGTACTTAGTGGGGTCAAATTAGGAAGTAAAGGAAAGAGGTGACATTAGGAGGATTTTAAAGGCTCTAAGTTGATCATCTTTGTTGAAGTATATGAACTGAAAGGGAAAAAGATGAAGACAAAATTTTATATTATCAAAATATTTTCTCATCATTACTTTGTTCTATGTGGTGCTTAAAATCATGTTTTAGAGTAATCTAGATTATTTTTTAATTTAAAAAATCATCAGTTACCAAAAATATTTTTAAATATATTGAGTTCTTTCATTTCTTAAGAATAAAAAGCCCGTAAGTATGATGAATGTATCAAAACCTGTACTTGTTTATTTTAAGCAGCTTTCTATTATATGTCCTGGATGACTTTTCTGTAGGTTTCATGCTCATTTTTACATTTTGGGGGCATTATCAGTATACATTCCCCATATATTCTTACTTCTCAAATGATTCGGAATACTTCTGCTAGATATTTTGATAATCCTGGCTTCTTGATGGTAGCTGAGTGGTAGCTGAGATTTATTCTACCTTTTTCATTATGTAAGTGGGTAACAGTAAGCCTCATTAATCTTTTAATACCAGCTTCTGGTAAGGTATATCTCAGTTTTATTGGCTCCCTTGGCACCTGCAGTACATTTTTTAAGTTGGTAGTGGCATCAGAATGTTACATAGCATTGATATGGAATATTCTGTATTTGAATCTTGAATAGGTTGAGAAACCAGCTTAACCTAGTGGATGATTCAAGGTGTTCTATGGTTCACAGTTGCTGGTTTTGCTATTATGACATTATATAGCTCATTTGTTAAGCTAGTATTTCTATTTATAAGTAGGAATTCCTATTTGTAGAGTAGTGAATGTAAATGTGTTTGCATGGGTAGGATTAACAAGAGTATTAACTTATTTTTAAGGGTAACCAAGGATTGAAAGTGGGTTCACTATAGATCTTGGTGATTATTTTTCAAGAGAATTCTTCGCTTCCTTTTAGCCCTACGCTTTATTATCTTTGGTGATTGCCTCTGAATTCAAAAGTGGCCTTAGGTCAGCAAACTTCATTCAAAGAGCTTTCAATCTAGATAATACATCTGTTTCTAGCTGCCATGAATATAGGTTGGTAAGTTGTACAGATATTATCCCCATTTGCTAGACAAGGAATCTGAAATCATCTTTCCAAGATGCCTGTGCTAAATTGGGACAGAAGAGTCTTTGAATATAATCAATGCATGTGTGTTTTATTAATATGTAGTTTTACTGCCAGAAGGCCAAACTACATTCCCCTAAAATATGTTTATAGAAGAAGCATTTCTCCTAATTATATTCTATATTCTCTTTAGCCATTTCCCTGTAATAATTTGAATTGTCTTTACATGCAAAGGCCAAATATGTATTAGTGACCAATTTTACCAAAGAACATTCGTTTAGATAATTTCTGCCAATAGTGAATGTTCTGCAAACTTAGCGTAAAGTATTTTAGATTGCTCTTCACATTATGTTTATAAATAACATCTTTCTAAAATTTGCTTTTACACAGTTTTATATGTTTGTTGTAGAACGTTAAAAACATAGAACAAAATCTCCAGTGTTTCCACTACCAGAGAACTTTTAGAGTACATCATCCATTTTTTTTCCTTAAAACAGTTCCTATTTTCTAAAGCCTTAGTCTGAAATACCATACCAGCTTGCTCAATTAAAGCAGCTTTTTGCTTCAGCAGCATTATTTTCTTGTTCTCATTAGAATTATATGAAGACAAAGACCAGTTGGGAAAACTTAGCTGGATTTGAAAAATAAGAAGATTGAGGAAAATTGTGACCTTTCAGTCAGTACTTAGAAACTAACCTTTTAAATGCATGCATTTAACTTTAGGGTCAGCCCTACTTGACAGTTCCTTGGTGTAAAAAGTTAGCCCTAGAGGTAGAGGTGGAATCCTCCAAATCAGGAGGTTTGAATAGTGCAATTGAGTAATTGATGAGAATTATCCCATCACAACTCCAATATTTAAGAACTTTTTAGTGCTAACTATTTTATGCATTTCATTTCAATCTGTAAGAGGTTACATGCATTTCTGTGATTTATCAAATTATTATCACTAATACTGTTTTAATCTATCTTGTCACTGAGACTATAGATGATTAAACTTTATAGACTATATTCTAACTATTCTAGTCCCTCTTCCTTATTTCCCGTTCCCTGTGTTTTATGTGTTTAGAGACTTAAAGTGCCATTTGGACAGTATATTAATGCAGCTTCATCAATCCATATGGTTACTTAGACAAGGTGGGAAGAGAAAATGAAATGTTTTTCTCCACATCACCTTTCAGGAGTATTTTGTTACATCTTACGTATATTTTCCACACATAGCTGAAATTTTTGTTTGCAAAAAATTTACACGCTATGAAGATTCTAAAATACTACTAGTATACTATATAGTATTGCATGTAATAGTGATATTGAGTTTTCTTCTGAAATTAATCAGAAATCTTGTCTATGGGTCTGATATATCACTTTTCATTTTATGTTTCATATGTATAAGACAATTGGTTCTTCTGTTATCATGCCAAACCAATCCAAATCCTTAACTCTATACTTCTTGAGTTTGTTAAAAGAGTACTATGATAATAGAATACCTGCCAAACTAAGCATGTGAATTCATGCCCATTCATGGATTCACTGTTCCAAATAGTTAAATACGTGCTGATTAATGTGTTAGGGAACAAGGCTGCACAAAAGATCTAACCTTTTAGAACATTTGGCCTTTCTCTTTAGCCAGTAACTTTCTTTACCTGAAACACAGCAGAAGATATTGACAACAGTCTAAATTTTTCCTTACCTACATGTGGAGGCCATGGAAGTAAGTGACTGTTTCTTGTTGTTTTCTTGTGGGAGATAAATTGCCACTACCCAGCTCTGACCCTGCAGTGGACCAGCTCCTGCAGGCAAATAAGAAAAAAGCCAGGATGGTGAGAAGCCAATCTAATAGAACCTTAAGAGGTAATTTAAAATCAAAGTTCAAAGAACCTGCCTTTATTAATGTGTTTCTGTTGCTATTTTTATATTTCTCAGGGAGTGAAGCCAGCCAGTTTTGACAAAGTAGCAATTCCTGAAGTGAAGGAAATTATTGAAGGATGCATACGGCAAAACAAAGATGAAAGGTAAGCTGCCACTTTTGGCTTAGGTTTGCTTAAAAAACTAAAATGTAATGATATGCTCTGAATACAATACTCAATCTAAAGTGTATTTAATAGTTTACTTGTGATTAATTTCTCTATTTATGTCATGTAATATCTTTAAAGGTAGAGTCCTGGGGGTGCCAGGCTGGCTCAGTCAGTACAGCATGCTACTCTTGATCTCGCGGTGGTGAATTCAAGCCTCACGTTGGGCGTAGAGATTACTTAAAAAATAAAATAAAAATTTTTAAAAATCTGTGTAAAAAAAAAAAAAGTAGAGTTCTGTCCATTTGAGATAGTATTGAGATTTGATAGAGTGAAATGTTGTAAAAATGTGGTATGGTAGAGTTTAAGTGAACCAGAACCACCTTAAACACAGCTGCTACATTCAGTGAGAACTGCTTATAAAACAAACTACTTATAAAGCATCAGCATGATTTATAAAACTCAGTAGGGTTTAATCTCTCTCAGACCAACAGATCTGTTCCTTAGTTCTTTACCTGTTGAATTCTAAAAGGTGAAATAAAACCTTGGCTCTTTAAAATCAGCTCAAGTACACATCTTGATTTGCTGTCATTGTGCCAGAATTGGAAGAGCAAAACATCAGAATTCCTTTCAGTAAAGAGACAGCTTTGCCCAAAGCTTAGGAGGAGATTTGGCTTAGTCATTTGTACTAACAGGACTTTTCTCAGAGGAGTGGCAAGTATCTGATCTGTCATATAGCTGATTCATCACCCGTTAGGCATGGCAAAGATCCAGTGTCTGTTTTTGAAAAATAATCTACCCTCACCATCCCCCCTCACCCTCCAAAAAAGAAAAATAGACCAGCCAGTATAAATATAAATTGTAAATTGAGCATAATCTACCTCCTGAAGAATGTGAGCCATCAGGTATATCAACCAAATTAAAGAATTCATTATCTTCACTTCTCCAGTCTCATACTCTTTTCATAACTTTGTTATTTGGAAGAGCTTAACATCATGATCTTTAAGACTGTTCAGTAGAAATTTAGTTTGGGTTTCTAATTTTATATACAGTGTTTGGAAAGGAGAGTCCTTCATCTCTCTAAGAACCTTTTTTTACTGTAAACAAAGGAGTATTTGTTTCCAGTCTTAGAACATATTACTCTGTTTCTTTTCTGGATGTTATGGTTTACTAGATTACTGGTATTTCGAAACCATTTATCTGAAGAAGATTATTCCACAGTCAGACTTCTTGGCTGGTACACAAATTGTTGAACAAGGAATTGAGAGAATTTATTGTGGTAAAGTTGTAGTAGAAGGTAAAGAACTAGAAATCAAAAAACTTATTTTCAAATTTTGATTCAACCATTTGAGGCTTACAACTATGAGCAAGATTTTCACCCTCTCTAAGCCTCTGTTTCCTAATAATCAGGAAATAATATCTCATTGGATGTTGGTCAAGGATCAGATGGGATTATAATTAAGAGGAGTATCTGTTAACTATAAATTCTACATAAGTTATGTGGTATTTTGAAGCTATGACATTCTGTGTATTAATTGCCATTGTTAGTACATTGTTAACTAATACGAGATTAGATGACTTAGATTGAAAGGTATTGCTTTCAGCTCTTATTTATAAATGATGTTGTATAACTTGAGAGTAAAACTATAATCACTATTCACATGGAGCAATGTAATGAGTTATAAAATCTCCTTCATTTATTTTTTTTACAATCTTTCTTTATTATTCCAAGCATAATAATAATCAGCCACACTTGAAAATTGTTTTAAATCTAATGTCATTTCGTTTTGTTTTTGTTTCATTTCCCTCTCTTTGGAAGATATTCTATCAAAGACCTTTTGAACCATGCCTTCTTCCAGGAGGAAACAGGGGTACGGGTAGAATTAGCCGAAGAAGATGATGGAGAAAAGATAGCCATTAAATTATGGCTACGTATTGAAGATATTAAGAAATTAAAGGGAAAATACAAAGACAATGAAGCTATTGAATTTTCCTTTGACTTGGAAAGAGATGTGCCAGAAGATGTTGCTCAAGAAATGGTAAATTAACGTGGATGGAAGTAGAGGGTATTATTCTAAGTGACATAGTCAGAGGACAAATATATGATTTCACTCTTTTGTGGAATTTAAGAAACAAAACTGATGAACATAGGGGAAGGGAAGAAAAAGTAAGATGGAAACAGAGGAAGATAAACCATAAGAGACTCTTAACTGTAGAAAACAAATAGGGTTGCTGGAGGGGAGGTGGACGTGGGTGGAGGGATGGGGTAACTGGGTGATGGGCATTAAGGAGGGCATTTGATGGAATGAGCAGTGGGTGTTATATACAGCTGATGAACCTCTAAATTCTACCTCTGAAACATGCTAATTCAGTTGAATTTAAATAAAAAATAAAAGAAATGGTAAATTAGCTCTGATCCACCATTTAAAAATTGATGTAGATTTATAAACATTTATATTGTTGAGCAAAATGTTTATGAAGCAGTGTGGATGGCAGATCTCATTGATGGAAAATTGTGTTGATTAATGGCCCTAAAAGTTTTGTTTTTTTTTTTTTTAAGATTTTATTTATTCGACAGAGATAGAGACAGCCAGAGAGAGAGGGGAACACAAGCAGGGGGAGTGGGAGAGGAAGAAGCAGGCTCATAGCGGAGGAGCCTGATGTGGGGCTCGATCCCACAACGCCAGGATCACGCCCTGAGCCGAAGGCAGACGCTTAACCGCTGTGCCACCCAGGCGCCCCCTAAAAGTTATTTTTAATTGAGAAAAAGATATATAGATGTAGATATATAAGGATGGATAGATGGATGGCTGGGTAGATCTAGAATGCATCCTGAAGTAATGTGAAAGTCTATGAGGTTGAATGACTCCTAATTTATACAAACCTATTGAGTTAGAATGACAAGTTATATTTTCTAAAAATTGATACATTTGATTAGTCATTTGGATAAACTCTGTAAATATATAATGAATTGTTTTTGCTTTGAGGGAGTTTTCAAGATCAATTATTAGTAGGCAGCCTTTGATAAATCACTTTTTGTACTATGTCCAAAAAGTAACTTTTCAGAAAGGAAAGACTTCACCAATTTTAGGCTTGCCATAGTGCCTTAAATAGCCAGTTAATATGCAGAGATACTCATAGAAGATCTCTACTAGAATTTATAAGAACTATTCAATACAAGTTGCCTCAGAAGGGGTCAGGTATGAAAGAGATACTTAATTGTTAGTTTTTTAGATTCTTGAGAGAATTGTGTGTGTGTGTGTGTGTGTGTGTGTGTGTGTGTAACTTTCATGTATTGATCACAGTTGTTTTATCTGGTTACGTTGTTGCCTAGGGAAAAGAAGTAAAAACAACACAGGTTAATATTAATAGTTACATGGGAGCAGGAAATAGAGTGACTAGAATAAAAGGAGCCTTATTGTTTTGTTGTTGTAAGAAGTAAAGATACACCTACCTTGAGTTTCTACAAAGATGATGGCACCCATCCCCTGAGTATCTACAAAAATGGTTGAGAAATGCGTAATGCAGACAAGTAATTTCACAGTTTAAGACCAGTCATTGGAGAGGTCTTTCTCTTCCCCCTTCTTCCTACTTTTTTCCCCAAAGGTGCCTTTTTTATTTTATATATAATTGGGTTGTTTCCTTTTGATATCGTACTGCTTCCTAATGCACTCTTTTATCCTGTAGGTAGAGTCTGGATATGTCTGTGAAGGTGATCACAAGACCATGGCAAAAGCCATCAAAGATAGAGTGTCATTAATTAAGAGAAAACGAGAACAGCGACAGTTGGTGCGGGAGGAGCAAGAAAAAAGAAAGCAGGAAGAGAGCAGTCTCAAACAGCAGGTAGAACAACAATCAAGTACTTCCCAGGCAGGAGTCAAACAGATGCCATCCGCCAGCACTGGCATGCCTACTGCTTCTACCACTTCAGCTTCAGTTTCTACGCAAGTAGAACCTGAAGAACCTGAGGCAGACCAACATCAACAACTACAGTACCAACAAACTAGTATATCTGTGTTGTGTAAGTATTCGGGGAAGTGCACAAGTATGCTAAGGATATCCCTAATTGACTTCATCTTGTTTATCATTTTGCACTGGCCTCTTGGTTTGAATCGTGAATCCACCATATAATAAGAAATTTGAAATGATCACTGTCTACTTTTTGTTTGTATTCTAACATCCATAACTAATAGACTAGAAGGACAGAATAGTAAGGAAATGTGATTAGGATATAAAATAATTTTACAGGTTCCAACGTCTTATAAGTTCCAATTTGTGTAGATTTTTACTTTTCACAATTCCTTAAAATAAAATGTAATTATGAAACTAATATTATACTGTGTGTTAACTAACTGGAATTTAAATAACTTTTTTAAAAACTTAAAATGTATAAAAATAAATAAAATGAAATGTAACTAATAATGAAAAATGAATAAGTTTATCTTAGCTATTTGTAATTGAACCCATTAGTCTGGTTCAGCTTTTTTAGTAGACTAGGAACTAATGAGGTTGTTAGTTTTTTTATTGAACTACCTGCTTCATACAAAGAATGCAGTGGTCTCCAAAGTTAAGACTTACGGCTTACAGCATTCCATTTTATTTCCCTTATTCTTTAGGTAATAAGATTCTATGATAGCCATGAAGTTTTTTTTTAAAGACATTAAACTTTTTTTTCCATTTGGATCCTTCAAGTTTTTAAGCATAGAAATCTACTTAGTTAAAAACTAGTATTCATTTTTTATTTAGGTCAGGTCTTTGCAAAGAAAAAACTATTTAACCCTAAAGTCATGGGTTTGTAATGGGAAAATATAAACCTCCTTTTTGTGATCTGTCTCTGTTTTTTGACAATTTATTTCTCCTTCAGCTGATGGGACGGTTGACAGTGGTCAAGGATCTTCTGTCTTCACAGAATCTCGAGTGAGCAGCCAACAGACAGTTTCATATGGGTCCCAGCATGAACAGGCACATTCTACTGGCACACTCCCAGGGCATACAGCTTCTGTTGTCCAAGCACAATCTCAGCCCCATGGGGTCTATCCACCCTCAAGTGTGGTAAGTAACTACAAAAGAGAGTGTAAGCCTATCATGAGAGCCAATAGATATATGTTAAATTCACATTCTTTCTGCTATCCAAGTAATAGCGTGGGTCTGAAATAGAAAGTGTAAATGGTATATTTCTGAAGGAAATAGGTTTATTATAGAGTACAATTAGAGTGGTTCTGGCAGGCTAGGACATAAAACATTAATGTGTGAGAATTAGCTGAAATTCGTATGTGAGGAAACTATGTACGAGAGTTAGACTAATCTGGATTTGATTAAGATAATGCTCTCTTTAGCACTTTAGAGTTGAAACTATTCAAAGAAGCATAAGTTGCACATAGAGATGATTTGGGGGTGGGCACAAGGAAGTTTTCAAAAGCTTACTTACTAAAAGAATTACAGAGCATTTTTGTAAGATTTCTTACTGTATAAAACACAGGTAAGACGTTCAAACCATTGTAGAATGCTGCATGTGAGTACTTCAGAGTGAAGGAATCCTTTATTTCTATGACCATTTAATTTAGCGCTTGTGTTTAGTTAACCATCAGTTGCTATGCGTGTTCCTGCCTTAAAGTCTGTGTTGGACACAAATTCCTTCCCCAGTATACGTTCATTTGCTTTGTCTCTTTATTTGGTATTGTTTTACTACAAATTTATTTTCAGAATCAACTTATGGAGATTATTTCTTGAAATATTTTATGCCATTTATACACACACTATACACACACACACACACACACACACACACACACACACAGAGCCGCATGTTTTACATCAGCCACTCTTGCTTCTCATATAGAAAATGTTAAAATAGATCATCTGGTAATAGCCCATTTCTTTTTTTTGACCCTCCGTGAAGTCTTCAGAAGTAAATAAAGTACATCATCTGCCTCAGGAAAGAACTGGAGAACAACTGGTCACTGTATAGCACTTGTTTAGTGAGATCTTTAGGCAGATTTTTTTCTCTTTCTCAGAAAGCTTTTAAATCTGAATGTTATGGAACTTCTGCTCTGCATCAAATGAAAGTCTTTCTCGCTTAAGAAAATACTTCTGCTTGCTCTGTTCTTTTATCCTACAGCTTGAAATAAAAGATGTTTGTATATTTCAGAGTCCATTCATCAGTCCTGCATTGGCTAGGTCTCAAGATGAATGGCCACAGTAACACAAACTACTAATACATTGTTTAATCTACTTTTCTGACCTTTAAAATAATTAGGTAGGGTAGAAGAACTTATAAAGACTGTGTAGATGTATTTCTTTGTTCTGACATTGTTTGTCAGCATTTCATGTCCATTTCTACTATTGTTCGAATTCTTGGCTTCCCTCATCACAGGGTAATGAACATTAGGTGTGTCTGTTTTAGAAAAGGAAACAGAATGATCATTTATGAAGATATTAAATATTTGAGCCACAAACAGAGCTGTATTTATTGATGCTTTAAAAGACTGTTAATGACGGCCTTGCCTTTTAATGACAATATTCTGTGGAGGTAGCATATGAAAAGTTATCAAATATTGAAGATTTTTTAAATCTTATAATTCCGTTTCTTTCTTATTCCAGAAAGAACTTATTGTGACTTACAATAATATATCAATGTGGAGTTTTAAAAAAATTAGAGTAAAAAAGAAACAAGGGTGGAGAAAAATAGAACCAGGAATGAACTAAGTATAATAAGTATGATGATACTTTCATACTTGCTACTGGTAGGCCACAAATTTGGCTCAGTGCATTCTATGCAGCCAGTTTTGGAAAAGAAAATATAATTAGTGACACAGTTCACAATACCTAAAGGAAAATAAGAGTTTGCTCAGGACAACCTTACAGTATTAGGTATACTGCTTTGTAGCTATATTAAAATTTTTATGTTAAGGCGCCTCAGACTTTATAAACCTAAGTTGAATCTCTGATATGCCGGAAAATTGTTAAAATTACTCTTTAGAGATTCACATTTAAAATATTTTTCCATTGACTAGTAAGACTACAAAATGTGTCTTTATCTATCGCGAATTACTTCTAGAAAGCTAATGCTTTTCCTACCAGAAAATGACTTTCTACCCTTTACAGATAAAGATAGGAAGTGGAATAAATAAAATACTCTGAGCCAACAACTTTTTTTAGTCTGATGCCTTCTAAAATAGAATTGAAAAACCTTTTCTGAGGTTTCCAGAGTTCCTGCAAAGTTATCCAGTCTTAAAGTCTACACCTTATAATGTACATTAAACTAATAGGGTTCATTCTTGTTTAATTTTAATAAGTTTACAGAAAACTGCAAGCCAATGTTCATTGTTTTCCCTGTTTTACTACCTCAGTCAGTCGGCCATTCTTATTCATACATTCATAACAATTGATGTTATTTCAGAATATTTAGAAAGAGAATTGATCATTATCATGGTTGTTGATAACCTGTACTTGACCAACAGTAACAGGTTATAGAGAGAATAGTTGTGATCTGCCAGTTGTGCTTTGTGGAATTATACCTCTCCTCAGAAAAATTGGATTTGTGGGATTGGGGGAGGATGGAACACTTCTTTATGTCAGCTCTGCCCTATTTTCATTGTACATTTGGTTATTTTGTTTTCAGAATACTGTGTTTTTCATGTGTGTGTTTGTTTTCTGTTTAGCCTCGTCGTGGCCGTAGCATGTCGGTTTGTGTTCCCCATCTTTCTGCTGTTCCCTCTCTGTCCCGCATCTCTCCCAGTGCTCCTTCCACCCCACCACCAGTGCTGTCTGCACCTCTTTGTCCTTCCCTCCTTCGGATTGCCCCTGAGGAAACTTTTGCCGAAAAGCTTTCTAAAGCATTGGAGAGTGTCCTGCCTATGCACTCTGCCTCTCAGCGCAAGCACCGACGCTCCAGCCTGCCTTCCCTCTTTGTCAGTACTGTATGTAACCATAAACTTCCTGACAAATGAAAATTTATTGCCAATGAATACATCCAGGCATCAAGAATTGTAATAAAAATTAAATAAACAAAAGAACTACACTTAGTAATACGTTATGCTTTTAGGATACCTGTTCTTGGTATAGGAAACTTTTTTGTTACAAGGCTTTAAGGGGGATAAAGAAAAAGCAAGGAGGTAATGAGAGAGAATGCTAATAATGCCCTGGGCACATATGAATATGTACACAATAAAATTTAGCTTTTATTATAGTCTCCTATCCCCAACTGACCTGTACAGATCCTTGCATGAATACGTAAAGAATACGTATTCATTTTAAATTCATTAGCTTAATCAAAAGCAAATTTTCTCTTTATCAGAAATTAACCCAAATATGTTTTCTCTTCACTTTATTCTAAAGAGAAATTCATGAAGCTGGATGAGTCCATTTTTTCCCCATAGTGAAGAGTAATTAAAGAGTGAAAGTTGGTTTTTTATTTGTTGGCTATTTAAAATGATGCGTTGGCAAACTAAAAGGCCACGTGTTCCCTTGTGGAAATTTTTCTCTTAGATTGAATAAGGTGGGATCTTGACCCTAATGAATACATTAGATACACATGTAGTACATAAGATTTTCTTTGGCCCCATTTATATCTATAAAAGATCTGTCTTTTAAAGTTTTGTTACACACTGTGGGACCTTGCTGCTGCTTTTCCAGTTAGCGAATATAGTTAATATTCTGATTTAGCAATACCAAAATCTTCAGATTTTTACTTAGGAGAATGATTAACTATATAGTATTTTATGGCTTTGGGATTCTCCTTGAATAAACAGTAAAATGGGACATTCTGGTTTGAAATAGAGGCCCTCTTTCAGCTGTTGTGAAGAAGTAACAGTTAAGCTTTTTTACTAATTTGATAGGGACCATCCCTACTAAAAGAATGAAACCAATATCTACTCTTGTTAAAAAGAGTCCATGAAAGTGAATTATTATGGTGTACATTGTTTGCATTTGGCAAGGTGTAGGATTCTAAATTTAGAGTCTGATGTCTAGAACTGCCTCTGTAAATAAAAAGTGATGTTAAGTCAGTGTTTTTTATATTATCCCTTTCACTTGATTTTAACACCGAATTATTCAGCCCTTAACTAGGATCAGAAAAGTGGACATTCAGTGATTTGGCATCTGTAACATGTTTCGTGTAGTAAAATTGACTGCATCTAGTTTGGCATAGACAGGAAAAGGACATTACTGTCAGTAGTCAGTAGTGTTTTTTTGTTGTCCACCAAAAATACCTCTTTTGATTTCTGGTTAGAAGGCATACTATTAGTTGATAAGAAAATAACACTGGAGCCTCTAACACAGCACAGGATAATAAGAAGATAGAATATAGGAAAACTTTGTATTGCAGTTTGAATTAAAGTATCTTACATTTTTAAAATGTTGGGCTTATATTGTCATATTGTCTTCCCTTAACTCTTATTATTTTAACTCTTTTCCACTGATGTAATTTATATTAAGTCTTAAGAGTGAGCACATTTATTGGGGGTAAAAACAGAATAAACACTTAGAAAGTTCTTCCATTTCCTTTGAGAGAGGATATTGTGGAAAAGCAGCTCTTATCTAACGCAAAGAGTCCCACAGAATAACTTTATTGACCCTGGATGTATTTAATGGATTTTTACTATGCACATAATTTCCAAAAGCATTGTTATTTCTTTATTAATTATAAATCTGGTGTAACCATTTCATAGGGTTACACAAAGCTATCCAGTTTTGCATGTCTACTGTGATTTCACATATGAATGTATGAATTACTTGTCTTATTCATGTTGATACAGCCTCAGTCCATGGCGCATCCGTGTGGGGGGACCCCAACATACCCAGAATCACAGATATTTTTCCCAACTATTCATGAACGTCCAGTTTCTTTTTCACCACCTCCCACCTGTCCACCGAAGGTGGCCATTTCCCAGCGGCGTAAGAGCACCTCCTTCTTGGAAGCCCAAACTCACCACTTCCAACCCCTGCTGAGGACTGTTGGCCAAAATCTTCTTCCACGTGGTGGCAGCCCAACTAACTGGACACCAGAGGCCGTAGTTATGTTGGGCACTACAGCCAGTAGAATAACTGGAGAGCCATGTGAGATACAGGTCCATCCTATGTTTGAACCAACTCAAGTTCACGGTGACTATAGAACTGGACTAGTACTTCCAGAAGAAGCTCACTATTTTATTCCTCAGGAAGCAGTGTATCTAGCTTACCAGGCCCAGGTGACAGAACAGTATGAGGGAATTCCATACAACTCACCAGTACTGTCAAGTCCAATGAAACAGATACCTGAACAGAAGCCAGTACAAGGGGGCCCTGCCTCAAGTTCTGTCTTTGAATTTCCATCTGGACAGGCTTTCCTGGTAGGACACCTTCAGAATTTAAGATTAGATTCTGGATTGAGTCCAGGATCTCCCCTCTCTAGTATTTCTGCACCTATCAGTACAGATGCTACACGTTTGAAATTTCACCCTGTCTTTGTTCCTCATTCTGCGCCCGCTGTGTTAACTCCTAACAATGAGAGCAGAAGCAATTGTGTATTTGAGTTTCATGTTCACACTCCAAGCTCCTCTTCAGGAGAAGGAGGAGGAGTTTTACCTCAGCGTGTTTACCGAAATCGACAGGTTGCATTGGACTTGAATCAGGAAGAACCACCTCCTCAATCAGTTGGATTACATGGCCGCCTACAGCCTGTGACTGAAGAACAGCGTAATTACCATGCCCCAGAATTGACCGTTTCTGTGGTAGAGCCTATCGGACAGAACTGGCCAATAGGAAGCCCAGAATATTCCAGTGATTCCTCACAAATTACTTCTTCAGATCCCAGTGATTTTCAATCACCTCCCCCTACAGGGGGAGCAGCTGCACCTTTTGGCTCTGACGTCTCGTTACCCTTTATCCGTCTGCCTCAGACAGTGTTCCAAGAATCCCCACTTTTCTTCTGTTTCCCCCAAGGAACCACATCTCAGCAGGTTTTATCTGCCTCATTTTCTTCAGGAGGATCTGCACTCCATCCACAGGTTATAGGAAAACTTCCACAATTCTTTTAAACTACCCTACTGTGCATCAACATTTACGTTTTCTATCCCTCCTTTCCATTTATAAGGATTATTTTTAATTTTGAGTTTCTCCTTTTGGGGGGGGGATTATAAACTACTTGTATATAAGAACAAAATATGAGAGAGAAGCTGCCTCATTTACCTATAATACGTACAAACCCTTGAAAAAGAGAACAAAAAAACTAGAATTTTAGTCACTTGTCAAAATCAGTTCTATCTGTACATAAAATAATTTCAACTTGTAGTGAAAATGTAAATGGCTGTAATTTACATTGATTATTTATAAATGCTAATGTGAAGTATTTCTTTCTCCCTAGAAACAAACATTACGAGTTTTTTAAAAAAATAGAAAGGATGACCTTTTTTTTTTTCTGTAAAACGGAAAGAATAGAAAATAGGGAAATTTTTTTAAGAGTATTAAGAATACACAAAATTTCCATTAGTGTGGAAGAATCTTAAAAGACAGAGAAAGGAAACATCTCAAGAATTTAGGAACAAATGAAAACGCCTTTTAAAATGGCATCATTTGAACAAGTCACTGTATATTATACGTCCAAATAAAATGTTAATCCATAAAATTGACTGATTCTAATTTTTAGCAACAAAGTTATAATCTAGTGTGGGTGGTGAGTTTTTGTTTTTGTTTCAAGAAAAAGATATCTCAGTCCTTGGTTCTTTCCTCAACAGATTAAATTTTGTTACTTATATATATGGGCGTATGTACTCTGTTGCGAATAAAGACAAAGTAATGGACATAATAGAATTCAACAAGTGGAGTCAGTATTAACTATTTCGTATATTCCATATATTTTATCAACTGTATTAGTCTTATAAAATCTATATAGGAGACTTTCCAAGTATGTATTCAAGGCATCATTTGGATCTTCTGAATTTTCCACTCTTACAAAGTATTGTATTCTTGATAACTTTCTTCCCATGTTCTTCCCTCATAAGAGGCATAAACAACCCCAAAAGTGTACATAAAGCATCAGTTATGTAGAATAGTTCTAAGAAGAAAAAAAGATCCCAGAAACTTGAAAATTATGGTGCATGGGCATGGAGTGTACTCACATTAATGCACTAGCTGTTAGCCTGTACTATAAACCCTAATGTACTGCCAGCCATTCTTCTTTAAACATTCCAAAGTAAAATGTCAGGTGGCTAATTTACAGACCTCCTGCAGGAAGAATGCGTACTTGGTAGTGGGTACGATGCAGTAGAATGGGATCTCAAATCCAAGTAAGCTTCAGAGAAACCCCTCTAAACTGAAATGGAACACCAAAGGTGGGCCTTTTCATTTCTTAACTTATTGTATAAAATCCTGTGTTCATTTCTCACTTTCTCACTTATCTTGACTTAGACGACTTCTAGGTCAGGGTTTCTCAGATTCACTACTGATGTTGTAGGTTGGATAATTCTTTGTTGTGGGTCATGGTTCTGTGCGTTGTAGGGTGTTTAGCAGCATCCTTGGCTTCTAATCACTAGATGGCTGTAGCAGTCACCTCCCTCAGTTGTGATAACCAAATGATCCCTGGGAGGGCAAAATCACTTGTAGTTTTGACAACTGTTACTCTAGATTAGTGATGATAACAGGTTTTACATTTTTGGTAAAAGTCACCATGGCACTACAAGAAGTAGCAAAAGGAACCAAATTAGCACTATCAAATACCTTTTTGTCTTTAATTATTCAGATATGGAGTTTTTTCACATCGGTAGTCATGCTACTATTTTCCTGATTACTGTATTTTCAGTAAGAATTTTATTATGAATTTTAGTGTTTTGGCCAGCTAAAATTATAGCCGGAGCACAGCAGTAGTAGGTTAAGTTTTAACCATCAGTGGTTTCTGCGTGGGATCAGGATATGCTCTGTGATATAATCCTTCTCTAACCTTTTCTTACAAAAGATGCCCCAACGGTCTCTCCCATACATACTTAATCAAGCTAATGTTTTGTTTTGCTCAAGCAAACTCTCAGGAGTTTAAATATTTATTGCAAAAGCCTGACCTCTCTATATACTTCTTTAGGGCTTCGCTAATTTGTTGTATTCACTTCTTTCCTTTAGGCACAGGGGCAAAGCCAGGGTCAACCATCCTCAAGTAGCTTAACAGGAGTTCCATCTTCCCTACCCATACAACATCCTCAGCAGGTGAGAACAACTGATTGCTACATTTTATGGATTAACAGTAGCCAAAACACTATTTAACATCTTTTCATGAATTAGATTCCTGATGTAAATAAAGGCTTGCTATGTTTTTTAAAGAAAAATCAAGGGGCATACATTTCTTGTGTTCAGTAACATTTTAGAAAATCTTTTGTTTAATGTGTTTTTAAACTATCTACTAAATTAGACATAGCATTGAGATTCAAAAGAATCATTGTTAACTGATCCATCATTCATCTGCCTTCTGAAGTAGATGATTCTACACATAATTTAACAATACAAAGAATATCAATTTCGTTCTTATATTTGTGAATCATAAAAGGAGCATTTTGCCATTGCTTTCATTGTATTTGACTCTAATAATGCTAAACTCCTATTTAATTATTTCTAATCTGTGGAATGGGGTATCAGATTTTATGATAAGAGAAATGGAATAGCTTCTTCAGTAACTTTTTAAACATTTTTTAAACTTTTGATTTGGGGAATATAATTCCCCAGGGTTCAAGGAGCTCAAAAAATTAGTACAGTGCTGTTGTATTCAACAGCAAAACTACTCATTCTGAAATTAAACATGTAGTTAATTACTGATATTAGTTATTAGTAATCATTTGCATGGGAATAATGCTTTTTGGCACTATTAAATATTTTTTAACTGTTTCAAATAAAATTTATAGTCACTACATGTGTCATAAAAACTTCCTGATGAACTATTTCATTGATAGTTCCCTACAAAGTGTGTTTTGCAACCACCAGATCATAAATTGGTTTCTCTTTCTATTAATTTTTTAAACAAAGCTTCGAATTCTTATTACAAAATAGTCTTCTGGTCCAGCATGTGATCATGAAGTCATTTGATACCAGTTTAAGATTTGATGTTCCTTGTACAAGATGAGTTTGGTTATGTGTATATTTATTTGGTGACCAATGGCCCTGTCTTACAGAATTTGCTTTGTCTTGCTCTTGCTCTTTCTTTCAGATAAGTAGCAGAATCTGTATATAATTATAGTTAAATTTGAGTAGTCATATTTTTGCCAACCTTAACAAATTCTATTTTAATTGTATTAATAATCCCTAATAAGAGTACAAACTAAGAGGCTTCTGGATGGCTCAGTCAGTTAAGCGTCTGACTCTTGATCTCAGCTCAGGTCTTGATCTCCAGGGTTGTGAGTTCAAGCCCTGCATTGGACTCCGTGGTAGACATGAAGCCAACTTAAAAAAAAGAATACAAACTAAAAGTTACATAAAGATGTTTTAGGACAGAAGCACTGTCATTGATACCACTCTTTTGTTTATCTTTGGACTCAGGCCAACACTAATAAACGGAGCAAATTTAAGTGTGTGCTCTGTTTTTCCTTTTCCAAAGGAATTTCTTATATATCTTATATGTGAGCATATATGAAGATATTAGCAAATGAAGATATTAGTTCATTGGTAAGAAAAGTATGTGGAGGTGAAGGAGGGCAATTCCATAAATGTCAGGTTAAAAGAATTAGGTAGGTAGTTGACTCTTCTGGGAAAAAAATGTAAATATGGCTATTGCTATAATACAAAATTTATGTGTCAGTGATGCTTTTTTAAGATAGTAGTATTTTGTGAATTATTTTAAATAGAGGATGGTATTTACGTTGAGTAGAACCATTAAACTGAGCCCTCAGTTTACATAAGTTTATGGAGTCTAGAATACTTCACTTTTTCAGGATTGCATAGCCACTAAGTGGATAGAACTAAAAACTACAAGTCAGAATTCAACATTTCTAGAATAGTGAGGGTTTTTTCTATATTAAAGTTCTACAAGGACTTATGATTCTGCAAAGGTGCTCAAGAAGCTCCATTTGTTTGTTTCAGCTACTAGGGTATCATGTATTTTTTTTAAAACGTTGTAAACCCTTTGTACTATATGGGTGGAGTTTTTTGGGTTTTTTTAAGATTTATTTATTTATTAGAGAGAGAGCACAAGCAGGCAGAGGGACAGGCAGAGGGAGAGGGAGAAGCAGGTTCCCCGCTGAGTAGAGAGCCCAACTTGGGGCTCAATCCCAGGACCTGAGCCGAAGGCAGACACTTAACCAACTGGGCCACCCAGGTGCCCCAGGCATTTATTTTTAGAGGTGAGTTTCACTTTACATACTATCAGTTTCCAACCCCATCTTACAAAACCGTATCTCTAGTTTTATTAGAGTGAGGAAAGAAATGTACTTCAGCTAAAATTTACTTTATTTCATGGGTTTCTGGAATGTAACCAATAAGGGATTGCTTTTCTCATGTTTTTATCAAGAGTCTTTTCCAGTGCCATACTGTATCTTAATGAGGTACCAAAAATAGCTTCCTCCTACTAGAAAACTTAGTATTTCTTTGCCATATGCCATATAGGCCATAACCCCGCTTACTTAATAATTTCTTCCAAAGAACCATGTAGAGTCTTCAGGTATTTAACTTTCTGTTCAACTGAGGCTCATGAACATTTTTTTTTCATCAAGCACCTATAGTACATAGTCCACATAGGTTATTTGAACTGGTTTCATGAGGCAGGTTAATAAAAACATGATTCCAGGTTGCTGTGTGCAGCAATACCTGTTCAGCTGAAGTGCTGAACATTAGCCAGTGGGATTGTCAGAGACCAGTGTATTCTGCTGGCCTACCCAGAGGTGCCACTTCTCCCTAAATACTCTAAAGTAAAATTGGCATACATGCCTCTCACTCTTACTTTAAGCACAGAGTGATGGTATATGTCTATAAAACTGTTCTTTCTTGACAATTTACACACATACACACACTACTAATTAAACAAATTTTTTCCTAATTGAGTTCATGCTCCCAAGGACCATGTGCTAAATAGGCACTGAGGGTCTGTCAAGATGGAGGGATCAGATGTGACTACTTTCAAAGGAGCCTAAATAATCTAGTAAACATATCTGTTAACTCCTACAAAACAAATAAGCATAGTAGATAAGATAAGGCACTTTGCCTATATTTTTATTTAATTCTTATATGAACCCTGTAAGTACACTGTTATTATTTTCATTGTACAGATGGGAAGGCTGAGATAAGATCTGGAAAAGATGAGTAATTTATCCAAGCTTACACAGCTTATAAGAGGTAGAAACAATTTAAATCCAAGTTGCCTGACTCCACAACTCACCAGTTAACTACATCCCAGTTATGCCATAAAAGGAGAGAAATTACATCACTTTCAAGCAGGGAGGGGGGATATCAGGAAGGCTTAAGAAAGAGAGAACATTTAAACTGGACTCTGATTATAAGTTACACTCAGATGTAACAATAAAGAATATTCTAGACCAAAAGGAAAGGGAGGGGGGAGACAGTGTAAGCAAGGTAAGAAGCGTGAAGGTAGAAGAACTTGAGACAGAAACAAACCTTTAGTTCAGTTAAGCTAGAACATAAATAAGTGAATGTATAGGTTCATAGAAGAGCTGATTGAGTCCAAATCTTGCTGTAAGCATGGTGAGAGAGGTAATCATATGCCCATATATATATATATAAGGTGGGAATTTTTTCCTCAAATTTTCCCCTCTAAGGAATGGAATCAACATATATTTAAACCTTTATCATACTTCCATATTACAGGCTTTCACTGTCCTTTATTCTGAACAATAACCAAAAAAAAAAAAGTTAATGAAATAAAATAAAATGTGAAAACACATGTGCCTGTAAGGACCTTAAAATAGTATATATAATTGGAAATGTTTATAGACAGTATCTGACAGAATTGGTTTTACAATAAAAGCCAAGAAGTTAAACATAGATTTGGTCCTTATTCTTAAAAGAACAACTTGACTAATCCAGGTTCTGTATGTCATTGTAAACAACTTGTTTAAAGATCATTTTAAGGAGTTAATACAAAGATTACATGAATATAAACCTGTAAGACAAAAGCAAAAAAAATCCAACTGTCCTAATATGTTTTTTTAAGATTTATTTATTTTAGAGCACGGGCGGGGAGGGTCAGAGGGAGAGGGAGAGAGAGAATCTCAAGTAGACTCCCCACTGAGTGCAGAGCCTGCTGTGGGGCTCAATCCCATGACCCTGAGATTATGACCTGAGCTGAAATCAAGAGTCGGTCACTCAACTAACTGAGCCACCCAGGCACCCCAACAGCTGTCCTTATATTGTTCATGATGCTTGTCACCTACAGGGAAAGTATTATGCTATGCTCCAGAAAACTAGAGGCTTCGTCGTATAGCTCCATGAACATAAAGAGACTGGTTTATTATGTGGGAAGAATTTGAATGAGAGAGATGGAGCAATATTTCTAAGATAATATATTTATGTAATATGTCATCTTATTTAGGTGTGTAAATGAACGAGTTACATAATGGTAGTGTTGTGGTGTAAATTCCTTAAAGTTAAAATATATTCAGGTTAACCAAAAAGATTTTCTAGTTTCTTTCTCAGTGGAAATACGGAAAATTATTTTGTTTTCAGAGTTGCCTTATATTTGGATATACATGATATATCTTAGTTGCTGAAAATCAGTGTTACATAATTCAGTAGCCATTTGCTCCTGATTGAAGTTAAAATAAGAATACGTTGTAGAAACAATTAAGAATAAAACAAACATGACTACTGTCACCATCATGTTTCAGCATTTTGGGGGGGTGATTTTAATTGATAAAATAAGAACAAAGTAAATATCAGGAGAGCAAAAATATTATTTGCAGATTATCATCTAACAAAATCTAGGATGTTCATGAAGGTGGCCAGATTCATAATATATATAAAACAAATAACTAACCCCGGGGGTTGTGATGTACAGCAGTAGTGACTACAGTTGCTTTAGTAGTGTATATTTGAAAGTTACTAAGAGTAGATTTTAAACGTTCTCATTGCAAGAAAAAAATTGTAACTGTGTGGTGATGGATGTTAACTAGGTTTATTTTGGTGATCATTTCACAGTATATGCACATATTGAATCATTATATGTCAGTTAAATTTGTGTTTATATATATACCCACACATATAAACAAATAGCTTGTCTTTTTATCAGCAGTAGCCAGTTAGTTGTATAGACCAGTTGTAAAAGGCTGCTGGTTGTAGCATTATTTTAAGTAGCAAGAAAAAAAAGATCAACCAAAATGTTCATTATTAGGATATCGGTGCCAGTGAAAAAATGGGGAGCGAGGGTTGGAGGAGAGTGGATCTATTTGGATATGTTATCTAAAGGTCTTTGTAAATGACCTACTATTAGGGCAAGAGGGGTGATAGGTGAAGAACCAGTGGTGGCTCAAATTTTGAAACATTCAAAGACTACCAGAGGAAAAAGAGAAATAAATGTAAAGGGGAATTGATGAATTTGGGTTTATGCATGTCTTAATTACTAATATTGTCATTTACAGATACAGAAGACCTTAGGCAAATGTATTTCCTTAGACCCATGCTGTTAATGACTTGAAATAAAACTGAATAATTCTATTTTATTTTCAACAGCAGGGAGTACAGCAGACAGCCCCTCCTCAACAGACAGTGCAGTATTCACTTCCACAGACATCGGCCTCCAGTGAGGCCCCTACTACACAACCAGTCAGTCAGTCTCAAGCTCCACAGGTCTTGCCTCAAGTAACAGCTGGAAAACAGGTAAACTCTTAATTTCTAAATAGAAGCTAAAAAAGAATCTCCATATAACTTTTCTCATGGTTAGGTTTCTATCCTCTCTGATGGTGAAGTACTGAAGTTGGTTATTTTCACCAAAGAAATGAACTGACAGTTGTTCCTTTTGTGCATGTCCATTGGTTAATATAAATAGGTACAAACAGCATTCACAATCCAAAAATGTTTAACTTTTAGGGTTATTAGTCTAAAGTCCGTTTGACAGGTGTTTGAACTGGTGGGTTAAATAACAGTGCTTTGGTAACTGAACCTGGATATTTTCTAGAATTACATCAGCTATATCTAACATTCTAGGTTTACAACTGTACTGTATTTTTCATGTAGATTTATGCATTGTTTCCTCCTCCATTGCCTACTGACAGTAAGTCATAAAAACCCCTTATATGGAATGGTGTTTGCTCTAAGTTGTCCTTCTAATCACTTGGAAAGGGCCCTTTGGAAGGTATATTCTATTGAATGACCTTTTTTTTTTTTTTTTAACATTGGGACTTATCCGTGTATTTTGGCAGTGTATTGTTTCTGTCGTATTTCATCGCATCTGAGATACTGTAACTGTAAAACGCACCATTATTTTATGTAGCCAGGTACTGACACACCATTAATTTTAAGATATATTGAGTTTCACAAATGTTAAAATGACCAGGCGTTAGAGAGGGGTGATTGCATCCCAGAATCAGTGAAATACGGTACTTATATACCTACTTTCATAGGCCAGTGTTAGACTTCAAAACTGTAGAAGCAACACGGATTGGAATCTAATTCCAGGGAGAAGGAGTTCATTTGAATTCCAGTAACTACTGTAACAGCAGTCATAGATTTATTGACAACAAACATGCCAAAGGCTTAGGTTATGTGAAATATATCTAAATAAAGCTGTAAAAAACAAAACAAAAAAAACTTTGCCTGTGGAAGGGTCCTCTTTTTATTGTTAAATGATGAAGCATGAGGAAAATTTTCTACAGCAGAAGATTTGAAACAGCCAGTCTATCAGCCTCTTTGTTTCCTGTTCTTTCCCTATTCTCGTGTGGCACATTAACTTACACTAATGTATGCAGGGGTTTGGGGGGTTTTTTCCTTCTTTTTGGCTAATACATAAATCTTGCTTTTGGCAGCCTTGCTTTTTTTTTTTTTTTTTTTTTTTTTAAAAAGTCTGTCTGTTTTGTTTTTCTTTACCTTCCCAGCTTCCAGTTTCCCAGCCAGTACCAACTATCCAAGGCGAACCTCAGATCCCAGTTGCGACACAACCCTCAGTTGTTCCAGTCCACTCTGGTGCTCATTTCCTCCCTATGGGACAGCCACTCTCTACTTCCTTACTCCCTCAGTACCCTGTCTCTCAGATTCCCATATCAACTCCTCATGTGTCTGCGGCTCAGACAGGTTTCTCATCCCTTCCCATTACTATGGCAGCTGGCGTTAATCAGCCTCTGCTCACCTTGGCTTCATCTGCTACAGCACCTGGGATCCCAGGGGGACCAACTGTGGTTCCTAGTCAGCTTCCAACCCTTCTGCAGCCTGTGACTCAGCTGCCAAGTCAGGTTCACCCACAACTTCTGCAACCAGCAGTTCAGTCCATGGGAATACCAGCTAACCTTGGACAAGCTGCTGAGGTTCCACTTCCCTCTGGAGATGTTCTGTACCAGGTATTGTGTTGGTTAGCAAAAAGGAGGGCACCAGAGGGTTTGGTTCTAATAGTAGACCATCAAGAACTTGAAAACCTAATAGTTGAATATCAGAATAACTAACAATAACAAGGTGTAGCTGATCTCAACTAAAGAAGCTAATGTAGTAAAACTCAGAGAAAAGATAGGGTAATGATGTCTGATGATTCATTTCCATTTTTCTCCAGACACTTCTTAGGAGAAAAATGGTTCTATTTGGTGTAAGCTGACTGAATGCTAGATATGGCTAATAATAGAGTATATCAGGGTACTCTTTGTTTTATAGGTAGGGTAAATAGAGTAGCCAGCATGGTACCAATAAAAAGCTTCAGGTTATTCTGTCATGATACGACTGGAATAACTGATACCTTGAAGAGTTTTTGCATTCCCCCACTTCAGATTAGCTAGAAAGTTGATATTTTTCTGAAAGGAATTATGTTTGTTCCTCCTATTTAATCTCCAGGAGGAGAAAACCCAGCATTTTATAGTTGTAGAGTCCTGTTCCCTAAATTGAAACCAGTCTACCATTTCAAGGATCATCTTTAAATCTTCTATAAATTATTAGAAAGAGATTGGGCTACTACTGTTCTTTGCTGTGTGCTCTTTTTTTGTTGAGGTGTTTGGTTTTTTTGGTGTTTTGTTTGTTTTTTTTGTTGGGTTTTTTTATGCATGTCTTACTGTTTTGCTAATTTGATGACCCAACCTGCACTAACTCACCTTCCTCGTTTCTATCACAGGGCTTTCCACCTCGACTGCCACCACAATACCCAGGAGATTCAAATATTGCTCCCTCTTCCAGCGTGGCTTCTATTTGCATCCCTTCTACAGCCCTATCCCCTCCCATGCCGACAGAAGCACTGGCTACACCGGGTTACTTTCCTACAATGGTGCAGCCTTTTGTGGAATCGAACCTTTTGGTTCCTGTGGGCAGTATAGGAGGACAGGTTCAAGTATCCCAGCCAGCAGTGAGTTTAGCACAACAAGCCCCCACTACATCCTCCCAGCAAGCAGCTCTGGAGGTAAATGGAATAACTGCATGTTTATATATAAAACATATATACACATGGGATAAAAATGACAAAGAAGAAACGTAGGTTCCCCTATTATAGAACTCATTTGGAGACTATTTTCAAACTAACTTCTAAATGACTTTTTCTTACAGCAGAATGAAATGCCAATGTGGGGGCCTTGTTGCCACTGGCTGTTCTGTTGGGAAGTGAGTGTGCCTTGGAGAAGATTAACCCTATTAGCACTTCACTTCTCTAGCTAGTACTTTAGCCATTATTCTTATCCTTTCACAAATTCTTGCCATTGGCAGTCATAAAAGTTATCTTATCCTGCTGTGCTCCCAGTAATCATTTTTGCCCTACTAGGAGAAAGATCTGAATCATCTTTGCACTTTGCTCTGCCTGCCCTGTTGCACACTTCTAGGAAGATGCTGGCTGCATGCAAGTTGTACTTTCTCACTACCTAGCAGCTGTGTCGGCTGATGTCGCACCATGCAGTCTATACCAGAGACTTAGCTTTAGAAACTTCCTTTGGAATTGTAAGACCACTGTCTCTAGATGCTGAATACTGAGAATTACTAGTAAATTTAGTGCTTCTGGGACTTAGACGGGGGGATAAGGGGAAAAAAAGAGCTAATCGGAGATGATGAATAATAAATAAAATGTATTACTGCCAAGATTTGCATTATTTCTATTTACAGAGTACTCAGGGAGTCTCTCAAGTTGCTCCTCCAGAGCCAGTTCCAGTGGCACAGGCACAGCCTACCACTTTGGTCTCTTCTATAGATAGGTACGTAAAAGTAAAATTCTCCTTCCTTGGCTGGTAGGTAGGATGATCTAAAACTTCAAAATATTAAACCTTTAAACACTGAACTTTTTTTTTTTTCAAAGTGCACATTCAGATGTTGCTTCAGGAATGAGTGATGGCAATGAGAATGTCCCATCATCCAGTGGAAGGCATGAAGGGAGAACTACAAAACGGCATTATCGAAAATCTGTGAGAAGTCGCTCTCGTCATGAAAAGACTTCACGTCCAAAATTAAGAATTTTGAATGTAAGTATTACTAATTTATGGGTTTTAATTTCACCCAATAATATTGTTAAATTCCATATTTTTATAGAAAGGCATTATTTACCTTTAGAAAAAGAGTTTTAATGTGTAGACAGAGACTTCACATTCCTTCCAGACCCTTCAGTGGAAGATGAGGAAGTAGTGCAAGGGCTGATATTTTCTTAATGTTTTCTTGCTACCAGTTTAAGAGGTAAAGTACCAACAAGCCTTCAAGGAATAGTGGTGACATCAGGCTTAAGTTCAAGTGATAATCTGCATTCCTTTCTCAAATTCAGTAACAGCATCAAATATGGCTTCTGCAATATTAAGTACCTTTTCTTTTTCTTTTTAGGTTTCAAATAAAGGAGACCGGGTAGTGGAATGTCAGTTAGAGACTCATAATCGGAAAATGGTTACATTCAAATTCGATTTAGATGGTGACAATCCTGAGGAGATAGCAACAATTATGGTATGTCTGCATTTGGAGCTCCAGATTTTGCTTTAGTACTTTTTCAGTATCCACTGCCCAAAGAAAATAATGTGGTATTTTGTAATCTATTTTGACAGTTACATAGTTATTTCATCGTGAATGTAATTAGCACACCAAATATGTGATTTAGAGATATTTTTGTCTAGGACATGTGTAACTCTAGGTATTGAGCTAATTTACATAGCAAATAAATGATGATACAGGTGGTATGCAGATAGGACAGAAGTCACGAGCAAGTGGCAACTGGAGTGACTTAAAACATGAGTAACACTCTACTAATCAGACCAACATCACATTTCTTGTGCAGGTGAACAATGACTTTATTCTAGCAATGGAGAGAGAGTCATTTGTGGATCAAGTACGAGAAATTATTGAAAAAGCTGATGAAATGCTCAGTGAGGATGTCAGTGTGGAACCAGAGGGTGAACAGGGATTGGAGAGTCTGCAGGGAAAGGATGACTATGGCTTTGCAGGTTCTCGAGTAAGTTCACTACCATCCCCATAGAGAAGCTTTTAAAATAATGCTGTGGTGTTAAATCTGCCATGCACAATGTTCAGTGATACCACATTACATCTATGACTATGATTATCAAACATTTCTGTTCTTTCTGCATGTGGCCATTTGCTTTGCCCAATCTTGAAGATTGTGTTTGAGAATGAATTTGATCACTTTTGTTTGTTGTAGAAATTGGAAGGAGAGTTCAAACAACCAATTCCCGCATCTTCCATGCCACAGCAAATAGGTGAATTTCCTTTCTTTCCATGTTTGCTTTTACCTTTGACCTAAGAAGTTGTATACTAATAATGAAATCTTGAAGCTTCGTGTTGGTGACAATATATAAATAATGCAATTACATGGTTTTGTTTCTTTTTAACCAGGCGTTCCTACCAGTTCTTTAACTCAAGTTGTTCATTCTGCTGGAAGACGGTTTATAGTGAGTCCTGTGCCAGAAAGTCGATTACGAGAATCAAAAGTTTTCACTAGTGAAATATCAGATACAGGTAAGGAGTTGCTTCTACCACAAACCTCTATTAATCCTACAGCATTTCTGCTATATTAGAAGGTTGGTTATTAAGCAGTAGTTCAAATAATGACATAAAGAAGAGTAGAAAGTTGAGATTATAATCAGTAGACAAACATATGGGGGAGAGAAATAGATGATGAATAGAGGGGATTAAAAGGCAAGAGCCAGAGAGGCCAACCGCACTAGATGCAGCCTGTGTAATAGATGCTGTGTCCATATGGTAGTATGCGTTCATTTCTCCATTTAGGATTATTGTAGATACTTTGTGGTGACTTTTTTTTCCTTTTTTCCTCTTCATTAAATTTTTTTGCCCCTCGAAATAGATATTCATACAAGCTAACTTATTTTGATCAAACTGCTCTTTTACTTTGCTGTTTTAGAGCCTGTCATTTCCTTAGGAGAAGTTTTAAACCTTGTTGGTATGTGGCAATGTCGGTAATCCAAAAATAGACTGTTAGGACAATTTTGAATCCACCCTTTTAAAATGGACTGGTTCTGAATTTTGTGTTTTCCTTTGCAGTTGCTGCCTCTACTTCTCACGGCGCTGGAATGAACTTGTCTCACTCTGCTTCATCCCTTAGCCTACAGCAGGCCTTTTCTGAACTTAGACATGGCCAGATGACAGAAGGGCCCAACACGGCACCTCCCAACTTCAGTCACACAGGACCAACGTTTCCAGTAGTCCCTCCTTCCATGAGTAGCATTGCTGGAGTCCCAACCACAGGAGCAGCCGCCACACCTTCAGTATCAGTCCCTGCAACTAGCAGCCCTCTTAATGACATTTCCACATCAGTAATTCAGTCTGAGATTCCAGTGCCCACTGAGACAGGGATTGGTGGAGTTGCCACCGGCACAGGTGTGATACCCTCAGGTGGTCTCCCTGTACCACCTGTATCTGAATCACCAATATTTTCCACTGTGGTTTCAAGCATCACAGTACCCTCCGTTGTCTCGATGTCAGCAACATCCCAGCCAGTTCAGGCTCCCACACCTGGGAGCGCTGTTTCTAGCATAGGCACTTTGCCCTCTATACCAGTTTCAACAGCTTTAGCCCCTGCAGCGGGCAGTGCTGCTGCCCCGGCTGCTAAGCCTCCACCTGTACCATCTCAGCAGGCGGCAGGCAGCACTGCTGGGGCAGCCACGTTAACATCTGTTCCTGTCACCATTCCATTCCCAAGCGTAGCTTCACAGCCCTCTCTGCAGCTTAGCAGTAGCACCTCTGCTCCAACTCTAGCTGAAACAGTGGTGGTCAGTGCACACTCGCTAGATAAAACATCTCATAGCAGTACAACTGGATTGGCGTTGGCCCTCTCCGCATCATCTTCTTCCTCCCCTGGAGCAGGATTATCTAGTTCTATTTCTCAGCCCGGTGGGGTGCATCCTTTGGTCACCCCATCAGCTATAGCTTCTACTCCTGCCCTTCCTCAAGCAGCAGGACCTACTTCCACACCTTTATTGCCCCAAGTATCTAGTATCCCACCCTTGGTACAACCTGTTGCCAGTGTGCCTGCCGTGCAGCAGACACTAATTCATAGTCAGCCTCAACCAGCTTTGCTTCCCAACCAGCCCCACACTCACTGTCCTGAAATAGATGCTGACTCACAGCCCAAAGCTCCTGGAATTGATGACATAAAGACTCTAGAGGAAAAGCTACGGTCTCTCTTCAGTGAACACAGCTCATCTGGAGCCCAGCATGCGTCTGTCTCACTGGAGACGTCACTGGTAGGAGAGACCACTGTCACCCCAGGAATCCCAACCACTGCTGTTGCACCAAGCAAGCTCATGACTTCCACTACAAGTACATGCTTACCACCAACCAGTTTGCCATTAGGTACAACTGGTTTGTCAGCTATGCCAGTGGTCACACCTGGGCAGGTTTCTACCCCAGTCAGCTATGTGTCAGCCCCAGTCAGCACTACACCAGGAGTGAAAGCTGGAACTGCTCCATCAAAGCCACCTTTAACTAAAGCTCCAGTAAGATTCTTGTTTTGAAATAATATGATAAATATCATTCTTTCCCCCACCCCCATAAATGCATTTTTTTCAATTCAGCCTTGGAAATTAGAAGTGTAGTTATAAAGATAACTTGGCCTGTATTAGACATTTGATATTCATTAAATAAATTGAAAATGATTTTAGGATATATGACATTAAACACAAGATACTTTTGAAATATGGCAGGATTTTCTAAGAGTGTATAATAGGTAAAATACAGACATTTCTTCCTAATTGGTACCAGCTAAAGAAATCTGTATCCCAAAAGGAAGCTAAATGCTTCTGCTAGCAATTATACATACTAATAGCAGTTCACAGCCTTTGTTTCAGTGAGAATGAAGCAAATTTTCTGCTTTGCTTAGATTCCACAGATACACAATTTGGGGTTTATAAAAAATTGGAAGTTGGCAATGAATTTCATATAGAGGAAAAAAGAATCTAATCCTGGGAATAAAATAACTACAATATGTTTTCTAATTCTGCTGTGGTGGATTTCCTCTCGTTCTGCCGTCTTCCATCTTCCTGATCTGCTTCAAATAACAAGGCTGTGTTTTTTCTACTATATTTTGTGCTTCACTCATCTTTCTGCTTTGCCATGGATTGTAAAAATCTTTTTATAGTAGGGTAATAATAGAGGCTTTGTACAAATTGTTTGATAGTATTAGATTTCTGATGACTTTGTTATCAGACTTGACCTTTGGTTATTTCTGAATTGTATTGTTTTCGCAGTAAAGTGATGATAACTATACCAAAACGGTGGCTTGAGAATATCTGGACTGTGCTTCTCATGTCCTTAAAGCCTTTGATTCTGTTTTCCCTAGGGAATAACCTTTTACTAAATTTTCCTATTCATCTTATTGGTATGCGATAGTAACCCCTCTAATAATAGCATGGTTATAATGTCCTTTATTTAAGATAGATACCAGAATATAAGCCAGGTGACAAGCATGGCTTAACTATAGATACATTTTACTCTTTCTACATTGGAATTAGTTGATTTGCTCTCCAGTGTGCAGTCTTTACTCTTAGTGTCTCATGGACTTGAATTTCCCTTCATTGTCTGTAGGTGCTGCCAGTGGGTACTGAACTTCCAGCTGGTACTCCACCCAGCGAGCAGCTGCCACCTTTTCCAGGACCTTCACTAACTCAGGTGCCCTGCCCCAAGCCTTGGCAGATTTCTTCTTGTACCCCTACTTTTCTTTCACAAAGCTTATTTAAATTCTCCATTGCATGATCTTGGCTTCTGGCTCCTCTTTGGTTTTGACTTAGTAACAACTTTTTTCTAAAGCAGTGTAGCTAATTATCCAGGCCCTATTTAAAGTGAGAAGCTTCATGGTTCTTTTGTTTATTGATATTGCTTCAAGGTCTAGAAAACATTTGGTATTAATCTTTTTTCATATTTTATGAAGGAAGAAAATGGCAGGGTTTACATTTAACCAGACAAATATAACTCCTATCATTCACAGTTTTGTAGAGTGAAATTGCATCTAAGGACTGAGATTAGGTTCTTGACTATTGTGGAAGAAAAAACTTACAAGTAATCAAAATTAACTTTGAAAGTTCCTTAAGAAAAGATATCACACTGATAGCTGATAATGCCCCTTTTCTGTGAGTTCAGTCAACCAGTTTTTTCTTGAATGTTTCACATTTCTTTTGACAACCTCATAAAGTAATTGGCTTATGTATAGGTGGAAATAAGGGTCATGCTTCATGAAAAATATGTATTATATCTTTCAGTACAAAACCCACCCGGCTCAGTTAGCATGAGATTACTCATCCAGGAACTGACACCAATGACATGAATGTTAATTTCCTATCTCACACTCAGTTCTGACATTGGTTAGAACTGCCTGCAATATTTAAATTATTGTTTCCCTTTCCCACCCTACTCCACCACCCCACAATTTAGTTGAATTCCCATAAGGAAAGTACTTACTATGAATTCATTATAACCCTGAAAAAGCTCCTGCCCTGAAACAAAGTAGTAAACACTGAAACTAAATCAGTGATTTATTTTAAAATTGTGTCTAAGGAAAACATGATGAATTTCTAACTTGAGAAATCTGAATTTATCCCTACTTATATAATCCTAGATGTACTGTAGAACATAACTTAAGGAACTGGCCTGAATAAAGTAATAACTCCAAAGAGAACTCACTCCACCAGCCATTAAATTTTGGAAAAAATACGTTGTGATATTCTGTAAATGAGAGGTTTTACACCTATTTTCTCATTAAAAACATGTATTCGGACTCCTAAGAGGGCTCAAATGTGACAAGAAAGAGCCAATAAGATCGGGGACGGGCTGGTAGTGAGGGTAAGTGGATAATGCCTGCATATAGAGGGAGAAAGATAAATGAAGCCTTCAGAAGAATAGGTTGATAGAAGCCAAGATAGATGTGGGATTACAGTCTGTGTCAAAGGTAAAAAGTTAACGGCCTTGGGGTGGATGGTAGTAAGACCTGGTTAACAGGATGAAATGTCCAAACCTCCAGTTCCTTCTAGCTGCCATCTGTAGGGTGTAAGAAGTATAGATTATTAAGATTTAAAGAAAATAGTACCCCTTGATAGTGACAGGATATGTTAATGCCATTCATAAGGACAAGTTCTCAGAAAGATGTACCAAACTGAAAGGAAAATAGGGAACATGTGATAAAATTAATCTACTGATAGATCTTGATAAATTTATCAGAATTTTTTTTAAGATTTTATTTATTTATTAGAGGCAGAGTGAGAAAAATAGCAAGAGAGAGCATGAGCAGGGAGGAGAGGGAGAAGCAGACTCCCCGCTGAGCAGGGAGCTGACATGGGGATCGATCCCTGGGATCATGACCTGAGCCAAAGGCAGACACTTAACTGAGCTACCTGGGCACCCCTATCAGAATGTTTTTAAAGAAAGGACAGAATGTTTAACGAGAGGACAAATAGAAACTTTTTTATCACTTTAAGTAACATCAGACATAGAAGGTAAGGAGACTTCAAAACTGGAAAAACATAAATGTAACTGAATTTCTCTAAGGCTTGGGGAATTGACATAAATCATTCAAGCAATATAAGTTAAATTTAGTATATTGAGTTTTACATTCAGTGAACAAATATTACGTTGTGTCAGTCTAAAGCATCAAACAGTATTCCTATATAGATTGGCTACATATAGTGTCTCTGACTATGCCAGAGCATCCAACCGTGTTCTTATATAGTTTGGCTCTATATATGCTGGATCTGACTCTATTTATTGTGCTTGTTTTTGTTCAGTCCCAGCAACCTCTGGAAGATCTTGATGCTCAGTTGAGAAGAACACTTAGTCCAGAGACTATTGCAGTGACATCCACAGTTGGTGTAAGTTTTGAAAATCTTGACATCTTTCCATAACCCTAATATATCATATTCCCAGAGCATATACTGGTAACCTGTTAATACCATTAACACCTACAGAGTTAAAAGTATTAATTCAGAGTCTTTGCTTGTTCCAACAAACAGAAATGAGGCAGATGAATGTAAGATTAACGACTGACCCAGTGGTGTAACTATGGAAAAGATTTTATTTACTTGAAAAATACTTTTCTTGTCTTACCTCTGGTTAGAATTATAAATCCTATGGATTTTGCATTTATGCTTTGGAGGAAGCTGTACTTTAAAAGTTTTAACTTCTTCCTTTTAAGCTTGTGACACAATGTTCTGATTAAAACCTTTTTTCTGTGAGTATCCAAGTTATACTCTTAAGTTCTTAAGTATCCCATGAGAAAAATGAAGAAAACAATATAGAAACAACTCAGAATTTCTTCCTTTTAAAAATCTTTTTTTTTTTTTTTTTTTTTTACATCAGACTTCTTTTTAGGCTGGGAAAAAAAAAATAGAAAACTCCCTTGGATGTGTTTCTTCACATATACTATATTTCTTTTGCCCTTTATAAAGACCAGAGGAAAGGCCGCATGGCAAAAGTTTAAAGAGTGACTGAAGCTAGGGATTTTGTGGTATCTGTGTGTATGTGTTTTGCAGCCTATGTCCGTGGTGGCTCCGACAGCAGTTACGGAAGCAGGAGCACAGCCTCAGAAGGATGGTGAGAAGCATCCCTCTTCCTCTTATGTTACCATCTCTAGTCCTCTCTGTAAAGTTATAGGGGTTACTATTTCCAAGACTTTCTTAAGAATGTAGGTGTATTTGAAACCGTTTTAAAAATCATTTTTCTGAATTTCATAGCTGAGGAGCATCAATACTAACATCTAGAACTTGTCGGATTAGCAAATTGATGAATCTTTTATGTTGTGTTTGTTTGTTTTCAAAGGGGGCATGCAAAAGGTAATGATAGTTTCTTGGAATAAGTCCCTTTGTTATTAGCTGGGCCAGATACTTGGTAAGAGAGAGAAGGAAATTCAGGCATACTTACAAAAGTTAATTTACCTTAAAACCTCTTGGCTTTTGTGACACTAGATAGAGATAGAGATAATCTTAAATAACATGGATGGTAGAAATACAAATATAAGATTTTAATCAGTTTAAGCATTTTTTTATCTATTTCTGGAGTCTTTAGAATTGGCATCATATATATAGTCTCTTTAGAAAGACATATTTCCAACTTAATTTTGTAAAAATAACCGATACCAATAATTTAACATTTTCATGAGCATGCACTAGGTCATAAGTTCATATCAACTACTTCTTCTCTAAAGTTTTGTTGTGAATCTCTTTTCATGACATCACCGTGAATCCCCCAGAAGCTAGGAAATTTAAAGCTTTTATTTTCTGTTACCTTTTCCCTTAGAACCATTTATATTCAGAAGCAGAAATAGTTCACGTGACTTGTACTTATTCAGTGTGATTTTGTAGAGCACTTGCTTAATATTGTTCCTTTTTATATAGTTTATCCATTCTCCTCACTACCACCTACACAGATAGATTTCCCTGTGTAACTATTAATAAGATTTACCTGGAATGCTCAGCTTTCTTTCTTCCTTAAATTCTAAATTTCACTTCAAACCTCTCTCAATTATTTTCAAGACAATTATATTCTGAATTAGCTCTCTCCTTTTAAAAGAGGTGACTTGAAAATCAGTTGACAGACCAGAAAAGTCTAGAAATGCACAAACTGTAAGAGAATGTAGAGCATGAAAACAGTGGGCTTTCAAATCAGTGACTAAATGTTGGGATGTTTCAGTAAATGCTTTGTGACAACTGGACAGCCATCTGGGAAAAAAGCAAAAAAATAAATCACCAGCCTCAGCCAAAATAAATTCCAAATGGATCAAAGATGGAAAATGATTTTATAAAACAGTACTGTAACAAAACATGAAAGGAATCTTTTTCTTCTCCTTTTTCTTTAACTGTTGAGCAGGGTCAAAAAACTTTCTATAAAAGGCCAGGAAGTATATATTTCAGGCTTTGGTGGCTGTGTAGTCTCTGTCGCAATTACTCGAATCTCCTGTTGTAGCCCAAGAGCAGCATAGACGGTACACGAATGAATGAGTTTGGCTCTGTAGTCTAGCAAGATTTATTTACAGAAACAAGCTGTGGGCTGAATTTGGTCCATGTTCATAATTTGCTGATCCCTCATACAGAGAAAGGTGTTACTACTACATTTAATACTCAGCCCAGAAGCACAATAGATTCAAAATTTTGTGCATGGAAAAAAAATGCCATCAGGTCCAAAGATAATGAAAAACTGGGTTGGGGGGGGTGTATTCATATCACAAAAAAGACTAGTAAGTGATAGCATTTCTTACCTCTCACTGGTAAATTCAGAAGTTTAATAGCCACCAGTGACTTGATACAACCTCTTTGGAGATCAGTTTAGTAATGTCTACAAAGTTTTAAATGGGTATGATTCAGCATGTCCATTTTTAGGTATTTATTCCACAGATCTATAAGAAAATATTTGTTAGAGCACTTTTGTAATAGCAGGTTCTTAAAAACTTAAATGTCCATCAGCAGAAGTCTGCTTAAAATATGGTACATTTGCATACGTACAGTAGGCAGACAGACCTAAAACACTATGCAGCCATTAAAAAGAATGAGACATCGATGTGGAATGCTCTCCAAGATACATTGTTAAAATATCAAAATCAGTGTTGTATAAAATACAACTTACTAGTTGTGTAAAATAAAGAAAATGCTGGTATATGTCTACATTATCTCCAGAAAAGAAAAAAAAAAACCCTCAAATGATTGTCCCTAGAGAGGAGGACCCAGGTGACTTTAAAGTTGCTCAGAACTATTTATCAGTGATTCTGACACTTGTACTTCCTGGTCTAGGATTTTTGCCTAGGTATTGCCTAAACCAGTTTGTCATAGTGATTTTCATTTAAAAATGGGTCTTTAATATGCTAGGTAAAATCTCATCCTTTCTCTTCATTTACTTATATCTGTCTTTGAGTTAAAGAATGAGTAATTGAATTCTGACTGCCTGTTAACCAAAGTTTTTGTAGTATCTCTTGTGTTGTCCTTGCCTCAAACAATTTTCCTCACCTGATACATAGTTTTATTTTGCTGTGTTTCTGGCAAAAGGGAAAGGAAGCTAACTAAAGAAAGATGCAAGTTTAATTTAAGTTCTTTTTCTCCTCATATACTTGTTTCAGTTTCTCAGATCGTAGAAGGTCCTGTCCTAGCAACTAGTTCAGGAACTGGTGTTTTTAAGATGGGACGATTTCAGGTGAGATAACCACTTTTCCTTGCCTTGATTTCCTCTTTGGGGTGAATAAGTATGTAATAAAATTATTACTTAACTTTGGGACATAATTGCCAATTTAATGATACATCTCTGTTCTTTAGCTCTTTATCATTTTCTCCTCTTAAAAATAATACATGCAAAAAAAAAAAAATACATGCTGGGGTCCTTGGCTGGCTCAGTTGGAAGAGCGTGTGCCTTGAGGTGGGGGTCATGAGTTCGAGCCCCACATTGGGGGAAGAGATTACTAAAAATAAGTAAATAAGTAAACTTTAAAAAATAATAAAGAATTAAAGAAAATACAGAATACTTAATGTAGTAAAGAAACCGTAAACTATCTACCCACCCCCCCCTTCCTCTTTCAGGGTTTACTTTTTAGGGTGTGTGTTTCCTTCCATTCCTTTTTCTGTGCACATGTGTGTATCTACAATTGACCCTGCTGCTTCTCTGAATGGTATTTCATGGCTTTTTCCCCCATCTTTTTTGTTTACCTAACTCATTCTCCTGTTGTTAGTCATTAGGTGGTTTCTGATTTTTCCAGCATAGTAAGGTAACAGGAAACATTTTTGTATATAAAAACACTTTCCGTGTTTAGGATAATTTTTTTGGATTAATTTCTGAAGTGAAAATCCTGCATCAGGTGATACCATATCATTAATTTTCCCAGCTGGTCCAACCGGTGATTTTTACTTTTTTCACAACTGCTTTCCGGTTATTCTCGGGATAGCACTGGGAGTTGGGGTAGTAGTGGATCCTCCTTCTAGTCCCATTCAGTTGTGTTGATTCTTGATGCTTAGTTGGCATTTAACATTTATTGGATTTAATGTTTGTAGTTTTCATATTCACAAGCAACTTTCAAGATTCTATTCCCTGTTATTTATATTTCCACAAAGACATAAATCTAAGCCCTGTCTATAACATGAGATATGAAATAAATTATTTACTTAGTAAGCTTAGCCAGCCACTGAGAGTCTATATACCTAATCTGTACATCTCAGTACAGATACGTTGTTCTCTATAATGGTATTCCATTTATTTTCACAGTGAAGATGGAGGGACTTACGTAAAGACATCCCAACCTATTCACTGGGAAATAAAGTAATTCACTTTTTTAAGATTTTCTTTTTTAAGTAATCTCTACACCCAATGTGGGACTTGAACTCAGAACCCCGAGATCAGGACTCATATGCTGTACTGACTGAGCCAGCCAGACACCGCTCAGTTTTTTTTTATGGTCCATTTAAAAAATTGAATATGGGGGGCTTTGTTTTTTAATCTCAGTTTGGTCTCTTTCTGTCAGGTTTCAGTTGCAACGGATGATGTCCAAAAAGAGGGTAAAAATAAGTCAGAAGATACAAAGTCTGTTCATTTTGAATCCAGTACTTCAGAGTCCTCAGTGCTATCAAGTAGTAGTCCAGAAAGTACCGTGGTGAAGACAGAGCCTAATGGGATAACCGTCCACGGCATTTCATCAGATATGCCAGATAGTGCCCACAAAACTCCGGCCTCAGAAGCAAAGTCAGAAACTGGGCAGCCCACCAGGGTAGGACGTTTTCAGGTGACAACTACAGCAAACAAAGTAGGTCGCTTCTCTGTATCAAGAACTGAAGACAAGATCACTGAGGCAAAGAAAGAGGGACCAGCAGCATCTCCTCCTTTTATGGATTTGGAACAAGGTGTTCTCCCTGCTGTGATACCAAAGAAAGAAAAGCCTGAACTATCAGAGCCTTCGCATCTGAATGGTCCATCTTCTGACCTGGAGGCCGCCTTCCTTAGCAGGGATGTGGATGATGGTTCAGGTAGTCCACACTCCCCCCATCAGCTGAGCTCCAAGAGCCTGCCTGTCCAGAATCTAAGTCAAAGCCTTAGTAATTCATTCAACTCCTCTTACATGAGTAGTGACAATGAATCAGATATCGAAGATGAAGATTTAAAATTAGAGCTGCGAAGACTACGAGAAAAGTAAGTGTATTTTCTTCTGTGAAAGAATAATGGCAGAACTGTATTAAGACCTAGCTCCTGGCGCCTAGATTAGTATTCTTTTTACTGCAATATGCTTATATCTCATTTTTTTTAAAGAGAGGATGATACGCAAAAGCTAATTATCTGAATGTAGTTCTCATTAGGTCTCTTATATTTATAAGGACCCATAGCATTTCTACTTCTAGAACTTCTTCACCTTTTGTTATTGTTGTTTTTGTTAATAGCACTCTTTATCGTTATTAATCTAATTTATTTACTAGTCTACCAAATGAATCCAGTAATGGCACTGGGATGTAGATATGTTGGCAGGTTTTATAGGTCATATTTGACGAACTGGGTCAGAGTAGCAATTCAGTACTCCTGTATATAGCCTCAAAAGTCAGGAAGCCTTTTCTCCTAACATCAACTATTTGTTGTTGGTTAGGAGCTTGTTGGAATTTGGCTTGGGTAATGGAGGCCAACAATATGAGATGACGAACTAGAATTTCAAGGTAGTAGAAATTAGGTGAAGTATATTGGGGGGGCGGATCATGAGTAAGTAAATACTTGAATGGAGGTTAAAGAACATGTTATTAAATCTTAATCGAACAAAAGTGGTTATAATGTTTTTGAACTATATTTGGTTATCTTTCATAGACATCTTAAAGAGATTCAAGATCTGCAGAGTCGCCAGAAGCATGAAATTGAATCTTTGTATACCAAACTGGGAAAGGTTCCCCCTGCTGTCATTATTCCCCCAGCTGCCCCCCTTTCAGGGAGAAGAAGGCGACCCACTAAAAGCAAAGGCAGCAAATCTAGTCGCAGCAGTTCCTTGGGGAATAAAAGCCCCCAGCTTTCAGGTAAAAAAGCCACGGACCAGGTCAGCCTTGGCTGTCCCATCTTTTGTTTCTGTCTCCAACTCTATATGTAACCTATTGAACATTTGTTGTTTTTGTTAAATTTGAAAGGAGTTTGACTTCCCTAATATTTTTGCTTCCTTGACTTTCCACTCCCCCTGTTTATAATACCTCTTTTTATTGAGTCTATGAAAATAGATTGGATGAGTACAATGGCTTATTCCATTGTGATCCATATCACTACCATTTATGGTTGTCCTTAAAGATAAATAATTTAGCATTACCTGGTTACTCATATAATCCACATTTCACCAAACTCACAGGCAAATGGAAGAAAATACACTGTTCTTTAGTAAAGTTCAGGTAGATTTTTCCTTTCAATGAATGAATTATTCATAATTGCCACTGGGATGAATGTAAATTTCATATATGTCTTAGGTGGTAATTTTCTTGATTAAAGTTATTATTTCATTTATCTGTATTGAAATAAAGAACTTGCTAGTGGTTATAATAAAAAATAGTTAAATTGCAGTATCTTGTAATGAACTATAGTTTGTCTATTTTAATTATGATAGAATTTTTACCCTTTGGTGAAATTATGACAATGTTAACATAGTTGAAAAGTGAAAAAGACTGAAATAAGTTTGTACCCATATTTACTCTCCAGGTCTAATATAAATATGTTGGAAAGCAGTTGCAAACTTCTTAGCAGCTTTCCATTCTTTGGAAGCTTTCAGAAACCCAAACCTTTTCTCTAGCACAGTAGAACCAATTCAGTAGTGGAAATGTGATTATAAGGGATATCAGCTAATTTAGATCCTGATCCCAGTTTTGACATACTTTCGAGTGACCTTCTATTCCACCAGTTGGTAGAGAACAGACACATTCATCAATTTCAAGCCAGTTGACTAGGGGATAAAAGGCGCCTGGCACAAATAATTTTAAATATGCATTACTCTGTAGGCACTTACATCAGTTTTGACACCACTTCTGTACTGGATCTGACACATGCTTGGCAAAAAGACTAACCAGAGACTACCCACCAAACCAGTTGATGTTGTGCTCCAACTCAGTATTTTATAATAGGGTTTAGGAAAACGTTTGATCATGGAATTCTCTCATACCCACTGAATGTTCTGCTCAGCTGAGAGTTGTGAACCTTCTAGTTATCTAAAGCTACCTATAGCCCTATTGCCTGTTGATTCTCATTTCATTCTTCACTTCCCCTCCCGGGAGGGAGGCCTTTGTTCTTTCATCAGTTATAGCTTCTGACCTGTGGTCAGTCACTTAGTGGGACACATTAGAGGAATAAGAATAGTGCCTATTTTAAGGGAGTTGGGAGGGCTGTACGTGTTTCCTCATGCCACTTTATCTTATGGCAGGTAACCTGTCTGGTCAGAGTACCACTTCAGTTTTGCACCCCCAGCAGACCCTCCACCCTCCTGGCAACATCCCAGAGACTGGGCAGAATCAGCTGTTACAGCCCCTTAAGCCATCTCCCTCCAGTGACAACCTCTATTCAGCCTTTACCAGTGACGGTGCCATTTCAGTACCAAGCCTTTCTGCTCCAGGTCAAGGTAAGCAATCAAAGCAACCATCGTCTTCTAAAAACTGCCGTATCTGTGGCAAAAGCCTGAAGAGTAACCTGTTGTTAAGGTCAGTTGAAAAACCAGCTGACCAGAGCACAGCCTGTCTGTTGCACACTTACGGATCTTGAGCTGGAAGGGGAAGTTGGGTAATGATTTGGTTAGGTGAACTCATTGCTCTTATCCGATGAAATTGCTTTTTCTAAAGGATTACAGCAAAAAGTTGCATTTGTGACTTATGTGAGGACTTTAACCAAATTACTCATTTGGGATTTGGAATGTACACTTCAATACTAGACTGAGATTTCCTGAACCAAAATCAAAGGAGTTTTAGCAGTTTCTGAAAGCTAGTACATTTCTTAGCCAATGCAAACTTTTTAAACTTTTAAGTATGGGAGTAGCACACTAACATAAATAGCCCTACAGTTCAATTGTTTATCTGTAATCTACTTCCTAAATATAATTGTATTTACTAATGATCATTCAAAACTTTCCTGTTGAGGATAGAGCTGCTAGCAAGAGTAGAACAACAATTAGAAGGACTTAGGTATCTGGGTGGAAAAGAGTAGAAGATATAGGTACCTCACTTAGGGGCTTTTGCCACAATATCACAGAAATTAAAGATTAGATCGTCTCTTCACAAGATGAATAGACTTGCTTGGTAGGAGTGCAGACTAGCTGGCATTATTCCCACTGGGAGGAGCTTCAGCCTTTGGCAGAGGGAGGGAATTGAGACCCGATGTTTCCTGTCCTAGAAATCTGACCTTTCCCCGGAAGCTTGTTCTTCTGTGTGCCATCTTAGCGCATTTCACCACTCCAGCCTCGAGTTTCTAACATCTTGTAGTTGTGTTCTGTCTCTTCTCTCTCTGTTCTTCCCTGTTTTTCCCCTCTCACAGGCTGTGCGAAGTTTAACTGTGCATCTGAGCAGGTGACATTCAAACCTGGTGGCAGGAGGACCCGATTTCTGAGTACGCCCTGCTTGGCTCTTTGTGTGTAACACCTTTACTCCTTCCTCGTCCTTGTTTTTCTGCTGCTTGGATCTGATGTTTCATGCCGTCCATTTTCATTTGTCTCTTTGTATATCATCTACTCAGTGGCTTGGCTGATCTATTACCCTCAGAAGTTTGGGTCTCTATGTTAATTATGGTAAAAGATACAGAGATAATAATATGTTTCTGTAAACTTCAAAAGAACTTTCTGGTAGAAGTGCTTCTTCATAGATCCATGACAGACAGTGGAAAAGATGATAATGCTGTAGAGACTGCTGGGTCATTTGGAATAAATCCAGACTGACGTCCATAGTCACGTTCACCTCTTGCTCTGGCGAGAAGTGACAGAGAGCATCTTGACCACTGATGTACTTAGATCCTGGCAGCAGGGGAGAATTACACCCTATTTTTTTTTCTTTTTCAGAGTAGGTTGAAATCTTTTTTTCTTCTCAATTAAGCCTAACCATCTCTCCGTTGAAATGATGCTAGAATCTCTTCATTGGATCCTTTCAGCCCCCTACCTCCACCCTCTAACTCCATAAAATCGGTAGTTCAAAAAGGGTTTCCATATAGTTATTCCGATTAAGCATTATTCTTCTAAGGACCAAAGCCCAGCACCTGCCAGTGAAAATGATCTTTTTAACACGATTGCTAGAATTTCCCAGCTCTTTTCTTAAAAGCACCTTCTTAAAAAGGTGCAATAGCAAATCACCCAACTTTCTCAGCCTGTCTTCCCCAAAAGTAAAATGAAGATGATGCCTGTCTCCTAGGGCTGTTGTACAAATCAAACAAGATCAGGTGCACAAACACGGGCAGCACTTGGGAAGCACATGTCATTTCCTTCTAATCAGCCAGTGTCTACCCGGCACATAGTAGGTAGTCAATAAATGGACACCGAGATAAACATTTAAAAAACAAAAACAAGGCTCAAGTAGAAAACCTTTGTTGGAGTTTGGTTAAAGATCTTTCCTGTTGAGGCCTCAAACTTCTGATGTGGTTATTCAAGTGCTTTTTAAATGCATGTGCAAAGGTCATCACTGTTTCTGAGTATGGTCCAGAGGTCCCTGGGCCTCATGTATCACCAGTCCAGGACTATTGAACAAAAGAGGTGGAAGGTGTTACCCAATTTGGTAGTTTTCCAAAGCATGTATGGTTTTGGGTACTCAGATTGATAACTTTTCTGGTTAGACCAGGCTGGACCAAGCGTGTTAGCACCTGGACACTTAAATAAGCATTTAATTTCTGTGTCCAGCTGGCAAGATAAAAAGACATTAATAGTAGGAGACAAGTGTTGTAAAGTAGGATGTAACGTGTCAGGCCTATATTACACAGCCTGAGATGTCTCAAAGGGAGAAAGAGAACCAAGGCTTTTTTGTGAAGCATAATGTGAGAGATACACTCCAGATTAATTAATTAAATTCTTACACACTTTTAAAGGTAGGTGGTGGCACATTTGTAACATCAAGTGAGAGTGGTTAGTAATATTAAATCTTATCACTTCCTTTTGGGTCTAAAAAGAGAGGCCCTACATCTGTTGAGGGCACTTGAGTACACATCATAGAAGCCGTATAAGCCTTGGTGAACAAACTGCAGGAGGCAGATTTAAAGCGAACGTGGAAGGGAAAACAGGTACTTAACAGACGGGTCTTTCTAGTTCTGGATGCGTTATTCTGTGTTCTCAAAGTAGATTATGGTTTGGAAGCACGGCTTGGCTTAATGCTTTATTTATGTTCAAAAGTTGCTTGTTTTCCACATACTTTTAAAGACTTCTGGAGGGGAAGGGGTTAGTGTTTCTGTCTAGGATTTGGAAATACATTAGCCAGTTTAAATTGACTCAAAACTGTAACAGTGGTACTGGCAGTCTACTGGGGTAGAATTGCTAATGCATTTAATCGAGTGCTTTTTAACAACCCAGCAGGAGAAACAGAAAGTGGGACAGGGTCAGTGGAAAGACTGCTTGGGTATTTGAAATTCAAGCAGTAAGACCTGAGAGCCTGGAGTTCGTCCCCCATCCCAGAACCTCAGTGCAGAGCATTACTCTGAGACACAAATAATGGGTGTGGAAGCTCTGCTGTCAGCCAGGTGCCTCCTCCATCAGACACCCACGTTAAGGCTGACTAAGATGCATCCCATAGAACTTCCCCTATGGCAGGGGCTCCTGGGTCCCACCAATCTGTCTTTCTTTCTGCTTTCTCTTGCTGGGACTTTCGTGTGCTGTTTGGAGATTCTAAGTATTTTACACTGATGTTTCTTTATCTTTAACACGTTGCTCTCTCTTTATGCTTCAGGGAAGATGGTGAAAAAAGTCTGTCCTTGCAACCAGCTCTGTAGTAATTATCTTTTCTTTCTCTTACTTTTGGTCCTTGATTGCAAAGCCTGTTATCCATGAGTTCTTGGAACCCTGAAGCTTCACAACGCCCTCATTCCCAATTTCCATCTATCTAGTTCTGCACCCTTTTCTAAGATTTTTTAACATGCTTAATTGCTGACCACTGGCAGATTAAGAAATCACCTCATAGTCTGCTCTCATGTGATGACCCCCTGTGAGCCTGGCTTTGTGACAAGTATGAATCGATAATGCTCATGATATATAGAGAGATCAGGGATGCCTGGCTTTTTTGGGAAAGAGAGTCCTTTAGTCAGTGGATACGTGCCAGCCGCTGTTCTGCCCACTGGGAAATCGGCACTGATCCAAACATAGAAAAGTCCATATCCACACTTCATAGCGGGAGACATCTGCTAGATTGCTGAAGAGAGAAGCACCACTTTATAGAGTTGGCTTCTTAGACTGGTGGCTTCTCATTAAAGTGCAGACAGTTCAGCTACCCAGCCAGCTACCTAGAGGGTCAGTCAGAAAACTCTGTATATTTTTGGACACTAGGCAATGGGCGGTGACTCGTATAAGTTATTGATACTAGGATCTGGTGGTGTGTGGTGCGGGAAATGTATTATGGCAGGAGAAAATTTAAAAATGGATTTTGGGTGGTAAAACATATACTACTTCTTAGAGCTTTGCAGCAGAACCGAGAAAGGTTGCAAGGTTACTCAGTATGCTCTCTGGAAGGCAAGCAGCACTCCAAGAAGTATCTGCATTACAAGTAGTGTTCTTAAGCCATTTACTACCGAGATGCACTATCCATTCTCCTCGCTTCCATAGTCAAGTCAGCTTTTGCCAGGCAGTAATTTCTGGTCAGAGAGGCATGTGTTTATTTCCTTTAATGGGAAAGCCTGTTTTCAGAAGCTAGAATAAGAAGGTTAACTGTATGGTTACGGTGGTGTATGAACCCCACTTGAGAATCCAGTAGTGTGTGAGACAGATTAAAATGAAATTTGGTTGTAAAGGAGCCTCACGGCATCAGAGGCGACTAGAGAGGTGTGACCCCCAGCATGAGCTCTCTGTGAATAAGCAGTGTTCACCTCTATTGAGCTGCTTGTATTGGGCTTTTGACAGCTCTGCTCACTTGTGATTGTTTCTGGTTCTCATTTTGGTTGTCTCACTCATCATCAAGCTCACCAAGCAATTATTATTCAAACAGGAAAGCAGTCCTCATGCATGTGATACGCTTGCTTTCTGGATTTCATCACTGTCACGACTGCCACCCTTATTGCTTGCGCTTCCCACTCTGTGCTTTCCCACCGCTGTCTCTCTTGCTTTTCAAGGCAGGCTGTGTCCTTTTCCACTTGGGTTTCCTGTACCGTAGGGAACTTGCTCTTCCCCTTACGCTGTCTGTGCGGTAGCTGTCCCCTTGTGGCTCCAGTGGGCACTAAGAAGAGAGCTAATACACACACTGCCGTAGACCCATGTCTTGCCTTGGTGGTAAGAAGCATGTGACCGTCCTCACTCTGCAGCTTCACCTCTAATACAGACACGCTTGTGTGTGCCATTCCCAGAGCAGTGGGGTGTGAACTTGAGACCAGCGGCGGATTATCAAGGGCTTTTAAATGGCAGAGTTGCTTCGGGCATGCCGCTGTGCTCTGGTGCTGCTTGGACCTGGAAAGCAGGAATATGTATGCATTTTTTTAGCCCCCAGCATTACTTGAATATCTGAAGGCCTAGTGGCCCACAACTTACCTTAGTAGCTTTTATTTATTCTGCAGCAAATGTGAGATCTGGTAAGAAAGTGGGGGGTGAGGGAAGAAAAACAAGATCATGACTTTTCTTTCCCTCTTCCCTAAAACTTGCCTCTTCGAATAATCTTCAGTGTGCCCTCCAGCAGAGCCGAAATCAGGCAGGACACAGATCCCTTCTTCCTTTCTCATCAAACCATAGAAATAGAATTCCTTCATCATAACCTCAAAGCTTCCTCCTTCCCTTTGCACTCCTACCTCAGCTGAATGTTCCTGTTGCTTCCACGTGCGTGTGAGTGCTTGCTCTTCTGGGAAGGGGGGGAGAGGTGAGAATTCATGAACCAATGGAAACTGAGGTCATCTTCAGGAAAACCATGTCTTCCTGGAGTTAAATGGTTCAGGCACACCACAGAGAACCTTCCTCAGGAGTAATCTTGGTTCTTAATTCATACGCAATTTGGAGAGGTCGAAGCCTTCATTCCTCCCGAGTTTATGTTTACGAATTTGTGTGTATGGGTCCAGGTGAAAAAGGTTTTTGAACAGAGCATGCTATCTCTCCTATCGCCTCTTTCTGTTAAAGAATGGCTGAAGACTGTGGCACAGTATCCACATGGGATAAAGATGGGAACCCCATCTTTTCCTGGGCCAAGCAATCTACCTTTGCATTCCTTTAACTCCTGCTTTTAACCCTGCCTCAGGGTTCAAGAAATCCTCCTCTTTCGCCCTGCATTCTGCAGCATTCTGGAGCCACATTGACTTCAGCGCGCCTCCCTCATCAACGTGATGCTGGGAGTAGGGTACTGAAAGTCTAAGATACCGTGTGAACGGGCTGTGAAAGCGGTCCCTGCGCTTCTTGCCTACCGTCTTCCGGAGTTACTTAGCCTCATCCACAACTCCGGAAGAGAACCTGTTTTTCTTACCCTGTTATGTTATGCCAGAACGGTGGCTAAACAAACCCTTGGACCCTTCCCCTCTCGCATGCCTTCCCAGCTTCTCCTCTCCTCATTCAGTTGCTTGCCATTCATCATCCTGTGAAGTTTTCCCTCTTCCTGAAGTTCTGGCCCAAGCTTCTTTTAATGGTTGTGCTCTGTTGCTTCCTCGAATTCTAGGGACCAGCAGCACAAACACCGTCGGGGGAACAGTGAACAGCCAGGCCGCCCAAGCTCAGCCTCCTGCCATGACGTCCAGCAGGAAGGGCACGTTCACAGATGACCTGCACAAGCTGGTAGACAATTGGGCCCGAGATGCCATGAATCTCTCAGGCAGAAGAGGAAGCAAAGGACACATGAATTATGAGGCAGGTCTCCCTTTGTGCCATTTTCCTAATCTAGCAGAGTGTCACTTAGCACACGTCTGAAGCGGAGGCGAGCCCAACGACCGGCTAGTGCTCAGTGTGTCCTGCTGTAGCCTTCTGCAGTGGCCCCTGCACTTTACCACTTCGAGAAAAAACAGAAGTCACCCAGCTACCGTTTTGGCTTTGAATCCCTAGCTCCCTGATTGTCAACTCGGTTTTTTCTCCCCTTTTCTCTTAATGCCCTGAATTGCACACACATATATACACCTGCACGTGACTCTGCCCTCCTCCAAGCACGGTAGTTATTCGATCCTTATTTGGCAAGTAGAAAGAGCCAATAATTATGAAAGGTTTGGTTTTGGTTTTACTATATCCTATAAGGTTCGCACAGCCCCGTTCTAGAATTAGATTTCAGTACCACCCATTTCACCTCTGGGTTATACCCACACCAAACTTAACATGTAGTTGTTTTATTTTCAGGGCCCTGGAATGGCAAGGAAGTTCTCTGCACCTGGTCAGCTGTGCATCTCCATGACCTCAAATCTGGGTGGTTCTGCCCCCATCTCTGCAGCATCAGCTACCTCTCTAGGTCACTTCACCAAGTCTATGTGCCCCCCACAGCAGTACGGTTTTCCACCTCCCCCCTTTGGCACTCAGTGGAGTGGGACAGGTGGCCCGGCACCGCAGCCACTTGGCCAGTTCCAGCCTGTGGGAACTGCCTCCTTACAGAATTTCAACATCAGCAATTTGCAGAAATCCATCAGCAACCCCCCAGGTTCCAACCTGCGGACCACTTAGACCTAGAGACATTAACTGAGTAGATTTGGGGGCAGGAGATGGAATGCTGAAGGGTAGGTGGGGGGGGGGGAATGGGAAAGTAGCCTATATACTAACTACTAGTGCTGCATCTAACTGGTTATTTCTTGCCAGAAAGGAATGTTTTTAACACCGCTTAGAGCCCTCAGAATTGAGAATCTCCCTCCCCCTTCACCATTTATTGGAGTGGAGCAAGAAGGAAAGAGCAGCTTTCTTGTGATGGGGCGGCTTCAAACTATGCTTTCCTGTTTCTCTACACCCAGTAGTGAGGGCTACAAAAGAGAATCATTTATCAGAAAGCTACGAGAGCTCAGCAGAAAACCAAACCCCATCTGTATTTTCAAATGGGTGGAGCTCTTAATTTTGGTACCCACCCCAAATCCCTTATTCCCTCAAGAATCTAAACCACAAGACAAAACAAAACCAAACAAAAAACTTTGGGGCTCTCTCCTACTCTGTTCCCCCCCCCCTTTTTTTCCTTCATTTCTTTTGTTTCTTTTTGTTTTAGAACCCAGTGAAAAACACCAGGGGACTGAGGTTTCAACCCTTTCTTATGATAGGTCATTAGTGCTTTAAGCAAATGATATTAGCAGCTTTGACTGCAGCATTAGCAATTAGGAAAAAAAATTAAGTCCCCTGCGGACATGTAACTTTGCCATCAGTTTTGATGTGGAAACACTGTGATATATAAATGTTGTTGGACAACAGTAGTTTTAAGAGTGAAATATGAAAGGTTTAAAAAGTTGAAAAAAAAAGCAAGCTCTGTCCTTTACTTATTGAGACACTTTAGCTTTTTCCTTTGTATTTCCATTGTAGTAGATGAATAAATGTGAATGTAAGATTGTATAAATTACTGTACTTGAATACTTCTGTTCTCCCAGTATTGCTTGCTGGATATTTTAGTGCCTTGGACTTCTACTGCTTCTGCCATTAGCACCAACTTCTCATCAGACCCCAGATCAGCAGAGGGCATATGGAAGGATATTAGGTCCATGTGACCCCAGCAGACGATTATGCCAAAGGGAAACTGAAAGAGTATTTTTTTTTTTTTAAGTCATTCAGTTTTGTCTAGAGCAGGTGTAAGACGAGCAGGCTGAGAAGTTAAGTTGACATCAGTGGTTGAAAGCAGAAAGTTCTGTTTCAAGAACAGTAAGGAGGGGTGTGGTAACAAAATTGAGCAATTTAAAAGATTAAGGGTAGTGTGTGATAAATGAAAGAAAAAGAAAGACTAAGAACGGGAGAACAGACTTGGCAGGAAGCTATGTGCCGCCTGGCCCACGGGCTGCCGTAAGCCTTACTTACTCAAGCCAGGCTGGAACAGACAAGACCTAGTGGCAATGGCTGAATATAAAGGGAAGGGGGTGGGGGCTAGTTTTTAAGTTGGGAAACGTTGATAGTGAAAAGTCACAGATGGAGAAAGATGCTCTAAGAAAAACTTTGGATTGCTTTCCTCTTGTTGCAAATGTATCATGCATTTCTCAGCTTGGGGTACTGTATTTGTGGAAAGTGGACCCACATCTGAATTAAGCATTGTAAGAAAGAGTGCTTACTCCTACTCATTTCCTGTGTGATGTCCAAGTGGTTGCAGGATCATAAATCTGTTGTGCCACCTCTCCTTCTAGAATTGCAACTGATACTCTCACATTCTCATATAAACAAATACTCCCCTTAAGTAATAACTGCAACCAATCAGTATTACGTAGTGCTGTGCCTAGTTGTAATGGGTAGTTCTGTTATTTTCAGAGCTTTCAGGAAATACTCTCCTAATTGGCTATGTTTGGGATCTCTGTTATCTCCCAAGATGGAGAAAGAAGCTAGGACTCCTAATTTTTTGGGTGCTTCTTCTCTCGACTCTTGAGTTGGGAAATGGACGCATTCCCGATCTCTTATCCACCTCAGCCGCACATCCCGGGAATCACCACAACAGGGGAGCCTGGTTGGCTGTCCTATCCTGTTGTTCCTTCACGGGCCCTGTTTTCTTTAGTAAGGTAGCTTGGGTCCCAAAGATACAGATGAAAGCTGAAGGTTTAGGAAAGTAGAAATGAATAGGACAGGGGTTACAAGCCCTGCTTCAAAGTTGTTTACTTATTTATTCTCTGCTTAAGATTCTTGGGGACATGGTAAGAGTAAGGATAGAACAAAGAAGGTGCCAAGTCAGTGAGAAACGGACCACCTAAGATGAATGAAACAATACTTTCTACCAGAGGAACGAGGGAACCAAATGCAGCACGTTATTTTTTGTTATTTTGGTTTAATTTTGAGATCTCTTCACTTACACACAAAAAGTAAGAACTGGTTTTATTTACTGTTGATTTTTTTTTTTCCCTCCTGTGGATGAAGTGACTGAAGCCTAGAGGAATGAACTAGTGCTACTGAACTGTTTAAATTATTTTCGTGTTAATAGTACACTTTGAGTATCTTTTTCCACATTACAAAAATCTTCCTGAATTATAAATGTTTTCCTTACATTATTTAACAATGTACACTTTAAAAAAAACAAATAAACTGAATTCAAACCTTGGGGGTTTCTCAGCAGCCGTTAATTGTACATTTTGCACTAACTCTGGGTGTTGCGCTCCTTGTAAGATTGCGCTTCGTGCTTCAGTTTGTTACCTTTGTAGACTTATTTAATGAAACCATTCAAATAAACCAAACTTGCTTTTGTTGAGCTGTGGGGTTTCATTTCCAGCAAATTCCCTTTTCATGATCTCATTAGCTCAGTTTTGAGTTGTGTACAATTTACAACTGGATTCCTGACTCCGGGAACTTTTTTAAAGCAGCAGTTCTGAACTAAACTAAGATTATGCTTCAAAAAAGGGAGAGATGTCTTTCTGAAAAAAAAAAAAAAGGTAAGGATGTCAAAACCAAAAGATGAACATATGACCAAATCCATGTAATGAGCGGTAAGGTAAAGGGGAAGTCAGGGTAAGCGGCAGCCTCTTCGTCTTCCATAGGAAGAGAAATGGCTGGCTGCCTTCCTGTACTGGGAGTTCCTTGCCTTTGGTTCGTAGCTTCCCACAAATGGATCAGTGATCTAAAAATTAGTGAAAGCCACAGCTTGAAGATTAGATAAAAGGCACAGCCGAAAATGCATCTTAAAAAGTAAACCTGCAAACTCATTTTCCGGGGTGGGGGGATTAGGCAACATTTAAAACGATGACAAAAAGCCATTTATGTTAAGATGGGTTCTATCTCACATCTGAAATGGAGAAATACAAACACCCACTTACATTTTTTGTTACAAAGGAAAATTTATTTTGCTTTTTTAAAATACCTTTTCTTTGGTCTTAGATCATTTCCTTGATTAGGAAAAAAACTGCAGGACGGTGGCACCATAAACCTATGAATGAGAGATTATCATCGATGAAGATCGCAGCCTGGATTGATGCAAAGTAGTTAAACAGCACTATAGCTTTCGTTCTCAGAAGGATACACACTGCGGTGTTGACATTAAACAGCGAGCCCCAAAGTGAAAGGCGGCAGACAATTACAATAATTTCACGTAGGCGGTTGTAAAAGTTGGTGCTTAGTAGTGCGGCGTATTTTGTTTGAAGGCAGGTAGCCACTGGCGATTCCTAAATTTCTATACATACTAACGTAGTAGCTTAGGAACAGTGAGGAATCTGAGGAGCCAAAGAGAAGGTATTTAATCTCAGAGCCTCCCCCCCGCAGCGTGTGACAAGCTTCGTTAAAGCGCTTGTTTTCGGGCTGCTCGGCTGTATCTGCGGAAGGCTCCAGAAGTCCGATCCTCTGCTGAGGGTCAGAACAAAGCAAGGTAAATCCTTGGAAATAAAGCTCATTCCCTGGGAATGATGAATAATTTTATGACCAAAAAGTAGTTTTCTAAGTCCCTTTGTGACAAAGTCCAAGGATGTGACCTGAGCCTCCATTAGGATGGATCGAATTTCCTTTTCTTCAAGTCCTGGTTCTTCCCGTAGATCTCACAATTTCCTATGGGAGAAAAAATAAATGTGGCTGCTGTGATTTTTCAAATAAGGAATAAACGGACAGCTAATAATTTCTGAACTGTGTTAGTTAACAACCCTAACTTAAACTAAAAAGCCAAAGAATGAAAATTGTTAGGAGGGCAGACCCGTCTGTTAACACCAGATCACGCTGCAATAACCAAACACGATGGGCCTACTTTAATAAGGAAAAGCTCTGAAGTCAGTTCGTGGTTAAACTTCCCACTGCTATCAAGGGTCACCAGGGGTCACACCTCTCTAGTCAGGCCCACAAAGGAAAAGTTGTGGCTCATAAACCAGCTGTCATTTCTTAGACTGCTGTTCCTCTGGCACGATACTACCCAACTTCTTAAAATGCAATGTCATTCTTCCTTTAAAATGCATAAATTTAAACCCAAGTTCTTTCGATTTTTGTTCCTAAACACTTCGCTACCTGTTACATCTTGGTTGATGTGAGTCTGGAGGTGTGAGAGGCCAGACTTTGCTTGTGGATTCTGGTGGCAGAGGTTCTGCGGGGTCCTCTCCCAGGTCACCATCTGGTTCTTCAGGACTGGTGTAGCAGAGGTCTGGAGCGGTTCTGGTTTAGGTAAGGGCTTGACATCACTGTCGCCTGCATCTGGACCCATATCCCACATTCCAAGACTGTCTGCAAGGACCATCGAGATCATGGGAAAACCCAGCATCAACGAGTGTTCTCACATAAAGCACTGGGGAACACTGGTCATAAGAAATTCCATGTCATAAAAAAATTAAATTAAATTAAATTAAAAGAAAGAAATTCCATGTCATGCGTGGACTAGGGCAGCTCCCAAACTTCTCTTTCCCCCTAAAAGTACAGTGGAGCTTCCCTTAGGACAAGAGGAGCTGAGTGTGCTACTAGAACCGCCATCAGTCCATTATGGGTCCTCTTTATCCCCAAAATTTCATGGGGCTATATAACAGATAAAAAGGGATTTTTATGCTTTAACAATGGCTTAGTGACTACCAGAAGCGCATTCCACAGGAACTTACTGATCAAAGCTCCAGTCACACGTGTAGCTCTCACTGACCTGTAAGGAAGTCTTTCTCCGTGAGCGTTTCCGAAGCAGCGACCGGGGTGCTGTGCTTCAGAGGAGGTGCTGGCAGTGCTGCTGGAGTGAGAGAGTGAGAGAGAGAGAGAGAGAGAGAGAGAGAGGTGGGGGGAGGGAGGGAGGACGGACAAAATCACAGAATCACTTCACTGTTGGAGGGAGAGCCTCAGAAGCACAGAGGCTCCCAGCACAGCCAGCAGGAGATTCGAGAGTCCTGACCACCCCCCCCCCCCCGCCCTCCCTACCGATCTGCAAGACGACAGACTGTGTTCCTTTTTTTTTTTCTCACCAAATGGGGAGGGGGGTTCATTTCTCCTTAAGCAGCAAAAATAGAGGGGTTATTACAAGCTATCTGGTCCATTTTTTACTTTTTAAAGCTATAACCTTTGTTCAAAAAAACCGTAAGCAGAAATTCAAAATGTAAAACCAATACAAAGCTCGGTTCTGGCTGGGGTCCGGGGGAGGGGGCAGTCCTGGAGGCCGCCCCCCGCAGCGCTCGCCCACGAGCTTCTGCAGTGGTTCGGCAGCTGGAGATCACAGTTCAGGTTTCTCCCCCCGCATGAGCTGAAGCCCGTCAGTGCCGAGGGGAATGGGAATGGGCTCAACACGAAGGTCCTCCGAATCTTAGGGAGAAGCTGGGCAAAAATCCAGCTGGTCTGGGATAAGCCCCTTCTTTGTTTTTACTCTCTGGGAGTGACTCTCAGAAATCTGCACTGCTACCACGAGGTCGGGACCCCAGTAAACCGGAGCTCACGGCGGAAGCCTTGCCCAAAGCCCCCATTATCTTCAAACAACTCTGCCGTCTTTCTCACACCGCTCAGAAAGGCTTCTAGCAGAGACGGCCAACGTACCTGAAAGGTACGTCTCTACCCTGAAATTCCGAGTTCTAGACTACCTCAAGGGCCTCTTCCTTCCCTCAAAAAAGAGGAGGGTCTTTAAAAATGGGGACATGCATGGCAGGATTTCATGACCCTGAGTGCTCAGACTCCTCTGTCCTGCGTGGAACCTGAGGGAAGGCCTACTGAGTTCTGGTTGGGCCGGAACTGTGCACACTGGCGGAACATCGGGTGAGCCCCCAGGGCCTCTGCTCCCGTCCCTCCCACACACCCTGGGTCTTCTTCTCAACCGCCGGAGCGGACGGTTGAACTTGCTGCTGCTTCTCCATCTGCTCCCGGAACTGGCGCTGCAACTGTTTCTGCCGCAGCTTGCGCTGGTACGTGGCGTCGGCGTCGCGGTCCCCGGCAGCGGCCAGACTGCTGCAGCACAAGAGAACGAGGTGGCGGTGAGCGCCGAGCTAGCGCGGCCGACAGCACGCTGTTCCTGGCGGAGTGCACACACCGGCTTGCGGGCTCAGGGGGGAAAGGGCCACGCGAGCAGGAGAGGACAGGCGGGGAAGCGCGGCCGCACCCGGAGCTGCTGTCCTTCTCCTCCTGCGCCACAGCGTGTGCATCATCTGAGCGGCTCGGTCTGCAAGGGGAGGTCACCGCCTGTGGTCTGGGGGGTCCCAGAGCCACGTTCTGCCGGCAGCTGCTGTATCTTGCTTGTTCCACAGATGGTTCAAAATCTTGTCTCTTTGCTTTAGTCAAATCCACTTCAAGAGGCAACTAAGAAGGGAAGACAGGGGGTAAATAACTTCTTCTAACTGTCCTTCCCCTTCCTTGTCCCTGCTTTAACGATCTCAATTCCTGGAAAATGGTATTTGACAGTCCTCTAGGTCCCCAGAAGCCAAGACAAAGGATCCACCCTTCACCTAGTATTTTTAATTACAGGAGGAGAAGTAAAACAATTTCAGGTTCTACTTACACCATTCTATATTAATCAAGTTTTGATAAAAAGGAATCTTACTTTATGATTCAGGGCAAATGGTCTGTAAACCCTAATTTGAATCCCTCATCGTCAGCTGGATGGTCTGATGCTGTCTACTTTTCCTCTTTTTCATGGAAATGATCACATGTACTTTGTGGAGGCCTACCCTTTCTCTGCCCTTTCTCGCAGGACTTCCCCCTAAATACCACGCTCATCACTGAAGAAACCTCCGGTTGCTGTGGCCCAAGTAAGTGTCCTTCCAAAGACAGGATGAGAAAAACCTGCGAAGTGCGGACGTAGGCTGCTAGCCAGGGCTGCTGGCAATCTCCCAATTTGAGGTCACTCCTGCATCTCACCAAATGTGAGAACTAACGGTACTTCATGGCATTTGGCACAATGTTTTACTTCCAGGCCCTAAGCACTACAGAAACCCAGGGTTTTCACTTGGGAAAACTTCTCTCTCGATTCACATGGATAGAATAATTGAACGGGAGAAACTGAGAGGACTACATTTTGATAAAGATAACCTGAAAATGAAAATTGTATTATGAAATATCCTATCTACAATGGAAAGTAAATGAGTAGGTTAAAAATAAATGAGCTTGGGGCGCCTGGCTGGCTCAGTCGGTAGGCCATACGATTCTTGATCTCAGGGTTGTGAGTTTGAGCCCCCATGCTGGGGAAAGAGATTACTTAAAAAATAATAATATTTTTTATTTAAAAAATAAAATAAATGAGCTTCTGCTACAAGGATGAACACGGAGGACATGATGCTAAGTGAAATTAGGCCAGTCACAAAAGGGCAAATATGTATGGTTCTGTTTATATGCGGTAGGTACTTAGAGTTAAAAAAGCAAGACAGAAAGTAGAGCGGCGGTTGCCAGGGGCTGCGGGGAAGAGGAAACAGGGAACTACCATTCTAGTTTCAATTTTATAAGGAAAGAGTTACACAGATGGATGGTGCTGATGGCCATACAACTTAACGAAGGTATTTAATACCACTATCTGTACACCTAAAATGGTTAAGATGGTAAATCTGGAGGGGTGGTTTGGGGTTATTTTTTTGGTTTTTTGTTAAAGATTTTATTTATTTGACAGAGAGAGCGAGTGAGTGAGCATAAGCAGGGGGAGTGGCAGGCAGAGGGAGAGGAAGAAGCAGGCTCCCTGCTGAGTGGGGAGCCCGATGCAAGACTCGATCCCAGGACCCTGAGGTCATGACCTGAGCCGAAGGCAGACGCTTAACTGACAGAGCCGCCCAGGCGCCCCAAGAAGGTAAATTTTGTTATGTATATTTTACTGCAAGGAGAAAAAAAATGGGGAAAAGTGAGCTGTGAGAAAAAGCTTAAAAGACTCACAAGGCTAAGTGCCGGCAAGGACATGGAACAGCTGGAACTGTACACAGCTGTGCAGGACTGTGAGTTTGCGTAACCACACTGGAAACCTGGAAGAATCTGCCGCGCTGAAACCTGCCTGTCCTCTGACCTGACCAGTAACTCCCAAGATAAGTGGGTGAGTATGTGCACCGAGAGACGCGTATAAGAGTGCTCAGAGCAGCCTGATTCAAACCAACCAAGAACTACCCAAAACTCCAATGTCTATAAAAGTCAGAATGGAAAAACGAGTTGTGCTATGCTCATGCGATAGGAAAGTGTACAATGAAAATGCCACATGCAACATGAATGAATCTCGCCAACATGTCAAATGAAAGCCAGACACAAAACAGTCCGTATGTTTGGTTCCCAAAAGAACAAGAAGTCCAAACTAATCTCTGTTGCTAAAAGTGGTTTCCCTTAGTAGTGATGAGAAGGGGAGGCCTTGGCAGTGACTTCAAGGGACACTGTAGAGACTTCTGGGACACTGCTAATGTCTTCTTTTGACTTAGATGCTGGTTAAGTGGATGTGTTCACCACACTGAACATTTATACTGTGTGTACTTTCTACGTGTTTATATGCACATTTTAATACTTCAATGAATTTTTATAAAGTACAATTTCATTTATATAAAGTTCAAAAACAAGAAAAAGAATTGACAAGGCTGGGGTACCTGGCTGGCTCAGTCATTAGAGCATCCAACTCTTGATCTCGGGGTTGCAAGTTCAAGCCCCATACTGGGTGTAGAGATTACTTTTTTAAAAAAAGAAAGAAAAAATCTATGAGGCTGAAAGTCAGAATAGAGAGGTCAGGACAATAGTTACTTTTCAAAAGAGAAGTCAAGGTCGTTAATGGGGGGGGGCAAATGGTGCCCTGGGGTGCTGGTAAGGTCTTAGTTTCTTATCTGGGAGATAAGTAACTCTGTTCACTTCTAAAAATTCATCAGGCTGTGCCAGTATGAATTACGCAGTTTTCTATGTATATGTTGAACTTCCTTTTAAAAAGATCTTTATAAAAAATAAGAGTAAAAAAAGAAAAGGAGAAGGGTGTTATCAGAATGGTAGACTCGGAAGCTCCAGGCACCCACTCCTCCTAGAGACACTGAGTTAACGATATACAGACTAGAATACCGTTGTGAGAACTCCAGTGACCAGCTGAGAAGCTACACGACTCAGGCCAGCATAACACCAAGACAAGATTCCAGCAAAAGACGCAGGAAAATTCATGCCATTTTGCATGCCCACTCACACCCCTGCCCCTGCCCTCACCCAGCATAGAACAGTACAACCAGGAGGAAACTTCCCATCCTGGGCTCTTCCCCTGGGATGGAAACAAAAGAGTAGACTGTGCCTCCGATGTTGTGGCTTGTCTGGGGCTGCCCAAGGCATTGGTTTCTGTTTCACCTGACTCAGCACGCAGATGGGACCAGGAGAGTTTGAAAGTCACTGAAAACAGAGATGAGCATGAGAACACATTGGAACTATGCAGTCCGATGCCAGGAGGAGGAGGAGATCATAAAAGGTTTGAGAAGTCCTAGGACCTGTAGCTGGGCTGACTGGTGAAGGTCTTCCCCTGCACAAAACCAGTACATACAGACTGGGACAGGTGGTTGTTTTCTCAAATGCCACATCTCAACAAAAGATCACAAGGCATAGAAAGAAACAGGGAAATGGGGCCCAAACAAAGGAACAAAAGGAAACTCCAAAAACTGACCCCCCCCCAAAAAAATGTAATCTATGTGCTACCTAACAATGAATTTAAAATAATGATCATAAAGAAGCTTGATCAGCTAAGAGAGAACACACACAACTAATGAAATCAGAAAAATGATGCGTGAATGAAATACGAAGAATATCAACAAAGAGAAAACTATAAAAAAGCAGCTAACAAGTTCTGGAACTGAAAAATATAATAGCAGCTGAAAAATTCACTAGAGTGGTTTTACAGTAGACTCGAACTGAGAGAAGAAAGAATCAGCAACATGAAGACAGGTCATTTGAAATCATCTCATCAGAGAAGCAAAAAGAAGAAAGAATGAAGAAACATGGCAGAGCCTAAGGGGCCTGTAGGACACTCATCACACTATATATTAAGAGTCTCAGAAGAAGAGAAAGAGAAAGGGGCAGAGAGATTATCTGAGGAATTAATGGCTTAAAACTTCCAAAATCTGAGGAAAGAGAAGACATACAAATTCAAGAAACTCAAAAAACTACATCTAGGATAAACGCAAAAGGCTCACACCAAGGCACATTATAATCAAACTGCCAGAAGTCAAAGACAATACAGGAATAACAAACTACCAGAAAGAGAAATTAAGAAAACAAACCCATTAATAATTGTAAAAAAAAAAAAAAAAAAGAATAAAATACTTAGCAATAAATGAACCAAGAAAAGTGAAACTGTGCAGTGAAAACTGTAAGACATTGATGAAAGAAACTGAAGAATAAATGGAAACACATTCCATGCTGTGGACTGGAAGAATTAATATTGTTAGAATGCCCAAACAAACCAAATCAATCTACAGATTCAGTGCAATCCTTATCAAAATCCCAATGGCAGGGGCGCCTGGGTGGCTCAGTCATTAAGCGTCTACCTTCACCTCAGGTCATGATCCCAGGGTCCTGGGATCGAGCCCCACATCGGGCTCCCTGCTCAGCAGGAAGCTTGCGTCTTCCTCTCCCACTCCCCCTGCTTGTATTCCCTCTCTTGCTGTCTCTCTCTCTCTGTCAAATAAATAAATAAAATCTTTTTTTTTTAAATCCCAATGGCATTTTCCACAGAAATAGAACAAACAATCCTAAAATCTGGATGGAACCACAAAAGACTCCAAATAGCCAAAGCAAACTTGAGAACAAAGCTGAAGGCATCAGCTACCTGATTTCAAACTATATTACAAAGCTATAGTAATCAAAACAGTGTGGTATTGACATAAATACAGAACCTAAAACAATGGAACAAAATAGCTCAGAAAGGAACCCATGTTTATACAATCAACAGATTTATGACAAAGAAGCCAAGAATGTACAATGCAGGAACGACAGTCTCTTCAATAAATGGTGTTGGGAAAACTGGGCAGCACATGCAAAAGAATGAAACTAGACCACTATCTGACACAATACACAAATATACTCAAAATGAAGCAAAGACTTGAGTGAAGACCTGAAACCATAAAACTCCTAGAAGAAAACACAGGAGATAAGCTCTCTAACACTGGTTTTGGTGATGACTTTTTGGATCTGACACCAAAGCAAAGCCAACAAAGCAAAAATAAACAAGCGCGACTACGTCAATCTAAAATGCTCTGCGCAGCGACAGAAACCATCAACATGAAAAGGTAACCTACTGAATCGGACAAAATATTTGTAAACAATAACAACTCAATAGCAAAAACAACAACAACAAATAATCCGATTAAAAATGGGCATAGGATCTACACAGACATTTTTCCAAAGAAGACACACAGGTGGTCAGCAGACACATGAAAGGCTGCTCAACGTCACTCTTCATCAGGGAAATGCAGATCAAAGTCAAAATAAGACACTACCTCATACCTGTCAGAGTGGCTATTATCAAAAAGACGAGAAATAAGTGTTAGAGAGGATGTGGAGAAAGATGAACCCTTGTGTACTGTTGGTGGGAGTGCAAACGGGTGCAGCCACTATGGAAAACAGTATGGAGGTTCCTCAAAAAAATTAAAAATAGAATTACCACGTGATCCACCAATTCCACTTCTGGATATTCATCCAAAGAAAACAAAAACACTAACTCGAAAAGCTATCTGCACCCCAAGTCCACTGAGGCATTATTTACAATAGCCAAAGTATAGAAATAACCTAAGTGTCCATCCATGGATGAATGGATAAAGAAAATGTAGTAAATATACAATGGAATATAATTCTGCCATAAAGAAGAAGGAAATCTTGGCATTTCCCACAACATGGATGCACCCTAAGGGCATTATGCTAAGTGAAATAAATCAGACAGAGAAAGACAAACACCATATCATCTCACTTATATGTGGAATCTGGGGAAAAATGAAAAAGAGCTCATAGATACAGAGAACAGATTGGTGGTTGCCAGGGAGAGGCAGGTGACAGGCAAAATGGGCAGGGGGTGAAAAAGTACAAACTTACAGTATAAAATAAGTCACGGGAATGTAATGTAAAGCATAGTGATTATAGCTAATAATGTATATTTGAAAATTGCTAAAAAACTAAATCTTAAAAGTTATAAAAATATTTATAACTAGCTTTGGTGATGGATGTTAACTAGACTTATTATGCTGATCATTTCATAATATATACAAATATCAAATCATCATGCTGTATACCTGAAACTAAAATAATGTTATATGTCAATTATATCTCAATTTTTAAAAAGTCAAAGACAAAGAGAAATCTTGAAAGCAGCAAGAGAAAAACAAATCATCACATACAAGAGAGCCTCTATAAGATTGTTAGATTTCTTCTTACAGGCCAGAACACAGTGGGATAATATACTGAAAGTGCTGAAAGAAAAAAGCTCAGCCAAAAATACTGTATCCAGCAAAACTATCCTTCAAAAATAGAGAAATTAAGACTTTCTCATAAAAACAAAAGCAGGGGAGTTCATTTCCACTAGACCTGCTCCACAAGAAATGCTAAAAGGAGTTCTTCAAAGTGAAACAAAAGGATGCTAGACACCAACACAAAGCTATACAAATATAGTAAGTTCTCCAGTAAAGGTAAATACATAGATAAATATGATAGCCTGTATTATTATCCTTTTGGTGCACAGAATTTAAATGAAAAAACTATTAAAACTATATAATGAATACAGAAGTTTTTTAAACAACTATAGTTTTTATAACTATAAATCTGTTACTGGGTATACAATATATAAAGATGTAATTTGTAACATCAATGAGACAAAATGGAGCAGGGGTGGAGTTGTAAAGGAATAGAGTCTTGGGGTACACCTGGGTGGCTCAGCTAGCTAAACATCTGCCTTCAGCTCAGGTTGTAATCCCGGGGTCCTGGGACTGAGCCCCGCATCAGTCTCCCTGCTCAGTGGGGAGTCTGCTTCTCCCTCTCTTTCTGCCTCCCCCCAGTTTGTGCTCTCTCTCTCTCAAATAAATAAAAATTTTTTTTAAGAAATTAAAAAAAAAAGGAATGGTGTTTTTGTATGCAACTGAACTTAAGTTATCAGTTTAAAATAGAATGAATCCTGCAACTTAAAGATGTTTTATAATTGCAATAATAACCACAAGGACTATCTCTAGAATACACACAAAAGGAAATAAGAGGGAATCAAATCACGTCAATACACAAAAGTAAAACAAAACACAAAAGAAGGCAGTAAGGGAGGAAAGGAAGGACAAAAAAGCTTGTACAAGAAATGCAGAAAACAACAAAATGGCAACAGTAAGTTGTTCACTAACAATAATACTTTAAATGTAAATGGATTAAACACCCCAATCAATGACACAGATTGGCTGGACAGATTTAAAAAAAAAACAAGATACAACTATATGCTTTTTATAAGAGACTCACTTTAGATCTAAGGACACAGGCTAAAGATGAAAGGATAAGAAAAGGTATTCCATGTAACTGGTACCAAAAAAGAGCAGGGCAGGCTATACTAATACCAGACAAAACAGACTTTAAGTAAAAAACTGTAACAAGAGACAAAGGAGGACATTATATAATGATAAAAGAGTCAATTCACTCAATAGGTATAACAATTATAAATATTTGTGTACCAAACACCAGAGCTCTTAAATATATAAAAGAAACTTTGTCAGAACTGGAAAGAGAGGTAGATAGCAACACAATATAATAATAGTAGGAAACTTCAATACTCTACCACCAGTAATGGATAGAATAACAGAAGATCAATAAGGAAATACAGGATTTGAACATTATAAGCCAACTGGACCTAACAGACATATACAGAATACTCCACCCAACAACAGATTATAAATTCTTCTCAAGTACACATGAAATATTCTCCAGGAGAGACCACATGTTAGGCTACAAAACAAGTCTTAACCAACCGAAGAATACAGAAATCATACAAAATCATATCAACAAGAAAAGACTCAGGAACCATATGATCCTCTCAATCGATGCCGAAAAAGCATTTGACAAAATACAGCATCCTTTCCTGATTAAAACCCTTCAGAGTGTAGGAATAGAAGGTACATTTCTCAATCTCATAAAAGCCATCTATGAAAAGCCTACTGCAAATATTATTCTCAATGGGGAAAAGCTGGAAGCCTTTCCCTTAAGATCAGGAACACGACAAGGATGCCCACTCTCGCCACTATTATTCAACATAGTACTAGAAGTCCTTGCAACAGCAATCAGACGACAAAAAGAGATCAAAGGTATTCAAATCGGCAAAGAAGAAGTCAAAATGTCTCTCTTCGCAGATGACATGATACTCTATATGGAAAACCCAAAAGAAGCCACTCCCAAACTATTAGAAGTTATAGAGCAATTCAGTAACGTGGCAGGATACAAAATCAATGCTCAGAAATCAGTTGCATTTCTATACACGAATAACGAGACCAAAGAAAGAGAAATTAAGGAATCCATCCCATTTACAATAGCACCAAAAACCATACGTTACCTTGGAATTAACTTAACCAGAGACGTAAAGGACCTATATTCTAGAAACTATAAATCACTCTTGAAAGACATTGAGGAAGACATAAAAAGATGGAAAGATATTCCATGCTCATGGATCAGAAGAATTAACATAGTTAAAATGTCCATGCTACCCAGAGCAATCTACACTTTCAATGCTATCCCGATCAAAAGACCGAGGACATTTTTCAAAGAACTGGAACAAATAGTCCTTAAATTTGTATGGAAACAGAAAAGGCCCCGGCTCTCCAAGGAACTGTTGAAAAGGAAAAACAAAGCTGGGGGCATCACAATGCCGGATTTCGAGCTGTACTACAAAGCTGTGATCACAAAGACAGCATGGTACTGGCACAAAAACAGACACATAGACCAATGGAACAGAATAGAGAGCCCAGAAATGGACCCTCGGCTCTTTGGGCAACTAATATTTGATAAAGCAGGAAAAAACATCCGGTGGGAAAAAGACAGTCTCTTCAATAAATGGTGCTGGGAAAATTGGACAGCTACATGCAAAAGAATGAAACTTGACCACTCTCTCACACCATACACAAAAATAAACTCCAAATGGATGAAAGACCTCGAGGTGAGACAGGAATCCATCAAAATTCTAGAGGAGAACATAGGCAGCAACCTCTACGACATCGGCCAACGCAACCTTTTTCATGACACATCCCCAAAGGCAAGAGAAACAAAAGATAAAATGAATTTATGGGACTTCATCAAGATTAAAAGTTTCTGCACAGCCAAGGAAACAGTCAGAAGAACTAAGAGGCAGCCCACGGAATGGGAGAATATATTTGCAAATGACACTACAGATAAAGGACTGGTATCCAAGATCTACAAAGAACTTCTGAAACTCAATACACGAGAAACAAATAAACAAATCAAAAAATGGGCAGAAGATATGAACAGACACTTTTCCAATGAAGACATACAAATGGCTAACAGACACATGAAAAAATGTTCAAAATCATTTGCCATCAAGGAAATTCAAATCAAAACCACACTGAGATACCACCTTACGCCAGTTAGAATGGCAAAAATAGACAAGGCAAGAAACAACAATTGTTGGAGAGGATGTGGAGAAAGGGGATCCCTCCTACATTGTTGGTGGGAATGCAAGTTGGTACAGCCACTCTGGAAAACAGTGTGGAGGTCCCTTAAAAAGTTAAAAATTGAGCTACCCTATGATCCAGCCATTGTACTACTGGGTGTTTACCCCAAAGATACAGACGTAGTGAAGAGAAGGGCCATATGCACCCCAGTGTTCATAGCAGCATTGTTCACAATAGTTAAATCGTGGAAGGAGCCGAGATGCCCTTCAACAGGTGACTGGATTAAGAAGTTGTGGTCCATATATACAATGGAATATTACTCAGCTATCAGAAAGAACGAATTCTCAACATTTGCTACAACATGGACGGCACTGGAGGAGATAATGCTAAGTGAAATAAGTCAAGCAGAGAAAGACAACTATCATATGATTTCTCTCATCTATGGAACATAAGAACTAGGATGATCGGTAGGGGAAGAAAGGGATAAAGAAAGGGGGGGTAATCAGAAGGGGGAATGAAACATGAGAGACTATGGACTATGAGAAACAAACTGAGGGCCTCAGAGGGGAGGGGGGTGGGGGAATGGGATAGGCCGGTGATGGGTAGTAAGGAGGGCACATATTGCATGGTGCACTGGGTGTTATACACAACTAATGAATCATCGAGCCTTACATCGGAAACCGGGGATGTACTGTATGGTGACTAACATAATATAATAAAAAATCATTAAAAAAAAAAAAAAAGAAATCATACAAAGTATACTTACTGATCCCAATGGAATGAAACCAGAAATCAATAGCAGAAGGAAAAAGTGGAAAATCCACAAACGTGGAAATTAAACAGTACACTCTTAAACAACCAATGGGTCAAAGAACAAGTCACAAGGGAAATTAGAAAGTATCTTGAGACAAATGAAAATGAAACATACCAAAACTTATGTTATGCAGCAAAAGCAGTGCTAACAAGAAGGTTTATAGCTGACATAAGCTAGCGAAGAAATGAAATAAAGCTTGGAGCGCAGATACATGACACAGAGAACAGAAATGCAATAGGGGAAAAAAAGTGACAAAACTAAGAGTTAGTTTTTTTTAAAGATCCACAAATTGATAAACCCTCAGCTGGATTAAGAAAAGAAAGAGAGAAGACTCAAATAATAAATTCAGAAAGTAGGAACACTACAACTGATGTCACAGAAATGAAAAAGATTAGAAGAATACTCTGAACGGGGGCGTGCGGGTGGCTCAGTCAGTTAAGCATCTGCCTTCAGTTCAGGTTATGATCCCAGGGTCCAGGGATCAAGCCCTACGTTGGGCTCTCTGCTCAGCGGGGAGCTTCCTTCTCCCTCTCCCTCTCCCGTGCTCTGCCTACTTGTGTGCACGCTCTCTCTCTGTCAAATAAATAAATAAAATCTTTAAAAAAATCTTTAAAAACAAAAAAAGAATACTCTGAACAATTATATACCAACAAATCAAATAACCTAGAAGAAGCGGACAAATTCCTAGACACATACAACCTACCAGCACTGAATCATGAAGAAACAGAGAATCTGAATAGACCAGTAACAGTTAGGAGATTAAATCAGTAATCCAAAACGTACTAACAACAAAGTCTGGAACTAGATGGCTTCACAGGAGAATTCTACCAAACATTTAAAGAATGAACACCAATTCTCCTCAAACTCTTCTAAAAGCTAAAGTTGAGGGAACACTTCCAAGCTCATTCTGTAAGGCCAGCATTACTCTGATACCAAAGTCAAACAATGACACTACATACACTTATCATGATGAGCACTGAGTAATATGTAGAATTGTTGAATCACTATATTGTACACCTGAAACTATATGACACTATATATTAACTAGACTGGAATTAAAAACTTAGTAAAAACAAAACAAACAAAAAAACCAATGACACTACAAGAAGAAAAACAACACTGTGAGAAAACTATAGAAAAATATCCTTGATGAATATTGATACAAAGATCCTCCAGGGGCACCTGGGTGGCTCAGTCAGATAAGCAGCTGACTCCTGATTTCAGCTTGGGTCATGATCTCAGGGTCATGATACTGAGCCCTATGCTGGGCTCCATGCTCAGTGGGGAGTCTGCTTCTCTCCCTCTCTCTCTGTCCCTCCCCTGGCTCATGTATGTGTGCACTCTCTTTCTCAAATAAATTAATTAAAAATTCTTAAAAAAAAAAAAATCCTCCAAATACTAGCACACTGAATTCAATAGCACATTGAAAGAATTATACGCCATGACCAAGGGGGATTTATTCATAGGATGAAAGGATGGTTCAACTCCACAGATCAATCCACGTGATACACCACAGTAACAGAAAGAAGGGACTAAAGCCATGCTAATCTCAATTAATGCAGAAAAAGCATTTGATAAGACTCAATACCTTTTCATGATAAAAATATTCAACAAACTAAGAATAGAAGGAATATACCTCAACATAATGAAAGCCATATATCAAAAGCCCACCACCAATATCATATTCAATGGTTAAAGACTGAAAGATTTTCCTATAATATCAGGAACAATGCAAGGAAGCCCACTCTCACTACTCATACTCAGCATATTAGAAATCCTAGCCAGAGCAATTAGGCAAGAAAAAGAAATAAAAGGAATCCAAAGTGGAAAAAAAGTAAAATTATCTCTAGATACAGATGACATGATCTCATATGTAGAAAACCCTACAGACCACAAAAAAAAGAACTAATAAATTCAGCAAAGTTGCAGAATACAAAATCAACACACAAAAATCAGTTGTGTCTATACACTAGTAATGAACAATCCAAAAAGAAAATGAAGAAAACAATCCATCTACAATAGCATCAAAAAGAATAAGATATTGGGGCGCCTGGGTGACTCAGTCGTTAAGTGTCTGCCTTCGGCTCAGGGCGTGATCCCGGCGTTCTGGGATCGAGCCCCACATCAGGCTCCTCCACTGGGAAGCCTGCCTCTTCCTCTCCCCCTCCCCCTGCTTGTGTTCCCTCTCTCGCTGGTTGTCTCTCTCTCTGTTAAATAAATAAAGAAAATCTTAAAAAAAAAAAAAAAGAATAAAATACTTAGTAATAAACCTAACCAAGAATGTGAAAGACTTATACACGAAAAACTGCAAAACATTGCTGAAAGTAATTAAAGAAGCCACAAATAAATGGAAAGACACCCCATGTTCATAAATTGGAAGACTTAATATGGTTAAGATGCCCATACTACCAAAGTGATGTACTGATTCAACACAAACCCTACCCAAAATCCTATAGCATTATTTGCATAAACAAAAAAAATTTCATCCTAAAATTCATATAGAATCTCAAAGGGCTTCAAATAGTGAAAACAATATTGAAAAAAAACAAAGTTGAAGGACTCACATCTTCTAATTTCAAAACACACTGCAAAGCTATAATGATTAAAATGGTATGATAATGTATAAATACAGACACGGTCCAATGGAATAGAGAGCCCAGAAATAAACCCTTTCATATATGATCAAATGACTATCAACAAGCATGCCAAGACCACTTAATGGGGAAAGGAGAGTCTCTTCAACAAATGATGCTGGGAAAACTGTATATCCACATGCAAAAGAATGAAGTTAGACCTGTATCTTACATCATAAACAAAAATAAATTCAAGATAGATTAAAGACCTAAACATAAGACCAAAACCATAAAACTCACGGAAGATAATACAGGCAGAAAGCTTCATGACACTGGATTTGACAATGATTTCTTACATCTGACACCAAAACACAAAGCAAAAATACACAAATGCGACAATGTCAAACTTAAACATTTTAAAGGCAACCTACGAAATAGGAAAAAAATGTGCAATCATGGCTCCGATAAGGGGTTAACATTCGAATATATACAGAATTCCTACAACCCAACAACAAAAAATTAAAATCCCCAGTTAAAAAATGGGCAAGGAACTTGAATAGACATTTCTCCAAAGATGATATACAAATGGCCAAAAAGCATAAGAAAAGATGTTCAACATCGAAACTCATCATCAGAGAAATGCAAATCAAACCCACAATAAGATAGCACCTCACACCACTAGGATGGCTGCTATCAAAAAACCAGAAAATAAAAAGTGTTGGTGAGGATGTAGAGAAATCGGAACACTTGTGCACTGCTAACTATAAAATGGTGTGGTCACTATAGAAAATAGTGTGGAAGTTCCTCAAAAAACTACCATATGGCAGCGCTTGGGTGGCTTAGTTGGTTACGTGTCCAACTCTTGATCTGAGCTCAGGTCTTGATCTCAGCGTGGTGAGTTCAAGCTCTGTGTAAAAACAAAACAAAACAAACCCCAAAATACAAAACACTACCATATGATCCAGCAACACCACCTCTGGAGATATATATCCAAAATAACTGAAAGCAGGGTCTTGAAGAAGCATTTGCAAAACCATTTTCATAACAAGCACTATTTCCAAGTCAAGAGATGAAAGCCACCCAGATGTCCATTGATGGAAAAACTAAAGAAAATATGGTGTACACATACAGTGGAATATTAGTCAGCCTTAAAAAGGAAGGTAATTCTTTTTTTTTTTTTTTTTTTTTAAGACTTTATGTTTAAGTAATCTCTAACTCCAACATGGGGCTCAAACTTACAACCTGAGATTGAGTCCCACACTCTACTGATTGAGCCAGCCAGGGGTGCCAAAAAAAAGGAAAGTAATTCTGACACAGTCTACAACATAGATGAAACTTGATGACATTATGCTAAGTGAAATAAGTCACAGAAAAACAAGAACAGTATGATTCCACTTACATGTGGCATCTAAAGCAGTCAAATTAACAGGAACCAGAAGTAGAATGGTGGTAACCAGAGGCTGTGAGAAGGGGCAAAAGGGGAGCTGTCCCATGGGTACAGAGTTGCACTATCCCAAGATTAACAAGTTTTGGAATCTGTTTGATCAGTGACCTGTACACTTAAAAATGGCTAAAATGGTAAATTTTATATTATGTTTTTTACCACAATAAAAAAGAAAAAAAGAAAAAAAATGACTAATATCCCTCGTAAACACAGACGCAAAAATTCTTAACAAAATATAAGCGAACAGAAGCCAATAATGTATAAAAAGGATTTTAACAAGGGTCAGTGTGGCGTTCCACACGCCCCTCCGTCAGGGTGTCCCCAAGAAGCAGCCCTGGAGGACAAGCCAGGGAACGCTGCCCCGGGCGGCGGCACTGCGGGGGGCCTCCGAGAACGCCCCGGAGACGGCGGCCACGCCCCGCCACAGGAACGCTCCGCCCCCCGCCTCCGCTGCAGCCAAGGGCCAGTCCAGGGCTGCGCCACTCCAGGCCCCTCTCTCCAAGGCAAAGGCTCGGCTCATGTGACAGGCTCGGGCAGAGACAAGGGCATCTACGCCGTGGCCCCTAGAGCGCAGGAGCAACAAGAAGGCTGAAGAGGTGAGGTTCTGAGTGTTTCTAAGGAACGACCACTGCAGGGGGCTCTGTGCTCCTGAGGTCTCACAGACCATTCCCGAACCCAGCTCTCCGTGGAGAAGAAAACAAGTGGCACGGATTCTCTAGGCTTCAGTTCCTTCAGCTGGAAAATAAGGTGACCGGTTCCTACTGGCTCTGGTCCTCAAACAAGTCTGAAATACACATCCAGACCCTCGAAAGGGCTCAGTCTCCCCTTCTCCTCCCTCCCTCCGGGGATCCTCAACCCGCGCCACCGCGGCATTTTCTCATCTTTTACTGCGATGCATTTCTTTCATCCATTTCTAACATACCTGGCGTGGAAGCTTATTTAGTGACCTCAGATAGTCTTTGTCCAAAATACAATTTCCAAGTGCATTCCCGAAACTTCTAAGGGAAGGGGGAAAAAAGAGAGAAACTGGTTGAGAATGGTTACATGTAAATATCAGAGAACACAGACACGACCTTCAGGGCAAGGTGCTTCTCAACCGCCGCGGAGGAGCTGGGTCTTAATAACACCCAGAAACGTTGCTTGGGCACCTGCCATGTTCACCACCGTATGAGGCTCTCAGAGTACAGCACAGGGCCTAACAGCCACGGCTCTCTGCCCTCAACAAGAGGCAGGGAGGACGAAAAGACAGAAACCATCCACAAAACCCCATTAGCGACCTCCTGCCCTGGAGCGCCAACTCCAGAGCAGAGAGTTCTTTTTCCAAGGTCGGTTCCGATTCCCCAATGATAGGGAGCCACACACTTGGGGCACATCCACCCCCATGACTGAAGTTCTTGACTTGGGCCGTCTGGCCTCCCACACAGGTTATGGTACTGCAAGTTTTTAGTGTAAGTTCATTACAATTCACTTCAATTCTCAAAGGCCACGTATGACCCCAAAAAGGTAAAAAAAAAAAAAAAAAAAAAAAAAAGAAAGGAAAAGATAAACCCAAAACCCTGTTCTATGCACCTAAGCTGTACATATGCAAGGAAACACCGTTGAGGGGTTTAAAGAGTGTGGGGAAGCGATCTCTGTCCTCGTGTGGAAAGGTCTCCAAGACACAGGACTGAGATGGGGGTGTGCAAAATCAAGTTCAGAGGAGAGAACACAGTATTCTATATTTAAACAAATGAACAGGAAACAAAACTGCTCGGAAGCCAGAGCCAGACTGACGCAGGGTAGACTCCAGCCCTTGTGCTCACCTCAGCGCCCGCTTCAGCCCGTCTGTCACGGCCTCCTTCCTGGCCTTCTCCAAAGACAAGGCTTTTGACTTGAGGCCCTCACTGACACCATAGCCCACATCTTCATGATATGAGCCATCCTGCGGGTAGAAAAGGAGTTCAGAGCCAACATGAGAAGCTACAATCTTGTCACTCGTTCCACAGCTCTGGTCGCCCTCAAGGGCGTTCACACAGGAAGCACAGAACGCACCAGAACCCAGGCGCCTTGCTGGCACAGAGAGTTGGAAGAGAATTAATTTCCAGTGCTACGTCCTAGACCTGATCTGCCTGGAAATGTGCAAGACAATTCTCCTTTCGCACTTCCACTTACACATAAAAAAGGCACACAGCTAACCCACCCTAAATCTTACTACGGTGCATTACCCCAAGGTATAAAAACCTCTGGGACACCAAGCAAAAGGAAAAGGTGAAATACTGTATTTAACAGCCTCTTAATCATTGGATAGCAAATCTTTTCACAGGTCAGGTGGTAGCCATTTCTTGGCTTTCACCAAAAATGAAGATACACCTGATCAAGTTACTAGCTGACAGAGGACCGAATATAATTGGGGATGATAGCACTCTGATTTTTGAGATATAACGCAGAAAGCTTATTCAAAGAAATGAGTGACACTGTAACAAAACTCTCTCCATTCCCAGTCTATTTATGTAAGGTTTTTCGGTACTATTTATAAAAATAAGAAGCTAGAATACAATTAATGCTGAATGTTCTATCTAGGAAAATTAATTATTAAACTATAAATTAATAATTAAACTAAAAATTAATATTAAACTATAGACATATAAACTACCCCAAAAGGAAAAAAAGCTTCATTCATCTCATTAAGAAATACATTTTCCATAAAAATTCATTTTTATTAAGTATATAAATTTTGATGTAGTTATTTTGTCCCCCTCATAGCCACAACTGACTGACCAATTGTGTATTAATAATACCTGTAATAGTAACTCAATCCAGAAGAAATTTTTTATAATTTAGAGCCGTAGGGTCACTGAAAATTTACCCCCCAAAATTACTTTTATATATACAGACATACACACACAGAGAGGAATATGCTAAGGTTAATTGTTCCAAACATATATTATATATAATATATATTCTAAACATCTATCATATATATACTCCAAATATATATTTTATTTATACATATATACACATATACATATGGACATATACATATACATGTCCATATACATATGGACAAAAGCCAATGGGGAGACAGAATGGAAATATGAGTTTGAGAAGAAACAATGTAAAATTTCTCATGATTGAAGAAGAGCTTGCTCATGTATTTTTTAAAGTGGATGATAGTATTTAATCATTTATGATATTTAAAATCCATTGGTACATTTAAAAAAGATGTAACAAGAAAACCTGCATGGAATAAAGGGACTAAGAATACACTTATCCTGATGAGCCGTGATAAATGTACCGAAGTGATGAATCCCTATACTGTACACTCGACACTAACGTACCACCGTATGTTAATTATACTTGAATACAAAAAGGAAGAGAAAGATGGAACAAATTTATTTTAGAATGTCAAATTTTACAATATGCTAAAAAACACACCATTGTAACTACAGGTTTCCCTGCTATCCGAAAGTAGAACATTCTCATGAAATCTTTCATAAGCCAAAATGGTGCAAAGCAAAGAATTACCATTAATTTTTATGGAAAAATTTTTGAGCATTCCCAGATCCAAAAAATAACCTGTTATGCTTTTCTGATAACCTTCGGCCACGTCTTGCTAACGGATGCACAACATAAATGGAGATAAAGCACAGATGCTCACAGACAGGGTTCAAAGCTCTGGCAGCTTGATGCCGAGACGCTGAGTGTAGTTCCCGGGGACAGACTTGGCGGGGCCCCTCTTGCCACCAGGGTGTGGCTTTTTTCATAAAAGCGAAACTCCTCTCTGGGTTTCTTTCAGTTAAGCAAAAACAGGTACCAGCGTAGGTCTTTCATAAAAGCAAAGCGGTGTAATGCAAACTTTTGAAACGCAGAGGACCTGCATCTATACTTTTGGTGAAAACTTTAAGTGTCAACTTAAAATGTGCAGGAAAACACGGGTTTTCAGAATTCATTTAGGGGGCACATGAGTAAGAATGTTTGGGTACCACCATCCTAAGGAACACTGGCTGAGCCCCAGCTCCACAGCCTAGCTCTCTAGGCCCAGTCCAGAGAATTCTCTACCTGCTCATTCTCTCTTACCACCCACCCGGTCCTTGGAGGCAGCGGGTCTATTCCATCACCCTCACCTTCAACTGGACTCTCACAAATGCACAGACTCCCACGTAGAACTTGCCATTGTTAAGGTCAACAAAATCTAGGAGTGGGAAAGAGAACCAGCTGAAGAGGATACTGATCCCTGTGCCTCACCCGTGTTCCCCTGCTGGCGACCAAGTACACCTACCCTACGTCCTCACCCACAAAATACTCCACCAGAAATTAGTCCCAAAGTAAGGGAAATGAAGAAGTCACCGTTGCCAGGAAACATACGCACCCACGTTCTGCTGTGTGATAGAGTGTGCCCAGCCGTTGTAACCAAACATCTCATTGGCCAGATTAATTACCCTGTGACCCTCAATGTAACATACCTAGGAAAAGAAATTAAAGGGGGGGGAAGCTTGTTAAAATTCCCTGCCATACTTAAATGAGAATCAAAATTCACCTAATTTACTCCTTACCAGTTTTTTTTGGCAAAACTGCCACTTAACATTCCAGGGAAATTCTCAGTGAACTTATTTCAAAGATCTTCCAGAAGGAACCAGTTAGAACCAATGTTTTGTCTTGGGGGAGGGACTAGGCTCAGAGGGGAAAGTTATCCACTCACCTAGCAGTTTCCAAAACTCACAGTTTCCAAAAAAGTACAAGTCTCAGGCTGACATATATTACAGAAGACCAAAAATATACACAGAAGTTAAACTTAGAAGCAAAGGGCAAAAGAAACACTTTTAAAAGATGGTGTAAAAATCCCAAAATGGCAGGTATGGAAGTCTCAAAACAACACTTGGGTCACTTCAGATGATGATGACGGCTGGAATGCATCCCCTCCCAATGACATTAGGAAACATCTAGCAATAGTGAGCAGGAGACCTTCTGAATCCATGAGGACTCAGAGAGGGAGTGCAATCCTCTGAGTAGCCAGCTAGAGGGGCACCCACTTTTCAAGCATATCAACTCTCCTACCCTCTGGCCTCCTCCAGCCATGCGGCTACTGATGTATTCCGGGCCCAGCCTCTGCCTCAGAGCATTCTGGATGGCCTGGTACTCTTCTGCCGTGTACTGGTACTGCAACCCAGAAAGGAAAAATTAAACTGACATTTTCCCCGCTTCCTACGTCAGCAAGTCTCCAACATTTTGGTCTCCAGACCCTTTTACACTCTTAAAAAAATTGAGGACCATAAGAGCTCTTGTTTATGTGGGTTATATCTACCACTACTAGGAATTAAAATTGAGAAACTTCTAAGGCACACCTTCCATCAGCCGTCAAAGCAGTATTGCCCCAGGCTGTGCGTGCTCTAGAGAGTTCCACTGTTTACTCATAAGAGAATGAACAGGAAAAGACGAGAGTGTTTTCGTATTATTATGGAACTCTTCTTGACCTCATGGACTCGGAAGAGGTCTTGTGGACCCCAGAGGTCACTGGGCCACATTTTGAGAGGCATTGCCCTAGGTGTCACCAACCTCCTTACAAAGCTTTCTCAAGCCAGAATTGGTAAACTGAAATGTCCCGCCTCAGAGTCTGTATAGGACGTTTATGTCCGCAAGGGAGTAGGGGAAATACCTCTTCCGTAATTCAACAATTTTCCATCCTACACGTACATAAATATACTACTACTTATTTTGACTTTTGCCCCCTTGGTAGTTTTCCTCTAGCCCTATTTAAATTAAATAAATTTTCCCAAACAGATCTCTGATAAAGACAAAGAGGGAATCGGGCAGACAAAGCAAGAATCTCTTTTATATGCACAGAATATCTCCACAAAGATTATAACACCGGAATCTTTGAAACTGGGTGAAATGTGGATGGAAGTGATGGGGAAAGAGTAAGACTTTTCATTCACATATAGTCCATGTTTCATTTTGAATGTTATACCATATGAATATGTAATCTATCCCCAAAAATTAACAAGATGTACATCTAAATGTAATCCCTAGTACTCCCAGTCTTTTGATGCCAAAGTTCCACAATGCCCTGCGAGGTCATCAGACCCCCAAGTAACGCACCCAGTGGAAAACCCACTGACAATAAATAGCTCCCTGTGTCTGATGATGCTCTACAAATTACCTTCTCCTGCCTTTTCACTTAATCTCATTCTTCCCAGGTATGAAAAACACACAGTTACCTGTCCAAAGCATAATACGGAGTTGCCACCAGCAGAAGAAGGATGGCTGCCACGGCCTCCAAGAACCGCTTCCTCAGTCCCAGACATGCTGATTCCGGGTGACCTCTACAAAAACAGAATATTTAAAAAGATCTCACAGAATGCTAAAGGTAAAAAGCAAGAGCCTCTAATCCACTTATAGTATTCCTACAAGTCGCTTTACTTACTTAACACTTTATTTGTAAGCACTGCCCCAATCAAGGACTAAGTTCCTCAGTGCTTAGTTATCATCCAACATGGCACTGAAGATCCTTTAGGGTCCACTTCTGTCCTGTTAAAGTTCTTGCTAGGTTGGGGGCGCCTGGCTGGCTGAGTCGGTAAAGCATGCAAACCTTGATCTCAGGCGTCATGAGTTCAAGCCCCACATTGGGCGTGGAGTCTACTTAAAAAAAAAACCAAACCATAAAATCTTTGCTAGGGTGATGGTGTTATTTAAGGTGATTTTTATAATTAGAATGTGTCATAATTGCAATATTTATAATTGAAAAAGTCAAAATTGCAAAAACACTCCAAGGGAGAGTAACCAATCATCTGATTACTACCTACTATATGAGCAACAGGGTCCTGGCCTCAGCGGGTCAAAAAGAGACGTATAATCTAGGGGTACCTGGGGGGCTCAGTCAGCTAAGCGTCTACCTTCAGCTCAGGTCATGATCTCAGGGTCCTGGACTGAGCCCCGTACTGGGCTCCCTGTTCAAGGCGAGTCTGCTTGTCCCTCTCCCTCTCCCCCTGCTTGTGCGCTCTCTCTCTCTCTCAAATAAATAAAATATATTAAAAAAAAAAAAAAGTAAAAGCCACAATAACTGACCTGCTTTCCAGGAACCAACAAGCTAGCTGGTAGGAGAAGACTAATAGGGAAGTTAAAGAGCAAGAGAAGGCAGTGTGGACGGCCCTAACATTCAGGAAGGAGAAAGCGTTAGACCAGTTAGGTCTCTTGCAGCATCAGCATCACCTGGGAACTTACTAGAATTGCAAATCCTCAGGTCCTACCCTAGACCTCCTGGATCAGAAACTAGAGGCGAGGCCCAGGAGTTAGTGTTTGCCCAAGCCCACCAGGTGATTTTGACACAAGCTCAAGTTTGGGAGCCAATGCATTAGACCGAGACTATGCAAATGTGTAGTCCTTTAGAAAACAGAATTATCCTCAGAAGAAGCACCTACAACTGGCTGACCCACTACCTGACTACCCCTACACCTGTCTCAATCAGAAGGATTCAATATTGTGCCCCAGCCTTTCTGTCCCTTTCCAGCATTCAAGATGTGGAAGCGAGGACATGGTCGGTCCTCTGGTGTGAAATTCTGATTTCCCTGGGTCTTCCAGTAGGAGCCGTGATCATCTGTGCTGACAGCACAGGGGTCAGAAACCTGTAGATGATCTCAGCAAGGGGCACCAGGGACTGAACAAGCTTCCTGCTGCCAGTGGGGGTGACATGGTGATGGCCACAGTGAAGAAAGGTAAACCAGAGCTCAGAAAGAAGGTAAATCCAGCAGGTAACTGGACAACCACAGTCCTACCAGAGGAAAGCTGGCGTGTTTCTCTGTTTTGAAGATAACTCGGGGGTCACAGTAAACAGTCCAAGGGAAATGAAAGGTGCCGCTATCACAGGACCAGCTGCAAAGGAGCACGCACACCTGTGGCCCAGGATTGCCACCACTGCTGGCAGCATTCTTCGGTGTGTTCAAAAAAAATTAAAAATTATTTGCTCCCAATGTTTGTCTTCTTGTTCTTTTCTACATGTCACCTTTCTTGACACCACCCAACCCTTGCCTCCTTTTGTAAAATGGTATCACTCGGTGCAAACTGGCTGTGGGTGTGTGCAAAATAAAGATAAACAGTACTTGGCACAAAAAAAAAAAGTTGTGCTTCAGCAAATTTGCATGCTATAGTGTTCAGGTTATTTGCTGACAGTAAAACTACAAATCTAGGAATGTCACGTGCAGGACACTGCACATGGCACCACAACACAGCGTTTAGGGGCTCAAGTTCTAAATGTCAGTTTCTGGCTCTACCCCACTAGGTGCTTGACCAAGGGAAAAATCACATAATCTCTCTAAATGATGTTCTCTCACCTAGAAAATGGACATAATAGCAATACCTGCATTTTCTACAGGTTCTGTGGAGATTAACATGATAGCGCATAAAAACTGCATTAGAATAGTGCACACGCAAAGTACTGAAAGGTTAGCTATTGCTAAGCGCATCTCGACTTTCTTAAGTACAGTACGATGAAAATGCAAAAAACTATTTAAATGACCATAAAACATTACATTTCAACTAAGAATGATTATTTCTAATCTGGCACTAAAAAAGTAGGAGGGTAGCTTACACTATGTTAATTAGTAATTAGTGTCAAAAATTGTTATAACAGGGGCATCTGGCTGGCTCAGTTGGGAGAGCATGCAATTCTTGATCTCAGGGTTGTGAGTTCAAGCCCCATGTTGGGGGAAGAGATTACTTAGATAAATAAATAAACTTAAAAAAAGAAAAAAAATTGTTAAAACAGAATCACTGTATTATACACCTGAAACTAATATTATACTGTATGTTAACTAACTGGAATTTAAACAAAACCTTAAAAAAAAGAAACACTTCACATATGCTGGGATGGCTACACTAAAAAAGACAGAGAATAACCACCGTTAGCAAGGACGTGGAGAAACTGGAACACACATACACACACACAATCTGTTAAAACAGGTTGGGTGCCTGGCTGGTTCAGCTGGTAGAGCACTTGATTCTTGATCTCAGGTTATGAGTTCAAGTCCCATGTTGGGCACAGAGATTACTTCAACAACAACAACAACTTAAAATTGTTACAACAGGAAATAATGGAATAGGGATCATATTTAGAATGCAATTGTAAATGCCAGAAAAAACAGTTAAAAGAATGAAGAGGGGAGGGCGCCTGGGTGGCTCAGTTGGTTAAGTGTCTGCCTTCGGCTCAGGTCATGATCCCAGCGTCCTGGGATCAAGTCCCGCATCAGGCTCCCTGCTCAGAGGGGAGCCTGCTTCTCCCTCTACCTCTGCTTCTCCCCTCCCTGCTCGTGCTCTCTCACTCACTCTCTTTCTCAAATAAATAAATAAAATCTTTAAAAAATAAAATAAAATAAAGTGATGTGATAATAACAGTATCCAGCAAAAATCATCATTGGATACTATAAAGTTGTGGGAGAGATTCACAAAGTCTCAAATAAGCACTTGCCCACTTATTTGTTAAAAATAAAGGGGTATGCATTGGGAAGGTATCTAATGCCACTGTGTTGCACACTTAAAAATGGTTAAAATGGTTAAAAATTTAAGTTACGTATATTTTGCCACAATAAAAAAAAAGGAGGGAGAATAACTTAATACAATCAAGGTTTATATCTCCTTCAGGCAGGATCTAACCCAGTCTGGTGGCCCTGCCCATCCTGTGGCTGTGTCATCTAAGCACATGTGACCTCCAAGGTCATCACTGCGAGGGGAGAGAGACTGGTTAAAGTCACACCGGTTCATAGCTGCCTTAGGCCAGAAGTGATATGCATCACTTCTGGTCACAGTTCACGGGACAGAACTTGTCACAAGGCTCCAACTTAATTGCAGTGGAGGCTAGAAAGTGTGAGAAAGCATTTGGTGAGTGCTGTCTCTTCCACATCCATTCCCCCATCCAGTGTGAGCCCCTAGAAGGCAGGAGGTTCTTGGATTCTGCTTGGCCCCCCAGGGAGTAGCATGGCACCTTGTTCCTAGTAGGGGGTCAGGGAGGGAAGTGTTCGGTGAGGGATTAAATGAAGGAAAGCGTGGATGATGAAGTACATAGTGTAGGATACAGAGACAAAGTATATTTTTTAATTCTTTAGAAACTAATTTTATAAGGCAAGAGTTACCTTCTCACACTTAAAAAGCAACTTGCTACTTTTCTAAACAATATCTTAGAAGATTCAACCTTTTACCACAGAAAAGGACAACTTCATATCTGCCCATAAAGTAAAGCATGGAATCATTCTTCTTTTTTTTCACCAGTTGCTACTTTGAGAAGGCTGACTGCCTTCCTAAAACTGTCCACAACCATTTTCCCATTATAAAATTAAAATATCTTTATTGTAGAAAGCCTTACACATATATCAAAAAATACAGAAGGAAGTAAAATTTGGCTGGATCAGCACCAGCAATAGATAACTGTCTTTTTTTAATATGCGATTGAGTTTACGTATGTATGTTGTGTCTGTGTGGTGTGTGCGTATTTGCTCAACAAAAGTAGAATCCAAATTTACCAGGCGTATTTACCCAGCACCTCAAATCTTCTTGGCCTTGCCTGTCTCTGAGGCCCCGACCACTTTTTCTACCCCAGTTGCCATGAGGTAGACCAAATATACATGAGTTCTAACTGGCACACAGGCACCAACACCGGTCCCTTACTTCCTGCTCACGCCAGATGCCTCTCGCTCCCACCCCGGCTTCCCTCCTGCCTTGGAGGTAAGAGAACCTGTGGGACCCACCTGACGCCGCGTACGCACAGCCTGCAAGTCTGAGGGAGGGAATATGCCATGCGGCACACCTTTTACCAACGAGATACAGAAGCTAGGGGTAAATTCTTCTCCTTCCTTCCTTCGGGGGCGGGAGACCGAACTTCATACATGCTCCTGACACACAGCTTTAGGACATCGAGCAGGCAGTTGGACTTGTTGCCAAGGGGCGGCCAACTTGGAGATGTACCTTTGAACTGACCTAATCTTCTTTCTCTCCTCAATCTCCCTTTCCCTCACTTCCGCTTCCCGAAGGAATCATAGCACATATGGTCGTGCCTCAAGCTCTAGGTTCTGGGGTCCCCAGACACAGAGATACCATGGATGCTCTGCTAGCTGTCCCTTCAGCTCTTATCACAATCGTGCACCCGGGCCTAACTGCCAAATGTCAACAATTGTATCTCTTTATCTGAGGGCCTTTTTTGGCAACCAGGGCCCACTTTGTACCTGTGCGTGGTAACTTGCCAGTGCCAGAGAACAGGTGCCCCTAGAAGCAGCCCTCCAACACCTACTGGTGGGAGCTGGTGTTTAAAGACCTTAGGTTTCCTTTTTTTTTTTTTTTTTTAGTTTTTTATTATGTTATGTTAGTCCCCATACAGTACATCACTGGTTTTCGATGTGCTGTTCCATGATTCATTGTTTGCGTGTAACACCCACTGCTCCATGCAACACATGCCCTCCTTAATACCCATCACTGGCCTAGCCCATTCCCCCACTCCCCCCCCCCGAAACCCTCAGTTTGTTTCCCAGAGTCCATAGTCTCTCATGGCTCATTCCCCCTTCTGCTTAACCCCCCTTCATTCTTCCCTTCCTTCTCCTACCGATCTCCCTGCTATTCTTTATGTTCCACAAATGAGTGAAACCACGATAATTGTCTTTCTCTGCTTCACTAGATTTCTTACTCACTTTGTGAGATAACACGAAGCTGTGAGTTCTCCATTGGCTCGAGTTCCCCAGTGACATTAGATTTGGTCGCCCACTGGTGGTAACTGGCTTGCCCATGCACCCTCACCCTCCAATGACTGCCTCTGCTGTCCCATCTCACTCCCCTCTCCTCTACCAGTATGTCCTGAGCTCGTCTCTCAGATAAGCTACTTATGTTTGAAGAAAAACGTAGGGGGACCAAAAGATATCTTTACAATGAGAAATCTGGCAGATGCTACCTTAATCAGGTAATCAAACATAATGTCACCAGTAATTGTCCCATCATAAGCTTCCTGAAGGATACACTGAAAAGGTCACAACATCATTTAGGAAGTATTTCTACCAATTTAATCATGACTCTAATCAAGAGGAAATAATTAGACAAGTTGAAATCTACAAGGCTTGGACTCAAACCATTTCAATGTCTCAAAAAATAAAACAAAGCAAGTGAACTATTCTAGATCAGGGGACTAAAGACACACAATGCACAACAACTACAACTATGGTGGGGTCCTTGAAAGGATTTTAGATCAGGAAAAAAAGAGCTGTCAAGGATAGTCTGGAGACAGAGGGGATTCTGATGATGGACTGCTTATTATTCAAAGGTATTGCATTATTGTTCAACTTGCATCAAGATTATATAAGAGAATGATCTCGTCCTTAGGAGATAGATAAGGAAATAATAGAGTGAACTGTCATGTTTTCTGCAACTTACTCTCAAATCATTCAACTAATGAAGTGTGTGTGTGTGTGTGTGTGCACACGCGCGTAAAGAGGAGGAGAGGAAGATAAAGCAAAGTAACAAATTTATCAATCTAGGCGAAGGACATGCAGGCATCCCTTGTATAACTTTTCTGAAGGCTTCAAATGTTTCAAAATAAAATGTTAGTAAAGACTTCCTGCATAGTCACAGTTATTGCAGCACAGATATGGCAAATATCCCAATACACCCAATGCAGACCAAAAACAGGAACAAATAAAACCACAAATATCCCATATCTTCTAATATAATTAGAAGACTGAAAATACTATAAGCTTCAAATTGCCTGGAATTAGAAAAAATAAACATCAACTTCTGGTGGAGATATTTCTCAAAACACACATCCTAACTCTTCAAGGAGAGTTAGGTGGGACATAGATGGGAAGAGAAATGCACTGGAGAAACAGGAGGATGGGGAGCCTAAGATGGAACTAAAATTGCTCCAAGGAAAAGAAAACCCACACAAAGTATGAAGATACTGACAAAGAGCTCTGGTAGGCCACAGCAGCCCAAGAAAAACAGCATATACACACCTCAAGGAGGCAGTCTTGGAAAGCCCGTGTTTCAGGGGACAAGAGGGCAAAAAGTAATGAGAGGTACCTTTTGTTTTTTTGTTGTTTTTTAATAATAATTTTTTATTATGTTATGTTAGTCACCATACAGTATATCCTTAGTTTTTGATGTAATGTTCCATGATTCATTATTTGCATATAACACCCAGTGTTGAAACCGTGCTATGAAGAGCAGAGAGGGCAAAGTATAGATCCTATAAGAGAAGAGAACATTTACAAGTCAAAGGACATATAACCATGTCCCCTTTCTTGGTGTTTTGCCTTCTAATAATGAAACCATACTCACTACACTTACAAAAGAAAAGGAACTGCTTTCGAACTAGGAATCTCGTAAATTATCTATCAATCCTGTTCACAAAATGCAAAATTAAAGATAAAACACAGTCAGTGAACTTGAAGATAGTGCAACAGAAATTATATAATCTGAAGAGGGGAAAAAAGACAGACTGAAAATAATGAAAGAGCCTCAGAGTCCTGTGGAATAATATAAAAACAACTAACACAAATATAATTGAAGTCCCAAAAGAAGAGGTTAAAGAGAATGGAAAACAACAACAACAGTAACAAAATTTAATGACTTGAAATTTCCTAAATTGGGTGACAGGCATAAATTTATAGATTTAAGGTCAGCAAACTGCAAGCAGGATAAAAACAAAGAAAATCACACCTAGACACATTGTAGGCAAACTGCTAAAAACAAAAATAAAGAGAAAATCTGGGAAGTAGTAAAAGAAAAATGTCCCGTTATATACAAAATAACAATAAAAATGATGACTCCATCTTACAATATTAAAAAGGCATACTTAAGAATAAATTTAACAAAAGATGTATAAGACCTCCCCTCTGAAAACTGCAAACATTACTAAAAGAAGTTAAGACCTTGTAAAAAGGGAGACGTACCATGTTCATAGATTTCAAGAGTCAATACCATTAAGATGTTAATTTTGCCCAAATCGATCTAAAGATTAAATGTCATGCCAGTCATAATCCTAACAGACTTTTTTGTAGAAATTGATAAAATGACTCTAATATTTATATGGAAAATGCAAAGGAACTAGACTGTCCAAATCAATCTTGAAAAACAACGAAGTTGAAGGACCTATACTATGTGACTTTATGACTCACTATGAAGCTATAGTAATTAAAATAGAAGTAATTAAACTGACATAAGAATTGATTAGTGATGAGGCACCTGGGTGGCTCAGTGGATTAGGTGACTGACTCTTGGTTTTGGCTCAGGTCGTGGTCTTGGGGTCAAGGTCTCTGGGTTGTGGGATCAAGCCCTGCATTGGGCTCCATACTCAGCAGGGAGTCTGCTAGAGATTCTCTCCCTCTCCCTCTGCCCCTCCCCCTACTCTTGCACACATTCTCTCTCTCTCTCTCAAATAGATAAATATCTTTAATTTTAAAAAAATTGATCAGTGGAACAAGAAAAAAAGCCCGGAAACCAACCATGATTCATACAGTCATATGAACAGCAATCTGAATTGCAAAGGTACAAATGTAATGCAATGGTATTTTCAACAAATGATGCTGGGATAACTGAATATCCATGTGAGGAAAAATTTTGTATTTCCCACAAAATATTTTTCACACAATTCACAAAAACTAGAGATAGGCCTAAATGTAAAAGCTACAACTATAAAATTTCTTGAAGAAAATATAGAACTATATCTTCATATCCTAGAGGTGGTCAAAATTCCTTAGACAAGACTGAGAAAGCAGTGACAATAAAAAAAAAAAAAAGATAAATATGACTACACCAAAATGTAATACTTTGCTTATCAAAGAGCACTCTATGAAAATGAATAGGCAACCACGAAAGACTGATATCCAGGATATAAAAAAGATATAACTCCTGCAACTCAATAATAAAGACAAATAACCCAATTTTAAATTGTCAAAAATCTGAGCAGGCACTTAAAGGATGATACACAAATGTCAACAAGCCCAGGAAAGTGTTCGACATCATTAGTAATCAAGGACTAAAATTAAAACCATAATGACATACCCCTCTATAGCCTCCAGAATGGCTAAAAATAAAGACTACAGCACCAAAAGTTGGCAAGGATGTGAAGCAACTGGAATTCTGGCTGGAAAAAGGATGAAAGTATTCAGCTGTAAGCACATGCTACCCTCCATGAAAAAAGAATAATGACTCAGTTTCAGAGGGTAGAACAGCAGGCCACAGAGGATTATCCCCAGGCCCTGAATCCTAATCGCTCTTTTTATACCCTGGAGATCAGTCTTTTGTTAGGTAGGTATTGGTGCTTGCCTATTCATTTTCTTAGAGTTGTCTTTGATGAGAAGTTTTAAATTTGATGTAATCACATTTTTTTTAAGGAGGTATTGTTTTCTAAGTCTTGTCTAAGAAACCTCTGCACACCCACAGGTCATGAAGATATTCTTTCATATTTTCTTCTAGAAGCCTTATGTTTCATAATTTTGGAAATAAAACTGATAATCTCTTTAGAAATTAAACATGCATATGCCATATGACCCAAGAATTCTTCTGATAGGTATTTTCTCAGAGAAATAAAATCATATGACCAGGAAAAGATTTGTCAGATAGAGGCACCTAGGTGGCTCAGTCAGTTAAGTTCGACTCCTGATTTGGGTTCAGGCCATGATCTCAGGGTCATGAGATCGAACCCCCTTTTGGGCTCCATACTGGGGTCTGCACTGAGCATGGAGCTTGCTCAAGATTCTCTCTCCCTCTCCCTTGCCCCTCCACCACCCTCTCAAAAAGAAAAAAAAAAAAAGAGTTGTGCAATGGAAAGGGAAAGAGCTTGAACCAGGGCAAGGGCTATGAGCAAGAAATGGATGAATTCAAGAGATACTAAGAAGGTCAACAAGATTTGTAAAAATGTTTTTATTCTTATCCACTTCCTTCTCACCTAAAAGCATTTCTAATTATAAGCAGAGAGAGGGAGGAAGGTGTAAGAGGGAATGAAGCATGTTACATATGGAAATTTTCCTCTTTTATCTGACCTTTTCTACTCTTTACTAAAAACAGGACAGGGGGCACCTGGATGCCTCAGATGGGTAAGTGTCTGCCTCAGCTCAGGTCATGATCCCCGGGTGCTGGGATCGAGCCCAGCATTGGGCTCTTTGCTCAGTGGCGAGCCTGCTTCTCCCTCTCCCGCTCCCCCTGCTTGCGCTCTGTCAAATAAGTAAATAAAATCTTTAAAAAACAAAAAAAGGAAAAGACAGGATAGGCAGGGCATGATCATGAAGGGTCATATCAGCCACTTTAAAAAGCTTGAAACATTAGTTTATAAATCTTGGGAGAGCAATGGAAATTTTAAGCTGAGAACGATGAGATTATATTCGGGTGTCAGAAGGCTCTTTGTCAACAGTGAATAATTGAGGGAGGGATCAGTTAGGAGTGTGTTACAACAGTCCAGAGAGAAAATGATAAAGGAAGATCATGGCCACGTGGAGAAAGAATGGACTCTGGATATGTATTACAGGGGGGCAGAACTGACAGAACTCAGGGACGGGCGAGAATCTGACTGCAAAGATCAAGAACAGCAGGACTGGAGATCCAGTTGTTTTCTTTTATTTTCACGTATGTACATGCTGCTATAACATTTTATGAAACTTCAAATGTCATCTCCTCTTTGAAGACTTATGCAGGTTACACTCTAAATAGAATCAATCCTATGTTCCCTAGCAATTTAGACATACATCAAAGCACATATTACACTCTAATCCACACTCAGCCGTTCAAGAACAGAAAGGCCATATACTAATTACCGAATCTCCAGCACTTAACATAGTCCTGACCCAGCACTAGTATAAAGAGCATTTTATTTTTATTTTAGCTTCTCTTCACTTTAAAACTGCCAGCATGGTATTAAAAATAAATGCCTTCAGTGGAAAAATATGAAAAGTTACAGAGATCGAAGAATATCCACACTAGTCTTTCTGCCTTTGAATAGTTACATTGGGTATACAGTCAATTCTCATTCATGGTAGTTCTATAAAATCACCATGAACACTGAATTATCAAATACTGAACCATTAAACACAGGGTTAGGTTCTTGTGAGCCTCTGGTCACAACATTTTCTTACATTAGTCAATACATAATCTTGTTTTATGTGTGTTTCTACTGAAAAATACCTCACTCAATGTATATTAACTCATTAACACCAACCTCACAGCCAGCAGCATATAACTCATGAACAATGCTTATCTAAAAGAAGCTTTCTTTTCTAAGAGACAGCACAGCCTTCTTGCACTTGTAATGCTAGACAGCACTTCAGCAATATGCTTGGAGGCCATTCCAGACTGCAAAATCACTAACAAAAAGTACAAAAATGAGAAAAATGTGACACTAAATATACCTCGAAGCACCATGAGTGTTGATTTAGGAGTTACAAAGAAATTTGAGTAGGTTCATTCCCAAATACAAGTTCCATGAATAATGAGGATCAACTACAGGTTTTTTATGTTTGGTTTTGAGATAAAACCTCTCTCCCACAGCTGTAGCTACACTTCTCATACACTCATCTTCGGCTACACCCAGTTCATATCACAAGGTAACAGGTCATGGCACCCACCACACTGCAACACAAATGCTTCTCTGCTAATTACCGCTACAATTAATGGTCTAAGAGAGGACTTTAAAAAGACAACTTTCCCTAAAAGATATCAGACCAGAGGCCACTAAAATACCTGAGCCAGTCGCAGAGTTAAATGCTGGCTTATGAGAATTTCGTTTAAAAATGTGCCTCAGACTGTGACTGTGGAGGAAAGAGGTCTTTCCTCCTCAAAGGCCTAGAAAGTCAAAAGTAGAAACAACCCAAATGCTCATCAACTTATGAAGAAACAAAATGTGGTATACCCTTACAATGGATTATTTTTATTATTCAGCCATAAAAAGAAGTACTGACAATGCTACAGCATGCATAAAACTTGAAAACATTATGCTAGGTGAAATAAACCCAACACACAAAAACTGTAGGATTCCACTTATGTGAAATATCTAGAATTGGCAAATTCAGAGACAAAAGTAGATTAGTGGGGTGGGGGATAGGGACAAATGAGAAGTGCACGCTAACGAGCTGTGGGTCTCTTTTCGGGGCGATAAAAATGTTACAGTACTAGGTAATGGTGATGGTTGTAAAACCGTGTGAATATACTAAACTCACCGAAGTGTTTAAATGGATGAATTTAATCGTGTATGAATTGTATATCAATTAAAAAAAAAAAAACCTATGAAGGCTAAATATGCAGCTAAACTTGAATGTCAAATTCCTTTGAAATGGGTAATTCCTTCCCAACTGCGGCCACTCCTCCCAACTCCGCCTAGCTACAGACACAAACTTCAGCACCCTTAACTCCTGTCAACAAGCAGCATTTGGAAAGTTTCGCGCCCGTGCGCGGGACCGCCACAATTAACGATACGCCGCCTGCACCCCGTCGTGGGGTCTCCCGGTGTTGGTCTACGTTTCCTCTACTCCTGTCCCTCCTAACCAAACTCTCAGTAAGCCCTGATCCTGAACCCCTGCTGTACTAATTAGCACAGGCGCCGGACTCAGGATCACTCTGCTGGAGCCCGCAGGCGGAACTCAACCGCCGCCCCAATCGATCTACTCAGAATCTCTGCACCACCCCACGCTCCACAGCCCCCGGCCGGAACCACCCCAACTGGGCCTTCCTCCCTCCCTCCCCACTTACGCGCCTCAGGCAGCGCGCGGTGCACGCAGGGAGCTCGGTCTAGGCTAAAGGCAAGGGGAAAGGAGTTTAGATAGAGCTGCGCAGAGGAACCTGGGAAAGACCTGCAAGAGAACCCTGGGAAGAAGGTCCAAACCGAGTGCGGGCCCGGGGCGGGTGCGAAGGACAGGAGGAGGAGCCGAAAATCAAGTCGGGAAGGGGAGAAGAGCCGCAAGGCAATCGGCCGAAAGCCGTAAAGCAAGCTGGCAGCGCGACGCTGACCTCGACGTGCCAAAGCCAGTATCTCCACGTCACTCCCCCTGCCTCCATCTCCCCCGTACTCCCTCTACTTTTGCGGTCGCCCAGGTCTCTGCTGCCCCCTGGCGGACTCGGCGAGCTCACGAGGGGCATGCCAGCGCCTTACTGAGAGACGTCACAAACCCAATTCCCAGGGACCGTGCGGCGATGGGGCGGGGTAGGAACTTAGAATCCGTCCGTGCACGCGAGGGATACTGAAGGAAAAGAAAAACATGCTTTTAAGTCTTCTTAAGAATGGTCATCAGAGTCTTTTATAGATTCCACGCCAGGCAGGCATAGTAAACCGAGGCAGTATGGACATGTTTGCCCACTGAGCCTTCCTCGCCCGCCACTGCCGCGCGTGCACACACACACTCATCACCCGATGGCTTCTTAAATTAGCTGGGACCGGAGGGAAATGAGAGTGTGGCTACATGGAGGAAGGGAATTCTTTAGAATGGCCCTTGGAACTGTGCCTAGCAACTGAGTGATGACTGCACATCCTATTAGCAGTGTTCGAAAACAAGATTAAAATGTTTAGTCATCACAACCCCATCTTAAGTACTTAAGAATTTCAACAAAATCATTCTTTTACGTTTCCAAATTGGTTGTTTCAATACACCCCTTTTAACCAGACGGTTCATTATCTGAGCAGCAATACTCCAGACCAAGTCATTTCCTGGATGACTACTCACTCTTCCCAGTAACACCATCGGAAGCTGAGTAAAAAGCCTAGAATCAGACCCAATGCATGAACAACTTATTTGGTAAGGTGGCATTTCAAATCAACCAAGAAAGGAATGGTTTATTTTTAAAATGGTGCTGGGACGATTAGTTAACCACTTGGGTTAGATTCCTTATCGAAACATACACTAAAATAAATTACAATTGAATTCAAGAGTGAAATGTTAAACACAAAGATACACATAAAATAAAGATACACAGATAAGTATCTGACCTCAGAATGGAGAAGGACTTTCTAAGTATAAAAATGAGACACAAGTCATAAAGTAAAAGAGGGACAGATGTAACTTAACTACATAAAACTTTTTAAACTTCTGGAAGTTGAAAACAAAATAAACTTTAGAAGTAAACAAGAAAAAGGGGTAATATCATGAATGGTAAAGAGAGCTTATGTATAAAAAGTTCTAACAAGAATAACAGACAAATGAAATGAGTTAGATATTTCACACAAGGGTAAATACAATAAATATGAGAAAAGGTTTAACTTTAATAAAACTTAAAAAATCATGCATATTAAAATAAGTATCATTTCACTCATTTCCTTTTTAAATTAGGAAATTAAAATATTTTATACAAATAATACATGATTACATTTTTATTGAAAAATACAAACAATGAAAATAAATTCAACATTTTATTTGACCACTCATACATCAAAACCAGTCCTGTTCTCAAGTTAACCATTGTTGTCAGTTGATGTATACTCTTGCTGACTTTGTATTTATGATCATACATTAAAATAATGTTGTGTGAGGAACGCCTGACTCGCTCATTTGGTGGAATGTTGGGGCTCTTGATCTCCAGGTCATAAGTTAAAGCTTTCTTTGAATTAATTAATTAATATTGTCTGATAATATTCAGTGTAGATGATACTCTCATACTGCTAGTAGAAATACAAACTGATGCAACCTTTCAGGAAGGCAATCTGAAAATATACATTAAAAATATATATGCTCCAGGGGTTCCTGAGTGGCTCAGTCCGTTCAGTGTCTGTCTTCAGCTGGGGTCATGATCCCAGATCCCTGGGTCAAGCCCCGTGTCTGGCTCCCTGCTCAGCAGGGAGTCTGCTTCTCCCTCTCCCTCTGCCTCTCCCCTCTGCTTGTCCAGATGGAGATTAAAAATCTTAAAAAATACACACACACACACACACACACACACACACACACACACACACATATACTCTGACCCAGGAATTCAACCTCCAGGACCTTATCAACTAAAGAAAATATCAGGGGTGTACACAAAGATTTCTACCCTAAAAATTTAAAAATTACTGGAAACAAATTAAAATACCACATTATGGGATCTGTTCAATAATACAGTCATTAAAAATCATGTTTAGAAAAATGTCTATTGACACGCAAAAATGCCCAAGATCATTTTCTGTGGAAAAAGCAGGGTCCAAAACTATACACATAAAACAGCTTGCCTACACCCATTAGGATGGCTAATAATAATTTTAAAAATAGAAAATATCAAGTGTTGATGAGGGTGTAGAAAAATTGGAACACTTGTGCCCTATTTGTAGGAATGTAAAATGGGGCAACACTATGGAAAACCATATAATGGTTCTTCAAAAAATTAAAAATGGAATTACCATATAACCCAGCAATTCTCCTACCAGGCATATACTCAAAGAATTGTTGTACACCCATGTTCATAACAGCATTATGCATGATAGCCAAAAGGAGAAAGCAACCCCAGTGTCCATTGACAGATGAATGGATAAGCAAAATGTGGTAAATACCTACAATGGAATATGAGTCAACCTTAAAAAGAAAATAAATTCTGACACCTGGAACAACATGGATGAAATTTAAGGACATTATGCTAAGTGAATTAAGCCTGTCACAAAAAGACAAATACTGTAAAATTCTGCTTATGTGAGATACCTAGTCAAATTCATAAAGATGAAAGTATAAGAGTGTTACCATGAGCCAGGGGAAGGGGAAAGGGAGAGTTGTTATTTAATGGACATTGATTATCAGTTTTGCAAGAGGAAAAGAGTTCTGGAGATTGGTTGCATAACAATGTGAATGTACTTAATACTACTGAGCTGTACACTTAAAAATGGGTAAGCTAGTAAATTTTATATTATGTGTACTTTACCACAATTCAACATTTTTTTAAAGATTTTATTTATTTATTTGAGAGAGAAAGAGAGAGAGAGGACAAGCAGGGGGAGTGGCAAGCAGAAGGAGAGGGAAAAGCAGTCTTCCCGATGAGCAGGGAGACTGACTCAGGGCTCGCAGGGCCGGATCCCAGGACCCTGAGATCATGACCTGAGCTGAAGGCTTGACCGACTGACCCACCCAGGTGCCCCTAAACATTTTTTAATTAGAATAAAATAAGTTTTAAAAGCTTGCCTACAATGAAGTAAATCAAAAAGCTTCCACACCCTCAAAGCCTCCAATGAACTGATTAAAAGCTCATTCTTAAGTGTGAGGGCAGTGAAGGATCCAAGGAATATCTTTGACATAAAAGCTATCAAAAAAAAAAAATGAAAAAGTAAAACCAAGAAACAAGGCAGATGGAAAGACATTTTTTCAAAGAAAAAATAAATAATATTCTCAGATAACAAGATATTGTATTCTATTCATAAGTGGAATAGTGTGTTCTAAGAAAAAGAAAAATACATTTAAAAAAAAGCTTTTAGAAATTAAAAATATGACAGCTAATGTAAACATCTCGCTGATAAGTTTGGAAGATAAAGTCAAGGAAATCTCCCAGAGAGTTGATCAAAACAATGGATAAGAAACAAGAAATAGGGGTGCCTGGGTGGCTCAGTCGTTAAGCATCTGCCTTCGGCTCAGGAATAGAAGCTAAAAGACCCTAAAGCAATGCCTTCAAAATTCTGAGGGAAAACAATTTTCAACCTAGAATACCCAAAACTATCACTACCCAAACTATCAATAAAATGAGAGTAAAAGTAAAGATATTTTTGGACAGACATGCCCTCAGAAAAAAATTCACTTGTTGCCCACCTTTTCTCAGAAGGTGAGAATGTATCAAAATATAAAACAAGGGACACCTGGGCGGCTCAGTTGTTAAGCGTCTGCCTTCGGCTCAGGTCACGATCCCAGGGTCCTGGCATCGAGCCCCACATCGGGCTCCCTGCTCAGTGGAAAGCCTGCTTCTCCCTCTCCCACTCCCTCTGCTTGTGTTCCCTCTCTCCATTTCTCTCTGTCAAATACATAAATAAAATCTTTTAAAAAAATGTAAAACAAAACTTAGGAAGAGGGGATGCTTGGGTGGCAATGGAGCTTCTGACTCTTGGTCTCAGCTCAGGTCTTGATATCTGGGTCATGAGTTCAATCCCCACATTGGGACGGAGCCTACTTTAAAAACAAAAACAAAAACAAAACGAACAAAGACAAAAGCACAGGATTTAGAAAACAGGATCCAACACAGAAGAAAGGCCATGAACGTTCTGAGATGGTAAGAAGCAAAAATCTCAGGAAGGCAGCTATGCAGCAGGTCAGAGGCCTATCAGTGCAGAGTGGAGAGGAGAATGACAAGCTCCAGATGGAATGTGTACTGGAGGGGAAAATGGTGATAACAGATAACCTGGCTTTTTTGACATGTGGAAAAACTGAACTGAGAATAATTAATGAGTCCTCCTGAATTACAAATAATAATAAAAGGGAAGTCTCTTGTTTCAGCAGAATGACAAAGGCTAACTAGCAAATGTGGAGGAAATGCCAGGGTTGGAAAATTATCATTTGGCAACCATTGGTAAAGATGAAACAGGGAAGCATCACCAAAGGATGCTGAATCTAAGGGGAAATTCTGATAAGGAGTGGAAAATTTGCATGACCCGAAATTGTCTCCCCATAAGCTTATAAGTTGCAAAGGAGGAGAAAAACAGTAAGAGTATAGTGGAGAAATTGGGCAAACCTTGACTAGGTGATCAAAATTAACATTACCAGTAAAGGGTAGCAGCACATCTTCAGATGTGATATACTGAGGAAGACACAGTGTCACCCGTGTGGTGCTCCAGAGAGATGCATGACCTCGATCTAATCACAAATCAACATCAGACAAACAAAATGAGGAGCGGTCAATTACAAGAAAAAGGGTGTGTGTTAGGGGCCGGAGCATGAGGCACTGCACTCTTCAGAACGTCGATGTGAGAAAAGATAAAGGCTATGAAAACGTCCCAGAAAAAAGGAGGCTAAAGAGATTGACAACCAACTGTAATCCCTGACCCTAGACTGCGCTGGGCTGGGGAAATGCTAGGAAGGACGTTTTTGGCTCAGTAGATAACAGTGGAATATGGATGGTAGATTAGATAAAATTCTTAAATCAATGTAATATTATAAATTTATGAAGCTGACAGTTGTGGTTATGTAGGAGAAAAATCCTTAGTCTTAGGACATACACACAGAAGTATTCAGGGGTGACAGAGCCGTGATGCATGTGACTCACCCTTACATTTTATATCGATATAGATATAGATACAGACAGATGACAAAGAAAACAAATGACAAAGCCGATGGAGTAAAATGTTAACTAGAAGCCATATCTGGGTAAAGGGTAGACAGGTATTCTGAAAGCTCTTTGTATTTTTGCAACTTTTTGTGAGTTTGGAATTATTTCCAAATAGAAAGTGTTAAAATACTGCAAATGCAATGTGATACTATTTTGGATCATAGGTATTATATATGTATTCATTTTCTTTAAAAGACTAAAAGAAACAACAGATTTTTCTGGACATGGGAATATAGGTGATTTTATCTTTTTTTTTTTTTTATAAACTTACACATTTCTGTTTCCCCCAGCCCCAACAAATAGAAAAAATATATTGCTTAAATGGCAGCCGAGCCATTCGTTGTTTTTCTTGGTGTATGCCTTCCATCCCTCCTACGCAACTGAAAAGCAGATTCGCATTGATACTTCCTCAAGTTGTCTCACCTCGATCAAATTATTCATGTTAAAACACCTGCTGGGGGGCGCCTGGGTGGCTCAGTCCTTAAGCATCTGCCTTTAGCTCAGGTCATGATCCCAGGGTCCTGGGATCAAGTCCTGCATCGGGTTCCTTGCTCAGCAGGGAGCCTGCTTCTCCCTCTGCCTGCTGCTCCCCTAGTCATGCTCGCGATCTCTCTCTCTCTATCAAATAAATAAATAAAATCTTTAAAAACAAACAAACAAACAAAAAACCTGCTGTTGGGGCCCTGGCTGGCTCAGTCCATAGAGCATGCAACTCTTGATCTCAGGGTTGTGAGTTTAAGCCCCATGTTGGGCACAGAGCCTACTTTAAATTAATTAATTAATTTATTAAAACACTTGGTGTTTATCAAACAAGTGCCTTCTAAAATGCTCCAGGATTTTTTTTTTAAGATTTATTTTATTTTGGTTTTTTTATTTATTTGACACAGAGAGAGAGAGCACAAACAGGGGGAGTAGCAGAGGGAGAAGCAGGCTCCCCGCTGAGCAGGGAGCCCAATGCAGGTCTCGATCCCACAACTCCGAGATCACGACTTGAGCCAAAGGCAAACGCCTAACTGACTGAGCCACCCAGGCACCCCTGGAATTTTAAAATTCTGTTTTATCCTGAGCATAATTCTTTTTATTTTAATTTTTTTTTACCCCTCCCCTGAGCATAATTCTTTGAGGCAGAGACAAGACAGGTTGAGTCATACCTCATCAACAGGACATTATTCCAGAACCTTGGAGCACTCTGCGCTGAGTTGTGCGTTCTACTCTCTTCCAGCACGGCTGATTGTTTCTGCCACTCTGTCTCCAAGCACACACTTAAACCAGGCATATTAAAAATCTGTCTTTCCTCCCTGAGTTGTCACCACAGTGTAAGGAGAACTGAATCTTTATGTGAGGACTGAATCTTTCTAGAGCCAGAAAGGAGGAATGTGGAGCAGAGAGAACAGCAATCTAATAAATTTTCAGAGCTTACTGGTCTTCATTTCTGTAGCCCACTGGTATCCTGAAGTAAGACAGACGGCAGAATCTCTCCAGCCCCTCAACTCCTTCCCCTGCTCCTATGGCCCTTTCCCCATTGCTTGACCCTACCGAGGTGATGGCAGAAGTGAACCTTACCCCTGGAGTGACACCAGTGAAACTTAAATAGGTAACTGGCTAACTATTGTTTGTTGAAAAGCAGCAGCTGGCACACTGGGAAAGACTTCACACATGGGTATGGGTTTCGGCCAAAGGAGTACACCCCATTAGCCCTTCACTTCCCGTACATTCTCCTACCTGTTTCTTAACAAGGAAAGAAGAGGCTTGGAGAGCTCACACTATCAGTTGTCATGTGGAAATCTCCATCCTGCATTCTTTCAATAATGTTCCTTCCACAAAGCCCACCTTGAGCTGAATTTCCAAACAAGTGGTTCCGTGGTGGAGCCAGCTGGGATCAGAACTACCCTGCCTCAATGCAAGGGGTCCGGCTCCCAGCTCAGTGGGGAGTCTGCTTGAGATTCTCTCTCTCCCTCTCCCTCTGTCCCTCCCCCTGGCTTGTGCTCGCTCTGTAAAACAAATAAATTAATCTTTTTTAAAAATGAAGTGAGTCTTTTACAAGTGGTTTATCTTCAAAATGGTGGACCTCCTGGCAGACAGTGAAGTGGCAGAATAGAAACGTGAGTCAGCACAGAGCCTGTTGAGCGTGAAAGAGAGAGAAGGCCAGTGCTACCACCACAACCTTGTTGTCTTCCTTTGGAATCTTCATTTGCGTTCCGTCTCATTGAGAAAAGTTTAAAGAGTCTGGCTCTCCAAGAACTTATTTAGTAACTAACTTAGAACTAACTTAGAACTAACTTAGTCGAGGCTTTCCTCTACTTTAATGGCGTTAACGCCTTATTTCCAAGACTATGTCTTCACCTTGGAGAAACCCCTAGTCTTCCTTTTGCAATCCCCATGAATTTACAGTTTATGCCACTCCATCAGAAGCTGGATTAGAGAGGGCAACTCCTGACATTAATGGTGACTAATTATATAAAAATACAATAACAGTAGACCTTACATGGTGCTAACTTTGTGCCCGGCTCTGTTCCAAGCAGTTACATGATTTAACATGTTTAATCTTATAATCTTTATAATACCTTCATGAGATAACCATTGAGATACCAGATTCACTGGATCTAAGATGTTGCCAAGTTTAAGACTTACCATTAAGAAAGAAAAGAAAAAACTACCAATTAATGATAAATACTTGTTCACCAATCTGAAATTTACACCCTATTGCTCTGTTTCTTTGCCTTTTTGCATACACAAAAATGTTTAGTTTCAATTTATACTTTTTTTTCTTTTCTTTTCTTTTTAGAGAGAGAGAGAGCATGCGTGAGTGGGGGGGGGGGGGTCTAAGGGAGAAGAAGAGAATCCCAAGCAGGCTCCACGCTGGGCACAGAGCCAGTCGCAGAGCTCAATCCCAGGACCCTGAGCCATGACCTGAGCCAAAAATCAAGAGTCTGACACTTAACCAACTGAGCCACCCAGGCATCCCTACGCTGTAATTTTTCAAAAGATTTTAGAATACAAGATTGCATACAGCTCATTGCAAGTGTGAACAATATGAACCGACAATTAAGTCACAACTGCCATCTGGGTGACATCGATTGTAATAAGTCCCTGATTTCAGAAATGTTCAAATAATTGTATCTTAGAATCAAAGAAATTATTCCCATTTTACAGACACAGAAACTAGGGCACGGAGATTTAGTGGTTTGCCAAAAACCACGTATGTAGTAAGTGGCTCAGCCCAACTTTGAACTCAGGTGGTCTGGCTTCAGAGTTAATACTCTGTCCACCAAGAGACTTTCAGAGCTGAATAAGATTACGTTCTATGCGCCTTCAATAATCATCCTAGTTCTGCTAGTAGAAACTCTGCAAGATAAGAAATGTCACCTCACGAGTCAACAAATCTATTTTTGGACAACTCTAATTGGAAGAAAGTGCTGCTTTATCAAACTTCTGCCCTCTTGATTCATCCTTTGAGACCACAAAGAACAAGTTGAATGCCTCTTTCATATGACAGTATTTTCATTTTATTTTCCCAAATAATGGGGGGACTAGTATTGCATTCACGCAACAAGTATTTATTGAGCATTATGTGCAAAATACCATGCAAGGAACTATAGAGAATACAAAGAGAATGAATGACAGTACCTACTCTTAAGGAACTTACAAAGTAGTAGAGAAATAAGACATATACAGAAATTACTACAACACAGTCTAAAAATGGTAGATGATGAGAAGTCCAGATAATGGAATTTGAGGTGAATGAAGATGTTACTTCTAAAGAGTCAGCAGGAAGACTTCACAGAGGAAGTGGCATGTGAACTGGGATTTAGTATCTGTCTGAACTGATATGAGAACTTAGGCTGTAGAAGGATAAACACTGTACCTAATGTAGTATCTAGGATGATTATTTTAAAGTTTGCTGAATTTTTAGAAATTGCTTTTTCTGAAGTAATTTTAGTAATTTGGGGTTTTTTTTTCTTTTTCTTCCTCTTGCTTGTATGCGTCTCTACCTCCACCTCTCTCACCTATTCTTCCATTCTTCTATTCAGCACTACTTGAAATAAGCTTGAAGGTCATCTGATTTAATATTTTTCAAAATCTTAGAAAAAGTTTTCTTTTTGAAAATATGAAATTGTGGATATAACTAACAGAGAAAATGCGGTGGTTCTGTCCTAATGAAATTGATGTAGGAATGTGAAGTCTTGCCCGCTCTGCCTTGAAGCCTCTCTGCAGAGCAGTCTGAAGATCACTACCCACTCCCCATTCAAAGTTTCAATGTAAATGGCAAACAGTCAAGCAGCTGGTGTTTGAACACCGTCTTGACAGATTATTCTAATAAATCCAAAAGCGAGTTATATATACATGTAAGTGAATTAAGTCATTATTTTGGAGGTATAGAACAATTATAGTGAAGTCAAAAGACCAAAATTTGAGTCACCCTCTCCATTTACTGTCCATCTTTCAAACTTTGAGTCTTATTTTCCACATCTAAAAAATGGAAGTGAAACAGGAAAACTCAGATGGAGGAATATTGTACAAAATATCTAGACTATACTCCTAACAATGAAAGATAAGAAAACTGAGGACTTGAAGACTAAGGAGACAATGAAAAGTGAACGAAATCTGTGATTTCAAATTTCCTTTTTCTATAAATGGCAGCGTGGGGACAATAGTCAAAATTTGAATAATGTCTGTAAACTAACTAATAGAATTATATTTTAGTGAATTTCCTGATTTTGGAAGTTATGTGGTGGTCATGTAAAAGAGTATGCTTATTTCTAGAAAATACACATTGAAATATTTAGAGGTAAAGCACCACAAAAACTTTCAAACAGTTCAGAAAAAAACAAAAGAACAGATATAAAGCAAATGTCATTAAATGTCAACAGTAGAAAAATCTGAGTGGAGTATACGTAAATTCTTTGTGCTGCTGCAACTTTTCTTTAAGACTGAAATTATGTTAAAATGAAATGCTTTTACAATAGAGATGATACCTGCTTATACACTTCATATAATTTTGGAAAAGATCAAATAAAATCTTGTGAGTGAAAGAGCTTTGTAAACTGTGTCTCCCTCCCTACAAATGTGAAACATAATTATTGCTACTGAAAAGAGCTTTATAGGCAATAGGGCTCTCTACAAATGTAGAATAATTATTTTTACTGCGTTTTTATAGCTTCTAGAGAGAATAAGTCTAGTTCTGTATCCATTGACTCAATTATTGCTCCTCTGAGAGAGGGCTTTTTATAGTCAAAAAGGATTGCCCTTTGGTTTCATTGTTTTAGAGGGTCAGTGATCAACAGTAACTTTATTACCTCATTTATTACATTATTACAAAAAAAAAATCTATATCCTGAGAAATTGTCTCTTGTTCTGTATTTACTGCCTGAGACTAAATGTCCTCCAAAGTCCTTTTCCAATACTGGAATTTCATGATTTAACAGAAGCAATTCAGAAGTGCTTCTTGTCCCTTCATCATTCCACGCTGAGCCATGCTGCTGTCTTCTTTGACGCTATGTGCTAATTGACCAAACTATGGTAGGCTGGCACATAGTAGGTGCTCAATACTATAAAAAATAAATGAAACCTAGAAGGCAGAGTGAAGGACTTCTGCAATTTGATCTAGTCCATTTTTCTTCCCTATCTCTGATAAGTTTCTTCTTTTGCTTATAGTTAGAACCATAAGAAACAGACATTTTAACAGGTCCAAAATGGTTGACTATCAGTAATTTCTTATGTTTAGACCTATGGTTGAGCTAATCTATTATATATATATTAGGAGGTGTTCCTTATTCATTTATTCTGGCACTAAAGATATGTAGTGTTGGGTCATTTAGGCGGCTTGCTTCCCTTCCCTCTGAATGACTAGTTTGGTCCTTTCACAACTCATTAATTCAGCTACTGAACAGTGGGCAGAGAACTGCAACCTATTTTGCTACAGCAGTTCTGGTAAAACATTAGGTAAATTAGGTTGAGATTATTGCCTTCAATGTAACCTGGGTATTCTTGTAGATTTTAGTTGTTCATGAAATATGAGTTTCCTTTGTTGCCAAGTAAAATCAGAACTTGGTTTGTATGCAATTGTTCTTAAGCTAATGAACGTCTGAGAGGAAATAATTTGCATATCAATGGCAGAAATAAAAACAGGCACCATTGTTTCAGTTCTGAAAGAAATCTTCTGCAAGAATCTGGGCTTTCATTTCAGTCTTTCTTGGTATCATTTCAGTCTTTCTTGTTGACAAATTTCTTATGTATATAAGGCTTTCACTGTGTTGTTACTGTAATTTATCTGTTTACTTGTATGTATCCTCCTTAAGACTGTGAATTCCTGATAGGAATCTTGTATGGTGCTAGGCACAGAGCAGGTGATCCATAAATGGCTATTGTGGGGGTGAGGGGGGTGGGGGGAGTTTGGGATAGACGACTTAATGTAACTATTTTTATCTCTCAGTCCAGAATCTTAAAGAGCCCTCATAAATTGTCCCTTTAATGCCCTAGTTGTTATGTTTTATTTAAAAGAATCAAATTCCAAAAACACAAGCAATAAGCAAAAATAGACAAATGGGACTACATCAAACTTAAAAAGCTTCTGAACAGCAAAAGAAACAAAGTGAAAAGGCAATCTATAGAATGGGAGAACATATTTGTACATCATATATCAGATAAGGGATTAATATCCAAAATTATAAATAGTTTCTATAACTCACTAGAAAAAAAATTCAATTAGAAAATGAGCAGAGGAGAGGTGCCTGGGTCCTCAGTCAGTTAAGCTTCTGCCTTTGGCTCAGGTCATGGTCCCAGGGTCCTGGGATCCAGCCCATGTTGGGCTCCCTGCTCAGCGGGGAGTCTGCTTCTCCCTCTCCCTCGCTTCTCCCTCTCCCCCTGCTCATGCTCTCTCTCTCTCAAATAAATAAATAAAATCTTAAAAAAAAAAAGAAAATGGAAATGAGCAGAGGACCTGAACAGACCTTTTTCCAATGAAGACATATATATGGCCAAGAGGTACATGAAAAGATGATGAACATAACTAATTATCAGGAAATGCAAATCAAAACCACAATTAGACATCACCTCATACCTGTCAGAATGGCTATTTTCAGGAAGATAAGGAATCACAAGTTTTGGCAAGGATATGGAGGAAAGGGAACACTTGTGCCCTATTGGAGGGAATGTAAATTGGCAAAGCCACTATGGAAAACAGTATGGAAACTCCTCAAAAAAATAAAAATGTTATTAACATAGAATCCAGCAATGCCAGTTCTGGGTATCTATACAAAGGAAATGAAAACAGGATATTGAAAAGATATCTGAACTTCCATGTTTATTGCAGCATTATTCACAATAACCAAGATATGGAAACAACCCAAGTGTCCCTTAAGGGATGAATGGATAAAGAAGATGTAGTGGTTAGATAAATAGATAGAGAGAGAGAGAGAGAGAGAGAGATAGACAGACAATCACATATTATTCAGTCATAAGAAAAGGAGGGAAATCCTACCATTTGTGATGGACTTTGAGGACATTATACTGAATGAAATAAGTCAGAGAAAGACAAATACTGAGTGATATCACTTACAGGTGGAATCCAAAAAACCTGAATCTGTAGAAATAGAGAGTGGAATGGTGGTTACCAGGCATTGGGGGTGGGGGTGGGGGTGGAATTAGGGAGATGGGTACAGATTAATAGTTGGAAGATGAATAAGTTTTGGGAATCTAATGCACATAGCATTGTAATTATAGTTAACAATCCCGTATTATATAAAGTTGCTATGAGACTCCATCATAAATGCTCTCACCAGAAAAAAAGAAATGATAATTATGTGACATGATGGGGGTGTTAGCTAATGCTGCGATAGTAATCAGATCTCAATATATAAGTGTGTCAAATCAACATATTATAAACCTTAAATTTACATAATGTTATATTTCTTTTTATTTTGCCTAAGTAGGCTCAGCACCCAACATGGGGCTTGAATGCACAAGCCTGAGATCAAGAGTTACATGCTCTACTGACTGAGCCAGCCAGGCTCCCCCATAATGTTATATTTCAAGTATATCTCAATAAGAAAATTAAAGAATCAGGGATGCCTGGGTGGCGCAGTCGTTAGGTGGCTGCCTTCGGCTCAGGGCGTGATCCCGGCATTCCGGAATCGAGTCCCACCATCGGGCTCCTCCGCTGGGAGCCTGCTTCTTCCTCTCCCACTCCCCCTGCTTGTGTTCCCTCTCTCGCTGGCTGTCTCTCTGTCACATAAATAAATAAAACCTTTAAAAAAAAAAAAAGAAAATTAAAGAATCAATTTGATTTATATCATTGAAATGATACAACTATTATAACTTTACAACTTTATAAGAAACTGCGAAACTATTTTCCAGAGCGGTTGTACTAGTAGCAATGTATGGAAGTTAGTCTTGTCCTTCTTCCACATCCTCATAAACACTAGGTATTAGCAATCTTTTTAAGTATAGTCATTCTAGGGGTGCCTGGGTGGCTCGGTCAGTTAAATGTCCGACTCTTGATTTAGGCTCAGGTCACCATCTCAGGGTAGTGGGATCGAGCCACACATAGCGCCCAGTAGAGCTCTGCACAGGGCATAGAGCATGCTTAAGATTCTCTCTCCCTCTCCCTCTGCCCTCCCCCCACTCTTTTTCTCTCTCTCTAAAAAATAAAAAATATAAAAAAGTTTAGCCGTTCTAGTAGGTATGCAGTTGGCTGTATCTAACCATGATTTTAACTTGTTTTTCCCTAATGATTAATGATAGTGCTCATCTTTTCCTGTGTTTATTTCCCACTTTTATATATTCTGTGGTGAGGTGCCCATAAAATTACTAGCTCATTTTAAAGAAATCAGATTGTCTTCTTATTATTGAAGTGTAAGAGTTCATTATATCTTCTCTTATAACTCCTCAATCGGATATATGTTTTGTAAATATTTTCTCCTAGACTGTGCTTTGCCTTTTATTCTTTAACAGTGTCTTTTGAAGAAAAATAGTTTGGTTTGTTGTTGTTGTTGTTTTTGTTTTTAAGAAAGAGAGGGACAGTGTGGGGGGAGTGGGAGAGGCAGAGGGGGAGAGAGAGAATCGTAAGCAGGTTCCACATCCAGCTGGGAGTCAATGTAGGGCTCAATCCCAGAACCCCAAGATCATGACCTGAGCTGAAGGCAGATGCTCTAACTGACTGAGCCACCCAGGTGCCCCAGAAAAATAGTTTTTAATTTTGATGAAGTGTTATCAATTTTTAATAGTTTGTGCTTTTCTTAAAGATTTCATTTATTTATTTGAGAGAGAGTGAGTGAGGGAGAGAGAAGGAGTAGGGGGAGGCACAGAGGGAAAAGTAGATTTCCCGCTGAGCTGGGAGCCCGATGTGGGACTCAAACTCATAACCCCAAGATCAAGTGTTACATGCTCTACTGACTGACCCAGCCAGATGTCCCTCACCTTCTTGAATATACTCATAAGCAGAATTGCTGGATCATATGGTGTTCTACTTTAAATTTTTTGAAGGACATTCCATACTGTTTTCCATAGTGGCTGCACCAATTTTCATTCCCACCAACAGAGTACAAGGGTTCCCCTTTCTCTTCAGTCTCACCAACACTTATTTCTTGTCTTTTTAATAATAGCCATTCTAACAGGTGTGGTATGATATCTCATCATGAATTCCCTTGTTAATGGTGATGTCAAGCATCTTTTCATGTGTGTGTTAGCCATCTGTATGTCTTTTTTGGAAAAATGTCTATTCAGTTCCTCTGTCCATTTTTTAACATTTGGATTTTGTTTATTCTGGTTCGGTTTGTTTGTTTTGTTGCTATTGAGTCATATGAGATTTTTAAAAATATTTTAGATATTAATTCCTTACCAGATGTATGTTTTGCAAATATTTTCTCCCATTTGATAGGTTGCCTCTCTGAGAAGGTTCTTTTTTTTTTTTTTTTTTTTGGTATTATTTTTAAGTAATCTCTACATCCAATGTGGGCCTTGAACTCACAATCTTGAGATTAAGAGTCCCATGCTCTACTGACTGAGCCAGCCATGTGCGCCTGGGAAAGTTTTTACTACAAATTCAATTTCTTTTAGAGATATAGAAATATTGGCTTCATGTATTTATTTTTGAGTGAGCTTTGGTATGCTTGCCTTTCAAGGAATTTTTTCATTTTATCTAAATTGTTGAATTTATTGACATAAAGTTGTTCATAGTATTTCCTAATTATCCTTCTAATGTCTGTAGCATCTGTAGTGATGTCTCCTCTGATTCCTGGTTTGGGTAATTTGTGTCTTTTCCTTTTTTCTCAATTAGTCTAGCTGGAGGTTTGTCAATTTTATTGATCTTTTCCCAGAAACAGCTCATGATTTTATTAATCACTATAATTACTTTTTTATTTTTAAATGTTATTGTTTTTTCTTAATCTTTACCATTTCCTTTTTTCTGCTTACTTTAGTCTTAATTTACTTTTCCTTTTTTTAGTTCCTATAGTGGACACAAGACCTTTGATTTTTTAACACTTTTTTTTTCTAATATAAGCATTTAAAGCTATGTATTTCCTTCTAAGAAATACTTTAGCTGTATCCCACAAATTTTGATATATAATTTTTTGAGTTTATATCTTTTTAAAGTTCTCTAAATGTTATTGAATAGAATATCATTTTATGTCTCTTTTTTGCAAAGCATCATGTTTTTAAGATTGTTCCTGTTAATGTTTGTTGAGGACTGAATTGTGTCCCCTAAAAAGATATGTTGAAGTCCTTACCCCTACTACCTGTGAATGTGACCTTAATTAGAAATAGGGTCTTTGTAGATGTAATCAAGCTAATATGAAGTCATAACCAATTAATGATGGAACCTAGTGCAATATAATTCGTTTACTTACAAGAAGAGAAAACAGACACAGACAAAGAGGGAAGACGGTCATATGAAGACAGAAGCAGAGGGGTGCCTGGGTGACTCAGTTGGTTAAGCGTCTGACTCATGATCTCAGCACATGTTTTGATCTCAGGGTTGTGAGTTCAGGCCCTGCATTGGGTTCCATTCTGGGTGTGGAGCCTACTTTAAAAAAATGAAGAAGAAGAAGAAGAAGAAGAAGAAGAAGAAGAAGAAGAAGAAGACGACGACGACAGAGGCAGACATTGGAGTTATGATGTCACAAGTCAAGGAACACTAATACTATCAGAAGCTGAGTGAGGCAAAGAAGGATCCTGTCCTCTAGAGTCTTTGGAGAAAGTGTGGCCCTGCTAACACCTTTGTTTTGGATTTCTTGCCTCCTGACTGTCAGAGAATAAATCTCTGTTGTTTTAAGCCATTCTGTTTGTGGTAATTTATTATGGTGGCTCTAGGAAACTAATACACTGTTATTTCTAATTCATTGTGTCTACCTGCCATAGAATTTTCCATAGTGTAACCTGTACTACATTTCACCCATTTACTTTCCCCACCATGGACATCCAGGTTTCTTCCAACTCTCCATTACCACAAATAATACTATAGTGAATGTATTCATACATGTCCCTATATACACCTGTGTGGGAATTTCTTTGGAGTATACACACAGGAGTGGAATTGTTGGGTCATAGACATGTGTTTTATTTGCCTAAGCAATGACAGATTGTGATCTAAAATAGATGCAGTGCAGGAGAGGTTTCCTAAAGACTAATTGACTAGCTTGAGTCACATAACCATTATTACGGTCTGATTAGCACGATACCTTACCAAGTGCTAGGTAGACAAAACAGTAATCACTATAGAAGTGATAAGATGGGGCGCCTGGGTGGCTCAGTTGGTTAAGTGGCTGACTCTTGATTTTGGCTCAGGTTATGATCTCAGCGTCCTGGAATCTGGCCCCATGAAGGGATCTAGGCTCCATGCTCTATGCTCAGTGGGGAGACTGCTTGAGGATTCTCTCTCTCTTCCTCTGCCCCTCCCCCTGCTCACACACACTCTCTCTCTCTAAAATAAATAAATAAATCTTTTAAAAAGTGATAAGATAAATATACCCGTTAATTAGAATTTAACAAAGTTAAAAGTTCTTAAGACTTCAGATGTAAGAACAATTGCACCCTATTGGGGGAACCAGATAATTTCTCAGGACAGAAAAGACATTTCCTTTTTTTTCTGGAAGATTTTATTTATTTATTAGAGAGAGACAGAGAGAGCAAGCACAGGTGTGGGAGAGGGGCAGAGGGAGAAGGAGAAGCAGATTCCCCACTGAGCAGAGATCCTGATGCAGGGCTAGATCCCAGGACCCCGGGATCAGGACCTGAGCCAAAGGGAGGTGCTCAACTGACTGAGCCAGCCAGGCACCCCCAGAAATGACATTTTCAACAGACTAAGTATGGGTAAGAGTTAGACACGTAAGAAATTACATGTGTAGTGACTTTTAAATAGAGAAAAAAGCATAATAAAAATTCAAGGGCAGAAAATAAGGATTGTGTCCAAATTGGACAAATGTGCCAAATTTCTCTGGACCATTGGACATAAAGAAAAGTTCAGTGTGTTCTGGCTCTCTGAAAAGGGATTTGCAGAGGACAAATTGCCCAATGGCAATTACCCCAACCCTTCATCTTTGCTAACAGAACCCTGATTTGGGATGGCAATGGATCTTGATTGATCTAAGTCTGGGGTGGCAATTCAGTTCCCCTTTGCCCGATACTCACTTTCCTAGACTCCCTTGAATAAGAAGTAGCCACTTGACTCAGTTCTGGCCAACAGAATGCAAGTGATTTTGCATTTGGGTCCTTCTCTGTCCATTCACTTCTATTGGGCATCTTGTGTCCAGATGGGAAAGGGCAAAAAATTGCAGATGCAAACCCAGAGACCTGACATCATCAGAACCAGGTTCAGCTTCATGGGACCAGTCACACGGACCTCAGCACTTAGGGCAAACTTACACTTGGTTTAGCGCTCTGCTGTCACTGTCCTAAAATTAGGAATAATTTTTAAGAAGGGACTTTGCATTACCGTTTTACATTGGGCCTCTTAAATTATGTAGCAAGTTCCGATTAGAATGGCAATATAAATTCTGCAATCTCCTGTTTCCAAACTTCTTGCTAACAATAAGTATTCTTCAGGATGGGCACACTGTTTTGGGGTTTTCTGTCACCTGTAGCTGAACGCATTCTAATGCAATATATAAACTTGAGACAAGATTCACCTATAAAAATGTTTCCCGTAAAGTCACTGGATTCTCTGGGGTGCCTGGCTGGTAGAGCACGCCACTCTTGATCTTCGGGTTGTGAGTTTGAGCACCATGTTGGGGGTAGCGTTTACTTAAAAATGTTTTTGTTTTTCTTTACTGCTCCACGCCCCCCATTTTTTTTAAAAGAAAAGAAATCTCTGGATTCTCACCTCAGATAGATAAAGACTGAAATTATGTAAAGAGCATGAATTTTGGATTCAGGCAGCTCTACAACTGGAGCATTTTGCTCTAAGCCTCTGAGCATCAGTTTCCTTTCTCTTGAAATGGGAATAATTAACTCTAATCAAATTTGCAGGATTAAATGAGTTATCGTATAAAGCATGCAGCTTAATATCTGATATTTAATAGATGTTCTAGAAATGTTTGTTGCATTCGTTCTCAATTCTACTCCTTACAGTAAGCCCACCTGATAAAAGGAGAGAAGCATAAGAATTCTACGCAGACTAAAGTCCTTGCTTGGGCAATTACCTTCAGAACTCAGCAAATAATAATAATAATAATAAAACATTTCAGAGGTTAACAAATAGATAACATTGTTTAAATTGAAGAATTAAAAGACTGTAACGAATGAAATACAATTTTTACTTATTAAGAATTATCATTTTGGTATAGACATTGGCAAATATGGGCTTTATCTACATTCGTTTTCTGCTGTTATAAATAGTATTTGTTTGGAGAAGGATCCCTCATTAATTTGCTCATGAATCCTGTTTTGGGCAGCGCTTGGCAAGGCAGCTTCAACTCTGCTCTTCGTGCATCAGCTGGGGTGGCTTCACGGCGGGGGTGGGGGGGGCTGTAGGAATGCTTTTCAAAATGGCCCATCCACAGGGCTGGCAGGTAAGTGCTGATGCTCAGCTCAGATTTCTGCTGTAGACAGGGCCGTGGGCCTGGGTTCTTCTCCATATGGGTCTTTCCGCAGACTGCTGGGGATTTCTCACAGCCTACGGCTGGACTGTAAGAGCAAGCATTCCACACCAGCAGAAAGATGTATTGCTTTTTATGACCTAGCTTTAGAGCTCACATAACATCCACCTGAAAACCGTAGGCACAGCCAGATCCAAGGCAAGAAAATCGAGGCACACCTCTCCAGGAGAGGGTGGCAAAGTCACAGTGTAAGAAGAACATGAGACTACTCCATTTTTGGCAAATACTGTCTGCCACAGAATACTAACACTTTGGGCCAGGACATGAAGTGGTTGGTTAGGCTGAAATTGAAAGGCCCTGGGCAGTGTGGAATTGATGCGGTCATTCAGAAGTCCTTTTATTTTACATAAAATGGAGGTGGGTGCGGTGCTTCAGTGATAGGATCGAGTCTGGCTTCTGGAGACCGGGTGGCATTTTCCTCAAACATCACGTATGTGGGTATTAGTAACTTGGCCAGGTTCCAAATCTAGTAATAACATTCTGTTTCTTTGAATTCTCCATGATCCCCAGGGGATGGAGTATTCTTTTTGTTTCCTGTCCTTGCCTATTGTATGACGGCAGCTGGACTGCTTACCAAGGCACTGCCACTCTCTTCACCAAAGAAAGATGTCCTTAGGCCTATTCTGAAAGAAATTCTGAAGAAACAAAAATGTTAACATTAAGTATTTACTCAACAGTTTCCTGAGTGTTCAATATGCAGTATCTCATTTAATTGTCAAAACTTCTCTAAGAACTAGGCACTGTTATCATTGCTATTTCATAGTTACAGGAAGCGCATTTTAGAGAGGTGAGGTAATTGGCAAGGTTAGGGAGTATCAGAATAGGAGCTCTTTACTATACTATTATATTTAAATATATACTTTGGGGTACCTCGTGGCTCAGTCGGTTAAGCATCTGCCTTCAGCTCGGGTCATGATTCCAGGGCCCTGGGATTGAGCCCCACATCAGGCTCCCTGCTTCGTGGGGAGTTTGCTTCTCCCTCTCCCTCTGCCTGTTGCTCCCCCTGCTTGTACTCTCTCTCTTGCTCTCTCTCCTTCGGACAAATAAATAAATAAAAACTTAAAATATATTAAAAAAAAAAAAAGAAATGATCAAGAAGATACCTTGATGACCCTGCAAGGAGCAGTTCGGTGGAAGCCTGAGTAGAATCGAGAGAATGGGAAATGAGGAAGTAGAAATGGCCCCGAGAGGCCACACTCTCAAGAAGGGTCATGAAAGTGGTCAGAGAAATGGGTGTAGATGGAGGGAAATGTGGAGTCAAGGAAGACATTATTTAAGACAGTTACTTAAGCATGTTTGTCTGGACTTATTCTTTCTGGCTTTAAGGAGCATGAATGAGATTGGAACAAAAATAGAGGAGCACATTTTTTTTTTGGTAAGAAAAGATTTCATTTATTTAGTTTAAATTGTCATATGCTTCCATGTGAAATGTGTGGGTGCTTTCTGTTCTGCAGCGAGTGCTGTATAAAATACCATTCCAAATATTTTACCAGCTAAGGGCTCCTACAGTGTATGGTGTATAGTAATGGTTAATATTCCTCATTCATTCTTTGATTCATCTTTCATAACTAAATATTTATTAAGATACTTCTTTGTGAAAGGCACTAATCTGGGCACTGAGGATAGCTTGTATTCTAGGAAGGCATAAAAAAAATTAAAAATATGCTATTAAAAAAATATGAGGCAGAAGCTAGAGAGTGATGACAGAAATGGTACTATTTTATTTATTTATTTTTTTAAAGATTTTCTTTTTTAAGTAATGTCTATACCCATGTGGGGCTTGAACCCACAACCTTGAGATCAAGAGTCACACACTCCGCTAACTGAGCCAGTCAGGCACCCTGAAATGGTACTATTTTAGATGGAGTGATTCCTTGGGAAAGGCATCTGAGAAGGTGACATTTGCAAAGAACTGAATGAAATGAGTGAGAGGGTATAGGGAAAATGAAACTCTTCCTCCTGTTGTGTGTCTCCTTTCTTTTCGTAATAGTGTCACACTTAACACTTCGGATAACAGATGTGTGGGTACACAGTTCGCTGGGTGATCTACAATGCAAATCATTTCTGACACTCACCTGAGTTAGGCAGCCTCCACAGGTTAAGGGCTCAGTCCCGCCAGACTGTCCCTCATTTTAAACTCCTATTGCAATAGGAGGTTCCCAGGTTACCCACCATTTTTGCCCAGGTGGGCTACAAAAGCAGAGTGTCCCATTACCACCCCTCTTTGGATTAAATCACTTTCTAGAATAGCTCAACAGAAGTCAGGCAAACACATTCACCACTTTATTAAATAATAAAGAATATGATAAAGGATACTGATGAACAGTTAGATGAACAGTTACATACGAAGAGGTTTGGAAGGGTCCTGAGCACAGGAGCTTATGTCCTCATGAACTTGGGATGCGCCACCATCCCAACACATGGATGTGTTCACCAACTCAGATGCTCTCCAAACCCCACTTTTGATCTTTTTATGGAGGCCTCCTCAAGTAGGTATGATGGATTGGTAACTCAACCTCTAGTCCCTTTCCCCTTCCCAGGGAATGAGGGGTGGAATGAAAGATCTTTCTGGTGACCAGCCCCCATCCCGAAGCTATTCAGAAGCCCAACAAGAGTTACTTAAAACAAAAGACACTCCAGAGGAGCCTGGCTGGCTCAGTTGGAAGAGCATGGGACTGTTGATCTCAGGGTTGTAAGTTTGAGTCCCACGTTGGGTGTAGAGATTACTTAAAACTAAAACCTTAAAAAAAAAAAAAAAGACACTCCTACTACTCAAGAAATACCATGTTTTCTATATCTCTGTGTCAGGAACTCAGAGTCAAAGACCAGATATCAGAACAAAAGATACTGCTAGCACTCATCACTTAGGAAAATACAAGGGTTTTAGGAGTTCTGTGCTGGGAAGTGAGAACAGAAACCAATATATATTTATGGTTTTTTTCTTTCTTTTTCTTCTCTAACTTTATGCCATTGTACAAGTTTAGGTGTATAACATGACAATTTGATATACATATGTACTGTGAAATGATTACCACCAAAAGGTTGGTTAATATATTCATCATCTCACATACTTATCTTTTGTGTGTATGTGATGAGAACTTTTAAGATGTACTCTCTTAGCAATTTTCAAGTATACAATACAGTATTAACTAGAATCACCTTGCTATATATTACACCTCTAGAACGTATTCATCTTATAACTAGAAGTTTGTACCCTTGGACCACCCTCAGCTATCCTTTCCCCTATACCCCCTGCCACCAATCTACACTGTTTCCAAGAGTTTAGTTTGTTGGGTTTTTTTCCCCCAATTCCCCATATAAATCAGATGATAGAGTATTTGTCTTTCTCTGTCAGACTTATTTCATGTAGCATAATGACCTCAAGGTCCATCTGTGTTGTCACAAATTGCAGGATTTCCTTCTTTTTTGTGGCTATTAATGGACTATTAATGGACTATTATTCCATTAATGGACTATTATTTATACAGTTGACCCTTGAACAGCACGGGTTTGAACTGCACAGTTTCACTTATTTTCATTTGGATTTTTTTTTAAGACTTCAGAGCAAAAGCCAAGAGGCATTTATTTACAACTGCCTCCAATAGGACCAAATTGTAGGTGACTGGCACAGAGGCCAGGCCTGCTGCCCTCTGGGTATTTGGGGAGGCCACAGAGGCTGTCAATGGCCCCTGGTTGATTGCATGTCTTGGCTGTTGTAAATAATGCTGCAACGAGCACAGGAGTGCATATATCTTTTCAAGTTAGTGTCATTGCTTCCTCTTGATAAATACCCAGAAAAGAAATTGTTGGATCATATGGTAGTTCTATTTATTCCTCGTAAGAAGGAAAGCTATTGAAGGATTTTGAGCAGAAGAGCGACGTTACCTACATAAGTTTTGAAAGGATCTTACTAGCTGCTGTGTTCAAACCAAAAGGGGCAATGATGTTATACAAGGAAACTACTTAGAAGTCTATTTCAATAATCAGGGTGAGAGATGATAATGACCTAAGCTGGGAATGGAAGAGTTGGACAGAAATATTCCTTCTGAAGGTATAACTCAAAGATTGGCTGACGAATTGGATACAGGCTGGGAGCCAAAGAGGAGTCAAGAATTTTTCTTTAGCTTTATAAAATTTTCAGAGTGACTTTTGTTTTATTTCTTATTTATTTTTAAATCTTATTTATTTATTTGACAAAGAGAGAGACAGCGAGAGAGGGATCACAAGCAGGGGCAGAGGGAGAGGGAGAAGCAGGCTTCCCACTGAGCAGGGAGCCCGATGCAAGGTTTAATACTTGGACACTGGGATCATGACCTGAGCCAAAGGCAGACTCTTTTTTTTTTTTTTTTTTTTTAGAGATTTTTATTTATGTATTCGACAGAGATAGAGACAGTCAGTGAGAGAGGGAACACAAGCAGGGGGAGTGGGAGAGGAAGAAGCAGGCTCATAGCGGAGGAGCCTGATGTGGGGCTCGATCCCATAACGCCGGGATCACGCCCTGAGCCGAAGGCAGACGCTTAACCGCTGTGCCACCCAGGCGTCCCCAAAGGCAGACTTTTAACCGACTGAGCCACCGAGGCACCCCAGAGTGACTTTTATTTTAATCATAAATATTACTCTTACCTGTTAGTGGGTTATTCAGCTATTAGAATTCAAGCAATGTAGTCAAACTTATTACATATCTATTAGCACAACCCAAGTCACTTGGATGAGCTCCTGAAATGTTTGCATTTACTGTTTATAAAGCCAAAGAGTTGGGGCACCTGGGTGGCTCAGCCAGTCAAGTGCCCGACTCTTGGTTTTGGTTCAGGTTGTGATCTCACAGGTCACAAGTTAGAGCCCCTGCATTGGGCTCGGTGCTCAGCAGGGAGTCTGCTTGAAGATTCTCTCTCTCTGCCTCTCCCTCCACTCGTGTGTGTGCACACGTGGGCACTCTAGCTCTCTCAAATAAATAAATAAATCTTTAAAAAAGCCAAAGGGTTTTTTTCATTAATAAGCACAAGGATTCACGAAGGAATATGCTATCTGTTCTACAAAATGTACTGAGTTATTGCCCTTTGAGAGAAATGTCCAAATCAGTCTAAATAAAGTTGTTAAACGAAATGTATTTTTTTATTAAATTAATTTTCCTATTGTTGCTATGTTAAGTTGAATTCTTTGGGGGCAAAACCAGATTTTCCCAGGTTTTCCATTTTTTCTTACAAATAATTCCCGAAAGGATTAAATATAGCTGCTTTGAAAAGTTGAATTTGAGCAAATTCTGAGTGAAAGTTTCTGATCACTCTCTTTTTCAAAGATATAAGCACATTAGGGGTGCCTGACTGGCTCAGTCGGTAGAGCACGCAGCTCTTGATGTTGGGGTCGTGAGTTCAAGCCCCATGTTGGGCTACTTAAAAAAAAAGTAGAGCCTACTTAAAAAAAAGAAAAAAAATACTAGCACATTATAGCACATTGTAAGCTACATAGGTTACTGGTTTTTACCTATATGCCCCAATATTTAAATATTTGATATTTTGGATAGACATCCTCAGAAAATGTTATCATACACACCTTTGCTTTCTTTACAGAAGATTGGTACACATAATTTAACATTTTCTTGATGTCTCAGGACTTGCATTAACACCTATCATTAGTATGTGTTGTTATATATTATGGTTATGCTGTGTTCAAGGTCTCTTGACACATATAGGTTAGTCCTTTTGCTTCCTGATCACATTGTTCTTCTGGCAGAGATTACTAGTTGCCTACCAAATCTATTTTCTCCTTTCTCATGAACAGAATTCCAAATTTTAGCCACTCAGATAAAACACTTTCTTAACTTTCCTTATATCTAGATCTGAAGAGGCAACTAATTCCCTGCCAATAAGATGTAAGTAGGAGTGTTATATGGAATTTCTGGAAAGCTCCCTAATATGGAAGGATGTGTTCTTCTCTTCTTCTATCTTTTTGTTATTGGATATGATAATGGAAGGATTAATGTCTATCTTGGACCCGGAGGGGATCTTGAGACTAGAAACCACGAGCTAAAGATGGCAAAGTGGAAAAATGGGAGTCTTGGGTCCCTCAGTGAGCATTGAGAAATGTCTTCTCATATATCCCACCTACACTTCCAGGGATATAATCTTAATTTGGTTTTTGTCTCCAAAGTCACATTCCTTTTGGTGGTGGTTTATTCTCTCATTTTGCTGATTAGTGTGGGCATTGGATTCTTTTTTTTTTTTTTTAAGATTTTATTTATTTGGCAGAGAGAGAGAGCACAAGCAGGGGAGAGAGAGAGGGAGAAGCAGACTCCCTGCTGAGCAAGGAGCCCGATGTGGGGACTGATCCCAGGCCCCTGGGATCATGACCTGAGTGAAAGGCAGATGCTTAACCAACCGTGCCACCCAGGCGCCCGGGCATTGGATTCTTATGTAGCACAATCGAATACAGTCGGGAAGCTATCCATAGATTAAAATAAAAAGCAAGGTATTTGTAACTAAAAATGAAGGAACATTTCTTTTAACCAAAATTCTTCTTGAAATTCTTAAAGTTCGAAAGGTTGGCCTATTAGGAATGGTGGTTGACAAAGATAATTAGCTGTTAGGTTAAAATGACAACTGGAGGGGCGGGATTGATCTCGGGTTTGTAAGTTTAAACCCCACGCTGGGTGTAGAGATTACTAAAAAAAATAAGATCTTTTTAAAAAAATGACAAAGAACAGCAACAAAGTAGGAACTGCGAAACATTGATTTAGAAAGGCAGTTGGGAGTGGGCATTAGGAGGAAGTGATTGCAAATGGTAATTTAGAATAACATTTGGGAGTAGGTGGCTCATGAGACAAGATGGTATCTGAAAAAAGTGAACTAGCAACTAAATTATCTTGGATAGGGTATCATAGCAATTTTAATGTTATATTAACTCCTTTTCTCATCAATAATCAAAGCCAGGCATATCACTTGCTGAGACTTTGGAACACTCATATATATGTGGCTGTATACAACTACTCCCATTCTATGAAAATATAATTGTATGAAGTTACTCAAGCAGAGACGTATAATCCATACATATACATTCATAAATTACAAGGTGCAGAAGACATTGTGGGGAGGGGCACGGTACTTTCTTTTTAAGGCATAATCATGAAGGCAGATAAACTGCCTCTCCCTCTAGTGTGAGATTCTGTAACTAAGATAAAGGCTAATAGGGGCGCCTGGGTGGCACAGTGGTTGGGCGTCTGCCTTTGGCTCGGGGCGTGATCCCGGCGTTGTGGGATTGAGCCCCACATCGGCTCCTCCGCTGGGAGCCTGCTTCTTCATCTCCCACTCCCCCTGCTTGTGTTCCCTCTCTCGCTGGCTGTCTCTATCTCTGTCAAATAAATAAATAAAATCTTTAAAAAAAAAAAAGGTAAAGGCTAATAAGCAGGAGTTAGAATCCTGCACTTGGGGGCCAGTATGACACTTAGTGGAGGAAAATAGGAAGCAGTGTTTAGAATAGGTTATTAAGTTCACCTTTAATTATAGCTAGCCAAGGATAGGTCAGAGCCACAAAGGTGATTAAACCTGAGAAAGCTTGTGGATGAGATTTTAATTTTTTTAAAGTATTATTTTTATTTATATTATATTTATTTATTTAAACATACTATTGATGGTTGTAAATAAATACGGAGGAGCACCTGGCTGGCTCAGTCAATAGAGCATGCGATTCTTGATCTCGGAGTTGCAGGTTCACGCCTCACATTGGGTGTAGCGATTACTAAAAAAAAATAAATAAACTTTAAAAAAATATGGAGGGGTGCCTGGGTGGCTCAGTTGGTTAAGTGACTGCCTTTGGCTTGGGTCATGATCCTGGAGTTCTGGAATCAAGTGCCGCATCCAGCTCCCTGCTCGGCAAGGAATCTGTTTCTTCCTCTGACCCTCCCCCCTCTCACGCTCTCTCTCTTTTTCTCATTCTCTCTCTCTTAAATAAATAAATAAAATCTTTAAAAATAAATAAATAAATAAATACATACATACATACATACATATGGACAAATAATCAAATCTGCTAGTCTTTCCTTTAAAGTTTGTGGAAAAGTTTCAAAGTATAATGCCTAGCAGGAGCATCTTATAACTAGTACCCTCTACCTAATTGTATTAATTATTTTGGAAAGCAATTTGATAACTTCTATTAAAAGCCAAAATTTTTTTTCAATAGTCTCATTTTGGAAATATATACAAAGGAATTAATCATAAAATATGGAAGTAATATGTATAAAACTTGGTACACACAAAGCTTGAAACAACCCAAATGTCCAGTATTATTTGCTCATTCATTTATTCATTAAGCAATTTTTTTCTAAGTACCACCTATGTTCCAAGCACAGGGGTGAAACAGGGAATAAAAGAAAGTTCCTTCCCTCACAGAACTTACATTTCAGAGGAGGAGATAGGATATAAACAAACAAGGTGCATGATCTCAGGGTCCTGGGATCCAGCCCTGCATCAGGCTCCCTGCTCAGTGGGAGGTCTGCTTCTCCCTCTCCCTCTGCTGCTCCTGGTCTCTCTCTCTCTCAAATAAATATATAAAATAAAAATCTTAAAAAATGAAAATTAACAAACAAGCATAATACATATACTATATATATAGTATGTCAGATCGAGAAAAATGAAACAGTAAGGGGGATAGGGAGTACATAGAAAGATGGCTGTTCTTTATTCATTGTTTTTTTTATTGCCCCTGAGGTTAGAGAGCTGCTGTTCTGTACAGGGAGTCAGATAGGCTTCAGGGGTAGTGACATCTGAGACCTGAAGGAAGTGAGGAAACAAGGCTTGAAGCTATCTGGCAGAAGACGTGTCCATCAGAAGAAGCAAGTCTTGAGGCAACAGCATGCTTGGCATTGTCAAGAAATAGCGAGGAACTCAGTGTGACTGGAGCAGAATGAACTAGTAGGAGAGTAGCAGATTAACTTCAAAGACTCAGAGAATACCAAATCTTGTAGGAATTATAGGCCATTGTAAGAATTTGCATTTTACTGTGAGTAAGATTGGAAGTCATTGGAGTATTCTGAGCACAAAAGTGATAAAATGGGATCTAGCTTTAAAAAGGATGGTAGGGAGGGTGAGAGAAAGCACAGAGACCAGTTAGGCAACTATTGAAATAATCCAGATGAGAAACCACAGCGGGTTGGGTCACGGTGGTAATAATGGAGTGATGAATGTGGTTGGATTCTGGACATCTGAAAGTAGACTGAATGTGAGGGATAAGAGAGAGGAATTAAGGAGGATTCAGTCTTCGGGCGGAGTAGCTGGAAGGATGGAGTTGCCTCTATTCACACCTTTGGTGTTCTCATTTTGGCTCAGTGTTATATGCTGTGACGGATTAAAGTTCATCTGGCAGCTGAACACCATGCAGTGAGTGACCTCAGGTGATGCCATGTGAAAGAGAATACTTGCCTAGCTGAGACAGGCTCAAATTTCCAATCTACAAAATTGTGAGCTAAAAAAAAAAGAAGAAGAATTTGTTTCAGACACTAAATTTTAGGTTAATTTTAGGTTAATCTCTCTTGTTGCAGTAGATAACCAGAACAAAGAACCATCTCTTTGCCCGAACCAAATTGCCCGAACCTCTCATCTGAATTTGACATTCATATTCAATTGCATATCCGACATTTCCACTTGGATTTATTGGGTTGTCTTATTTTGGGTTCTACCGGAAGCAGACTCCGAGACAAGGATTCAAGTACAAGTAGCTTACCTGGGAGGTGATCTCAAGAAACACCAGCAGAGTAATGGGGAAGTGAGACAGAGAAAGAAAGCAGACAATAATGGGTGTGTTATTAAGCCAGGTATCACTGAAGAAAACTGCTCCGTACTGTTGGGAAGCTTGGAGAATTCATGTCAAACCTGTATCTCGCAGTTTTCACACTCCGACGGCAAGGGAGCTGGAACACTTACATGCTAACTTGTAAGAGTCATTGGTTGAGGCGGCTCCTGGGGAAGCTAATTCCCCACGGGTCTGCTTTAGGCAAAGTTTTAGGAAAAAAGCCCTCAGGTGAAGAAATGAAAACCGTGGGGGTGGGGAGCACATTAAAGTGGGAAAGTTGAGGAAATATGAGCAGGACTCTGACAGCATTTGCTAGGACATTAACATTTTAATGATTCCAGAACAATTGTTTGTTGTTTTGTTGTTGTTTTTGTTGTTGTTGTTGTTTAAAGATTATATTTTTAGGTAATCTTTACACCCAATGTGGGGCTCAAACTTACAACCCTGAGATCAAGAGTTGCATGCTCCACTGGCTGAGTCAGCCAGGTGTCCCTCCAGAACAATTGTTTTGTAGAATGTTCTATACACTGGCTACTGGGAGATAGTTTTCCATGGTCTCACATTTCTTCTTGACTTGTGAGCAGAAGCGCAACTGTACTTTTGCCCTGGATTACCTTTCCAAAGATATTTGGATAGTTAACACCCTTGGAAGCTAAAGTTTATTATTACCCAATGCAATAAAGGTAACAGCTCTCTAAAGCAAAAGCAAATTTTATAAAAAATTTGGGCTCCCTAAGCTTAGGATTCCTGTCTGGTAACTCAACGCACATTATGTGCAGGTATCACCTAGCTCTTGTATCAACCTGTGGGAACTGGGGCTTAGGAAACCGGCACAAGAAAGTAATGACTCTGTGATTGCTGTTATTGCTACCCAACAGTATAAAGCACTATTTCTCATAATAACTTCAATATATTCACTTGTTTGCTCTATCCTACAACAAAGACAAAATTGTTCCAGAATTACTAATCCATTGATGCCACCAACAACAAACCCAAGCAACTTTCAAAATTTCTTTGTAGTTATTAGACTATGTATTATTAAGCATGTATAGCCAGAATGCTATGTTCAAAAATAAATGAAATTTTTGTCAATGTGGTTATGTATCAATTTGATATGATCAAGTTCATTTGTTTCATTGTTTTTTATTTAATCTCCTAAAAATACATAAACCATTTATGTGATTAAACTTTACCAAAAAAATTTTAAACTTTACAAAAAGGTATGCTTGGAGAAATCTCATTAGTATTCCTATCCATTCCATTCATTCCCTAGAGGTGACTGTTATGGACTGAATTGTGTTCCCCCAAAATTCATGTGTTGCAGACCTAACCTCCAATGTTACTGCTTTTGGAGATAGGGCTTTTAAAGAGGTAATAAAAGATGAATGAGAGTATAAGGGTGAGGCCTTTATCAGATAAGACTGGTGTTCTTACAAGAAGAAAATGAGACATCAGAGCACCCTCTCTCTTCCTATGCACATGCAGAGAGAAAAGGCCACGTAAGGACACAGCAAGGAGGCAGCCATTTGCAAGCCAGGAAGAGATGCCACCAGAGTTGATGTATCAACAGAAACCAAATTTTTTGGCACCTCGATCTTGAACTTTTAACCCCCAGGACTGTGAGAAAATACATTTCTGTTGTTTATGCCACCCAGGCTGTGGTATTTTGTGGTAGCCCCAATAGATTTATACAGTAGCTATTAATCAGGATTTGATTTATTCTTCTTTGTTTCTCTTTTTTTAGAGATGGGGGAGGGGCAGAGGGAGAGAGTGGGGAGAGAGAGAGAGAGAGAGAGAGAGACTCTTAAGCAGCTCCACACCCAGCACAGAGCCCAAGGTGGGGCTCTATCTCACAACCTCGAGATCACGATCTGAGCTGAAATCAAGAGTTGGATGCTGAACTGACGGAGCCACTCAGGCGCCCCTCTTCTTCGCTTTTTTTTTTTTTTTGAGAAAATAAGCAAATATTTCCATTTTCTTATACAAAAAGTAGCATATTATATACCCTTTTGCACTTAACAATATACCCATAAATCACTCTATATCAGTCTGTAGAAATCTTCATTCTTTTTTACAATTCCGTTTCTTTATTATATGTAGTAAGCATAGTTTATCCAACTACATTTGCAATATTTTACTACTACAAAAATGCCTGAATGAATTACTATATGTATATAAAATTCAATCTTTGTGGAGGTGCCTGTTTAGGGTAAATACCTAGGAAATGGATAGCTGAGTCAAAGGGTACATGCAGATGAATTGTTGTTAGATAACACCTAATAATCCTTTAGAGGGGTTGCACTATTCTATATTCTTTCTGGCAATGTATGAGAGTGACTTTTCTCTCACTGCCTCACCAACAGTGTGCTGTCAAACTTTTGAATTTTTGCCAATCTGATAATGACAGATGATATTTCATTGTACTTTTAATTTACATTTTTTAAATCGTAAGTGAAGTTGAATGTTTTGTCATATTTTTATGGGTCATTTGTATATCTTTTTCTCTGGTTATCTTTTTAATATTATATTATCTAAAAAAGGAAAAATATTACATTTCCTAACCAAGGTATAGCATATGCTTGATTTTTGTATGTTTATTTTGTATCTAGAAACATTACTAAATTACTTTATTAGGTCTAGTGGTTAGTCTATCAGTTCTTTTGTGTAAAAAACTCTAAAGGTGGGGCGCCTGGGTGGCACAGCGGTTGGGCATCTGCCTTCGGCTCAGGGCATGATCCCGGCGTTATGGGATCGAGCCCCACGTCAGGCTCCTCCGCAATGAGCCTGCTTCTTCCTCTCCCACTCCTCCTGCTTGTGTTCCCTCTCTCGCTGGCTGTCTCTATCTCTGTCTAATAAATAAATAAAAAATCTTTAAAAAAAATTAAAAAAAAACTCTGAAGGTGACAATCATATCATTTATGAATGATAATATTTTTGTCTCTTCCTCTTTGATCCTTATAAAATTTCTGTTCTTATGTTAGTATGCTAGTTAGGACAATTATATAATGTTGAATGGAAGAGACAATAGTGGCTTTGCCTTACTCCTGATTTTAAAGAGAATAATTTTAATGTTTTTCCAATAAAGGTAATGTTTGCTGTAAGCATTTTTATTTATTTTTAAATTATTATTATTCTTTACTATCAGCATTTTTAAGAACAGTTGTTTTTTTCTTCCTAAGTGGAGCCCAACATGGGGCTTGAACTCACGACCCTGAGATTATGACCTGAGCTGATAACAAGAGTCGGATGCTTAACTGATTGAGCTGTCCAAGCGCCCCCAAAATTGTTTCCTATTAGATTAAATTTCTCTTCCATAATTGTTTTGCTAAGAGGTGTTTTTGTTTTGTTTTTGTTTTTGTTTTTGACTGGTCAAGGTTTGATACTGTCCAGTGAAATTCTCTTGGCCTCAGAAAGCTGCTACTTCCCTTGGTTGTGGTCCCCTCTGAATAGGTGAATTCCTCTGCTGAAACTTGCATACCCTAAGGAGACAGTGTCACTAACAGCCAGGGAAGTCAAAGGTCCTAATCTATCCAGGGACAAGGTGAACAGGCAGGCTCCAGTGTGTTGTTTCCTAAATGTCACTTTGCAGTCATGTGATAAAGTAGCAATTACAGGCATGGAGGCCAGTGCTCTTGGTAGAAAGACACAGGATGCAACAGTCTGGAAACGCCCCTTATAGTCTCATATTCTGTTCCGTGTCTGCCTTAGGTTCCACAATGTGGCTTCACAGCCTTCTCCTCCAAAGCTGTTGCTCTAGGAGACACACTTGTGTCTGCCCTCACTGACCTCACGGTAAGTCTGATTCAGCTGCTTTGCAGGAAATGTATGAGGTACCTGCAGCCCTCGACTGTTCCATACTCTGGACGGTTTTAATCTTCCGAAGTCTGTAGTGTATATGGTTCTTGGGGGACCCAGCACAGGTAAGTGACTGGGTTCCTAGAGACGGAGGCTCTCTCTGTACACTGGTGCCAACATCCCACAGAAGCAGGGCGGTGTCCCGAGAGCCAGGGTGCAGCTGTGACACGTCTGGACTCACAGCCAATGCAGTGACCGCCAGGGCGTGGCCAGGGAGCTGCAGCCTTGGTTGTGAGGGACCACGCAAGTCCCACATCGTGACCATCCTTTCACGACGGGTGCTGAAGAACTGGCTGGATTTGTGAGTACAGGCTGCCTTCGTCCTCTGAACCTTTCACCACATTTCCAGTTTTCCAATTAGAGGCCACGACTGTCTCGTCTTTTCCTCTGGAGACATGGTCCGAGTTCAGAGCAGAAACAACAGAGACCGTGTCCACAGGGGCCGGGCCAGACGCCTGACAAGCTGTAGTTTGAATTCTCTCTTCCATAATTCCATTGGGCCTGCTGTATTGAGAAGTGCCGTGCTTGAGTTTGCTTTGCAGTTTCCCCATCGCTGCACAAAATTTACACAAAACCTCCTGAAAAAGAGCTCGTTTCAGATGGCTCCTGAGCAGCAGCCTCCCTGCGGCTGTGGGAAGTTGTGTCCCCCGCGGACCAACAGGGTTTTCTTGGGGTGTCTGGCTGGCTCATTTGGTAGAGCGTGCGACTCTCGATCTCAGGATTGTGAGTCTGGGTGTAGGGATTACTTAAAAATAACAAAATCTTTTTAAAAAATAGGATTTCCTTGGTGAGCTGCTGTATTCAATGCCTTGTAATGTTTATCCTTTGGAAAACAGTTCAGGCAGACACTTGCTCATTTCTGTGATTGCAGCAGGCTGGCCAGGCTCGGAGCTGAGGCCAGTGGGCACAGAGCGGAGGGTGCCCACCGCTACCACACTCCACACCTCCCGTGCCTCTGTCCCGAGCAGTGAGGTGCATCGCTAGGACAGGAGGTGTCTTGCTAGAATTTTTAACATAAATGGGTATTGGATTTTATCAAATATTTTTTGGTGTATCTATGGATATACTTTTTTCCCTTAATACCTTAATGTGGTAAATTGCATTGATTTTCTAGTATTAAATTACGTTTGTACCCCTGGGTAAACCCAACCTGGTTATAATACACTATCTTTTAAATGCAGTGTTGTATTTGGTTTGCTACTTATTCTTTTTGTACCTTTCTTCATGAGTATTATTCTATAATTTAATGTTCATATACTATCCTTGTCTGGCTTTGGTATTAATATTTTATTAACTTCAGTAAATGAGTTGGACTGGGGCATTTTCTAACTCTACTTTTTATAAATTCTCTGGACGTGTTGAAAATAAGTTTAAAATTATTTGTTCCTTAAATATTTTGTGGAACTGATTTGTATAAGCTTCTGGACTTTTTTTTAATGAGAGAGTTTTTACTAATCAAATCTCTTCATACAGAAATACATATATTTCTTTACATATATATTTATAGAAATATATGGTCTTACTATTTCTTCTTCAATCAGTTTTGGAAAGTTATAAATTATGTGTATTTAGATATCTCTACATGTTCACTAATTTCTTTGATCACTATATTCCTGTCTTTCAGAACTTTTTCTAGGATTATTTTTTTTCTGAAGTGTCATTTATAGTTTCCTTTGGTGAAGATCAATTGGTAATAAACCCTGTGCTTTTGTTCAGGTGAAATGTCTTTATTTTGTCCTTGGTCTTATTAAATAGTGTTACTGGGTACATAATTCCAAGATGACAGTTATTTTCCTAAATACTTGAAGATATTATTCTGTCTTCTGGTTTCCCTTTTGTGTTAACAAGTCTGCTGTCAGTTTAATTATTGTGCTTTTGTAAATAAGCTGATTTTTTTTTTTTTGGCCTGATGTTATGGGTTGAATTGTACAACTCAAAAAGATATGTTAAAGCCCTAAGCCCCAGTATCTAAGAATGTGACCTTATTTTGAAATAGGACAATTGCAGATATAATTGGTTAAGATAAGGTCATATTGGAGAAGGGCGGCCCATTAATTCAATATGACTGGTGTCGTTTTAGGAGAGGAAAAGAGACACAGAGACACAGATATATGAAGAGATAACAGATGATGATGGAGGCAGAGATTGAGGTTTTGCAGGTGCAAGCCAAGTGTCTGAGCCCACTGACAAGGATTGATAGCAAATCATTAGAAACAAGGAAGAGGCAAGGAAGGATTTTCCCCTACCAGTTCATGATCCTGCTGCCACCCGGCTTTTGGGCTTGTAGACTCCAGAACTGTGAGACAATAAATTTCTGTTACATTAAGCCACCCACTTTGTGGTACTATGTTACAGCAGCACTTAGGACAATAATGCAACTGATTTGAAGGTATGCTGTAAAAAAAAAAAAAGTATCATCTTTTATGTTGACAGTTTCCCTGGAATTTTCTAGGTTGGATTTTTTACTTAGTCTTCTTGGTGACTTCTGATGTGTGGATCTATGCTTTTATCAATATGGAAAGTCCTCACTCATTATACGGACATAAGCTCGTCTCCATTCTCTCCATTCTCCTTCTGGGACTCTAAGTAGATTTAAATTAGGAAACTGCCTTTTCTATCCTCATGTCCTGAAACCTGTCATAGTTTCATTTCCTTGTGTCTCTGTGCTGCTTTCTAGGTAGAGATGTGTGACAGCGATTGATAGTTGTTGCCCATTAGCCATTTTCTCTTTATTTTAGTAATAGAACTTAATTTTGATGGGTCCATGACCATCCACAATAAAAGCTGTATTTCCAGTTTTTCCTTGAGCAAAGAATGAGCATGTAGTGAGCTTTTGCCATGGGATATAAGCAGAGGTTGTGTGCACAATTTTTAGGAAGTTTTCTTTTTGGCTATTTGTATATCTTCTTTGGAGAAATATCTATTCACATTTTGTGCCTGTTTTTTTAAGTGGGGTTGGCTTTTTATTGTTGAATTTTAAGAATTATTTATATATTCTAGGTATAACATCAGATATACGGTTTGCAAAATTTCTTCCCATTCTGTGCTCTGTCTTTTCACTTTCCTGACAGCGCCTGAGTTGGTCTTCTAGGGCTGGTATAATAAAATACCACAGACTGGTTATGACCTCAGTTAACGTTGATCGCCTTTTAAAAGATCCTGTCTCCAAATACAGCCAAATTGTGGATTAAGGCTTCCGTGTATAAATAGTAGGAGAGCACAGTTCAGTCCAAAACACTTTGCCCTCTGGGTACCCAAAGTTTATATCCTTCTCATGTGCAAAATACATTCACCCCAATTCCGAATTCTTAACCCGTTCCAGAATCAATTCCATATCCAAATCCTCATCTAAATATCATCTAAATCAGGTATGGATGAGACTTGAAATTGATTGATCCTGAGGTAAATTCTTCTTCCAGCTGTGAGCTTGTGACACAGAGAAATTCTGTGCTTCCAGGATACCATGGTGAGGCAGGCATGGATAGACATTCCCATTTTAAAAGAGAGAAATCAGAAAGAAGAAAGAGTGTGGGGTGGACCCAAAGGAAGTCCAAAATTTAGCAAGGCAAATTCCATTAGATTTTTAGGCTCAAGTGTAATATTTTCTGGCTCAATACTTTGCCCTCTGGGGCTACAGGGGTGGCAGCATCATCCTCTTAGTCCCGGGCAGTAGCTTTTCCTGAGGGACTGGTTGGTAGCAGCCTGAGACACTGAAACTGAGGATACAGCCTGGCTCCCTCCCCCCCCCCCCCACACCCGCCACCAAGACCTGTATCCTCCAGGCTCATGGTAGGAGTGACAGTTCTGCTGATCTCTGAATAGCTTTTGGTGCTATTCCTCTCTTTTCTTGAAGGATAATGGGGACTGGCAGCCAGATAGCTCTATTTTTTTATCCTGTAGAATCCCAGAAGTCCAACAGGATTCCTTTATTTTGTTGACTCTGTCCCCATTATTGCAAGCTGGCTGTGTTTCTGCTCCCATCTCTATTCCTGGATACTTATGAGATGGCTGATTAAATCCATGAGTCACAGTGTCAGAAGGAAGAATCTTCTCTACCTTCAAGGTCCTTCTAGTTGGACTAAGAATCAAATTGATATGAGACAGAATAACAAAAGAAAATCAGATGTAAAAGCATACATACAGGGAATCCACACAGATATGGAAATTCCAAAGACAGTCAGGCAATGTGATGCTTATATGAGCTAAAGAGAGGGTATCTGAGTATACAAGGGAGAAAGACCATTAGCAAGAAGGTGAAAGATGTTTAGAAAACCAAGGTTACCTTATTATAACGTAAATAAGTTTCTTAGGTAAAGAGGAATCTCTATTAATAGCTCTCTTCCTGGCACAAACAGGCAGTTGAGGGGGAGGTAAAACGCTTTTTCTGAATCTGTTGGGTTTTAATTGTTTTTAATTCAAAATGATGTTCATGCCAAAGTGGCCCATCTTGGGACAGCCTGCCCTTAGACCCTACAGCACCCATGATCTCTTTATCAAATGATTTTCCAGCCACACCTTTGATGTGCTTTGTAGAATATACCTTTTCTTGTTTTGTAATATGGATAGTAATTGGGTACTGCCCCCAATTCCAACATGTAGGATGGGGGTGGGTTTCCCCACATTACCAAGGAGCAGTTCTCCAGACACCAGCTGGGTATCTTATAATTCAACTCAAATCTGACAGTATCTACCCAGAGATAGTATCAGATCCCATTGGTTAAGGGCTCAGTCACACAAGACTGCTGTCACCCCACTCTCTTTCTTGCTCCTTCATATGTCAGATGCAGGTCTATGTTATTACCTGTGTCCCTGGCCAACTGGCTACAAATTGGAGGTTCCAATGATCCCCTCCAACTCAGGATGCCATTTGCAAGTTCAGAATGTTACCTATACTTCTGACCAGTTGGCTATAAATCAGAGGCTCTCATGACCCCCTCCTTAGGATTGATTAACTTCCTAGAGTGGCTCACAGAACTCAGAGACATATCTTTCTTAGTGGTTCTCTCTTTCTTACTGGTTTATTATAAAAGGATATAACTCAGGAATGGCCAGATGGAAGAGAGGCATTGGGCAAGGGATGGTGAAAGGATGCAGAGCTTCCATGTCCTCTCCAGGTGCATCACTGAACCCATACCTCCACGTGTTCACCATCCCAGAAGCTCTCCAAATCCCATCCTTTTGGGTTCTTGATGGACGCTTGGTTACATAGGCAAGATTGATTAAATCATTGGCCACTGGTAATTGATCCAAACTCCAGCCCCTCTTCCTTCCCAGGATTTGGGGTTGGGGAGGGGACTGGAAGTTCCAAACCTTTATTCCTGTTTGGTGTTCCTGGCAACCAGCCCCCATCCTTAGGAGCTTTCCAAAAGTCATTCATTAACATAAGCCCAGTTGTGGAAAGGGGCTTGTTATAAGACATTTATTTCACCTATGTCACCAAATACCACGACAAAAGATGTTCCCATTGCTCTTATTGCTCAGGAAATTCCAAGGGTTTTGGGAGCTGTGAGCCAGAACATGGACAAATACATTTGAGAAATATATTTTGGTCATCTGAGTGACCAAATATAAATCATAATATCACAGAGAGGCTAAGAATTTTCTGAATCTTCAAGTCCTGGTTCCTTTCTGCTTAACAATTCCTTCGATTTGTTTTACTGCATTTTACTATAAACAGTAAGAAGAAATCGGTCTGCACCTTCAGCACTTTGCTTAGAAATATTCAACTTTATTACTTTTAAATTCTACTTTCCAGGGGCACCTGGGTCGTTCAGTTGGTTAAGCTTTTGCCTTTGGCTCAGGTCATGATGCCAGGGTCCTGGATTGAGCCCTGTGTCGGGCTCCCTGCCCAGCAGGGGATCTGCTTCTCCTTCACCCTCTGACCCTCACCCCACTTATGCTGTCTCTCTGTCAAATAGATAAAAATCTTAAAAAAAAAATTCTACTTTCCATCTCTCTGTCAATAAATAAAATCTTTAAAAAAAATTCTACTTTCCACAAAATACGAGAACACAATTTGGCCAATTTCTTTGCCATTTGATAAAGGTCATCTTTCTTCCAGTTTTTAGCAACATGCTCACTTCTGTCCCAGATCTCACCAGAATCACCTTTGATATCCATTTTTGTACCAACGGTCTCTCTTCTCGAGGCAGAATAAGCTTTTTCTAACATGCACCTCAAAACTCTTGTAGCCTCTAATCATAACCCAATTCCAAAGTTACTTCCACATTTCTTAGGTATTTACTGCATCAACTTCTCACCTCTCAATATCAGAATCTGTATTAGTCTGGTAGGGATATCATAACAAAATATCATGGCTTAAACAACAAAAATTTAATTCTCATAGTTCCGGAGGCTGGGTATCCAAGATCAAGATGTGGGCAGGTTTGGCTGGCTTGCAAATGGCCATCTTCAGGTTGTGTCCTCATGTGGCCTTTTCTCTGGGCATAGTCCGAGAGTCTCTTCCTCTTCATACAAGGACACCAGTCCTATCAGATTAGGGTTCCACTCTTACAACCTCATTTAAATTTAATTACCTTTTTGAAGGTTTGGGAAAGGGTGAGGAACTTTGAAGAAACACAATTCAGTCCAAACCAGTGTATTTGAAGTACAAGAGATAATTTTTTTTTATCGTGGTAAAATATATACAACATAAAAGTTACCATTTTAACCATTTGAAAATGTACAGTTGTATGGCATTAAATGCATTCACATTGATATGCAGTCATCACCACCATCATCTCCAGAACTTCATCTTCCCAAACTGAAGTTTGGGAAGTACTGTAATTCCTAAACACTAACTCCGCATTCTCCCTCCCCCAGGCCCCTGGCAAGCACCCTTTTACTTTCTGACTTTATGAATTCGACTGCTCTAGATATCTCATATAGATGGAATTGTACAATATACAGTCCTTCCGTGATTGGGTTATTTCACTTGGCATCATGTCTCCAAGATTCATTCATGTTGTAACATGTGTCAGGATTTCCTTTCCTTTTAAGGCTGAATAATACAAAGGTTTTCCATTTTGGTGAAGTCCAATTTTCCTCTTTTTTTTTCTTTTGTCACTTGTATGTTTGGTTTCATAGCTAAAAAACTATTGCCTAATCCAAGGTCACACAGATTTACACCTATGTTTTCGCTAACAGTATTATTGTTTTAACATCTATATTTAGGTCTATGGTCCATTTTGGATTAATTTTTGTAAATGTGATGTAGGGGTCCAGTTTCATTCTTTTGCATTTGGATGTACAATCATTACAGCACCCTTCGTTGAAAAGACTATTCTTTTCCCGTTGAATTACCTCGACGTTCTTGTTGAATATTAATTGTCCATCAATGTATGGGTTATTTCTGAACATTTAAGTCCATTTCATGACATATATGTCTATTACTTTTCCAGTACTACACTATCTAGATCACTGTAGCTTTGTAGTCAGTTTTGAAATCAGGAAGAATGAGTGTTTTCCTTTTTTTTTTTTAAGCATTATTTTGGCTATCCTGTGTCCCTTACATTTCCATGTGAGAGACACAGCTTGTCAATTTTTGAAAAAAAATACGGCTGAGAGTTTAATAGGATTGCATAGAATCTTCAGAAAAATAGGGGAGTATTGCCATTATAACACTACTAAGTCTTTTGCTACCATTTCTTGATGATGATTTAGCTTACTTATAAACCTTGTATCTTGTGTTTTCCTACCCTCTCAATATAGATGATGACGGTCCTCCATTAGCTACTTTTCCTACTTCTAACAATACATTTTAATAACCAGAAAAGTTCTGCCAATAATAAACATAATCTCTTGAATGCTTTTACCTTTACTTCTACCTTTCCTCCCTATGTTCCACATCTTAAACTGTCCACTGTATTTTTACCTTTATGTTGTCAGCAATGGTATAATGGTATAAATTCACGAACTATCTTTAATGATAGCAAGATTATTTATAATTTATTAATATGTTGGATCTAAAAGCTGAACACCAGAAAACAGCATTTTCTAAGTCTTCTTTCATGTAATTATTCAGTTGAATTCTCTCTTCTTCAGATTTCTCTCCCAGAGCTCCTATCTTTCCGTTCCAATCTAGCCTAGAGCTCTTGGGACTTCCCTGAATTAGATCTTCCCTGTCCTCCTGAATTAGATCTAGTGATCCTTGACTATGATATTGTCAAATACCCTATTTTCTATCTCATTTTGCGTGACCACATCTTCGAGTAACTCTATTTAAAAAAGGGTATCTGAGGGGTGCCTGTGTGGCCCAGTCGGTTAAGCATCTTCCTTAGGCTCAGAACATGATCTCAGTCAGCGTCCTGGGATTGAGGCCCACATTGGGCTCCCTGCTCAGTGGGGAGCCTGCTTCTCCCTATCCCTCTGCTGCTCCCCCTGCTTGTGCTCTCTCTCTGTTCCTCTCTTTGTCAAATAAATAAATAAATAGCTTAAAAAAATAAAAAAAGCGTATGTAGGAGTTTACCTTTATGAATCCCTGCAGATCTGAAAATGTTTTCATTCTGCTCTTTTACTTAATGACAATTCAGCCAGGAGCGGAAATTTTTTGAAAATTAAATTTTTCTTCTTAGGTTTTGAGGTTCAAGAAATATTTCCCTCAGAAACTTGAAACTCTTTGTTATCTTCTTATATTTAGAGTTACTGGTAAGAATTCTAATGTCAGCTTGATTTTTGGGTCACATATTTTTTTCCTTTGGAAATTTAAGATCTTCTGTGTTTTTGCAGTTCCAATATTTTACAATATTTTGTTTTTTCTTTGTTTTCATTCTGTGCTAATAGACACTTTAAGTTCTGGGAAATTTTCGTCCATTATTTTTGAGTAATTTTCCATTTTTTATTTACTTTGTTTTCTCTTTCTCTTGTAATATTAGTCCTCTTGGATAGATTCTTTCTCTTATGTTTTCTCTTGCAATTTCCATCTCTTCGAATATTTCTTCTTTTTTTTAAGTTTATTTATTTATTTATGTAATCTCTACACCCAACATGGGGCTCAAACTCATGACCTGGAGATGAAGAGTTGTGTGCTCTTCTGACTGAGCTAGCTAGGTGCCCATGTTTCTTGTATTTGTAAAAATTTCATTCACTTAATCTTTTAACAGTTCAAGTGAATTTATACTTTTGACAATTTCTTTTTTTTTGAAGATTTTATTTATTTATTTATTTGAGAGAGTACGAACAAACTGGAGGAGAGAAGAGGCAGAGGGAGAAACAGACTCCCCGCTGAGCAGGGAGCCCAATTCAGGGCTCGATCTCAGGACCCTGAGATCTTGACCTGAGCCAAAGGTAGATGCTTAACCAACTGAGCCACCCGGGTGCTCTAATTTTGACAATTTCTTTTTTTTTTTTAGATTTTATTTATTTGACAGAGATAGAGACAGCCAGCGAGACAGGGAACACAAGCAGGGGGAGTGGGAGAGGAAGAAGCAGGCTCCCAGCGGAAGAGCCCGACGTGGGGCTCGATCCCAGAACTCCGGGATCATGCCCTGAGCTGAAGGCAGACGCTTAACGACTGAGCCACCCAGGCGTCCCTAATTTTGACAATTTCTTAAATATGATTTCAAGACTTACTTTTTATTCTTGGATTGTTACTTTATCTGAGTATACTGAGTATATTATTCTTGTTTCATAGGTGTAATAAAAGTCCATGAGCATACTAATTATTATTTTTTAAGTTCTCTGAAGTTTCTCTATTTCCTCTATGGCCACATTTTCTGTTTATCTTTTTCCCCCTCCCCTAAATTGGAGACTTCTTTTAAATACCTAATAATCGAATCCTTGGTTGTCTGTTTATGTCTAAGATGAAGTGATTGGAATGCTGATTAGGCATCTTGTGAACTGGGGAGGGTCTTGCCAACTTGCACAACTTCACCCAAGTGTGAGTGGGTAGAAAACCAGCTATTGTGCCAGAATGAAAACTGCTTCACTCTTAGTCATTAAACGCTGAAATAGCCACCCAACTCCTCCACAGAGATTATGAGAACTCTTGATTTTTAGCCTGGGATAAGTGCCTACTTACTGTATCTGAGATAAGGATGGGTTCTTCTGTTCTATATAGAGATCTTTACTTCACCTCTCTGTTGGCTGCAGTACCTCCTGCACCTACTCCACATTATGGTTTCTTTCATTGTGTTTAGTCAGACCGCACTCACTTTGTGTGTACATTAAAAAAAAATATATCTGTTTTGGTGGTCTCCTTGCCATTTTCTATTATGTATGGGTTTTGTATCATTTTTAAAATTCCTTTATTAGCATTTTAATGGGGGTCTCAAGAAGTGGAGGTAATGAATGCATGTGCTTAGTCAGCTAGCTTTTCTAAAGTTTATTTTTAATTTATTATTATCTTTTTAAAGATTTTACGTATTTGAGAGGGAGAGAGAGAGCGAGTGGGTAAGAGCAGGGGAAGGGAGAAGCAGACTCCCCGCTGAGCAGGGAGCTGGACATAGGGCTTGATTCCAGGATGCTGGGACCATGACCTAAGGGGACCAGGACCTTGGGTTTGTGACCTGAGCAGAAGGCAGACGCTTAACTGACTGAGCCACCCAGGTGCACCCTGGCTTTTTATTTTTTTTTTTTGGTAATTGAAGTATTGTTGACAACCAATGTTACATTAGTTTAAAATTATGGAATGTTTCATTAATTTGTGTGTCATCCTTGCACAGGAGCTATGTTAATCTTCTATCATTCCAATTTTAGTATATGTGCTGCCCAAGGGTGCACTCAGCTGGCTTTAATAAAAAAATTACTAGAGGTAAGTTAAAAAAAAAAATCTGGGGCAGAGTAGGAAATAAGAAAATCAACCAGTGGAAGGGCAAAAAAAAAAAAAAAAACAAAAAACAACCCCCAAACACACGCAAAAAACAAAATACCAAAATTCTGAGTCTGTGATACTGATAGTATCCTGAAATTGATAGTATGACTTAGTGCTTAACACAGTAACTCTCCAGATCCACACATTTTAGTGACATATCGGATCTCAAACATCGAGTTCACACCCCATTTTACAGTTAAGAAAAGTAGAACCGAGAAATAAAGTGATTTCCCCAAGGTCATTCAAGTAGAGTGTGGCAAAATGGAAACTAGGATATGACTCCCACTTTTTTTTTTTTTTTTTACCTTCCCACACTGCTGGGGAGTAACAGGATGAGCAGATCAGCAGTTACATGAGAAAGATCTTGAAAAACAGTCGAAGAAGGATGGCTTTTTTTGGGGTAAAAAGCCAGATGTCCAAAAAAAAAAAAAAAAAAAGAAGTATTTTAGGATGCTTATTTGGCAGCTATACAATCTTCCTCGGCAGCGCAGTCTAACCATTGGTAGGCATATGTTGAATGTACTGAAGGGGGCGACTGTACAGCAGGACCGGGAACTGCAATAATCCAAGTGCGTGGTGATCTGGGAGGGAACAGTCTGGGCAGGATGTAACAGTAGAATTTGGTGAATGAATGGATGTGAATACTGAGCAGAGACGGAAAATGTTGGTGGGATTATGAAGGAGTGTTAATTGGCTAACTGTGGCGGAGAATAATTAGGGGTAAAAGAATGCCTCAACCCCTTTTAAGGGCATTTTAAATTATTTGATTCAACCGAAAAGGCTGGGGCAAATATAATTCACATCGCTCCTACTTTCTTGGTTAGGGATAGTTTACCTACATTCGTAAATTAATGGATGCAGCTGCCCTCTTTGCGTGACTCCGACGAAAGAAAACCGACTGCAATTCAGTACAAGAAAATTCGGTTTCCTGAAATACGGTACCATTTGCCTAGTAGACAAGCCCGGCTGTTGTGAGGACCAAATAAGACAACGTAGCGCCCGCCGTATTTGGCACACCGCAGGAGCTGAATATGCACCTTAAATTCCGCCCACGCTCTCCTCTCTCGCAGTGCTCCTACAGAAAAACCACGTACACTGGCGTGGGTCTTCTGCGATGCCTTAGTTCTTTCCCTAAGGTCGAGCGGACAGCCCCGCGGCCACATTCGGAAAAGCTAAGGGTGGGGGAAAAAATCCAATTTCCCTCGGACAAAGGGTTCCTACTGCGGCCGTGGGAGTGCAGCCCGGAATGTATGACAACCCTATACCTACTCTCTACAGCGGTGGCGGTCCTGGGGCTTGTGTAACGGGCCCCGCCAAGGAGGGGGTGGGGCGACTCTAAGGTTTGGAAAAGCGACGATTCCGCTCTTCGGGCCTGGCCCGTCCACTTCCTACGGCAAGCAGAAGGAGACAAACGCCGCCTTGCCTCCCTCCCACCTACTGCCTTTTCCCGGAGCAGGCTCCGGCTCTCCCTTCCCGTGGCCGCAGGGGCCAGACGTGGGGGGTGTGGACGCCCCGCGCCCGTTGCTCTGCTTGGGCGCGCAGTCGCCGCCGGAACCTTGAGTCACCCTTCTCCTAGCCCCAGACCTGCCTTCCTCTGGTAGGCGCCGGAGGCCTGCGGGATGCCAAGTCGCACTCCCACGAGGGTGCGGGAAGGCTAGGTGGCCCGGTTGGGAGGAGGCGGAGCTCGCGGTGTTTCGCGGCCCGGGGCGGGGCTAGGTGTCTCGCGCAGGGGGCGGGGCGCAGTGACGTCGACGGGCGCTGGGGCCGTACTGTGGCTGTGGTGGCGGCGGTAGTGGCGGCGGCGGCGGCGGCGGCGGTGGTGGCGGCGCCTGGGCGGCAGCGGCAGCAACAGCAGCAGCCCTGAGGAGGGTGAGACGGCCGCCGTGGCGGCAGCTCGGAAGTCGGGCGGGACCGAGAGCTTCCCGCCTGCCGCTGGCGCAGAGGCTTTTTTTGCCTTTTCTTAGCCTGCTTCTTCCTCACGGCCCTGGCTAGGGTTGGGCAGCGCGCCCCCGGGGAGGGGCGGAGCTGTAGGTGAGGCTTCAGGACCCCCTCCCCCTCCTCTCCCTACCGGGGCGGGGGATGGGAAAGTCCAGGGAGGGGCGGACCCCACCCCACCCCACCCCAGCCCCCCGGGGGCTCCACCCCACCGAGCTCTAGGATTGGGCGGGAGCTGAGGCAATAAATGTGGGGAGCCCGAGGTGGGAGATGGGAGATAGGGGTTCTGGGCGCTTCGAGAGCGGAGGGTTTGAGGCATGATGTTGCGGGCGAGGTAGTGGCGAGATGGAGAAATTGGGGAACCATGAGGAGGTTGGGGTGCGGTCAGGGTGGATCTGTGTGTTTAGGCGACTATAAAATGCTGAAAGAGATGAGGATTTTTTTTCTTCTGTGAAATAGTAAGATAAGAGATGAAGGGTTGTATTTCAAAAGGAAGATGAGCTGTGGATGTTGCCTTTGAGGCAGTTGGAGAAGCTATTGCACTAGGTCTCACATTTCTACTTTAGGGTTTGGTTATTATTATTTTTCCTCCTGGCGGTGTGAGTCGGGAGGGAAGAGAATCCGTCTGCTTTTGGCGCAGGTGGGTACATTGTGAGGGTGGCTGGGTTTAAAGTTTTACACCCTCAAGAAGAGTGAGATCTTGGATTAAGACAACTTCATTCTGGCAGCAGCATAAGGGAATAGGTCCCATTACACCTAGTTCCTTAAAGGTGTTATCTTGCAGTCTTTTTCTGTGCCTAAAAGATCTCTTTATATCATCTCACAAGCTTTATCCTGTTCCCTTAAGAGAAGGCCTGAAAATCAGGTGGTTGCTTTGGAAGACACGTTTCTGAGTAATAGTTGCATGTGGTTGTGGTCGACTGCTTTGGATGGGTAATTTGAACAGTTCTGTTGGAGCTCATTATATGAAAAATGCCTAACTGTTTTAAAGCACGGTGGTCTTTTACAGCTCATTTTTCAACAGACCTTGACATTTAGACATTTTGTGTTCAAAAAAGGTATTGGGAATTATTTTTATTTCTCAATTGCCAATGTTATTAGACACTTTAAAAATGAAGTGAAATAATTTTTTTTTTCCGGTAGGTACCTCAATTTCTGAGAAATGTTCTTGGAGTCAGGTGCTTTTAAAATGCTCTTTAATAACATTTTGGGGGCACGTATCTCACTTCATAGGGAGATACATGTTACTAAGAGTAAACAATGTTCAGTGTTGTTCACATCAGTGTTTCACAACTTTATACATTAAATCAGAATCTTTTATGGATTCCTACTCCCTGTTAGATGACAGTATTCACTGACCTTATCTATCAGTGTCACTTAAGCTGTTTCTTGCTCAGAAAACAGGTCTTGTGATGGACATGTATTATGTAATGGATGGAAGTAGGCATGACTCTCAATAATTCATTTGTGGAGGAAGAGAAACCGTCATGAAATGGAATTTAAGCAGTGACTTTCCCAAGGCTTACTCAATTTATTTGGGAACATAGCCAGGGAAGTGCTTTCCTGCAACCCAAGAGAGAAATATACAGATGTGAGTGTCAGTAGTTGCAGATCATCGCCTTTTTTAAACATGCCTAATTAATGGGCAGACTATTCTAGAAAATACTTCTGCTTGAAGAGACTTACTGGCAACAGATGATACAGTAGCTATTAAGTGAGAAAGGGTGTGTCCAATTTGTGATTCTAAAAGATTCAATTAAATGTATTCAAACAGATCAGATTAGAAGTTGGCAAATGAATACTTTTGATTTTAGATTAGTTAGTTAGAAGGAAAAATTAAAATTCACATCTAGTTTTTTTTTTTTGAGATTTTATTTATGTATTTGACAGAGACAGGCAGCGAGAGAGGGAACACAAGCAGGAGGAGTGGGAGAGGAAGAAGCAGGCTCCCAGCAGAGGAGCCTGATGTGGGGCTCGATCCCAGAATGCCAGGATCACGCCCTGAGCCGAAGGCAGACGCTTAACGACTGAGCCACCCAGGCGCCCCCACATCTAGTTTTGGCTTTCAAATTATAGTTTGATTTAATTGGGCACGAATGAGGACAAATGTGAACTAAGATATCAGGTGAAACTTTGTATGTATATTGCTAAAATTACATTTGCATGGCTGACAGTGGGGTGTGATTCTTTGTGGGAATGAAATCATGGGATTTGGGGGAAAGTGTAAGGTAGAAGTGGTCTGTTTCTCTTTAAAATTTGTTATGCCTGAAAAAAATACATTTTATTTTTCAAGAAATATCACTTGCTAGTCATTACTGTGATGTTCTTGTTGAATTTACTGAGACTCCCTCCCCCCCATTACTAAAGTCAGGTAAGTGTGTCAGTCTGTTAATTCAACATTAGTACTAGAAGTAAGATAAAAGTGAAGGTTCTTATAGCAACAACTGCTCTTCTTCTGCTCTAAGTTTGTGCTTTTAGAAGTAGTGGAAGAGCTGTTAAATGTGCAGTATACACATTCCATATCAGAACATCAGTGGAATACGACCAGGGAATGAAGTATATTGGTTAACTAAATAATGATCACTACATTCATTATCAATTTTCAGACAAATGTAATGAAGTAAATTAGTGTACAGGTTATATAGAATATAATTTATTTCTATAGTTCTTCAACATCTGAGCCTTGGAGCACTGATTCATTCAGTGGTTATTTATTGAGTATGGTTCTGGGTACTTTTTTTTTTTTTTTTTTAGCCATTGGGGATACAGTAGTGAACAAACTGACAAAAATCCCTGCCTTCATGGAACTTACCTTCCAGAGACTTTTTTGGGGAGATGAAGAGAAACCTGGCAAAGGAGATTGATAAAAGGTCATTGGGTTAGGAAAACCAGGAGAGTGTGATGTACTAGCAGTGAAGGAAAGGACGTTTTCAAGGAGGGAATGATCAAATGTGTCATTGTTTAAAGATGTGTCAGAGTGTTGGGTAAGGGAGAATTTTGCAGGATTATAATGTCTAATAGCAGAAATATGAGTAAATGCTTTTTAGTATGAGATGAAATAGATGTAAGAATTCGTCACTTTTTCACTTCCCTGAATTGATTTTTTAAAAACATATATTTCAGTTTTTATTCTTTTCAGAACAAAATAGGCAGTCTGTGAGTGTATACTTATACTAAGGACAGACAAGACATTTTTCTTATTAATTTTGTTATTTTTAAATATATTAATAACTATTATGCTCATTTAAAAAATAGGTAATATATGTACCAAATCAGAAGGTATGCAGGAGTACATAGGGAAAAGTCTCCTATCCCATCACTTTGTTCCTGAAGGCAGTCACTGTTTCCAAGTTCTTGTTTTCCTTAGCCAGTGAAATTTGTGCAATAATACAGTTTAGCTATTTTATTTATTTACTTATTTTTTAAGAGATTTTATTTATTTGTCAGAGAGAGAGAGTGAGCGCGTGCACAAGTAGGGGAGAGGGCCAGAGGGAGAAGCAGGCTCCCCACGGAGAAAGGAGCCTGACTCGGGACTTGATCCCAGGAGCCTGGGATCACAACCCGAGCTGGGCCAGACGCTTAACCGATGAGACACCCAGGCGTTCCTGGTTTAGCTATTTTAAAATTGCATAAATATAACAGATATTTTGTCTTCTACGTTTTTTTTTTTCTTTTTTTGCAGGCTTAGTATTTGTTTTCATAATTTAAGTCTAGCTACATGCAGGCCTTTTGTTTTTATTTTATAATAGCTTTATTGAGAAATAATTCATACAATTCACTCATTTAAAGTGTATAGTTCAGTTTTTTTGGTGTGTGTAACTATCACCACAATCAATTTTAGAACATTTTCTTCACTCTCAAGAGAAGTCCTAAACCCATTAGCGGTTACTTTCCTGACCTTTAAATTTTAAGTTTTCTTTTGTATATTATATGGGAAAAAATGTTTGTGAAATGCTTATCAACTAAATGGTAATTAAGCCATTTAGTGTGTACTTTTGAATAGAAGAAGATTGAATAGAAGCATAGGTTTGTGTAAAAGTCAACTTAGATAACATTTTGTTTGGTTGAGTACATGCTTGTGAAATGATTTGATTACTAAGTGTCTTCATTATTCATTCCTTTATCACATATTTATTGAGTACCTTTTGTGATCTAAGTCCTGGGCTAGGCCAGATGGACTCCATGGTGAATAATGGACAGGGTCCCTTTTTCTTAAGGAGTTTTATTCTAATGAGAGAAGAGGAAAAATTAATAGGAGTTTGTGGGCTGCTGTACTTCAGTAGGGTTCTGTATCAGCACATAGGATGGATTCCTAAACTGGACTGTTGGAAGATCTGAGATGAGATCTTAAAGATAAGTGGGATTTGGCTAAATGAAAAGGATGCAAGTAGAGGGAACAGGATTTGCAGAGCCCAAGGTCCAGAAAGCTGTAGGTCAAATTGAGTGATCTGAAAATAGTTTGGTCTGCTGGAATGTTGAGTGTTAGTGTGAGGTGTTGGTATCACCCCTCTTTTATGTTAAATAGTGTGTCGTCTTAAAAAGGCAAATCATTATATTGTTTATTTGCTTAAACTCTATATATTGCTGTCACTTTGTAGCTGTATAACTTTGGGTGAATTACTTTACTGTCTAAAACTTAGTTAATTTTATCATCCATAAAATGGAAAAAATGGTCCTACTTCATGTGATTGTTGTGAAGAATAAATGAAATGATACTCACAAAGCTTTTAATAAAGTGCTTGGAATATAGTAAGTACCCAGTAAAAATCAACACCCTGATGGTGATGATGGGGTGTGGTGATGGTGGTAATGATGCCTGATGTGTGGAATTCCTTTAGGATATTGTGGAAACCCAGGGAGTTCTCAGGAGAATGGAAGATGATACTTGTCTTTTTGACATTTTTTCAGGGAGGAATGAAGTGAATGCTAAAAACTTTAGGCTGGCACTGTCCAGTAGAACTTTCTGTGATGTTAGAGATGTTTTATATACTATTCGATACAGTAGCTACTAGTCTCATGTGCCTACTGAACACTTCAAATGTGGCTAGTATAATTGTTGAGAAATAATTAAAATTGTTAATTTTGTTAAAATTAATTGAAATAGCCACTGTAACTAGTGATTAGTGTTTGGGGAGCACAGCAATATGTTTATAGATTGATGAATCTGATACTGAACTCTGGCAGTATTTTGGCATACATTATTTAAAAGATAGTTTTAGGCGGTGCCTGGGGGGCTCAGTTGGTTAAGCATCCGACTCATGATTTCAGCTCAGGTCATGATCTTGGGGTCATGGGATGGAGCCCTGTGTAGGGCTCTGAGCTGAGCTCAGAGTCTGCTTGAGATTCCCCCCGACCCCTGTGCTCTCTCTCTCGAAGAAATAAAATCTTTTTTTTTTTTTTAAAGATTTTATTTATTTATTTGACAGAGATAGAGACAGCTAGTGAGAGAGGGAACACAAGTAAGGGGAGTGGGAGTGGAAGAAGCAGGTTCCCAGCAGAGGAGCCTGATGTGGGGCTCGATCCCAGAACGCCGGGATCACGCCGTGAGCCGAAAGCAGACGCTTAAGGACTGAGCGACCCAGGTGCCCCTCGAAGAAATAAAATCTTAAAAGAAAAAAAAAACAAACCAAAAAGTTAGTTTTAGAAGCCTTGTTAAGGTATACAGTGATCATCGAGATACAGCATGGATTCATGAGGTCACTTCAGATAATAATTTCAGTTTCCTAGAGTTGACATGGTTCCTAAACTGATAAGGAAATGTAGTAGTTGTAAAGAATCTAGGCTTCACCTAGATCTTTTCATGCTGTCTTTGTGGAAAATATGAGATATTTTATGAGAACAGGGACTGTCATGTGTTCTCTACTGAACAAATAGTAGATACTTGTTAAATATTTGATGAATGAATGGACGATAAGACAATTAAGTGACTTCCCAACTGGCTGTGAATGGATATACCCAGAGAATAGAGTTGCTTACTGAGGATGATAGGTTTGAGGAGCTGGTATTAGATGACTCATCCATGTGTGTATTGAAATAACCCAGGAGTGGTGGTATAAAAGACAGTGGCAGTGTAGTTGCCAGCATCTCCTCACTGAGTGGAGGATGTCCAGGTAGTCATTAGCTATAGTGAAAAGGCAGAGGTAGAAGACTGTGTTGCTGAAAAGCATGAGAATCAGAGTAACAAAGATTTTACATGGGGGTTCAGGATTTTACATGGTCTGGAGGTGGCATGGGAAGAAAAAAGGGTACCAATCTGATTTGCCAACATTGGGTGTGGAGTGTGAGAGACTTAATAACCTCCACTTGAAAGGGCTGCTTGGGAAGAGTGTCCAGGGAAAATCAGTTTTCAGTTAAGGCAGAGAGAGGCAGTGAAAACTTTCAGAAGAGTTTCTTCAGGGGCTCCTGTGTGGCTCAGTCGTTAAGCATCTGCCTTTGGCTCAGGTCATGACCCTAGAATCGTGGGATCGAGCCCCACATCGGACTCCCTGCTCAGTGGGAATCCTACTTCTCTCTTTCCCACTCCCCCTGCTTGTGTTCCCTCTCTCACTGTCTCTCTCTCTGTCAAATAAATAAATAAAATCTTAAAAAAAAAAAAAGAAGAAGAGTTTCTTCATAATGGAACAGAGTTCCTTGAGAGTATTTTTCCACTCTACAGGCTTCTTATCATCACTTAAACTTTATTATTTATTTATTAATTATTTTTTTAAAATAGGCTCCACTACTGATTGAGCCAGCCAGACACTCCTCATCACTTAAACTTTATTTATTTTTAAAACGTATGTATATATGTATGTATGTATGTAATCTCTGCACCCAACATGGGGCTTGAACTCATGACTTGGAGATCAAGAGTCGCATGTTCTTCAGACTGAGCTGGCCAGGCACGCCCCATCATTTAAGCTTTAAAACGTCCCTCCCATCTTAACAAAAAAAGTCTTTTCCCACCTTCATACTTTATCTAAGTTGCTGTCTGCTTTACAGCCATAATTTTTGAAAGACTTGTCTACATTTATTATATGTCTCCATTTCTTTGCCTGTGATTCTCTACTCAACCTATTGTTTCTGTCTTCATAATTTCATTAAAACTGTTTTGCTGGGTTACTAACATGTTTAAAGCCAATGGCTATTTTTCTATCCGCTTATTTAACCTCTTAGCTGTACTAGTTGTCCATTGCTATGCAACAAATTACCCCCAACTTAAAACAACAAACATTTATTGTTTCACAGTTTCTGTGGGTCAGGCATCTGGGTGTGGTATGTCTGATTCAGGGTCACTCATAAGGCTGCAATCAAATGTTGACTAGGACTGCAGTCATCTCAAAGCTCCACTGGGGGAGGGTCTGTTTCCAAGCTCAAGCATGTGGCTGTTGGCAGGCCTGAGGTCCTTGTTGGTTGTTTGCTGGAGAAATCAGTCTCCTTGCCATTTGGGTCTCTGCATACGAGTACTTGCAACATGGCACCTTGCTTCTAGATTGAGAGCTCTGGAGGAGTAGGGAAGATATTAACCAGAATTTTTTGCAACCTATTCTTGGAAGTGCCATCTCTCACTTGCTCTATTCTTTCTTTAGAGTGGAATCTCTAAGGTCCAACACATGCACGAGGGGGTTCCACAAAAGCATGAATACTAGGAGGCAAAGATCATTTAAAGCCATTGTCAAGATTGCCTACCACAGCAGCATTTGATACAGTTGATTTCTCCTTCCTTTGTAACAGTCATTTCTTTCACTGTCTTTAGATCATGCTTCTGTATTTCTTCCTGGTTTTTGGGCTCTCTTTCTGTCACCTTTGTTGAATCCTTCTCTAGCCGTTCATTAAATGTGTGAATTTCTATGAGTGATCTCATCTCCTGTTTCATTTTTCATCTACATGCTGAGTATTCATTTTTCTGACTTCAGCTTTTACCTCTTTGCTGAGTGTAAGGACCACTGTTACCCATTATTTCCATTTGGATGCCCCTTAAACTCAGCACATCCAAAACTAAATGTATTATTCCTGCTCTTCTCTGGTGTTCCTTAATTAAATGACACTTCCAGTTGCTCAAGCTAGAGATATGTGTGGTATTCTTGATTTCTTTCATTTCTCCATCTTCCATTTTGTTGTTCTTATTGATTTTGTAAAAGTCATTGCTGTCCAGTGATGGTGTAAATGTTTTTATGAGATAGTGCATCCCCTGTCAGATTCCAAGCATTGAATGAATGTTTGCTAGGTGACTTTTAAGTTTCCTTCCAATTTTGAGTTACTGTGTTGGCAACTAGTGAAGACTTTTGATTAGGAGACACATTATTGAGCTGTGGTTTATAGATGTAGCAACTTTTGAATGCATTAAAAAAAAACCACCTATTTTTTAGGGCAGTTTTAGGTGCACAGCAAAATTGAGTGGAAGGTACAGAGATTTCCCATAGATCCCCACTCCGGCCCCGCACATGCAGAAGTTTCTCCATTATCATCTCCCACCAGAGCGGTACATTTATTACAGTTGAGCCTTGACACATCATTTTCACCCAAAGTCCATATGAACTCTCATTTTTAGTGGTTCACCAAGAATGAAACTAAACTTTGTATTCCTTTTAATTTTCTTTATTATGGTGTGCTGTGTGATGAATAGACAATGGTTTTCATCAGACAGTCCTTTATGTGTATTTATTATTTACATTTTCCCTTATTTTATTGTTTTACTTTTTTGTCTGAAAGTCCTTTGTATAGAAATTAGGTAGCTGGAAAAAAATTGTCTGAACTTCAGCTAAATATCTCTGAAATTGTGAAAATATTTCAAGAAGTTTGGACCTTAAACATAATTTTATTATAGTAGTATAGTTTATTAAGTGGAGGAATTAATTTCTCCTTGAAGCCCTTATTGAATGTAACACGCATACAGGAAAGTATATAAAACAAATGTATAGCTTAACTTATGAAACAAACACTTGTATAACCATCATCTAGGTCAAACACTAACATCTTGCCAGCATTCTAGAAACTTTCTTTGCGTCTTCCCAATCACATAAAGGTTACTACTGTCTTGACTTTTATGGGAATCATTTTTTGCTTTTCTTTATATAAACCTCTATTTTTATATAAACCTATATTTTTTAGTTTTGCCTGTTTTTCAATTTTATATACATGGGGTCATATTATATATATTTTATGCTTGGTTGCTTTGACTCAACATTTTGTGAGATTTAGATTTGTTGTGTGTAGCTGTAGTTTGTTCATTTTCATTGCTAAATAGTCTTCCATTGCATAAATACACCACAATTTATTCCTATATCAATGATGAATATTTAGGTTGTTTCCAATTTTGGGTCATTATGAATTTACGCCAGCATGGGCATTCTTGTACAGGTCTTATGGTGCATACATTTCTGATGACTGTAAAAGCCTGGAGTGAAAATTCTGGTTCATAGAGTATGTGTAAGTGGAATTTTAGTAGATAATTGCCAGACAGTATTCCTGTGTGGTTGTACAAACTTACATGCCCCGAAGCAATATTTGAGAGTTCCTTTTGTGCTCTGTCTTTGCCAGTATTTGGTATTGCTCCAGTGTTATTGATTTCAGTCATTCTGGTAGATTTATGGTGATACCTCCTGGTATAAATTGCATTTCACTGCTTACTAGTGAAGTTGAATAATTTTGTCTTTTGGTCATTTGAAAACCTTTTGTGAAGTGCTTATTCAAATATTTTGCTCAATTTTCTGTTTATCTTTTCTGTTCTAATTAATTTATAGGAGTTACATATTTTGGGTATGAGCCCTTTGTCAGTTATTTGTATTGCAAATATTCCGCTCTAATCTGTTGCTTGGTATTTTGCTCTCTTAATGGTGTCTTTTGAAAAACAAGATTTTTTTTGTAAAAGATTTTATGTATGTATTTGAGAGAGTGAGTGAGAGAGCACGAGCTGGGGGGAGGGGCAGAGGAAGAGGGAGAAGCAGACTCCCCACTGAGCAGGGAACCTGACACAAGCCTCAATCCCAGGACCCCAGGATCATGACCTGAGCTCAAGGCAGATGCTTAATTGACTGAGCCACCCAGGCGACCCTTGAAGAACAAGATTCTTAATTTCAGTGTAGTCCAGTTAATATTTTCCTTTATGGTTGGTGCTTTTTTTTTTTTTTAAAGATTTTATTTATTTATTCGACAGAGATAGAGACAGCCAGCGAGAGAGGGAACACAAGCAGGGAGAGTGGGAGAGGAAGAAGCAGGCTCATAGCAGAAGAGCCTGATGTGGGGCTCGATCCCAGAATGCCAGGATCACGCCCTGAGCCGAAGGCAGACGCTTAACCGCTGTGCCACCCAGGCGCCCCTATGGTTGGTGCTTTTTATGTCTAGATTAGGAATCATTCCCTACCCTAAGGTCATGAAGTTATTATTTTTTTTTACTATTTTCTGGAAGTGTCAGTGTTAAACCTTTCTTATATAGCACTATTGTGTATGCTGTGAGGTAGGAGTTGTGGTTTTATTTTTTTCCTGTATGGTTAGCTGATTTTCTCAGCACCATTTATTGACAGTTCTTTCCTTTTCAAAATTGCTTTGTAGGGGCTCCTGGCTTGCTCAGTCAGTTAAGCATCTGATGGTTGGACTGTTGGTTTTGGCTTAGGTCATGATCTGAGGGTCCTGGGATGGAGCTCTGCGCTCAGCATGGGGTCTGCTTGGGATTCTCCCCCTCCTCCCCCCTGCCCAACTTGTGTGCTTTTTGTTTTCTCTCTCTCTCTCAAATAAATGAAATTAAAACCAAACCAAAACAAAAAACTGCTCTATAATAAATTAAGGCTCTGTATTCTGTTCTGCTGGCTTTCCTATCTTGGTCCAGTGCTAGACTGTTTTAGTTACTGTAGCTTTATAGTAAGTCTGAATACCTGGTAGAGTAAGTGCTCCCACCTTGTTGTTCTATTTTTCAAGAATGTCATTTTCTTCTTTTTTTTTCAAAGTAAGTTGTAGGCTAAATGAGGGTCTTGAACTCATGACCCTGAGATCAAGAGTTGCGTACTCAACTGACTGAGCCAGCCGGGCACCCCCAAGAATGTCTTCTTCACATTGAATGTCTGCTGGTGACTGTCATGGTCAGTAATCAAGACATTGTGATATCAGCATAGGAATAGCCATATGCAACAGTGGAACAGAATAGAGAGTCCAGAAATGAGCCCACATATTTATGATTAATTGATTTTCAGTAAAGGTACCGAGGTAATTCAATGGATGAAAGGATAGTCTTTTTAACAGAAGGTACTATAACAATTGGATATCAACATGCCAGGGGAAAAAAAAAAAAAGGAAACTCAAACCTTACTTCATAGGAGAAAATCTTTGAGACCTTGGGTTAGGGGAGGATTTCTCAGCTGTAACACCAAAAGCATGACTCAGAAAAATATCGATAAATTGGCTGTTATCAAAATTAAAAAGTTTTGCTTTTCAAAAGAACCCACTGAGAAAAAAGACAAACCATGGAATGGGAGAAAATATTTGCAAATACTATATCTGATAAAGGACTTGCATCCAGAATATCTAAGGAACTCTTATAACTAAATAATAAGACAAACAACTCTCCCCAAATGAGCAAAAGATTTGAATAGACACTTCATCAATGAAAATCTGATGGTAAGCACTTGAAAAAGATACTGATTATCATTAGGGAAATGCAAATTAAAATTACAGTGTGTTACTACTGCATACGCACTAAAAGAAAAAAATTGAAGTACCAAGTGGTAGCAGGGATGTAGAGAAACTGGGATTTTTGTGCATTGTTGGTGGGTGTGTTAAATACCATTGGCATTTTGGAAAACAGTTTGGTAGGTTCTGAAGTTGAACACACATTAACTGTAGATCATCAACCGTTCAACTCTTAGGTATGTACCCAAGGGAAATGAAAACATATATCCACACAAACACTTGTGTGCACATATTCATAAAAGCCTTATTCGTAATAGCAAAAACTGGAAATAGTCCACATGTCCATCAGCTGGTAAGTTGATAAAATACAGTGTATTCCTATAATGGAATACTACTGAGCAGTGAAAAGGAACAAACTATTAATTTAACAAAATAAATGATCCTCAAAAAATGTTTTGCTGAGTGAAAAAACTTCCAGTTTATGATTTTATTTACATGCAATTTCTAGAAAAGTCTGTATTGCTGAGGCTGGGGATTGGAGTGAAGATTTAGCTACAGGTGTGCATAAGGGAACTTACTGAGGTGATAAAAATGTAAAATGATTGTGGTGATGGTTGCAGAACTACATAAATTTACTAAAACTCATCAAACTAGATACTTAAAATGGATGAGTGTTACGGTATGTAAGTTTTGACTTAATAAAGCTGTTTTTAAAAAAAATGTTTTGTCATTCTTGGCCTGTTGTATTTCCATATAAATTTTAGAATCAGTTTGTCAAGTTAAAAAGAAATGTTGATGATAAAGAAAGAAAGGGAAAGAAACGTTGGTGTCCTGATTGAAATTACATTGCATTTATAGATTAATTTGGGTAGAATTATTTCCTCATATTGTGGAGTCTTTGAATCATTGAATATGGTATTTTTATTTATTTGTTTTTCACATCTCAGTAATGTTTTATAGTTTTCTCTGCAGTATTCTTACACATCTTTTGTAGATTAATCTTAGGTTTCTGATAGTATTATAAATGGGATTTTATTTTATTTATTTTTTAAACATTTTATTTGAGAGAGAGTGAGAGAGCACATGCGTGCATCAGGAGGGTAGGGGCAGAGGGAGAGGAACAGGCAGACCCCCACTGAGCAGAGAGCCCAGCTTGAGGCTCCATCCCAGGACCCCAGGATCATAATCTGAGCCAAAGGCAAATGCTTAACCAACTGAGTCACCCAGGCGCCCCTATAAATGGATTTTTAAAAAAGATTTTATTTATTTATTTGACAGAGAGAGAGTGCTCACAAGTAGGGGTAGTGGTAGGCAGAGGGAGAGGGAGAAGCAGGTCCCTCCCCCCCCAACAGAGCAGGGAGCCTGATGTGGGGCTCGATCCCAGGACCTTGGGATCATGACCTGAGCTGAAGGCAAATGCTTAACTGAGCCACCCAGGCGCCCCTAAATAAGATTTTAAAATAAATTTTATATTGTATTTGTTGTTGACATATGGAATAAAATTGCATTTGAATATTGGCTCTGTTTTACCAGGTTTTGACCAAATCTGATGAATTCTAATAATTTTATCTGTAGATTTCTTTTGGATTTCCCAGTTATATAATCATATCATTTGTGAATAATTACTGTTTTGTGTCTTTCTTTGCAGTTCTTATACCTTTTTCTTGTCTTACTTTTGGCTAGGGTCTGTAGCATGTTGTCAAGTGGAGTGGTGATAGGAGAGATCCTTGTTACTTTCCCATCTTAAAGGGAAATTGTTTAACTTTTCACTATTAAGTATGATATTGTCAAGCATACACACATAAGGCAAGACAAGGCTTGACTGATTCGACTGGTATAGATACAATGAACCCTTTAGACTTAAACAGGTTATCACTTATATAGGCAGTAGAAAGGTCAATAAGCCAAAGGTGCCAGCTCCCTGTGACCCTTGTTCCACACATCAAAAGAGTCAACATCAGAACAAAAGCCTTGCCAGTGACTACAGTGGGGCACCCTACTGATTGAAGAGCCCATTCAAATTTGCCACAAAACAGTTTTGTGGTCTATAGCTCTGTTCTGAGATGGGCAGGCTAAAAGTCACTTGTCTCATCAGAATCTAGACAGTGATGAGAAACTGTCTCATGTCATCCTCCAAGGGAGATAGAAGAGTGATGGGAGATGGCCTAGTAGCAGCTCCTTATGGGCCTTCCATCCTTTACTGTTCTGGGGGGATCACAAGGCGTTCTGCCAAGACTCAAGTAAGCTACAAGTTGCCAAATATGGAACAGCAGAGCTGTTCCTCTACAGATACTTGTTATTTGCTTTTGCACATGTCCTTTATTTGATTAAGAAAGTTTCTTTCTTATCCTAATGTAAGGTTTTTAATCATTAATAAATGCTAAAAATCTGCCTGAGGCATTTTCATATCTATTGAGATAATCAGAATTTTTCTTTTAACCTTTTAATGTGGCTTATTACATGGATTTTTGAAATAGAATTTCTACTAGGTAAAGAGTTTAACATTTTTTTTCCTTTATAAACTTTCACTTATTTAGAAAAAACTATTGATAGAGACTTTCTTTTCTCTGACTGCTTGCCTTTTTTCTCCCTTAAGTATATGTATAATCTTGTCCTTGTATGTATAGAATTTACTGTTGCTGACCATTTCGAGGAAGAGACTGATTATTATTATTATTTTAAAAAAGATTTTATTTATTTGACAGAGAGAGACACAGCGAGAGAGGGAACACAAGCAGAGGGGGAGGGAGAAGCAGGCTTCCCGCTGAGCGGGGAGCCCGATGCGGGGCTCGATCCCAGGACCCTGGGATCATGACCCGAGCCAAAGGCAGATGCTTAACGACTGAGCCACCCAGGCACCCCAAGGAAGAGACTGATTTGAACTTAAAATTGGTCAGTAAGTTATTAGAGATCTAAGAGACTCATAGAATTCTTATGAAACAAGAAGTAGCTATGTTTTACATCTTTTTGAGTACATCCCTTCAGATCTTTTAGGATACATCCCTACAGATGCCACACAGGTGACCTTTCTACCAATATTGACTTCACTTTCATTAGTGGCAGATAATTTTGAGTATTTCAGTTAGTTTTGCATTCCTTTTCTAAACTGCTGTATTAAATTTAGGCCGAACCTTTGCTTGATGTTTTTCTCCCCTGAATAAGTAGAAAGTTATTAAGTGGAAAGAATGATTGAAAGTAGAGTTGTTAACCATTTCATTTGGTTTGTTCTGGTGACTTTTCTAATGGTCTGCTGGTAGTTAATTTTATAGTATTGCCAAGTTTCTGAACCCATTTTGAAATAATTTGGTTATGCTTAAGGCTTGGTATTTTTTAATTTTAATAGAGCAGCAATTTTTATCTGTTTCCCTGGTTGTTATTAACAATAAGTTAACTGAAAACAGACATTTAAATGGGGGAGAACAAACTGCTAGTTGCCAGAGGGGAGGTGGGCGGGGGGATGGGTGAAATAAATAATGGGAATTAAGAAGTAAAAACTTCCACTTATAAGATAAATAATTCATGGAGATGATAAGTACAGGGTAAGGAATATAGGCAATAATATTGTAATAACATTCGGTGGCAGGTGGTGACTATGTTTATCATGGTGAGCCCTGAGTAATGTATAGAATTGTTGAATCAATACGTTTTACACCTGAAACTAATAAAACACTGATGGTTAATTATACTTCAATTAAAAAAATAAGTTAGTGGAAAATGGATATAAATTCTTTAGGTTTGTATTCACAAGTGTAGGTAAGTATATAAATACTTATTTCTACGTAGCAAGTACATATGTATATTTTTAAAAGTATCAATCAAGATTTTCTTGAAAAATTCAGAAGTGGGTTGATTTTTTTTTTTAAAGATTTTATTTATTTATTTGACTGAGACAGCCAGAGAGAGAGGGAACACAAGCAGAGGGAGTAGGAGAGGAAGAAGCAGGCTCCCAGCAGAGGAGCCTGATGCGAGGCTCGATCCCATAATGCCGGGATCACGCCCTGAGCCGAAGGAAGACGCTTAACGACTGAACCACCCAGGCGCCCCAAAGTGGGTTGATTCTTAATAAATTCATGTTAAAATTCTTTAGAGTAGTATAACAAAAATATCTACTTTACCAAATTTTTATTTTCATAGTTGTTCAAGCGTAGTACATATCTTTTTCTTTTTTTTTCCCTTTCTTTCCTCATTGAAAAAAGATTTATGGAAAATCTAGTGTACTTTTTTCGTGTACTATGATTGTATATTGTGTTCTGTCTTAGCAATATAATATTTGAAACATTGTCTCTGCCCTCAGGATGCTAGTGACTGGGCAGGAAGACAAGTAAACAGGCAGTGTTAGTGGAGTGTGATAAGCGTTAATGATACGACAAGAAGTGGAGTGGAAGGGAGTGGTGAAAGATGAGTCTGGAGATTGGGTTTGGATCACGAAGGGCTTTGTAAATCATGTTAGAGTCTGGAATTTTACCTTGGGGCAATGGCAGGACTTTGGAGACGAATAAAGGAAATGTTTATATTTACATTTTATGAAGAGTAGATAGGAGGAAGCTAAGTGAGGAGGCCAGCTAGGAGTCTGTGGCCTTAATCCATCAAAGCCTGAAAACCGAAGTAGTAGAAGTGGAAATAGGGATGCAGACAGAATTGAAAGCTTTAAAGAACTGAGGACTGGGTAATTCAGAATCTGTGTGTGTGTGTGTGTGTGTGTGTGTGTGTGTGTGTGTGTGTGTGTGTTTACATGTGTTTTTGTGGGGGAAAGGACAGTTGATGGAGAGGGAGGAGACTAAGGTGACTTACAGACTTTCAGATGGAGCAGGTAGAACAGTGCTATCCAGTTAGTAGCCACTAGTCATATATGGCTACTTAAATTTAAAATAATTTAAATAAAATAAGATTTAAAATTCAGTCCTTCAGTTGTACTAGCCATATTTCACGTGCTTAATAGCCAAATGGGACTAGTGGCCTCTGTATTGGAAAGTGTAGATATAGAACATTTTCATGTCACAGAAAGTTCTGTTGTACAGCACTGGTCTGCAGTTTTTTTACCCACTACCTTTTCCCCAGAGGAAGGTCAGAATAACAGGTTGTATTTGCCTAAGTCTCCTAGGAATTCTGGCTTCACAATATTTTAAGGGACTTTGTGAGTCTCACATAGTGTCACCATCCCCACCAGCAACAGTAATCATCAAATCTAGAACACTTCCGTAATCAGAGATGGTTGTGTTGGAGCACTGAGCTAGAGGGATAGTCATGCCATTCATTGAACTATTGATTGTTGTGGTGAGGGCAACAGGAACCTCTAGAAGGTACTGTCCAATAGAAATATAATGTGAGCCACATATTAATTAAAATTGTATTCACGTTACAGAGTAAAGAGAAGCTATTAGATCTTATAATTTTTTATAACATTTTATTTAGCTCAATACATCCAAAACATCATTTTCAACATGTTAAAACGTATACTTAAAATGCTATTAGTGAGCAATTTTACATTATTTTCTTATACTAAGTTTTTGAAATCAGTTGTATAGTTTTTTAATAGCATATCTGTTTTTGTTTTTAAAATACATTTATTTGTTTATTTTACTTTTTTTTAGTAATCTCTACACCCAGCGTGAGGCCTGAACTCATAACCCCGATCAAGAGCCGCATGCTCTTCGACTGAGCCAGTCAGGTGCCCCTTTTACAGTATATCTTAATTCACATGCTAAGTTTTTAACCAGAAATACTTAATCTGCATTTAGACTTGATAAAATTTGCAGTTGAAAAAGTGGCCTCACATACCCAACTTTTTCCGAACATGCTTAAAAATTTTCTAGTAACTGAATTAACAGTTTTTAAATTTAACTTTTATTTTTTCAAAAATTTTATTTACTTGAAAGAGCAAGCACAAGGGGTGGGGAAGGAGAAGGAGGGAGGGTAAAAGCAGACTCCTCGCTGAGCAGGAGACTCTGTAGGGGGCTCAACATGGGGGGGGGGGTGCCTCGGCTCCATCCCAGGACCCTGGCATCATGACCCGAGCTGAAGGCAGACACTTAACTGACTGAGCCGCCCAGGCACCCCTAAATTCAACTTTTAATTACAGTGACATAAAATTAAAAATTCAGTTCCTTATTTTCACTAGCCAACATTTTATGTGCTCAACAACTACATGTGGCTAGTGACTCCATATTGGGCAGTGCACTCTGGAATAACCAAGTGCATTCACTTAATAGGTGGAAATTCAGGTCTGGAGCTCAGGAAAGAGGTGTAGAAATAGACAGCTAGATGGCAGAGACTGTGGGGAACGGGGAGATAAATTTGTGATTTAGGACAAGTCAATATTAACTTTTTTTGTGCTTCATTAAAAAAAACTATAAATGCATCTGGTATGATTTAAAATAGTAGATGAGTATGCAGCATATTGTAGTGGTTAAGAGTCTGACTTTAGAGTCACATGTGTGATCATGGGCAATTTACTGAGCCTTTCTAAGCCTTAGTTTCCTCATCTGGAAATGGGATAATAAAATCTTTCTCCCTGAAAGGTTTGCTGGAAGGGTTATAGGAAGAATCCATGGTGAGTATTTATCATGTATAATACCATGTCTCATTTCTAAGTTTCCATTTCTTTCTTGTGGACTATACCATCAATTTAATAATTTCTTTATTTTTTAAAGATTTATCCATTTGAGAGAGAGAGAGCAAGATCTCGAGATCATGGGTGGAGGGGAGGGGTAGAGGGAGACAGAGAGAGAAACTCAGGCAGACTCTGCACTGAGCACAGAGCCTGATGGGGGGGCCCAATCCCACAACCCCAAGATCACCACCTGAGTTGAAACCAAGTCAGATACCCAACCAACTGCACCACTCAGGCACCCCTTAATAATTTGTTTTTAAAAAATCATACATGTTTATATAAGCTGAATCCCAGTTTCAGAAACTTTAAATTATGAAAGAATGTTTATCTTAAAATAGAGGAAATTGTGGTGCCTGGGTGGCTCAGTAGGTTAAGCATCTGCCTTCGGCTCAAGTCATGAGCCCAGGGTCTGGGATTGAGCCCCATGTCGGGCTCTTTGCTCAGTGGGGAGCTTCTTTCTCCCTTTCCCTCTGCCTGTTGCTCTCCCTGCTTGTGTGAGCTCTCTCTCTCTCTGTGTCAAATAAATAAATAAATAAAGTCTTTAAAAAAAACTAGAGGAAATATACTTGTTTATACTGATGTGTGCTCATTATGATCCACGTACTATGTCAAATGCTTTATATGATATGAAAGGTTTTTTTTTTTTTAAAGATGCAGTGTAGCATATTTCTGTTGTAAAGTTTCATATAACCAGATTTTGTAATAGAAAATCTGTTTTAATTCTGGAACTTTGAAATGTATTGTGGTCTAAGTCTTTTTTAGTTAGTCCAGGAACCATTGAATTCTGCTTGAATCTTAAATTTATGATTTTGTAGTACTTTAGGCTAAATCTGTAGAATTTAAGAGTCTATAATTATACATTTGTGTATTTTTGTGTAAAGAATTAGGATTAAAAAAATATCCTCGGTGGAATTTATTCAGAGAACCATGGTAACAGAGAGGAGACAAATGGACTCTCAAAGAGAAAGGAATTATGATTTTTACTGGCTCCGCAAATTCTTTTTTTCAAGTCTTTTCCTTAAGTCCCATCTTGCCCATTACATCTGGCAGTGTGCCATTTTTCGAGTGTACTGGAAAAGAAACATTTTTATAATGCTTACCCTGTATGAATACTTCATATGTGCTGAGAAATCTTGGCTGTCTTCTTCACAATAGTTCCTGTATACTCACTCAGGTTTAAAATAATATTAGACATCTTGCATCTGTATTATTGCAAATAATGAAAAAAAGTCATGATGATGCCCTTAGGGCCAGCAGATAGGTTTGATATTATATTCGTGTGTTGGGAAGGATTTTGAGACCAGTTTCAAACGGAAGAAATGCTCACCTTAAATTATAGTGGCTTTTCCCTTTTGTTTCTGTTTAAAACTTTTAAATCTTTTTTTCTTTTTTAACAAGTATTATATACCCACTTGGAAAATTTTGACAACTACTAAGAACAAAGTAAACAGATTTCCTCCCATTCTTTTTGTTTTGCTTATGTGGATATTTGCAAACTATAGGGTATACTGTATATATCAAATGTATATCCATTTTCATGTACTATATTGTAAATATTTTTTATGTCAGACATTAGTTGTAAATGTATTTTATGTAGGTGGCATATTAAATCATAAAGATTTTACTTAAACAGTTCCCAAATGAATGAATAATAATAAAGCTGGTATATCATAATTCATAATGTAATGGAATTATGTACATTTTAGATCATTTAAGTAGATAGGCTTCCTGCGTATGGAGCTATTGTATCAAAAGATACAAATGTTTTTAAGACCCTAAGCATAACCATTGTCAAACTTGCAGCTTCCCAAATGCTCTCATATTTTAAGGAAGGAAGCAAATACTTTGAATACAAATGCTTTTATTATTTTAGGGATGAAAATCAAATATTGGGTACTTATAATTTTTCAGTTAAACTTTTAAAGTTAATGAAATGTTTCAGACATGCAAAAGGATAGAATTGTATAATTACCTGTGTACCCACCAGCCAGCTTAAGAAATAAAATACTGTAGGGTTAAAAGCTCCTTGTTTAACTTTCCCTGATTACAAATGTCTTGACAGACAATGATGTGGATATTTAATCTTCTCCAACAGGCCTAAGTCCAAGATTTTTTGGGCCAAGAATTCAGAAATTCTCAGATTTTAGAAAGGTGATATGATGCATATACTATATGTATTTAACTTTCCAAGCAGGATTGAGGGGCATCTTCCATTTCCTTCATCAGGTATAGAGGTATTTCACTTCAGATGTGGTTTTGCCACCAAATAGGTTACAAAAGTTTTTGGTTTTCAGAGATTTTTGGAATTCAGATTTGTAGATGATGGCTTGTGAACACGTGCAGCTATCTGCTCACTGTGTTTGTTCAGTTTAATCAGTCTGGTAGGATTTGTTTCTCTTTCTGCCGAACTGATCATAGTATAGTATGAGATGTGTAAAATGAAAGGTAATATAGCTGGGATTCAAGCAACTTAATAATTTAGGATTTTAAGATATCAGGGTATCAGTGAGGACTGGAGTGGTTGGGAAAGGCTATACAGCCTCCAGCTGGACTCTCTTGAACTAAGTGGCACAGGTCATTCTATAAGTAGAGAACAACTATGATTAATAACCTTGTATTTGCTTTTAAGTATCTGCCTGACAAGATGTTTGTCATGGTGAGAACTTTGATAGACCTTACAATTAACTTGATTAACTGATTGATAAGAGTTACTAAAAACCACAATTACCTTGACTATAACTGAGTTAATCACCTTCTCATCCTCCCATAAAGAAGAATGGCTTTTTTCTGGTAGGAATGTCACCAAAACATTGCCACTGTAGCCACATAATTCTGTAATTTTTGGTTTCTACCAGAATCAGATTAAGATCATACAACCCTATGCACGGTGTTAGCAAACCTGATAAGCTGTATACTGAGGATGGAAGCGGAGATATCTGCTTTAACTGCTGTGTGTGTGTGTGTGTGTTTAACCTACTACTCACAGAGACTTTATCAGCCAGGAGCCTAGCCCATTAATTACCATATAATAGTGTTGAATGGTTGAGGTCCTTACTTAAGCCTTTAGTTTATAGTGAGAAGGTGTGTGTGTGTGTGTGTGTGTGTGTGTGTGTTTAACCTACTACTCACAGAGACTTTATCAGCCAGGAGCCTACCCCATTAATTACCATATAATAGTGTTGAATGGTTGAGGTCCTTACTTAATAAGCCTTTAGTTTATAGTGAGAAGGTGTGTGTGTGTGTGTGTGTGTGTGTGTGTGTGTGTGTGTGTGTGTAAGTAATACATGCTCACTGTTAAAGGATTAAAAAGAAAAGAAGTATATATGCGAGAGAAAAAGTGGTTCCATCTGACCTTTCAGTAATAGCTTCTAACTATCCAGATCATTTCTGTATGTATACAAACATACATATGTGTAACCTTTTGTATACTGATGGGATTGTATTATGCAATTGTTCTGTAACTTGCTTTCTTTTCTCCTTTAGAACATATCAGAGATGTCTTTATAGAGATTGTCAGGTATAGATTTAAGGAATTTTTTAAATAGCATTTTATTTTATAGTTTGTAGATATTATTTTTTAATCTCTCAGAAATTTAAGTTTTCTCTCTTTTTACTGTACAAATCATATAAAAATTGAACAACCTTGCACATATATCCTTAAGCCTGTGATATTTTAGAAGTGAGATTTCTAGGTCAGAGGGCATGCACACTTGAAATGGATTTGATAGATTCTGCCAAATTGTACTTGAATGGGATTTAAAAATTTGGTCTGTTAATCTTTGCAGGTAGTGCATAAGATAGCAGTGTACTTCTTGCCCCTAGTGACATTTATAATTCTAACAAAATGAACAGAATCTTAAAAATGTTGAAATATAGTGTTTAAAATATTTAGTTCATTTTCTGATAATAAATGCTAATTACTCATGAGTATAACCCATCACAGAAGGTTGGACTAGTAATTTTGAGATTTAGTCAGTTTCATATACAATGCTTTAAATAGCTAATGGGTGATATATTTTCTAGTTCACCTTGCAAATATCTCAAAGCACATCTATGGCAGTTGTAATTAATTTGAAGTAGGTTACTATGTTGCTGTTGAAGGATTTTCTGCTTTCCTTAAGATTTATGAATATTTGGTGTTCCTTTGGAGATTCAGGTTGTAGAGAGCTGTTATCCTAATATGTGAGTAAAGAGTTGAGACTACTGTTTGCAGTTGCATGTTATGTTTGTAGCTATTTGTGGGAAGAGTGAGAATTAAAGGCTGACATATAATCATTGTGTGTGGAAGCCTTTTTATTTTTAGGCTTCTGGGTGTACTCCAGGATTCTGAGAGGCTGTGTATGGGTATCTGTGGGGTGGGGCCCGCTGGGGTGTGTTTTCCCTCAGTATGTATGTAGGTATCGGTACCAGTGCTCTTCCTTTAGGGAAAAATGATTCTGGAATTTTCTGATGTTCTTCTCTTTGTGGTTTTCCTAACCTAGTTGACGAGTTTTGTGCGGGTCAGTATGTAGTAGTGGCCAGGTCTGAACTAAGTTTTGTTGTTTTATTTTAAGACCTTGTGGAGATTTGGTAATGAATATGAAAAGTAGGATTTCGGATGTTAAGAAAAATCCTAGATCACAAATAATTGACCTCCAAAACTATGCCTCTTTCACCTTCCTCGAAGGTTTGTGTCAGCATTTTGGTTCGTTTTGGAGGCTTTGAAGTAGATTATTCTCGTAGTTACTACTTCTGTATGGCCACCTGTATATTCTGGTTAAGAGATACAAAAAACAGTTTTCCTGGTAGGAGTTAAAATTGAAGTTTTCCAGAAGGAACTTTACTAATAAGAGCGAAAACCCCAAATCTCACCTGCCCCCCCCCCCCACATATAGAAGTGTTTTAAAAATAAGAGAATGGGTTATTAAAAGCAATACATGTTTATTGTAAAAATTATAAAATTACAGAGACAGGGTACTACTTTCTTATTTTAACTTAACCTTTAGTTGATAGTTGCTGGACTGGTAGAGCTTATAGGATATATAGATTCATTTCCTTCCACCTTAACTCTGTCTCATGTTGATGTTGGTGAGTGGATATTTTATAAAGGTGCATAATGTCCGTAGTAGATTGGCTTTCACATTCTTGATGACCTGACCTTCCCACTTCTTTTCTCCCCTCCCCTTCCTTCCACAACTCTATCTGTTTATGAACATATAGTGACTGAATGCATGCTATGATGCATTAATGAGTAAGGTGTGTATGTGTATTAAAACCCTATTTTCATAGAGTGTATGGTGTAGTAAGAAATACAGACAAAACATGTAAAGAAAGTATTTATAAATTCTAGTATATCCTAGGAAGGGAGCAGGCAGAATTACATGTTCTCTGTAGTTCTATTACTACCTGGTTCTGCAGTGAGTAATGTTTATGTTATATTTTAAACTATTTATTGGCTTTCTGTTTTTAGAGTTGATTGGTAGACAAAAGAAGACAGTTATAGATTGGAAAATAAATGTTATGCACTTGTACAATGTAAAAATAACAGTAAAGATGATTCATGTGAGGGGCACCTGGGTGGCTCAGTTGGTGAAGCATCCGACTCTTAATTTCAGCTCAGGTCTTGGTTGTGAGTTAAGCCCTGCATTGGGCTCCACGCTGGGTGTGGGGCCTACTTAAAAAAAAAAGTGATTCATGTGAGGCAGTTGGGTGTACTGGAGACCTAGATTCCTTATCTTACACTGAGATAGGTGGTAGGAGGTTAAAAGTTTAAATTTGGGGGGTGCCTGGGTGGATCAGTCCGTTAAGCATCTGCCTTCGGCAGGTCATGATCCCAGGGTCTTGAGATCGAGCCCCGGATCGGGCTCCCTGCTCAGCAGGGAGCCTGCTTCTCTCTCTCCCTTTGCAGCTCCCCCAGCTTGAGTGCAGGAGTTCTTTCTGTTCAAGTAAATAAGTAGAATCTTTAAAAAAATTAATGTTTACTCATTCATTTAATATATTTATCACCTACTTTGTGATAGGCCCCATTCAAAGTGCTGAGGAACAGCAGTGGACAGAAAAGGGAAAATTTACTGTCCTCATGGAGCTTTCATTCTAGTGAAGGAGGCTGGCAATATCAAAATGGAGACGTGAAACAAATTGCATATTATGTGGTAATAAAAGCTATGAAGAAAAAGTTAAATAATTTAGTTATTTAAATTATCTAGAGTTAGACTAGACTTAAAAGCAGAATGGTCAAAAGTGGTTATCTGTATTGAGGAGGACAGAGGAGAGACTTTAATTTTTATTATTTGAATTTTTATTTCTACATCCAAGTATTACTTGTTTAATAGTAATATTTAATGTCATAGGTATAGACATATTGGTAACACATATTACCAAAATGGAACCAAATATATTTGACTCCAAACATGCTTATAATTTTTGGAAGATTATTATTTAAATGAAAAGTCATAATGTCAAGATCACAATAAGTTAACACTTCACACCAGCTAGGATGGCTAGATGGACAGTAACAAGCGTCCATGAAGACGTGGAGAGATTAGAACCCTCATACATTGCCACTGAGAATGTAAACTGTTGCAGATGTTTTGGAAAACAGTTTGACATTTCCATCACATGTTATGTAGAGTTTTCATATTGCTCCAATAATTTTACTCTGAGGTATATACCTAAGAGAATTGCAAACATATGTCTATACAAAAACTTGTACATGAATGTTCATAGTAGGATTATTTATAATAGGAGGAACCCAAATGTTCATCAACTAATGAATGGCTGAGCAAAATGTAGAATTTCCATACAACAAAATATTCAACCATTATATGGAATGAAATACTGATATGCTATACATGAATGAACCTTGAAAACATTATGCTAAATGAAAGAAACCAGACACAGAAGGCCTCATATTGTATGTTTCTGTTTATATGAAATGTCTATAGTACGCAAATATATGGAGACAGTGGTTACCAGGGCCTGGAGAATGGGAAATGGGGAGTGACTGCTTTTGGGTTTATGGGATTTCTTTTTGCAGTGATGAAAGTATTTTGCTGTTAGATAGTGATATAATTGTACAACTTTGTGTATATACAAAAAATCACTGAATTATACACATTGAAGTCGTGAATTTTATCATATGTGAATTATAGCTGAATTAAAAAATGTTGAAGCAAAAATCAAAAGGCATACAAAGAAAAGTATCTTGATTCTCAGTGGGGAATGGAGGGAGAAAACACAGGGTATTAGAATATGGGCCTTTTATCGAATGAAAAATGACCGCCTGGCATTTTTAATATGTCTCCCACCCTCCATGTGATAATGTCTATCAAAATGAACTATTATCGATAGTAATGTGTCATATCCCTTAAATATGTTGGGCTAGGAAAATAAGGCAGCTTGGAAAGAGGCAAGTAGGCTGTTGAGGAGGTTGTTGCAGTAGTACTGGCCAGACAGGATGAGCTGTATTTGTAGGGATGGAAAGGAAATCTATTAGAAAGATAAGAATTGATGGTACACAGTTATTGTTTAGTGAATGAGAGCTGAATAGGAGAGTGAAAAAGGAGGCATCAAAATGAATTCCATCAAAGTAGGGAACATGGGCGAAGCGCGTGTTTTAGGGAAAATGTATGTTTAGTAGAACTGCTGAGTTGTCTGTGGGAAATCTTGGCAGATATGTGTAGTAAGTAGTTGGTCACATAAGTCTGCAGACCAAGGGGGAAGCCAGAGGTGGGAGTATTGATTGAGAAAACCTAAACTAAAATAAGTACCTGCCTAAAGTAGGTGATAGTTGAAGCGAGTTGAAACAGTGGCTGTGGATAAGATTGCCCAGGGAAAGGAAAATAGCAGGAGACAACAATATGTTTAGGGATAGAGTTGTAAGGTACATAACCAGTGTTTTAAGGATAGGCAGAGGAAGAGGAGCCAATAAAATGTATGAAAGAGGGATTGTCTTAGAGATACAGTAGAATCAGAAGAGTAGTATTAGACCCAGGTAAGGCTTTTCAGATAGAAGTGGTCAATAGTGTCAAATGCAGTGAAAGTAAAGAGAATCCATTGATATTGGCTATAAGAAAACCATTCTGGCTTTACTCTAGAAGTGGTAGTGGGGGTTTTTAGTGCCTAGCACTTCATTGTATGCCAATATACCATTTCTGTTGGATATCTTTATACCATCCATTCATGAAAAAGTTTTATTTTTTTGTCCTGATTAGAAAAAATAGTATGTGCTTGAAAAAAATCTGTGGTTTGGCAAGAAAGTGAGATCACCACCAGAGATCTTACTACCCAGAGTTGTACGTCCTGCTGGAACTTTAAAAACAACCAACCAACCAGCCAAACTCAGGTGGAGTCTGTGTTTGTAACAACTTCTTTTTTCTTTTTCGTTTGACAATAGATCACAAACATCTTTCTCTGTCATTAAGTATAGAGCTACATCATCAGTTATAATGAGATGGTATATTAGTTTTCTGGGTCTGCTATAACACATTACCACAGACTTGGTGATGTAAAAACCCAGAAGTTTATTCCCTCACAGTCTTGGAGGCTGGAAGTCCAAAATCAGTATAGGCAGGGCTTGCTCTCTCAGAAGGCTTGAGAGACAATCCCTGGTTGCCTCTTCCCGGCTTCTGGTGGCTCCTGGCAGTCCTTGGTGTTCTGTGGCTAGTAGCTGTACCATTCCAGTCTCTGCCTCCATCTCCTACATGTGTCTCTGTGACTGAATCTCTCTTTTCTCATAGACTCGTGTCTACCAACCATTAGATTTAGTGCCTGCCATAATTCAATATGAATTTATCTTAAGTTGGTTACATGCAAAGACCCTATTTCCAAATAAGGTCACGTCCAGAGGTTCCTAATTAACTTGCATTTAGGGGTGACACTATTCAACCTATTGCAGATGGTAATTCATTTTATAGTTTTGCCTTAACTTATATAGCCAGTGCCCCACTGTTGGACATTTAGATTGTAATTTTTCCCTATTATGAGCGTAATGGAGACAGGGAATAATATATGTAGTAGGTGATCCAGCTGGGCACCTTTTGGTACTCCCTTGCCCCATCTTAACTGGATGGACATGTCCAGCAACCCTGGCCTGAGATGAATATGATCATCAAGGGCTTAGGCCCTTTGGGAACAAAAGTTTGGGTTGTCATCAGGTAAGCCACTGAGACCTGTAAATAGGATGAAATTGATGGAGGAGCGAGAAGAAGAGTACCGTTTTTGTTCTTGAGAGATTGACAGCATCTGTAGTTTGTTTCAGTAACCTTCCTCTTCTGTGATTCCCCTCAAGAACAGAGGCCCATGAGAATCACGGAGAGGGTGCTTCCTATTCCCGTGTGGAGAAGTAATTCTGCAGTGCAGGAGGTGGACTGTGACAGCCACACAGATGTACTGTTCAGATCTCCTGTTGTGGGGAGAATTGCCTCACTTTCTCTACTGTTACTGCTTTTGTACTTTTGTCAAAAATGAGTTACCTATATATATGTGGGTCTATATTACTTTTTAAATTATGAAAGTAATTCATATTCATGTTAAAACCTCAACCAGTGTAGAAAAGAAAAATGTAAAAACCCACCTCTCCTCATGACTTCTTGTATTTTTCTTATAAATTAAAAAAATGTATGTTGTATATCTTGTATCTCTTATTACATACAGACTTCTTTTTTTTTTTTTTTTTTTTTGAGTGGGGCAGGGGGAGAAAGAGAGGGAGAACCTTAAGCAGGCTCCGGTGCGCAGCGCGGAGCCCAATGGAGGGCTCCATCTCACGACTCTGAGATCATGACCGGAGCCGAAATCAAGAGTCAGATGCTTAACTAAGCCACTCAGGCACCCCAGGTTGCATTATTATTTTTAATATCTGTAGAGTATTACCATAATTTTAGACTATTACCAGAGTCTTGTTATTTCAAAGAATTTAGTTTATTCTTATTCAGTTTTCCCACTTGTGTGAAAATATGTGTAAAATGAATTCCTAGAAATATAATGACTAACATTTATTGAAAACCTACTAAGAAATAGATATTTTATACTTACTGATTTGGTACTTTTAGCCATCTTTTGAGGAGGATACTATGTCCATTTCATAGATGAGGATACTGCGGCTCTGACAGATTCATTTATTTGTTTAATGTTACACCTTTAAATAGTGGAGCTAACCAACGAGCCCAAGCCTTTCCTACTAGTTACTACATTACTACTAATGACTAAGCCTCAGGAGTACAGTAAGAATTATTTCACAGGGAGCTTGTTAGGATGAAATGTATATAAGGTCAATGCATTACATTTTTGTTACTGCACATTTTTACACTTACTCCAGAAAAGATTTCTGGTCACATTTTTGGTTTTATACTTGAACACAGTGTTATTAATATGCTTTAATACAAAGAGCAGTAGTGTTAAAGAGAATAGTATAAAAGCTGTGCCCATGTATTCTGAGAACTATTGCTTGATGATTTGGAATCGTATTTTTAATTTTTGCCATTCCTCTTCATTTTGGGAACTTTAAAAAAAATGACTTTAAAGAAATAAAAAATGACTTTTGTTTTAAGAGTAAATCTAATTATTTTAAATGTTGATTGTCTTGTATATCTTTAAAAAATTCTTTGCTTATGAGTGTATACCACCAAAACTGAATTAATTTTAGATGTCTTGATTTTATTTTCTGAGAACAGATTGAACCTTATCTTGATATGGAAACCCACTATTTTGAGGCTTTTAGGCTGTTTTTGAGTTAAGAATGCTTGTTTGGTGAAAATAGAAACTCTGTAAAAATTGTAATTTTTTATGGGAACATGGAAATAATGATTTGCTGGTGAAACCATGTTAATAATAAACACTAAATCTAAGAAAAACCAGATTTCTGGTAATGTTCTTGTCAAAATTAGATTTTAGAAATTTTTCTAAACATAAATCTGGGTAACCTCTCAGATTTAAATGCTGTGTTAATATGTTTTAGTATTTTTATTTTTATATTTTTAAAAGATTTTATTTATTTATTTGACAGAGATAGAGACAGCCAGCGAGAGAGGGAACACAAGCAGGGGGAGTGGGAGAGGAAGAAGCAGGCTCATAGCAGAGGAGCCTGATATGGAGCTCGATCCCATAACGTCGGGATCACGCCCTGAGCCGAAGGCAGACGCTTAACCGTTGTGCCACCCAGGCGCCCCTGTTTTAGTATTTTTAAAAACTCAAAATATAGGATAAGAAAACTCATTTGAAGTACTTTATAGGTCTCAGGCTATAATATTAACTTGACAGATAATTATTTTAATAGAGGTTTTTTAGTATTAAGAGCAGTCTTGTATCCATAGGCATATTTTCTACATGTGATTGCTGTGTGTGTGTTGGGGGGGGGAGAATTTTTAACTTTCTTGCAAAATGAGAGGCATCAGTCTGTTCTTACTGAGCTTATGGTGTCTTTTCGGAATTAAAACGTAGCTACAGAATTTCCTATTTTTATTCATGTAAGATTTTTTCAAAAAGTTGAAATCTTGACTGTTTAGTACATTCCTTTAAGATTTTTCAGGGCATTTTTGGGGCGCCTGGGTAGCGCAGTCATTAAGCGTCTGCCTTCGGCTCAGGGCGTGATCCTGGCGTTCCGGGATCGAGTCCCACATCGGGCTCCTCCGCTGGGAGCCTGCTTCTTCCTCTCCCACTCCCCCTGCTGTGTTCCCTCTTTCGCTGGCTGTCTCTCCGTCACATAAATAAATAAAATCTTTAAAAAAAAAAAAAAAAAGATTTTTTTCAGGGCATTTTAGAGGACAAAAATACATAGCAATACATATAAAGAAGGAGGTTGTCAATTTATGGAATTTGGTTACAATTTAAAAATAAATTTTATTAACATGAAGGAAATGATAAAAGGGCTTTCATTATATTTGTCTTACATTGCATTTAGTTGCAGTTTCCTTACACTAATTTCAAGCTTACTACCACCTTCTGAATATAAGAACTATTTTAATGAATTGTACTCAGATTCAGTGGACATTGCATATTTGATTTAGGCACTGTGCTAGGTTTTGGAGATAAGTTATTCCTTTAAGGAAGCAATTAATTAAAACATTATTTTGAAAGCCCTTGATTCCATGAGAGGGGCACCTAAATTGGACTGAGGGATTTAAGGGTTTGTGTAGGACTGTGACTGTTAAATTTAGTTTGGAAGAATGAGCAGTTAGTAGTTAGCCAGTTGATGGGGAAGAGGAAGGTCATTTCCTGAAATTGCAGGTACTTGATCATGGTTGTCACATGGAAAAGGAGAGTGGTTAAGCAGTAAACTGCCTTAGGGATGTAGGCAAGACTGAAATCATGAAAAATCTTATATGCACTGCCAAGGAATTTAGATTCTTATTTTGGGAAGCCATCAAAGGAAGTATGTAGGTGTGCTCATACCATATTTAAATTTTAGAGCAGCAGTTCTTAAACTTTTTTGTTCCACAATCCCTATTCTAACTCTTGAAAATCAGTGAGGATTATAAATAGCTTTTGTTTATGTAGGCTATATCTATTACTATTTACTGTTTTAGAAAGTAAAACTGAAAGAGTGAAACTGAGAAAAATTTAAAGCATAAGAATATACAAGTATACATTCCATTGGGATATACCACATATCATGTAGCCTCTGAAAGACAATACTATACATTTGTAAGAGTGTACAGTGAAAAAGGCAAATAATATCATAGTATTATGAAAATAGTTTCACTCTCATGGACCTCCTGAAAGGATCTTAGGGAGTCTTAGGGGTTCCTGACCCACCTGGGAATTGTATTAGGAGATCATTCGGGCAATGATGTTGAGAATTGTTTAGAGTCTACAAAAAGAAACACACTTTTAATTGTGATGCAGTATGTACATGTGTATGTGTATGCACCCCCCCCACCCCGAAACAAAGATTTCAGGAACAACTCTGTATCAGTTTCTTTTGTGGTATTAAAAGTTAAAAAAATTACTGGATTGAAAAAAACCAAACATCTCACTGTTGTTAGGTAGAGCATAGCGCGCTCAAGGTTCTGGCTCAAGATATCTTGTGAGACCTTTTTTGAAGGTATTTTACATGACTGTTGGAAGGAGACTTCAATTTCTCACTGTGTGGCTGTCTGTAGGGTAGCTTGAATATCCTTACAAATGGCAGCTAGGTCCTCACGAAATGAGGGATGCAAAGGAGTGACCAAGACAGAAACCCCGTTGTCCTCTATGACTTGTCTTGGAAGTGAAACATCATCAGAAGCAAATCACTAAGTCCAGTTCACATTCAGAGAGAGAGGAATTTTGCTTTTCCCCTTGAAGGGAGCAGTATCAAAGACTTTATGGAGATACCTTAAAACTACCAAAATACTTGTCAGGAGAGTGAGTCATCCACGGGTCTTTTCTTTCGTGCATGCCTTGCCGAGTATGCTAAGAATACAAGGCCCTGAGTGCTCTTAACCTGGGCCATTTCTCAGGATTGTGTATGCAGCAAGCCACCTGGAGGTAATGTTTCCCATTGGGACAGAGCAGGCTTACTGCTCATTATAAAAGTGGCGGATTCCCTAAACTCAGTATCCTCAGCTGCAGTGCAAACCCACTGCATGGGTAGCATCTGTCTGGGCCCCTCTTGTCACCTGTTGGACTTGGGGATAATAAGGAGCCAATGCAGACATGATACTCGTACTGTTTGCTGTGCAGTGAGTAATAAAGTTTTTGGTCTCTGAACCAGGAGACTCTTGTGCTCTGTCTGATAAGCAGAGGGAGAGGATTTGAACTAACCACCACAACAGATAGTAGATAGGGAGCTAACAGAATACGGATAGGAAGCTAACTGAAGGATTTTGGGAGCAACATTATGGGCTCAAACTATACAGCTGCATGATTTTATCCAGCAGCAGTCAGGATTCCAGTTGTATAATCAGTGAAGGTGTTTCTTTTGGATTAATCAAGAACAAGGGAGTTTGGAGTGTGAAATTTTTTTTCAAACTTTTGTGCTACATACACTTAATGTACAGTAAACTGAATGTATTTAAAGTATATAGTTTGATGAGGGTTGCCTGGCTGGTTCAGTCAGTAAAGCATGTGACTCTAGATGTTGCAGTTTTAAGTTCGAACCCCACTTTGCGTGTAGAGGTTACTTTAAAAAATAAAATCTTAAAAAAATATATAATTTGAAGAGTTTTGATATGTATATGCCTGTGAAACCATTACCCCAGTCAAGATAGTGAATGTTAGCATCACCCCAAAAGTTTCCTCCTCCTCCTTTTTGATCCATGCCTCCCCCAACCCCATCACCGGGCACACACTGATTTGTTTTCTGTCATAATAAATTAGTTCTAGAATTCTACATACATGTAATCATACTGTGTAACTTTTTTTTGGTCAAAATTCTTTTTTGTCAGTTGTTTAAAGTGCAAGAATTATTATTTTTGTGGTTGTATGTCTGGCATATTTTTAAAAGAAAAAAATTTTTTTTGAACATTATCTTCCCTGAAGCTCATGAGGTTAAAAAGCCAGTCTGAGGAATTCAGAGCTAGTAAATTTCTTCCTTTTGTTGTGTAACTGAATATAGTTCTGATAATAGCAAAGACTCCACATGCAAATGCCGTTTTGATCTGAAAGTGACTTGAACATTACAGTGCACCTGCTAAAGTTGAAAACTTGATGGGAATTTTTGTTATTGGATCTTAGCCTATTCACTGCGATTTAGTTACTTGACTACATGAAAATAGAAGTCTGCACAAAAGCACAGTTGGGAATTTTTTTTTTGAACGTGGCAGTTTAATGTTCTGATGGCATGATTCCTGAGACTCTGAATTATTACTCCTTATTTTGTTAGTTTCACTTAACTTTGTTCTTTTGCCCACCATCTTTTAAAAAAGACTTTCTCCTTAATAGAAAGAGAAATGTGAATATTTAAGCCGGAAAGCCTAAAATTGCCTTAATGAGTACTAGATTAGCAGGACACACTGCCTTAAAAGTGTCTTAAAACTGCCTTTAATATCGTATGAACAGTTGAGATGTTCTCATCAGCAGATGATCGTGGTTAGGCAAAGCAGTTAAGAGCCTCCAGGGCTGTGGAATTAGGTGCCCCAATTCAAATCTTGACCTTAACACTTCGTGGGTATGTGACTTTAGATGTCAGTTAACACCTGTAAGCCTTACTTGTGTCATCTCGAAAATGGAGATAATGACAGTACCTATGTTATGGGAGGCTTTTAAATATTAAATTAGATCTTATAAAATTTTTAGCACAATGCCTGACATATGGTAAATATTCAGTGTTAGTTTTTGTTATCATTTAAGGATTCTGGATAGTGAATGGCTCTCTTATTTTAAACAATATTCAGATTGCTTAAAAAAAAAGCTTTGCATCTCTCTTTGATCTTGAAATAGAATTCATTCAAACAGTAATATGTAGGGTATTACTTGTCACCTACCTCACAGTTCAGATTAATCATGAAAAGGAGGGTTACCTGGCTGGCCCAGTCAGTAGAGCACGTGACTCTTGGTCTTGGGCCTGTGAGTTCAAGCCCCATGTTGGGCATAGAGCTTACTTTAAAAAAAAAAAAAAATCATGAAAATAAGTTTTTACTTTTTTTTTTTTTTAAAGATTTTATTTATTTATTTGACAAGAGATAGAGACAGCCAGCGAGAGAGGGAACACAAGCAGGGGGAGTGGGAGAGGAAGAAGCAGGTTCATAGCGGAGGAGCCTGATGTGGGGCTCGATTCCACAACGCTGGGATCACGCCCTGACCCGAAGGCAGACGCTTAACTGCTGTGCCACCCTGGCGCCCCAGAAGTTTTTACTTCTTAAGCTAGGTTATTTCTGGAGAGGAATCTCCTAACATTACTAATAGAATATTGCAATTTCTGAAGTTGGTGTACTATTGCTATTTCTGAGATGGAACCTTAAAGATTCAGGCTCTATGTATTTTCTGTTCTGCTTGTTGTTACCCTGGGGCTATCTTTACTAATGTTAAGGTGAGACTGCCAGTGTATTCATATTTCTGAAGAGTAACCTGTTTTGAGTTTGACTAAAGTATATGGATTCTTTAAAATCGTATTTTTGACCATGCGAGTTACTTGGGTAGTGTTTTCAGTGAAGAAACACTTTTTAAAAGAATTTTATTTTAGAGAGAGAGAGTGCGCATGTGAGTTGGCGGGGCAGAAGGGAAGAGGGAGGGACAAGCAGCCTCCCCACTGAGCTCGGAGCCCACTCGGGGCTCAATCTCACCACCCTGATATCATGACCCAAGTGGAAATCAAGAGCTGAAATCAAGAGTCTGAGGCTTGACTGACTGAGCCACCCAGGTGCCGCAGTTAAGGATTCTACATTAACAGCGGATTTTTGGAAAATATTATTGAATGTGCTGATACCTGTTACTTGACCTAAGCCAGTTCTTTGGTACTGTATTAGGAAGCCATGGGGGATCTAGTTGATTTATTTTTGAGAGAAGTGTGGAAAGTAGATAGTTGTGATAGGTGTTTTTAAAAATTGGTTTTAAATTATACTTGTATAATATGAACATGTTTTCCTTTTAAAAAATTCAAGTTTTACTGTAGGATGAATATAAAGTGAACTTAAAGCCTCCATAAACATTTTGCCCTCAACCTCCCCTTACAATACAAGTTCCCTTCCCTCATACCAGTGCTCTTTCAAATTTGGTATTTCCCTGTCTTAATACTTTGTACATGTTGTATAGATCTTTATATATATGTTAGATATATTTTCACCTAGTTTTTGGTTTCTTTTTTAATTTTGCTTATGGTATTTTTTGGTATAGAACTTTGTCATTTTGACATAATTAAATAATTTGTTTTTCTTTATAGTTTTTGCTTTTTGTTTCTTACTTAAGAAGCCCTACCTTAACTCAAGTTCACAATGGTGTTCTCCTAAGTTTTCTTCTAGTACTTTTGATAGTTTTAAAATTTATATTTTGGGGGCATCCGTGTGGCTCATTGGGTTAAGCATCCAACTCCTGATTTTGACTCAGATCTTAATCTCAGGGTGGTGAGATTGAGCCCTGTGCCCGGCTGGGAATGCAGCCTGGTTGGGATTCTCTCTCTCCTCCCTCCTCCCTCTGTGTTGCCTCCCCATCCTGTTCCCAGTGTGCATGCACACACACTCTCTCAAAATAAAATAAAATAAAATTTATATCTTTCATGTACATAGACTTTATTTCTGTGTACTGTGTGAAGTAGGGATGTAATTTATTTTTCTAAGAGCATTGGTTCAAACCCCATTTATTGATTTAGGATTTGCTAAACTTACATATACAATTTAGACTGGGTTCCTGAAGCTGTACTATACAATTTTAAATACTGTGGCTTTAAAAGGCTGTGAGTCCTTATGAGAAATCCTGGGGGTCAGATGTAGTTTGGAGTCCAGATTTTTCCCCCTGATACCCAGTGGACATTATGCAGTATCCTGTAACCATATACATTGTTTTCTCAATGAGTGTATGAATAATACCTATAAACAATAAGTGACCTCATAACAAATCAAGTCAGGTTTTGCTGCTAAATGAGTTAAGAAGAAACAAAACTTACTTTTAGAGGTTTTATGATTTTTGCATTGCAAGTAAAGGATCATGGACCTGTAATTTATCTTGCTATTTAGGGAACATCTTTCTTCTTTTTCTTCTGTTGCAAATTGTTTAGGTTATTCTTATGCCTTTACTCCTCTATTTGAATTTTAAAGTCAGCTTGTTGAGTTATATTTGGAGAATCCTGTAGAGATTTTCATTAGGATATGAAGTATTTCATGCTTGCACCTTTTTGTTAGAGTTATACTAAAGTGTTTTATGGTTTTGTTGCTGTCGTGAGTGGGATTTTTTTTAAAATTGCGTTTTCTAATTGTTATTACTAATGTATAGAAAGTACCGGTATTTATATGTTGATCTTGTATCTGATCGATTTGTGGCATTCTGTTAACTTGTTAATTGATGATCTTGGGTTTTCCAGTTAGAAAATCATATGTTCAGACATTGAGTTTTATCTTTTCATTGCTAGTATTTATGCTTCTTTTTTTTTTTAATTTTTTTTTTAAATTTTTTTTAAAAGATTTTATTTATTTATTCGACAGAGATAGAGACAGCCAGCGAGAGAGGGAACACAAGCAGGGGGAGTGGGAGAGGAAGAAGCAGGCTCATAGCGGAAGAGCCTGATGTGGGGCTCGATCCCGGATCGCCGGGATCACGCCCTGAGCCGAAGGCAGACGCTTAACCGCTGTGCCACCCAGGCGCCCCGAAGTATTTATGCTTCTTATTTCTTTTTCTTTTCCATTTGCATGGCATGGTTTCAGTGTTCAGTTTTGAGACATGCAAAGTACTGTTAAAATGATATTTACAGTAAAATGTGCTGTAGACAAATTTTGAGTGCATGAATAAGTAGATGATAGAAATGGAGATCTTTCTTATGTAGGGGTAATGAAAAGTTTCTGAGAGGCAGATGTTTATTATTGGGGGATTTAATGTGTGATCTTTTCATTGCAGATATGGTGTAAGGTATTTCTTCAAGACTGGACAGCTGAAGACCTGTTACTTTTGATTAGCCTAAGCAGACTTACAGCCATCAAGAAACATCACGGAATTTCATATTTTGCTTTCTGCTTTACATCTTTCTTGGCATTGAAGTTCATCTTGCAACCATGTATGGAAGTGCTCGCTCAGTTGGGAAGGTAGAACCGAGCAACCAGAGCCCTGGGCGTTCACCTAGGCTTCCACGTTCCCCTCGCTTGGGTCATCGTCGAACCAATAGTACAGGAGGGAGTTCTGGAAGCAGTGTTGGAGGTAGCAGTGGGAAAACCCTTTCAATGGAGAATATCCAATCCTTAAATGCTGCCTATGCCACATCTGGCCCTATGTACCTAAGTGACCATGAAAATGTGGGTTCAGAAACACCTAAAAGCACCATGACGCTTGGCCGTTCTGGGGGACGTCTGCCATATGGTGTCAGGATGACTGCTATGGGCAGTAGCCCCAATATAGCTAGTAGTGGGGTTGCTAGTGACACCATAGCATTTGGAGAGCATCACCTCCCTCCTGTGAGTATGGCATCCACTGTTCCTCACTCTCTTCGTCAGGCAAGAGATAATACGATCATGGATCTGCAGACACAGCTGAAAGAAGTATTAAGAGAAAATGATCTCTTGCGGAAGGATGTGGAAGTAAAGGAGAGCAAATTAAGTTCTTCAATGAATAGCATCAAGACTTTCTGGAGCCCAGAGCTGAAGAAAGAACGAGCCCTGAGAAAAGATGAAGCTTCCAAAATCACTATTTGGAAGGAACAGTATAGAGTTGTGCAGGAGGAAAACCAGGTTAGTTTTATATTATGTTTACCTTTATTGACTGAATTCATGTGTAAGTGAAATGAGCTATTCTCTTTTTTTCTTTCTTAGGTTTTCCTCTTCTTGGTTCATTTATCTTTCTTTTTCCTGTTTATCTGAGTATTTTCTATCCTCCATTTCTTAACCTTTTCTGGATTTGGTCCTGTGCCTTTGTTTTTTTCTGGTTGCCATGTCTGCTTGCTCACTGTTCTTGTTTGCTTTTCCCACTTGCATTTCCCTGCTTCTCTTTCTCTTCCTGTCTTTTCTTTAAGCCTATATTACCTTTCTCCAGTTCTTGTGAGAGTATAATTTTTGTCATCTGCTCTAAGATGCATTATCAAAATTATTCAGGCTATGTACCTTAAGTGTGAGGTGTAGAAGTAAGATTTACCGTGGTGCTCGCTTCGGCAGCCCATAGACTGATATTGAAATGATACAGAAGATTATCATGGCCCCTGTGCAAGATGACACACAAATTTGTGAAGTGTTCTGTATTTTTGCTGGTTGAACTTGGCATTCAAGCCTCACACACCTAGCACAATTTATGGCTCATATTATTATCTGGCGGACTGAAGGGCTGATTCTCATTTCACTTGACCCGGATTCTAGTCCTGTATACTGCTGCCTGTGTAATGTTAAGTTAGTCATTACCAGACCTAGCTGTAAAATGAGGGCTCAGACAGAATGAACTGAGAGGTCTTTCAATCTGTCAAATTGTATCGGTTTGTTTGTTTGTATGCAAAGTATCCGAATCTTCATGGCCTACAGAGTTTGGGGCAGGGGTCAGGGGAAAGGGAACTAAGAGATATGTGTTAGTGGCTGCTGCACACCTGTGACATCTCGCTAGTCTGCCAGGAACTGACTTGAGAAGGCAAGAGGCTGTCTACAGAGAGAAAAAGAAAGAAAGAAAAAAAATTTACCATAATAGATGTCAAAAAATGAGTCTTGAAAAAAACCAGAAAAGCTCCTGCAAAGTAAACCAGTATGTTGATAGCACAGAATGAAAATTAGTTTTAAAAGTTAATATTGATGATATAAATATTAAGTACCAACAATGGGAAGCAGTTTTTTCTGTTGGCATTCATGAAAGTTTAACTTCAGGATGTTTATGTAGCTTTTTAAATATTAAAAAAATTTTTTTCTTTTTTTAGTTCTTCAAATATAAGGTAGAAGAAGGGCAATTTGGCATGGTTGGTTGCTTCTAGAAAATAAATGAGATTACTAGGCATTATAATTAGGGCTCTGCAGTTTGAGAGCTAAATGCTATCCTATTAGATATAGGAAACATTTTTTTCCCCTCTACTCTTCCAGATTATCGTTGATGTTTGGCCACTGTCATGTCACATTTAGTGACATATGACTCCAAAGATGTGAACAAATCCTATTCATGCTTGCAACAATTAAAATCTTAATCATACTTTTTGTTTGAGACTTTTAGACCTTTTCTTAAACTTGTGAGTTTGAATTATTTGCCTCCTTAAAGAATTCTGTTATTCTTAAAGAAGAATTTTAAAGTAGCCGTCTTATTGTTGACATTATACTTTGTTTTGCGGTTAGGTTAATAAAAATTATGAAGAAAGTAATAAACTTATTTGGATTTCTTCAGCGTTCTTGAATGATGCTAGGAAAGAAGGAATTAGAAGTGATCTGTCTTTGATGAAGTAAATCTAAGATTTCTGTTGATTGTTTTACCATTCTATTACTCATACTCAGTTCAGACATTCGTATCTACTGTTTTGATTATTTGAAGAAGATTGCTGGTTATATTGCTTTGTATGTTAAAACCCCAGACTTTTTCAGTAATAGAAATAGCTTCTTGGGGTGCCTGGGTGGCTCAGTTGTTCAGCGTCTGCCTTCGGCGCCGGGAATGATCCCAGGGTTCTGGGATTGAGCCCCACCATCAGGCTCCCTGCTCCATTGGGAGCCTGCTTCTTCCTCTCCCACTCCCTCTGCTTGTGTTCCCTCTCTCGCTGGCTGTCTCTCTCTCTGTCAAATAAATAAAATATTTAAGCAAACAAATAAACTTCTTTCCTCTGATCATAAAAATAATACTGAAAAAGATAGATATGAAATCAAAGTTTATCCCAAATCCTCCCATGTATGGTAACTTTGCTGTTCCTTTTTTTTTCCCTAAGATTTTATTTATTTGACACAGAGAGAGAGAGACAGTGAGAGAGGGAACACAAGCAGGGGGAGTGGGGGAAGGAGAAGCAGGCTCCCTGCTAAGCAGGGAGCCCTAACTTTGCTATTCCGTTGTTAACATTTTGTTGTTTCTCCGTAATGAACATCTCTGTGCGTACACACATAAAATTTATACAAATGGAATATCATAGGTGTTACATTGTGACCTTTTTTTAGCCAACACATCTGCTGTATATTAATACCCTGTGTGTCTGAATCATTATTTTAATGCCTATATGCTATTGTGTCTGTACTAGTTAATTTAACATCACAGAGTTAAAAATCTTCAAATTTATTTGATAGTACAATATGAATTAAAAACTAAACATTGGGGCACCTGGGTAGCTCAGTTGGTTAAGCATCCGACTTTTGATCTCGGGTCAGGTTGTGATCTAAGGGTCGTGAGATTGAACCCCACATTGGGCTCCACACTCAGTGCAGAGTCTGCTTACGATTCTCCCTCTCCCTTTGCCCCCCTCTCTCTGTCTTTCTCAAATAAATCTTAAAAAACCAAAACAAAACTAAACCTCTAATTCATTTGAATCAGAGATTTCAAAATAATTAGAAATTATGATAATTTTCTCTTTTCTCAGATATAACTCTAACTACTTTGCATTTAGTTTTTAACCAGTGATTAAATGTAGCTTGTCATTACACAAAATATGAATGTTTTATTAGTATACTTAAATCTTTTTTTTTCTTTTTTTTAAAGATTTTATTTATTTATTCGACAGAGATAGAGACAGCCAGCGAGAGAGGGAATACAAGCAGGGGGAGTGGGAGAGGAAGAAGCAGGCTCATAGCGGAGGAGCCTGATGTGGGGCTCGATCCCACAACGCCAGGATCACGCCCTGAGCCAAAGGCAGACGCCTAACTGCTGTGCCACCCAGGCGCCCCAGTATACTTAAATCTTAAGTTTCTTAGAGACCCAGCCTTTTTTAAAAAAGAGGAAATGTCCTTTAAATTGAAGTATTCTTTAGGAAGTTTCTTGAGTTTGAGTCTTCAAGACTTTAAAAACAAAAAATGTGAAAAGAAAGAGAAGAATTACAATAGACCACGGTGTTAGATCTTAAAAGTAAGGATAAGGTTCCTAAATGTTAGTTCTGATACATTTATTTGTTTAAAATATAGATTTCCAGGCCTTGCTTCATAAATATCTCTAGAGATGGAGTCCAGGAGCCTATACTTTAAACAAGCTTCTCTGATAATTCTGAGATAAACCAATTTTGGGATCTTTAGAATATTCTTAAACTAGTGTGTTGCTCATCTGCCATCGGGAATTCATGATTATTCTCTTGTCACCTTTGAGCTCAGTTGTGACAGAAGGGAAAATAAGGGACTGTTGGCTAAGTGCTTCTTAACCTTTTTTCTGCCTACTGCACTTTAGGGCAGTGACAGCCTCCTGTACATAATGATTATTCTGTGACAGTGATCCTTAGTAGAAGGAGTGTGTGTAGAGAAAAAAGTGTTTAAAAATCTTAGATATGTTTATTTAAAAAAAAAAAAACATCCTGGTGATTTTGGTGTCTCCTTACCTTGAGAATCATTGATGCACAAGATAAAATACTTAGATGACCTATGACAGTAGAAGGGGGAAATATATTTTCTTCAGTTCACATTTATGTACTCAGAAGGTGAAGTACAACACCAAAAATTTATCATTCCTAAATACGAAATAATAGTAGATACATTCTGAAAGTTTTTACAGTTTGGTGTTGAATTGTAAATATCAAGAGAGAAAAAAGGAGTTTGCTTTATTTAGTCTTATGGTAAGGTACCAGTGTAGCATAGGTCTTAAAAATTGTATCTGTATTTCTTTTTTTTTTTTTTTTAAAGATTTTATTTATTTATTTGACAGAGATAGAGACAGCCAGTGAGAGAGGGAACACAAGCAGGGGGAGTGGGAGAGGAAGAAGCAGGCTCATAGCAGAAGAGCCTGATGTGGGGCTTGATCCCAGATCTCCGGGATCATGCCCTGAGCTGAAGGCAGACACTTAACCGCTGTGCCACCCAGGCACCCCTGTATCTGTATTTCTAGGGTAGATATTATGTTTTTTAATTTGTAAAAATCAGATTGATAAATTTGGAGTATATACTGATAGTGTTTCAGTGCTCAAATATGAGGTACTTTGTATTTAGACAGTTAAGCATCATGGTGTAGCATGCTTGAATATTATTCAATCTCAAATATATTGTTAATAAAAATCAGTTTACTTACATTTACCTGAAAAGTGGTTGAGCTATAACTTTTTGTTATAAACATTGTCTAAAAATTACACATGAATAGACAATTCCCTTTAAAGTTTCTACCTTTCAAGAGTATATTGACAGTATGTGTGTGTTTAAATGTAATGTGTATCAATATAAGTGTGTCTATGATTTAAAGTGGATTTTAGTAGAAGTTGAATTGAGATTACTAGATTTATCATTGAATTAGCTAGCCTCCAGTATAGCTTTCTGATGATGCTGAAAATATGCCTTTCACCACGATGGTTTTTATCATCAAGCAACTTGGAATTGTCCATTTTAACAAGGAAAAAAATTATTGGTATATGTCTTTATTTTCAAATAATTGAGGCAGCTAATTATGCCTATACTTTGAAAGCTGTGTGGATAAAAAGCAATGACAGTGTCCTTTTAGTTATCAAACTACATTCAAAAGCAAAGTATTTGAATCTTCTTCAGAGAGTGTAGTGGGGACTCAGTACTTCAGTCCGGTGGAAGTGAAACAGTCCACAGAACTATGATGCCAAAAAAACCATATGCACTGAAGGAGGGTGAACACAGCCTTATCTAGATTCCGCCCCTTGCCCTAATTAAGCAGCAATGCTGGCAGGAGTATATTCTTCCTGCACCCACTATAATTACCACACAATCCTAAAATTGTATAACTTTGGTCCAAAAAGCGAAGGGTGCAATTTTAAAGTAAAGTGAGACACTGCAATGAGATACAGAGAACTGAGAATGCTAATTAATAGATTATAGTGAGCCAACAGTGGGCCCTAATTAAACTCTGCATTCATTATACCCTCCAGAGCCCTGAGAGGTCAGATATTTTCCACTTTACAAAGAAGATTGGTTTAATAGGATTTACAGTAATTAAACAAATTTTCCCATTCCAGTTTGAGACTGGGGATTTAGATGCATTCTAAATGTTTGATCTGATTGGGCCACGGAGATTTGTTCTAGAATCCTAGCAAATGTGAAAACACATTTGCTTAGAATTGCCTAATGTGTATGGTTCATTATTACAGAGTCCTTTTAGAAAATTGTTTCTAAAATAAATAGCCAGCTGTTTTTATGTTTCATGCTCCTTTTGTTATTGAACTTTCAAATACTGGTGGTTGGAGATATGGAACAATACATGTTTTAACAGGAAAGACCTTTTCTTTTTCTTAAATTGAGAATGAGGAGGGTTTTTAGTGTATGTTTGGTGAAGAATAAAAGTCCAGCTGTGAGCTTGGTTGAATTGCAAAGCTAAGGCTTTGAATGATTTCTGTTGTATTTTATTCTAACCAACATTTAAAAAGTTATTGTCATAACTTTTTTTGATATTATGCCTTATAATATTTCTATATGTTGAGTTTAGTTGGAAGCTTAATTTAAAAATAACTGTTTTAAAGTACTTTCATTGGGATTTTGTGTGATAGAGTACATTCTATCCAATATTATAGTGTGGCGAGTGAGTTTAATGTTTTATGTATTTTTTAAATGTTTTTGGAAACTGATTTTATTCAGGATTTTGATTTTTTGATTTTTATTTTATTTGTTTAGGGATCAAGAGAATTTCCAAATTTAGAAATACAAAAAGATAAACTTACCCTGTATAATCCTTTGTTTTGTCATTTGTTCTGTTAGGAAACTGGTGGCTATTAACATTTTTACAGTTTTATGTTGTACCTTCATTTGTCACATGGTGTGAGATATTATTATTTGAATTTAAATAAGCTTTTTCATGAAGTTCCTAATTGTTTCACTGTTGTTTAAGTTGATCTTAAAATCTGGAATCTATGTCTTGGACTATTTGTTTAACTTTTTGATAAATCTGTTTTAACACAGAGATGAATTATGAATGATAAAGGAGAGTATGGTAGATAAATCAGTATTCTAATTTGTTTTCCAGGTAGATGTGATCTTTTTAGGTGTTTCAAAAATGAGATGTGTTAAAGGAATTATACAGAATGCCCTGAGAATACTAAATCAGATATAAAATAGATATGTTCCTTTTGGGGAGTTAACAATCATTTTGAGAAGCAAAATTTGTTCATGTTTGGCTTCTACAAATTTAAGCTACCTATCCATTGGATCTTGTCACATACGAAAGTGATGTAGTGGGTGTGAGAAATTGGCTGCTTGCAAAGTTGGTAAGTTTGCTTTATCTGGACTATAGTGGAGTGCAATGAAAAATGATTCATTGAATCTAATAAAAAATGTTTTACAAATATCTGACAGGGCTTATTTGTGAGGAAATAAGAATTTGCTAGAGGATTGCAGCTTCTTCCTCCACTCCCCCATCGCATTTCACAGTGCAGTCTGGTGTGTGATTCATCTCAAGGACAGAATAGCTTTTAGGGATTTGTTAATTTATAGCAGCTTTGTGGATAGTAACTTAAATAGGAGTTGGGAAACCCACTTTTTATTTTGTTATGTAAAGGAAGCCAGAAAATGAGCTTAGTTTTTAATTATGTTAAGGGAGGACAGAGTTCCGTTTCACTTTTTTTTTTTTTTTAAAGATTTTATTTATTTTTTTGACAGAGAGACAACCAGTGAGAGAGGGAACACAAGCAGGGGGAGTGGGAGAGGAAGAAGCAGGCTCCCAGCGGAGCAGGGAGCCCGATGTGGGGCTTGATCTAGGACCCCAGGATCACGCTCTAAGCCGAAGGCAGACGCTTAACGACAGAGCCACCCAGGTGCCTCTCCGTTTCACTTTTTAAAATCATATTGCTCTGGGATGCCTGGGTGGTTCAGTCAGTTCGGCATTTGACTTAGGCTCGGTCGTGATCCCAGAATGGGATCGAGTCCTGCATGGGGCTCCTTGCTCAGCAGGGAGCCTGCTTCTCCCTCTGCCTGCCGCTGCCCCTGCTTGTGCTTTCTCTCTCTGTCTGACAAATAAATAAATAAAATCTTAAAAAAAAATCATATTGCTCCTAGAACTTGACATCGTGTTATGGGTGCCCTATTTGCCCAGGACGGGGCCTCCTAGAAAGCATGCTTTATAAGAAGTGATTGAGGGAACTAAAGAAGAGGAGACTTGTGACATGTTAGTTATACTCTGTGTATTTGATGGGCAGTCATATAGAAGGAAGTTTTTTCTTTTTTTCCTTTTTTTGAGGGGGCGGGGAGGAGGGGAAGGCCCACACTAGAAAAATGAGTGCAGATAATAGGGTTATGGATTTTGGTTCCATGGAGGAATATACTGCATTTTCTAACAAAGGTATATCTAGTTGATGGAAGAGTCAGTCTCAGACAGTAATGCTTGACCATCACTAGAATTGGTTATGGGGAGGCCAGAATGCCTCCGACAACAGTGTGGGTGCTTAAGTCTTTCAGCTTTTCAGAATGTCAGAAGTGGTGGGGAATAAAGTGGTACTTTGTGAAGAACCATTTGGGGAGTCATCCTCTCCATCCTCACACCCCCTTTTATCTTTCTTTCCCTTGCTTCCTCCTTCTCTTCCTTCTTGACAGCTTTATTGAGAAATAATTCAATTCATCCTTTAAAAGTGTGTAATTTTTTTTTTTCTTAATCTGGGATTTATTTGAAGAAGAATTTGAAGAAAGTAATAGGAAGTTGCCCTAGGGATTTCTTGAGCAAGGAAATGAATGACATAACTAAAAATACTATTTGGGAGAAGCTTTTTTTGCTGTCAGCAGAATGGATTGAAGCAAGGAAGACGTGGAAAGACTTTGTTGCAGAAGGCCTGTATTAATGTGGGTAATAGGAATGGAGAGGAAAGTGCACAGTCATGAGATACTTTCAAAGAAATATTTGGATACAGACTGTGATGGCAAGAGAGAAGGCTGGTGAAGCATGGTATTGAGATAGGGGAAATGTTTTGGCCACTGATAGAAAGTGCATAGAGATTAGAAGGTGGAACTAGAAAGCGGAAACATTTAGAAATAAGGGACTAATGACTGTGACCTTAAGTACATGCACATGGATGTTATTATATGTATTCTAGTTAGTTCAGTATCCCAAGCTATATGTCTCTACTTATGGGATTAAGGAGTGGAGAGGGCGAGAGAAGCCATTAAATGGTACATCTTTTATATGTATTTTCTCCCTGAGCTATTTTTGTGTTTCAGTCTTCTTTGTTGTGGTATATTTCTTTGAAGGCAGACAGCTTGAGAGAGTCTCTCAGTTCCTGAAAGTCACTATTCACTAAAAAAGGGTAATAATGGTTTATATTCCTGTGATAAACGAACTTCGATAATAGGTGTCTTTTATTTTATTTTAGTTAGCAAGTTCATTGAAGATCATGTACCTTTGTGTGATGACTTTGGAGTGAATTTGTCAAAAACAGAAATATTGCAGAAAATGTGCTTTCAGTGAGGAAGTGATTAACTTTGTATTGGAAATGTTCTGTTCTTCCCTTATGGACAAGATTAGAAAAGCTTTTTTGAACTGTATTTTTCTTTTTCTATGTTGCCATATGTATCTCTGAAAATATTTTTCTTCCTGGAGTTGGGAAGTTTTTAACATAGGTCTGTTCCTTTAATTTTTTTACATTATTAGCAATAATGCTTATTGAACCTACCTCCCTTTCTCTTTGTTTTGGGCAGACTTTCCTACCTAATAGGATCATGTACGTTCTGTTACATTTTTTGACAGTAGGTGGAGAATACTGGGTTGAAATGATACCTGTCTAGCTTAGTTTCATCTGTGGAGACTTTGTGGGCTGAGAAGGTGAGAAATAGTTCAACTTCGATGTGTACACTGTACCATTCTTTTTTTCGTTTGTTTTGTTTTGTTTTTTTAAAGATTTTATTTATTTATTTGACAGAGATAGAGACAGCCAGCGAGAGAGGGAACATAAGCAGGGGGAGTGGGAGAGGAAGAAGCAGGCTCATAGCAGAGGAGCCTGATGTGGCGCTTGATCCCAGAATGCTGGGATCACACCCTGAGCCAAAGGCAGACGCTTAACCGCTGTGCCACCCAGGCGCCCCACGCTGTACCATTCTTTAACAGCAGCTGGTGCCTTACATATTTTCAGTTTGTGATATGCGGAGACCTATTTAACTTTGAAATCACCCTGGGATAACTCTTCCAGTCTTGGATGAGCCCTCAGGTACTCGTATGGTCCCCTTTAGCAGCAATTCTCAAATTTTTTGGCCTCATGATGTTGTATACTTATAAAAATTAATGAGCCCTAAACAGCTTTTGTTTATGTTGGCTTCACCAATATTTGCTGTATTAGAGACTAAAATATAAATTTAAAAGTTTATTAACATTTAAAAATAATAAATGCATTAAATGTTAACAAAAATAACATTTTTAATGGAAAATAGTTTTGTAAGTCTCATGTCTGGTTTAATAGAAGACAGCTGATTGTCATAACTGCTGCTTTCAATGATCTATTGTATATTTTTGTTTTGGTTGAAGTATTTGAAGAAAATCAGGCCTTGTGTAAATATGTGGTTGAAAAAAACAGGAGTGTTTTAAAAGCCTTTTTAGGGGGCACCTGGATGGCTCAGTTGGTTGAGCATACAGCTCTTGATTTCAGTTCAGGTCATGATCTCAGGGTCCTGAGATTGAGCCCAGCATCAGGCTCCACGCTCAGCTGGGAGTCAGCTTGAGTTTCTCTCCCTCCTCCTCTGCCCCTCCCCCTGCTCTCATGCACGCTTTCTCTCTCTCTCTCTCTCTCTCTCTCTCAAATAAGTAAATAAATTTAAAAAGCCTTTTCAGATAATTGTGGATATATTTTGAAACCACTCCAAAATTTATTTTTTTTGACACTTCATTGAAGTATGTTTTACATGCCATAAAACTCATTGTTTTTTTTTTTTTTTTAGATTTTATTTATTTCTTTGACAGAGACACCGAGAGAGGGAACACAAGCAAGGGGAGTGTGAGAGGGAGAAGCAGGCTTCCTGTCGAGCAGGGAGCCCAATGCGGGGCTCGATCCCAGGACCCTGGGATCATGACCTGAGCTGAAGGCAGACGCTTAACAGCTGAGCCACCCAGGCGCCCCAACTCATTGATTTTTAAGAGTACATACAGTTCAGTGACTTATTTTTTTTTAGTAAATTTGCTGAGGTGTGCATCCATAACCGTAATCAAGTTTTAGAACATTTTCATCAGCAAGTGGTAGTTGCAGTGTGAAGTCTGAACTCTCACCAGTGAGTTTTCCATAATTTGTTACGTTAAAGGGAATTGGTCTGTCTTGTACTTTGAGCAGATCTTTTACATGTAGAGGATGTAAGTGAATACATACGGTTTTTCCAACATTTGTAACATTGCGTAGTGGTCATTTGGAGAGTATTTTTTCATTGAGTTATGCAGATCTTCCAAATGTTGCCATGTTTCATTAGACAAATTAAAAAAATTTGCATTTGTTAATATTCCTATCTCACCAGAGAAGTCTTTTAAGTTTTGGTAGGCTGTGAAGCTCACCAGATGGGAGATACAGGTTTTCCAAAATTCTAATTTTTGCTTGAAAATTCAAATTTTATCATTGGCAAGAAATATTTTCTGTTGTCTTTGAAGTGACTTGTTTGTTTTGTTAATTTTTGAGAAAAATTTAGTCATATATGAGACTGAATAATCATAGATTATCAGTTCAGTCTTTTAAATTAAGATGTTGTTCATTGAGGTAACCATTATATTTCAGTATTCAGCCTAAGTGTTTTATGCCTCTTTGAAGATGTTACTTGAGTATAGAGAGACCTGAGTGATGTGACTGGGGTAAAATATTCCAAGCAGAAGGAATTAACAGTCCAAAGACCTCAGCATCCTTTGACTCGATAAAGGTTGCCACTGAGGGTCTTAACTAGATTATTCTTTAGCTAATAATGTTCCTCTTCTCCCATCTGTTTAATCTTGTAATAAGATGTTATAGTCTTTGACATCAACAATGCTTTGCTTCCTTGCCATGGTTTAGGAAGGTATATTATGGGAAAAGATTGGCTAAAACCTAATAGGCCAAAATTTAGCCCAGACAGTATTAAATAAAAGGAGAAACTTCACTGTTCTAGAAAGCCAAAAAAGTACTTCTTTTCTTTTTTATAAAGAAGATTTTATCTGTGTATTTATGTATGTATGTATTTATTTATAGACAGAGAGCACTAGTAGGGGGAGAGGCAGCAGTAGAGGGAAAATCTCAAGCAGACTCCGTGGTGAGCATGGAGCCCCAAGTTGGGACTCGATTTCACGACCCTGAGCTCACTACCTGAGCCGAAATCCAGAGTTGGATGCTCAACTGACTGAGCCATCCAGGTGCCCAAAAAGTACTACTTCAAAGTTTTGAAGTGAGTTTGTCCATGCATATAGAATAAAAAATCCTGCTTTGAGGATAATGTTTTTTGGTTGTACATTCTTAGATAAGAGGTCACCCTTTTCCTGGCAAGCTATGAAAGTGTTCATCTGTTATTGCTAGTTTTAATGTGTAGCATTTATTATTTATTTTTGATTTAACAAATATTGAGTAGCTTCTTTTTATCATTATATTTTTCTGGTGAACTGCCCTAGTTAGAAATAAAACTGAAAGCAATGTGAAAACTTTCCAAGGTGGTAACTTGTTTTCTAGAGTTTTTAGACTCCTGAATTAATGTTAAAATTAAAGTAATTTTAGTGATTTAGAGGATATGTACAAAGAATACATACATTTTTCTCTTGGATTTTTCGAACATTGTCTTATTTTGTAGGATAAAATGGATATGAAGGTAATAGACTTCTAGAAATATGTAGGAACCCTTAGAAGAAGCATCAGCGAAGTGAAAGCAAGAGCAACAAGGTGAAAAAGGCCAAAAGAACCAGTGCTTGTTTTCTCGTTTGTTGATAGCATATATTTCTGTCCCTAGAGTTTCCTTGGAAGGCTCTTAAATAGCCAGTAGTTAACAGTTGGATAACCAGTAAGGATTCTCCTTATTGAGTGTTTTGTGGTAAGGATTCCTCTTTGTCTCATCCATTACCCAGTTTTTACTGTGAAGAAGTTAAAAAAGGGAAAGGATATATTGATTTATTTTTGGTTGGAATGGTGTTCACCAATAATTTTGTTCTCCCACTCTCTGGAAGCTGTTTAATGTAACCATATTCATAGCTCTAAAAGGAGGAGGACCTAAATTCTTAAAGAATCACTGTATACTTCAAAAATTATCCTTTTTTTAAAAAAACCAGCAAAAAATGGATTTGTTTGGAAATAGCAGAGAATTGCAGTCCAGGACTGGCAAGCTATGGCAGAACCGTAGACAAGTCCCCAAAATTATCTCGTTAGCATCGCTTGACCATTATTAATTCATTGCCTTGAAAAAGAAGAGAGCAAATCATCTAGAATTTCTTGACATTAGAAATCTATATTACCATCGCTTAACTATTAGAAAGCATTGTAAAATTCTGAAAGAGAGAGAGAGCTCAGTTTTAAAGACTAAGAATATTGGCAGGCAATGCATATTAAGCCATTCTCATGGAAAATTTTATGTGACTGTTTTTTAGTTAAATATATTAAAAAAATTTTAATTCCAGTATATTTAACATGCAGAGTTACATTAGTTTCAGGTGTACAATATAGTAATCCAGGAGTTCCACATATTACTCAGCGCTCATCAGGGGAAGTGTACTTAGTATCCCCTTCACCTAGTTCACCTACCTCCCACCCACCTCCCCTCTGGTAATCATCAATTTGTTCTCTAGAGTTAAGAGTCTGTTTCTTGGTCTCCCCCCCCCCTTTTTTTAAAGATAGAGTGTATGTATGTTTGTGTGTGTGAGCGTGGGGGTAGAGTAGGGGTGAGGGGCAAAGGGAGAGGGGGAGAGAGAGAATCCCAAGCAGGCTCCCAGTCAGTGCTGAGCCTGGAACTGGGGCTCGATCTCAAGACCATGGAAAAAACCAAGAGTCGGAGGCTTAACCAGCTGATCCACCCAGGCGCCCCCCTCTCTCTTTTTTTTTAATGTAACTTTTTATTACCTAGTTTGTGCTTGAGGAGTACAATCTCTTTCCCTCCAATCTCATTAAGCTTGAAATAAGGGAATATTTTTGAATGGTGAGCCCATGATTGTGCTGTCTTCTGCCGAAGTTACATTGTGTGTGTATAGGCCTGTTAATTCTGTATGTTTCATTTTGATTTGGTTTTTAAATTCTCTGTATGGTAAAAAAGAGAAATTATGTATTTTTATTTGTTATTTTATTTTATCTTATTTTTTAAGATTTTATTTATTGACACAGGGAGAGGCAGCGAGAGAGGGAACACAAGCAGGGGGAGTAGGAGAGGGAGAAGCAGGGTCATAGCGGAGGAGCCTGATGTGGGGGTCGATCCCAAGAACGCTGGTATCATGACCTGAGCCGAAGGCAGATGCTTAATGACTGAGCCACGCAGGCGCCTCTGTTTTTATTTTTTGATACTGCTAGCAAAAGATCTGAAGAGAGGTGGTCAGTGTTGTATTTACACAATACTTTTTTTTTTTTTTTTTTGTTCTGAAGCAGGGATTTGGACAAGATAACTTGTAAGTTTTCCTTCATGCTGTAAAATTTTGTGATGAGGAACCTTTGTTTTTCATTTTAATAGTATCTTAAAAGCATATTTGAAGAAAGTATTTCTTCGTTGTTCATATTGAGTTTTTTTTTTTAAGATTTTATTTATTTATTGGAGAGCACGAGCAGGGGGAGGGGCAGAAGGAGAGGGACAAGCAGACTCTCCACTGAGTGCAGAGCCCAATGTGGGGCTTAATCCCAGGACCCTGAGATCGTAGATTTGATAACCTGAATAATTAGTAACTTATTCTTGCCACATGGCTCTTCATGGGCATTGGAACTTAGAATAGGTGTCAGATTCTTAGGAGGGAAGTGTGCTATAATGAGTGTTTCCAGTCTTTTCTATAATTTCCTGGGGTATATTTCTTGTTTTTCTGTGAAAGTGTGTTACCCATGGTACAGAGCATTTTCAGTAGATGAAGCAGATAAAAGAGAATCTTTTTAAATTATGGTGGATAAATTCCTGGTTTTCTCTTAGTATTTCTTTTTTTTTTTTTTTTTATTTCTTTATTCAACAGAGATAGAGACAGCCAGTGAGAGAGGGAACACAAGCAGGGGGAGTGGGAGAGGAAGAAGCAGGCTCACAGCGGAGGAGCCTGATGTGGGGCTCGATCCCACAACGCCGGGATCACGCCCTGAGCCGAAGGCAGGCGCTTAACCGCTGTGCCACCCCAGCGCCCCTCTCTTAGTATTTCTGATGATAGATGCTAATTTTCAAGATGAGGTGTATTGGTTCTGATTAATTGGAAAGTTGTGCTAACATTGGCTGCTAGGATAGCTTGGAGGCAGAAGGTGTTTTTTGGGTTTAGGTTAGAGAGGGCTTAGGGTTGCTAGATATCCTGCAATGCTTAGGATGGCCCTGCATATTGAAAAGTTCCCCCATATTCCGTGATTTTCAAATGTCTTGCCAGAAATTTGTGTAGATGAAATACCTGATTATAAGATCCTAACTACATAAATGTGCATAAATACTTTTAGTAATTTTTGAATGCTGAATTTTCTAGCAGTGGGAGTACTGTGTAAGTTGATGGAAGATTGTATTTTGTTTGGAAACTTACCTAGAGTTCTTCTTACTGGAAAATCACTTTAACAGTAGCATTGCCTTGTTGGATGCAACCGCTTATTCAGCCCCTGTTTGGGAGTGCATGTGTCTTTGGATGTAGCTGTGCTACAGTGTTTACATGCGCACGTGCGTGCGCGCACACACACATATTTAGCATTTACATACTAACACACATTTTATTATAAAATCCTTTTTTTATAGAGCATTACATTAGTTTTTTGATTGTACGTGAGGTTGGGCTTATTATCTATAAACTTCATTTCAGAATAATAAAGGGCACATTACAAAATATTTGTTTTAAAAAGGGGAGGGTGGGTTTGGGTCTGATGAGCTTGAGAATCACTGGTGTAGTGGATACTGAATTTTAAAAAGGGAGACTTGCATTCTTGTTTTGGTCCTGGCCTTGCTAATCAGTAACTAGGTGTGTGAGATCATGGGCACAATGTTCAATCTTTTTGGACCCAGGTTTTTCATCTGTAAAACCCAGAGAGTTGGACAAGGTGGTCTCTAGAGATTACTTCTTCTAGAATGATCTGATTTTAGTTTTGTCTGTTATTCTAATGCAGTTCTCTAGTAGTCTCTTCACCTTGATTATAATGCCCTAATTCAAGACTGATTCGTATAACCAAGTTAGCGCTTCTGGAAATGAGAAATACTTGACTATTAATGTTCTTTCCAAGGTAGGCAGCATAAAATCAATGCTTGTGTATAAAGAGCAGAGAGCGCTCATATGAGTTTCATTAGTTGTCAACTGGAAAGATGCTGTTATGGTTGTTGTGATAGTAAATGAAAATTAAAGGAAATATTACAAGTATAATAATAAAAGTATAAAATTATGGACAAGCCTACCTGACATAATAGATATGCACTGCAGTAGATGTTAATTGAATAAGCCAAATATTTCATAAATACAAATAATATTATATAACATTTTTCAAAGTTTGCAATGTACCTTACAGTCTGCTCTGAGAAGGGAAACAGGGATCTATATAGGTTTTCTGGAAAGTGGGTCACAATGGATAATAAGTTTCATTTGGATAACTAATCACTACCAATGTAGCCTTAATATTCCTGAAGGAGTTACCAGGAACTTTGAGTAGGGTAATTAGCTCTCAGAATTTTCAGTTACAGTCATATCCATTATTTAACATTTTTATTTCCACAATGACTCATCCATGAATTATAGAGTGCTTTCCCAAAAGGAATGTAATATTGCTGGAAATAATTTTTTTACTGCTCTATTTTCTTTCTGTGGCAAGGAGTTCCTGGCTGGTTAGTTGGACCCAAAACTCTCCGCAAATATTTTAAACTACGTGCCTTTGTATGAAGGAGACTTAACCTTCACAACGCAATGGAGATTTCTTGAAAATGGGCAACGCAGAATGCTTATATTTATTCATTATGTTTATTTTATTTTGTATTTTAAAAGATTTTATTTATTTGAGAGAGCACGCGCACGCGTGCACCGGCACTCAAGCAGGGGGAGCTGCAGAGGAAGAGGGAGAAGCAGGCTTCTGTGAGCAGGGAGCCTGACATGGGGCTCCATCCCAGGACCCTGGGATCATGACCAGAGCCAAAGGCAGACGCTTAACTGACTGAGCCACCCAGGCGCCCCCATTATGTTTATTTTAAACTATTAATTTCTGTGCTGTGTGCTTTTGTTTTGTTTTTTTTAGCTGAAATTTTACATAAATGTATGTCACTAAAAAGGATGCTTTCCTCACATTAATTATTTGGCTGACCTCAAAAATGTAGCATTACAGTGTTTCGCAGGCATTGGGAGTGATTAGGGTGGTTGGAGGACTGTTAGGTGAAGGGTGGGGCAGTGGTAAAGTTTGATTTTTGACTTGTAGTTCACTTTACCTTCCTATCTGGGATGCTGCTTTTTTTTTTTTTTTTAAATTTTTAGGTAAATGCATAGGCTGGAAATGTAATGCAGATAAAACTGCCTTGCTTTCTGTAGAGGGAATCGAATTTGTCCAAGTGTTGACTTGTCTCTGAATTTTTGCATGTGTGTGGTTTCTGACTGCTATGTTGTTGCTCTTCCTAGTAGTGAGTTAAGAATCACAGCGTTGGAAGAATTACAGTGTTGGTGGTTTTTCTTCTTCTGACCCATTCCATTCATAGTTTGATAAGTTTGAAAAAAATGTTTATTACAAGAGTTAGCTGGAATTAAAACCTAAAACTTGACTCTGCTCAGGTTAAGGTGGCATGTTACAGTCCTTGACAGCTCCTGCCGCCTCTTTTTCTGGTGACAGATGGCTTCCCCTCCTGGTTGTAATCCACTGCTGATTTTTTTCAAAGAATGAATACCATGTGTTCTCCATTTTGGCTGTGATTGTCTTCTGCCCACTCATTGGCTTCAGAGGAACTTGAAATTGGATGTACTTGCTGTTGGCATTTATGGCAGGAAGTGGATATAACTGTGACTCTGTTTGCCAGGTGTTCATTTATTAGAAGAATTGTAGCTTCCTAAAATTAAACATTATTTCTTTGTCATACCAAGAGTAAAGTGGAAAAAAAAACAAGGAAGTAAATTTTATTAATTTTTTCAGAATATACTTTTACTTGATGATACATAGTAAATATTTTTTGGTAGCATATTTATTACAAAATAGGTTTTTAAACCTGAATTTCACATATTCCAAGATTTATAGTGTATTAGATTGCAGTCTGTGTAAGATGCTGAATAGATTTAATTTTACTGACTGTAGTAAATATAATCTTGAAGGATTTATATCAGAGAGACTCCAAAAACAATTGAAATTGTTTGTGATGTATGGTATTGAACTTATATTTGAATATGCTTTGTGGTACAAATGGACACTAGTATCTGTTCATTTTAACTTTCCTGCTCAGTATCTCTCTTGTCCATTGGTGGATATAAATGATATCATTGTAGGCACTGAGGAAGATTGTAAGTCTAAATCTGAGCTAGTTTAATTCTGTAAAAATTCTATTCATATTTGAAGGTATGGTGTTTGGCTTTAAAAACACTTGCCTAGGTCAGAGTAAACAAATATAGGGTATTTCTTGACAAAAAAGCACTGTAAATAAATACTTGCATATTACCCTCATTAGTGTTGGAATTTGGAATTTCTCTCCTTAGAAGTCACTGTTCTCTCAAGAGTCTCCTGTATTTGGCTAAATGAATCTAGTGCAGTAATGGCAAAAGTATTGGCCACTCACTCCCTGCTCAGCGGGGAGTCTGCTTCTCTCTCTTCTTCTGCCCCTCCCCCCTGCTTTTGCGGGCTCTCTCTCTCCCTCTCTCTCTCTCCAATAAATACAATTAAAAAAAAAAAAAGTATTGTCCACCCATGGCAGACAACCTTTAAATGTATCTTGTTAATCTTTTTGGCTGAACCTAGCTCAGTGGTTCTCAATTTTGGTTGCATGTTGGTGTAACTTGAGGAACTTAAAAAAAAAAAAAAGTGCCTAGTCTCATCCTCACCTCTGGAGATTCTGATTTAATTGGGGCTGGAGCCTGGCCTCCATGTTAAGATTTTTAAAAAGTTCCCTGCATAATTCCAATGTTCGGTTAAGGTTGAGAACCTCTGGTTACTACTAATGGGTAAGAGTTGGTACTTGAACTGAAACCCGTTTTTCAATTCTCTACCTAGTGAGGTGGTTTATAAACATGGCATGATCTACCAACATGTAAAAACAATTTTCAGTTTGAATGGATACAGAAAGGGGCTCCTGGGTGGCTTAGTTGTTAAGCGTCTGCCTTCGGCCCAGGGCGTGATCCCAGGGTCCTGGGATCGAGCCACGCATTGGGCTCCTCCGCTGGGAGCCTGCTTCTTCCTCTCCGGCTCCCCCTGCTTGTGGTCTCTCTCTCACTGGCTGTCTCTCTCTCTGCCAAATAAATAAATAAAATCTTAAAAAAAAAAAAAAGAATGGATACAGAAAATGTTTATCATTGGAAATTGAGAGTACAAATATAACCTGGGAGCGATAAACTTGTTCCAGTATTTTGTGACATTTTAAAAGAATTAGCTTTACAGAGTAGCTGGAAAGGTGAATGAGTGCGGAACAAGAGGTGGTCGTGTTGGAGTGGGAATACTCAGGGCATGGGGCTCTTGTAAGGAAGATGAGAAGGGTGAAAGGAAGGGAGTGAAGTCAGACTGAGCTCTGGCTTCTGGAGTCTTGTAAGAAGGGGATGGACTGGGAAGTCAGGATGGGATCTAAGTCTTGAAGTAGAAACCGTACTTCCCTCCTCACTGGGCAGCTGGAGCTGGGGCTCACCCTTCTGAGAGAGCAGGACGTGATGGTAGAAAATGAATGGTATGAGAGGGCTCCTTTGTGTATCCAAACTTGTTCTCTGCCCAGTGGCAAAAGGCTGAACAACCTCTTATTAGAACATTTCTCAAGCTTTAGTGAATAAAAATCACCTTTACATTTATGGGCGCTGCTTCCAACCTTCATGGTTTAGGACTGCTGGGGTAGGGCTCAAAATCTGTATTTTTAATAAACACCTTGGTCAAAGTTAGCCACACTTTTTTGTTTGCTTACTGTCTTCACAGTGTTTGCCTTATTTCTTGTACTATTTGTAATTTATTTTTTTAAAAAAATTGGCTCACTTTTAAAAAATGGAATCTTATTACGAAGTCCTTACTGACACACATGGAAAACATATCACTTGTAATTAACAAAAAACTGTAAAAGAAAATAAATAGCTATTTAAAATTTTCATATGTATGTTATCATTGAAGATTATCTTGAATATAATTTTGAATATCTGCCTATTGGATTCTGATACAAGTGGTTTTCTCATCATACTTGGAAATGTATTAAATATAGACAACTTTCGGGGCGCCTGGGTGGCACAGCGGTTAAGCGCCTGCCTTCGGCTCAGGGCGTGATCCCAGCGTTACGGGATCGAGCCCCACATCAGGCTCCTCCACTATGAGCCTGCTTCTTCCTCTCCCACTCCCCCTGCTGTGTTCCCTCTCTCGCTGGCTGTCTCTGTTAAATAAATAAATAAATAAATCTTTAAAAAAAAAAAAATAAATATAGACAACTTTCATTTAGACTGAGTGGTTTTCAGCTCTGGTTGCACACTACAATTGCCTCGGGTGCTTTTAAGATGCTTTTGGCCAGTCCCCATCCCCAGAAAATGTGATTTAATTGGTTTGGGATAGGAGCTGGGGATCAGTATTTTAAAAACATTCTCTTAGGTAACCATAATGTATATTTTGGGCTGAGAATTAGAGATTTTAAAAAATGTACAATGTAAATAGACTAAGAAGCATAAATTCATGAGTGCTAAATGAATATATCTGGGTAGAATTAGAAATAAGGAAGAGTGGCTACATAGGGGTCTGTCAGGAAGGAGGTCAAAGAAGGTGAATTGATTAAAGCACCGACATTCTTTATCCTCATTATCTCCTCTCCCTCAACCTGCTTCTCTTGTTCTCTGTTATTGATGAATGATAAGATTTTTTAATCTAGTCAGATAGTCCTCAAACTTTTTTTTTTTTTTAAAGATTTTGTTTATTTATTTGAGAGAGAGAGAGCAAGAGAGCACGAGCAGGGGAGGGGAGCAGAGGGAGAGGGAGAAGTAGGTTCCCTGCTGAACAGGGAGCCTGACGTTGGACTCGATCTCAGGTCTGGGATCATGACCTGAGCCAAGGCAGATGCTTAACCAATTGAGCCACCCAGGCGCCCAGATGGTCCTCAAACTTGAGTGTACATCAGAATACATGGGGAGGGTTTGTTAAAGCACAAATTGTTGGGCCCCACCCTCATAGTTTCTAATCGAGTAGGCCTGGGGTGGAGCCCAAGAATTTGTACCAACAGTTTCCCAGGTGATGTTTACGCTGCTGGTCTGTCTGGGCTAGAAACCTAGAACATGAGACTTAGATTTATTTTTTTTCTCTATACATCCAGAAAACTTAAATGATAAACATAAACCCATATTTCCATTGCCTAGAATTAGCAATATGAATGGTGTGTGGAGAAATTATTCATTATGAATTAATATTCCCTTTTTGGTCATTATAGGCAGTAGGTATCTTATTTTGCACTTTTGAGTAGAAGGAATAAAATATGGCAACTTTTCTGGGTTTAAGATTAGTGCTTTTTAGGTTAAACTATATTTTTCTATTTAAATAGTTCCTTTTTTCGAGTAGTTCACAGAATTAATAAGCTGTATTTATTTGCGTGTCTAGAAACCTGGGAGGAGAAAGGGTAAGCTGTTATATAGGGTGGTATAAACAGGTTTGATGGTGTTGTGAAAACATAGGAAGTCAGAATCTGAAGGAATAACTCTTATCATTTGTTCAGTTCTAAAACAGCATGCTCTCCCTATGGATAACTGACATTCTGCACAAATAATACAGGTTGAGAGGAAAAGAGTAATGATGGGTATTATTTATTTAATAAACACTGCATTCATAATCAGTGCCATCGACTTGATTCTGCAACGCTTAAGGTAGTTGTGATTGTTTAGCTTTTTGTCATGCTTTAAATAGATGCTTCATTTTGGTACAGATCTCTCTAGCTAAGTTAGTTTTGTGAGATAGCAATGATGCTGTTTTTGTATTCTTCTGAAGGACATTATTAATCACCTTTGTGTATTTTTTTCTTTATCTTGGAGCTAATGTCAGGATTCCCTGAACTTGCTAGCCTCTGTGAATTTTCCTCACCACTTTTTAAATTTACATTTTTTTTTAGATGGTGGGGATAGGGGCAGAGAGAGAGAATCTCAGGCAGGCTCTAGGCTCAGCCCTGAGCCTGATGCAGGGCTTGATCTCATGACCACTAGATCATGACCTGAGCTGGAGTGTCCAAGGGCTGGATGCTCAACCGACTGAGCCACCCAGATGCCCCTTCCTCACCAATTTTTTTTTTTTTTAAGATTTATTTATTTGAGAGAGCGAGCGAGCATAGGAGGGAAGGGGTAGAGGGAGAGGGAGAAGGAGAGGGAGAAAGAGAATTTCAAGTGGACTCCTTGCTGAGTGAGGAGCCTGATGGAGCCTGATGTGGGGCCTAATCCCAGGACCCTGACATCATGACCTGAGCTGAAACCAAGGGTCAGATGCTTAACCAACTGAGGCACCCAGGTGCCCCTCATCACTTTTTGAAGTGAAGATTTGTGCATGGCTTGTAAAGTATAAACTTACTATCTAATGAAAATCTTTGTATAGCTTCAATTTGTCTTCCTCTTTCCGTCCTTTCCTCCTTCCTCCCCTCTTCGCTCCCTCCCATTTATACATCCATCTCTCCATTCATTCTTCATATCACAATATTTCCTATAATTATCTTCTTGACGCACTCTTTCTTTCCCGACTCTTTTCCTGTTTGTTCTCTTTCTTGGATTATTTGTTCCCACTGCTAGAATTTTTTATCATCAGTCGTAGGTAGACCTTAGGAAAATAGTCCTTTCCTGTTTTTCTTTTAACAGGAAGGCCAGTTTATATTTGCAGCTCACATAGTAAGTATGTGCAGGTAGTAGAAGATAGATAAAAGCAGAGACCGTACAAATTACTGATGTGTTTGCTTCCGTTTTCATATAATCTGGGGATTTTTTCTTTCCTCTCTGGAAACTGACTTCCTTCCTTCCTTCTTTCCTTCTTTCCTTCCTTCCTTCCTTCCTTCCTTCCTTCCTTCCTTCCTTCCTTCCTTCCTTCCTTCCTTTTTTTCCTTGGCAAATAGGAGTGTGGTCTTAAAGCCAGTCTTGACTTTCTAGGTCGTATTTGATCATCTTTCAAGTGTTTGCAGTAATTAGAACCAATATGTCAAAGCACACTACCTATGTCATTTCTGATATCTGGGTCTTCTAGGTTCAGAGAAAAATAGGTTATTGGTTTTTTTAACTGAATTTCTCCTATCCATGGATAAGTATCTGAAAATTCACAAAGAGGAAATTATTTTACATGTTATATGCTGTAAAAATCAGGTATTCAAAGTTTGAACTATCACAACTTTGAGTTCATGAGAATTAGTCAAACTTTGAAATCTAAGGCCAGTCATTAGCTGACTGCCTTGTTTGTAGAGGGCTTCTCTGAAGCCAGATGATTTTCCAGGACCTGGGCACATGGTATGATGAACATCACAAACAATTGCAGTTGGCTACAACAGCATGTTGTAAGCCTTTTAGGATTTTCGTTTTTGCCAGACATTCATGTGTCACTGGGATCCTTGCCTCCTTTTAAAAATAATTCACTTGGTTTGTACCTTGCCTGTTTGTATATTTACCTGACCTTAGATGGTGCAGTCAAAGTTCAGCATTTAGGTAAAGTGGGTGGCAGTGTTTTTCTCTGGTATGTCACTATGCATTATCTGGGGTGGAATGCTTTGTGGGTCTCCTGTGATTTCCTGATGAGAGAAGGCTGGTCCAGCTGCATTCACTGTCACAAGATGACCTTTGTTTCTGCGTATTTTCTACTTCAACATAGCTTTGTCTAACCAGTCTATCAATAAATATTTATTGAGTGCCTATTGTGAATGCCCAGTAGTATGCTGGGTGCTTTGAGTGATGCTGTAAGAAAGGGGGAGGGGGAGAAAGAGAAACAGACATGCTTGTGAGGAGTTTAAAACCATGTTGTCATGAAATATATTTGCTCTGTGGTTTCATAAAGATGAATTTTAGGAATGGTAGAATTCCAGAGTATTTTAATTAGACTAGCTTCAAGATTTGAATTATAAGAGTAAGCTGTTTCCTTACTAAGGTGTAACTTGTTCATGTAAGTGGAATATTATTTAATGTTAAGAATTTCCTTAAATTTGGTATTTATAGATTTTAAAAAATCATTATCTTAAAATATAGAGTGTATTTCCCACAATTTCAGAATTTAAAAGAGTTATTGAAATGGAAAGATACTCATATATGGCATATATACTATGATCCAGTTTTTGGAAGTAGTACAGTCATAACATAGTGTTAAAAACACACAAAATGGAGTCAGGCTGCTGGGTGGTTCTTAGGAAGGTGACCTAGGGCTAGTTACTTTTCTTCTTTGTGTCTTGGGTTCCTTATTTGTAAAATGAAAATAATAATAGTGCATCATGGGGAATATATGAGATTTATATGAGTTAAAAATATATGGAGCATTTAAAATATGGACTGGCACTAATTAAATGTTAGCTGTTTTATTTTTATTATAATCTTTTTTTTTAAAGGATGAAATTCAGCATAGGAAAAAATGTTTTTGAAGGATACTCACCAGAATATTTTCAGTGATTTTCTCAGATGAGTAGGATTATGGATTTTTTCTTTTTCTTTATAATTCCTTTTTTTCTCTTATAATGGGCATGCTTTTCTTATATAATGAAGTAAAAGGTAATGAATAAGATTTAGTCTGAATGTTTATATGAATTGTTACATGACAAAAGCTAGAGTTAATTGCTAGTAAATTAGTAAATATTTGAGTGGTATTGAATGGGCTATGAAGGTATGATTTTATCTTTTAAGCTCACAATTTAGTATAGGAAACATGGTAGGAATGCAGAGGGGAAGAAATTCTAAAGGCGGTCTTGTTCAATTCTCCGTCCACCTCTTTCAGAGTGTTCCAGCCACATGTAGTATCAACATTAAATTTGCAGTGACTGGTTGTTATGTGGTAATTGATTCAACTTAAAAAGAGTTTTTTGATAGACATCTTAAATGTTAGGAAATTTTCTTGGATTGAACTAGACCTGCCTCTGTAATGCTTCTTCCAGGATAATGATGTAATAGAAAAGGAGTTTATCAAATGGATATTGAATAGGTTACAGAATTGCTGGTAGGCTGGTGAGGCTTAGTTCTACAATGTTCTCTACTGTGGCGATGAAGAAATTCACTACTGCCATTGCTTCACCAGATTCTGGGGGAGATTCTGCAGTTGACCGTTTGATGCCACTTAATAGCCAAGAGCTGGCCTTGTAATCACTGGGAAACTACTGCTGTTCCCATCTCCCAGAGGAGGATTCATTTGTCACCATCTGCACCGTAAAAATGGAAATAGGGCCTTTTTCTTTTTGTCACTCAATTGCAAGGCAGTCTTCTGTGCATACATCTGATTGGCCAAGTCTGGGTCACATGCCTGGGTTTAGCTACAGGGGAGTATGGGAATTTGAGTTTTTATTCCTACCTTGGGGAAGCAGGACTCATAACACGGGGATTTCTTCACATGTAGAAAGGCTACTTAAAAGATCATGAGCACAAGCACATGAAAAGATGTTCAACATTGTTAGTCATTAGGGAAGTGCAGACCAAAACCATCCACTAGGATGGCTATACTAATAGTGGAACAAAAAGGGAAATAACAAGTGTTGGTGAAGATGTAGAGAAATTGGAACACTTTTACATTGCTGGTGGGAAGGTACAGTGATTCAGCTGCTGTGGAAATCAGTTTGGCAGGTCCTGAAAAAGTTAAATATAGGATTATCATATGACCGTGCATTTTCACTCCTGGGTATATGCCCCAAAGAAATGAGAACTTGAGACCCTTAACAAGTACATGTATATACATGTTTTTATAGCAGCATAATTCACGATAAGCAAAGTTTGGAAACATTCCACATATCCATCATTGGATAAATGGATAAACAAATTGTGGTATCTTTGTACAACAGAATATTATTCAGGCATAAAAAGGAATGAAATTCTGATAGATATTATTATGTGGGAGTACCTCCAAAACATATTAAGTGAAAGAAGGCAGATGAAAGTCACATATTGTTTGATTCCATTTCTATGAAATATCTATAATCTATAGAGCTAGAACACCAGTTGGTGGTTGGTCTGTGGGAGGGAGGAGTGGATGGAAACTGCTTAACGAGTAAGGATTTTTACTTTGGTGGGTTGAAAGTATTTTGGAACTGGATAAAGGTGGTGGATGCACAACATTGTGCATATACTAAATGCCACTGAGTTGTTCACTTTAAAATGGTTGGTTTTATGTTATGTAAATTTCACCTCTAAATTATTAATTTTTTTAAAGATTTTATTTATTTATTATGTTATGTAAATTTCACCTCTAAATTATTAATTTTTTAAAAGATTTTATTTATTTATTTATTTATTTATTTATTTATTTATTTATTTATAGACAGCCAGCGAGAGAGAGAACACAAGCAGGGGGAGTGGGAGAGGAAGAAGCAGGCTGATAGCGGAGGAGCCTGATGTGGGGCTCGATCCCATAACGCCGGGATCACGCCCTGAGCCGAAGGCAGATACTTAATGACTGAGCCACCCAGGCGCCCCTAAATTATCTTTTTAAAAGTTTATGAATAGGGGCGCCTGGGTGGCACAGCGGTTAAGCGTCTGCCTTCGGCTCAGGGCGTGATCCCGGCGTTATGGGATCGAGCCCCACATCAGGCTCCTCTGCTATGAGCCTGCTTCTTCCTCTCCCACTCCCCCTGCCTGTGTTCTCTCGCTGGCTGTCTCTCTCTCTGTCCAATAAATAAAAATAAAAAAAATCTTTAAAAAAAAAAGTTTATGAATAGCCACTAACAAAACATGTTCACTGTGAAGGTGATGATTTATTTACTATAGGCTGAAGGCTTCACGAAGTACATTGATTCTAATGCTTATGGCAGCATTGCAAGATAGGTATTAGGGACAAGAAAACAAAGAACTATATTAGTGGGTTAAAAAAAATCTTTACAGTTTAAAATACTGACTTTGAATCTATCAAATTAAGAGTGAACTTTTGAAATCTAATCAAAGCCCGCCAGTAGAGAGCACTCTTGTTACTTAACCTTGCTCTGATTATGTCTACAGCATCTTATGTCATAAATTTAGATTTGTTGTATGAATTTGATACTTTGGAAATTGACAGCTGGAAGCATCTGATTATGAACTTGCAGTTCTTTGAATTATGTTTTATCTTCCGGTTTTCAATATTGTAGTTGAAACGCTGTGTTTTTCCACTGAAAAGGTGTATTTGCAACCTCATGTATTTGAAGTATGATATTCTTTATTTAAAGGAAACTATGAAAATTATTATAAACAGTAAAAATATATGTGTTGTATGATTTGTTTAAAAGAAATACGGGTAATTTGTTTAAAAGAAATAGTAAATTAGTTTTTTTTTTTTTTTAACTAGGAAAGGAATTTCATTTTGGTAGTCCATTTCCTTTTTTGTTTTAAATTTTTTAAAAATATATTTATTTATTTGAGAGAGCGAGAGAGAGAGAGTACGCAAGCAGGGGCAGGGGCAGAGGGAGAGGAACAGGAAGAGGGAGAAGCAGGCTCCCCACTGAGCAGGGAGCCTGATGCAGGACTCAATCCCAGGACCCTGGGATCATGACCTGAGCTGAAGGCAGACTCTTAACTGACTGAGCCACCCAGGTGCCCCTGTTTTATTTAATTTTTGTTCTAAATTTTGGTTAAATATACTTTTTTGGGTTTGCCAGATATTGATATTTTAGGCATGACTGGTCCATTGAGAACATTATATGAGTGAAGGTTTGCTTCCTTCAGTAGCACTTTGAATTTATAAAGTAGTAATCACTTTTTCATGTTTCTTTTAAGTAAGCTCTACGAACAACAGGCGTTTGAACTCACCACGCTGAGATCGAGTTAAATGCTCTACCGACTGAGCCAGCCAGGCGCCCCCTGGTGGTCATTTTTTACAAAAAATTTTAGTAACCTTTCTTTTGAAGCCATTTAGTGACATCTAAAATTTTGAATTATTTTAGCAGTGTGTATTTTAATTTGGCATACACTAAATGCTTTTTGATCATAACTTGTCATATAATATGTATGCCTAAATAATCAAAATATAAGTTTCATGATAAAACATTTGCTCTTTATGGGAGTTGTACTTAGATATTTTAAATTTTATTTTTTTCTGAGAAAATAATGTTGGTTGTCAACCACTAACTTTATTTTACAACTCATTTTATAACAAGTCAGCTCGAAAATTGCTAGTGTCGTGTTTCTTCTATCACATGGACACCATCAGGTTCTGTAAGATTTCACTATAGGAAGGTTAGGGTTTGGGGGAGACTACTCAAAATATGTGCAACTTTTTAACTATGACAGTTAACAGAAATAACAAATGGTACGTCAGGAGATAACTTGGATAGCTCCAAGGCGGCAGGTCATTTTGGCTGGAGGCTGCTTCAGCAGATGCTGAAAAATTCATAAAAATAATAGAGTAGAAATGCTTGCTTGCAGTGCTGAGACAATGCAGATGGAAGTGGATTTCTGAGCCCAAGAGGAAATGCAGCCTGCCTTGAACAGAGAGCCGTGAGTGTTAGGGGTGTGCTCCTGTAGGAAGGGAGTGCCCTGGCTGCAGGTGCTCATTTTTAATTTTCCTAAAATAGAGCTGAAAGGATTCCTGTTTATGCAACAGCCAAGCTGAGGGCATTTTCCTTTCTGCTGAAGGCTATAATTCTGCTTCTGCCCTTTGTTGTTTCTTTGCCTAGGAGAAATTACTTATGAATCAACACAGCTTTGATGTGATGATAGTTCTGTATTTATCATGATTATGTATGAGCTAATACATAATATAAAAACACACTTTATAGCAAAACAGCCTGTATGTGTGTCCTTTGGAGTTTGCCACTTTGATTGTATTCCATTTTAGCCACTGCTTTTTAGAGTAATTGCCATAGCTAGTTGTGTTAGCTTGACATTTTGATTTCAAAGATCTTATTATAGTCTTGTTCGAAATGTCAAGCAGTGACTTCACAGTTTCTGAATGATAGGCACAAACTCTTACGAGTGCTTTGTTAGAGCATGAGATGATTTTACAGTTTCTTTGTTACTGTCTGTAAAGTATGTATATGGCTTAAATGAGAATTTTACTTCAGTCTAGAGATTACATTTAGATTGCCTAATGAAACTTTTATATATTGACCTCAGGTTATTTGCTGTCTGAGTTTTACACTTATGTGAATTTTGAACTTGGTTAGAAACTTGATGACACTAGGTGGGGAAGCGGTTTTCATAGCAAGCAGATTTTATGTATAGGCCAAATCTCAAGGAAAAGTATGGCTTAATATAGCTTTAAAAAAAAAGTTGTATATATGTAAGTAATCTCTACACCCAATATAGGGCTTGAACTCACAACCTCAAGATCAAGAGTCACATACTCCTCCAACTGAGCCAGCTAGGCGGCCCAGTTAATATAGCTTTTAAATGTCCCTCATTAGTGTATATTTGAAGGGTCAGCACATTTTTTAGTTTTAGTGTACTAACTGTAGTGAACATTTAGCTTACTAAATGTTCACATGGTTGTAATTAAAGTTTCTTGACTGGAGACTAAGTTTCTTGACTGGAGACTATTCCCAAGAGATTGACTTTAAATATGTGGAAAGTCATATTATCAGAGTATTACTATTAAGAATATTGATCTGTATATTCTTCAAGAAGAATATTGTAATTAGTTTCTTTTATAAAGTACAATTGTGTCATCTTCAGGAAGCAGACATTGTATTATAGCAGTGTTGCTTCTCTGAGCAGTGTAAATAGTAAGGTAATTTGTAGTCATTTCTATAACATTTATTTCTTATTATAAAAGTAGTAAAACATATGGTAAAACATCTTAATATATAAATGTTTGTAGGAAAGAAAACTCTCTTGTAATTCCATTTGTCATAGACATATCCAGTTGGGAGTATACTTAATGTGTCTATTTGTCTATATGTGTGTATACACATGTACTCTGTATTACTTTTTAAAATTTAATATGAGTTGAGCATTTCCTCTATGTTAGCAAATATTCTTCAGAAATGTTATTTTAAATGACTACATAAAATTGTTGAACTTTTAGCCATTCTTCTATTGTTAGACATTTAAGATTTTTCAAAATTTTTTATATGTAATACTGTTATGGCCATTATTTGTTAATACATTTTTACATTTCTGATTATTTTCCTGTTATTGCTGAAAAATTGAATCTGTTGATCAAGGAGAATCAAAGGATTTACAAGAGAATTTTTTTTTTTTAAGACTTTATTTTGAGAGAGAGAGAGCAAAAGCAGGGGGTGGGGGGGGAGTGGCAGAGGGGGAAGGAGAAGCAGGCTCCCCGCTGAGCAGGGAGCCCAATGTGGGACTTGATCCCAGGACCCCGGGATCATGACCTGAGCTGAAGGCAGATGCTTAACCAACTGAGTCACCCAGGAGCCCCAAGAATTTCTTTTTCATATAAATTTATGAATTCTTTAAAATGTTTAACATATATTTATTACTTTATAATGAGAAATTGTTACAAAAATGACTGTACAAATTGCTATATTGTCTGTCTTATGTTTGGAGAGAAATGCAACATTGCTAAAACATAGCCTCTGCTCTCTAAGGATGACATACTTGTGCTTATAAAATAAAAGAGATGAGTATACTTTATTGACACAGTGTTGTTCAGAAAGATTGGACCACATTAGGTGATCACCAGTAGTGTGTAAGAATGCTTGTCTCTCTTTTGTTTATATAATGTTAAAAATGCCTTACCTGGAAAAAAAAAAACAAAACTTTTGCCTGCTTTAAAGGTTAAAAAGTATTATCTTGTTTTGTTTTAATTTGTATTGTTTACATTTTCAGGTGTTTATTGGCTATTTGCATATTATCTGAATTGTATATTCCAATTTTGAAATTTTTGTTGGAGAAAGGTCTTTCTTAGTTCATCGACTTATATGGGCACTTTATATAGTGAAAATATAATTTTCACATTTGTTGTAAATAGTTTTTAGTGTTTGTCATTTGCTCCTTAGTTTTTGTTTTTTAATGTACACAGTTCTAAATTTCCAAGCAATAAAGTGTGCTTTTCTTTATAATTTCTTACATTTCTTTTTTGTTTAGAAAGCCCTTCTATGTCTGAATATCATTATATATGTCTGTATTTATTTTTATTTCCTAATTAATTTGAATTTACACTTAGTTTTTTAATCTTCCTGAAATTTACTTTAAAATTTTGTGTGAGGACAGCATACTTATTATGATGTTTTCTAATAATTGAAAGGTTTTCTAAACACTGTGTTGAATGATCAGTCCCTTTCCTTTTGGTGTGGCATTTCCTTTTTCTTTATTAAGCACTTAATTATTGTAAGAGCTATTCTATTAATCTTTTGATATTCTTCCAGTACTACATTGTACTAAGGATGTGTTGGGCGTTGAAAAAAATTTCCTTTATATAAATATTTGCTGTTCTCAACTCTTTATTCTTGTGTGGTGCCAGATATTCTTACCCCACTCTATATATGCCAGCTGCCTCAGGTCTCAGCTTTAATGTTCTCCAAAGGGACCTTTCCTATCCACTCTATCTAAAGTAGGATCACCCACTCCTGATCTGCCACATTATCCTATTTCTTTGTTTTTTTTTTCTTTTCCTTTCTTTTTCTTTCTTTTCTTTTCTTCTCCATGTCCAGCGTGGGGCTTGAACTCACGACCCTGAAATTGAGAGTTGCATGCTCCACTGACTGAGACGCCAGGTGCCCCTATCCTGTTTCTTCAGTAGTGTTAATCACAATTGGTAAATAGCGTGCTTGACACTTCATTTATTGTCTCTTTCACTGGAATGTCAGTTCCACGAGGGTATCTTCATTAACTTGCTTACTGCTGTATCTCTAGCACCTGACATGTAGTAAGCACTAGATAAATATTTTTTGACTTAATAAATTCCAAATGTACTTTAGAAACATTTTTTTCTAATTCAACTACTATCACTGTTATGTCAAACCTATAAATTTTTTTGGAAATAATTTGAAGTATGGCTTATTTCCCTATTGATTAAAGCTTACTACATTTTTCAGCAAGGTTTTATTGTTTTCTTCATTTAAATCACACACATTTCTTTTTTTTTATTAAGATTTTATTTATTTGTCAGAGAGAGAGAGCCTGTGTGCGTGCACAAGCAGGGGGAGTGGCAGGCAGAGCAGGCAGGAGAAGCTGGCTCCCCGCTGAGCAAGGAGCCCGATGAGGGACTCCTGAGCAAAGGCAGATACTTAACTGACTGAGCCACTCAGGTGTCCCATAAGTCACGCACATTCCTTGTCAAGGTTAGTGCTGTGTAATTTGTAAAAAATTTTTTTCTTTTTTTAAACTTTTAACTTTTAAAAAATTTATTTAAATTCAATTAACATATATTATTAGTTTTAGATGTAGAGTTTAGTGATTCATCAGTCTTGTATAATACCCAGTGCTCATTCTATCATGTGCCCTCCTTAATGTCCATCACCCAGTTACCCCATCCCCCCACTCCCCCCAAATTTTTTTTTCTACTTTGGAATTTTTTTCCCATCATATTTTTTGAGTAATTACACAACCTCAAACTTAGAGAAAACATTCACAAGCAAGGATTTCCTCCTACATAATCATAGTATAATCATCAAATTCACAAAATTAACATTAATAAATTGCTACCATCTCCTCAGACCCCACTTAGATTTCATCAGTAGGCCTAATGATGATCTTTATAGGAAAAGATTCAGTTTAGGATCACAGGTTGCATGTCTTTCAGTTTAGGGCCGTTCCTCAGTCTTTGTCTTCTATGACCTTGACATCTAAAGATATAGATTTATAGACTACAGTTTAGTTTCGTCTCGTGGTTTCCTCATGATACATTCAGGTTGTATATTATTGGAAAGAGTAGCACAGAAGTTATGTTTTGTTCCTGTCATTGCATCCTTTTAGGTGGCACATGATTTTGATTTGTCCCATTACTGATGATAATCTTTTTGGTCACCACTCAGTTAAGGTCATGTCTGTCAGGCTTCTCCACTGTGCAGTTATTCTTTCCCTTTGTAATAAATATTTTGTGAGGGGATACTTTGAGACTTATGTAAATAGCCCTTCCTCATGATGTAGGTTGTATGCAGCCTTCATTATTTATTTTGATGCTCAGTTTGTCCCAGAATTGGGCAGTTGTCCATTCAGGCTAGATCCTATATCTATTTGACATGTTTCCATTATTCTTTGAGTACTATCTTCCTGGCATAATAGGAGATTCCAGACTCATCTTGTACTTTCTATGTTTCAGCCTAGAATCAGCCATTTCTTTCAGGAGCCTTGGTTCCTTTTAGTGGAAAATATTTAGAAGCCAAGATCTGAACTTTAGGTGTGCTCATTGCTGTTGAGATTTTGCTGCTCCCAGTCTATCTCAGTGGACAGAACTAAGGCATATCTCTATGTATGTACACATAAATGTATTTGTCTCTATATATTGAAAAGCTTGAGTTCCAGTCCAACACCACAGGATTCACTCTAGCTACTTTTTTTTTTTTTAATTTCTGTATTTGTAAATCCCTTTCTTAGAGTGAGAACTTGGCTGCTATTATCCTTAATATATTTGCATATTTTATCAGTCTATATGTAACTGTGTCCTGTCTGTGCTGAGGCCCTCTCCCCAGTATGTTTGAATGTTATACCACAAACTATAAAGTTTGTTTTATCGACAAAAACAAAATTCTGAGCTTAAAATTGCTAACACAGTGAGTTTTAAATATTATAAAGCTGAGGTATTATTTTTGTCATAGTGTACAGTGTCCCCTTACTAATACATACATATATTTATATGTTTTTTTTTTCCTGTAGTTTGGGTAGAATGAAAGAACCTAAGGATTTAGCATTGCTTGGGTAAAGAAATACTGTTCTATGTTTTATTAACTCAGTTCTTTAGCACACCATTGGCTTTCTTCTTTTCGGACTTCTCACCCTCCTAAATGTTTTGTTGTAATTGCTGATTTTGTGCCTAACCCCAATAAGTTTCTTCACTCAAATGGTTAGAGATAACTGAGTTTCTATTACTTCTGCAGTTTGGCGTTTATTGATATTTCTTATAATCTTTGTGTTTGAGAATAAAGTGTTAATTGCACTTGAGTCAGTGCCATTACTGCCATCAGAGCATCGTAGCCTTATAATTAGCAATTTTGTTGTTTGTTCGCTTAAGATTGTAACTACATGAACACTGAAGAGTTAAACTTCATTAAATCACATAAGGCTTTCTTTTTCTTGGAAGATAAGGTTAGTTAATATGCTCAGATTACTTGTAGTTTTATTTTGGATATGCGTGTGTGAAGGAAAACACTTGAGTAGAGCATCAAAAAAAGCCTCACAGCTTTTTATTGCTGAAATTAATAGGGGGGAGAGGGGCAAAGGGAGAGAAAGAATCTTAAGTACCCTCCATGCCCAGCATGGAGCCTGACGCCCGGCTTGATCTCATGAGCCTGAGATCGGGACCTGAGCTAAAATTAAAAGTCGATGCTTAATTGACTAAGCTACCGAGGCACCTCTGATATTTGTACCTTTAAAAATCTTCTTTTAGTATCTTTTTCTTTTGCTGTTGATTATTTATAATTAATTACTTTTCATGTTATCATCACATCTGGTCCTCTCTGAGGTAATTATCCCACATACTCTACAGTTTACTCTGCAGAACAGTTGCTTCTCTGGTGCAGCTGAAAATTCTCAGGGAATTTTGAAACTCTGAGCCACAGACGTCCTTGCACTTTGTTGTAAAATGGGACAAAGGTTCTGTAGAGCCTTGCAGATTTTGTGTCCCAGACACTGGCTGTCTTTTTCACTTAGGACAAAATCAAATATGTACTTTGTAATATATCCTTTTTAAACTACAACTTTGGAATTTACATTCAAACAATAAGTCAGTTCTTTTAAATGGTTATATTTCCTACTAGTAGGAATTTTCAGTGACAGGTCAATCAGCAAATAATCAGACAGGGTTTTTTTTTTTTTTTTTTTTTTTTTTTAAGGCTTTAATCGTGCCTTTCTTTTTATGTGTTTCAAAATTGTATGCTTTTGAATTGCTGTTGGGATTCTTATGACCTAGCTTGTGAAGGACATTTTGAGCAATTAAATAGGAGCTCATAGTGGATCAGTAGTTGTCTTCATTTAACAACTCACCTAATAATGAAGAGCATCAGAATGAATTTGGAAGATTTGATATGAAAGGAAGTGACTTCTGAAAAGTTGTTTATTTGTGCTTATTCTGGCAAGTTAGGAAATATCCGTTGATAGGACATTGGCTTATTGAAATTTGTGGTAATAAAACCTTTGTTTTTCCATGCTTCGGCATATCATACAATGATTCCATTTTAAGTGTGTATTTTAAGGATTTATAGAGGATATGGGCCATATGTCTTGTCTCTGGCCTCTAATTTTCTCTCCTACTTTTTGAAGAACAGTTCTTCAAGCCCCACATTGGGTGTAGAGCTTACTTAAAAAAAAAAATTCCATTTTTCAGTTGAGAAGCAGCTAATTGATTCATAACCATTATTCTAATAAAGTAATTTTCATAAATTTTAAGTTTCATATTGGGATTATGTTATGAGATTGTTTTCTTATTTCTTGCAAGTTTTACTTTGATGAAGAATTATAAGCTAGAATCCATATGAAGGCACTATTGAGATAATCTAGTCAGTGGCTTTTGAAAAATTTTAAAAGCTACAGACAACCTTTTTACAAACAAATATTATTCTGATATAAACAAAACTAATTTTAAGAAGTAAAATAAGGAAGGCAGAGCTGTTCTGATTGAGACAAGAATGTGGTCGTCCACATCTCCCAGTATTGTTCTGCCAGGCATTTCCTGAAGATGATCTCCGGAATCCCTAGGACTTCACAGAGTCTGGTTTGATAAGTCACCCATCAACTTTTTGGTTTTACACACAACTACAAATAGTAATTACCATTTATTGATAACTTGCAATGAGACAGGTGCGTGCTCACGTGCTCTCACATTGCTAATTATAATAATCCTGCAAGTTAAATTTCATAATGTTCATAGTATAGATTAATAAATTAAGGTTCAGAGTATTTAAGTAAATTCACTTAAGTCATCCTAATGAAACCAGGAATTAAACACAGAGCCAGATCTTTCTTGGTCTGTGTTTTCCCCTTAACCTAGAGAAAGGGTCTCTTAAATAGCAAAATTCAACCAAGTGAATGTTAAAGATCTGAATTGGCTTTATTAATGAACTCATGAATCAGGGAATATCCCATCTAACAAGTAGAGGCAAATTCTGGGAACTGTATAAAGTAAAAGCATTTTATAGGTAGAAATGGGGGCCTCATTTAGCAAAAGAAAATAAAGGACTGTTTTAGGTAAGGTCACCTTTCCTTTAGTGACAGGCAGGGAGTCTTATTAGATGCATTTCCTCATCTTCCTTTGGGGGATAGAGATCGCCCACATGACAGATTACCTCATTGGTGCTGTCTAGAAAAATACTGGCTGATGGGTTAAAACTACATTTCTCGGGGAGGTTGAAACTGCAGTTGGTTAGGCGTTAAGTCCTGGGTTGGTGACTTGACCTGGCCCTAAGTGACTCCCTTTTGGGCCTGTGGTTTTCTTTTTAACAGGTCCTATCACTTCCTCTTCTTCTTCTTCTTCTTCTTCTTCTTCTTTTTTTTTTTTAAAGATTTTATTTATTTATTAGAGAACAAGAGAGCGAGCATGAGCGGTGGGGAGAGGCAGAGGGAGAGGGACAAGCAGACTCCCCTTTGAGCAGGGAGCCTGATATGGGGTTCCATCCCAGGATCCCAGGATCGTGACCTGAGCTGAAGGCAGATGCTTAACTGGCTGAGTCACCCAGGTGCCCCTGTCACTTCTTTTAGTTTCTGTGATGTGTGTTTTCTTGATTCCCCCCCCCCCCATGTTTTTGGCTGCTCCTCTTGTCTCCTTTGTCTCTCATACTGTACTTGCCATTTAATGTAGGCTTAGTTGTATGAGTATTCTGTCTTACTCTCTTTTCTTAGGGATGCTTATTCAGTATTGGGTCTTCAGTTAACATCTGTGTATCAAAGCTTCCACATTTGTATCTTTGGCTCATGTTATTCCTCCAAGCTCCAGACCCACATATTCAGTTTGCTCTCTTGTAACCTTTTATCAGTATCTCAAAGGCTCCTTAAATTCAGCACATGGTTTTTCCTCAATTCTTGTCCTTCCTGATTTTTTCTCATTTTTATTTACGGTATCACCCACCACTTGTCCGGGGTATTTAAGTCAGAAACTTTAGAATCTTCCTTGATTCCCTCACTCCCTCATTTCCCACCTGGTCAATCAAATCCTGGTGATTTTTTTTCCTTCTTAAGTATTTCTCTGAGCCATCTATTTTTCCAACTCCTTTGCCGCTACCATCATAGTTTGGTCATCATCATTTTTAGCTTAGATTATTGCAAGTCTCCCAGTTTTCTTGTCTTTCTCCTTACCCCTAATGTGCAACCACATCAGAGCAAGTTTTAACTTTTAGTGATCTTTGAGTTCTGGCTTCACACTCACTAGTTATCTTGGTCAATTTACTCAGTCTTTTCAAACCTTAGTTCCTCACCTGTAAAATGGTTCTAATAATCCTTACCTCATGGTATAATAAATCCTTACCAATTTAATGGTATAATATGTGCTTGGCATGTGGTAAGTGCTTGATATATTAGTGATGATGATGGTAATGATAATACTCTGCTCAGAACTTTTCAGTGGCTTCCTGCTGCTCTTAAAGTCTGTTAAAACTCTTGCCACACTTCCTTTAAGTTCTTGGTGCTTTAGTCTCCTTAACTCCTCATATGTGTCATGCCTCCTTCTTTACGGTCTTCTTGTAAGTTGTTCTCTCTTCAGAGAATAAGTGTCATTTCTTTAAATAGCTAATGCAAATTAACTTACTCTTCAAGTTTCATTTAGTCCCCAAATCACCTTTTTTGGGTGAACTTTTTGAGACCCTCCCAAGGTAGGTCAGGTCTTTTTGTTGTGCATTCTCTTCCTTGAATTTGTAGCTTTTATCCCTGTTTGCAGATATAATTGTGTGTGTGTGTGTGTGTGTGTGTGTGTGTGTGTGTATTTTGATTAATGAGTATCTTATCTATTTTTATGTGAACACAGACCATGTTTGTTTGTTTATTTATTTTTAAAGATTTTATTTATTTGATAGAGAGAGACAGCGAGAGAGGGAACACAAGCAAGGGGAGTGTGAGAGGGAGAAGCAGGCTTCCCACCGAGCAGGGAGCCCGATGTGGGGCTCAATCCCAGGACCCTGGAATCATGACCTGAGCCGGAGGCAGACGCTTAACGGCTGAGCCACCCAGGCATCCCCACAGACCATGTTTACTATGCCTACCTACCTTTGTGTTTTTAGCAAGGAACATAATGCCTGGCATGTAGTTGCTACTAAAAATATTTTTTCTATCAGTGAGGGATTACACTTTAGTATTTTTTTCTTTCATTCTTCATTATTTGCTTAAGTTTATTTTTCAGCACTGCTGCCTCCTCTTTAAAGCTGTCTGAAGTCGACTCATTCATGTTAATTACTAGCTTTTGTTATTGATGGGGAGATCTACCAGGGTGGCCAGAGTTTTTCCTGTCTGAATCTGTGTTATTCTTTTGGTTGAAATAGGCTAGGAGTTAGTTTTTCCTACTAGGATAAAGTGCTGGTCTTGAGTTGTTGGGGGTTTCATGTTTTTGTGGTGCTGGTCTGTAGTTTGGAATTCAAATTTTCTTTTGCTTAAGTCTATATTAGAAACAAATAATGAAATATTTTAGGTTTACTAAAGTCCTTAAATATTCCTTATATTCCTTTGTAATCATCTCATTTAAATGTTCTTGTTTTTGATTTCTGGGGAAGATAGCAGAGTATGAGGACCCTAAACTCACCTTGTGCCATGCGTACAACTAGGTAATACATCAGTACAAATAATCCAGAAAACAACCTGAAGACTGGCTAACAAACTCCACAACTAAGTGTAGAGAACAGGCCACGTTGAAAGAGGTAGGAAGGTTGAGGACTCAGTGGCAACCAAAACCCATGGGTCTGACCTCTGAAGGGAGGGAGCTGTGGACACAGAGAGGGGCAAGAAACAGACTAGCACACTGGGGAGCTTGCAGGGGGAAGGTGAATCCCCAAAGCAACTGGCTTTGACAATCAGAGGGGGAAATTTCATGAGTTCTTAACCACCAGCACGACTTTAAGCCTGGAACTTTAAAATATTAGTAGGCTCATCTCCAGGAGAGCCCGGAGGGTGATAGGAAGCTGAGTCCCCGCTCTTTTTTTTTTTTTAAGATTTTATTTATTTATTCGACAGAGATAGAGACAGCCAGCGAGAGAGGGAACACAAGCAGGGGGAGTGGGAGATGAAGAAGCAGGCTCATAGCGGAGGAGCCTGATGTGGGGCTCGATCCCACAACGCCGGGATCACGCCCTGAGCTGAAGGCAGATGCCTAACCGCTGTGCCACCCAGGCTCCCCCCCCCCCCCGCTCTTTTTTTTTTTGGCGCGCGTGAGCGAGAGACACAGAGAGATATGCTTGAGCAGGGTAGGAGGGAGGGGAGAGTGAGAGGTAGAGAGAGAATCTTAAGCATGCTGAGCGTGGAGCCTGATGTGGGACTTGTTCTCATGACCCTGAGATCCTGACCTGAGCTGAAATCAAAAGTCTGACACTTAATTGAATGAGCCACCCAGGTGCCCCTGAGTCCCCACTCTTAAAGAGGCAGCATGACAAATACGCCTTGGAGATACTGCTTAGAAGCAGCAGTTTGAAAAATGCTTGGGGTATATGAGGGAGGGAGATTTGGTTACTAAACACAGTTTGCTGAGGGACTTCTCTAAGAAGAAAGGAACGGACAGGCATAGTTTTCTTCCTCTGCCCCCAGCATAATCACACAGCCACCCACTAAAACTAGCACAGTATTGGCATTCACTACCTAACTTGCTTACACTACACCCAGCCCCCTCCAGCCAGGCCTGCATCAGTCCTAGTGCTGTGGGTCCACTCCCAGAGAAGACCTGCACAAACCTTGCCAACACTACCCCTCTTAACCCACTGCAGAGGATGCTCATACTTTGTTAAAGCTGTAGCCCAGCCTGTGTACGCCCTTTGGGGAGCAGCCCCATCTGGCCCAGTCTCAGTAGCAGCTACGTGTCCCCTGTGGAAGAGGAGCAACACCACCTTGTCAAAAGCGTATGCCCGCCCACTCCTTTCAAGAGCAAGAGATGTAGCTGACTTTCCTAACACACAGAAACAGTCAGGCAAGATGAGGAGACAAAGTAATATGTCCCAAATGAAAGAACAGGACAAAATTACAAGAGACCTAAGTGAAGCAGATAAGTAATATAGCTGATGGAGAATTTTAAGTAACGATTATAAAGATATTCACTGGACTTGAGAAAAGAGTAGAGGACATCAGTGAGACTCTTAACACACAGAGAAAAAAGAAACCAATCAGAGATGAATACAACAAGTGAAATTAAAAATACACTTGATGAAATAAATGGCAGGCTTGAGGAAGCAGAGGAACAAATTAATGACCTGGAAGACAGAGTAATGGAAAGTAATCAAGCTGAGGAAATGAGGAAAAAAAAAACTAATGAAAATGAGAACAGACCTAGAGAACTCAGTGACTCCATCAAGCATAATAATATTTGCATAATAGGGATGTCAGGAAAAGAAGAGAGAAAGGGGCAGAAATGGCATGATATATTCAGAGTGCTGAGAGGGAAAAATCTGCAGCCAAGAATACTGTGTCCAGCAAGGCTATCATTCAGAATAGAAGGAGATATAAAGAGTCTCTCAGACAAAAACTGAAGGAGTTCATGACCACTAAACCAGCCCTAAAGGAATTATTAAAGAGGACTCTGAGTAGAAAGGAAAGACCATAAGTGGGAGTATGAAAAGTAGGAAACACAGAAACAGTAAAAATAAGATATCTGTAAAAATCAGTCAAGGGATTCACAAAAGGATATAAAATATGACACCATACACTTAAAACGTGGGGTGGGAGAGGAGTAAAGAATGGGTTCAAAGTTAAGTGACCATCAAGTTAATACAGACTGCTACATGGAGAAAATGTTATATACAAATCTAATGGTAACAACAAATCAAAACCCAATAATAGATATGCAAAGAATAGGGAGAAAGTAATCCAAGTAAATTACCAAAGAAAGCAAACAAATCATGAAAGAGCAAGAGAAGAAAGGATCAGAGAAAACTACAAAAACAACCACAAAACAAATAACAAAGTAGCAATAAATACATATCTATCAACAATTACTTTGGATGTGAATGAAGTAAATGCTCCAGTCAGAAGACATAGGGTGACAGAGTGGATTAAAAAAAAAAAAAGATTCATCTATATGCTGTTTACAAGAGACTCATTTTAGACCTAAAGACACCTGCAGATTGAAAGTGAGAGTTGGAGAAACATTTATCATGCAAATAGATGTCCAAAGAAAGCTGGGATAGCAATACTTATATTGGACAAAATAGACCTTAAAACTAAGGCTGTAGCAAGAGACTAAGAAGGACACTATATAATAATAAAGGGGACAAGAAGATACAACAATTGTAAATATTTATGCACCCAACATGGGAGCACTCAAACACAAACTGTTAATAGCAAACATAAAAGAACTAATCGATAGTAATACAATAATAGTAGGGGACTTTTAACACCCCACTTCATCAATGGACAGATCATCCAAAGTCAACAAGGGGGGGCACCTGCTTGGCACAGTAGGGGGAGCACGTGACTTTTTTTTTTTTTTTTTAAGATTTTATTTATTTCTTCGACAGTGATAGAGACAGCCAGCGAGAGAGGGAACACAAGCAGGGGGAGTGGGAGAGGAAGAAGCAGGCTCATAGCGCAGGAGCCTGATGTGGGGCTCGATCCCATAACGCCGGGATCACACCGTGAGCCAAAGGCAGATGCTTAACCGCTGTGCCACCCAGGCACCCCGAGCATGTGACTGTTGATCTCGGGGTTGTGACTTCAAGCCCTATGTTGGGTGTAGAGATTACTAAAAATAAATTTTTTTTATTTATTTTTAGTAATCTAATAATCTAAATAAATAGATCAACAATCTAATAATCTAAATAAATAGATCAACAAGGAAATGGTGGCTTTGAATGACACACTGGATCAGATAGATCTAACAGATATACTTAGAACATTCCATCCTAAAACAGCAGAATACACATTCTTTTCAAGTGCACATGGAACATTCTCCAGAATAGATCATTATATTAGGCCACAAAACAAGTCGAAACAAATTTTATAAGATTGAAGTCATACCATGCATCTTTTCTGACCACAATGCTGTGAAACCAGAAATCAACCAGAAGAAAGAATTTGGAAAGAGCACAAATACACCGAGACTAAATAACATGCTAGTAAACAATGAATGGGTTAACCAAGAAACCAAAGAAATTGAAAATTACGTGGAAACAAATGAAAATGAAACACAGTGGTCCAAAACCTTTGGGATAGAGCAAAAACAGTTCTAAGAGGGAAGTTTGTAGCAATACAGGCCTATCTCAAGAAGCGAGAAAATCTCAAACAATTTAACCTTACACCTAAAGGAGCTAGAAAAAGAACAACAAACAAAACTCCAAACCATCAGAAGGAAGGAAATATAAAAAATTAGAGCAGAAATAAATGATACAGAAACTAAAAAAAAGCAGTAGAACAGATCAGTGAAACCAGGAGCTGGTTCTTTGAAAAGATCGACAAAATTGTTAAACTCTAGCCAGATTCATTAAAAAAAAAAAAAAAAAGGACTCAAGTAAACAAAATCAGAAATGAAAGAGGAGGAATAACAACTGACACTACAGAAATATAAGAGAATATTTTGAAAAATTATATGCCAACAAATTGGGCAACCTAGGAGAAATGAATGAATTCATAGAAACCTATAACCTCCCAAAACTGAATCAAGAAGATAGAAAATTTGAACAGAACGATTACCAAAAGTGAAATTGAATCAGTAATCAAAAAAACTCCCAACAAACTAAAGTCCAGGACCAGACATCTTCACAGGTGAATTCTACCAAACATTTAAAGAAGAGTTGGTACCTGTTCTTCTCAAATTATTCCAAAAAATAGAAGATGAGGGAAAACTTGCAAATTCATTCTATGAGGCCAGTATCAGTCCAATACCAAAACCAGATAAATACACCACTGAAAAGGAGAACTACAGACCAATATCTCTGATGAACATAGATGCAGAAATTCTCAACAAAATACTAGGAAACAAATTCAACACTACATTAAAAAAATCATTCACCATGATCAAGTGGGATTTATTCCTGGGATGCAAGGGTGGTTCAATATTTGGAAATCCATCAGTGTGTATCACATCAATACAGGATAAAAACCATATGATCATTTCAGTAGATGCAGAAAAAGCATTTGACAAAGTACCATGGCCATTCATGATAAAAACGCTCAACAAAGTAGATTTAGGGGGACTGTACCTCAACATAATAAAGGCCATTTAGGAAAAACCCACAGTGAACATCACACTCAATGGTGAAAAACTCATAAAATGGAATATAGGTACAAAATCCGTTCCTCCAAAATACTTATGGCAGGTGTATTTTGGAATTTAGATTTTTTCAGATTTTGAAAGGTAATCCAGTGTGTGTGTGTTTGTATAGTATTTCGTGTTTGGCAGCACTGAGTAATCAAGCATACCAGTGTATCTGTAATGTAACTTGGGTGTATTCACATCAAATTGGATAATGAAGTGGTAAACACCCTCAGCAGTTGAGGACTTGTTGGATCATACAGTAGTTCTATTTTTATTTTATTTTATTTTATTTTATTTTATTTTATTTTATTTTATTTTTATGTTATGTTATGTTATGTTATTTTATGTTATTTTATTTTATTTTATTTTAGAAAGAGCGAATGGGAGTGGGAGTGGAAGGTCAGAGGGAGAGGGAGAGAGAGAGTCACAGCCAGGCTCCATGCTCAGGGCTTGATCTCACGACGCCGAGATTTTGACCTGAGCCAAAACCAGGAGTCAGATGCTTAACTGACTGAGCCACCCAGGCGCCTCTGAATGAGTCTTTAAAACTCTAAGCTTCTGCCTTTTTCTGTTTTACCTGTTTAAGAAGGCAGTTACCACTGAATTAGGTGGTAGAGCATCTTACAGAGATGTTAGAACTGAAAGAGTTCTCAAATTTACTAATTTATTATCGTTTCTTTTAAGTGAAGTCCTTACTAGTTAAATTATCTTGAATATTTAGCTTTTCCTTTTCAAACTTATACCTTTAACTCTTGATTTTTTTTTGAGATGTACAGTGAAATACATAGATCTTAAGCATCATAGTTCTGTGAATTTTGGCAAATGCCAATACCTATATAATCTGCAGTCTTATCAAGATACAACATTTTCATCATCCCATCCTGTACCCTTTCCCAGTTTGTATCTTCCCTGCCCTCCAACAAAGTGTTCTAATTCCTCTCATCTTAGATTAATTTTGGCTGTTCTAGAACATCATATAGATGGAATTATCTAGTCTATACTCTGTTGTGTTTGGCTTCTTTTGCTCAGCATATTTTTTTACATTTATTCATGTTTTTGCATGTATCTGTAGTTATCCTTTTTAATATTGAGTAGTTTTATTTATAAAGATATTACATAATCAGTTCATTCATTTTCATGTTGTTGTTTCCAGTTTTTGGCTGTTTTGAATAAAGCAAGGTTTATTTATTTTAGAGGGTGGGAGGGGTAGAGGAAGAGGGAGAGAGAAACTCAAGCAGCCTCTGCACTGTGAACGTAGAGCCTGACGCAGGGCAGGATCTCATGACCCTGAGATCAGACCTGAGCCAAAACCAAGAGTCAGTCACTTAATTGTCTGCACCACCCAGGCACCCTTGTTGTAAATGTTTTTATTTATTTTTTTATTTTTAAAGATTTATTTATTTTAGAGAGAGAGTGTGTATGAGTACAGGGAGGGACAGGGGGGAGAGGGAGAGAAACTTCAGCAGACTCCTTGCTGAGCTTAAGATCATGACCTGAGCCGAAACCAAGAGTTGGCTTCTTTTTTTTTAATGTTTTTTTATTATATTATGTTAGTCACCATACAGTACATCCCTGGTTTCTGATGTAAAGTTCGATGATTCATTAGTTGCGTATAACACCCAGTGTACCATGCAATACGTGCCCTCCTTACTACCCATCACCAGCCTATCCCATTCCCCCACCGCCCTCCCCTCTGAAGTCCTCAGTTTGTTTCTCAGAGTCCATAGTCTCTCATGCTTCATTCCCCCTTCTGATTACCCCCCCTTTCTTTATCCCTTTTTTCCCCTGCCGATCTTCCTAGTTCTTATGTTTCATAGATGAGAGAAATCATATGATAATTGTCTTTCTCTGCTTGACTTATTTCACTTACCATTATCTCCTCCAATGCCGTCCATGTTGCAGCAAATGTTGAGAATTCGTTCTTTCTGATAGCTGAGTAATATTCCATTGTATATATGGACCACAACTTCTTAATCCAGTCATCTGTTGAAGGGCATCTCGGTTCCTTCCACGATTTAGCTGTTGTGGACAGTGCTATGAACATTGGGGTGCATATGGCCCTTCTCTTCACTACATCTGTATCTTTGGGGTAAATACCTAGTAGTGCAATGGCTGGGTCATAGGGTAGCTCAATTTTTCACTTTTTAAGGGACCTCCACACTGTTTTCCAGAGTGGCTGTACCAACTTGCATTCCCACCAACAATGTACGAGGGATCCCCTTTCTCCACCTCCTCTCCAGCAATTGTTGTTTCTTGCCTTGTCAATTTTTGCCATTCTAACTGGCATAAGGTGGTATCTCAGTGTGGTTTTTGATTTGAATTTCCCTGATGGCTAACAATTTTGAACATTTTTTCATGTGTCTGTTGGCCATTTGTATGTCATCATTGGAAAAGTGTCTGTTCATATCTTCTGCCCATTTTATGATTTGTTTATTTGTTTCTCGCGTATTGAGTTTGAGAAGTTCTTTGTAGATCTTGGATACCAGTCTTTTATCTGTAGCATCATTTGCAAATATATTCTCCCATTCCGTGGGCTGCCTCTTAGTTTTTTTGACTGTTTCCTTGGCTGTGCAGAAGCTTTTTATCTTGATGAAGTCCCACAAGTTCATTTTATCTTTTGTTTCTCTTGCCTTTGGAGATATGTCATGAAAAAGGTTGCTTTGGCCAATGTTGTAGAGGTTGCTGCCTATGTTCTCCTCTAGGATTCTGATGGATTCCTGTCTCACATCGAGGTCTTTCATCCATTTGGAGTTTATCTTTGTGTATGGTGTGAGAGAGTGGTCAAGTTTCATTCTTTTGCATGTAGCTGTCCAATTTTCCCAGCACCATTTATTGAAGAGACTGTCTTTTTTCCACTGGATTTTTTTTTTTTTTTTTAAAGTCCACTGGATGTTTTTTCCTGCTTTATCAAAGACTAGTTGCCCAAAGAGCCGAGGGTCCATTTCTGGGTTCTCTATTCTGTTCCATTGGTCTATGTGTCTGTTTTTGTGCCAGTACCATGCTGTCTTTGTGATCACAGCTTTGTAGTACAGCTCGAAATCCGGCATTGTGATGCCCCCAGCTTTGTTTTTCCTTTTCAGCAGTTCCTTGGCGATTCGGGGCCTTTTCTGGTTCCATACAAATTTAAGGACTATTTGTTCCAGTTCTTTGAAAAATGTCTTCGGTATTTTGATCGGGATAGCATTGAAAGTGTAGATTGCTCTGGGTAGCATGGACATTTTAATTATGTTAATTTTTCCGATCCATGAGCATGGAATATTTTTCCATCTTTTTGTGTCTTCCTCAATGTCTTTCAAGAGAGATTTATAGTTTCTAGAATGTAGATCCTTTCCGTCTCTGGTTAATTCCAAGGTAATGTATGGTTTTTGGTGCTATTGTAAATGGGATGGATTCCCTAAATTCTCTTTCTTCAGTCTCATTATTTGTGTATAGAAATGCAACTGATTTCTGAGCATTGATTTTGTATCCCGCCACATTATTGAATTGTTCTATAACTTCTGATAGTTTGGGAGTGGATTCTTTTGGGTTTTCTATATAGAGTATCATGTCATCTGCGAAGAGAGACAGTTTGATTTCTTCTTTGCTGAAATGGATACCTTTTATCCCTTTTTGTTGTCTGATTGCTGTTGCAAGGACTTCTAGTACTATGTTGAATAATAGTGGTGAGAGTGGGCATCCTTGTCGTGTTCCTGATCTTAAGGGAAAGGCTTCCAGCTTTTCCCCATTGAGAATGATATTTGCTGTAGGCTTTGCATAGATGGTTTTTATGAGATTGAGGAATGTACCCTCTATCCCTACACTCTGAAGGGTTTTAATCAGAAAAGGATGCTGTATTTTATCAAATGCTTTTTCTGCATCTATTGAGAGAATCATATGATTTTTGAATTTTTCTCTCTGGATAAAATCTAAGTCACTGATAGATTTGCGAATGTTGAACCACCCTTGCATCCCAGGGATGAATCCCACTTGGTCATGATGGATAATCCTTTTAATGTACCGTTGGATTCTGTTAGCCAGGATCTTGTGGAGGATTTTGGTGTCCATATGCATTAGGGAAATCTGTCTGTAATTCTCCTTTTTGATGGGGTCTTTGCCTGGTTTTGGGATCAAGGTAATATTGACCTCATAGAATGAGTTTGGTAGCTTTCCTTCTGTTTCTATTTTTTGAAATAGCTTTAGGAGAATAGGTATTATTTCTTCTTTGAATGTTTGGTAGAATTCCCCAGGAAAACCATCCGGGCCTGTAGTTTTGTTTTTTGGAAGGTTGTTTATCACTGACTCAATCTCTTCATAATTAATTGGCCTGTTTAAAAAATCAATTTCTTCCTGTTTCAGTCTTGGTAGTTTATAGGTTTCCAGGAAGGCCTCCATCTCTTCCAGAATGCTTAATTTATTGGCATATAGCTGTTGATAAAAGTTTCTAATAATCCTTCCAGTTTCATTGGTGTTGGTTGTGACCTCTCTTTTTTCATTCATAATTTTATTAATTTGGGTCCTTTCTCTATTCCTTTGGATAAGTCTTGCCAGTGGTCTGTCAATTTTATTAATTCTTTCAAAGAACCAGCTTCTAGTTCTGTTGATCTGCTCTACTGTACTCCTGGTTTCTAATTCATTGATTTCTGCTCTAATCTTGGTCAACTGCTTCCTCGTGCGTGGATTAGGCCTGTCCCTCTGTTGCTGTTCCAGCTTCTTGAGGTGAGAATATAAAAAGTGCATTTTAGATTTTTCTATTCTTTTTAGTGAGGCTTGGATGGCTATGTATTTCCCCCTTAGGACTGCCTTTGCAGTATCCCATAGGTTTTGGACCGTTGTGTTTTCATTCTCGTTGGTCTCCATAAATTGTTTAAATTGATTTTTGATTTCCTGGTTTATCGAATCATTCCTGAGCAGGATGGTTCTTAGTCTCCAAGTGTTTGAGTTTCTTCCAAATTTTTCCTTGTGGTTGAGTTCCAGTTTCAGAGCGTTGTGGTCTGAGAATATGCAGGGAATAATTTCAGTCTTTTGGTATCGGTTGAGACCTATTTTGTGTCCCAGAACATGGTCTATTCTTGAGAATGTTCCATGGGCATTAGAATACAATGAGTATTCTTTGGTTCTGGGGTGTAGTGTTCTATACATATCTATGAGGTCCAACTCGTCAAGTATGGCATTCAAAGCCCTTGTTTCCTTGTCGATTTTTTTGCATGGGTGTTCTGTCTATTTCTGGTAGTGGAGTGTTGAGGTCCCCTACTATTAATGTATTTTTATCTATATGTCTCTTTTTTTGTGGTTAAGAGATGGCTTGTGTATCTTGCTGCTCCCCTGTTGGGGGCATATATATTTATAATTGTCTAAACCACTTGTTGGATACATCCTTTAAGAATAATATAGTGCCTTTCTGTGTCTCTAATTATCGTCTTTAGTTTAAAATCCAATCTGTCTGATATAAGAATTGCTACCCCAGCTTTCTTTTGAGGTCCATTGGCGTGATGGATGGTATTCCATCCCTTTACTTTCAGTCTGAATGTATCTTTAGGTTCAAAATGAGTCTCTTGTAGACAGCAAATGGATGGGTTATGTCTTTTTATCCAATCTGCAACCCTGTGGTGCTTTATGGGAGCATTTAGGCCATTTACATTGAGACTGATTATTGAGAGATATGATTTTAATGATGCCATGTTGCCTGTAAAGTCTTTGTTTCTATAGATTGTGACTTTCTGTTTTGTATCACTCTTGGGGCCTTTTTACCTTTATAGAATCCCCCTTAATATCTCCCGTAGGGCTGGTTTCGTGGTTACGAAACTGGTTAATGACTGGCGATTCTGGAAGGTCTTTATTTCTCCATCAATTCTGAATGACAGCCTTGCTGGATAAATGGTCCTTGGCTGCATGTTTTTCTCTGAAAGAGCTTTAAAAATGCCCCCCCAACCCTTTCTCTCATTCCAGGTCTGTGTAGACAGGTCTGACGTAATTCTGATACCTTTGCCTTGGTATGTGAGAAATTTCTTTGCCCTGGTCGCTTTCAATACTGTATCCTTGGATCTAATATTTGCGACATGCACTATGACATGACGTGGTGTAGGTTTGTCGTGGTTGAGCCTGGGAGGGGTCCTCTCTGCCTCTTGGACATGGATGTTTGTTTCCCTTTCTAGATTAGGGAAGTTTTCAGCTACAATTTGTTCAAATATCTCTTCTAGACCTCTGTTTTTCTCCACCCCCTGGGGGATGCCGATGATTCTGACATTGGAGTGTTCATTGATTCAGTAATCTGCCATAACCTACATTCCTGAGCATGGTTTTTTTTGATCCAGATTCTATTTTAGCTTTCTCTTCTACTAACCCGTCCTCCAATTCACTGATACGTTCTTCTGCCTCATTCACCCTGGCCGTCAGAGCCTCTAGTTTTGACTGCATTTGGCTCATGGAATTTTTAATTTCTGCCAGATTCGCTCTCATTTCTGCTCTTGGAGATTCTGTATTCTCGTTAACATTTTCGTTAATACTTTTTTCAAGTCTACACATCACCTTGACCATCGTTACTCTGAATTCCATTTCTGATAATTAGGTTATATCCATATCCATTAGTTCCGTGGCATAGGCCACAGACTCATTGTCTTTTCTTTGCTGGGGGGGATTTCTCCTTCTCGTCATTCTGATGAGTAGAGGTTATGGGGTTGTCCAGAGCCCAAATTATTGACCGGGACCCAGGCCGTGTGCCCTTGTTTTATAGGGATCTTAGGGATGTGGGCTCTTGATTTTTCAGCCTGCCTTCTGGGGGAGGGGCCTGCCGCGCCGATACTCCGGTAACCCTGTTTGGGTAGAGTCTCCGTGTCCCCTGCGAAGAGGGATGGGGGTGGGCACACTGTGAGCCGGTCTTTCCAGGCTTTTGTTCTCTGGCAGCTTTCCCTGGCGGTTTGCTGTGCCTCTTCTGAGAGTCAGAGCAGCAGTGGTCGAATCTCAGCCTCTGTCCCAGAACAGAGGGATTGCGGACCGTTCTCCACTGATATTCTGGCCACTTTAACTCTGTTTCTGTTGGTGCTGCTCAACCTTGCAGCATCCGGGGATGTGCGCCCCACACCCGTCGTCTCAGCCCTCACTTCCAGGGCCGGCGCTTCTCTGTCCTTTGTGTTTCTAACACCGACAGCCACCCCTGCGCGCTCCCGGAGCTCCCGGTCTCAGTCTGGTTCCAGTGAGCACACTGGACCTCCGTTTCAGTCTGGTGGCGCGTTCCCCTGCTCATGGTCTCAGTTGCTCTCTCACGGGTGCTGGTCCTTGAGTCCACCCGCTCCCCCGTGCAGGTGGCTACCGCTTCCCGGCACCCGAAAGTGGCAGCTCCCTCCCCCTTCCGTTTATCTTCTGATATCTGTGCACTGCACGGTTTCACAGCTCCCCGCTTCGTACCTCAATACTCAGCGCTGGAGATGTTCATTTGTAGAGATCCAGATGTATCTTCCTGTGGCTGATTCCTTGGATGTTCAGGCTGGTCTGGTACCTATCCAACTCGACTCAGGGGACCTGCTGAAAAAGGGGTCCCCTACTCGTCCGCCATCTTAACTGCAAGAGTTGGATTCTTATCTGACTCTGCCACCCAGGCGCCCCGTAAATTTTTTTTATACATATGTGCTTGTGGACATGTTTTCACTTCTCTTAGGGAGATATATAGGAGTATAGTTGTTGGGTCATAGCATAGATACATGTTCAACTTTATGAGAAACTGGCTGGGGTGCTTGGGTGGCTGAGTTGCTTAAGTGTCTGCCTTTGGCTTAGGTCATGATCTCAGGGTCCTGGGATTGAGTTCCACATGGGCTCCCAGCTCAGTGGGGAGTCTGCTTCCCTTTCCCTCTGCCGCTTCCCCCGACTCATCTTCACTTGCGCTTTCTCTCTCAAATAAATAAAATCTTAAAAAAAAAAAAAAAAAAGAAAAAATAAAAACTATGGAAAACTGGCAGGGTAATTTTGAGAGTATTGGTATAATTTCACATTCTGGTTGTTCCACATCCTTGCTAACATTAATGTTCACATTTTAGTTCTTCTAGTGGATATGTGGTGGTACCTCATTCTGGTTTTAATTTTCATTTCCGTAATTACTAATGATATTAGTAATACGATGATATTAGTCACTTTTTCACTTGCACATTGGCTAGTTGTATATCTTCCTTTTCAAAGTCTGTAAGTCTTTTATTTTTAAAGCATTAGCATGTTTGTTTTTATTTGTGTTACAGGATTTGTTTATATATTCAGGATATAAGTCCTTTCACCGTTACTATTTCTCCCAGTATGTGGCTTACCAATTTATTTTTATAATAATCACTGATAAAAGTTTTGATACAATTTTAATTTTGATTAAGTCCAATGTGTCAGTTTTTAATTTTATCAAGTGTGCTTTCTAACACAGGTGTCTAAATATATTTTACTTAGAAGTATTCAGTCAGATGAAGTGATGGTGAAAGATTTTGTGGACATAGGCCTAAGTATTTGAATTGCAAATATGATGCAGTAAGTAAACTTTCTGCAAATATGGGTGCAGGAATTAAATATTTGTTTGAAAATAATGGTAACAAATGTATTTATTGGGGTTTATATGATAGAATTGGTGAGAGTCAGGAAAGCAAATTTATTTTCTCATTATATACCCCATGAAGATTCCATCTGGTGTTCTTTGCTCTTAACAGTGCTGCTAAATCATGAAACAATCTTTTATACTGTCTGTTTACTACCTAAATTCATTTGTTTCTTCATTAATTTTTCAAAAAATTTTCATTAACTTTTAAAGATTTCTTTATTCTATTTTATTCCATTTTTACAGAACCATGTGCAAGAGTCTTAGTCATACCTTATTTGATGATTGCCATGGAGAATATTAAAGGATTGTGTACAATAAATATTTATATCTCAGTTACTTTCCAGAAAGATTTATGGTTTTATCTATAAAAGCTTTGTATATTTCTGTTGTTGCTCATTTTTTTGTCCCCAGGTGCCTTTTTGTTTTTATCAAGCTTTTCTTTCTCTCTATTAATTATACTTTTGAAAGATTTGTTTCTATGTAGAGTAATGTGGTTAAATGTTTACCTGTTGATCTTAGATTTACCAGATTGCTGAACTCTTAATGATACAGATGTCTTGTCTGTAATTTTTTTCTGAGTTTTCATCATTTATCCTGTATAATGACTTTTTCTTCTTTTCTGATTCTTACACCATAATTTCTGAGTACACTTGTTCTTAGTATTTCTGTAGTAGACTACAGCAGTCTGTCAGTTGCCTAGTGTAGTCACTTTCATTCTGATTTGCTTAATAATGAGATTTGATTTTTATAAGAAAGCACATGTAATAAAAATTTAAGTATTGAAATAAGTTGTGAATAATCTTGGTTGGTTTATTCTGGTTTATGGTTGTTCTTTGTGTATGTTTTATATTGTTTTCTCCAGAGAATTAATTATATAAATAATTTCATTGGGCTTCATATCGATTTAAAATTTGTTTGGTGATAGTGTATGTGAAAGCGTCTAAAGCAATAGCACTGTACATGAATGCTTTTCTTTAAGACTGTAAGGTCATGATCTCTTTGTACTCTCAGTATCAGTCTTCCTTGCTTCTTCTCTTTCTCTGGAGAAGGTGGGGGAGGGATAAAGAAATTCTGTAGTTTCTGATAAGCTGTGGGCACAAAGTGACTTCAGTGTTAACATAGCTCTGTGGGACACAGACATCAGCCCCTGTCAGCTTTATGTTGTTTGCTGCAGCTGAATGTCAGCAGGGACTCCCTTCAGATCGCTAAGCTTCTTGCTTCCTCTGTGTATTCATTCAGCAAAACCTACTCCCCAAAACAGCAGTGCCAAGATTAGCTGTTATCACTTTCATAGCAATGGATATCACCTAACTCTGTTGTTTATTTTTCTTTCTTTTTCATTCACATACCAGTATTTCAGGGACTAAGTTTGGGGATTTTGTTAACCTCATTTACCTTTGTTGTAGGTGTTTGCAACTTTTGGGTTGTAGAGAATGAAGAAAGAAGTGAATTTGATATTTAAGTGTTGCTGGAATGAACAGTATTTTTTTTGTAGCTTGTAGTTCTGCCATTGCAATTGTTACCGCTGAGTGTTCTCAAGTTAAACATTTATGGAAGTGGTTGTTAAAGGATCCCTTTGCTGGTCCATTTTACTTTTAAGGCGGTGGGGTTTTTTATTTTATTTTTTTTGTTATTTGGTTGTTATTTATAATGAAAAGAATCTCTTCAACCCCGACATTGCTTAGGATGATATTTTTACTATTTTAATTTCTGGTTTGGGGTACTGCCCTTTCTATACTTCCTCTACCAATTTCTTCTTCCCTTTTTCTGTCTTTCTGTTTGGCAAGTCAGAACAGGCTTTCTAGAGGACATAATGCCTGAGCTAAGAATAAAAGGACAACTAGGATTTAACTGGGAGTGAGAGAGGGAAAGGGCAAAGACCGCGTAAGTAGAGGTGAAGGGGTAAATAATAAATAGTATGGCAATTTGGGTAACTAAAAGTAATTTGGAATTTCTAGGACTTGTACTAAAAGCGGTTTATTGTTACTTGAATTGTTGATTATCTCTATGAGTCCATAAAATATAAAATGTACAATTGACCCTTGAGGGATGTGGGGGTTAGGGGCACCATTCCCTGCACAGTTGAAAATCTGCATGTAACTTTTGACTCCTGCCGAAACTATTAATAGCCTACTATTGATTAGAAGCCTTACTGATAACATAGTCAATGACACATATTTTGTATGTTATATGTATTACATACTGTATTCTTACAATAAAGCAAGCTAGACAAAAGAAAATGTTATTAAAAATATCATGAGGAAGAGGCACCTGGGTGGCTTATTCGATTAAGTGTCTGCCTTCAGCCCAGGTCCTGGGATCGAGCCCCGCATCAGGCTCCCCGCTCAGCTTCTCTTTCTCCCTCTGCTGCCCCCCCGCCCCGCTTGTGCTCTGTCTTTGTCAAATAAATAAATAAAATCTTAGAAAAAAAAAAAAAAGAAAATCATGAGGAAGAGAAAATACATTTACAGTTATAGTACCGTACTGTTTATTGAAAAAAATCCATATGTAAGTGGACCCATGCTGTTCAAACCCATGTTGTTCATTCGAGGGTCAGCTGTATTTTGACCTTAGGACTTCCCCATTTTGATAGCATTTTCATTTATTCTTTAACTTCCATTCTGGGTTGTACTAGCATAAAGATAGATGTTCTTACATTTTCTGGATTCAGTAGCAGAGAGTAGCTGCTAGGATTCTAGTATAATTGCTTGTTCATTTTCTTGACTGTCTTTTTTTAGAGGAGAATCAGCTCAAAGTAGAGGATGAGAATGTTGAATAATTTTAATTTATCCATTTGAATTCTGTGTGGTTGTTTCTTGCATTGTAGTGTGTCTCTTGCTGATGTTTAGATTAGTTTGAGAACTTGGTTTTGGTTTAATATTTGCTGCACAGAAAATAAATCCTCGTCATCAACTGAAAGAATAGTAAACTGATGATTAGAAGAAGTGAATTACCTTATAGGCTTTTCCACTGTCTCAGTCTCTGAGATTCAGACTCATTAAATTACTCACCAAGTAAACTCACCTTCTAAAATGATAGAAATTAGAATACTTTCTTTTCATATTAAAGATTCATGAGTCTAGCTGATAGTGGTCTCTAATAGGTTCCAAACTTCATTTGAATATATTGCATGTAGAATAAGTGCTTGACATGTATGTGTCCCATTTCTCTCTTGAATATTGTTCTTAATTTACAATTTGTGATAGGGTATACTGCTTGTGGGTGAGTGTATCTGTGTAACTATTGTGTTCTATCAATTTTTAAGCTTTAGTTTTGGACGAGAACTCTATGTACTTTGTATAGTACTAAAAAATACTTCTCTTTGCTTTGGATCAAACATGAATAAATGCAGGGATGCCTGGCTGGCTCAGTCAGTGAAGCATGTGACTCTTGATCTTGGGGGTTGTGGGTTCGAATGTCACATTGGGTGTAGATATTTCTTTAAAAAAAATACAACATGAATAAATCCAGAGAATATAGTTAACGTTTTTTGTTAGGATTGTGTTTTGTATTTTGGATAGTTTGTTTTTAAGATAGAATTTTTTTGTGTTAGTTGGTAAAGAACTAATTGTTAGAGAAGATGAATAAATCATTGTGTTATAGGGGAAAGATACAGTTTTACAGGGACTTGGTTTGCATGACTATCTACTGGCTGTTTATTTTCAAAATAATTTCTCAAAATTTGTTTTGGTCAATCTTTAATCAAAAATTTATTGAGTACTTACTATACCAACCAGTGTGCTGTGCCCCAGAGTAAAGAGATGACAGCCCCAAGTCCTAGAAAGTTTTTATTGAAGACACAGACAAAGAAATACATTTTAGATTAGTCTGGTAAGTGCTGTTGTTTTAGGGATATAGTAACGTGGCAGTACAGATCAGAATATCAAATAGCCTGAGGGAGCTGTAAACTTGACTCACGTGACTTCAGTAAGAATTATTATAAGCTCTTGTTCATTTTACGTGAATAAAGTTACATAATGTACGCATTTATATGTTTCAGAAAAAATTGTTCTTACTTAACATAATATGGTGCAATACTTACTGGTACTTTTTTTTAGCAGGTCATCTTGACAAATAGTGCATTGAGTTCTCCGTGATGTATTGTTTGTAATGATGACCATTTTCTTGTATCCATAATATGGTAGTCCCCTCTGCATTGCTTTGCTTTCTGTGGTTTCAGTTACTGGTGGTCACTTGTGGTCTGGAAGCAGACCTCATTTTCCCTTCTGATTTACTGTTAGAAAGTCACTAATAGCCTAACACTACTTCACAATGCCTGTGTCATTCACCTTACTTAAGTTTGTCACGTAGGCATTTTATCACCCTATATCATCATCTTATATATCATCTTATATCATCATCTTATATATCATCTTATATCATCATCTTATATATCATCTTATATCATCTTATATATCATCTTATATCATCATCTTATATATCATCTTATATCATCATCTTATATATCATCTTATATCATCATCTTATATATCATCTTATATCATCATCTTATATATCATCTTATATCATCATCAGGAGGTTGAGTACAGTACAATGAGATATTTTGAGAGAGACCACATTCACATAAATATTATTACAGCATATTGTTATAATTGTTCTATTTTATTTTAGCTTTTTTTTTGTTAATCTCTTACTATGCCTAATTTAGGAATTAAATTTTTATCATAGGTATGTATGTATTGGAAAAAACATAAGATATATAGGATTTGGTACTATCCATAGTTTTAGGCATCCACTGGTGGTTTGGAACATATTCCAGTGGAAAAGTGGGGGGGTAATGTATTCTTTTTTTTCCTCCTAACTAAAAATAGCTCCAGAGACTACAAAGTTCTGTCATTTTAGAAATGAGGATAAACTGGATCAAAGTGTTATGTTGTTCCAAGAAATTAATGATTATATTTGGGAAGTTCTGCCTCACAGGAGCTTCTGGTATTTATCTAAAATATATTGTATGAAGGGTTGTTTTGATCTTTTGTCACTTTTGCAGATAGATGTATTATTTTTCTAATAAAAGTCATAGCCCCTGTCAGAGATTTAAGATTTTTCATTACTGTTGTTCACAGTATCCTACCATTTCATTGAGATACAGCTTGGTGTACTAATAGCAAAATCCTTGGAGGAAATTTTAAGCCGTTACTTTTCCAGTCTTTCCAGATCAACCGAATGTCAGAGTGAAAAGTGGTAGACTAGTAAGTGTTGGTATAACATTTGGAATGTGAGAAGAGTGAGATGTTTGGAGAGTGTCATGAGCAGAATTCCCAAATAGAAATTTTCTTAATGTCTTGCAACTGAGATCTTTCCACTAAATTCAATCTATCTGTTTTTGGTTGATCATTATAAATGTCTGTGAGATGTGCAAGTTTGCTCATTTTATCATCTGTATGAATATGCTAGAGAAGGAGTAGCCTGGCTTCTAGCCTCCTGCTTCTTTCTTCTCCCAAGGGAATTGACAAGATTTTTTTTTAAAAGTAAAGCTAGCTTGAATGTAGCCTAAAGTAGAGATGTTGATTCCTATTTCAGTGGAGAAGATTGCTATGTAGCTTTCTAGGCTACCAGACCATCATTTTATTTCTATTCCATAGTACGATGGGTGCAAGCAGAGCTGAATAAGTAGATACATTAGTAGCTGTAATTTATTTTTTCACCAAAATGACAATTGCCATACTAGATTTAATCATAAATGCTAAAGTATATGTGAGACTATTAGCTATAGTCAGCATCTGGTTCTCCTGACTTGAATGGTGATGAATGTCCAAAAAAGAATATCATTGTTGAGTTTAACTTCGGTTATTTCCCTTTGGGATAAATTCACTCAGACTTTATCTGGGTTTTTTGACTTCCAGAGGTGAAGAAGGAAAGTAGAATTGATCATAGATTTTAGAGAATTATTAGCATTTTGACACATCTTTTTATTAAAGGTTTTGAACTCTAACAACTGTTAAGAATCTTTACAGGGTGATGCTGACAGTTAAATGTATTTAAAAAGTCCTATTCCTGAATTAAAATATCTGATACTTTTATAAATTTATTCTTGGTATGAAAAAAGCAGTGCTTTTCAAAAGTTTGAAGATTACCAGAATTGAAAATTCACTACTTGCTAAGCATAATAGCAAAACCAGAAACCATGAAAGAAACAGTTGGTATGTTTGTACTAAAAAAAAAAAAATTCTCTATAATAGTCACCATAAACTTTGTTAAAAGAAAAATGACAGGCTTGGAAATATATTTGTAACATACACAGCAGGCAAAGGTTATTTAATCCACTTAGGAAAATAACCAAATGGCAAAGAACAAGAGCAGATGAGTCACAAAGGAAGGAATACAAGGTGCCAGTAGATATGTGGATAGATATTCAGCCATGCTTGTAATTGAAGAAATGCCAGTAAAAGAAAGAAGATACCCAGAGTTTTCAAATGTGTGGGAAATGGCCACTCCCAGATATGGTTTGATATAAATTTAAATGTGTACAGACCCTTTTAGAGATAATTTTAATATATATCAAAATTATAATTGCATATCCTCTAATTCCACCTTTGAGAATTTATCCCTAGGAAAAATTTGGATACATGTACAAAGATAGACATAGGAAGGTGCCTGTTGTAATAGTGAAAACTGAGAACCAACCTAAATATTTATCAGTAGTCATGAATAATTTAATATCCATACATTGGAATTTTATGGCAGGCATCAGTTTTTCCTCATTTTCTTTATTGTTGTAAATTTAACATTGTTGTAAATTGTTAAATTTACAAATTTATTTTTGTAAAATTTTGTAAATTTTGTAAATTTTGTAAATTTCTTTATTGTTGTAAATGTAAATCTTACATTTACCATCTTTTTTTTTTTAAGATTTTATTTATTTATTTGACAGAAAACACAAGCAAGGGTAGCAGCAGGCAGAGGGAGAGGGAGAAGCAGGCTCCTGCTGAGCAGGGACCCCGTTGTAGGGCTCGATCCCAGGACCCTGAGATCATGACTTGAGCCGAAGGCAGACGCCTAACCAACTGAGCCACCCAGGCGCCCCTTACATTTACCATCTTAACTGTTTTTCAAGTGTGCAGTTCAGTGGCATAAAGTACATTATGTTGTGCAGACATTACCACCATCCATCTCTAGAACTTGATCTCCATACCTGTTCAATGATTCCCCATCCCTCCTCAGTCCCCACTTTTTCCAAGACCTGGCAGCCACTCTTCTACTTTCTGCATCTATAAATTTGACTACTCTAGATACCTCTTGTAAGTGGAGTCATATAATACATGTCTTTTGTGACTGATTTATTAGCATAATATCAAGTTTCATCCATTTTGTAGCATGTGTCAGAATTTCATTCTTTGTTAAGTTTAAAATATAGGTATTTTCTTTTAATTTAATTTTTGAGTGGGTAGTACATCTGTTTAATTCAGATTCAAGAGGAAAGTTGGGAGGAGCGAAGATGGGAAGCAATTGCTAATTGGCATGGGATTTCTCTAAGGGGTGATGGAAGTGTTCTAGAATTAGTAGTGTTTGATGTACAACTTTTAATATGCTAAAGAGCACTGATTGTACACTTAAAACAGATGAACTTTATGGTATGTGAATTGTATTTCAGTAAAGCTATTACTAAAAAAAATTCAATGTCAGTTGTACTTCAGGTAAAAAAAATTTCAAGAGGAATATAATAAATTTCTAGTAAAGTATTCTTACAAGTTGTCCCTCAACTATTCTAGTTTTACTTTTTTTTTTTTTTTTAATGAGAGAGAGAGAGAGAGAGATAGAGATAGGGAAGGGTAGAGGGAGAGGGAGAGAGAGAATCCCAAGCAGGCTCCATGCTCAGCACAGAGCCCGTTACAGGGCTTGATCTCCTGACCCTGACTGAGATCATGACTCGAGCCGAAATCAAGGGTTGGATGCCCAACCGAGTCACCCAGGCACCCTCTAGTTTTACTGTTTAAAAAAATTATTTATGTGACTTTCCAGAAATATTTTTATTTCTTATGAATATTTGATTTATAGTAAATATTACTCCCTTTTAACAAAAGTGGTAATAAATTGAACACAGTGTTCTGCACCCAGGTAGATATCTCTGAAGTCTGTTTCTCTTAGTTTTAGGTAAAAAGAGTTTTTTTTTTTTTTAATTACAAACGGATTACATGGTTAAATAGTATAGAAAACTATGAAAAAAATGTAAAAACTGTCCACACCCAGAGATAGTCATTGGTGATTGTTTCTAGATCCTTTTAGACTTTTCTCTCCATGTATATATGCTCTTTTAAAAAATTAGAATTGAGATCATCCAATACTTGGTATTGTGTAGTCAGCTTTTTTATACTTAAAATGATACATTGTGATCATAATTTTTAATCAGTAAATATAATCCACATTGTTATTTTTTTACGGGTGCATAGTATTAAATTGGGCATTTTTCATTTACTGTAGCTCATCACCTATTAATATCTATTTAGGTTGTTTCTAATTGTGTCACTATTACAAACAAGAATGAGTATCTTTGTACATACACCTTTGTACCCTTGCCAGATTGTTTCTTTGAGATATTTACTACACTGCTATTTTGTAGTCTGCCCAAATTTTTCAACAATGTATGTTTTTAAAATATAAACTACAAAGATTTCCACGATATTATTAACTCTATGAAAAGATGGTGCAGGTATTTAAATCCTTATTTATTTTTAAATATGAGGACTCTGAAATGCAGAAAGTGGCATTGTGTCCAAAATTGCATAGCAGTTACTGTGAGAGCTGGTGCTAAAATCCATGTCTTCTGATTGTGGGTTCATGTCCTTTCCACTGTGGCATACTGCTAGTCCTTAAATACCTTCAATAGAAGGAGTGATTTTGTTGTTGCTTCTTCATTTCTAAAAATATGATTCTTGTGACATACTTTTAGATTCTTTGTATAATAGCTGCAGTTTATCCATTCAGATTAAAGGTTCATATACCTTCATTAGGGGTACAGGCTAAAGATACGCTCTCTCATGTTGTAGTTTATCTGCATTAACATCTTCATTTAATTACTCACCTATATTGTTATCTTTCCCTGTATGAAAAGCTCTCATAGTCTGTTTTTCCCCCCCTTTTTTGAAAGCTTCAAGTTGTGTTTTTTTCTCTGGGTAGTACTAGTTTCAGTAGGCTGGGAGAACAGCTTTGATTTCAGTGAAATCTCCATTTACTGTGTGATCTTGGGCAAGTTACTTAAATTTCTGTAAGACTAGTATCATCATCCATAAAATCAAAATAATAGCACATGTGTCATGAAGATTAAGTGAATTAACACATAAAAAGTGCTTGGCACAATTTGGCACAAGTTAGTTGATACTACTCATTAAATGTTAGTTATTAAATATGTGAATTTAAATCCTTAAAAGTCATTTTGTATTTTGATATCCTTTATATTTTTTGGTAAAACTTTTTTTTAAATTAATTTATTTATATGAGAGAGAGTGTGCGTGAGCCATGGGGGGAGGGGCAAAGGGAGAGAGGATGAGAGAGAGAATCTCAAGCAGACTCCCTGCTGAGCAGGGAGCCCAGTATAGAGCTTGATCTCATAACCCAGAGATCATGACCTGAGCCGAAACCAAGAGTTGGACACTCAACTGACTGCGCCATTCTTCAGGCACCCGTTTTGGTGAAACTTTGTATGATGTGTTTGTATTTCTGTAGATTTCCGCTTTTTCCTCCCCCCCCCTTTAGTTCTATGTAATACCTTCTATTGATTTTGAACAATATTTTTATTTTGTCATGGCTCATGCAAAGTTAGGAGCTGTTGTACTTACCTTGTTTCCTGTTGGGAATAAACAGAAGTTAAATAACTGAGATTTTATAGATTATCTCAATCATTTTTTTAAGACAATGTAAAACAGAATAAAGCGAATCCTAATTTATTGAATTCAGTGTTCTGAGAGCTGTGGTAGCTACTTTCTGACTTCCTCAATCTGCTTTTTTTTTTTTTTTTCCTACTTGAGGAGAAAACCTGATTTGGGGTTTTCTTTTTTGTCTTGGTTCTAGCACATGCAAATGACAATCCAAGCTCTCCAGGATGAATTGCGGATCCAAAGGGACCTGAACCAGCTGTTTCAGCAAGATAGTAACAGTAGGACTGGTGAACCCTGTGTGGCAGAGCTGACGGAGGAGAACTTTCAGAGGCTACATGCTGAGCATGAGCGGCAGGCCAAAGAGCTGTTCCTTCTTCGAAAGACTTTGGAGGAAATGGAGCTGCGTATTGAGACTCAGAAGCAAACCTTAAATGCTCGGGATGAATCCATCAAGAAACTTTTGGAGATGTTGCAGAGCAAAGGACTTTCTGCTAAGGCTACTGAAGAAGACCATGAGAGAACAAGACGACTGGCAGAGGCAGAGATGCATGTCCACCACCTAGAAAGCCTTTTGGAGCAGAAGGAAAAAGAGAACAGTATGTTGAGAGAGGTGAGTGATGCTTTTTCCGTTGTTTAGACTTGCTGATGGTCTTTTTTCCTCTGATTAGTCAGCATCTTGGCTTAGATAAATTTATATGTTCTACCGAGTTAGTGGAAGGGAATTTCTTCTTTGGTGTTTAAGTGCTTCACTGATTTCTATTCTGATTTGCTCTCTTGCATGAGATGGCATTGACTGGTTTGTGTACTGGCTTGATAACTTTCTGTGTCTTTTTCCCCCCTCTCCATTTCGTTTCCGTAGACTCATTTTGTTGCTAGAGGGGCACAGAATTTTCTTTGTTACTCATCTCTTAATTTGTTCTTAGAGACACACGCAACAAAACAAGAATCAGTGTACCTATTATTTAATTTTAGAATATTACTAAAAGAAAGTAAGTGGTTACCTCTGTTTAGGTGTGCTTATGTAATCCTTGGCAGTAGTAATGGATGTTTGCCCCGTGGTTTCCATGGAAACTTGCCTTGCTATAAAAGATATGTAATAAAAATCATTTGCTACCATGGAGGCACAGTGAGAAAGAATGACATAGAGGCACACTGCAGTTATTTTTTATAGAGGAAACTCACACTTTAGCTGACCACTGTGACTGTTGGTAATTTTTCACTTCTCTAGGTAATGATTCATTTTAAGAAAGTATAAATGAAAAATGAATTAAAAAAAGTTGACAAATAATTCTCTATATGTGGTCAAGACTTCAGCCATTTAGATGGGGAGAAATATCTCAGAATTGTATTAGTGCCAGTCTGAATGAAATATGAGGAAAGAAATTTAAAAAAATGGAATATTCCCCAAGCAGAAAGATAGAAACTTTAAAAGAATACTTCTAAATTTGAAGTTCTGTAACTTCTTCTTTTATAAAAATTCTGAAATACTTATTTACAGTGAAGTTATTTTACTTTTGATAAAGGGGAAATTCAGTGTTTTTTAAATACATGATTTTATTATACAATCAGTTCATTGAATGTTATTGTAATAAGATTAGGAAATAGGTTAGCAAAAAATTAAAACTCCAGGTATCATTACCTACTGCTGTTACATATATATTTCCAGTCATTAGTCATTTTTATTATGTATACGTTGTTTCTATTTCTTTCTCTTAAGAAGATAGAATACTAGGGGCGCCGGGTGGCTCAGTCGGTTGAGCATATGACTCTTGATTTTGGCTCAGGTCATGATCTCAGGGTTGTGTGATCCAGGGATCGAGCCCCGTGTCCTCGGGCTCTGCACTCAGTGGGGAGTCTGTTTGGGATTCTCTCTCTTTACTCCTTCCTCCCTGTGCTCTCTCTCCCTCAAGTAAACAAATACATCTTAAAAAAAAAAAAAAAAAAAGAAAGAATACTATCATTTAGTATTGTCTAGTATCACTTTCTGCGATGATGGAAATGTTCTGTATCTGCTCTGTTCATTATGGTAGCCACTAGTTACATGTGCCTACGGAGCCCTCGAAATGTGGCTAGTGTGACTGAGGAACTGAATTTTAAATTCTTTTAAATATAATTAATCCAGAATTAAATTTAGTTGATCAAATTTAAAGTGTTGACATGCAGCTAGCGGCTATTGTATTAGTGCAGGTATGCATAATGCAATGTCACCTGCTTTTCTTAATAATTTGTTTTGACCACCTTTCTTTTGTCAGGTTAATGTAGAGACTTGTAATTTCTGATGAATTTATAAAGTTCCATTTACATTTATTTGAATACCCTTTACTGTTGAAAATTTTATTTTCATATTAATTTTTCAGTATTATAAAACTGTGCTGCACTGAATATCCTTAACCATATATCTCTGTACATTGATTTTTGTGTTTAGGACAGATTCCTAGAAATGAATTTGCTCAAAGTGCGTGTACATTTTTAAAACCGAATAATCCTGTCTTCCAGGGTGATTGGACTAGTTTATCTTCCCAGCAGCATATAATGTGTTCTTATGATTAATCTGCAGCTATGTACATGTTATGCTCTTCAAATTACCAGACGGTAGTATCTTAGAAAATCGTTAATCAACTGCTATGTCAAGGAACATCCTGAGTTTGTTTCAGTTTACTTTTAATTTACTTTATGGCCTGGCCATAGAACACTGTTAGAGAAATTGTGATAATCTTACACACCATGCAACAGGAAATCCGTTCCAGCACCATGAATTTTGAATGTTATGTTTTCAATGCTTCTGTTCTGAATATTTCTACCTATGCCCACTTATTTAAAAAATTTTTAAATTGAAGTAGAGTTGACATACTATGTTATGTTAATTTGAAATGTACAATATAGTGATTTGACAAGTTTATACATAATGCGCTATGCTTACCGCAATATTAGCTACCATTTGTCACCACACGATGCTATTACAATACCATCGATTATATTTCCTCTGCTGTACCTTTTATCCTTGTCACTTATTCATTCCATGACTGGAAGCCTGTACCTCCCCCTCCCCTTTACCCATTTTGCCCATCCCCCCCAACCCATCTCCCCTGTTGGCAACCATTAGTTTGTTCTCTATATTTATAGGAGTGTTTTGGCTTTTTGTTTTTTCATTTATTTTGTTTTTTAGATTCCACAAATAAGTAAAATCATATGATATTTGTCTTTGTCTCACTTATTTCACTTAGCGTGATACCCTCTAGGTCCATCCATGTTGTCATAAGTGGCAAGATCTCATTCTTTTTTATTACGTCTATTTAATTTTGAGTTTGGGAGTTAATAAGTGATGAATAGTTAAGGATTGTGAAAAGCCACATTGTTATTCTGGCAGAGAACAATCAGAAAGATGGTGAATTTGAAAAACTGGTAGAAAAAAACATGAATTTAAGACTGATTTTCAAATAACAAGCTCTACAAATATCAAGTCCCATTTATGTACATAATGTGGAAAGAAATATAGGCCCTAGGGGCGCTTGGGTGGCACAGCGGTTAAGCGCCTGCCTTCGGCTCAGGGCGTGATCCCGGCGTTATGGGATCGAGCCCCACATCAGGCTCTTCAGCTATGAGCCTGCTTCTTCCTCTCCTGTTCCCCCTGCTTGTGTTCCCTCTCTTGCTGGCTGTCTCTATCTCTGCCAAATAAATAAATAAAATCTTTAAAAAAAAAAAAAAAAAAGAAATAAAGGCCTTGTCAATCATACCAATACACAATTCCTGTTGCCATTAGTAACATAATATCATTTTTTTGGGTCATACAAATTAAAATTATTTAAGAGCAAGTGGAAATGATTGCTTCAGAAACAAATGTTCTTTTTTTTAAAGGTTTATTATTTTAGAGAGAGGGAGAGAGGGAGAGAGCGAGAGAGCATGAGTGGGTGGGGGCAGAGGGAGAGAAGCAAACTCCTTAAGTGGGGTTTTATCTCACAACCCTGAGATTGTGACCTGAGTGAAATCAAGAGTCAGATGCTTAACTGCGTGAGCCACCCAGGTGCCCCTGGGACCAAATGTCCAAAAAAAAAAAAAAAAAAAATGTTTAGAATTCTTGTTCTCTTTTCTGTTTCTCTTATTTACCTTTCAAGACTTAAACCAAAATTCAGTTCTTCTGCGAAGTTTTCCTTGTGCAGCTTTATACACATATGTAGATGAATCAATCATAGTATATTTATATTTACATGTGTGTTTGTTCATCATTCACTTAAGTTTTTACATCAAAGATGCATTTTTAAAAAAGATTTTATTTTTTTTTTGAGAGTGAGACTGCGAGCTGGGGGGTGGGGGTGGGGTAGAAGAGCAGAAGGATAAAGAGAAATTTAAGCAGGCTTCATGACCAACACGGAGTCTGACACAGGGCTCAGTCTCATGACCTTGAGATCATGACCTGAGCTGAAATCAAGAGTTGGTCACCTGCCCAACTAAGCCACCCAGGCACCCCCCTGAAGATTGTATTTTTCAGTAATCTCTACAGCCAATTTAGGGCTTGAACCCACAACCCTGAGATCAAGAATCCCATGCTCCTTTTACTGAGCCAGCCAGGTGCCCCCAAAGATACATTTTTTTTAAAAGTTTACTTTAAAGATTTATTTATTTACTTGAGAGAGTTGGGGGGAGGGGCAGAGGGAGGGGAAGATAATCCTCAAGCCGACTTCCTGCTGAGCGGGAAGCCTAACCTGGAGCTCCATCTCAGGACCCTGAGATCATGACCTGAGCTGAAATCAAGAGACGGATACTTAACTGACTGAGCCACCCAGGTGCCCCACCAAAGATACGTGTTTTAAAAAAATCTGTATTTTGCTAGTGTCTAACAAATACACAGTGGGTCCTCAAGAAATGTTAGATGAATACGTTGAAATGCAGGCAAAATTTAAACCTGGAACTTGTAGAAAGGATAGTGTTTTGAGTTTTTTTTCCCTGGTGGGACCACTGGGTACTAAAACCTGATGAAGGTTTGAAAACAAGTTAAACCCCAAAGCTAGTTTTGCTTATGAGTTCAGTTATACATATTATAAATAAAATATTAGCAGATAGAATCAGCATTATGATAAAATGATGGTACTCTGATCAAAAGGAGTTTATTCCAGGAATGCCAGAATGGCTCAATATGTCATACATAGTTACAATTTGTATTAGGTAAAAGGAAAAGAGAACCTTGTGGTATTTGATAATTGTCTCAAAGATATTAGGTAAAATGTTACAGACATTTTCATTGAAAAATGAAACAAAATGAATAAAAGTAAGAATTGAATGTTACTTTTATGGTAAGATTTAAATAAATAATAACATAATAAATGTATATTATAAACATATTTCAAACGTATAGCCAGCATCAAGCTTACTGAGACATACTAGAAATGCCCATTGAAGTTAGAAAGAGGTCAAAGATGGTTGTGTTCATCAGTATTTAACATTATTTTGGAAGTGTTAGGTGGTACAATTAGATAAGGAAATGGAATACATAATATCTGTAACGGTAATGGAAAGGATACGCTAAATTTTCATTACAGTGTAGATGGGAACATTAATATAAAGATGTCACTTTACCCCAAATCTGTAAATTTAATGTAATCGTAATGGGAATGATTTGAAACATGCCTTAATGATGTTGTGGTTTATTTGCAAGAAGAATAGTGCAGGAACACTTGCTTAAATAGATCATGATGCACGTATTTTAAACACAGTGTTATTAAAATGTGTGGTACTGGCACAGCAATAGATAGCTAGATCATGAAACAGAATAGAATCCAGAAATAATATAGTTTTCAGTATATAATGGATGTTTTGAAATAGTGGCCATCCATTTGGAAAACAGTTACATCATTATATCAAATTAAATTCTGGATGAAATAAAGAGCTACTTTTTAAAAAAATAAAAACTTTAAAAAAATAAATAAGTAAAAAATAAATAGAAGAAAATTCATGTAAAAAACTTTTAATATAATCTTGAGATAGAAAAGAATCTTTCATTACCATAGCAAGAACCTTAAAGAATTAAATTTGTGTATGTTAGAAAATACAGTTAACAAAAGTTAAAATGATAATTTGGGGTAAAGCTTTGTAATGTATGGCTAGACTAATACATAGAGATTGTTTCTAAAACAATAAGAGGCTAGAGGCCCTTGGTATCACCTTTCCTTTCTCATTTATTCAACAAATATCTATTGAGCCTCTGATATGTATTTGATCCTGGGATAGTCATGGTGTATACATTTTTCATGTCAGCACATATGGTCTTTGCCTTCCTAGAATTTAAAAATCTGGTGGGAGACTGTAAACTGATAATTATGAGATGAACTACATGATTGGGTGGAGTCTAATTATGTTGGGGGAGGTGATTTCTGTAAATAGGATAAGTATCTTTGAGGAGGTGCCCCTTAAGGGAGTTCTGAAGAAAGACAAAGAGAAAATGTTGCTGAGCATTTGGATAAAGTCATTTTGTGAAGAAAGGTTAACAGTTTCAAAAGGCCTGATGGGAAGGAATTTTGAGGGAACAAGATGGTTAGAGGGCAAAAGTAAATTGTATAAGGTGAAGGCTGGCATCAGATGACAGGTTGAAGAGGTAGCCAGGGCCAAATACATTCCTTTCATTCATCAGATATTTACTGGGCACTAACCATGTACAAAGCAGTAGGGAAATAACAGTGAACAAAACATGCCCTCTAGGAGACAAAGCACTTGCCTTCCATGATCCTTGCAGGTAATGTGATTGTTATACTCAAAGTGCAAGAAGAGTCCATTCCAATGTTTAATCAAGGGAATGTTAAGATCTGGTTTGCCTTCTACAATTTACTCTGGTTGTGTTCAGAATGAATGGGGGAGGGAGAGTCAGGAGTGAACAGGGAAGTCTAATAAAGAACTTAACAGCTCTAATCTAGGTTAGGTGAGTGGGACTTGAAATGACCTTTGCAAATTGTATTACTAGTGGATCAAGAAAGTCAAAAAGAAGTGAAAGTTGGCAACACCAAGATATCCATAGGTTTTGTTATTTATTGGACTTTGTCCATCTTTAAAAAAAATCAGTATTTCATGGGGCGCCTGCGTGGCTCAGCCCTTAGGCATTTGCCTTCAGCTCAGGTCATGAGCCCAGGGTCCTGGGATAGCCCCGCATTGGGCTCCCTGCTGGGCGGGAAGCCTGCTTCTCCCTCTCACACTCCCCTTGCTTGTGTTCCCTCTCTTGCTGTCTCTCTCTGTCAAATAAATAAAGAAAATATATATATTTTTAAAAAAATCAGTATTTCATCAATCTAAGACTCACAGTTTTTCTTATTTTAATATGGAATTGAGTTAAATCTTAACCTTGCTGGCATTGTACAGTCGGTCGGCAAGCAGTAGTCGTGCTGGATTTGTTTGCCTGTGCATTCACATTCATACCTGTTCCTTTTGTAACCACTTTAGTTGAGGGTATGAGCATTGTTGGTATTTCTCATGTTAACTTTAATTGTTGATCAGTATGTCATCAGTAATATCATGTAGTGAACTGGCATTGAAACCATAGTTACTGGCATGGGGAAAGTTATAAAAACAGTTAAAAGAGGTATATAGTTAAACTTTGGTAAAATAAAAGATAACTCTTACAGTCAGTATAAAATAAAAATTTTGAATGATAAAGCTTTGTGTCATAGTTTATTTGGAGGTATTTCCTCCCTTTCTTTCCACTACGTAAAACAGTGATATGTACTACAATCAATGACATCTTAGATTTGATGAAGTACTGTAACATTAAAATGGCATTCATATCCAGTAGCATTTGTGATTAGTTTTCCATTTTGTTTATGGTAATGATTCTGTAGATAACAAGTAAATATTCTCCCAAATAAAAGCCAAAGAGGAAGAAAAAATAAATTTAAGCGTCATATTTAGTTTGTACTGAAATTACATTTTTATGGGACTACTTATTGTTAGATCTTATATTGTTTACTGTAGTACTTTTCCTTTGATTGATAGAAAAGTGAAGACATTTATTGGACAGATGTTCAACCCCACCGTCAAGACTTGTCTTGGTCAGTGCTTGGGGCTTGGGCATACGGAGTTTTAACAAGCTTTATAGGTACTTCTGTTACACACCAAAGTTTGAGACCCAAGTTTGAGTTCTCAGTCTCTTGGCAGAACATACCTAAGTTGGCTGTGGAATTTTTCGGATCTGCATTTCGTATGCATACCAGACATTATCTGTAGGCCAAATAAACAATATATTTCATACCTGTATATGCTTTGAATTTTAGAAATGTAGATGCTGTTGTGGTAAATAAAATATAAATTTGCTTTATTTATTTTTATTTTATTTTATTTTATTTTTTTAAAGATTTTATTTATTTATTTCACAGAGATAGAGACAGCCAGCGAGAGAGGGAACACAAGCAGGGGGAGTGGGAGAGGAAGAAACAGGCTCCCAGTGGTGGAGCCTGATGTGGGGCTCAATCCCAGAACGCCGGGATCATGCCCTGAGCCGAAGGCAGACGCTTAACGACTGAGCCAAAGGCAGACGCTTAATGACTGAGCCACCCAGGCGCCCCTATAAATTTGTTTTAAAACATTATTACATTCATGCTAGTTTTTGTGTCTATAATATTTCAATCAACAAACCTTGTTAGCATAACTGCTATCATGTTGGGGTTTACAGAAATGTTTGAGGGTAAAAGTACTACTATTTGACTAGGTTCTAGGCTAGGAATTCTGAATCTAACTATTATATCTGAGGAATGCTTATTTTTGTCTTCGGCAGTTGTAAGGTAGAAGCAGAGAAGATAGGAGGGAAAAAAAGAAATAAGAGAAAAATAGAAATAGCAGACAAAGCATAGGAAGAATAAAAAAAAGGAGATTCCAAGTTTGTTTGCTGCTTTGTACTGATTTTAGAAAATATGGACAGTTGCATACCTTATTCAGGTTATTCTTCCCCATTTCCTTATGTCATTTGTGCCTGTTTCCATTTTGACAAGAAGATCACATTTTCTCAGAGTAATGCCATTACTAGAGGTAGTAAAGGGTTAAAGTATAATGATTTCTGACACAGAGAACAGCAAGGATTCTTTCTGCTTATTCTCCCCATCTTCTTTATTCCTGTCTCCTCTGTGTTTTGAGTATAGTAAACCCAGAACTTGTGTGGGGGATTGAATCTATTAGGGGGCCTCACAAGCAATCTGGAACTTCTACCCCTGAACCACGGGTGCTGGGGACTAAAACCTGAAACTGAATAAAAGAAATTTCTGGGGCGCCTTGGTGGCTCAGTTGGTTAAACGTCTGCCTTCAGCTCAGGTCATGATCCTGGGGACCCAGGATCGAGCCCTGTGTCAGGCTCCCCACTCAGTAGGGAGTCTTCTTCTCCCTCTGACCCTGCTCTCTCTCTCTCTTACTCTCTCTCAAATAAGTAAATAAAATCTTAAAAAAAAAATTTCGGACGTAAGTACTACTTTTCAGTCACAAATACTCCTTTTTCTCAGTTGTGTAAGTAAAAGTTGACTTACTTTTTAAAAGAAACTACTAAAAAGAGAAAAATATGAATATTCCTAACTTGCTTGTTTTCTAACTCTAGATTAGTCATTATTCTTTGCTAAATTAATGAGAGAACATGAACACCTTTTCTATTGTCTACCACAGTTGGCAGTATAACCAGATCTAGGTAATCCTACCTGTACTTTAATTGTTTTTGAAAGAAAAATTTCAGGCCAAAGGAGTGAAATAGAGCAAGCAAATAGAATATTCTAGTTCTCATATTTATTTGAATAGTGCATTCATTTCTATTTCCAGTCTCCTCTCTGTATTAACAGTGCATGAGTCAGAGGCTTGATGTACTCAGTGCGAAAGGGGAGTTTATCAGCTCACTGACTGCAAGATGTGTTCATAATGAGTTTTAATGTGCAGGCCTCTGAATGGAAATTTGTTACAAGTGATCAGTTTAGAAATGTCTTAATAGGAAAACTTTATGCCCGTGAATGGTTTAAAATGCATCCTAGTTCCTTAGCAGAGGAGGATTTTTTTTTGTTCAAATGGATTTCTGTTTTATGTTTTGCTTATATGTTTGCTAACATTTAAAATAAATTATTATCGTTTAACCTTAAGACATTTGGAAATCTACCTTATTTGGAATTAGATAATAGGAAAGAAGTCAGATAAAATTAGTTCACTATCTGAATTGTGAGGTATTTCAAAGAAATGCAGTTTTAATATTTTCAAGTTGATACTGAAATACCAAATGAAAAATGTAAAGTATAGGTGATTATTTACAATTAGCAGGATTCATTTTATTTTCGCTTATACTTTTTAAAGTTTTACACTCATTTTATTGAATAAATATTATTAAACATCTGCTGTGTGCCCAATTCATCTTCTTGCTTACAGTGTGGAGAATAAATTAAATGTGGACAAACTGGAGGCTCGGAGGAAGCTGCTGAGTTTGTTGTTTTAATGTAGGTGAGAGATTGTTATGGCCTGAACTAATGTGTTGAGATTTTGTCCTGGAGTAGTGTGTTCTGGATTTTACTCTCTTCCTTAGTGAAGTGCTTTGCCTTGTGAAAATTAACTTAATTGTGGATTAACTTGATCTTCAGAAGACTTGCTTTTAAATGCTGTTAGGGCTGACGTAGATAGCTTTTCCTTTTTCAGGGCTAAATTAGCTTTACTTCTAAGACTTGGCCTTTCTGGTGTCTCTGCTAAATGCCTCTGATGTTCTCCTTACTTTGGCTGTTTGGAACTAGAATTTTTCCAAGCCCCATGTGAGTTCAGGTAGTTGCTCAACTCAGAGCACTCTGGTAGTTCTGTCGCTAGTAATTGTTGTCTGAGATTGTGGAGTCTTGCCCTGTGCACGCGCACACTTAGTGTTTGGCCAGACTCAAGGGGACCCATGTCAGATTAGACTCTGCTCTGTACATTTCCACTGTCTTAGGAGTCTTATCCATTGATCTGTCTTCTGAGTTCTGCATGACTGCTGTTTTCTTTTTGGGCTTCCTCTCCTTGCTTCACATACTGAATAGCAAGTCTGGGCCATCAATGTTTGTTTCTCTTCTTTCAAAGGATCATAGACCTAGTTGCTTGTTTTCCAATGTCTGAAAACAGTTACTTTGTGCATTTTATCTAATTTTAAAATAGTTCACAAGAGGAGGGGGCCAGTCTTCTATCCATTATGGTTAGATCATGTTGATTTTGTAGAGAGTGAGAAGTAAATGGGAAACTCATCGAAGGATTCAAAGCAGACTTAACTGTATAATTTGTTGATGCTCTATGACGATTACCCTGGTGCTCTCTTGAGAATGGACAGAGGAAGTAGAAGGAAACTAATGGCTGTTGTAGTAATCTAGGGCTCAGCTGAACTGGAAATGGAGTGAAGTGGAATAATTCAAGACATATTTTGAAGATGGAACAATCCCTGCCTTCTCTTTGGTTGTGGGAAATGAAGATCTGTGGAGAATGAGACCCTGGTGTTTGGCTGAGAGGCCTGGGAAGGTGATGCCATTTAATGAGATGGAGAAGACTCATTTCTCATCACACTCATCAGATAAGGGGTTAGATTAAGGAAGAGAAAAATCATGATTTTTGTTATGAAGAATATAAATTACCTATTAGACATCTAAATAGAGATATCAAATGGGAAGTTGGATAAATGAGTCTGAAATCAGAGCAAAGGGCCTAGGAATTCACTAGTGTTTCAGTTGAATTTTAAGCAATGTTATGGATTAGAGAGTTTAGATGGAAAAGAGAAGAGGTAATAGGACTTGTCACCGGGTCACTATAGTATTTAGGGGTCTAATTTAGAAGGAAGAACCTGCAAAAGAAACAGAAGGAGCACTTGGAGAGAAAGAAGAATAGGAGAGGATGGTGACATAATAGTCAAGAGAAAATGTGTGTATAGGAGGGAGTGGCCCACTGCTTTGAATGCCTCTGAGAGTTCTAGGAAGATGAGGACAGAAAGGTGTCCACTAGATTTGGCACCTTGGAATTCATTGGTGATGTGGATGAATTGTTTGAATGGAGAGGTAGAGAAAGAAATAATTAAAAATTAAAGCAACAGTTTTCTAGTGTGTTAATAGGGAGATCAACTTTGGGAGACTGTTAACTATAACCCAGGCAGAATCTCTAGGAGGGCTGGAGAGCCTGGGTGCAGAAGTTATATAGCCAAAAACAGTCTCAGATCCATCGTACTCCTTTTTTTGGTTTGGTGGAAACAGTGCTGCTCTTGGTGCAGAGCACAGACCCAGCAGCTTGTTCGGCTGACACCACGGACACTACACACTACCCTTGGAACCTCTGCCATTTCCTGAGACTGGGAGCTTGAGGTAGCTGCTGCCTCTGCCACTCATTGCCAAAGCTGTCACTGTTCATGTCCCCAAGTCTTCTGTTAAAAGATTCTGATTCATCATGGAACATTGCATCAACAACTGGGGATGTACTGTATGGTGATTAATATAACAAAATAAAAATAAATAAATAAATAAATAAAATGATTCTGATTCAAAGTAAGTGATGTATGTGTCTGGTTGGGGAGATTAGGTTTTGTGTCTGGGCTTTAACTGCAAGAAAGGTTGGGGAAAAAAGTATGTGGCATTTTTAGCTTTTATTGTGGAAAGAAGACTGTCTTAAAATGTGGAATCCCCAAACATAGAAGGGAGATTAGATATCATAGCAAGAAAAAGTGATAGATGTCCACTACAAGGTTGGATAAATAGATTTTGCAGGTTATCCATGGAAAGGTAAGACAGTTGACTTTTGAACAATGAGGGGGTTGGGAGCTGACCCCTGTATAGTCGAAAATCTGCAAAGAATGTCTGACTCCCCCAAAACTTGACTACTAATAACCTACTGTTGACTGCAAGCCTTACTTATAACATAAATGGTTGATTTACACATAGTTTGTATGTTATATGTATTATTTACTGTATTCTTTAGGTGAGCTAGAGAAAAGAAAATGTTTTTAAAAAATCATAAGAGAAAACATTTATAGTACTGTACTATATTTATCAAAAAAATAATACATATAAGGGTGCCTAGGTGGCTCAGTTGGTTAAGTGTCTGCCTTTAACTCAGGTCATGGTCCCCAGGGTCCTGGGATGCAGGCCCTAGTTGGGCTCCCTGCTCAGTGGGGAGTCTGCTGCTTTTCCCTTTGCCCCTCCCCCCGGCTCATGCTCTCTCTAATAAATATAAATAATAAAATCTTAAAAAAAAATACATGTATAAGTGGACCAGCACAGTTCAAACCCATGTTGTTCAAGAGTCAACTGTAGTTGAATCCGTGGGATTGGGGAAGGGCTACCTTGTATGGTTGGTGTGCATGTTATTCAGCCAAACAAGAGCTTCCTGCTGATGGAGCAAGTGAGGCCTAAAACTCAACCAGTGTTTCATGATGAGGTTGCATCTACTCCAGAGGGGTTGCTTTTTTTTCTAATTCATATTAAGTTTCTCTTTGGGCTGGTGGAGTCCCTGGAATGGGGCTATAGAACTGAGAAGAGTTCCAGGGATGGAATTTAGAAAATGTCTGTCTGTGCTTAGGATAGGGGAGAGGACAGAGAATAAGCCTTTAGAGCTAGGATAATTCTTTAATGTAAGGCAGTCGAAAATTTTAAAGATGTTCCTCCCTTAACTCTCTCTATGGTTTAAAAAAAAAAAGCTATTACATGGAGTTCAGAAAGGATGTGGTCTGACAACAGCTATTAGATTTAGGAACAAGGAGGTCCTGTATTTGATATGGTAGAAGGAGTCGTCCAGTAGAGAGGTGAAGAAGAAAACTAGCTGATAATTTATTCATTTTTTCAGTCTTTCCTTCATCCAGCAAAAGAAGAGTGGATATGGAGGAGAAATAATTTTTAGTGATTGCTTACATGTCACACAGTGCCTGAGAAATACAAAGGACAATTTTGCTCTGAAGGAGTTTACAGTCTGGTATGTTAGAGAAGATTATTCCAAATACAATATAGTAAGTGTTAGAGGAGGGCTATATAGAAGGTAGAGGAGGTGTATGTAATTCAGCACAGGAGTAGAAAGTGATTCAAAGATTCCCTCTTTAAAGAGCCAATTCTTGGAAGTTTGGTAGCCATTTGTTATTCAGTCACTCATTCATTCATATGTTAGAAGATACATGCTATGGGAGAATGAAAAGTAGAGTAAGGTAAAGTGGAAAGGACATGTGGGTTTTTTTTTTGTCAGTTTTAAGTTTTAAAATAAGGTATGTTGTGCTAACGTTAAATGTTAATTTTTTAATGAAAAATTTCAAACCTATACTTATCACTCAGGTAGACCAACTACCAAAGTTTTGCCACACTTGCTTCATGTGTTCTGTTTTTTCCTTCTCCTTCTTTTTTCACCAAAGATTTTAAAACAAATTAACGTGATGTAATTTACCTCTACAGACTTTAGTATGCATCTCTGAAATATATGGGGACATTTTCTTATGTAACCACAGTGTGATTATCACAACTCATAAACCTAATAATCTTTTTTTTTTTAATTGTATTTATTTATTTGACAGAGAGAGAGGGAACACAAGCAGGGGGAGCGGGAGAAGGAGCAGGCTCCACAGAGCAGGGAGCCTGATGCAGGACTTGATCCCAGGACCCTGGGATTGTGACCTGAGCTGAAGGCAGACGCTCAACAACTGAGCCACCCAGGCGCCCCTAAACCTAATAATCTAGAAGAGACATTTGAGTCAAGACTTGAAGGAGACAAAGTCCTCCCCATGAACTGATGAAAGAGAGTTTAGGCAATGGGAACATCTGGTGTAAAGATCCTAAGGAATGGGAGAATGCCTAGCATATTCGAGGAACAGCAAGGAATCCAGTGTGGCTGAAGCATGGTGACTGAGGAAGGAGTGGTAAGAGATGAGGTCTTGTAGGCTACTGAAGGGACTTTGACTCTGCTTTGAGTCAGATAGGGAACCATGACAAGAATTTTGAGCAGAGGAGTGACAAGATTAAATTCATGCTTTAAAGGTCACTCTGAGTGGTCTGTTGAGAATAGACTGTAGGGGAGCAAGGTAAAGGGTGGGGAGCCTAATTTGGAGCTTGTTGTTGGATTAAAAAAAAAAATATATATTATATAGTGTTTTATAACTATATATAGTTTTATAACTATATATATAGTTTTATAACTATATATAAAACTGTATAGTTTTATAATATAGAGTTTTATAACTATATATAAAACTGTATAGTTTTATAATATAGAGTTTTATAACTATATATATAGTTTTTGTTTTGTTTTGTTTTAAGATTTATTATATTTGAGAAAGAGAGGGAGGGAAGGAGAGAGAGAGAGAGAGAGAAGGAACATGCTGGGGGAGGGACAAAAGGAGAGAGAGAGAGTCCCAAGTAGACTCTGCTGAGTGTGGAGCCTGATGCGGGCCTTGATCCCATGACCCTGATCACGACCTGACTTGAAACCAAGAGTCAGATGCTTAACCAACTGTACCACCCAGGCGCCCCTAAAAGATACATTGTTGTTGGTGACTTACTCCAAGTGGTAACAGTGGAGATGGCAGGGAGTGCTTGCATTTTGGATATGTTTCCAAGGTAGAGTTAACTAGATTTCCTGATTGACTGTGGCATGAAAACAAAAGGAAGGCATTAAGACTCAGGTGTTTGACCTGAGTGACTGGAAGGAGGGAGCAGGCTTTAGAGCACCACCAAGAGTTTACTTTTGTGCATGAAGAGTTTGAAGTATTTGTTAAACATACAGATGGGATACCTTGTTGAATATTGAAGGCTGGAGTTAGGGAGAAAAGTAGCGGAAAGGGTGGTATATATTAGTAGTGGTTTGCATTATAGTTTCAGCAGCCAGCTGGTAAATGTGGATGTTCAAAAGTTACTGGTTTTTAAACTGTTGACTGTTTAGAATTTAGAACGTTTGTCAGTTCAGTGGCACTACTCAATGAAATGTGCGGTTCTGTTTTCTGTTTTTTCTCAAACCATTCTCCTTGGCTAGGGAGGAATGAATAAATTAGGTGAAAGATATAATTAAAGTGTTATACATTCCTTTTATTATGGTTGAGTATAGTTCAGATGGAAAGTATTCATCTGTGTATTTCCTGAGATTACTAGAAGCTATATCAGGGTACTTTGGAAATGTTGACTGATTAAATCAGAGACTTTCACAAAATTGGACAGGAAATAGCCTGAGGTGGTCTGATAACTTTACTGTGACCCTTGAAGACCCTAATTGTGATATTACTACCATTGCTTCCTTTCTTCCTGATTCTGAACTCACTAAAATTTAGATGAAAAAGAATAGTTATGTTTTTGTGACATTTCATAAACATGAACAACCGTATCTTCTTTTTTCTTTCTACTTGTCATCCCACTAGAGAGAGATTTTCATCACGGGTAGCCAGGTTGTTACTCTGGGGTAGATGCTATAGATAGGCTGTGGTTACCACAAATGTTTTTAGTAGCTTTGTGCAATGCAGACTGATTGTGACTGCTTTTTTGTTTGTTTGTTTGTTAAGATTTATTTATTGGTCAGAGAGAAAGGAGAGATAGCACAAGTAGGGGGAGCAGCAGGCAGAGGGAGAAGCAGGCTCCCCGCCAAGCAAGGAGCCCAATGTGGGACTCGGTCTCAGCACCCTGGGATCATGTCTTGAGCAGGGGCAGATGCTCAACTTATTGAGCCACCCAGGCGCCCTAATTGTAACTGCTTTTATTTCTCGTTTTAAAAAGGGAGTATTTCTGTTCTCCCTTTTGGACCATTTGGAGTTCTGATTTATATGTCTTAGAGTCATGTGGAAAATTGACACACCAGTCTGGGGTTGTGTTGTAGTTTCCATCTGTTGTAGTGATTTCATCTGTGTGACTAATTTTAAATAACTAGGTGTTCACAGACAGGGACTCTTTTTTTTTAAGATTTTTAAAATTTATTCGACAGAGACAGAGACAGCCAGCGAGAGAGGGAACACAAGCAGGGGGAGTGGGAGAGGAAGAAGCAGGCTCACAGCAGAGGAGCCTGATGTGGGGCTCGATCCCAGAACGCTGGGATCACGCCTGAGCCGAAGGCAGACGCCTAACCGCTGTGCCACCCAGGCGCCCCACAGACAGGGAGTCTTTATGCCTGTATGTTTGACCCTTGTACTTCCCTAGCCTGAATGCAGCCTGTGGGTTCTCTGATCCTCTGGGGAAGGTCTGGTGGACAGGGATCAGAGTGTCTTGTAAGGCTGGGGTAATCACCTTTTTTACACAGTTACTCCCTCTCCCTGTCCTTCTCTACCCTCCCTTTAAGAAAAAACAAGAGTGAAAAGGAGGACACTTACTCTCTTTTTTGCTTCTGTTGTACAGGAGATGCATCGGAGATTTGAGAATGCTCCTGATTCTGCCAAAACAAAAGCCCTGCAGACTGTTATTGAAATGAAGGTAAGTAAGAATCTACAAAGAATCTTGTGAGTCAGTTTATACTTTTAAGTTATTACACACTTTCCTGTGTGAGTTTTAGAAAGTAGTATGTAATAATATTTCACTTATTTTGTAGATTGAGAAGACATAGTAAGACAATGAAAATGACACTTTAAGAGAACTTCAGTTTTCTTCTCTTTTAGCTATAGATCGTAACTCAAAGGACCAAAAGGCTCTGGACAAAAAGCTCTGGACCAAAAAGGCTTGTCCAGAATTTCTTTGAATCAGCTATGCTTAAACCTTTTGAACTGAAGATCCCTTTATTCTCTTAAAATGACAGGCTCATCCATTCATTTTTAGAAAATGCCTGCCTAATACTAAGTCTGGTAACCATAGTTTGTCAGTTGTTCTTTCAAGTAAAACTGATGTTCCGTGAAAAAGGTACCGAATGCAGGTTGCAACTCAAAGAGGCACACAAGTACTGTCATACTTCACTGGGCACAAATGCCTAGTTCCTTCCCATTTCATCACAGAGAATATTAAAAAGTTGTGGTCCTAAGGGTTGCGATTAATTACAAGTAATAGTTTTTACGTTTCATTAGGGACATTCTCATGGGAGGCAGGCTTGCAAAAATTTTATTTCTAGGGGCGCCTGGCTAGCTCAATTGGCAGAGCATATGACTCGGGCCTAGAGCTTACTTAATTTTTTAAAAATTTGTAGTATTTCTTTCTTTTTTTTCTGTGAGTGCCTGACACCGAAGAGTACAATGACTGCTGGTATGGTTTGGTACTACTGCCTCTTGTCCTAAGACACTGGCAGTTTTTCCCCCACGATTGTTTGTATACCTTTTAGTGCAAATGTTAACATAGTGGAGAAGGCAAATAAAGTCATAGTATTATATTGAAAATAGTTTCGACTACGCAGACTTCTTGAACATGGACATACTTTAAAAAACTCTGCCTTAAGTTAATGAATAGTTAGAAATCATTGGGCTCTATGTTATGTTAAGAGCTTGCCTTCTAAATTCCTTGGATTCAAAATTCGGCTTTACTTGAATCAGTTACATGACACAGAGTAAGTTACCTAACCTCCCTATGCCTCAATTTCTTTATCGATAGAAGGCAGTAATAATAGTGCTATCCCATAGATTAAATTAGTTATGGCAAGTAAAACACTTTGAATAGTACCTAGCATATAGTAAACTGTTAGCTGCTGCTGCCGTTATTATTTTTATCAACATCATATTCATGCTTATAAATGCAGAAAGACTCTTATAGATAAGGACCTCTCTCTTTTTTAGCTTCTTCACAGTCCCCAAAAAGTTTGACACTTTTTGCTTTTTGGGCCTTTATTTAATATTTGGTGATATAACAAAAATATTTAGTCATTGGTATGTAGTTTTATGTAAATAGAGGCTTCTCAAGTACAGTTTTAAGAACTTTTCCTGAATTTAAATGATTTCCTCTTAAAATTTTGTTTGTGGGGCGCCTGAGTGGCTCAGTCGTTAAGCATCTGCCTTCGGCTCAGGTCATGATCCCAGGGTGCTGGGATCGAGCCCCACGTTGGGCTCCCTGCTCTGTGGGAAGCCTGCTTCTCCCTCTCCCATTCCTCCTGCTTGTGTTCCCTCTCTCTCTCTCTGTCAAATAAATAAAAATAAAATCTTAAAAAAATTTTTGTTTGTGTGTATCTTTATTTCCAATGGGGAAAGGATTTACCAAACAAATTCTAAATTAGTAGAATTTGTGTTCTTTGTAGTTAGACAATTAGCAATCTTGAACATAATCCTGAAAGAGCCTTATAAAGGTTTTGTTGTATGATCACATTTCCCACAAATCATTTTGTACATTTTATTTCCTGAGCCCTGTTGAAACCTAAGAAAAAAACACATGAATGTACCTGTGTTTCCAAAATCATGTTACTCACCTTTTGATAGAATAGGGAAGTATAATAGTATTAATTGGTAGTGGATCTATTTTTAATTGTGTTAGCCTTCAGCCATTTGGTTAAGAAGCAAGAGATTCTGAGATTCTGGTGGCCCAGTTGGGTCAGGTGGATGCTATGCTGAAATCACAGCTGAAATAGTTGAGTTGCTGAGAGTGTGGCATGAGCTTGAGAGAATTATGAAGGTCTAGAATAGTCTTGGCGGGGAAGAGGAAAGGAAGATGATTGATAGATCATAAAAGAGCCCAGCTGTCTTCAAGGTGATGTAATTTTCTTTTCTCTTCCCTCTGCCTTTTTTTCCTCCACTTCCTCCCTTCTCTTGCCTTCTTCCCCCTCCCATCTTCTCACTCCACTTCTCACTCCACTTCCCCTTCCTTCTTCTCTGATTTGTTTTCTTTTTCTTTCTTTTTTTTTTTTATAGATTTTATTTATTTATTTGACAGAGACAGAGACAGCCAGCGAGAGAGGGAACACAAGCAGGGGGAGTGGGAGAGGGAGAAGCAGGCTCATAGCGGAGGAGCCTGACGTGGGGCTCAATCCCGTAACGCCGGGATCACGCCCTGAGCCGGAGGCAGACGCTTAACCACTGTGCCACCCAGGCGCCCCTCTGATTTGTTTTCTTTTTCCTTTAGCAGAGGAGTAACAGGGAAGAATTACTGTACTGCTCTAGGTGTGAGTTTTGCCGGATAGTTAATGGCGGAATTATTGGGATGCAGATGAATTGAGGATAATGGTGAGAGAGTAGTTTGCATGATCAGTACAAGAATGTAGTGTGGGTATGAAGGAAGGGAATTCAGAGTGGACCGACAGGTTGGGAGAAAATGTGACAGGGAAGTGGAGATCTCTGTGAGGTGTAAGAACAGCAAATAGAAAGTCATGGTGCAAGAGGCCTGGGGAGAGAGCCCTGGGTGATTTTAGGATCCAGAAGGTAGTCATATCAAGTGGGTAGCTGAAATGGACTGGTGGATGAGGTCATTCGAATTAAGGCCATCATGGAGTTAGGGCATTGAAATCCCAGGATGATGGCAAAGAGTTGCATTTGAAGGGAAGATTGATGGTGAACCAGGGGCCAAAGACGATTTCAGATGGCCAGGAGTGATTGGGAAGTCCCTAGATGGCAGCAGTGAGGAGGGTGGAGTGAAAAGGAGTGTGAGCTGTAAATAAAGGGAGGCAGAACTTTTCTCCTGCTCTTCTCTGGTACTGGGAGATTAGTGACATTCATTGGAGAGAGTGCCGGGAAATATATCCTTTGAGAAAGCCAGGTTTACCTTGGGGTAAGGAGACAATTTTGGGGGGAAAAAAGGTGAGGATTTGGGAAATTTAACAAGGAACAGGGGATTCCAATAGGCTCATTGGAATTGTCTGATTAATGATGGGAGACCCAAGGCTGGGGAAGTACAGAGTAGTAAGATGGTAAGGAATTAATCTACTAAGTTGTTATACATTCTAGGAGTAAGAAACCTTGTTGGAAGGACTGTCCTCACATAAACCCAGTCTGGTTGAGTTGATGCTGGAACAAGTTGAGCATATCAGACATTGCTTTTCTGGCCTGATTTCAGTGAGTATCCTGGCAGGTCTCTTATCTGGGCAGTCAGTGGCTACCTCATGACTTTCAGAGTTATAGTTTGGTCCCTTTTGGGGAGAAGCTTTTATGGGACATGATTTGGTAGTGAGGGTGCTGATTTGGTCAAGAGCTGCCTCTGTATTTGTGTTGGAGTTAGGGAGAAGATGGATAATATTTCTTGGGGCATTGTGGGGGACTTTGTAAAGTTAGAGGCTGTCTATGTGATGTGTGGAGCTTGAGTTTGTAGCTGGAGGCGGTTTTGTCTTGTGTGAATTACTAGTGGTGCTAGAAATACAATCCCTCTTTCCATTGACCCCTTTTCATTACCCCCCCTCACTAATGTCAGAGGTCAACCACATTTCATTTGTAGGTTATTCACATGCATATGCCTGGTATTTTAGTTATTCTTAAGGGACTACGTCCTGATTTTTCCAGGAAGATGTATAGTAATCTTAAAGGTGAATTTTCAGATAGTACAATGAGAATAGTTTATAGGCATACCTCATTTTATTCTTCACTTTATTGTGTTTTGCAGATACTGTATTTTTTTTTTTTTTTTTTTTTTTACAAATTGAAGGTTTGTGGCAACTTTACGTCAGGCAGATCTTTGGTGCTATTTTTCCAACAGCATTTGCTTACTTCATGTCTCTGTATCACATGTTAGAAATTCTCCCAATATTTCAAACTTTCTCCTTATTGTTATATTTGTTATGGTGATCTGTGATCAGTGATCTTTGATGTTACTCTCGTAATTGTTTTGGGATGCCACAAAGTCTTCCTATTTGTGATGGCAAACTTGATAAATATGTGTGTTCTGCCTGCTTCACCCACCTGCCATTCCCCTGGAACTCTCCCTTTCCTCAGGCCTCCCTATTCCTTGAGACACAACAATATTGAAATTAGGCCAATTAATAACCCTACAATGGTCTCTACATGTTTAAGTGAAAAGAGTTACATGTTTCTCACTTTAAATCAAAAGCTAGACATGATTAAGCGTAGTGAGGAAGACAGGTCCAAAGCTGAGACAGGCTGAAAGCCAGGCCTCTTGCACCAAACAGCCGAATTGTGAATGCAAAGGAAAAGTTCTAGAAGGCAATTAAAAGTGGCTACTCTAGTGAACACATGAATGATAAGACATTGAAACAGCCTTATTGCTCATATGGAGAAAGTTTTAGTGGTCTGGATAGAAGATCAAACCAGCCACAATGTTGCCTTAAGCCAAAGCCTAATCCAGAGCAAGGCTCTAAGTCTCTCAATTCTGTGAAGGCTGAGAGGTGAGGAAGCTGCGGAAGAAAAGTTTGAAGCTAGCAGAGGTTGGCTCATGAGGTTTAAGAAAATAGGCTATCTCCATGACATAAAAGTGCAAGGTAAAACAGCAGGTACGGAGGGAGAAGCTGCAGCAAGTTATCCAGAAGACCTAGTAAGATTACTGATGAAGGTGGCTCCACTAAACAAGATTTTCAGTGTAGATGAAACAGCTTCCTATTGGAAGAAGATGTCGTTTAGGACTTTCGTGGCTAGAGGAGAAGTCAGTGCCTGGCTTCAAAGTTTCAAAAGATAGACTGACTGTCTTGTTAGGGGCTGATGCAGCTGACTTTAAGTGGAATCCAGAGCTCATTTGCCATTCCAGAATCCTGGGGCCTTAAGAATTATGCTGAGTCCGCTCTGCCTGTTCTCTCTAAACAAAGCCTAGATGGCAGTGCATCTGTCACAGAATGGTTTACTGAATATTTTAGCCCACTGTTGGGACCTACTGCAGAAGGAAAGAGATCCCTTTCAAAATATGGCCGTTCATTAATAACGCACCCGCTCACTGAAGAGCTCTTATGGAGATGAAGAGATTATTGTTGTTTTCATGCCTACTAACAAACATTCGTTCTGCAGTCCATGGATCAGGGGGTCATTTTGATTTCCAGGTCTTATTATTTAAGAAATGCCTTTGTAAGGCTATAGCTGCCATAGACAATGATTCTTCTTAAGGATCTAGGCCAAGTAAATCAAAAACCTTCTGGAAGGGGTTCACCATTCGAGATGCCAGTAAGAACATTTGTGATTCGTGGGAAGAGGTAAAATTATCAGCCTGAATAGGAGTTTGAAAGAAGTTGACTCCAGTCCTCCTGGATGACTTTGGGGTTCAGGACTTCAGTAGAGGAGGAGCTACAGATGTGGCAGAAATAGCAAGAGAACTAGAATTAGAAGTGGAGCCGGAAGGTGTGACTGAATTTCTTGAATCTTATGCTAAACCTGAACAGACGAGGAGTTGCTTCTTATGGAGGAGCAAAAAAAATGGTTTCTTAAGATGGAGTCTGCTCCTGGTGAAGATGCCGTGAAGGTCATTGAAATGACAACCAAGGATTTAGAATATTACATAATCTTAGTTGGTAAAGCAGCAGCAGGGTTTGAGAGGATTGACTCTAGTTTTGAAAGAAGTTCTGTGGATAAAATTCTGTCAGACAGTGTCAGATGCTATAGAGAAATTGTTCACGAAAGGAAGAGTTAATTGATGTGGTAAACTTCTTTGTTGCCTTATTTTAAGAAATTGCCACAGTCACCCCAAATTCAGCAGCCACCACCCTGACCACTCAGTACCTATCAACATGTAGGCAACACCCTCCATCAGCAAAAAGATTATGACTCTGAAAGCTCAGATGATAGTATTTTTTAGCAATAAATTATTTTTAAACTAAGGTATATACATTTTTTCCCCATAATGCTATTATATACTTAATAGACTATAGTATAAACATAACTTTTATATGCAGTGGGAAACCAAAAAATTTATTTGACTTGCTTTATTGTGATATTTACTTTACTAAAGTGGTCTGGAGCTGAGCCCACAGTATCTTCAAGTTATGCCTGTATTTATTCTTTATGGGCCTGGAGATGAATTGTGGCCCACTAATTTTTTTTTTTTAGGCTGTGGTAGAAATGGGATGCACCCACTAATTTTAAACAAGTAATTCAGAATATAGGTTTAGAGTATCTCTTGATTGTATTAATTCAATGCATTTAATTTTGAACTAAATATAAGTTTTAATTTGAATAGATTTGTAAAAGAAAATTTTTGTTGTGATAATTTTAAAGATAATGCAATACAGAACAGGGAGTACATCCCCCTTTTCTCTCCCCTGAACCTAAAAATTGCTAGTTGTATTTGTCTCGTGATAAATTCTTTAACTTTTATCTGCATGCTCTAAGAATTACGATAGCAAGGAATGTCAGTCAGGAAATCTTTGAGGTAAAGTGCAGAGGGAAGTAATTTCAAAATTACTTTCTAAAGGAGTGGTTTCTCTGAAATTTCAAATAAAATTAAGCTATACTTAATTTATGCTTGTACTTTATTTCTTAGGTAAATAAATATATACAACTCTAGATATAAAAGTGTTCATTCTATGGAGGAATTTTTCTGTAATTGACATCTAAAATGATCTTTCTTCAATTGATAACATCTAAAGTAAACTAGGGGATAAACTAGATACTGTGAGAAGCAAAACTAAGAAATCGAACATAGAAGAATATTCTACTGGGAGGTGTTATTTGTGGAGATGATGATTTATAAGGACAGTGATTTTTTAAAAAAAATTATTTCAAAATACTTAAAATGTGTAGAGAACTATAGAGAATAAGTAATGTGATAAACTGTAATTGTTAGCATAATTATTCATCCCTTTGTTATTCTTACAATGGGATGCTATAAAATCTTTATTGCAAATATAGTTATACACATTATTGCATAAGTCTTTGAAACACTTTTATTCTCCCTCCTTTGGGAGCAGAAATAAACCTTTTAGGTTTAGAGTAGAATGATAGAGTAGCTAGGAATGGTTTCTCTGTTAATATTACAAATTTTTTCCCTAGAAGTTTGTTGACCATGAAGTACAAAGAAACTTTAACCAGCGTTCCATTGCGTCTACTTTTTTTAAAGTAGAACTTTAAACTTTAAACGAAAGGCGTGAACTGGAGGAAGAGACAGAGAAGAAAATCATATTCTAGATGTGAACTCTCCTCCTTTCACCCAAGTGGCCATAAAGGATATAATTTAGAAGCAAGGCACCAAATACTAGACAGCAGTTTTCCTGCATATTTCTATATCTTTATTAAATTCACCATCTGTAAAGACTGAGTTTTTCAACTTCTCTGATTCTTTATGAATACTTTAATGTTTAAATCTTCCATTGTCTTCAGGATTCAAAAATTTCCTCTATGGAGCGTGGGCTCCGAGACTTGGAAGAGGAAATTCAGATGCTGAAATCAAATGGGGCCTTGAGTACTGAAGAGCGGGAGGAAGAAATGAAACAAATGGAGGTCTATCGGAGCCATTCTAAATTTATGAAAAATAAGGTAATGGTGTGTGATACTGTAGTTTTTAAAAGACGTTTGAGATATTGATGCATATTTCTATTTCCTTAGTGATGATGAAGAACTTCACATTACTTTAGCAGACATCAGGGGAGGATACTTAGAATTCTTTCAAATGGAACTTTCCCAGAACTAAAGTCAGAATTACTGATGTATCGTTATTTCAAGTTTTCACTTAAAAGAAAATTATTCCTATGAGGCTGATAGGTATTGTCACAGTTTAACATTTATATCTATCAGTACTTCTGAGGTGATTTACTAAAATTATATCCAATTGAGTTTTTCTCACCACATGAGACACCAAATTCTTTAACTCTTGTGTAGTATTCTAAAAGTCAAACCCGAAGAGGCTGAACCCAGTTCCCTCACCTTTATTTTTTATCCCCCTGAAATGGCTTAAATAATATCCTATATTCCCTTCAAATACAGTTCCATAAGGAAAAGCCCTTTGCTCTATCCCTTGGAGAAGATCCATTTCTATCAGGTTTATTGTTTCCCATGTTCAGATATATCTACAGTAAGATACATATCTGTGAGACATGTCAGTTCATATTTAGAAACTCAGTCACAATATTTTTTCCTTAGATCCAAAGCCATTTAGTTTGATTCTATAAACTATTCAGGCAAATTGGAGGATCTAGTTTATTATAGTTAGCAGTTTGCCAGATTTGTTTTGGTTTAATTAAAAATCATAATTGTGATTATAAAATATTAGCTAGAAAATAAGTACCCCTTGCATCCCAATTATATTAGTTCCCCAGTTTCTCAGAACAGAAGACTGTAGAAGAATGATACACAATTATCCTAACTGCCTCTCCAGTTTCTAGCTTCTTGCTGTGGTACTCATACCTGGCATAAAAGTCAGTAGAATATTCCTTTATTATTTTAAGAGTCTGTTATAGTGACTACAGAAAATTTATGTTAATTTTCGAACTTAAAAATTCACATATTCAACTTTCTATTATTTTGTATTTTCCACCCTAATTTGAGAAGAAAATATACTATAATACAGTCTGCTTTTCATTTGCTGATTGGTGCATTTAAGTCCATTAAAACACCCCTGTGAGAACAGAGAAACTATCTAGGGTGCTTTGAAGAGGGAATTAGGGGAACAGATTTGAATGTGTTATATAGGTTATTGTTATTTCCAGTTACTGTTGTGGCTAAAAAGCAGATAATAAGACTTAAATTGACACATAAGTGAAAAAGAATAACAATGTCGTGACAGGTAGAGCAACTGAAGGAGGAACTAAGTTCGAAAGAGGCTCAAGGGGAGGAGCTGAAAAAGAGAGCGGCTGGTCTTCAGGCTGAGGTCTTTGCCGTAAGATTTCCTCTTTTGTGCAGTGATCCCACAGTGGGACCCTGCTGGCTCTGGCTTCTGGGTGGCTTATATTTTCATTCTCTTTGGTTGGCAGCTTTGCCCAATACTAGCACTAACCAGCCTGCTCTGCTCTTTAACCGACTCCTGTTCACCAGTTTGACCCATATGTCACTTTGTGTGCAGTGACCCCTCACTTGTTCTGGTTCTTTATTGTTGCTTTTGTCACTGTATGGATGGTACTTCAGAGCGTGTTTTTTCTCCTTTCCTTTTGTAGATACTTGTTGATTTATATGAATGGTGATCTCTGTTTCTTCTTTGGTATAAGAATATGAAGATGTTCTAGGTTCTAGTGATTATCTGAATTTGAAATTCTTTTTTTTTAAAGTGAGGTATAATTGATTTATAACTTTATATTAGTTTCAGATTTGCAACATGATGATATATGTGTATATACGTGTGTGAGTGTGTGTGTGTGTGTATAAATGATCTCCACAAATTAAGTTAACATCCATCACTGTACGTAGTCACAATTATTTTTCTTCTTTTAATGAGAACTTTTAAGATCGACTCTTCTAGAATTTGAAATTCTTGAGTAAAGTGCTTTAACTTCATATGTATTATCTTTAAGTCTCCGTTAGGTGATTTTCCAACAAATGTTACCGTTTTTAGAACAGGTGTATAGAAAGTGATTTGCTTATTTAATCTAGTAAATTAGGATTAGCATGAAACATAAAGTCTCTAAATCTAGTTTAATCTTCTGTCTAAAGAACTTAAAATTCCATTTCAAAATATAATAAAAAATAATAGCTAATACTCAGGCACTTATAACCTGCTAAGGTTGGTATATCACCCAACCCCAATTTATAGACGCAGAAATGGAGGCAGCAGAGTGGTGCTCAGGTGATACAGCCGGGAGAGGTAGAGCTTGATTTTTACACAAGCAATCTGGTTCCAGAAGTGTGCTGGTGAGCTCTTCAATCTTCTGCCCTGTACTAGGCCATGTGCACAGATGTCACACAAATGTCAGGAAAAGCTGCTTCTGAAAATAATTGTGGGGTAAGACAGGAATGCAGCATTAAAAAAAAAAAACAACTTGTGCTAATTTGATGTTTTTGCTATTTATGGACCCCTTTAGAGTACAGATAGTAAAGTGAAATATTTTGTCTAAAAGGGACTGATTTGGTTTATGGTAACTGTGTATTTTCTAGAGGAGTAGTTGATACATAGCTTTACTTTTTTTTTCTTAGCTATTATAAATATTTCTTTGTTGTTTCGGACAACAGGCTAATAAGCACATTCCGTACATTATTTTATTTAATCTCCAACGGTACAGTAGCGTCAGTTTACTTTCTCCATTTTACTGATTAGGAAACTAAGGCTTAGGGAGGTCAGTACTCAGACACACTTATCCTCAGGTGTGAGTGACTGCAAAGCCTTGTGCTCCTAAATTTGTGGAACATGTGTGCTTCTAAACTGTACTTTCCATTTAGAATATTTTCTTCCCTTTCTCAGTCTTTATGGTAAAAATAGCATCATTTGAAGATTCTTTAATTAAGTAGATGTTGAGGAAACAGGGACTTTATACTTATTTTTAACCATGTGATTGGAGGTAATCTTTAAATTGTAGTAGTTGTTTAGTTGAGGAAGTGATAATATTTTAAACATTTCTCCTGAATTCATACAACAAGTGTGTTTTTAGTGCAACCTGAATGTTAAGGATGGAATAATATAAATATGTGCTTCTTGTTGGAAAAGGGGTGTCATGAAAGATGCCACTGCATTACAGTATGTGGTAACTCCAGGGTACATATTTATATTACCGGATGAAGATAGCTGCCATTTACAGTCATCTTCCTCTGATGTTCTTAGTATCCTCAAGTAGTTTGCATACAGCAAGCATATAGAAATATTTGTGAAATGAATGAATAACTAAATCTGCAAATAGAATTTTCATGCGTTTGAGAAAATGCTTATCTTCTTGCTAAACAAGAAGAGTAAATTAGACATTTATTTTTAGTGCTCCTTAAAAGTCTAATTTTAATTTAAGTAATATTTATTTCATACTTCCTCATGGGAAATTGTTCTCAAAATTGTCCCTATACCTAAGATTATTATAGTGAAAATACTATAGATACATTTCAATGAAAAAAAGGTACAAAGAACTTTCATCAGTAATACTGAAATTACTGACTTGTCAGTCAGATTTACACTTCCAGTAATTAATCTGTTAGTGCACAGCTACCTTGCTAGGCAGGAGACAGAATGTAAAAGCAAATCTGATTTTTGTTTATTTGGTGTACATTTAGAATAAGAGACTATTTAGAAGATTCTTAGAGACATAGTAGAAATGTAAATGAGGTGTTTGAAATAAAATTTTTTTTAAGTTAAGATGAGACAAAAACTAAAAAAAAATAAAATAAAATAAGATGAGACTAATTTATTGGAGAATGAATGGCTCCTCTTGACTAATGGATTACTCTGTCATTAATTCAGATTCAAATTACACATGTCAGTTCTTACAGAGTGAGCCTTTATGCATTTAAGTCATATACTTTTAATCCATTTAGTTGGTATGACATTGTAGATGATACAGCTTTGTAGGTGGAAACTTTTTTAAGGTCACTATCCCTGACTCATCAAAATTACGTGATTTTTAAAAGGCACAGGTTTATAATGCCTCATAACACTAAAGGTGGCTTTTTAAGATAAGGATTTTATGTAAACTTTTGTTGTGAATGAAAAAATAAACAGTATACCAGCAGCAGCTTTCAAATTTAACTTTAAATAGCAATGCTAGGAGGTTTTCTTTCTCTCTTCTGTTTTACATCTACACTAATTCTGCTTTTTATGTTTTAAGAGGTCTTACTTAATAAAATGAAAACTGATCAGCACAATGGTATTCAGATGCTTCCTGCTATCTCATAGTAATCTAATTGAATTGGGATTTTTCTCCCTCTATTCTTTTTCTAAGGGATTTTGAAGAGTGTTTAGGAGACACAGTAAATGAAAACTGGAATTTCCCCTATTGTTGAAACCCCCCCCCCTTTTTTTGTGGTGGGTGGTTATCCAAGATTAGATGATGGAAAAAGATGAATTATGTTTTGTCATAAAACTAATGCTGTTTTTAGTTTCATATTTTGTGACTCAGATCTGTCAAAGATCCAGATCAGAGGTGGTTGTTTTCATTTCTTTTTTCCTTACAATGTTTTATTTTCTTATCTAGATTGGTCAGGTGAAGCAGGAACTGTCCAGAAAGGACACAGAACTACTAGCCCTACAGACAAAGCTAGAAACACTCACAAACCAGTTCTCAGACAGTAAGCAACACATTGAAGTGCTGAAGGAGTCCTTGACTGCTAAAGAACAACGGGCTGCCATCCTGCAGACTGAGGTAAGAATAATTCTGGCATTGGCAGGGAGTCAGTTCCTTGGCACCTTTTCATGTGTATCACCTGTGCTGTTTTTGTTATACTTAGATTTGGGAGATATGAATAATGTAATGAATAATTCTTTAGCAATGTGATCAGTTACTGTACTAAAATATAACTATTTTGTGTCAGTTCTTAGATTTATCAAATCTGGTGCAGTTTATGTATGTTTTTAATTCTTTGAATGTTCCCTAAGTTTGTACTTCTAAGTATACTTTAACATTATGAAATGTTGTAAAGATAGTTGTAAAAATGAAATCCAGATGAATCTTTTGTTCTCACCCATGGTGAATCTTCTTGTCGTAAATGGCAGTTGGCTCGGTTACCCTGTGTTTGGATTATTAAGTGTTCTCAATTTTTGGTATTATGACTAGCTTTATGTAGGCAAACTGCAAAATCTAGAAATGTTCTAGGTAGATCTTTTTTGAACTACAGATCATGAGACAGTGTGCCTTCATATCCTGTTTGAAAATGAAGTTAGTATTTTTAGAAATCTTAGGAGATTATTTAGCCTGTCAGCCCTGATTATAGGTAGGAATACCTATAAATAATTCCTTACAGATGAGAATCTATCATATTTGTAACGATCAAAGAGAAGGAATTGATGATGCTATTTGGATTTACTGTCTTAAATATTCTTTAAAGGTCTAGTGAAATAGGGAACTTAGGTAGAAATAGGTAAGTAGTTCTGCTTTATAGAAGAAAACTGAAGCATAAAGTTTTTTTTTTTTTTTTTAGTTTTTTTTTTTTTTTTAAAGAACTGGATAGGTAAATAGGGCATACTTAGATGGAAAAGAGGAATGAGAAATAAAAAGAACGCATAAAGACATTATAGACCCAGAAGAGGAGAATCTTCAAGTGAGGAGGAATGGGGAAATGACCAAAACTCTTTCATGTAATATTTTATTTTTGTACAGTTTGGGACTTTGTTGAAAATGAGAAATTTGGATGATGTATTTGTAATTTTCCTTACAACTTAGACTTTTTCTGTCAGTCGTGTTTCTTATTATCAGGATATCAACCTCATTCTGCCTCACAGGGATATTATAGATAAAAATTAGGTTTTGGCTCTGGAGTCATAATTACCGAGTTTGAAATTCAGCTTTACCACTTACTACCAGGTATGTGATCCTGGGCATGTTATTTAACTTCGCTGTGCTTCATTCTCCCTCCATCTATAAGATGAAGAGGAGTGTCTGCCTCATCGGTTGTTGTTAGGATTAAACTAGTTTATTGCACACAGTAAAGCCTTGGTCTGTTATTGTCATCATTGTAGCTATTGTATTAAAATCAGCGGATATATATAAACTGAAAATACTAAGTGAACACGGTTGGTTTTCTTTCCATTGGCATACATTTTATTAAGATATGCTCTTTCGTATTTTTATTCAGCTAGTTTTATGTTCATCCAGGGAATTGCAAATATAAAATTATCTGGAAAATGTTGCAAAGTTACTAACTTAACACCTTTATTAGAGTTTCACCCCGGTAACTGTTGTGCATGCAGTACTACAGAAGGGTCAGAAGAGGGTGCCAGTGTTTTAGAGGTGAGCCGACTTCCAAGTTTAGGACCATAACATTGGCTAGAGGTGGCAGGTGTGTGAATCAGAGAACCAGGCAGTTGGTTAATGATAATGCAAACATTTAAAAGGTGTCACAGTCTAATAAATGACTTTTTTCCTCTTGGCAATCCATCCTTTTCTTTGTACCCCTCTCAAATACTGGTCTCACTCGCTAGGTCTCACACAAGTGGGCTTGTGATTGATTTCTTGTACCATAGAGAGTAAAGACTGTATTTGTGGTCATTCTTGAATGGTTCTTATATTTGTTTTTAGCCATGTGGGAGTAACATTTCAGTAATTACTCCTAAAAGTCACTCGGACAACTGCTCAAGTATGACCATCTCATCCTAAAAGATAGCAGTGTAAAAGCCAACAATCTTTTCAGTGTAGGATAATTATATGAATGTGATATGCCAAGTCGCGTTATTAGCATGTGCTTTTTTTTTTCTCAGATTACTCTGGTGACATTTGACTGGAGTCACTTTTTCCAAAACATCTTTCTAATGTTAGAGCCCAGTAAAAGGCAGTTTGAACCAGTTCTATGATAATTCTTATATATTTTTATAATTTGCTCTTAACTGATATTGTCCTCATCTTTGCAGCTGTCCTAGACTTTGATCTAACTCTCACATCACTAAATTAAGCATGTATGAAAAAGAACATGGATCAAGGAGTTTTTAAAAATCCTTTAAGGGTGGCTCAGTCGGTTGAGCATCTGCTTTCTGCTCTGGTCGTGATCTCAGGGTCCTGGCATCGAGCCCCACATCGGGCTCCCTGCTTGACGGGGAGTCTGCTTCTCCTTCTCCCTGTGCCTGTCTCCCCACCTTGTGCTCTCTCTCTCTCTCTCTGAAATAAGTAAATAATAGTATTTTTAAAAAAAATAAATAACAGTCCTTTAAGGAAAAATAGGATATGAGAAAAGCCCTGATTTTCTTCTTGTTCATGGTCCAGGGAATGAAGTCCTGTTGTGTTGGGCAGTGTACAATACATAGTATTTCTGGAATTACTCCTATTTTGTGAACATCTCTTTTAATCTGTTGATCTTCACAGAGGTGGTCTGGATTTAGTAACATAGTGGTTAAAAGTACGGGATTTGGAGTCAGACCTAAATTTGAATGCAACTGTTTATGTTTATTAGTTATGTGACCTTGGATGAATTACTTTACCTCTTTAATCCTTCATTTCCTCATTTTAAATGGGGATAATAGTAGTACCAACTTCCTAAGGTTGTTGTGGCAAGAATAGGTGTTTAATTATGTAGCTCTCATCTGAATTTAGAGGGAAATATTAAATATCAATGGGTTTCAAATTTTTTTACTTACCTTACAGTTTATGAGCACTTTTATTTTATTTGATCTCTGTTGTCTTATGTGATCCTTAGATTAATGGTATGGATTAGGCAAGATAAGTATTTTTTTTGCTTTCATTGTGGGGAATTATGTGAAGTTTTTAATTAGCATATGACTTTTGGTTGGCACTTGGGGCCAATCTCACTAGTACTCTAGGACTTTCAATATTGGTTATAATATTTTCAGGACGTTTCCTATTTTATGCCCACTTTCTTGTTTCTAAGTCTTGATGACATACTGTGGACTTACAAATGAATTTATTTTCTGTTTGAGTTTTCAATGTGCAGAGCTGATTTTGTCAGTAAAATAGTGGACCTTACTGCCTCAAAGTAGTACAATTTTTTCTTCTCTAGGACATTGAATTTTAGAATTCTATTTATTATAGGTGAATATTATCATCTATATCTTACTGACAGTTTACAGGAAGCGGTTCTTCTTTCATAGTTGATCCAGCACAAAGTAAAGAACTGCCCTGGCTCTAGGATGTTTAGGCACTGGAACTTGGATGTTGTTTGCCATGCACCTTCTACTTCCCAACCCAGTGCCCCAGTAGTGCTGTGCTCTTCAAGCTGGAGTTTTGACTTCCTTAGCACACTTAGTAATACATCCTTAGGACTGAAGTGCGTTTTAGAGATCATATAGCCTTTCCATAATTCATAAAACATATTTGATAATACCTAACATTGGCTGCTTTCTGTGTGTCATGCAGGGATGTATACTTTCGTTTTCTCAGTTAATCCTTGCAGTACTCTTCGAAGAAATAAGAATTGCCATAACATTTTAAAGATGGGCACACTGAAGCTCGGAGAGATTGAGGTTACATGAGTTATTGTGTGATAACCTGGGCTTCAGAGTTTGATCAGTTGAAATTCCAAAACTTATGTTCTTGGTCATATGCTATAATGCTTCCCTGTGAGGAATTTGAATATATGTATATATATGAAACAACTGCTCAGAATAAAAGAGGATTTGGTGTCATGAGGTGGTTTGGGTTTTTTTTCAGTGACTTTCTCTCTTACTGTTCTGGGTGGATCATTGCTCCACCACCACTCTGAGCAGTGCTTAGCCTGTAATGAGTCATGGGGTAGTGGTGGCGGCAGGTGCTATAGTGTAACACTGGTGTGGTATTCAAGCCAGCTTGTGAAAGTGGCCTGACTAGCTTCTCCTTCCACATTACTTATACCTGAGTAGAAGATCACTTCAGAAAAAGAGTGTTGGCAGAGTTAGAGATACATATTATTACACCAGAGGTTCTCAGATTTGGGGGCTTCCTGCCTACCACCACTAGTCCCCCAGCTTCACATGGTGAGTTGGCATTGTTCACAGTGGTGATGGGGCAGTGTCTTACTTGAGGAGATGCAGATAATGATAAGCTTAAGAAAATGACAGGAAAATAAAAGTGTACGTATGGCTGTTAATATGCTGGGAGAATAAAAACAATGCATAAGTTTCAAATCTTCATAAAACTCAATTTATCTAGTGGAGAATAAAAAAGAATAGGGGAGGGGGTGGGGAAAAACAAGAGGTATGTAGACACTATGAACAACGTTGGCCAAAATGGTGTGAATAATGGGAAAGGCGATATATGTGAATAAGTTAAATTTAGATTAAAATACAAACCTCGGGGTGCCTGGGTGGCTCAGTCGTTAAGCGTCTGCCTTCAGCTCAGGGCATGATCCCTGAGTCCCAGGATCGAGCCCCACATCAGGCTCCTCTGCTGGGAGTCTGCTTCTTCCTCTCCCACTCGCCCTGCTTGTGTTCCCTCTCTCGCTGGCTGACTCTCTCTCTGTCAAATAAATAAATGAAATCTTTAAAAAAATAAAATACAAACCTCAGTTGGATTAAAAAATAAGATACAGAATGTGTTGTTAGTAAGAGTTAAGCATAAGACAAAAATAGCAGAATTAAAAATAAAAAATAGAAAAAATTCAAAAAATTAAAGGTATATGAAGAAAATATGTCTTCCCAATATGATTTATTTCAACACTAGTTAAATTATTTATTTATTTATTTTTAAAAAGTAGGCTCAACAAGGGGGCCTGAACTCATGACCCAGAGATCAAGACCTGAACTAAGGTCAAGAGTTGGACACTTAACCGACTGAGCCACTGAGGCACCACTAATTAAATTATCTTTTTTGGTTTTTTTTGAGAGAGAGAGAGAGAGAGTGAGTGTGAGCAGGGAGAGGAGGAGGTGTGGAGCAGAGGAAGAGGGACAAGCGGACTCCATGCTGAGCGTGGAGCCCCGCATGGGGCTCGATATCATGACCCTGAGTTTGTGAGCCGAAATCAAGAGTCATATGCTTAACCAACTGAGCCAACAAGTTATAAAGTACACAGAGCAATGTTACATACTTAAGAAAAAAAAAAAAAGAACTTGATCAAAGAAACAAAAAAAATAATTTGGAAAATTTCAGTAACGTCAATAAGCTCAAATAAGTGTTCTGTAGAGTATTGCACTAACAAATAGAGAATATGCAGTGATTTTAAGATCTTACTGAATAGTCCTAAAAATCAAATGTACTAGGCCACAGAGGAAATGTCAAAATTGCCAAGAATTAAAGTCACAGGGACTGTGTTCTTTGACCCCTAATGCAGCAAAATTAGAAATAAGTAATGAAGAATTGCAACATAAAGCTAAAATAAATCTGGAATCTGAAAATGTAGTACTTTTTTGGGGGGAGTATAGTTGACACACAGTGTTATGTTAGTTTCAGGTATACAACTTAGTGATTTATCAAGTTTATACATTATGCTCTGTTCACTACAAGAATAGCTACCATCTGCCCATTATATTGCTATTACAATATAATTGTATTCCTAATGCTGTGCATTTCTTCCCTTGATTTATTTATTCCATAACTGGAAGCTTGTATCTCCCACTCTCCTTCACCCCATTTGCCTAACCCCCCACTTCCCTGCCCTCTGGCAACCATCAGTTTGTTCTCTGTATTTATAGGTCTAATTCTGTTTGTTTGTTTGTTTATTCATTGTTTTAGATGCCGTTTATGAGTGGAATCATATGGTGTTTGGCTTTCTCAGTCTGACTTTCTTCACTAAGCATAGTACTCTCTAGGTTCATCCATGTCATTTCAAATGGCGTGATCCTTTTTTATGGCTGTGTAATATTTCATTGTATATATACCATGTTTTCCTTATCTCTTTGTCTATTGGTGGACACTTAGATTCTTCCATATCTTGGCTATTGGAAATACTGCTGCAACAAATATAGGGGTGCACATACCTTTTGGATTAGTGTTGAAAATATACTACTTAATGGTCTTTGGGTTAAAGGAGACTAGAATAGGGGTGCTTGGGTGGCTCATTTGGTTAAGCGCTCAACTCCTGATCTCATCCTAAGTCCTGATCTCAGGATCGTGAGTTCAAGCCCCATGTTGGGCTCCAACCCCCATGTTGGGCTCCAAGCCCAGTGGAGCCCACTTAAAAAAAAAAAAGACTAGAGTAGAAAGCAAAAGAAAATCTGTGGGATAACTGATCCTCTGGTGTATAGAGGGAAATGTCTTGTTCTTGTATTTATCAGAAAACAATAAAGAATGAAAGTTAATAAGCTAAGTGTACAAATCAGGAGACTAGGAAAAAAAGAAAAACAATCAAAACAAAAGAAATAGTAAGATGGAGGGTAATAGAAACTAAGTTAGCAATCAATAGAGTAGAGGATAAAATAAGCTGAGTTAGTTGTTTTAAAAAGGTTAATCATACAGGATCGTCTCTTACAGAATGATTAAGAAGTAACTACTAGTACCATACAATTTAAAAATAATAAATGACAATTATAAATAATTATATTCTAATAAGCTTGAAAAGGTAGAACAAATACATTTCTGGAAAATCTGACAAAGTAGGTTCAATTGGTAATAGAAAACACGAACAACAATCATTATGAAAAATAAATTGCTAAACAGTCTCAACTCTATCGCCTCCTAAATCCTATGGCTCAGATGGCTCTTTATCAAAAATTCAAATATAAATAAGCATGTTTATATTTAAGTTTTTCCAAAAAGTAGAAAGAGCAAGAAAGCCCAAGATTATAGGAGGATATGAGGAAAAAGAAAGAAATTCAGAGAAATCTATTGATACCAGTAGATGGTATAATTTAATACTGTAAGGATATCATTTCTGCCTAAGTTAGTATATACATCAATTCCAATGAAAATTCCCAGCAGTAGTTCTTTAGAAACTCATTTTACTTTAAGTTTTACATGGGCAAGTCACAAAAGGATATATCATTTCACTTATAGGAGGTACCTAAAGAAGTCAGATTCATAAAGATAGTAGAATGGTGGTTGCTGTGAGTTGGAGAGAATGGAGAGGTTTGTTTTTGTTTTTTTTTTAAATTGTACAGTTTTTGTTTTGCAAGATGAAGGGAGTTCTGGATGTTGAATATACAACAGTGTGAATGTACTGAACACCACTGAACTATACACTTAAAAATGGTTAAGATGGCAAATTTTATGTTTTGTGTATTTTACCACAATTGAAAAATTTTAAAAATTATATGGACAAATAAAGCTATTCTAACATTAACGTGAAGAGGAAAAGATGAGAGATCTACCCTAATAGATCTGAAAATATACTCCAGAGCCATAAACCTAACCAGACCAATCAGTGCACCCCTGAATGGTGTAGTACTGGCACAGGAATGAGCAGATAGAGCAGTGAAAAAAAAAAATAGAGTTTAGACATGTATGTAGAGGGGAGCATCATCATAAACTTGCTAATTAAGTGTGTGTTAGAAAACTGACATACTATATGGAGAATAAAATTGGCTATATACCTGGTGCCAGATAAAACAGTGAATTCCATATTGATTAAAGACCTCATTGTGAAAGAGAAAAACAATAAAGCTAATCAATGAAAATGTATCTTAGGTAAGATATCTTTAAGTGACACCATCAAATTTAAGTATTTCTGTTCAAGAAAGAATACTACTGACAAAGTTAACAGATGTGTGACTGATTGGGAGAAGATAATTTCACTGCCTCCCAAAATAACAAAGATTGATATATAGAATAAAAAAAGGATGCTTATAAATCTGTAAGAAAAATAAATAAACTGAGGGCTTCAGAGGGGAGGGGGGTGGGGGAATGGGATAGGCTGGTGATGGGTAGTAAGGAGGGCACATATTGCATGGTGCACTGGGTGTTATACGCAACTAATGAATCATCGAACTTTACATTAAAAAAAAGATTAAAAAAAAAAGAAAAAGAGACTATAGGAAGGGAGAGAAGGATTTAAATGGACAATTAATAGACAAGGAAACTAACTGGTTAACAAATAAATGTAGCATGGGATCCTCAGTCTCGTTAGTAAACAAAGAATTGCAAATTTCAGAGACAATGGAATGCTACATTCCATTGATGAAATGGGTAGAAATTAGAAAATGAGTTAATATTCAGTGCTTGTAAGGATTTGGGCTAAGAGGAACATAGATGGCATAGTTGGCTCCAGTAATACCATTCCTGGGTGTGTTCCCTAGAGAGAATTTCCCACTGGCCCACAGGAGGACATGTATAAGGATATTCACTATAGAACAAGGAATTGAAGGCAGCCCAAATGTTTTTTACTAGAGGGGTTAGATAAGTAAAATACAGTGGATGTATACCATGTAATACTATGTAGAAGTCAAAAGCAATGACCTAGAAGTATTCCTAGGGCCATAGATATATATATTTTAAAAGTAAGAGACAGAATGAGGTATATAGCATGCATATAAATTAAAAACACATATGTACATAAAAATAAGCCTCTGTATTTCTAAGTTACATGCATATTCAGAAACACACACATTAGAATGGCTGTGCATTGAATGAGGAATGGATATTGGATGTGGATGGAAAATAATTAAATAAGACAACAGTAGAACTTTGCATGGATAGTTTTAAGTGAATTGAGGATTAAGAGTAATTTAGTTCTTTCTTCAAGTTGATGGGTGTTTGAAAACATTAATTCTGACTGTGTAACTACTGTGAGGTATGTTGGGTATGGTGTATTTAGCACATTGATTCTCAGAGTTGTTTTGGCTGATCTGTCTGGCAGGGCAGATGTCCCTGTTTTTCCTCATCCCTTCCAATGCCACACATCTGTCAGCAAGAACTCTTAACTAGGGTTGTTCTGAAGGGTTATTCTTTTTGGTAGCTGAGGGGCTTGGAATTTAATGGTGACACCTGGGTAGCAGACCTTGGCACTAAAGGGATAGGTATTTGTAACCGAGGCTCCTGCGTAAATCCAGGACTTTTCTGGGAAAAAGTTGACTAGAAAAAATTCCTCCTTCCAGTATTAGTTGACAATATGAGACACTGATTTACCTGGTCTTAGGGTTGGAGGAAAGGTGTCTTCTTAGGAGCTTTGAGTTTGAATATGCACAGCTGCTGTCAACACTGACTTTAGTCCCTGCAGAATCCCACAGATGAGAGCTCTGCTTAGAATGAATTTACAATCCCAAATTACTTAATCACCTATGGAATTTAACCTACCCTGAACCAATATCAGAAGTAAGAACAAAGAGAGTGATTAGACCCTTAGGAATATTGGGTAATAGAATGAGACCATAAATGAAATTACTAAAATACAGGATGGAGTAGTAAGCATAGGAGCACTCTTGAGAATGGAGAAGAAGATATAACTTATTGGGCTGTTGTGTTAGGACTGTTGAGGCAGTGTAACAAAGGTAGCCTAGCTATAGTTGTTTAGTGTCTTTTAGTCTTGGCTTTGCCACTTACTTGTTATGTAAGTTTATACTTTTTGTGCTTCAATTTCCTTATTTATGAGAAGAATAATAGCATTACCTCATAGAGTATTGTGAGAGTTAAATGAGTTAATGCATGTACATATTAGCACTCAGTCAATATTACCAATATCAAATACATGAAGGAAGGATTTAAAACGCGAGCAAAGGGCAAAACACTATAAATAATACCAGGCAGGTTGTTAAGGAACAAAACAAGGTTTTTAGATATGAAATACCTAATAACTAAAGTGAAAGATCAACATAGTGGTTTAGCTGCAGATTAGAGAATGTTACAGGGACAGTTAGTGAATCAGAAGATACATCTGAGGAGATATTATCCAAAAAGCAATAAGGCACAGTTAGAGATAGGAATTAAAGAGAAGTCTGTTGAAATAAAAATCTAACATATTTATGTGAGTTTCAAAAGGATAGAGGAAATGGGAGGCAATTTTAGAAGAGGTAATTGCTGAGAATGTTACTGACTAGGTGATAGGAATGGACCTTCAGTTTATGAGCAAATAATTCTTGAGCAGAAAGATATCCACACCTACCATGAATCACAGTGAAACCATAGATAAACTGATTTTAAAAACCACCAGAGAGGAGAGATAGTTTACCTACACAGGTTTAACAGGCCAGCAACAGGCTTTTCAACAGCAACAATAGGAGCAAGAGAGAATATGGTAGAGTGAAAAACTTTGGCAGCTCATAATTCTGAACCCATTGAAATATCGTTCATCGGTGGAAGTAGAATAAAGACTTTTTTTTTTTCAGACTAACACAAACTGAGTTTACTACCTATGGATCACATAGAAAGAACTGCTAGAAAGAACAAAATTGTCTCTACAAGGAAGGAGATGTAAGAAAGAGTAGTAGAAAAGGGATATTAATGTGACAGGAAAAAAACCCAATCAAATATCAATGTAAGAATTTGGCACAGACCATATAGGACCAGTGCCATTAATATCAAAACTTCAAAATAATTGAGGTTATCCAATAAAAGTGAAGACTTTTGGAGAAAGATCATAAAAGGTAGAGCTTATCAGTTGCTTCTAGTCGTTGGTATAATGTTTTTAAATGATACAGCAGGTGAAATTCTGCATCTAAATTATTGTTGTCTTCTCCATCATAGGACTGAAAAGAGTAGGTTGTATATTTTAATAGTGGAAAAATGGAAGTGAGGGCCTAAGATGTGTGAAAAGAAAAATTATAAGAAAGCATCCAAGAGATCTATTCAAAGTATGATTCAAAGACCAGCAGCCTCCATTCACTTAAGAACTTATTGGAAACACAAAATCTTTTTTTTTTTAATTTTTATTTAAATTCTAGTTAGTTAACATACAGTGCGTTATTGGTTTCAGGAGTAGAATTCAGTGATTCATCACTTACGTACAACATCCAGTGCTCATCATAACATATCACTCTTCTAGCCCATCCCTCACCCACATCCCTCCATCAATCTTCAGTTTGTTCTCTATCATTAAAAGTCTCTTATGGTGTCTGTCTCTGTTCTCTCCCTCTCTTTTTTTTTCCTTTCTTCCCTCTTCCCATATGTTCATCTGTTTTGTTTCTTAAAAACCATGTATGAGGGAAATTGTATGGTATTTGTCTTTCTCTCACTGGTTTTGCTTAGCATAATAAACTCTAACTCCATCCACATCATTGCAAACGGCAAGATTTCATTCTTTTTTATGGCTGAATAATATTCCATTTTGGTTTGTGTGTATGTATACGTGTGTGTATACCACATCTTCTTTATCAATTCATCAGTTGATAGACATTTGGGCTCTCTACATAGTTTGGCTATTGTTGGTAATGCTGCTATAAACATTGGGGTGACTGTACCCCTTCGAAGCTGTATCTTTGTATCCTTTGGGTAAATACCTAGCAGTGCAATTGCTGGATTGTAGGGTAGTTCTATTTTTAACTTTTTGAGGAACCTCCATACTGTTCTCCAGAGTGGCTGCACCAGTTTGCATTCCCACCAACAGTGCAAGAAAGTTCCTTTTCTCTGCATCCTTGCCACTTTCTGTTGTTTCTTGTGTTGTTAATTTTAGGCATTCTGATAGAGGTAAGGTGGTATCTCATTGTAGTTTTGATTTGTATTTCCCTGATGCTGAGTGATGTGGAGCATCTCTTCATGTGTCTGTTGGCCATCTGGATGTCTTCTTTGGAAAAGTGGCTATTCATATCTTATGCCCATTTCTTAATTGGGTTATTTGATTTTTGGGTGTTGAGCTTAGTAAGTTCCTTTTAGATTTTGGATACTAACTCTTTATCAGATAATGTCATTTGTAAATATTTTCTCCCATTCTGTAGGCTGCCTTTTAATTTTTTTGGTCGTTTCCTTCGCTGTGCAGAAGCTTTTTATCTTTTTTTTTTTTTTTTTAAGATTTTATTTATTTATTCGACAGAGATAGAGACAGCCAGTGAGAGAGGGAACACAAGCAGGGGGAGTGGGAGAGGAAGAAGCAGGCTCCTAGCGGAGGAGCCTGATGTGGGGCTCGATCCCACAACGCCGGGATCACGCCCTGAGCCGAAGGCAGACGCTTAACCGCTGTGCCACCCAGGCGCCCCAGAAGCTTTTTATCTTGATGAAGTCCCAGTAGTTCATTTTTCCTTTTGTTTTCCTTGCCTCCGGCGATGTGTCTGTCTAGTAAGAAATTGCTATGGTTGAGGTCAAAGAGGTTCTCTCTATGTTCTCCTCTAGGATTTTGATGGTTTTTGTCTCACATTTAGGTCTTTCATCCATTTTGAATTTATTTTTATATATGGTCTAAGAAAGTGGTCCAGTTTCATTCTTCTGTATGTTGCTGTCTAGTTTTTCCAACACCATTTGTTGAAGAGACTTTTTTCTATTGGATATTCTTTACTGCTTTTTCAATTAGTTGACCATATGGTTGTGGGTCCATTTCTGGGTTTTCTATTCTGTTCCATTGATCTGTATGTCTATTTTTGTGCCAATACCATACTGTCTTGATTACAGCTTTGTAATATAGCTTGAAATCTGAAATTGTGATGCATTTAGTTTTGTTTTTCTTTTTCAGGATTGCTTTGGCTACTCGGGGTCTATGGTGGTTTCATACAAGTTTTAGGATTATTTGTTCTAGCTCTGTGAAAAATGCTGGTGATATTTTGATAGGTATTGCATTAAATGTGGAAACACAAAATCTTGAGTCATACTTTAGACCTATTGAATCACAGTTTACATTTTAGTTTCCTTAGTCTGTGAAGTGCTATAAAATGTTTTGTGTTTTGGCTGGGGCCGGATGCAAATAAGATTACTAATCTGTTATTGGTCATCATTTAGGAATCAAGATGAGAGCGGTTTTTGAGATAGGCTTTGAGCAAATGTCACTTTGCTTTTCAAATGAGAACAAAGAGGATTGCCCGGTTTGTGTACCTTATCTTTTTCGTAATTGCTATTTTACAATGGAATTGTTGGAGGACCTTGAATTAGAAAGGTGATCACTGGGGCACCTGGGTGGCTCAGTTGTTAAGCGTCTGCCTTCCCCTCAGGGCGTGATCCCAGCGTTGTGGGATCGAGCCCCACATCAGGCTCCTCTGCTGTGAGCCTGCTTCTTCCTCTCCCACTCCCCCTGCTTGTGTTTCCTCTCTTGCTGGCTGTCTCCATCTCTGTCAAATAAATAAAATCTTTTTTTTTTTTTTTAAAAAGAAAGGTGATCACTAAAAGTATTAAAACTAGGTCATCTAAGGCTAATTTTATATTATTCTTTGGTCGTATTTTTGGTTTGGAAGATCAGGAATATATGAAAGATAATAGTAAACCTCTTCTTCAAGGCATTGGCAAGGCAGTGTAAATAAGATGGAGAAATGTAAGCTAGATAAGATGATAATTAGGTTTCTTCATACTATAATATGAGTTTTCCTCAAAGATAGTGTTTAATGATGTATGTTAACCTACATAAAAGTTTCTGGTGGTATTATGTATCTCTCTAACCTTGACTCTTCCTTATTAAATATTTTTATTAATGAATCGGATGGAAAAAAATACAGGGAAGGGAGGGGTGGGTAAATGTGCATGTTAGATAAGAAATTCAGCATTCCAAAAGATCTTTAAAGAGCAGAGTAATGGGCCTAAGCCAAGCAGGATAAAAATTTAATAGGATGACTATAAAAGTCTTTAGTTTTCTTTTTTTTTTTTTTTTAATATTTAATGTATTTATTTGACAGAGACAGCAGTGAGAGAGGGAACACAGGCAGGGGGAGTGGGAGAGGAAGAAGCAGGCTCCCAGCAGAGGAGCCTGATGTGGGGCTCTATCCCAGGACTCCGGAATCATGCCCTGAGCCGAAGGCAGATGCTTAACGACTGAGCCACCCAGGAGCCCCAAAATCTTTAGTTTTCTATCCTTCCCTTTCTCCAAAAAAAAGCTAGCCAGTCGGGGCACATGGGTGGCTCAGTTGGTTGAGTGTCCAACTCTCAGTTTCGGCTCAGGTCATGATCTCAGGGTCCTAGGAGGCAGGCTCCCTTGTCTCCCTGTCCCTCTGCTCCCCCCCCCCCCACTAATGTGTACATCTTCTTTTCTTTCAAATAAATAAATAAATAAATAAATAAATAAATAAATAAATAAATAAATAAATCTTTAAAAAAAAAAAACTAGCCAGTAAATAAACAAAACAAAAAAACACCGAACAAAAAACAACCAAACCCATGACAAAAGTAAAACAGTCTACTTAAGTAATCCTTCAGTATCTGTATAGCGGCTGCCAGAAAACCCCCTCAAAACCAAAAACGATATGCAATCTTCAGTTGTTTTAAAAGTGTCTTGAAATAAGGGTGAAGGAATCAGCTGTAATGTATTGAATTCTGGGTATAATGATTTATTTATTTACTTTTTAAAATATTTATTTGAGAGAGAGAGAACAAATTGGGGAGAGGGGCAGAGGGAGAGGGAGAAGCAGACTCCCCGCCGAGCAGGGGGCCTGACATGGGATTCGATCCCAGGATCCTAGGATTATGACCCAGGCCGAGGGCAGAGGCTTAACTGACTGAGCCACCCAGGCACCCCTGTGTATAATGATTTAAAGTATGTTGGTACATTTAAGAATGTTTAGATGCAAAGAGTCTGAAACCATGGCATGTTAAGGAATAGTTGAAGGGTAGCTTGGAAAAGAAATGCTTTTGGGAGTACGTGATAGTCTGCATGTATCTGAATGGCTGTTATGTGGAAGAGCATCTAGCCTAAGGGGTTGAACTTGGGCCAGTGGATAAAATTACAGAAAAAAAAATATTTTTTTAAACTTCTAGATTAGAGTTCGCTTTTATGCCTGGTAAAAGCAGCACATGGGCAGCCTCTAGAGAGGAACCGTGTACTTGGGTTTTACTAGAGGTGTCCAAATACTAGAGAGGCCTTTTTAAAGGGGATACAGAGATCCAGGATTTAGACGAGAGTTTGAATCAGGTGACCTTTAAAAGTCCTTCCAAGGAGGAAATTGTCTCTTTCTGTGATTCTAAGGGTTCCACACAGAAAGGATGATAAGGTTTAATTAATGTTAGTCTGATACCAGAATAAGGAAGTGTTATAGATGTGTTGGCTTAGAGGGGTCAGTGTAGAATTAGGTTGGCTGACTGTGGTGCTCTATCAGATTTGCAGAGACCAACATTAACATTTCTACTGTGGCTACATAGCTGAATACAGCTTATTACTGTATACTTTGTATAGGTGTTATCATGTTATCTTTAAAACAACATGATTTATGAATCAACATGATTGTTATGAAGATTATGAATTTTCAGGGTAAAGTAGGTGGAGACATTGATTTATTAGACTAAATTTGTAGCTTTTTTAAAATTTGTTTTGGTGAGCAAAGTACAGATAAACTGTGTACTGTGGAATGGCACGTCTGTACCCCTGGCCTTTTTGATGTTTCTCTGGGCTCTTCAGTTTTTTGTCAAGTATGAGGCTTTAGACAGAACTCAATGCGGTTTGTCCAAATAGCCTTTTAAAAAGGTTTACTTGTGGATGTTGTCAATCCCATGGCCTAATGCCCTTCATTCAGCCTCTTTCTAGATGAGAACAATGGGAGATGTAGTGGTAGGAAATTATACTCAGTGGTCTCAGGCAAATCACTTAGTTTGGGCTTTGATTTCATCAGCTTTCAAATTAGGAGTTTAGAGTATTAATTTTTTAAAAGTTTATGAAATACTGCCAAATATAGGAAGAAATGCAGAAAGTAAGAAAATAAATACCATAAGATTTAACTTATATTAATGTGGACCACATTAGGTGATCTTTAAAGGTTATTTAAAAGAAAAGGTTCTTAAATCTCATTATGAACCAAATATTCAGTGGAAGATCCGTGTTAAGAATAATATTTCGTTAGAATCTCAGGGTTTTAGAACTGGTTAGGAATAACGATTTGGAAGTTGTTATTATGGAGGCGGTGGTTAAAGCCTAGCATTGAATTGGTTTCTCCAGGGAAAGTTGTATAAAGTGAGACGTGAGGAGGGGGAAAATGACAGAGGATTCAGTGAAGAAAACTGAAGAGGTGGGGTCAGAGAGTTAAAAAGTGAATCATACTGGCAAAGCCAAGTAAGGAGTTATAGGAAATAAGCCATTGTATCCATGCAATTCCTGTTGCTCATGTGTATTTAGAGAGATGTATTTATTGATGTAAAATGAAAGAAGGTTAAGATAACTTAAGATAATTAATAGTTTTGTGATCAGAAGTGAGAGGCCAGAAGAGCAAGGTAGCCATTTTTCTGTTCATGTCCATTGGTAGAGAAAATCTTGTAGAGAAAAACCTTCTGTTTTTGTTGAAGTTGGCATAACCTGTTTGCCACAGACCTTGATTCTTGGCAAGCTAGGTGCATGCTGTTCCTCCAGTGCATTTGATGTGAATAAACAAGGTCTTATTCCTCCTGCCAGGCATGGTATTAGGGTGATGACTATGTGTCCTGCTAGTCTCTGAGGGGCTTTCCTGCATACGTTTTTTGTGGTTTGCAAAATATGGACCTCACACAAAATTATACTATGAACTTAGCTCACTACTAACGAAAAAGATCAGTGTAGAATTCAGAGCAATTAATCTAGTGGTAGCAGAGTGGTTTTTGTGGTTATTTTTATCTTAGATTTCCTGACCAGCACATTTAAATTCTGTATTGAACGACAAAAGCAGACCAAGGAAAAAGTGTATGAATTGAATATTTAGTAAAGAAAAGATGACTTAGTAATTAGAGTATGAACTTGAGTAATTTCTGTACCTAATATTTGTGATATGAGATATTTTTTATTTGAAAGCCTGAATTTCCAGCTGACTCTTATGCCGAAGGTTTGTGTCTATTACAAGAGTTTTCATTTTTTACCTTTTTCAGTCACCAGTTCCTGTGGGTCTCATACCTGACATTCCCTCAAAATGGCATGCAGGTATTTATGACTGGTTAGCACTGGCACATTTATGGGTCACTTAACTGAGTGAGGGATCTAATGTAAAAATGCAGCTAGAACATCAAGGTACTCTTGGTAAAGAAGCAGCAACATGAGGTCTTAACAGTAATTGTTCTATGGGACTTTAGTATATCAGAATAAGAAACATTTAGAAATGCTGAGGGAGGTATTCCTGCTGTATTCTGATTCCTTACCCACTGATGGCAAACATTTCATTTTTTGAAATTAATGAAGAGAAGAACTGAGAGACAAGAAATTAGGCAGTTAAGACTTACCTATAAGTTTAAATGTCTGGGCTTTTTGCCTTTATAAAAAGAATTTAATAATGTATTTTGGGAATATTGTGTGAAATGTTTTTTAGGTGAGTTACTTTGTTTTTTGCTTGTTGTTATTGGGATCTGTGGTACATGTTAGAAGTAGAATATACAGTATACAGAATACAAATTAGAATGTAGAAGTTAGGTACAAATGATTTAGCATATGATTTATTTATTTTTAAAATTTCTGACATGTATACTTTTCTAAGACTTTGCAGAAGAGTCAATGGATTCAATAAGCACCTTCTTGAATCACCGTGACTGATGCCCTGTAATGGATTCAGCTAATAGAAACCAAATCTGATACTGTCAAATAGGATTAGTAGCCACGCAGGCCAGCTTGAGCTGTCCTGAATGCCAAGTGGATAAGGGTCAGTGGGCTCTTTTGGCATCTTAAGCAGCTGATTGTTGAATTTCATATTCCACAAAAGTCCTTGCTCTGTGGTGGCAGTCCTTTTCTTCAAATTGAATCAATATTCAGTTCTGACATTTGTATTGTGGACCTTTTTGCTTCTTTGCATGGTAGAATGTTTCTGATTTTAATAGGTTGGTGAAGAAAAACCAAGGAAATGTAAAGACTTTTGTCATCTTGCACTTTAGAAAGGACTATTGGGGAACTCTGTGGAAATCACATAATTCATCTTTGTTTTGCATTGGATTTTAATTCTTTCTCTGAGATCTTTAGTGCTGAATTCAGGCACCAGAACTGGACATTTTTAGTGGTAATATCTCTTGGGTTCACTGGGCTTGATGTATTGTCGTTCTGTTTGTCAGCAAAACATTTTTTTTTTTATTACTTTAATCTTTTCTTTCTCCATGTCGCTGAGGAATATTTTAGGTAGGCTGGTTATCTTGACACATTGCATTTCATAAGGTATTCAAGGGAAGAACACATTTAGGTCTTCTTTGATTTCTTTTATTGTAATTTTCAGCATATAGATTCTTTACATGTTTTCTTAGATTTATAGCTAGATATTTAATTTTTTTGAGGGATTGTAAATGGTTATACATTTTAAAAATTGAAGTTCAATATTGGATCATATTTAATTTTGTTCAGTTTATAAAATATCTACATTTTTAAAACAAGTATAAATATTATCTATTTTCTTTAATATTACTGTTATTAAGACCTATTTCAGGCACATGAAGTATAGATAAAAAATTAAACACTATAAAATGATGTCATGATGTGAAGTTTTAAATTTTAACAGAGTTGGGTTTACCAGTATTTTTTCTTTATGATATATCCTTTCTGTGTCTTTAAACATGAAACCTTCCATGCCCCAGTGTCTTAAAAGCATTTTCCTATATTTCCTTCCAGTACCACAGTCAAGATAATGAGCATGCCCCCATGTTTTCTTGTGCCTCTTTGTAATCCCTTTCTTTTGCCTTTCCCTGATATTCTTTGCTACTTTCCCCTTCTCCCTCTTCCCAGGCAACTCTTGATCTGTTGCTGTTCTTTTCCATTACTATAATTGGTGTCCCATTTTCTAGAATTTTATATATATGAAATCATATAGTATATACTCTCTTTTGTCTAGCTCTTAGTGGGGTAGTATATTATATAATTAGTGGTTAATATTGTAGGATCTGGAGACAGACCAGTTAATCTTAAATTCCTGCTCTGTTGCTTATTTATTTTTAACTCTCAGTTTCTCAGGTTGCCATGGGAAAGTGAAATTTTCCACAGGGAGAATGCAAGTGAAGAAGATACAATGCTTGAGGATAGAATTGGAAGGATTTTTAATATACTATATATAAGGTTGGCAAACATATACATGACCATATGCAGAAAGGTTTAGAAATCTGAGGATAGAATGAAGAAAACCCTTTAATTTAGAAGTAAAGATTTGTAAAATAATTATGACTAAAATAAAACGGAGATGATAGGAGGCTGTGTTTGAAAGGATTGCTCGGGCTGGGTGAAAAACAAGACAAACAGAATAGGGATGAATGATGAAAAAGAGATGATAGGTCAGAGGTTATGCTATGCACACAGAGTAGATTTAGTAGGTATAGAAGAAGGAAAACGGTTGTTTCAGAAATAAGAATTTAAGAGTTTGAAAGTTTTTAGGTGGCCCTTTCCAGAATATAGCAAGGTTACCATCTATCATATATTAAAATAGAATAGAGGAAAATCAGAAGTGAAAACTATTTATTGAGGGGGCATGGTTGAACTTGTGGTGAAGAATTATAAATGGAACCTACAAAGATTACTTCCCCAATTTCTGGCTTGGTGGAATGAGTGGCATTGAAGTGGTTCGTAGAAGTGTAGTTTAGCGGAGTGAAATCTGGTTTATTTACATGTTTTTCCTTTCCAGCATAGTCCAAGATAATTTGTAAGTATCTAACTATAGAGTCTTAAATGAGACTAGTCTTGTGGGAAATTTTCCGTGGTACTTAACAGTAAGACTACCATACACACCGTATTGGTTCTCAGATACCTTATAGTTTAGATATAATATTAGATTTTTCCCTGAGAGTTTTGGTGTACTCTAAATGTGAATCATTACCATGTCACCTGTTTTTTCTTTGTGGGTTGGTTAATCCACAGACAGCTAGGAAAAATAATATAGGACAAGTCAAGATTAAAGATGTTTTATAGAAACATACTTGTATCTTAGATTTGCACTTTCAGTATTGTAGCCGCCAGCTATATGTGGCTATTGAGCACCTGAAATATGGTAATCCAAATTGAGATACGATGTAAATATAAATATTAACAATATGCATTGGACTTTTAAAACTTAGTATGAAACAATATAAAATAAAATAGCTCATTGATAGTTTTTAATATGGATTACATGTTTGAAGTGACAGTGTTATAGATAGATTAAACAAGTTATATTATTAAAATTTTTTGTTTCTTTTTTTTTTAATATATGCTTGAACTCTAAAATTTCATATGTGGTTTGCATATGACTCACATTATATTTCGGTTGAACAGCACTGTCCTAAGATGAAAGAAATCCACCTCCCTGTTTTGCTATAATAAATATGTAACTATTTGCTGAATTGTAAAACCTTAGTGTAAAAGCAAAAAAAAAAAAAAAAAAAAAAAAACCCAAAAAACAAAACAAAACAAAAACCCAAAATAATTTGGTTTGTGCGTATGCTTAATGAAATTTGCTTTGAATGGATTTAAAAATAAGTACTATCATTAGAGTTCTAGTTATTTGAAAGTTATATTTAGTGGAAGCTGTTACTAAACTTGGGGGATAAAGGTAACTGGATGCCAGACTTTAGCTGACTGTCTTTGGGCCTGAAAGTGGACCTTTGCTTTCCTCTGCACGGTATCTCAGTGCATTATGGGATTGTTGGTCTAAAAAGCACCATTTTCTACCTCTAGTGTCTGTTATGTGATACAGTAAGTGTCATGCTTGGTGATGCTTATGGTTTTCTTTCTAATTTTAGATTTTCTAAAGCAGTGTAACATCATTTGGGAACTTGTTAGAAAAACTAATTCTTGAGCCCCAAACCCATTGAATCAGAACTCTGGTGGCTGGGCCTGGGAAATCTGTTTAAACCCTCCAATAGAAGTGGCAAAACTCAGTCTCTTTATAACAGTTCTCCATTTTGCCCCTCGATTCAGATCTGTTTATCCTGATATCATTGCATATTTAACTGATGTAAATTTATTTTTATTACAGAAGTGCTCATAAGGTTTTAGGGTTTAATTTCTAAATAGCTTTAATTATATTTAGAGTGGTATTTTATTTGATTCTAATGAAAGTTTACTATGTAAGTATCATTTGGGCAACTGTACACATGTATTTGGGAGGGATTACATTCCTTTCTTTTCATTTAATCATTTCTAAAAATGTCACATTCTTAGGTGGATGCTCTCCGATTGCGTTTGGAAGAGAAGGAAACCATGTTGAATAAGAAGACAAAACAAATTCAGGATATGGCTGAGGAGAAGGGGACACAAGCTGGAGAGATACATGACCTCAAGGACATGCTGGATGTCAAAGAAAGGAAGGTTAATGTTCTTCAGAAGAAGGTAAGGTGCATGTGTTCTGAGTTTAGTTTCCTACATCAGGCATATATCCTCATTCCTACCATGTGTGTATATATATATGTGCATATATGTGTATAATATATATGTATGCATAGATAGCCCTCTCACCCTTTGTCCTGAAATGCTTACTTTAAAAACTTTTTAAAAATGTTTATTTTTCTTTTATTTTTAAATTTTAATTCCAGTGTAGTTGAACATACAGTGTTATATTGGTTTCAGATGTGCAATATAGTGATTCAGGAATTCTATACATTACTCAGCGGTCATCATTAAATATGCTCTACTCATCAGGGACGTTGGCCTCTAGTTCTCTCTCTCTTTTTTTTAAGTAGGCTCCACACCCAGTGTGGAGCCCGACATGGCGCTTGAACTCATGACCCTGAGATCAAGACCTGAGCTGAGATCAAGAGTCAGATGCTTAATCTACTGAGCCACTTAGGTGCCTCTGTAGTTCTCTTTTATTGTGGAGTCTTTATCTGGTTTTGGTATCAGGATAATGTTGGCCTCAGAGAATGAATTTGGAAGTTTTCCTTCCTTTTTTATTTTTTGAAGTAGTTTGAGAAGAATATATATTAACTCTTCTCTAAATATTTGGTAGAATTCACCTGTGAAGCGATCTGGTCCTGGCCTTTTTTTGGGAGATTTTTGATTACTGATTCAGTTTCTTTGCTGGTAATTGGTCTGTTCAAGTTTCCTATTTCTTCATGTTTCAGTTTTGATAGTTTATATATCCTGGAATTTATTCATTTCTTCTAAGTTGTCCAATTTGTTGGCATATAGTTTTTGATAATAGTCCTGTATAATTGTTTGTATTTTTGTGTTGCTGGCTATTTCTCCTCTCTCATTTGTTATTTTATTTATTTGGGTCCTGTCGCCTTTCTTTTTGTTAAGTCTGACTAGGGGTTTATCAGTTTTATTAATTTTTTCAAAGAACCAGCTCTTCCTGGTTTCACTGACTTTTTTTTTTTTTTAAGTTTCTATATCATTTTATTTCTGCTCTAATCTTTATTATTTCCTTCCTTCTCCTGGCCCTAGGCTTTGTTTGTTGGTCTTTTTCTAGCTCCTTTAGGTGTAAGTTTAGGTTGTTTATTTGAAGTTTCTCTTGTTTCTTGAGGTAGGCCTGTATTGCTATAGAATTCCCTCTTACAACTGCTTTTGCTGTATCCCAGAGGTTTTGGACCATTGTGTTTTCATTTTCATGTACTTTTTAATTTCTTCTTTGATTTCTTAGTTGACCCATTCATTGTTTAGTAGCATGTTGTTTAACCTCCATGTATTTGTGGTCTTTCCAGACTTTTTCTTGTAGTTGACTTCTAGTTTCATAGTGTTGTGGTTAGAAAAGGTGTGTAGTATGACTTCAGTCATTTTGTATTTATTGAGGCCTGTTTTGTGACCTAATACATGTTCTGTTCTGGAGAATGTTCCATATACACTTGAAAAGAATGTGTATTCTGCTGTCTTAGGATTCTGAATAGATCTGTTAAGTCCATCTGGTCCAGTGTGTCATCCAAAGCCATGTCTCCTTGTTGATTTTCTGCTTAGATGACCTGTTCATTGATGTAAATGGGGTGTTAAATCCCCTATTATTTTGTTATTATCAATTAGTTCCTTTATGTTTGTTGTTATTTTATATATTTGGGTGCTCCCATGTAGGGTGCATAAATATTTACATTGTTATATCTTCATGTTGAGTTGTCCCCTTTATTATTATATAGTGCCCTTCTTTATCTCTTGTTAACAGTCTTTGAAATCTAGTTTGTCTGATGTAAGTATTGGTATTCAGCTTTCTTTTGACATCCATTTGTGTGGTAATTGTTTCTCCATCCCTCACTTTCTTTTTAAATGATTTTTTTAAAAAAAGATTTTATTTATTTATTTGACAGAGAGAGAGGCAGCGAGAGAGGGAACACAAGTAGGGAGAGTGGGAGAGGGAGAAGCAGCTTCCCGCGGAGCAGGGAGCCCAATGCGGGGCTCAATCCCAGAATGCTGGGATCACACCCTGGGCCGAAGGCAGACGCTTAACGACTGAGCCACCCAGGCGCCCCTCCATCCCTCACTTTCAATCTGGGGTGTCTTTAGGTCTAAAGTGAGTCTCTTGTAGGCAGCATATAGATGATGTTGTTTTTTTCATCCATTCTGACACCCTATGTGTTTTGATTGGAGCAAATAATCTATTTACATTCAGTAATTATTGATAGATATGTATTTATTGACATTTTATTACTCGTTTTGTGGTTGTTTCTGGAGATTTTCTCTGATCCTTTCTTGTCTTTTTCATATTTTGCTGATTTTCTGTAATGATATATTTGGATCTTTTTTTCTTTATTCTTTGCATTTTAATTAGTGGTTTTGATATGGTTACCATTAGGTTTGCAAATAACCTCTTCTGCAATTATTAGTATATAAATATGTATAGATTTATTTATTTATTTTAGAGAGGGAGAGAGCTCAAGTGCAAGCATGACGGGGAGGGGCAATGGGAGAGGGAGAGAGAATTTCAAGCAGACTCCCCGCTGAGCATGGAGCCTGACGCAGGGCTCCATCTCATGACCCTGAGATCATGACCTGAGCTGAAATCAAGAATTAAATGCTTAGGGGTGCCTGGGTGGCTCAGTCGTTAAGCAAAAAAGAATTAAATGCTTAACTGACAAAGCCACCCAGGCACCTCCAAATATCAGTCTATATTAAGTTGATGTTCATTCAAGTTTGAACCCATTCTTTCTTCCTCTCCTCCCCATGTTTTAGGTATATGTTATTCTATTTACATCCTTTTTTTGTGCATGAGTTTCTTGACTGATTTTTAGAGAAGTGTTCATTTATACTGCTTTTGTTTTTCCTACCTTTATACTGTCACTTTTGTTCTCTCCTTTCCACTCAGAGAGTCCCCTTTAATATTTCTTGCAGGACTGGTTTAGTGGTCACGAACTGCTTTAGTTTTTGTTTGCCTGGGATACTCTGTCTTTCCTTCTATTCTGAATGATAGCCTTGCGGGGCAGAGTATTCTTGACTGCAGATTTTTCTCATTCAGCCCTTTCAGTAGATCATGCCACTACCTTCTGGCTTGCCAGGTTTCTGTTGAGAAATCTCCAGCCAGCCTTATGGGTTTTCCCTTGTAAGTTACGACTTCTTTTGTCTTGCTGCTTTTAAGATTTTTTCTTTATCACTAAATTTTGCAAATGTAATTATAGTATGTCTTGGTGTTGGCCTGCTGTTATTGATTTTGAGGGGAGTTCTCTGTGCCTCCTGGATCTGGATGTCTGTTTCCTTCCTTAGATGAGGGAAGTTTTCAGCTATTATCTCATGAAATAAATTTTTTGCCCCCTTTCCCCTCTCTTCTTCTTTTGGGACTTCTATAATATGAATGTTATTATGTTGATGGAATCACTGAGTTCCCTGTATCTGTTCTTGTGTGGCATAATTCTTTTATCTCTTTTGTTCAGCTTCATTGCTTACCATTATTTTGTCTTCTAGGTCATTAATTTGTTCCTCTGCTCCTTCCAGCCTGCTGTTCATTGCATCAAGCATGGTTCTAATTTCATTTATTGCACTCTTCATCTCTGTTGATTCTTTTTTAACTCTTTTATGTCTGTGATAAGGGTCTCACTGATGTCTTCTTTTCTCAAGGCCAGTGATCCTTATGATAGTTGCTTTAAATTCTTCATCAGGTATATTCCTTATATCTGTTCCACAAAGATCTCTGCCCATGGCCTTATCTTGTTCTTTCATTTGGGGCAAATTCCTCTGTCTTCACATTTTGTCTAAGTCTCTGCCTTCTTCTGAGTGTTAGAAAACCCAGTTATATATCCTCCTGAAATTAATGGCCTTATGAAGAAAAGGGCATGGAATGCCCAGGGAGGGACGTGTCAAGGAGTGTCTCCTATGTGTGCTGGCTGTGCTCTGCTTTTGTGTTCTGGCTGCTCTGCCCTTCAGGCGAGTCATCTATAGAGGTTCTCCTTACCTGCTGTAGGCCGTGTTTGGTCCCTGGCCTGAATGTGGCAAGTTTTAGCTAGGTGTGCTCTGGTCTGCTTGTGAAATGAGACCTGTCACCGTCTCCACTGTAACTGAGGCCCTGCAAAACTCTCTGGTCTGGAGACATGGTATGGACAGGGGTTTGTCCTGGTCTTCTGGGGCAGGGTCCTGCTGCACTGGGACTGAGGCAAGCATGACTGAGAAGGGCCGTTCCACTAGAGACCCAGGGGGGTAGGGCTTAGTGTAAACAAGCAGCCAGTGTGGGTCCTGTGCTACCTCCTGCAGGTGGCTTTGTATTTTATGCTGAGGAGTAGGGGAAGGAAATGGTGTTGGGAAGCTCCATTGCTCCCAGAGATGTGTCTCTGTGAATGCTGCCACTCAGAGAAGTGCTCTGAGAAGAGTGTGTGATTTCCCCACTGTGTGCCCCAGATGCTTTCAGATTGTTGTTTCTGCACTGTCTGCCCCCAGGTTGTTTGCCTGCCATCTCTGCAGGAGCAGCATGGTGCCCTCCAGATTCTATTCCAGCCAAGCCTGCTGACCTTTAAAACTCCAGACTTTAATCCCCACTGCTTGCAAGAACTCATGAAATGTAACTCCTCTCATTTTCCAAGTCAGTGGCTTTGGGGAAATGTTCTCCTTGTGCTCTCCCCTGTGTGCTCCGTTCTCTCTTGCCCTTCTTTTTGACCATGGCTTCCCTCCTTCCACAGTACCCAAGATCTGTGTCTCCCCCAAACCATGTCTCTGTACTTCCTATCTTCTTCCATGTGGTCTCGTCTCTCCCTTTCGTTGTAGAGTTTGTTCTGTCAGTTGTTGGGTTGATTTCTGGGGTATTTAGGATGATTTGGTAGTTATCTAGTTGTGTTTGTGGGACAAGGCAAGCCTAGGGTCCTCCTACTCTGCTGCCATCTTCCTGCTTTGTACCCCAAGGTTTAAATTTTTATTTAATTCTTGGTTGCTCTAGAATTCCTTTGAAAAATTTTCAAGAAAAGTCATAGATGCTATGTTTCTTTCCTGAGTTCTTGCTTATTGATTTTGTGTTTTATTATTTTTTATATTTTATAACTGTTTCAGAGATATGAAGAATATAGAGAATAATAAGTAATGGTTATTATTCGGCTTAAGAAGTAACATTTCAAATACAGTTGACATTCCATGGCGTATCTTTACTTGATAGTATTGTTCTACTTTTTGTCCCAGAGTTGAACATTAAATTTTGGTGTTGCTGCATGCCCCCATATATTAGATCAGTATACACGGTTTTATACTTTTGTAACCTATATATCTATTAATGAAACATATGTGAGGAAGTATACCTTACAAATAAATATGAGAAGTATTTACCCTGAATGTAATCAGGGGAATGTAAAATAAGACTAGATTAAGAGACAATTTTATACCTATCCTTTTATGCTATGTTGGCAAAAATTAAGAAGTCTGTGACAGTATCAAGTGTTGATAAATATGACAACTGGATTTCTTGAACAGTGCTGTTGGATTTTTAAATTGGTACAACTACTTTGGAAAGTAGTTGTGAAAGTAACTATGAGCATACCCTCCCCAATACAGATACCTTAGATGAACTCCAGGACACGTGTAGGAGTGTTCATAGTAGCCTTGTCTGGCTATACAAAAACAAAACAAAACTGAGGAAACATTATACAAAAGTTCATTAAGAGAAGAATGAATAGGTAAATTTGGTATAGTCACACAATGGAACCTATTATTTTAAGGGAAAGGAATGTTTAGGATAAAAATTCAGCAAAGTAATTTCTTCTAGAGGTAGGGAAGGCAGAGAGATGGCATAAGGAGGGATGTATAAGTATCTTAAGATGGGTAATGAGTTTGTGTGTATTTAATTTATTATTATACTTCATAACATGTATATTTTAAATATTTAACATAATTTAAAATAACTGGAGGCAGTTTAAGTTTTGTTAAATTTGCATGGTACATTGATGTTTATTATATCTTTTATATGTTTCCCTCTGTTCGAATATTAACTTAAAAATTAGAAAAAAGCCTCTGTATATATACATATTAGTATTTTCTTTGAAAAAGAACTTTTCATATATTTCACTTTAAATTTATTCCTAATTTTATAATTCTAAAATTAGAATCACCTTTCCCTAGAAGTTCATTTGTACATTTTGAAACAATGTCTGATACAGATGTAGAGTCTTACTTGATAAAGTTTAACTGATTAAAATTTTTCATAAAAGTTCTCTGGCAAAAGGGTTTATTCAGCTTATGGTCAAATATGTCCAGTTATGATGAATTGATGACAGACAGTTTGATCCTCTTTCCTTGAACCAGAATTTGGCTACTTATAGTATTTGCCGATAGAGATTAACTTGGGGCTATATTGAACAAGTATAATCCTCCTCCTGCAGGATGACTTTTTAGATATTGGGAACTTGCCATTCTACAGCCCTCAAATCTTATTTTCCTAGATGATATATTTCTGTTCCTCCCAGTGTTTTCATTTGCCCTGGTTAATTTTTCTGATGGCAGTTATTTGTCTCAACTCATTTTTCTTCCATACTTTACTTTTCCAGTTGGAACTTTGGATCTAATTGCAAGAGAGATGATTAGAACATTATAAATACTCTTGGCCCTAGCTGGTATGTGATATCAGGCAACTCACTGGAACTAACTTCCAGTTTTTTCATCTATAATAGTTACCTCAGGAGGTTTTTGTTAAATGATACAATGTGTAAGAAAGTACTTTGGAACCTGTAAAGTGTCACATACTGTGGATATAAGGTATTTGTTTATTCCTTTTTTTTTTTTAAGATTTTTATTTATTTGAGAGAGAGAGAGAGCGCTCATGTGTGCACGCACATGCGTTGGGGGAGGGGAAGAGGGAGAGGGACGAGCAGACTCTTCACTGAGCAGGGAGCCCAGTGCCAGTCTCGATTCTGGAATCCTGAGATCATGACCTGAGCTGAAGGCAGACACTTTACCAACTGAGCCACCCAGGTGCCACTTAATGTTGTTTATTCTTAACTAAGTTTTACTTTGCTTAATTCAGCCAGTTAATCTTTGAGGATCTTCAGCTTTATGCCTTCTACCTGTTTATGAGCATATTCTTTATACTTTCATGTAAGCGATAAAATGTTGAATAGACCAGAAAAGGCTTTTGTGATATATTGTACCTCTTTCAGATTGATTATTTATCAAAACATTCTCAAAGCTCTTTTTGTTGTCTGTAGAATTTTTTTTCTTGTAAGCTCAGTTTGTTTTCAGGTCTAGCCTTTTTAAAAATTCTTATTTCTCTGTGTTCTTCATTCAGACCCTTATAAACCTGTCTAAAAATCTGAGTCAGTTGGAGAGATCACTGTATAATTCTTACAGTGGTGCCTGGATTATGAGCCAGTGATATACTCAGCGGTTTTGGGCTTTTTCAGGACCACTACCCATACATTTTCCTTGCTTTCTAAGCAATGCATATATTTATATACACTGGAGTATTGTTTGCTCTTTCTCCTTTTTCCCCCTTACTGAGTGCATTTATGGTTGTATAGTCAAATTGTGTGTTGTGGCTTCCCCGTCTTCCTAAACTGCCTTCATTCATCCCTTTGGTGCAGTACCTTCTGCTATGTGGTAGGCACTGTGCTAAGTACAGAGACAAATAAAATGTGGTTTCTGCCCTCAAAGTCTTAGATTTCTGGGAGTTAAAGAAGTGGTGATATACATGGTGTACAGTGGGGTACAAAGCAAAAATTTTTCTGTTTGAATTTGTGTGAAAGGAGCTAAGTCTTGAAATTGAATGAATGTTTGCTGGGCAGATGGGGAAGGAGTGAGACATCCCAAGCCAAAAGAGCAGTGTGAATGAAAACTTGGAATTGTGTTCCTTTCCACAGTGTCATGCCTTGGAATTCTGCTTTTGCTTTTTAAATATTTTGTAACAGGAATTCTTAAAAGTTTCTGGTAGAGCTTTGTGTACGAACGCTTTTTCTTTCTTACTGTGAACTCTCTTATTACCTGGTCTCTGGGAAAATTATTCCCAGTTCTTACATAATGAGGAAGCTTTCAATGAATATACTCATCTTTCTTTTCCTTTTAGTTTATTTAGGAAACTGATAAAGAGAATTCAACTTTTCTTTCCTCTGGCCCTGAAGATTTTCCGTCAAAAACTGGAAATTTATCTGCAGTGGGGTATTGAGGTAACCTTTCAGTTAGAACTTAAGCTATTCCTGGAGAGATGGCTTAATTCTGCACACACTTAACCTACTTTGCTTCTTGATTCAGAGACTTACTCCATAAGGAAGAGGGATAGGTTAACTCTGTTTTTGTCCTTTTCTTGTTTTTTCTGGCTTCAGTGTTCTGTAATTATTTTTTTCACAAATATTTATTATTTTTTATTTAAGTAATATTTAAATATTTTAATCATTTAAGGAGGAATACCAGGAAACATACTACTTTGGCATTACTTTGGGTATGTTAGATATGCATTTTTTTAAAAAAAATCATTGTTTTCTGAGAATAGTAGCAGCTGTGATAATGGCTGGATTGTGAGTTACTTATTCTGCACTGTTTGTGGCTCTGTTTTGGCCACCACCGCCCACCCACAATCTTCTGACAGTCTTTAGGCAGTGTATGTATTTGTATGCAGTGGGATAACCCTGGGACAATAGCAGATGGCCAAGCATGCTGTACAATGGGATTAGCATTGGGCTCCTCCTTTCCAGGGTTCTCCCCTATGGGTTTAAGTAGTTTTGTGTTACAGTAAATTTCTTATCTTTGTAATAAATCACTGACCTGGAAAATGTAATTGAGCATTTGAATCTGAGCTGCGTTCAAAACTCTGTGTTAAAATTGTACAGCTTCTTGCTTGATTGATTATAAATGATAATGTCGCTTGGAGTTTAATTTGCTGATGCAGATGTTACCATCATTCCCTTCTATGCTTCCGTAACTTCTGTTGATTTCGCCTTGCTTACTTCTCCAGTTTTCTAGGTTTGGGTATTTAGAGTTTAGATTTAACAGTAGCAGAAAGCTGATTGATATATAGAATGAGAAGGTTGCAGTTGGTTTGTTATTTTGGTCCTAGATTGGTTCAAGTCTCTTATTTTGTTTTTGGTAGGAAGTCAGAAAGAATAGGTTTTTTATATATTCCATTTGTTTTCTGTGGAGTCTTAGTTAAGATAGCGTTACTTTCTTCACTTTTTCCATATCATAAGATGGAAAGGAGAATATGTTTTATCACTAAAAAAACCCAGTATTTAGTAATTTTACTCAGAAAATTAATATTTTTAGAAATTGTCATATTTTATTTTTAATAAGGATTAATTGCAATGTTTTCTAAGTGTTACTATTTTTAAGTCACAACCCAGCTGTTGATGAAGCTAAAGAGAGGACCAAGTCAGTCTCTAATTGAATATTAGGTTGGAAACGTAATATATTTAGGCATTAGAATTTTCTTTTTTCACTCTTTTACTTATTTTTTTAATAGAACACAGTTTAATTAAATTTTTTTGTTAATGGAGAATATATACAACTAAATTCTTAAAATGTTTGATGAAGAAACAGAATGTATAGTAGATGAAGTCTGATTGATGATGATATTTTTGTTGGGGAATATACTCCATATGGATTTACTTCACTTCATATAACCTTCCCTGCCCCGTTCCTTCTACCCCCTCTTTTTCAAGTAAACCTTAAGGAGGCTGATAGCTGAACTTGGACAGTCTGATTTAACTTACAGTTTGTCAACAGATAACTTTTTAAATGATGTTGGTATTATACAAGTGACATTTTGTAATGAGTGATGAGTTATTCCCTAAGAAAAGTTTACCTTGTTATAAATTGTTTTAATTATGATATATTCCTGTTCACCATCCTTTCTACATCCAGAACATTTCTCTCCAAAAAATAAAAACAATAAAACAAACACAACACCCCTCATCCCTACATTCTGATAATTTAGAAACAATAAACTTCAGATATAAGTGATTAAAGCAACACTAGCAATAGCTGCTTTAAAATAGATGGAGAAGAACCTGCTGCATAACGAGCTATTTCTAAAGCTTAGTAGCTCAAGCAGCCATTTTTGAATGCTCACTTATTTGTGAGTCATGAATTCAGTAAGGGCTCTCTTGGGTAGTTTGTCCCTGATTTGTGTGGTGACAGCTGGGGGTGTCAGCAGTTGGATGATCCACTGCCAAGCTGGCTTTGTCACTTGCATACATTCTGTCTAGGTACTCCTTGGCCTCTGGCTACATGGCTACATGGTGCCTTTTGCCTCAGGGCTTCTGCATATGTCCTGGGTGTCCCCACAGCATGATGAGAGTTGTCGCACTTCTTATGTGGCACCTGACTCCACAGTCATAGATGTTAGAAGCAGAAGCTGCCTGACCAGTTAAGAGTTATGCTATGAGTGGGTTTGGAAATGGCAGAGGATTCCTTTTGGTATTCTGTTTGTCATAGTCACAGGACTTATCTTGATTCAGGGGGGTCAAGAAATAGCCTTCACTTCTTAGTGGAGCTGTGGCAAAACCACATTGCAGAGGAGTGTGTGAGGTGGGAGGTATTATTGTGGCCATCTTTGGAAAAAATATCTGCTCTAGTTCAACAAAAATGTTGAATAAAGGATTGAGAATATGAGGTTAAGATTTTTTGTGTGCTGTGGTGATAAAGCTCTTAGTCCCTTTTTTGTTGTCATGATGTTGCAGACTTATTAATCAGAATGGAAGAGGAATTTTTCTTTGTCTGTGTTACTCAGTGTTTTAATCTGTTATTCATAGAGTTTCTGCCGTCATCCACTGTTCCCAACAGAAGTCACCTCAAATCAGAAGGAATTCTAAACAGTCTATAACTGTTTTAACCAATTCAGGAATTATCAGAGGGTATAAAAATATAAAAAAAGGAGTACAAAAGAATAAGGTGTAAAGAAAGGATACAAAGGATGGACTAACAGCAGAAGGTGAATTAATGCTACATATTTATTTTAGAGATTCACCTTAGGTGAGAAGCGCAACTGTGTAGATGAAAATTTGGTGTATTAGTGCTCTCATATGGAAGAGACTGCCATATAGAAGATAATTGGAGTGAGTACGTGTATAGATTCAAAAGAATTTTGAAGTCTTTAAAGAACAGAGAAACTTGGCTAAATTATTTTGTGTTATTTGGGGAATAAAACAGGATAAATCTTAGACTTAGCATTTTTAAGCTAGCACTAAGGGTTAATTAAATAAATTTTTTTTCCTGATTGAGCTATAATTCACATATCATAGAATTTACCATTTTAAGCTATAGAATTCATTGTTTTGTGTATACTTACAAGTTTGTGCAACCATCACATCACCACTATTCAATTCCAGAACATTTTCAAGAAGAAACCCATACCTGTTAGCACTCACAACCTTTATCCTCTGGCAACCTCTAATCTACTTTTTATCTTTATGGATTTGCTTGTTCTGACATTTCGTATAAGTGTAATTGTATAATATGCAGCTTTTTGTGTCTGGCTGGTTTTTAACATAATGTTTTCAAGGTTAACTCATGTTGTAATTCTCCACTCAAGTATCAGTACTTCGTTCCTTTTTATGTCTTAATAATATTCCATTAGGATGAATATGGCGTATTTTGTGTATCCATTCATCAGTTTATGGACGTTTGGGCTTTTTATAGTTTTTGCCTATTATGAGTAATGATTTAATGAACATTGGTGTATAAGTTTTTGTATGAACTTATATGTTTTCATTTCTCTTGTGTATAGATCTAAGAATGAAATTGATGTTAATTTCATGTTTAACTTTTTGAGGAACTGCCAGACTGTTTCTAAAGCAGCTCTGTGACATTCCTATCAACATGTGTTATTTTTCTTTTTGAAATAGTCATTTTAATGGGTATGCAGTGGTATCATTTTGTGGTTTTCACTTGCGCTTCCGTGATGACTAATGATGTTGAACATCTTTTCACATACTTGGCCATTTGTATATCTTTTTTGGAGAACTGCCTATTCATATTTTTTTGTTTATTTTTCAATTATTTGTCTTTTATGATTGAGTTCTGGAAAGTCTTTATATTTTGGAGACTCCACCCATATCAGATATTTCTCCCAGTCTCTGGGTTATCTTTTCACTTACATGATAGCATCCTTTGGCACACAAGAGTTTTAAATTTTGATCAGGGCCAGTTTGTCTTTTTTTTTTCTTGGTTGCTTTTGCTTTTGCTTTTGGTGTCATGCCAAATAAGCCCATTGCCTAATTGAAGGTCACAAAGATTTCTTCCTACATTTTCTTCTATGAATTTTGTAGTTTTAGATTTTACATTTAGATCTTTGATCCATTCCAAGTTAATTTTTGGTGTAAGGTAGGGGTCCAACTTCATTATTTTGTATGTGGGTATCCAGTTGTCCCAGCACCATTTGTTGAAACGATAAATCTTTTCTCATTTGAATGGTCTTAGGACCTTGCTAAAACTCAGTTGCTTATGGACACATGCGTTCATTTCTGAACTCTTAATTCTGTTCCATCGATGTATATGCCTCTCCATGTGTCATACCACCCTGTCTTGATTACTGTAGATTTTTATATGTTTGAATATTGGGAATTGTGAATCCTTTACCTTTGTTCCTTTTCAAGATTTTTTTTTTTTTTGGGGGGGGTCTCTTGTAATTCCGTATGAATTTTGAGATCATTGTGTCCATTTCTGTGAAAAAGGCTTTTGGAACTTTGATAGGTATTGTGTTCATCAGTTTGGGGAGTATTGCCATATTAACAATATCAAGTTTTTCAGTTGATGAACATGGGGTGTCTTTCAACTTCTCTAGGTTGTCATTAATTTCCTTTATCAGTGTGTTGTAGTTTTTAATTTATAAGTCTTGAACTTCTTTACATTTATTCCTGAATATTTTATTCTTTTTGATGCTATTGTAAATGGAATTGTTTTCTTCATTTAATTTTCAGATTATTAATTTTTAGGATACAGATATACAGCTGATTTTTGTAAATTGATAATCTGTTTTGCAACTTTGCTAAACTTGTTTATTAGCTCTAATAGCGTTTGAGTGGATTTTTTTTAGTAATTTTTGTATATAAGATCATGCCATCTGCAAAGAGATAGTTATACTTCTTCCTTTCCAATGTGGCTGTCTTTTATTATTTTTTTTTCTTCTTTAATTGCTGTTATCAAGTGTCCAGTACAATAAGGTAGTGAAAGCCTATACCCTTATCTTTTTCTTAAAGATTTTTTTAATTTTAAGAGATCTCTACACCCAGTGTTGGGCTTGAACTCACAGCCCTGAGATCAAAAATTGCATGCTTTACTGACTGAGCCAGCCAGGTGCCCCCTTTGTCTTAATCTTTATCTTAGGAGAAAGGCTTTCATTTTCACCATTAAATATGATGTTAAGTGTGGATTTTCCATAGATGCCTTTTGTCAGGTTGAAGAAGTTCCCTTTTATTCCTAGTTTATTGAGTGTTTTTATCATGAAAAGGTGTTGTACTTTGTCAAATGGTTTTTCTAGATTTATTGAGATGATCATGTGATTTTTGTTCTTTATTAGGGTACATTATATTGATTGCATTTTTATGTTGAACCAACCTTGCATTCCTGGGATAGGGATGGGTGTTTTTGCGTAGCCTTGCAGTTTTCATCTGGAGGAATGTGAAAACTTGTTCTATCAACATTATCATCTTGGCAATAGGAATGGACCTGAGAGAACATAGCCTTTGGATAAATGCCTTATTTTTAAGTGCTAGGATGTAATATAAATAAGAACCATTCAGAGGCTTATATTGTAATGCTTTATACAACATAGAAGTAATTTTGACCCTTATTAAAACATTGTTTCCTTGGATTTTTAACTGTGTTTGAATAATTAGTGAATAACTTGAGGATTTATGTTTATCTGGGTCCATTTTCTATTGACAGAAAGCCATATAAATATTCTCAGAGTCTTGCAAGCTCTAGTTCAGAGTGCCCTGATTTCTGTTGTGATTGAGCACACATTTTAAACTTGAAAATGGTAATTAGCAAGCAAATATGAAAGGGTCAGATCCCTATTGTGATAAAGGTTGTTCTTAGAGGTCTCTCAGGGGTCCTCATAGCAGGAACTTGTCAGAGTAATAAATACATAGATAAGTATCTAAAAAGGGACAAAGGATTTAAAAAAATACTTGATCAAAGTTTTGAAGCACAGTCAATATTTTCTTCTGCTTAAAAACTGCTTCTAATTTGACATGAATTAACTTGCATTGCATTCTCACCTGTGGGAATGGCCGTTTGGACAAATGCCCAGGTACCTGTCAACTCTGGTTAAGAAGCTGAAATAATTAACCAGCTGAAGAAGTTATTAAATCAGACTTCGATGGAGTAGCTTTTTGTGCTGTTCTTTCTGCTATACAGTATGTGCACCCTAACCAGAAAATAGCTTCAAGTATCAGACATGTATTTTGTTCTTTACCTGTTTTATCTTTTTGTAATTGCCAGACCTGCTTGCTTTTGTCTCCTAACCTTTTTTTTCCTAGAGGACTTTTTTTGGAATAGAAAATTCAGGGGTCCCCGGGTGGCTCAATCGGTTAAATGTCTGCCTTTGGCTCAGGACGTGATCCTAGGGTCCTGGGATTGAGCCCCACGTTGGGCTCCCTGCTCAACAGGGAGCCTGTTCCTCTTTCTCCCTCTGCTGCTCCCCCCTGCTTGTGCTCTCTTGCTCCGTCAAATGAATGAATAACATCTTAAAAAAAAAAATCATCTAAATCTCCAAGGAAAATTTACTAAATTTGATAAGATCCTTAGGTTTCCATTGTATACATTGTATATAGACAAGAAACTGTTGTTTGGATCCATTTTCCCTGTCTCATCCAGGTCAGACTCTTATTTTAGACACAGCAAATTTGGTAACACAGTATTTTTATAAAGTAGCTAAATGAGCAATTTTAAGTGAAGCAACTATTCATTTTAAACAACATTCTGGGTGTTTGAAAAGAATGCCACTGATGAATAATTTTTAACTTCCCCTACTTTTTTGACAATCTGATGAAAGTTGTGGGCTCTCTCCATATAAAAATGTACATGGCTCATTTATATGGACTGGGACATCATACATCCCTGCCATCCATGAACTCCTGATTAAAAATGTCCACCATCTATGAAACAAGTTTGGAAAGAAGGGTCTCTGGGTTTTATAAAACCATAAAATTATGTGTGTGGTTCAAATACAAGATAAATTGTTCAAATACAAACAAGTTCATGTTAACTGTAGTTTAACTAGAAAGAGTATAGCTGCTGTGTATAATGGATACTGTGGTGAGTGACCCAGACACCGCCCCCCCCAACCACCCTGAGGGTTGAGGATGTATTTGCCCAGATGCTGAAAGTGCTGTTGACACAGTCCTTAGTTGTTAGCCCCTGTGGAGATTGCCTTGGCTAGAGACTTCCCTTGCATAAGGGCATACATCTTTCCATTGAAATCCCAGTGATTGATCTCTGTAGGATACAAGGGATTGAATCCATTGCCCTGACTTGAGACAACTCTTAAAGATCATCCCAGATTCAGAGCTCCTCATGGGGTTGTCTATATCCTTCGGAACTTTGTGGCAGCTGAATTTCTCCCTCTGCACAATCCTTTTCAACCCCGGCCCCCTTCCTTTCCACTGGTAGTGATCCCAAGAGCACCCTTTAATAAACTTCTTGCCTAGTAAAATCTGTCTCAAGGTCGGCTTCCTGGGAAACCCAGCCTTGTCACACTAGGGTTGAGTATTAGTACAAGTTAGTTTACTTCACACCATAAAAGTGGGCTTGGCTGAAATAAAAGTTTAGTGTGATGAACTTGAATTTAGACGCAAAATATGTGAAGCATCTCATTAGTGTTCCCTTAGACCTTGTATTTCCAGGGCTCTTTGGAAATCTGGGTTTCTTTGAATTCATTAGTGGTTTCCCAGTCTTGTTTTAGCTTTGCAGAAACCCCCCAAAGTCTCTGACAGCTTGATTTGTTTGGTCCCACAGTATGAATCTGTGAAAGGTGTAGGTTAAATGAGGAGTTACTTAAATATCCTGCAGAAATCTCTAGAGATTTCCCATGTTGATAAGTACATATGATAAGAGATCTCCTCTTGTCATAATCCTAACCATGTTATTTATCACAAATTCTAAGATTTCTTTCTTAGATAGCATTTAGAAAGTTCTTGCTTTTGTCATTATTATTGTAGTGATGTATGTCTATTTTAAATATTTGAAGAAGATGGAAAACCTTATAACAAGGAAAATCCTATGTGAAACTAAACTTTTCCTTCCTTCAAATTGGGATAATATTGTACATATTTTTGGTAACTTTTCTTTTTCATGTAATGTTATACGATAAACAGGTTTCCATATCCTCAGTTAATGATCTGTATATGGTTGCATAATATTCCATCCAGTGGGTAGACCATGTGTAACGTAGTTAGCCACCTTTTGTTATATCTTTGATTTTTCTCAATTTTGTTATTGTTAATAAATAACAATCATGATTGCCTTTTCTTTGAAACCAAACCTAGTATGTTTGCTTTAATTAGTTATTTAAAAATACTGGGTTCTTTCATCACTAAAATGTACTGAACCATTAGATGTAAGACCATTGTATCTTGATAGCCATTATTATTGTGCAACTTAAAGGGATACCATTCATATGGATGATGTAAGTTGAGTTCCTAAGTGCAGCGTCACCATTGTCACCGCCTCTGAAGGATTGCCATTGTGAATTTATGGATCTTCTTTGTTTGATTTTAGCACCAGAAGTTCAGGCTAATTTTTATATATGCTTGCCAGATAACAAGGAAGTATTTGAGACATTTACAGACTTGTCTACCAAGCAGATCTTGACTGGCAGTGACCTTTGGTCTCCCCAGATTTCACTTCATATTATCTGGTTATTTTAATCCAAGTGGTCCCTAGTTCCATTATCTGTCCCATAAGCAAGTTTATCAGGCAACTTACTTTCCCTCTCAGCAACCAATAAAATCTGTCAGGAGGAGTGGACTCTGAGTGTCTTTTCCTGAAGGTCATACCTACACTTTCTGTAAGTTCAAATTGAACAGTTTTTAAGATAAAATATAGTGGTGCTCTGATGAAGTTTATTACTTTTTAAATGTTCTCAGCTTCCCCCTAAGAATACAGTTGTATTTTAGAATTGAAAGGAATATTAGGGGGTGCCGGGGTGGCTCAGTCATTAAGTGTCTGCCTTTGGCTCATCCCAGGGCCTTTGGCATGATCCTGGGGTCCTAGGATTGAGCCCCGCATTGGGCTCCCTGCTTGGCGGGAAGCCTACTTCTCCCTCTCCCACTCCCCCTGCTTGTGTTTCCTCTCCCACTTTCTCTCTCTCTGTCAAATAAATAAATAAAATCTTAAAACAAAAAAGAAAGGAATATTAGTGTTCTTCTGTTTTATAGTAATTAGAAAGATCAAGTACCTTGCCCAAGACAACATAGCCAGCTAGGTTTTCATTACAGTTATCCGCTCCATGACCTACATGATGAGAAAATAGCACAGTTGAGAAGGAAACTCAACCAAAGAAATAATTGGTTACCAACCTGAATCTTTGCTGGGCATATTAAAGACCATAAACAGTAATTGCCAATATAGATATGGAAGCTTTTCACAACCTAAACTGAGTTTAAAACATTGCTTAGAGGGGCGTCTGGGTGGCTTAGTCGTTAAGCGTCTGCCTTTGGCTCAGGTCATGATCCCAGGGTCCTGGGATCCAACCCCGCATCGGGCTTCCCTGCACAGCGGGAAGCCTGCTTCTCCCTCTCCCACTCCCCCTGCTGGTGTTCCCTCTCTCGCTGTGTCTATCTCTGGCCAATAAATAAATAAAATCTTAAAAAAAAAAAAAAAACCAAACATTGCTTAGAGTTTCTCATGATTTTGTTCTTGTGTTTTCTAATCACTGTAAACACATGATTGGACAAGTAACATTTATTATTATTTTTTAAAGATTTTATTTATTTGACAGAAAATACAAGCAGGGGAGGGACAGAGGCAGAGAGAGAGAGAGAGGGAGAAGCAGGCTCCCTGCTGTGCAGGGAGCCCGTTGCGGTGCTGGATCCCAGGACCCCAGGATCATGACCTGAGCTGAAGGCAGTTGCTTCACCGACTGAGCCACCTAGGTGCCCCTGGATAAATAACAATTAAAGGCCAATATAGATAGTCTATGCAGAAACTCATTTTGATAATTATAAATTGTGCCTAGTTGGTATTTTTTGCCAGAGCATAGGGTAGTAGATAAACAGTTGCCTAGAAATTAGGGGACTTAGTGAATTTTTCCTTTTTATATTTTATTAATTACTGTAGATCCCTTTTTTGCCGCCAATTATGACTGTTCATGCAGACTGTACTTCTACTGTTGATACTGGAAGGTACCATTAACAAAGTAGGTAAAGGTCAGAGCCTCTCTGAGTAACTTGCTTCACATGGTAAATTGATGTTTATGACTGCTTAGAACAACTGTGGAGACATGGTCAAAAAAAATTCTTTAAATGATGTTTAAAGTAGCTAGGTGATTGCAAGAAGTGTTTTGGGATTCCTTGTCCTTAGAACTATATCCTAGGGGAAGTCTCTTTTACCTTTACTTAGTGATTAGAACCTCAAAGGCAGAGTAATCAGTTCCACTTGACGAGGAATAAATCACCCACATTGAGACACGATAGTTCCTGACAACTGGCAAGCCTGATAAAAACCAAAACAAAAGATGTCAAGTAATCTGTGCCAATATGGAATTGGTGTGCAGCTTTGATGAATTCACATGTAGCATGCATTGGTGTTAGTCTTCCTCTGGTTTCATACATTTTTTTCTTTCTTTGTAAAATAAAAATTGTATGAGGAGAAAAACGCTCTATATAATATAATAATTACATTATTTCTGTCTTTTTTTACAACCCACTTAAGAGAACTATACTATGATTAGAGAAGGAAATGTCATCTTTCTGTAAATAGTTATTTAAAAAAAAATCTTGAGTTTTAGTTCTTCTCTATGGTAATAAACTATATGTGTAAACCTGGTTGATCCTTCTCCTCCCTATTTATCATCAAGGATGTAGACATAGAGAATAAGCACCAATTCCTTTGATCTCTACAAAATTATACTCATGCAGAAATTGAATATTTGCCAATAGGTACTTCATGATCTCTTTCTGTATCAGACAGCGTTTGTGGAAAGTAGGAAAGAAGCCTGTAGAATTATAAAATATGTTATTTTCTGCAGCAATTATTAGTTTTCAGTATAATCAAAAACAAGTAAGAGAGGGCGCCTGGGTGGCTCAGTCATTAAGCGTCTGCCTTCGGCTCAGGTCATGATCCCAGGGTCCTGGGATCGAGCCCCTCATTGGGCTCCCTGCTCAGTGGGAAGCCTGCTTGTCCCTCTCCCACTGCCCCTGCTGGTGTTCCTTCTTTTGCTGTGTCTGTCTCTGTCCAATAAATAAATAAAATCTTAACAAAACAAAACAAGAGAGGGAAAATCTTTTTAACTGTTTCATTGTCAAGTGCTTTCTAGTCCAAACTAGCTTCTTTCTAGCCCTTGGAAGTCAGGCCACAGACTGTTTTAATAAAACTGTAATACTGAAATCCGTATTATCAGGTGTGTTTGGCTTTGCCCACTAGCTTGAGTGTATTGAGTTTGGATATATGTTCTTCCATGGAAGATGTACTTTTGCATTTGCAGTGGTTTGGTACCTCCACCCTTCATTCTTTGCTTCAGTAGAGGATACTATTTTAATATAAATGACTATAGTAAAATGTACTGTGTTTATTAATAAATAGTATTTAAAAATAAGGGATAATTTATGTAAAGATGCTTGAGTCATTTTGTATGATTGTTTTTTCTTTTTTTCATCACAGAACATATTTATAGCATAGTGATTAAGAGTAGGATTCTAGAGGTAGATTGCCTAGGAATTATTTCATAGACTTCTGGTGATGCTTAAATAGTTGTTATATATATGGTTCTTACAACAATGCCTGACTGAAAAAGAATCCTCTATTCTTTTTTTTTTAATAAAGATTTTATTTATTTATTAGAGAGAGAGTGAGTGAGAGGGAGAAGCAGACTCCCTGCTGAGTGGGGAGCCTGACACAGGGCTCCATCTCAGGATCCTGAGATCATGACCTGAGCCAACGATGCTTAACCGACTGAGCCACCCAGGTGCCCCAGGAGAATACCACACTCTTTTTAAGTGTTAATTATCATCCGTTATCACTACCACCTCCTTCTCCTCCTCCTCACCACCACCGCCATTATTATTATTGTTATATTGTTATTTTAGGGGTTTTGTGGTTTCTGTTCCTACAAAATGGAGAGGGTTTTTTGTTTTGTTTTGTTTTGTTTTGCGATAGTCTAAGCATATTTAAAGGAGTATTTTTCCACTTAACATGATTCCAAATAATTATTTTTATTGTTCATATTCAAGTATGTGCACAACTGATCCAGTTTTTTTCTTGGCTGTTGTATTCAAAGCTTTTTGTAAATCATTGATTTTAGAGCCTGTGGATAATTGAATTTAGTATAGAAATAGGAAACTATATTTTATAGAAATTGCATAGTAAGTACTGAAATGCCATGATATGACACTGTCTGGTGATAAGCTTTTACATTGTCAACATTAGTTGAGAGCACAGTTTTGAATCACAACAATAGCGAGAATGTGTAACAGCAGCTCTCAGTAGGGCTCGTGTTATCCATCATGTTGCTAGGTAAACTAAAAGAGAGGTAGTTTTGTACACACTCCTCCTCCCACATACCACACACAGCATCTTTAGGGTTTATTCAGTGCTTATGTGGCTAGTTTGCACATATCTGTGTCTATTTCAGGACTTCCTTGCTGATGGCAGCTTGCCCAAAGGAGGCAATTTTACTGTCCACTGTCCTTCATTTTGTCAGTTCTTTTCACTATGGAATGTTTATTCCTCCTCTTTAGAAGTGAATAGCCATCCTTTTCCTCCCATCCAGCTCAACAATCTGTTTAGACAGCTGGGTAATTGAAAAAGAAAGTAGCTTAGGGATAACTTGTTAATGGGGATTTTACCAAGTTTAGCAGCTTCTGCACCTGAGTATATTATGAAAAGTTTTTGCCTGAAAAGAATAATGGATTCCTTGGATAGTGTGACTACATATAAATTATAGGAGTGTATTGTTAGCAGTTTAACTTAATTTCTTTTTTAGATGCTGATGATGAGGGAGAAAGAAGGGTATTTTCCTTATGATGCATATAAGGGCTGTTTGTGTATTAGGTGGGTTTCTAAAACAAACCTCTGTTTTCTTGTATGTAAAACTTGGCTGGTTCTGTGAAATTTCATTTTAAATAATGGTTCTTGTGCTGCCCTTTCTTGACAAGAAAGTCTAATTGGCAGTGTGATTTTATCTTTTCTTTGCTTAATAAGGTTTATATGTTAGCAACTGGAATGACATGTATAGCTGGTTAAACATGTAAACACCAGGGCATTACATGCTTTGTGTGTATGGAGTATTAGATTTTTGAGTGAAAAAATTCTCTTTAGTGGTTGTGAGTGTACCTAAGTATTGATCCATATGAGATTCTAATAGTAGTGTCTGATTAAAGGAAGACTAATGATTTTCATCTGTGCTGGTCTTGAACTTTTATGATATCAAAAAGACTGGAGCCTATTTCAGGTATTTTACTGATTTACCTGTGTGATTATTTCTTTGTTAAAGAATAAAAATCTAAGCCTTACACAGTAGTTGTGGTATCTTATTCTAAATGTACCAGATCTTTTTGCATAGCTTTTTGTTCTGCTTGTGGAATTGTCATTGACTCTAGAGAGAGACTTTTTTCCTCTTTCTCTATAGAGTGAGGCAGTTCCTTAAGGAGCTTATATAAATTGATTAATGCAGGAAGTTATCTGAACGTTGTATCTAGACTTCTTTTGTTTGCATTTTTGTTTTGTTTCAATTTTTTATTAAATTCGAGTTAACATATTGTGTAATATTTTCGGGAATAGAATTTAGTAATTCATCACTTACATACAACATGCAGTGCTCATCATGGTCAGTGCCCTCTTTAATACCCATCACCCGTTTAGCCCATCCCCCCACCCAATTCCCCTCTGGTAACCATCAGTTTGTTCTCTATAGTTAAAAGTCTCTTTTATGGTTTGCCTTTCTCTCTCTTTTTTCCCTTTCCCCTATGACCATCTGTTTTGTTTCTTAAATTTCACATATGAGTGAAATCACATGGTATTTGTCTTTCTCTGACTTACTTCTCTTAGCATAATACACTCTAGCTCCATCCACATCATTGCAAGTGGCAAGATTTCATTCTTTTTGATGGCTGAAATATTCCATTTTATATATAGACTGCATCTTCTTTATCCATTCATCAGATGATGGACATTTGGGCTCTTCCATAATTTGGCTATTGTAGATAATGCTACTATAAACTTCGGGATGCATGTGCCCCTTCAAATCATATTTTTGTATCCTTTGGCTAAATACCTAGTAGTGTAATCGCTATGTTGTAGGGCTAGTTCTATTTTTAACTTTTTGAGGAATCTCCATACTATTCTCCAGCATGGCTGCACCAGTTTGCATTCCCACCAATAGTGTAGGAGCGTTCCCGTTTCTCTGCATCTTCACCAACATCTGTTGTTTCTTGTGTTGTTAATTTTAGGCATTCTGACAGGGGTAAGGTGGTATCTCATTGTAGTTTTGATTTGTATTTCCCTGATAGTGAGTGATACTGAGCATCTTTTCATGTGTCTATTAGCCAGTATCTAGGCTTCTTTTGTAGTTCCATTCTTGACAGGAGTTTGTGTGTATGCCTAAATACAGTTTCTAAAGTCCAAGCTTACATATTATTCATTTACTGATTAATGAACCAATATTTATTATACACCTAGTGTGTGCCAGATATGAAGATAGAAAACTGGGGTAGAGGGGCAGGATCCAGTCTACTTGTGAAGACATGTATCAAACAAAGAATTACAGTATGGTCAGGGATTAGTGTTACAATGTATATATAGATGGGATAAATGAGATAAAGGTGGTAAATGTATAGATAGATGAAAGAATGGAGAGTGTGTGTGTGTATGTATATTTTACATGTATATGTGTGATTGAGTACAAAGAGAGCATTTTATTCTCATAGAGGTAAGAGCAAGGAAATCTTTTCAAAGGAAATAACATTTATGTTGCTTTTTGAAAGCCATGTAAAATATACCAGCTAGCTCTAGTATTAGCTCAAGAGGAGACTAATTCTCCTGCTTGATTTTTCTCTATAGAACCTATTGCCATCTTACGTACCATGTTTATTTCATTCATTCATTGTCTGCTGTATTAGGATGTAATCTCCTTGAGGATAGGGATTTTGTTAGTTCCCATACATTACTTCATTAGTTTTTGATGTAGTGTTCCATGATTCATTGTTTGCATATAACCCCCAGTGCTCATTGCAATACATGCTCTCCTTAATACCCATCACCAGGCTAACCCATCCCTCACCCCCCGCCCCCGAAACCCTCAGTTTGTTTCTCGGAGTCCATAGTCTCTCATCATTCGTCTCCCTCTCTGATGTCTCCCCCCTTCATTTTCCCTTCCTTCTCCTAATGTCCTCCATGTTATTCCTTATGTTCCACATATAAGTGAAGCCACTTGATAATTGTCTTCCTCTGCTTGACTTATTTCACTTTTGATTTCTTCTATATTCTCAACACCTAGAAAAGTTTCTGGCACATAGCAAGAGCTCAAGTATGTGTTGAATGAATGAGTAAAGTTTGTGAGTTCTACAGTAATTGCCTTTTTTCTTTTAGTTTATTAAGACTCTCTCTCTACAATTCCTTCATATTTTTTGCTCAGTATTTTTCATTATGTGTACTTTAATCTCCCATGATAACGTGCTATCTCTATAATGTTTTTCAAACCCACCCCCTTTTTTCCATCTCTTAGCTCATTTAATTCTTCAGTATCTCTTACCTGAATTGATAAACTCTAATTGTTTTCCATGTCTCTTTGCAAGTCCCTTTAAATTTTTTCTCCACAGCCATCAGAATTATCTATCTAAAATGCAGAACTGACCAGACCATTTCTTTGCTTAAAAATACCTAATGGTTCCCATCTGTCTAGGAAAAGGTTTGTGCTCTTTAGATTGCACACAGGGCCATCCGTAGCCTGGGATTCAGCTACAAAATGATGAGTTCTCTTACCATCTTATAAGATAATAAAAATCGGTCTATTCATTTTTCTTTGTACCACTAGTGCCTGGAATATAGTAAGAATTGAATAAATACTTCGTTGAGTAAATGAATGCATACAGATGTGTATGAAGGAATGAATAACTACGATAAGGAATTTCATTGAAAATGTATCATGTTTAGATAAAAGGTGATACAAAAATATATTTTAACACTAGCATTTAAGGACGATTTTTCTTTATACAGCTGATTTGTCTTAGTGTCTTGTTCTAATCCCCAGTTTACTGTGAAGTGATTTACAGTGTCATTATGGAAGTAGTCCCCTGTCTCATGTCTTCCCTATCATTCCTCTCTCAATCCCATCTCTATATGTTGGCTCTTTTCTCTCTGGCTACTTTCCATATTTTTTTAGAGATTTATGTATATACATGTATGTCCATAGCTACATGTGCATCTTTTCTCTGTTCTGGCTATAAATTCTGTCTTTAAAATTTTGCATGCAGCTCTGAAACCTTAGTATTAAATTATTTCTATGGAACATGCACTCAGAGACACCCCTGATGTACCTGTTTCCAACTTAAAATGATTTTTATTGTGACTATTTGTATTTCTCTTAATTTCCTTTTTTCCCCCACACTCAGATTGAAAATCTTCAAGAGCAACTTAGAGATAAGGAGAAGCAAATGAGCAGCTTAAAAGAACGAGTCAAATCCTTGCAGGCTGACACTACCAACACCGACACTGCCTTGACAACTTTGGAGGAGGCCCTTGCAGAGAAAGTGAGTGACTGGTTTGGACTCTTCATAGACACATTTGTTCTGCTTTCTCATTAATCTAAAATTTTCTCTAGTAATGAGACTTGGATATAAAAGGCAGAAGAAATCCCTTAGGGCAAAAGAGAAAAGAGCTTTCTGTACTATTGCTGTTGCAGATAGTATAAATGGATAGGAAACCATTTTGTTTTTGTCAACGTAAGCATCTGTTGCTCGGCAAGATGGATTCCACACTAGAGGGTAGTGGCTGAAAGTTTTCTTCCCTCCTTTCCTTCTTTTCTTTTTTTCCCCTCTTCTTTCCTCTTTTTTTTTCTTTTTTCTCTTCTCTTCTCTTATAGGTATATTTATTTTAAAGAGAGAGAGGATAAGGGCAGGGGGAGAGGGAGAGAGAAACTCAGACAGACTCTACACTGAGCTAGGAGCCTGAGCTCACCACCCTGAGATCATGACCCGAGTGGAAGCCAAGAGTCAAGACACTTAACCAACTGTACCACCCAGGCATCCCCATGGCTGAAATTTCTAAAGACTAAGCCATACATTCCTATTTACTATCTTCTGAAGAAAAAGAAAAGTTCTTTTTATTTATCTCATCAACTAGAATTTGGAAATGTGGGAACATCAGACATTGACCATTAGGAAGCAATATATAGTTAGTTCTCCTTTACTGTACCATGTTGGTACCTAATATAGTCTTGAATTTTAGTTATTAATACAACATACTTGCTGTTTTTCTAGTCTTGGCCTTGCTACTTCATTTTGCGTTTATGAGCAAACCTAATTTTTCAGGAATGGTTGACTAAGTAAAGAAGTGGCCCAGCCAGTTAGGTGTTAATGTCTTGGAAGGAAATTTAAGGAATCTTAGTGGGGCATTTTAATGGGATTTTTTTTTTAAAGGAATAGGGTCACTGTTCCTTAAGCCTCTTGGACTCACAATGCTTTAGGCTATGTGCCAGGGATCAAGTCTTGATCTTTGAATATAGTCAGAAATAATACCCAGAAATATACTTAAATTGCTTCAACTTTTAGACTTCCTGAGTATCTGTTGACAGAAGTTTTAATGGGTTCTCTCTCTTCTCCCCCCTTTTTTATGCTTTAAGCTCAACATTTCATAATCCCCCAGATCTCCTCCTTTTTTGGTTTGTGAATTGTGAGTTGTTTCCATTGCCTTGTGGGCAACATGTGAATTACATATAAAAAAGAAAGATCTGTTACTTATCGCCCGTAGGGGTGTGGGTGTGTGTGTGCGTGTGTGTGCGTGTGTGTGTGTGTGTGTGTGTGTGCGTGTGCGTGTGTGTGCGTGTGTGTAAAGTTTTTGGATACTTGGAAATTGAATTGAAAGGGATTATTCCAAAAGAATACTTTAAGGACTTCTAATACAGTTTGAGATTATAGGAAAAGAAACCTCAGGGAATCAAAAGAACAAAGACACATCTTTGTTATTGCAAGGATGAATTCCTTGAAAAGTAGATTATTAAAAACTATCACTGTCTTTTGAATGGAACATGAAAGTGTGAAATTTTATCAGCTAAAAGCTGAATTAGAGTCATATGAGTATGAAAGGAATTTTCTTACGTGTTGATGTGGTCTCTCATCAGGAGCGGACAATTGAACGCCTAAAGGAGCAGCGGGACAGAGATGAACGAGAGAAGCAAGAGGAAATTGATAACTACAAAAAAGATCTTAAAGACTTGAAAGAAAAAGTCAGCTTATTGCAAGGCGACCTCTCAGAAAAAGAGGTTAAGATCACCGAAATAGAATGATTTGGTTTGCTTAGTGTATTATATGTATATGATGTTGGTGTTTACATAATGCATATAAAAATGTATTTGATGGAAGATTTTCTTAATATTCTCATAACAGGCCTTTTCAGAAGATGTTAAGGGGTATTTTGGGAAGCTTTGCAGAGACATAGTAGGTTGGATCATTCATTTTCTAAATCTTTAGCTTTTTCAGTATGTTATGAGTTGGTTTCTTACTTGTTAATGACATTCGTATAGACCCTAAAATAACTGAAGCAGTTATACATGGAAAATACAGTGCAAATGGTAAGAAAGGTGACAGATGAAAAGAGTATGCAAATGGAGGGCTGCTTATTTACAGTATCTCTTAAAGTGCATCTCAGTATTGGCAAAGAAAGCTTCAGAGATTGCTGGCCAGTTAGGTGACTTAGTATCTTTTGGTCTTGCTTTTTAGAAGATCCTGTTAATGTGACCCATATAGTAAAAATACTACTGCCTTGTGATCATGTGATAATTAATGCCTGAGCTTTAGGGACACTCTCCGATTTTCTTTCTAGTATCTTTAAGACAATTTATGGAAATTTAAGTTTCTAGTGGAACTTTCCTTCTAAAAAGGAAAAGTATTTTATATTTAAGTCCGTGTGGTTCCTACAGTAACTAGTAGTGAGTACTACTGCGAGTGACTAGTTTCACTCACGAAGCTAGATCTACTTCCAGTTATTTTATGGGAATGGATATGTATTGATAGAACTCTTTAAATCACAATTCAGTTGGTATTTCTTGGGAATTCAGCTTATTTTAGTTAGGACTTGAAAGCTGAGGCTGACATTGTTTTATATTTCATGAATGCTCTTGAAATGGAAGTGTTAGTATATAGTAATAAACAGAACTACAAGCCACCAAGATAATAAATTTTAAAATTTACATTTCCATTTTGTTTGTACTTAGTATTTAGTCTAGATGTGTGCTGCTTCTTTCAGGCTTCACTCTTGGATCTGAAAGAGCATGCTTCTTCCCTGGCTTCCTCAGGACTGAAAAAGGACTCAAGGCTTAAGACACTGGAGATTGCTTTGGAACAGAAGAAGGAGGAGTGTCTGAAAATGGAATCACAATTGAAAAAGGTTAAAATTTTTCCACTTTTCTTACTATGCTTTAAGAACATAGTAGAGAGCTCTGCAGTGTTCAATGTGTAATAAATTACCAATGATGTAATAATCCCCCACAGTTGAAAATACCATTTATACCTTCATCAGTTCTCTTAATGTTCTTGTCCTGTTTTATTTTACTACTGAGAATCCTCAAACTCTTAGAAAATTGACAGATCAGAGAAAGAGTAAGAAATGCAGCTCCTTTATGGACAAAGTATTTAAGACCGCAATGTAAAAATCTTAATTATCTGATATATTCCTTCCATTAGCATTGAGCTTCCTAGAAGGAGATGATTTAGCAGTGATAGTCACCCATGCTGGCGAGTGTTAGGATGTGGTACAGCTATTTATTTTCCATTTCTTTGATTTATTTCCCTCTAAGATTTATATGGCAGTTTGTAGTTTTCAAAACACTTTCGTATTTATAATCTCTGAGCTACCAACTTTGTGAGAATTGGAGCTATGACTTTTGAGCAGTTAACTGAGTCCAGTTTATATTGATGACTAATGAGAAAGGGTGCAGCCTAGTTTTGACAAGTTAATTCTTGTTCTCTTTCCATATATTGGGTGTATTCAACATGATACCCTTGCAGTGAATCTTCATGTAGGGTATGTCAAAAGTAAAATCATGTTTTTAAGCTAAAGAAAGAAAGAAAATCTAATATCTTAAAATTACTTGTGAATAAGTAGGAAAATTCTATTTGTGAGATTATAGATTCTGATTATAACCAATTCAGATTTGATAGTTGGCTTTTTTTCCTCACTGAAAGATGGAGGTAGTTTTCTATTTAATACCTGAATATCGAAGATGAAGTTGCTTATATGTATTTAGGGTTATAAAACAGAGCGGTAACTATCAAGAGTAATATTATTCATTAGTATTCCAGACTTTCTTGTTCTCGACAGTCCCACATTTTCTTTCTGTTTGTTTATTTTTAACCTCTTTGTTACCATAATCTCTTATGTCTTGGACTTTATATTTAGGTTTATGAGGAAAAATAAAGTTATCTTTGGGTAGAAGAGGTTGATGGCTTTCCCCTATTTTGATTTGTTACCTGTTTTACTAATGGCCAATTTTCTTTTCATATTTTCCCTTGTTTTGTTCTGGATGATTGTTTCTTTCATTTTAATTCATTACTGATCTTTTCCTATTATACTGCTTCCACAATGCCGAACTCAAACAAGGAGGTTGTTACTATAGTTTTCCATATGTTTCATTTGTTTTTTGCTTTTTCTCCCCTCTTTTAATTGAGCATTTTATATAATTCTATCTTCTTGTTCCTTTTAGCATATTAGTTATAGTTCTTAAATTTTTTCAAGTGATTACCCTAGAGCTTGCCATATATGTTTTTGACTTATCCCCCAACTTTATGGAGATACAGTTAACAAATAAAAATTGTCTATATTTAAGGCGTACAACATGAAGATTTGTGTGTACATTGTGAAATGATTACCACAGTCAACCTAGTTAACACATTCATTACCTCACATATTACTATTTTTTTTTTGTGGTGAGAGTACTTTTTAATACTCTTAGCAAATTTCAAGTATATAGTACAGTATTATTAAGTATGGTCACCATACTATACATTAGATTCCCAGAGCTTATTGATCTTACAACTGAAAATTTGTACCCTTCCATCAACATCTCATTTTTCCACCCTCCATCCCCTGACAACCACCATTCTATTTTGCTTCTATGAGTTCAGCTTTTTTAGATTCTACATATAAGTGAGAGCATACAGTATTTGTCTTTCTGTGTCTAGCTTAGTTTCACTCAGCATAATGTCCTCCGTGTTCATCCATGTTGTCACAAATGGCAGGATTTCCTTTCTTTTTATGATTAAATAATATTTCAGTACACACACACACACACACACACACACACACAGATACACATACACATCGTATTTCCTTTATCCAGCCATCTATTGATGGACACTTAGATTCTTCCAGTATCTTGGCTCTTGTGAGTAATGCTGCAATGTACATGAGAGTGCAGATATCTCTTTGAGATATTGATTTCATTTCTTTTGGATATATATCCAGGAATGGGATTGCTGGATCATGTGGTAGCTCCATTTAAGAATTTCTGAGGAAGTTTTGTACTGTTTTCCGTAATGGCCTTATGAATTTGCATTCCCACCAACAGGGTACAAGGGTTCCTTTTTCTTCATACCCTTGCCAACTCTTATTTCTAGTCTTTTTGATGATAGCCATTCTAACAGATGTTCGTTGTTATCTCACCGTGTTTTTGATTTGCATTTCCTTGATGGTTAGTGATGTTGAGCTACTTTTCACGTACCTGTTGGCCATTGGTCTGTCTTCGTTGGAAGAATATCTGTTCGGGTCCTTCACCACACGTTTTAATGGGATTATTTGTGTTTGTGCTATTTAGTTGTATGAGTTTCTTACATATTTTGAATATTAATCCCTTGTCAGCCTTAAGGTTTACAAATATTTTCTCCCATTCCGTAGGTTGCCTTTTCATTTTGTTGATAGTTTTCTTTGCTGTATAGAAGCTGTTTAGTGTGATGTAGTCCACCTGTTTTTGCTTTTTTTTTGCCTCTGCTTTTGGTGTCATATCAAAAAAAATCATGCAGTAAACATTTTTAATCTAAATTCACTTTAAAAAAATGTTATCCAACTTTATGTGTCATGCAGGTACAGACACCAGAATACGCCCAGAATCCTCCCTTCCCTGATGACATTGTTATCATTCATTTCATTTATCCATATACGATAATCACCCAGGACATTACTATTACTACTTTAAAGCATTATCTTTTAGGTGAAGAATAAGAATAATAAAAGATGTAGTTTTAGCTTTATTCCTTCTCCAGTTCTTTTTCTTTATGTATATATATGAGTTTCTGACCTATATAATTTTCTTCTGCCTGAGAACTTTTTTTTTCTTTTTTGAGAGAGAGAGCATGAGTGGTGGGGGAGGGGCAGAGGGAGAGAGAGAATCTTAAGCACACTCCACTCCCAGTGCATGACTCCATCTCACGACCCTGAGATCATGACCTGAGCCAAAATCAAGAGTGAGATGCTTAACTGACTGAGCCACCCAGGTGCCCCCTGAAGAACTTTTAATATATTCTCGCAGGGTAGGTTTCCTGGCTGATTTTCTCAGTTTTTATTTGTTTAAGAAAGTCTCTATTTCTCGTTCACTTTTGAAAGATAGTAACACTGGATATGGGTTTCTAGATTGGTGGGGTTTTTTTCTCTGTAACACTTCAAAGGTTTCAGTCTGCTGTCTTATGTGATTTCTGATGAGAAAAAGTCTACTGTAGATCTTAACATTGTTGTTCTATAAGTAAAGTGTTTTTCCCCCTCTAATTTCTTTTAAGCTTTTTTCTTTGTCTTTCATTTTCTACAGTTTTAATATGATATGCCTGTGTATAGATGTTTAGAATTTATATTGCCTGATGTTCTGAGCTTCCTGACTTGGTGTGTATCTTTAACTTTGGAAAATTCTCAGCCATTATTACTTAACAATATTTCTTCCCCTTTTTTTTCCTTTTTGTATTCCAATTATGTGTGTGTTGCACCTTTTGAAATTGGCCCATAGTTCTGAATGTTCTGTACTGTTCTTCCTATTTTTTTTTTCTCTTTTCATTTCATTTCATTTCATTCATCATGACCTGAGCTGAAGAATTTCCTTTTGATTCTTTCTTAGAGTGTCCATCTCTCTGATTATATTACCTAACTGTTCTTGGATATTGCTTACTTTTCCCATTAGGGACCTTAACTGTTAATCAGTTATTTTAAATGCCCTGTCTGATTAATTCAACATCAATGTCAGATATCTGAGTCTGGTTCTGATGCTTGCTCTGTCTTTTCAGACTATGCTTTTTCTTGCCTTTTAGCACACCTCGTAATTTTTTTTTGTTGAAAGCCAGATGTGTTGTATCAGATAGCAGAAGTTTCTTTTCTTTTTTTTTTTTTTTTAGAGATTTTATTTATTTGAGAGAGAGCACAAGCAGAGAGGGAAGGAGCAGAGGGAGAGGGAGAAGCAGACTCTCTATCGAGCAGGGAGCCCGATGTGGGGCTCAGTCCCAGAACCCTGAGATCATGACCTGAGCTGAAGGCAGACACGTAACTAACTGACCACCCAGGCACTTCCATTTTGGGAAGTTTCTGTTGACCTGTCTTTGAGCTTACTGATTCTTTTTTCAACCATATCCAGTCTACTGATGTGTCCATCAAAGGCATTAATTTTTCTTATGTGTTTTTTATACCTAGAATTTCCTTTTGATTCTTTCTTAGAGTGTCCATCTCTCTGATTATATTACCTAACTGTTCTTGGATATTGCTTACTTTTCCCATTAGGGACCTTAACTGTTAATCTGTTATTTTAAATGCCCTGTCTGATTAATTCAACATCAATGTCAGATATCTGAGTCTGGTTCTGATGCTTGCTCTGTCTTTTCAGACTATGCTTTTTCTTGCCTTTTAGCACACCTCGTAATTTTTTTTTGTTGAAAGCCAGATGTGTTGTATCAGATAGCAGGTAAATAGGCATATGTTTAAGGTTTTAGTCTGGCTAGAAGTTGAGCTGTATTTGTTTGCTGTAGCCGTAGGTGCCAGAGGCTTCGAATTCCTCTAGTGTTCTCATCTCTGTTGACTTTGGATTTCTCTCTTCAGAGAGAGTCTGCGTGTTGTAACTCTTTCAGCTCTTATCCTTTGTTACTATACTGGAGACCTGTTGGTGTGGTGGTAAGGTGTGGGGGAAGATAAACTTTCTATAGTCTAATGATTAAGTCTTGGTCTTTTATGAGCCTGTGTCCCTGGCTGTGACCTTCCCAAAGGTTTTCCCCCTTAGGTAGAGGGGATTAGAATGGGAGAAATGCCCATCTGCCAGGCAGGATAAAACTATCTTAAAATCTTTACTTCTGGAGAATCTGCCTTTGGGTAGAGTACAGTTTGGGCATATTTCACAATTATTGCCCCCCATACCCTTACCAGAACCACACAGGGATTTTTGTCAGTTTTTCACTGTGAGAACCTGGTGGGGTTCCTGGATGTAGAATCCATTATTAAGGTGAGTTTGCCCTAGAATTGCAGCATCTAGGACTTTCTAACTGTTATGCTTATACACACTCAGCCTCTAGTAATTCTTCAAAGTCACCATTGAAGTGTTTCTACCAACAGCTTTGCTCCCGGTGGGTAGAGCTCAACTCTGACTCTCTGGATTTGCCTGTGACTCTTGATTTTGGAGTTGTAGTTTGCCCTTTGACCTCAGTTCTCTGATAGGTCCAGGGGAAGTAATTGATTTTCAGTTTTTTAACTTTTTCTTGTTTTAAGAATGGTAGTAATGACTTCAGACTTTTTACATGTTGGAGCTGAAGTTACAACAGTTTTCCATATGGAACATATCTATGCAGTCTTGTTTTATGAAGATATATATGTGAATTTTGCTATTTAGAATAACATTTAAAACCTAAAATAAAAATACTATTATTGCCTATATTTGGGAATCAGCTTTAGTTTTATTAATTAACACATAAATATTTATGGAATCAATAGGTTACCTATCCTAAGGAATTTGAGAGTATATCGCAGAGGTGTGAATTAACAATATACGTGGCTATTTATTTATTTATTTCTGGGGGTGTGGGGCGCGCGCACGTGGGAGAGGGAGATAAGCAGGACCCGGGACTCTGAGATCATGACCTGAGCTGAAAGCTCAAGTGACTGAGCCATCCAGGCGCCCCCAATATACATGTCTTATATAGCTTTTTTAGTTCTATTAAATGTCAAATGAACTTGAATATTTATATTATCAAAGTGTTTCTAAACTCATTAATTTATATTGGAAATTACCTCTCAACAAAGAAGAGGAAAGAAGAGAAAAACCTTTGATCTTAAAATATGTCTTAGAATAAATGAGACTGTATTTTCTAATTTAAGATTGAGATAAGAACTAAGCAATAAGATGTAATAAGACTCAGAACAATTGTTAAATGTTGTGCTTCAGATTTTATCTCATTCTAGTAGATAAATACTTCCCTAGCACTATTACATTTTAAAAGCAGGGCAGTGAAATAGAGAAAGACAAATACCATATAATCTCACTTATATGTGGAATGTAAAAACAAAACTAACCTGAATCCATCGATGTAGAGAATAGATTGGTGGTTGCCAGGAGGGTGGGAAGAGTGGTGGTATGTGGGCAAAATGGGTGAAGCGAATTAGAAGGTAAAAACTTCCAGTTATAAAATAAATAAGTCCTGGGATGTAATGTACAACATGGTGATTAGTTAATAATACTTTACTGTATATTTGAAAGTTGCTAAGAGAGTAGATCTTAAAAGTTCTCATCACAAGAAGAAAATTATTTATAGCTTTGTAGTAATAGATGTTAATTAGATATATTGTGGTGATTATTTCACAGTATACTATACATATGTCAAATCATTATGGTGTACACCTGTAACTAATATAATGTTATATGTCAGTTGTGTCTAAAAAAATAGAGCCAAATATCATCAGATGATTTTTCAGTTTTTTTTTTTTTTGCTACAATTTTAATTCTTTAGGAGCTTATTAGGCCTAGGATTTTGTTGTCTTTGTTTTCTCTATTAGCATTTTTTTGTTTTGTTTTATAGCTTATTTTTAGGTTTATTTTTGTTTATTTTTTTACATGGATACAATTTATTTTTTTTTGTGGAAACTTCTAAAATTTACTCTTAACAGTTTTCAGATAGTATTGTTAACCGTAGTCACCATGCTGGGTATACATCCTGAGAACTTACTATCTTATAATTGGAGGTTTGTACTCTGACCACTTTCACCCACTTCACACACTCCTCTCCCTGCCTCTGGTAACCAACTATCTGTTTTGTTTGTTTGAGTTCAGTTGTTTAGATTCCACATATAAGCGAGATCATATAATATTTCTCTTTCTCTGTCTGACATACTTCATTTTGCATAATGCCCTCAAGTTTCATCCATGTTGTTACAAATAGACAGAATTCCTTCTTTTATTAATGGGTAAATTTATTAATTTACATATGCATGCTGTATATGCACTGTGACTTCTTTATCCATTCATCCATCAGTGGACAGTTAGGTTGATTCCTGTCTTGTCTATTATAGATAACGTTGCAATGAGTATGGGGGTACAGATAATCTTCTTGAGATAATGATTGTGTTTCCTTTGGATGTATACCCTGAAGCAGAATTCCTGGATCATATGGTAGTTCTGTTTTTAACTTTTTGAGGAAGCTTCATCCTGTTTTCCATAGTGATGATATCAAATAACATTCCCACAAATAGTGTATATATGAGTTCTCTTTTCTGTACATCCCCACCATACTTATTTCTCTTTTTTTTTCTTCTCAAACTATTCCAAAAAATAGAGAAGGAAGGAAAACTTCCAAATTCATTTCATGGGGGCCACCATTACCCTGATACCAAAACCAGATAAAGACTCCACTAAAAAGGAAAACTACAGGCCAGTGTCCCTGATGAACATGGATGCAGAAATTCTTAATAAAACACTAACAAACCGAACACAACAATACATTAAAAAAATCATTCACCACAGTCAAGTAACATTTGTTTCTGGGTTGCAGGGGTGTTTCAGTATTCACAAATCAATCAATGTGATATACCACATTAATAAAAGAAAAGAGCCATATGATCATTTCAGTAGATAGAGGAAAAGCATTTGACAAAGTATAACATCCAGTCATGATAAAAACCCTCAACAAAGCAGGTCTAGAGGAACATACCTCAGCATAATAAAGGCATATATGAAAAACCCACAGCTGATATTATCCTCAGTGGGGAAAACCTGAGAGCTTTTCCTCTAGGGTCAGAAACAAGACAGGGATGTCTACACTCACTAAGTTATTTAATATAGTACTGGAAGTCCTAGCCACAGCAGTCAGACAACAAAAAGAAATTAAAAGTCATCCAAATTGGTAAGGAAGAAGTCAAACTTTCACTATGTGCAGATCATGTGATAATTTGTATAGAAAACCTGAAAGACTTCACAACAGAACTGCTAGAACTGATCAACGAATTCAGTAAAGTTACCAGGATACAAAGTAAACGTTGAGAAATCTGTTGTATTTCTATACACCAGAAGCAACAGAAAGAAAAATTAAGGAATCAATCCCATTTATAGTTGTACCAGAAACAATTAAGATCCCTAGGAATGAATCTAACCAAAGAGGTGAAAGACTTGTACTCTGGGAACTATAGAACACTGATGAAAGGAATTGTAGATGACACAAAGAAATGGAAAGACATTCCATGCTTATGGATTGGACGAACAAATATTGTTAGAATGTCTATACTACCCAAAGCAATCTATACATTTAATGCAGTGCCTGTTAAAATACCACTAGCAGGGGTGCCTCGGTGGCTCAGTCAGTTACGCATCTGCTTTCAGCTCAGGTCATGATCCCAGGGTCATGGTGTTGAGTCCTACATCAGGCTCTCTGCTCAGCAGGGAACTTGCTTCTTCCTCTCCCTTTGCCCCCCCACCCTTCATTTGTACTCTCTCTCTCTCAAATAAAGAAATAAAGTATTTAAAAAAAATACCACCAGCATTTTTCACAGAGCTAGAACAAACAATCCTAAAATTTATATGGAACCACAGAAGACCCTGAATAGCCAAAGGAATCTTGAAAAACAAAAGCAGAGTTGGAGGCATCACAATTCTGGACTTCAAGTTATATTTCAAAGCTGTAGTGATCAAAACAGTACAGTACTAGCACAAAAATAGAACAGAATAGAAATGGAACAGAAATACTTCTAGCTTAGGAATTTATACCCTGTATGTGAATTTCCATATTTTATGTCTTCAGCATGAGATAATAACCTCAGAGTTATTAAGGAAAACATTGAAAATCAACTTCTGAATTACCAGAACTGTAAAAAGTGCTAAATTTTTTTCCTTTTTTTTTCCCTTTGGGAAGAAATATCTCTTTCTGGAGAATTTTCTTATGGCAAGTTTTAAAAAATTATATTTTTGATCTTTTCTTTCTCTTGTTCCTTTTCTTATAGCATTTCCTTCTGCCTCTTTTTATTCTTTTCTTACTGACTTCTCCCTTTAGGATCCTGACATAGTATTAAGCCACCCATTCAGAATAGTAAGTGATGTGACAGAGTAGTGCCATAAAGCCCTGGTTGATGTTTTTTTCTGTATTTGTATGAGTGGTTTTTTTACTACTCTGTAGAAGATGAATTCACTTGACCTTCTCTCTCCCTTCCTCAAGTAGGAACTCTAGACTTTTAGATGGGGTGAATACAAAGTGGAAAAGTTACTGTAAGATCAAAATTCCCCCCCAAGCATGGGGAAGTATTTGCATTTCTGCTTTTGCCTTATTTTATTCTTTTTTTTTTTTTTAAAGATTTTATTTATTTATTCAACAGAGATAGAGACAGCCAGCGAGAGAGGGAACACAAGCAGGGGGAGTGGGAGAGGAAGAAGCAGGCTCATAGCGGAAGAGCCTGATGTGGGGCTTGATCCCATAATGCTGGGATCACGCCCTGAGCCGAAGGCACACGCTTAACCACTGTGCCACCCATGCACCCCTGCCTTATTTTATTCTTAATGAGTTAATTCATTCAGGGCTGCCTCTTTTTCCTTTTGAGTTTACTTTGTTGTGGGTTTTAACCACACCAGTTTAGGTTAGAATTTTGCTACCACATTAAAATACATGTTTGCCAGTGGAATCTTTTTTTAAAGGCCACTGTTAGTAACTGGATTTTCCTAACCGATTAAACCTGAAACAAAAGATGTTGATAAAGGTCTTGATTTTAGAAGTAGAGCTTTTGCTTTGACAAAGCATTTAGCCCAATTTGTAGGAACATTTCTGCTCAACGTATTTCGCCTCAGAGCTTTCTGAAGTATTTCCTAATAATATATATTTACCCCTTTAATATTTTTTCAAACCATTTTAAAGAACTAATTATGTTTTATTGTCTGTTAAATAAGGGAAAATAAAACATCTTCACCTCTACCTTCTTTTTAAGTACATTATACATGCATGGCTTTGGAGATTCAGGAGGAAAATTAAAGACTTAATAATTAGTTTTTAGTTACTGAAATTGTTTTGCATTCCAAAATGCATTGGAAATACTGTTACATTTGCAATAGGATTCCGAATAAAAATTTTTTCTTGGTTCTAAATGGGGTTGTTGATTTCTGACTTTGTTCCATGTTATCTTGTAAAATCCTGAATTCTTATCTTAGGAAGGTACTTGTATGCGGATAGCCATTTTCTTAACCTAACTTCATGGTTTTTTTAAAAGTTTTATTTCTTTATTAGAGATTGAAAGCGTGTGGGGGGAGGGGCAGAGGGAGAGGGAGAGAATCTTAAGCAGACTCCATGCTGAGCATGGAGCCAGATGTGGGGCTCGATCTCATGACCCTGGGATCATGACCTGAGCTGAAACCAAGAATCAGATGCTTAACTGACTGAGGGAGAGGGAGAGAATCTTAAGCAGACTTAAGCATGACCCTGGGATCATGACCTGAGCTGAAACCAAGAATCGGATGCTTAACTGACTGAGCCACCCAGACGTCCTGTAACCTAATTTCATTTTTATGGCATCACATTTGTAGTATCTATATGATTGTGTATGCTCCAGGCCATGTGATTCATACATGCTTGGTAAAATCAGTATATAGGAAAAGGGAAGGGAAGTAAGGGTTAAGTGGGAATTAGATCTCAGCATTGGCATTGGTTATAGTAACATCAGCAGTGAATCTCTGGTGATGCCCCCCCCCCCTTTTTTGAAGATTTTATTTATTTATTTGACAGAGACAGCCAGCAAGAGAGGGAACACAAGCAGGGGGATTGGGAGAGGAAGAAGCAGGCTCCCAGTGGAGCAGGGAGCCTGATGCGGGGCTTGATCCCAGGACTCTGGGATCACGCCCTGGGCCAAAGGCAGACGCTTAACGACTAAGCCACCCAGGCGCCCCTCTGGTGATGCCTTTTTGAGAGAGATTGGAGAGATTATCTTGGCGAGATCAATAGTAGTCTAATGGCTTGTTTGTATGTCTCACTTAGATGCAAAAAAAAAAAAAAATGTCTTGTCATATGATGATTTTTGGCCCAGTATTCAGAGATGTACAGTAGTACATCTAAACACAAAGCCATTTGAAATCCATAATTGATGGATTAATTTAATTCTCAATTTATTACTAATATTTTGTCTAATATTTAAGCAGAGGAAAAACTTCATAAATTGAAGACTAGCTATTAGGTATTTGATATTGCTCTATTTAAATTGAAATAGAGATGGTCCTTTAGGACGTGGTTTGCCTACTGCCACTATGTATGTCTGATAGAATTTGAACACTTTTCTTTATAGGCACATGAGGCAACATTGGAAGCCAGAGCCAGTCCAGAGATGAGTGACCGAATACAGCAATTGGAGAGAGAGATTGCCAGGTACAAAGATGAATCTAGCAAGGCCCAGGCAGAAGTTGACCGCCTCTTGGAAATCTTGAAGGAAGTGGAAAATGAGAAGAATGACAAAGATAAGAAGATCGCGGAGTTGGAAAGGTAAGGTAGGAAAGCTGAATGGTGGACTTACTATGTTAGAAAGGTTAAAGTATGGTTTTAAAACTGTATACTTTTGGGGGCATACTTGTTCAGTATATTTACCTCTCAGAATTTAGGTTCTTGAGTGCTTGTGTTATTTTTTTTAATCTACTTTTTATTCTAAGTTATTGTGAGATCATTGCTGCAACATCTGAAAGGCAACATCGAATGGGGATATATTATGAAGCTGTGGACAGCAGCATCATTGATTGGAAAGTGAGAAAGTGTTCATAAGTGGAGAAATTAAATTTTTCTACTGGCTAATATGAGAGTACAAATAGCTACTTGCTTTTTAATTACTTTATTATCTACAGAGCAAATGAACCTCAAGTTCAAGGAGGTAATATTTTTTCATTGGCTTAGACCTTTTTTATTGAGCCCAATGCTCCTTTCAGCTGTGAATTGTTAGACTTTACACAATTTGTATTGTGGAGAAGCAGGCTGTTACATCAGTGCGTAGGTCAAATTTAAAAGAAGTGACATTTTGAGGATAATTTAAGAGGCTTGGATATGATTTTTATGCGTCTTTGACTTTGAATTCTTCAAAATGAGCTGCGTTTACAGATCTAGCCCAACAGCTCTCTTGGAATTTTCTGTCTTTTTTTTTTTTTTTTTTTTTGTAATTAGAGTTTTATATGAAAGAGGTAAGTATATGTCTTTTCACCTCTTCTTTTACAGCATGTGTTTAACAGAAATTTATAAGTACATAGAAGTAATTCTTCTAGTAGAACTTCATTAATCACCCATGTTCTTCTAAATAGAGACAACAGTCATTAACATATGTGGCTCCTTGGAGCTGATTCTTAGGAAAATTTTATTTTCGTGTTTTTGAAGATTGGGAAATATGAGACGACTTTCCTGTTTATTAAGTTTAAAATTTTTGGGTGACTGGCAGACTTGATATTCCCCCCTGGAATTGATTTTTCTCCTATACCCATAGAATTTTGATTTTCAAGAAACTAAAACAGTAAAGTCTAACCCTCACAATTTTTCTTCACTATACTGATTGCATACTCACGAGATTCCTCTTACTTTGGTATTAACTCTATTCATATTTTCTGGTTCTGGATAAGACAAATGGATAGAATTCTTAAGATCAGATTTAAAAATTACCAGTCTCAAGATTAGATTATTATATTTTTGTATGCCCCTTTTCATGTTTGCACTGCAGTTTTTCTCCCAGCACACACACACACACACACACCACACTTACATACTCACATGAACACATGCCTCTCTGTTTTGTGTTGGCCTGAAATCAGCAGCAGTGCTGCATAGGTTTTAAAATATAATACTTTTGATGGATTAGTGGCTTCCCACCAAATATTTTAATATTTCAGAAGAGAAATTCCTTGATCAAGTTTCATTTTTTGGATTGTTTTCTTGTATTAGAAATCTACATTGAAATTATTGCTTGTTATTCCAGGCAGCTTGCTTGAAAAACTTTTTGATTCATTTTTGGACCTAATACTGAGTTTTGGAGTTGGGTGTGACTTGAAAGATAGTAAGAAATAGGATTAAATCTATATTTGATACCCAAAGCACAACAAATTACTTCTATTAACCACTCTATTTCTCACATTTTGAGAAAATTGTTAATGATCTACTCTTTCCATAGAATATAACTTAAAAGGCTGAAAAGCAGTACACAGTTTTAGCCTCTGGCCAGGTAGCACTGTAATTTTGTTTTAGGATTTGACACAAAGTTTCTTGGCTACCAAACAAAGGAAAGTTTTAAAACTCAGTTTTTGCTACTGGCTTTATAATTTGTTGCCCAGCTATATAGTTTAAGATATGAATAATAGAGACAGGGTTATATGATGCCTTTTGTTCCCATATTTAGTACTGAGGTGCATGTGTGTGGCTGCCGTGTTTCTTACTAACCATTTGCTTCTTGTGTTGCCATTCCACTATTTCCTATGTGTGGGTGTCTGTCTCCCCATAATTTATCATTTGGATTTCTTCACCTTTCTTTTGATTTGTCTTACCATGATCCTAATCCATTGGGGTTTTGGTCTCTGTGTGTGTCCCCTCTTGGCCATGCTGTTTCTCAGAAAACCAGTCTCCCGCACTTTGTACCTTCCACGCCAGGTTTCTGTCCCTGCACCGTCAGGGGGGTTTGTTTGGGACTTCCTGGGAAAGTGAGTGTTATGTAAGGCTACAGTTCTGTACTAGACTGAATTGCTCCTGCTGCTCCTGCTACTGCTGAGGCTTGCTGGGAATTTTGCTTGATCAGAAATAAAGAACAGCTGGTATGTGTCAAGTTGAACTGTACCTCTCGGGTACATTGTTTTGTGGAAAACATTACGTGTTCTCTCTGGTAAGATTCTGATATTGTTGATTATGATTGTCTTCGTCTTTGTTTCTAGCCCCCCTTGTACGTGGTTGCTTTAGTGCTGGAATGCCCTTTAAGTAGTGGCCTCTTAACCAGTGTGATGGTAGTGCCACACCATAACTCAGGATGTAGAATTCATTTCTAAAGGATGTTCAGCAACCTTCTAAATGAAAAAAAAAAAAAAGTGTACTGTTATGATCATTGAACTAGAGAAAATTCTTAGTAATCTTTGCACATTTCCTACTCTTTCTTACGTAAGAACCCCAGTGTTAAAAGGGTTAGAGTTCATAAAGAATTCCCAGACCTATTCTTTGTGATCTAGATAAAAATGAATAGTCCCTTACATTGACCTTGTAGAACAATAGTAGCTCCTGTTAGATGATTCAGTGTTGTACCACTCTTGTATCACTGACTGACTGCAGTTTTTAAAAGGATTATGTAAGCCCACCCATATATCTGCACATATAAAATATTTTCCCAACTACATGTAAGAAGTATTATTTCTAAATTCGTATTTTATACTGTGGCATATATAAGTTGGGAGTGCAACCAGAGAGGCAGAAGTAGTAGGAGATATATATAAAATGCCCAGAAATCTGTTACAAGGAGTTGTATTACATGGTTGTGAGGGGCTGGCAAAGGAAGTCTGAAATTTGCTAACAGGAAGAGAAGATCACCAGCAGGATAGAAATCCCATGGGCATGGGCAAAAATTCTGTCAAGTCCACAGGCAGAATTTTTTTCCTCACCTGGGGAAACCTCAGCCCTGCTTTTAGAAGCCTTCCAAAGGACTCAGTTATGCCCACTCTGATTATCTGGGATAATCTCCTTTACTTAAATGGATTAGAGGATTTAATTATATCTGCAAAATACCTTCATAGTAACATCTAAATTAGTGTTTGGTTAAGTATCTGAACACTTAAGCCTAGCCAAGTTGACTTTTTAAAAAATTATCACCCGGTGATTTTGTAAAGTCTTAGTAAATCAATTTAAGGAAGAACAAAAACAAAAATAAAGAAACCTGTCCTTAAATAAGTAGATCAATTTAGATTAGCCTCAGGAACCCTGAATGTAATTAAGAATTTCTCTCTAAAGTGGTCATATTAGAGTTTCTATTTAGATTTATCATAGAGAGGTTTATCTTTGGCATAATGTTTAAAATATTGAGAGAAGAGTAATGTAGGCTGGTAGAATTTTTTTTTTTTATTTTAAAGATTTTATTTATTTGACAGAGACACAGCGAGAGAGGGAACACAAGCAGGGGTAGTGGGAGAGGGAAAAACAGGCTTCCTGCTGAGCAGGGAGCCCGACGTGGGGCTCCATCCCGGGACCCTGGGATCATGACCTGAGTCGAAGGCAGGCGCTTAACGACTGAGCCACCCAGGCGCCCCGGCTGGTAGAATTCTGATTTAATATCTTTTCAGACTTCTGCAATAATTGTTTAAAGCATTTTTTAATTAAAGAAATTGTTTTTATTGAGGTATAATTGGCCTATGATGTGTTTCAGGTATACAACATAATGATTCGATATTTGTGTAGAATGCAAAATAATCACAATAACTGCAGTTAACATCTCTTACTGTACACAGGTATAGAAATTTCTTTTTCATGTGATGAGAACTTTTAAAATCTATTCTCTTAGCAGCTTTCAAATATACGCTACAGTATTGTTAACTATAGTCACCATCCTGTACGTTAGATCCCCAGGAAGTTTATACCTTTTGACAACCTTTAGCCATTTCGCTCCCCCTCAGCCCATACCTCTGGCAACCACTTATCTGTTGTCTGTACCTATGAGTTCGTTTTGGGTTTTTTGTTGTTGTTGTTGTTGTTGTTGTTATATCTTATTTTAATTGAAGTAGAGTTAGTTTCAGGTAGACAACATAATGACTTGACATTTATATACATTATGAGATGCTCACCACAGTAAGTGTAGTGACTATCTGTCACCATTCATGTTATTATATTGCTGACTATATTTCCTGTGCTGTACTTTTCATCCCCGTGACATAATTCTTCTATGCTGGGAATTTCTACCTTTTTTCCCTTTCACCTATTTCACCCATTCCACCTTCCCCCTCCCTTTTGACAACCACCGGTTTGTTTTCTCTATTTATGAGTCTATTTCTGATTTTGTTTGTTTTGTTTTTGGTATTTGTTTTGATTTTTGTTGTAACATTGTCTTTTTCTCTTTGACCTATTTCACTTAGCATAATACCATCTAGGTCCATCCAGTTGTCACAGATGGCAAGATTTTATTCTTTTTTATGAATGAGTGATATTCCATTATAAATACATATACCACATCTTCTTTATCCATGTACTGATGGCCACTTAGCTTGCTTGCATATACTGGCTCTTGTAAATAATGCTGCAGTAAACATAGGGGTGCATACATCTTTCTGAATTTGTGTTTTTGTTTTCTTCGGGTCAATACCCAGAAATGGATTACTGGTCTCATAGTATTTCTATTTTTAATTTTTTGAGAAACCTCCATATTGTTTTCCGCAGTGGCTGCACCAGTTTGCATTCCCACCAACAGTGCACTGGGGTTCTCTTTTCTCCACATCTTCGCCAACACTAGTTATTTCTTTTTTGATGCTAGCCGTTCTGACTGATGTGAGGTGATATCTCACTGTGGTTTTGATTTGCATTTCCCTGGTGATTCATGGTATTGAGCATCTTTTGTCAGTTGGCCCTCTTATGTCTTCTTTGGAAATACGTCTATTCCATCCTCTGCCCATTTTTTAAATTGGGTTTTTTTGTTGTTGTATGAATTCTTTAAATGTTCTAGATATTAGCCCCTTATCAGATATATCTTTTACATGTATTTTCTCCCATTCAGTAGGTTGTCTTTTCATTTTGTTGGTAGTTTCCTTTGCTATGCAAAAGCTCTTTGATTTGATATAGTCCCGGTAGTTTATTTTTTCTTATGTTAACCCTTGTCAGAGGAGACAGATCCAAAAAAAATACTGCTAAAACTGGTGTCTAAGTATTTACTACTTATGGTTTCTTTTAGGAGTTTTATGGTTTCAGGTCTTACCATTTAGGTTTTTTATCCATCTTGAGTTTTTTTTTTTTTGTTGTTGTTGTTTTTTAATATGGTGATAGAAGTAGTTTGGTTTTATTCTTTTGTATGTAGCTGTTTAGTGTTCCCAACACCATTTACTGAAGAGAATGTCTTTTCCCCATTGTATGGTCTTGCCTCCTTTGTGGTAGATTAATTATGTAAGTGTGGGTTTATTTCATGGCTCTTTATCCTGTTTCATTGATCTACATGTCTGTTTTTGTTCCAGTGCCGTACTGTTTTGATTACTATAGCTTTGTAGTATAGTTTGAAATCTGGGCTTGTGGTACCTTCAGCTTTGTTGTTTTTTTAAGATTGCTTTTGCTATTGAGGGTCTTTGCATTTTCATACAAATTTTAGAATTATTCTAGTTATGTGCAAAATACCTTGGTAATCTGATAGGGATTGCATTGAATATAGATTGCTTTGGATAGTATGGACATTTTAACAATTCTTTCAGTCCATGAGCATAATATATCTTTTAATTTGTTTGTGTCATCTTCAGTTCAGGAGTGTTCTTGAACTCATTTTAGGAGTATTTCTGAAACTGGACTTCCCGTTATGTGATATAGTACATTTTCTTAAAGTTTAAACTATTTTGAAACAAGATTTTCTATAATTTGCCACCCAAAGCATTCAGACAGTTGCAGTTATTTACAAACTCCCCCCTCCCCCCCCCCCGGTTTTTGCTTCCTTTAAAAGTGTTTCTGTAGTAGAAGCAACCATTTGAAAAGATTTAAAGTTTTGAGAAGTTAAACAAGGATTGAAGGTGCTAGAACAGAAGCAGCTTAGAGGGCTTGACCAAGGTTGGGCTGTCTTTGTCTACCTGATACTTTATGAATCAAAAATTAACTTCCTTGCTGTTTTAATTGCTACCTGAAATCAGGAGTGAGTCCCTTGTTATGCCAATTTTGGTTCTTTTAAATAAGGCAGTAATTTGAGGATACTAGTTGAAGCAGTTACAGATGGTTCTGCCGTACTGCTATTTCCAGATCTGTCCACACAGGTGTCATTGCTTTTTTCCCTTTGTTTCAGTCCTCTCTCTCTTTGTCTCTTCTCTGAGGTCATCCGCACCCAGATGCCTGGAGCAGATCTTGTCCCTTCACTTTTCAAGAGGGCATTCATTATACAGATTTTTGCCCTCAATCAGGCAACTGTTTTAAAGAGGGATATATTTTGACCTTTTAAAAACAAATTTTTATTGTGGCAGAAATGCTCTTATTTCACTTTGAAATGTGGGCATTACTCTTACTTCATTTGTATTCAACGATCAATTCTTTTTCTGTCCTTTATTGGAAACATTAAGAAGCAAACTGGCACATATTTTGGGTGGAGATTGCCTGTAGGAACTCTGCAGGCCTTGCATGTCTTCCTTTTGATATTTATCAGGTAGATCTTATTTTTCTTTGAAAGATGTCCTGAAAATTTTAATGTAATTTGTTTAATAGTTGTATTTGTTAATTTTAGCTACCTCTTCTTGCATCATGACTTTTTTGGTTTGTTTTTGGAAAGAGTTCCTATATAGAGGTTTTTTTTTTTAAAGATTTTTTATTTATTCATTTGAGAGAGAGAGACAGAGTACAAGAAGAGGGAGAGGCAGAGGGAGAGGGAGAAGCAGACTCCTCATTGAGGTGGGAGCCCAACATGGGGCTCGATCCCAGGACCTGGAGATTATGACCTGAGCTGAAGGCAGACGCTTAACCATCTGAACCACCCAGGTGCCCCTATATAGAATTTTTAAAATACAGATAAGGAGGCTGAGGCCCAGAGAGATTATTAAATATCTGGTCCTCTAACACATAGGTAGGTGGGAATAGAGTTGTGCCTAAGAATTACAGAATCTTTCCCTTCCTTTTTTTTTTTCCCCCTCCCTTAACCTCCTGTGTTCAAGTTTTTATTAATGAGCTTACTTTCAAGAAGGGGAAGATGGAAACATCTGGATGATTCAGAGGCTATTCACTTGAAGATCTTGCTGAGGTCAAAAACTTTTCCCACATGCTGGAATGCTGTCTTAGAGGACAGGTACTTTGGAACTGCCATGTGGGTTGCTTTGTCGCCAAGTGCCAGTTTTTCCATGTCTGACTTTTAGCCTTTCTGTCAGTCTGGACTCAATAAAGAGATATTTCTGGCCCCAGAAGACTAAAACTTCAACAAAGAACAGCTGTTGTCTTTTCCTTTTTTTAAATTTTATTTATTTATTTGACAGAGAGAGAGACAGCCAGCGAGAGGGGGAACAAGTAGGGGGAGTGGGGGAGGAAGAAGCAGGCTCCCAGCAGAGGAGCCCGATGCGGGGCTCCGTCCTGGGCCAAAGGCAGACACTTAATGACTGAGCCACCCAGGCGCCCCTGTTGTCTTTTCCTTTGTGATGGTTTCAGCAGAGGCATCTTTCCATGGCTTGTATAGTAACTGGAAATTTCAGTGATAAGGTTTTGATTTAAGGTTTGGTTGAGCTCTCCTGAGAAGTAATACTCAACGTACCCAATTAATATTTGCCCCTGGATATAGAGAAGGGGCTTCTTGAACTTTGTGCTATTCAGTGTGGTCTTTTAATTTTTAAGACTAGTGTGAAATCATGACTTGAGGGGTTGTTTGGTTGGAACGCTAGTAAGTAATTTTGGACCATAGACTTTTAATTTCAGGTCCTGAAACTCTGGTGTAGAGACATGAAATAGAGAGGGAAAGCCAGGATACTGCTATTGCTGCCATTCTAAGGAAGCGAGAAAATCAGAGACAAGTTTTATTATTTATTCATTCACACACACACATATACACACACATTATTAGGCCAGTCCTATAAGTACTTATAATGGAAGAAACTTGGTTTTTTCACTTTTTGATGGTTAATTTTATTTTCTTTGTTAACCATCTTTTTTAGACCTCATCTTGAACTATTAGTATCTAGGCTCTTGCATCACGACTAAACTTAAATTTTGTGGGCTGGCAAGAAAACCTAAACTGCATGTATAATATTATTTCCAAGGGAATTACGTTCTGATTCATGAACAACTGGCTTTGTTTAAGTAGTGGAGTATATCTAGTCATAAGATTTAGAACCTCTTTAGTTGATTTTTGTCCCCCCCTCCCCAACCCCGATTTTTTTTTTTTTTTAAAAGCAAGAGTGTTCTCACTTTGCTCAGAATTTAGGCTCAAGGTAGTTAGCTCCTGAATTAGCTGTCTGAGCTGCTAAAGTAGTAACTTAATCTCATTTTGGTAAGTGAGATAAATCTGTACTTGTATACATCAAGATCAATGTACTGAACTAAGCTTGAACATGAAGATTGGGGTTGTTTCCCTATCCTGTTAGGAGTGAATATATAATGCGGGGTGTTATTTGCATGTATGTATGTGTAAGAGAAAGAACTTTTCTGGTGGCATTCGGAGAAATTAGGGAAGATAGTTGCTAGGCTTAAATCCCATGTCTCAAGGATTTGGCCTTTTGAATTTTTGATTTGCTTTTAAGATTACTAGTGTCTGAAATTTTATGTAATGGAAATGGAGTTGTCTTTATTTTTCATAAATCTCCTAAAATGTTTTGGGAAATGTGAAGTTTTGGTTTGATAGTCCTTAGAATTACCTCTGTTTCTGTAAAAAAAAAAAAAAAAAAAAAGGCCTCAAAATTAGAAGATGAATCCTTTTTTCTTACCTGCTTTTTCTTTTTCTTTTCTCTTTGACTAAAGTTTTCTTTTTCTGTATTCATTTTTGGGAATCTGACCCCTTTTAACTATTACCTTTTTGGAAAAGAAAGCCAGCTTTACTGACTTCCCTGAGGTAGTAATTTCTCTTTTCTTTATTTGTGCTATTCTTACAGTGTCTATCATGTTCTGTTCTGTGACTCTACATTATTGAGGGCCTGTATATATGTTAATACAAAGAGACAGAGCTCCTTTGTTGTTTCACTAGCTAATCATCCCACATTTCTTCCGTTTTTATCTTTCCATCACCTGTGTATTCAGACCTTTCATCAAACAGGTGGAGATTTTAGTCCCTTATACACTTATTAGTGATACTGCAAGTATTATTATTTTTTATTCATTTCTTCTGTATGTTTGTAATGTGTTTACAATTGTGCCTTTAATTTTCCTTCTGTAAAAGTATAAGTAAATTCATATCTATAGAATATTTTTATATAATTTAAGTACTCCAATGGGATTATTTTTTGATCTGTAGATTAAATAGAAGTATAGATAACTTCCTACCTTATTTGTCACAATGAAATACCAATTATAACTTTTATTTTTACATTTTAACATCTCTGAATCTGGGATACATGTATGAATAATGGCATGGTATAGCTTAGTATAATTCTTTTTCATCTTAGTGATACATAAAGTAATGGTTTATCTTCTGTCCTTGGTGAATTGATATTGAAGATGCGTGCAAAGAGAGTGAATAAAATTGTTTCAGAGAATGTGGAAGTGGAAGGAAGTATTTCCAAATTAACTTTATTTTCCAATGTACCCCATTTTAAATGTGTGTGTAAACAAATGAATATATTTACTACTATAATTAGATGTTTGACTCTTTTACCTACTTCCTGTTTATTTATGTAGGTTGACCTGAAATTTTTTTTTGGACCTTTTTATTGGGAAAATGGGCTTTATGTTTGTGATTGCTTCATATTGCTTTCACAGTATATTTAGCCATGCACACAGTATAACCTAAAAATGTAAACCTACGTATTTAGTCTTCATATTTATACGTTTTTTGGAAAGAAATGCCAAATTGATACTCAGTTTAAGGTCTTCAGATATCTTCTATCTAAAAATTATTAAGTTGTATATAGCTTTGACATAAACTATTATACAATTCATGAGGAAAATGGTTCCTCAGAGAAGAATTTCCTTACTTGTAAATTCATGGTTATGTATTTTTGGCCCATGAAATTCAGTGTCAGAAAATGTGGTCTTCGCATAGTTTGAGTAGAAGAGAAGTAACTGCTGCTGCAGGGATTATATTTCTTGCTTGAGGGGGAATGGGTAGTGTTTAAAAACAAATAAGTAAGTAAATAAATAAAAAAGAAAGAAAGAAAGAAAGATACTAAGAATATGATAACTGAAGATGACTGGTTCTTTATCTGATCCTGCTGGCTTCAGCTTGCTTTCTGAGGAAGCTGCTTGTTTCTTTCTTCTTCCTCCTTGATGAATTTCACTGATTTCATTTAAAAGAAGAATAAATTATACAGCTTTGTATAGTCAATTCTATTAGGTCATTTTGCCAAAATTTCTTGTGGGCACAGCACCTTGTAATTTGTTATAGGAATTTTTGTTTAGTGGTTGCCTTAAGTTTTTACATAAAGGGGCAAACATTAGATTTCTATAGAATTATTCTATATGCAGATTTTTTTCCCACAATAATGTCCCAAGAGCTATTGTTTGATGCCAAAGTGAAATATGACTCATGAACAATGAAATAGGTAAGAAGTTGCTCACTGTTGATAGGAGTAAGCTTAATTTTTTCCCCACAAATTTACCCAAGTCTTACTTAAAACCTTGCAACTACAAGACATTTCAGCTAGTGTCATTGTTGATCTAAAATTTTTCTAATTTATTGTGTCATAACCAACAAAGATAGAAAAGATAATTGGGAACAGTCATTTAGAGATTGGCCTGTTTTTGCATTTGAACATTATCTGCGTTCTCTACTGTTTTATATATGCCAAAGATGCATGGATCTATTTTATATATTCCCTTTAGGAATCTGTAAACATCACAGAACATATAAAATATGCCCAGGGAGATGTCAGCAGACCCACGTTTTTATCCTGCATCTCCCACTTACACACTGTGTGATTGTGAGGAAGTCGTTTTTATTCTCTGTTTTTCATTTCTCTTTATCTTATAGAATGGGAATAATAAATTTTGTCATTCTTACCTTTCATTATTTTCACAATGACTTTTTAAAACCCTGGTTCGAAGTACTGAAACGTCAGAAAATATTAAAGTACAAATTGAAATGGTGCTTGCATTCAAGAAATAAACCTTTTGTCTTAGATTCTGAAAGTAAAATTTAGATCCTAAAGACAGTATGGATGGTGCTGGCCATTAGAAGTTAAGTATTTGGAGGATAATACTAACTTCAGTGAAATTGATTAATTTTTAAAAAGGGAAAACTGCCTGTTATTATAAAAAGCAATAACGAACCACCGGGGCTTCATGCTATGTAGGAATATTGAGCATGGCAACTTTGCGTCTCTAACTGCTGCACAGTATTGGAAATGGAGTGATGTTTATAGAGCTGTATATTCTGGTTCATTATTGCTTTTAGATTGCACCATTTGAGGTACATTTTGGTAGATTTGGAATGAGAAAAAAAATTAGGTTCTAATCAGGAAAAATTATTATTTTCACATTTGGGACCATTGTTTCAAGTTCTTCCTTATTAATTAGAATTCTGTGTTCTACAGAATGATTGAAGCTCTTAATGTTTTTCTGCTTTTGTTATGGACAGCTTGGATCCAAGAAATGGAGTGGGGGGTGGGTAAAGGAGTAGTCAGTTATAAGGTGGGTATTATAAAATTAAATGATTTAAATTATGAAATCACAGCTACTTAAATGAAAAAGGGGAGGTGCTGACCTTCTCTTTTCCTTTGTATTTAATAGTTTTTTCCCCCTTCCTTCAAGAAATGATAAATTTTAGACAAAAATTTTCCTTGAAACTTACCTTAAGGTACAATGGTGTAATCTAATATGAAAACACACCTGTTGAGAGTGGAAAATCTGAAATTACTAATTTTTAGTGCCTGTGCAGAATTTGTGTTACACCTTTTCCTTCTCTAATCCTGTGCTTTTATGTTTTGTCTATGTCTATGAATAACATTATTTCCTGAATATTGTCCTTATTAATTCTTTCTAACTTTCTCTTTCACATTTTCTTCCTGGATTTGCTGTTTTCTTCAGTCTCACCTCAAGGTCAGTATGCTTGTACTAACACAAAGATAAGAGCATGTATACTAACATTATCTTGAGCTCTAATGAGGAACTGAAATGATAACAACTTACTCCAGGAAAGATATGTCTAGAAATCTAGTTACGATTGCATAAAATGTCAGAAGTTTTAGGTTTACCCAAAGAGTGGATTCAAAGTTCTATGCTTCAAAAGATAAAGCAGTCAGAAAGCAAGAATCAGATTGAGCAGGTTTTGACTGAGAGCAAAATGAAGATGAAAGGAATCACCAGGGGAATGAGAAGAAAAATTGTTTTAATTTAATTAAAATTTCATCAGAGATAGAAAATGCAGCATGAACGTTGGAGGGAAAGTTGCCATGGTCTGTGGATTTTTAGAAGAATCTTTCTTTCTTTTTTTTAAATGTTTTTTTATTATGTTAGTCACCATATAGTACATCCCTGGTTTCTGATGTAAAGTTCGATGAATCTTGAAATTACTTTACGTTTACAAACCTATACATCCTTGAAATTTTGGTTTTATTTTGTGATTCTGCTGAATGGTAGAAAAAGTGATAACCGAAACAGCCATGCTCCTTTGATTTATATGTGCCAGAGGCACTATGGTAGAACCTTTACATATTTTATTTTAATTGATCTTCCCAGCAAGTATGTAGAGAGAATTATTTTTTCCACTCTTTAGGTGAATAATACAAGTTCCAGGCCCATTAAGTAATTTGTCCATCTTTATTAGGAAGAGAGACAGAGCACAATTGGAAACCTGAATTTTTTTTCAAGAGGGAGGAGGAGGGGCAGAGGGAGAGAGAAAAAATCCCAAGAAGGTTCCACAGCCAGTGTGGAGCCTGATGTAGGTTTCGATCTCACAACCCTGAGATCATGACCTGAGTCGAAATCAAGAGTCAGACACTTAACTGACTGAGCCACCCAGGTCCCCCCAAACCTGAATTTTAGAAGTTATTTCTTTCGTGTGTGAGCATGGCAATGTAAATGAAGGCGATAGAATTTCTGAGACAGTTCCGAAAATGATGTGGTTAACACTGTACGCACTTCACCTAGCTGCTGTTTTCTAACGTCATATATATTACTGTTTATGAAAGCACCTGTCTTCTTTGAGTCTCACAGACAGTGTGTGGGTTACACAGGACAGATGATTATTCTGATGAGGAAAGATTAGGGAACTTGATTTCTCTAGGGTCAACCAACTAGTAAGTGGTGGAACTTAGATTTGAAGCCAGATCTTCTCATTTCAACCTCAGGACTTCATGTATTCTCTGTATTCTGTTGTCAGAATTAGAGTATGAGCTATGGAGTCCCAGATGGCTTGAATTTTCTTAGGTAGATTTTTCATCTGTAGTGTTTTCATCTGTAAAATTGGGATACTTATATAAAGAGTTGTTGTAAACGGTGAATGAGTTCGTATGAATAGCACTTAGAACAGTATCTGGTACAGGGTAAACAATCGATATAGAGAGCTATTATGATGCTCCTTTTTGCCCTTTTCATGGAGTCCTATTTTATCTGGCATATGATAGCATGATGTGATATATTTCAGGTTCTTTAAAACACTATACTGTTCTTAATTGATTCTTACCATTGTTAATAGAAAGTGCAAAGTAGAATCCCAGTGCAAAGTTGTGTATGTGTAGAAAATGTGAAAAGGAGATAGGTTTCTTCTGTAATGATATTTTAAGACTCCACTTATCTTTTCAGGTGCTACTTTCTATTATGGGTAGAAAGCTAAGATGTTGAGGCGTTTTAGGAAAAAGGTTCTTTCCCATTTCTACTCCCTGGTATTTCTTCTCATTGTTTAAATTGATGACCTAAATGATAGTTCTGAAAAAGTCCCATTACCTTTGACTCATTTAAGAATAAAACAATTTGTGTGGGTTGTAAATATAGTAAAAAGCAAAATTAGCCCTTCTTTCATACTTACTTTTATTGATCTAATTTATGAAGAGGCGTCTTCAGTCAGATTTACACTCTTCTCTTCCTTCTCTCTTAGATGACCTCCCCTCCTTTGCCTGGTAAATAGAGCTTTAGGGTAACCACAGTCCTGGGTTTATGTTTTCACTCATGTTAACCTTCCTTTTGTTTCAGTGAAACTCATGTTTCAGCTCTTTTTCAAGGCCACATTTTCCTATTCTCTTTCATTCCTTCCCTCTTTACAGTTTTTAAACCCTTGTTCCATAAATGAAGTTCTCCTCCTTATTTGTATTCTCCTCCTTTCCACAGATTCTCCCAGACATAAAACATATACTAGTTTCCCCTATCCTTAAAAAGAAAATGGAAGTAATCCTTCTCAGTATCTTTTCCTTGGCCTCAATTCAATACAGTATCTTATTTTTACCTTTTTTTTTTTTCTGCTGGACTTGCACAGTTTTTGAAAAAATCATTTATGCTCCCTGACTCCACTTCCACACTTCTGTTTTCCAAATGCAATCTGGATTCTTCTCTCACTGCTGTGCTAAGATGTCTTCAGTGATAGGCTGTTGCCAAATTTAGTGACTTTGTTTGTCTTGGGTCTGTTGACCTCTCTGGGGTATTAGATATTGTTGATTATCTCTTTTTCTTTTAGAAAGTCTTCTTTTGTAGTTTATGTGACATTGTTTTTTGCTAGCTCTCTTAACACCTCATTGACGTTTTTTAGTCTATCTTGCTTTTCTTCTTCCTCTTTTTTTTTTTTTTTAAGATTTTTACCTATTCATTTGAGAAAGTGAGAGGGAGAGAGCACAAGTGGGAAAGGAGGAGAAAGAGAGAGAGAGAGGGAGAGAGAGAGAAGCAGACTCCGTGCTGAGCAGGCTGAGCAGGGAGGCTGATGCAGGGTTAATCCCAGGACTCTGGGATCATGACCTGAGCTGCGGGCAGTTGCTTAACCAATTAAGCCACCCATCTGCCCCTGCTTTTCTGCTTTTTACATGTTTCTTAACTCTTGGGCTTTTTCATATTCTTGTAAAAAATTTAATTTTCATTTACATTATTGGTTACCTGTCTTATTACTACCAATGACTCAGTTTTATTTGTTTTAAGTTTTTATGGAACTTCTTTTTCAAACCATACTTATTACAGAACAAATCTTACATTGTTTGCAATAAAAATAGCAAGCACAAATACTGCATTTAAAAAGGATTTTCCCATTTTCTACTGTAAACGTTTTCTCCACGCAGTATAGTAAAGCAGTGTGGGTAACACTTAAGTAATTCCAAGTATGGCACAGGCTGAACATAGTTCAGCTTTAGTAACCAAATATCGTGAAGTCTTGTGTTTGGAGAACTTTCATCTCTAACTTAAGCATCAAGTGGACATATTTTTATCGGGAGGTTTTACCACTTTTTTCTTTTATATAACAGGTTTTGATCTAAATATCTCTAAACAAAACCCTGCTCCAGAAGAATTTTTTTGTGGAAGTCATTGTTGTATGCATAATTCTCTGAGTTACAAGTTATTCTAATTAAAATATTGTTAGCTGGATCATTTTAGTAGTTTTTACTCCAGCAGTAAATGCCATTAAACTATACTTATTTCTAAATAAGTTTATTTTCCAAGGAATACAAAATAAAACAGGTTTTGTTTTTCCAGTGGCAAAGATCATTTTGGTGTAGTGTGTAAAAAGTCTTTCTTTGTTTCAGATTGGAATTTAATGCAGTATTTTTTTCTGTATAGAAGCATTTCACCATTTTAATTATGGTTTTACCAAGTCCAATTGAGCAGATCATCAAGAGAGTATTGATGGTTTAAGATTGGATTGGATCTTTGGATAACTTCATTATGGGACCTTGGGCAAGATACTTTTAAGTGTTTGCTTTAACCACCTGTTTTGTGTTAATAGTGACAGTTAAGTGTAGTGTTTGTTTTTTAAGCATTTCTGGTTTGGACAGATTTATTTGTTTTCTCTCTTCCTCTCTTGTTCGCTCCTGCTTTCCTCAATCCCTGTTTCCATTTAGTATACAAAGCAGAGAGATTTTTATTTAGAGTGATGTTGACTGAAGATTCATTCTCTATCTTTAAACATATTTACATGTCTTTAGTTACTATTCAGTGACATTATCCCCACCGAAGGAATGCAAAGAAATGATTCCATGAATAGATGAAAATATATGATTTGATTCAGAATCATCATTACTTTTTATTTTAGTAGCATCTGTGGCTAAAAGCAAGACATTCAATAGGTGAAGCCTATAAATATCATCTCTTTTACTCTCTGGGCTACACAAATTGAGCTCAATATTATTATTACCCCTATTTTGTTTAGCAGTGCTTCTTGCAGACTTGTCTTCAAAGCAAATCTGTGGGATACTTTCTATCAACTGCATTTAGACCAGAGTCCCTATATTGCTACGTAATAAAAGTTAAATACTTGTGTCTTGCTCAGATGCATCCCTGTTGTTACAATCTCTTTTATCTAATTTGGTGAAAGAGTTCTACATTGATTTCTAAAATCTAACTCAGTCAACACGCCATTTCTCTGATTGCACATCTTAGAATTGGTTTTTTTTTTCATTATTGTCTGACACTAGACACTAAAACCTCATAAGATATCATTTACAAAAAGAGGTATAACTATATTTTGAAGGCTTCATCTTTTCTTCTTTGTTTTTAGCTGAAGTGTTCAGGATTTTATAGGCCCAAAAGCATTTCTCACCTTGTGTGATCTATTTACAAGGAGTTTGATTTATAGACAAGAGTTTATAATCTAGGAGAATGATCTGTTTTTAATTGCATTTTTTGCTTCTACTTGTCATTCTTTTGGCTTTCTTAAGCAACATCATTGTTCAAGAGTGTATTTCCTTATTTTATTCCTTTCAAGCAATACTATTGCCTAGTCTTTTTGTAATGGGTCACGCAAGCACAGTGTAGCTACACCTCCATTAACTAACTTCTCCTGAAATATAGTGTTATTATTTTGAGTGATTCATTGGTAGAAAAAAATGTATGAACACATACTCGTACTGATCTACCTAACTATTCTACTGAAAAGTATTGAGTTTTGTGCCATCATGCATTGAGAAGTGGTAAATGTAGTTTTTTTTTTAGTTGCAGCTGTAGACAATTACCTGGCATTCTATTCTGTACATGAGCTAAAGATGGCAAATTCAATAGAGAAGGGAAGAAAGTCTAAATTTACAGTTAGTTAAAATTTGAATTTGTATATGATTGCCAGATTTAGCAAATACGCATATGAGGAATCAGTTAAATTTGTATTTCAGATGAACAATAACTGCTTTTTTAGTATTAATGTGTTGTAAATACTGGGACGTACTTATACTAAACATTGTCACATATCTGAAATAAAAATTTGAATGGACTTTCAATATTTTATCAGATAAACCTCATCCCTCCCAATCTCATTCTTTATCTCACTTCAGATCATAGCAACGGTATGAAGTGGATGATATTTTCCTGTTTTACAGATGAGAAAATTGAGGTTCAGAGGAGTTAGTGGACTTACTCAGGGTCATTGCTATGATATGGTAGAGTCTTTAGTACAAATTCAGTTTCTCTGATTTCATGTTTACTGCATATCTTAACTTTCCTCTGTTCCTTGTTTTGTATGTCCTTGTGAGGTCCAGACACAATATTAGATTATAATACATTTTTAAATATATGTTTTTGCCTCCTCAGAGTATGGGAGTCAGAAGTTGTGTTAATTGTGTTATCCTTTGGTGAGAATTGCCACTCTTTTACCATTTCTAGCCTGCTGTATGAGATATTCCTTCAGTAGTGACTGGATTATTTCCAGCTTTTGCCCCAATGATTCATACAACACTTTCAGCCTTGCTTAAGAAATGCTCCACAACAACTTATATTTTAGATATTTTGATTTATTTGGTAAGGTAATTTAGACCGTGCTTCTCAAATTTTAATGGCATACAAATTGTATTGGAGTTTGTTAAAATGTCGTTCTGATGTGGTGGGTTTGGATAGGGCCTGGGCTTTTACATTTCTGACAGCTGTCAGGCAGTGCTGCTGATCTGTGGAGCATGCTTTGACTGGCAAGGCATTAGAACACTGGCTATGAATGAACATTTTTGGAATTGATTTTTATCCTTTTAAAAAATTTTTCACATTTAACATTATCTCTGTTGATTTCTCTATATCAGCTCATATTTGAACTTATAAAAATCCATTTTCCATTGATTTCAAGATAGCAATGCCACCCTTTGCCTCTGTGAAAGACCCTCTGGGGTGTCATACTGGCATGGGTACAGAGGCAAATGAAACTCTTCAGGATACTAGAGCAAAAGCATTGTATTCATTGGTACCGCTTACCTTGTCACACTTAATATGTGTAAAAACATGTGGAGCAGTATAATGGAGTAACAGGGAATTGAGAGTGAAGCAAGGGGAAAGGAGTGGGTCACAAAACTTCAAGACAGTTGGCTGGGTTGGGTATGGGTTACACTTTTGCAGAAACCTTCCTCCCAACCTCCAGTTTCTGTTATCTATATGACTTCAAGGTCTCAGAATTTGAAATCGTAGAGTGGGAGGTAAAGATCAGGAAATCAGGGGTCTTAATGGGCAGCTCTAAGGTGATTTGGTTTATTTGCATACACATTGATATTATGCTCTCTTTAAAAAAAATTAAGCTGAGGTGTTTCTCCATTGTTGATGTTCGGTTGTTTATGTTGGTGTTTGTCAGTGAAGATGATACAAGTCTAATGAAATGGAAGAACTTGACCTTTGTCATAGGAAGAAATGTATCTGCTTAAACTGTCTTCACTTGTTTTCCTTAAGATAGGATTATTTTGTGTCTGTTGTACTTGGGATATTTGACCCCACTGGCCACAAAAGACATTGTTAAGATGCTGTAGCTAGCTGTTTGGTCTAGGTTTTAAGCATTTTGGTGTTAGTTATGAGTTTCTAAATTAAAAAAATCATTTAAGTTTGTTAAACTTAACTATTTTGAAAGTTGTAGCAAAAATTTATTTCCTTCATATGTGATCTTTTAATTGAGATGTAAAAAAGAGAGTTCTTTGCAGATGACTTTCTAAGAGAGCTAAAAGCAAGGAATAATGGGTTTGGAGAAGTGGTCATGATGATTTAGTTTGGAGATAATAAAAAATTTTTTTTGAATGTGTTGTGAGAGGAATAGTCAGCACAGACTATTATTACCTTATTTAAAGGAGGTTGGTTAGTATAAAGTATATTAGCTTTGTCTGTTCTCATTACCAGTTCAGTTTATCGATGTAACTTCAGGGCAAAGTCAAATTGATTCTTTTTTACATAACTGTAAAAGCTGAATTGTGCCTCTGTCTCCCAAATTATGATTCCCCTTCAGTGTGTTTTCCTAAATTTTGGAAATCTGATTATATCACTTCCCTACATAAAGTCTTACACATTTGGGATAAACTTCCAATTCCTTGCTTAGTATAATGATTTGATTTTTGTTTATGTCAGCTTCCTTTTTCTCTCCACTGCACCAATTTTAAGCTGTAGTCATACTGAGTGTGGTTTGCCCCCAGTATGACACATTCTCCTTTTCATCAGGGCCTTATTTGTACAGTTCTCTTTGCTTAGTACTATATCCTCTGCTTAGTAACCTGGAGTAATCCCTTGAGAAAGTTCCTGTATGGGGGCACCTGGGTGGCTCAGTTGGTTAAGTATCTGCCTTCAGCTCAGGTCATAATCCCCGGGTCCTGAAATCGAGCCCCATGCAGCTCTCCCTCTGCAGCTCCCCCTGCTTGTGCTCTCTCTCTCTCTCTGTCAAATAAATAAAATCTTAAAAAATAAAAAAATAAAAAAGAAAGTTCCTGTATGACTTTTCAGAAAGTTTTTCCTGATTATCACCATCATGCCTACCTCCAGATTAGGTTGGGTCCCTTTCTTGTATACTCTCGTAGCACTCAGTATATACTTATTTGCTTGGATGCCTGGGAGGTATTTGAGAACAAGAATTATTTTTATTCATGGTCTTATATCCCTAGTGTTTGACAGCTGATTGTGTTGTTTAACTAAATATTAATTGATTTAATGAGTAATGAAAAATGTCAAGAACTTAGCAGAATATTAAAGCTTAGAGAAACATAGATCATCTAACATTCCACAGCCCATTTCCTCCCGGGCAATGCCTTAGACATATTTTTTTAATTCATTGGTAATTTGGGTTCTGCCCTTTGGTGAGATTAGTCTTTACCTGTGACCTAGCATTTGGTTTAGTTTTTTGGCAACTGTATGGCCTTGAGGTAATTTCTTTTTCTTTTTCTTTTTCTTTCTTTCTTTCTTTCTTTTTTTTTTTTTTTTTTTAGATTTTTTATTTATTTGAGAGAGAGCAGAGCAAGCAAGAACAGGAGTGAGGCAGGGAGGGGGAGAGGGAGGAGCAGGCTTCCCGCCGAGCAGGGAGCCCCATGCTGACTCCATCCCAGGACCCTGGGATCATGACCTGAGCCAAAGGCTAACTGAGCCACCCAAGTGCCCTGAGGTAGTCTTATAGATGTAGAATTATTCCTGATTCTTTCTGCCTGAGCCTTTGCCTCCTTTTTTGGGCTGTCTGCGTAAAGTTAAAAGTTAAAATGCCGGGGCGCCTGGGTGGCACAGCGGTTAAGCGTCTGCCTTCGGCTCAGGGCGTGATCCCGGCATTATGGGATCGAGCCCCACATCAGGCTTCTCTGCTATGAGCCTGCTTCTTCCTCTCCCACTCCCCCTGCTTGTGTTCCCTCTCTCGCTGGCTGTCTCTATCTCTGTCAAATAAATAAATAAAATCTTTAAAAAAAAAAAAGTTAAAATGCCTTACATTTATTTAGTTTCTAATAGTTCACAGTACACTTTCACATCTACCATCCAATGTAAACGAAGAGACAAATCTATGGAAGAACTAAAGGCTTATTTTTTTATACTCATCATTTCAAGTGGAGGGAAAGTGTAGTTTTTTAAAAGGCAGACCTGCGTAGAAATGCTCCCAGTCTTAGGGCTGAAGCTCACTTTCTGAAGAGTTCAGTTGAGAAAAATGAAATGAGTCAATATGAGAATGCCAAGAAATGCTGCTCTTCTGGAAACAGGAAAAAAAGACTGAAGGATGAAATTTCTTCAGAACAAAGGAAGCCATGGAAGGTAACAGCTCTATAAAGCGATAGGTTTCCACCTTTTCATTTATTTTGTATGTATCATGTAAGCTATATTCAGTCAATATTTGGTTTCTGAGATGTTACCAAATAAGCGATTTTCACTTATAATTACTGTAGCAGAGAGGTTAAGTGTATGGTAGCTGCAATCAGACAGCCCTGAAGTTGAGTACCATTTCCATGGTGTGGGGCTAAGTACTAAATTTTATTGAAGGTTTGGGCTTTTCTCTATAAAGTGGAATTAATAAAACCTCATGAAAGTGTTTTGAATAAGGTGACAAAAGAGATAAGTGATGATAAACATTAAGGTGCTTTGTATATGATGAGAGACTTATAAAGGTGGTTATTACAGTATTTTATCTAACATAGTGCTAGACTTGCCATTCAAACAGAACATTCAGTCACACACACACACCCTTCCCACCACCTACAAAGTAGAAAAAGCATGTTCCATGATTCTGTGCAGGTTAATGTATGGGGAATTTAGGTATTTAAATTTATATATTAAAATATAATAAAGTAGATATGTGTGTGTGCACGTGCGTGCGTGATAATGAATGTCACTAGTTTTTGCCATGTGCCAAATCCTATGCTATGCATTTTTCATACATTATCTTATTTATTCCGCATAACAACTCTATATCACAAATAAAAACTAAAAAACAAAAAACCCTGAAACTTAAAGAGCCTATGATGACATTGGTAATGAATGGTAAACCAGTATTTAATCCAGAGCTCTCCAACTGTTAAAAGTTTTGCTTTTAACCTCTTCATCATTATATTCTCATCAGGGGCTCTCACATCCCTGGGGACCTTGAACATGTTTAGAGATTAATGAGTTTACCATGCTGATGTTATGATTTTGTATTTTCAATTTCAGTGACAATCTAAAACACAATTTATGTTCATATTTTGGATCATCTGGGTGAAATCCTATAACTAGCATATTTATCCATATTCATTCATTTCGTGGTTATGATCTCACTGTTATCAAGTATTATTGCTGTAATTGCTGTGGACCAATGAGAAAAGAAAGGAGGCTTTTATTTCAAGCAAAGTTCAAATGATGTTATGATGAACCGTAGAAAGCAAACTTGTCTTTACTGCTTTGACAAAGAAAAGTTTTGGGACAATATAATCATCTTATGACTTAAAAGCACTTGGACCATAGTAGTAAGTATTGTACATGCACTGTGAGCCATGATTTGCCTGCATATTAAATCAATATTGGCAATTTGAATTTCACTGTATATTTTAGTTTTTCTTATATTTAATTTCTAACTCTAGAGTTAATATTTGTGTATTTTAATTATAATTTATGAACAAAGAATCTAGAAAATATTTTAGTTTACATGTATGCTATAATAGACCATATTGTAGTTCAGGTGCAGACCTCTCAGTCATGGGGATGAAGCGGTCCGCTTGGGGGAGTGCTGGAAAGCTTTGCCAGGTTGCTGCCATTTGATCTTCATCTTGAAGGATGAGTACTTGTGTGCTGGGCAGATACAGGGTAATGACATTAAGACACCTGAAGAGCCCAAAACAAAAACACTCCAAAACAAAAAACTTACTGCAGGAGGGAGTAGAAATATTGACATAAAATAGAAATATAGATGATTGTTAAGGGCCTTTGGTGCTAATTAAGGAAGTTTGGATTTTATTATGAGGTCACTATGTCTCTAACAAAAGCAAAAGCAGAGGAATGTAAACTAAACTTTTATAGTTCACTTGTGGCATACTGAATTTTTATAAATTATCATGTTTTGTGTACAGTCAGAACTCTATTGGTTAAAGACCCCTTGGAAGAGGAATTTAAAATTTTTTGTAATGAAAATACAACATAAATTTTCACATTCATAAATTACAATTTTTATTTATTTTTTTGTCTTCCTTTCTCCTCTAGGCCCATCCTTTATTAATGAAATTAGAAACTTTAAACTTGATTCTTTCCTTCCATTTCAGTGGAATGCTTTAGTGATTAATAATCTTCTACCCAATTGATTTAATAATTTTCCTGTATTTTACCCAAAATTTATGAGGAGAACCACTTATGGAGTTTGCTGATCCCTAGCTTTTATTTGCACCGGACAAAAACTGTTACCATTCTCTACTTAATATATCTGCTTTTTATTAATGCTATATTAATGCCTTGATTCTCATAGTAGCCTCCAGCTATTACCTCTTCATGTGCATGTTACAGAGAAATTTCCAAGTTAAATTAGTTTTTAAGCTGAGCCCTGTGAAACCACCAAGTAAAAAAGTATGAGTGGTGTGCTCTTTCTGCACACCCAGCTTGGTATACTGTTGTGTGGTATGATTAAACTGTAGCATTCACAGCGCTCATAATTGACAGAGCCTTGGGGCAATGAAAGTAAATTCCTTAATATCTACAAAGCACTTTTCAGATGGAAAGAGGGAAACAAGAGAACAGGAAGTAAAAAGCTATATGTATTTTATCGTTCTGTTCATGCTAGAATGTTACTTTTCCTAGGTCATGGGGCCAGCAACCTCCTAGGTCTGACTTCCACCAAGAAGGGTTGGATCTCTGATTGATTCTGTGAGGCCTAAGGCACAGAAACAGAAAATTATGAGAGGGAGAAGAAAATAAAGTAGGAGTGTTGGGGAAGAAGAATAAAATTGAAAAGGGAAGAATAAAATTGAAAAGAAAAAATAGAGGTGAGGCATGAGGACATATATGTTTATTTCTCTTAGTACCAAAATTTTACTTAAAAGTCTAAGGTTATATGTCTTGTTTTAGACAATGATAGAAATTAAGATAATGCATATAATAAATGGATGCTCTCCATAAAATGCTTGTGCTTTCCTGTGTCATTATCACCAAATCAAGGAGAAATCCAGAGTGAGCCACACGGACCAGCTTTCTTTAAAGAATGAAAACAAATGACAGTATATTTATTCTGCCACAGATCCAAAAAGTCAAGTCATTATTTGAAGGCAGGAATTTCTTTGGTTCTGTTTCTCTAGCACATATTCAGATTTCTTGGCACAGTACAACCATAGCATTATGTCATATCCTCGGTTTGTTTTTTTTCGGACTTTATAAATTGATTTTGAATATACCAACAGTGCTGGGTTCTTATCTTTATAGAGTTTGGTTAACAGGCATTACCACTGTAGTGAAACAACTGCACAAGTTGTACTAAGAAATGTGAGAATAGGTTCTCTCATTTTCTTTTCTTCTGTTCTTGTGCCATTCTAAGCAGGGTCTTTTCTTAGATTTGGGGGATTGTGTGCCTTTCTGGCCAGCATAAAACTTCCCTCTTTCCTGTGCATTTAAGTATGTGGAGTTGATGGTTATCTATTGGAATTCTACATGTCCGCTGAGTGCTTCTGCGAAAGACAGTGCAGCTCTGACCACCACTTCCTATCCTGTACTGCCTCTGCACTGAGATGCTGCGTAGTACTTGGGAAAAAAGTCACACAACTGTCCTGACAGGTCTTGCTTCAGATTTATGGCCACATATTTCAAATGTGCTCCCAATTATACAGGCAATTCTAATCCAAATGCCTATTAAATTTGATTTTACATTTTCAGAGATAATTATATCCTACTCTCTCTCCTTTTGTCAAATCCACAAAATCCCTCCCCCCTACCCCCACCTCAAAGCTGCTGACTTCATATTACATTGAGAAAATCAGGATCAGATGCTACCCACCGCCTCTTCCTCACATTAGATCTACCAGCTCATGTGCGTCTCTCTTCCGGTGTTCGCATGTTCTTTTACGGTGGTGTCACTGTTCTAAGCTCAGCTCTACTACTTTTTCTCTTAATCCTATCCTAGTCCCCCAGTTCAAGGATGGTGCTTTCCTTTATTTTAAAAAATTTGCTCTCTCCTAGTGCATTATCATAAGCATGCTTTAACATTTCCACCCTCCATCTTTGAAAGTCCTTCCCTTGATAGGATAGTCCTTTCTAGCTGGCACGCCCTTTTTCTCTTTTCCTGCTCAGTAAATCTTGTTAAAAAATCAACTCTATATAATTGCCATCTGCATTTTCTCACTTTCTTCAAGTTAATCAGGTCAGGCTTCTGTTTTATCTATTTTTTAATCTATTTTTATCAATTCCCTGAAACTGCTTTTGCCAGGGTTTTAGGTGGTGTATTTCACTTGTGTGCCAGGTCCACAAGTCACTTTTTGTCACCTTACTTTTCCTTTCAGCATCATTCTACACACTCCCTTCCTTGAAACACTATTTTCTTTTGGCATTTCTGACAGCAGATTCTACTTATTTCACTGTCCTTCACTTGTCATTTCTTCTCTGTTGTCATTTCTGGGTCTCCCATATTCCCCAAGACTTCAAAGGGCTCCATCTTCAGCCCTGTTGTCTTTTTTACATATACATTTCTCAGAAAATGTCTTCAAGTCTCATGACTTTCAATATTAATCATATATTTATGGCCCCCATCTATTGTGTATATGGGACATATCCATCATGTATATACATATGTGTGTACACACACACACATGCACACACACGTAAGGAGCTCCAGAATAATATACTGTGGAGATAATTTCTCCATGATGTCTTTTTTTTTTTTTTTAAGATTTTATTTATTTATTTGACAGAGAGACAGCCAGTGAGAGAGGGAACACAAGCAGGGGGAGCAGGAGAGGAAGAAGCAGGCTCCCAGCGGAGGAACCTGATGTGGGGCTCGATCCCAGGACTCTGGGATCACGCCCTGAGCCGAAGGCAGATGCTTAACGACTGAGCCCCCCAAGCACCCCTCTCCATGATGTCTAAAGACATCATTAGATATCAGACCTCACTTTGCCCAGAACAGATCTCTTCATCTTGCCCATCCTTTTCAAATCTTCTTCCCCAGTGTTCCCCAGTTCAGTAAATGGTATCACCATTCACCCATTGCTCAGGTAATAAATCACCAACTAATTCCTGAATCTTCTCTCCTCTCACTCCCCACATTAAATCTATAAGTGAGTCCTATCACACATCACAAGTATTATCTGAAATTCAGTCATTTCTCTCCATGCTCTCCTATGAAGCATTCTCTCTTGCTCAGACTAACAGAGTAGCTTTCTCACTTGTACCTTTGCCTCTACATTTTGCTCCTCTACTAGTCTCTTCTCTATAGCAGCTAGACTGAACTCTTAAAACTTACAGTAAATGCTCTCTCTCCTTGCTTAAGACCTTGCCGTGTTCTCCCCTTATACTCAGAATAAAACCCAAACTCCTTACCATGGTTTATGAGGCTCTGCATCATCTGACTTCTTGCCACCTTTGTGTCCCCACCACTTACTACTTCCCCTTTGCTATACACCGCCATATCAACTTAAAAAAAAAAATGAGCCAAGCTTTTGCTATCCTCAAAGCATTTGTACTTATGTTCTAACTCTTTCCCCAGTTCTTTACATGGCTCACTTTTCACATCCTCCATGACAGTTCCTTAGTGATGTCTACCCTTACTACTGTAGCTCAATAAACTAGTTCAATAAATTGTATCTACTCATGTATTCAGTATCTCTATTACATGGCTCAGTTTTGTTTTCCCCATAGCTCCTGACGCTGTGCTATGAGATGCTTCTTGAGTTGTTTATATTGTTCTGCCTCTTTCAAAAATAAGTTCCATGAGGACAGCGAGATCATATTCTGTTCTCTTCCTTAAAACTGTGGAGCCCTTTGTTGGCATTTAGTAAATATTTGCAAAATAGATAAGGGAAGGTTAACTTTTTTCTGAAAAATTTGACAGTTGGACTTAGAATGCATGCTGTTTTTTTTTTTAAGTATATGTGCTGCTGAAGCAAGCACAAGGGTTTTTTCCCTTTAGATTTATTTATTTATTAGAGAGAGAGAAAACACAAGTGGGGGGAGGGGCGGGGGGAGAGAAACAGAGAATCTCAGGCGCACTCCCCACTGAGCGTAGAGCCCATCTTGGGGCTTGATTCCACCATGCATGAGATCATGACCTGAGCCGAAATCACCAGTCAGATGCTCAACCAACTGAGCCACCCAGGTGTTCCAGAATGCATTACTGGTTTTAAATTATAGACAAATGTGTAGCTTTACCTTAGTTGATAGGAACTTGAATTTTTATTAGGTTATTTTTAATTAGTTTTTATGAGATATTCTTTTGTACTTGATGATACCAAGGAATTGCTTCCTAAAGCAAAAGGCAGGGCTCCTGAGTGGTTCAGTTGGTTAAGTGTCTGACTCTTGGTTTCGGCTCAGGTCATGATTTTAGAATTGTGAGATCAAGCCCTGGATCGGGCTCCCTGCTCAGCTGGGAGTCTGCTTGAGATTCTTATTCCTTCTCCCTCTACCCCCTTCCAAATAAATAAATAAATCTTAAAAAAAATAATAAAGCAAAAGGCTTTCCAGTGACCTACAAAGCTCTGCAGCAAGGATTAGCAAACTACAGGCCCTGTACCTTTTATATAGCCTGCAAGCTGAGAATGGTTTTCCCATATTTAAAATGGTTAAAAACTACAGGGAAGAGTATGTGACACAGATTATAAATGGCTTACAAAGTGCAAAATATTTACTATTTAGCTTTTTTTTTTGACGTGAAAATATAAATGCTTTTTTTAATGTATTTTTTATTATATTATGTTAGTCACCATACAGTACATCTCTGGTTTCTGATGTAAAGTTCGATGATTCATTAGTTGTGTATAACACCCAGTGCACCATGCAATACGTGCCCTCCTTACTACCCATCACCAGCCTATCCCATTCCCCCACCGCCCTCCCCTCTAAAGCCCTCAGTCTGTTTCTCATAGTCCATAGTCTCTCTGTTTCATTCCCCCTTCTGGTTACCCCCCCTTTCTTTATCCCTTTCTTCCCCTGCTGATCTTCCTAGTTCTTATGTTCCATAGATGAGAGAAATCATATGATAATTGTCTTTCTCTGCTTGACTTATTTCACTTAGCATTATCTCCTCCAGTGCCGTCCATGTTGTAGCAAATGTTGAGAACTCGTTCTTTTTGATAGCTGAGTAATATTCCATCGTATATATGGACCACAACTTCTTAATCCAGTCATCTGTTGAAAGGCATCTCGGTTCCTTGCACGATTTAGCTATTGTGGACAATGCTGCTATGAACATTGGGGTGCATATGGCCCTTCTCTTCACTACGTCTGTATCTTTGGGGTAAATACCCAGTAGTGCAGTGGCTGGGTCATAGGGTAGCTCAATTTTTAACTTTTTAAGGGACCTCCACACTGTTTTCCAGAGTGGCTGTACCAACTTGCATTCCCACCAACAATGTAGGAGGGATCCCCTTTCTCCACATCCTCTCCAGCAATTGTTGTTTCTTGCCTTGTCAATTTTTGCCATTTTAACTGGCGTAAGGTGGTATCTCAGTGTGGTTTTGATTTGAGTTTCCCTGATGTCTAATGATTTTGAACATTTTTTCATGTGTCTATTAGCCATTTGTATGTTATCATTGGAAAAGTGTCTGTTCATATCTTCTGCCCATTTTATGATTTGTTTATTTGTTTCTCGCGTATTGAGTTTGAGAAGTTCTTTATAGATCTTGGATACCAGTCTTTTATCTGTAGCATCATTTGCAAATATATTCTCCCATTCCGTGGGCTGCCTCTTAGTTTTTTTGACTGTTTCCTTGGCTGTGCAGAAGCTTTTTATCTTGATGAAGTCCTGCAAGTTCAGTTTTTCTTTTGTTTCTCATGCCTTTGGAGATGTGTCATGAAAAAGGTTGCTAAAAAAGGTTGCTTTGGCCGATGTTGTAGTTTGTTGCCTATGTTCTCCTCTAGGATTTTGATGGATTCCTGTCTCACATCGAGGTCTTTCATCCATTTGGAGTTTATCTTTGTGTATGGTGTGAGAGAGTGGTCAAGTTTCATTGTTTTGCATGTAGCTGTCCAATTTTCCCAGCACCATTTATTGAAGAGACTGTGTTTTTTCCACTGGATGTTTTTTCCTGCTTTATCAAAGATTAGTTGCCCAAAGAGCTGAGGGTCCATTTCTGGGTTCTCTATTCTATGTGTCTGTTTTTCTGCCAGTACCATGCTGTCTTTGTGATCACAGCTTTGTAGTACAGCTTGAAATCCGGCATTGTGATGCCCCCAGCTTTGTTTTTCCTTTTCAACAGTTCCTTGGCGATTCGGGGCCTTTTCTGGTTCCATACAAATTTAAGGACTATTTGTTCCAGTTCTTTGAAAAATATCATCGGTATTTTGATCGGGATAGCATTGAAAGTGTAGATTGCTCTGGGTAGCATGGACGTTTTAACTATGTTAAATCTTCCGATCCATGAGCATGGAATATTTTTCTGTCCTTTTGTGTCTTCTTCAGTGTCCTTCAAGAGTGATTTATAGTTTCTAGAATATAGATCCTTTACGTCTCCGGTTAAGTTACTTCCAAGGTAACGTATGGTTTTTGGTGCTATTGTAAATGGGATGGATTCCCTAATTTCTCTCTCTTCAGTCTCATTATTCGTGTATAGAAATGCAGCTGATTTCTGAGCATTGATTTTGTCCCGTCACATTACTGAATTGCTCTATAACTTCTAATAGTTTGGGAGTGGCTTCTTTTGGGTTTTCCATATAGAGTATCATGTCATCTGCGAAGAGAGACAGTTTGACTTCTCCTTTGCCGATTTGGATACCTTTTATCCCTTTTTGTTGTCTGATTGCTGTTGCAAGGACTTCTAGTACTATGTTGAATAATAGTGGTGAGAGTGGGCATCCTTGTCGTGTTCCTGATCTTAAGGGAAAGGCTTCCAGCTTTTCCCCATTGAGAATGATATTTGCTGTAGGCTTTTCATAGATGGTTTTTATGAGATTGAGGAGTGTACCCTCTATCCCTACACTCTGAAGGGTTTTAATCAGGAGAGGATGCTGTATTTTGTCAAATGCTTTTTCTGCATCTATTGAGAGAATCATATGATTTTTGAATATTTCTTTTTGGATAAAATCTAAGACACTGATAGATTTGCAAATGTTGAACCACCCTTGCATCCCAGTGATGAATCCCACTTGGTCATGATGGATAATCCTTTTAACGTACCATTGGATTCTATTAGCCAGGATCTTGTTGAGGATTTTAGTGTCCATATGCATTAGGGAAATTGGTCTGTAATTCTCCTTTTTGATGGGGTCTTTGCCTGGTTTGGGGATCAAGGTAATATTGGCCTCATAGAATGAGTTTGGTAGCTTTCCTTCTGTTTCTATTTTTTGAAATAGCTTTAGGAGAATAGGTATTATTTCTTCTTTGAATGTTTGGTAGAATTCCCCAGGAAAACCATCCGGGCCTGGAGTTTTGTTTTTTGGAAGGTTGTTTATCACTGACTCAATCTCTTCAAAATTAATTGGCCTGTTTAAGAAATCAGTTTCTTCCTGTTTCAGTCTTGGTAGTTCATAGGTTTCCAGGAAGGCCTCCAACTCTTCCAGATTGCTTAGTTTTTTGGCATATAGCTGTTGATAATAGTTTCTAATAATCCTTCCAATTTCATTGGTGTTGGTCGTGACCTCTCCTTTTTCATTCATAATTTTAATAATTTGAGTCCTTTCTCTTTTCTCTTGGATAAGTCTTGCCAGTGGTCTGTCAATTTTATTAATTCTCTCAAAGAACCAGCTTCTAGTTCTGTTGATCTGCTCTACTGTACTCCTGGTTTCTAATTCATTGATTTCTGCTCTACTCTTGGTCAACTGCTTCCTCGTGTGTGGATTAGGCCTGTCCCTGTGTTGCTGTTCCAGGTTCTTGAGGTGAGAATATAAAAAGTGCATTTTAGATTTTTCTATTCTTTTTAGTGAGGCTTGGGTGGCTATGTATTTCCCCCTTAGGACTGCCTTTGCAGTATCCCATAGGTTTTGGACTGTTGTATTTTCATTCTCATTGGTCTCCATAAATTGCTTAATTTGATTTTTGATTTCCTGGTTTATCGAGTCATTCCTGAGCAGGATGGTTCTTAGTCTCCAAGTGTTTGAGTTTCTTCCAAATTTTTCCTTGTGGTCGAGTTCCAGTTTCAGAATGTTGTGGTCTGAGAATATGCAGGGAATAATTTCAGTCTTTTGGTATCGGTTGAGACCTGTTTTGTGACCCAGAACATGGTCTATTCTTGAGAATGTTCCATGGGCATTAGAATAGAATGAGTATTCTTTGGTTCTGGGGTGTAGTGTTCTATATATATCTATGAGGTCCAACTCATCGAGTATGGCATTCAAAGCTCTTGTTTCTTTTCTGGTTTCTTGCTTAGGTGATCTGTCTATTGCTGATAGGGGAGTGTTGAGGTCTCCTACTATTAGTGTATTTTTATCTATATGTCTCTTTATTGTGGTTAAGGGTTGGCTGTGTATCTTGCTGCTCCCTTGTTGGGGGCATATATATTTATATTTGTCATATCCACTTGTTGGATACATCCTTTAAGAATAATATAGTGCCCTTCTGCATCTCTAACTATCGTCTTTAGTTTAAAATCCAATCTGTCTGATATGAGAATTGCTACCCCAGCTTTCTTTTGACGTCCATTGGCGTGAAAGATGGTATTCTATCCCTTTACTTTCAGTCTGAATGTGTCTTTAGGTTCAAAATGAGTCTCTTGTAGACAGCACATGGATGGGTCATGTCTTTTTATGCAATCTGCAACCCTGTGGTGTTTTATGGGACCATTTAGGCCATTCACATTGAGACCGATTATTGAGAGATATGATCTTAATGATGCCATGGTGCCAGTAGAGTCTTTGTTTCTATAGATTGTGACTTTCTGTTCTGTATCACTCTTGGGGCCCTTTTACTTTTATAGAACCCCCCTTAATATCTCCTATAGGGCTGGTTTCGTGGTTACGAAATTGTTCAATAACTGGCGATTCTGGAAGGTATCTATTTCTCCATCAATTCTGAATGACAGCCTTGCTGGATAAATGGTCCGTGGCTGCACGTTTTTCTCTGAAAGAGCTTTAAAAATCCCTCCCCCCAACCCTTTTTCTCATTCCGGTCTGTGTAGACAGGTCTGACGTAATTCTGATGCCTTTGCCTTGGTACATGAGAAATTTCTTTGCCCTGGCCGCTTTCAATACTGTATCCTTGGATCTAATATTTGCGACATGCACTATGACGTGACGTGGCGTAGGTTTGTCGTGGTTGAGCTTGGGAGGGGTCCTCTCTGCCTCTTGGACACGAATATTTGTTTCCCTTGCTAGATTAGGGAAGTTTTCAGCTACAATTTGTTCAAATATCTCTTCTAGACCTCTGTTTTTCTCCACCCCCTGGGGGATGCCGATGATTCTGACATTGGAACGTTTCATTGAGTCAGTAATCTCCTGTAACCTACATTCCTGAGCGTGGATTTTTTTGAGTCCAGATTCTATTTTAGTTTTCTCTTCTACTAACCCATCCTCCAATTCGCTGCTACGTTCTTCTGCCTCATTCACCCTGGCCGTCGGAGCCTCTAGTTTTGACTGCATTTGGCTCATGGAATTTTTAATTTCTGCCAGATTCGCTCTCATTTTCGCCCTTAGAGATTCTATATTCTCAGTAACATTCTCGTTAATTTTTTTTTTCAAGTCTACACATCATCTTGACCATTGTTACTCTGAATTCCATTTCTGATAATTAGGTTATATCCATATCCATTAGTTCTGTGGCAGAGGCCACAGACTCATTGTCTTTTCTTTGCTGAGGGGTACTTCTCCTTCACGTCATTCTGATGAGGAGAGGTTGCGGGGTTGTCCAGAGCCCAAATTATTGACCGGGACCCAGGCCGTGCACCCTTGTTTTATAGGGATCTTAGGGATGTGGGCTTCTTGATTTTTCAGCCTGCCTTCTGGGGGAGGGTCCTGCCGCGCCGATACTCCGGCAACCCTGTTTAGGTAGAGTCTCCGTGTCCCCTGTGAGGGGGGATGGGTATGGGCACACTGTGAGCGGGTATTTCCAGGCTTTTGATCTCTGGCGGCTTTCCCTGGCCGTTTGCTGTGCCTCTTCTGAGAGTCAGAGCAGCAGTGGCCGAATCTCAGCCTCTGTCTCAGAACAGAGGGATCGAGGACCGTTCTCCACTGATGTTCTGGCCACTTTAACTCTGTTTCTGTTGGTGCTGCTCCACCCTACAGCGTCCCGGGATGTGCTCCCCACACCCGGCGTCCCAGCCCTCACTTCCAGGGCCGGCGCGTCTCTGTCCTTTGTGTTTCTAACACCACTTGCCGCCAGCTGCCCCGTGCGCTCCCGGAGCTCCCGGTCTCAGTCTGGTTCCAGTGAGCGCACCGGACCTCCGTTTCAGTCTGGTGGTGCGTTCCCCGGCTCAGGGTCTCAGTCTGCTCTCTCGGGGGTGCCGATCCGCGAGTCCACCCGCTCCCCCCGTGCAGGTGGCTACCACTTCCCGGCGCCCGAACGCGACGGCTCCCTCCCCCTTCCCTGGATGTTCAGGCTGGTCTGGTACCTATCCAACTCGACTCAGGGGACCGGCTGAAAAAGGGGTCCCATACTCCTCCGCCATCTTAACTCCCATCTACTATCTAGCTTTTTACAAAAAAAAGTTTGCTTGCCCTTGCTGGAGGGTCTGGCCCTTCATTCCCTGTGTGACCTCATCTGTCGGTATGCTGTGTCTCCATCTACTTTGATCACGTCAGCCAGGCACACTCTTACATCAGGACCTTTGCATCTGCTGTTTGCTCTGTGTGGAAAACTCTCTCCTCGATATGTGCATAGCTGTGGCTCATTTTCCCTTTTCCTTTACATCTTTACTAAAATGTTATGTTCACAGTTTGGCTTTTACCGAGCACTTCATTTAGAATTGCAGTCTCACCCCCATTCCTATACCCCTTTCCCTCTTTTGTTTTTTTTCCATTGGATTTATTACCACTGGCATACAGTGTATTTTACTTATATTCTGTCTCTTCTCATAGACTATAAACTCAATGAGGGCTGAGATTTTTGTCTCTTTTTTTCACTGCCATATTCCCAGGATAATACCTAGCACATAGAACCTTTCATGAAATATTCATTGAATTAATGGTAATGGATTAGAGTTATTCTGAGAACCAACATTAAAAAAAAAAAGAGCTTTCAGGTGCCTGGGTAGCTCATTCGGTTAAGTGTCTGCCTACATCTCAGGTCATGATTTCAGGGTCCTGGGATCGAACCCCACATCGGACTCCCTGCTCAGCAGGGAGTCTTCTTCTCCCTCTGCCTCTGCCACTCCCCTTGCTTGTGCTCTGTCTCTCTCTCTCTCAAATAAGTTAATTTTTTTTAAAAAAGAGCTTTCTGTCAAAAATTTCAATTCAGTTACCTTTGAGGAACTTTGAGATAGGCCTTGCCTCAGATCTGTGGATATATAATAATATTAGATCCTTGCCGAGAAGGCGACCAGAAACATGGAAATAAGTGAAATTAAATGGAAGATGGGACTAATTGTCATTCTCTTCCCTTGCTGATTAAAAGCTGTTGAGTTGGTGCTTGCTTCGGCAGCACATATACTAAATTTTGAACAATACAGGGAAGATTAGCATAGCCCCCACAAAAGGATGACAGGCAAATTTGTGAAGTGTTCCATATTTAAAACAAAAACTGTTAATCATTGAAAGCATTTTTTGGTAGAACTTAACAGTGTTTATATAAAACTCTACATTGTTAATGATTTTATATTCTATATTGAAATCTTTCTTTTTTATTATGGCTTATTATCTGTATATTGTTTTGGATACAATGCCATAAAAATAAAAATACTTCTTTAAAGCAGCTCTTAAATAATTCAAAAACATTATAATTAGACATAAAACATGTAAAACTATTATTTTTAGTTTCTTGTATACTTTTGGGGATGATATCATAGAAATTGATGTATTTTTAAAAGATTTTATTTACTTATTTGACAGAGGGAGCACAAGCAGGGGGAGTGGCAGGCAAAGGGAGAGGCAGGCTTCCCGCTGAGCAGGGAGCCTAATGCAGGGCTCTATGTCAGGACCCTGGGGTCATGACCTGAGACGAAGTCAGACGCTTAACCAACTAGAACCACCCAGGTACCCCTGAAATTGATATTTTTAAGCCAAGGGTAGGTGTTTAGGTGGTATAATGATATTTCACATCTTAGTTTTTATATTAAGTGAGTGTGAATGGAGCTGTTCTTGGGATGGTAAAGGAGAAGGAGTGTCGGTGTGTGTTCACAAACCCAATATCTGTATATTCTCTCTGTAGCATTTTATGCATAATATAGATGTTTAATATGTAATACTTCAGCAATATCATTTTGCTTCTAAGTAGCGTATTTTTAAGCCCTTTTTTTTAAAAGATTATTTATTTTAGAGAGTGTGAAACAAGCAGGAGGTGGGGCAGAGGGAGAGAGGGAGAGACAATCTGAAGCCGGCTCTGCGCTGAGTGTGGAGCCTGACACAGGGCTCGATATCAGGACCCTGAGATCATGACCTGAGCTGTAACCAAGAGTCGGATGGTCAACTGAGCTTGCCAGGTGCCCCTTTTACGCTCTTTTTCTAGCTTAAAATTATTTTTTCCAATGAAAACACAAATAGCTGAGTCAGATTTGATTTTTGGTATTTCTTTAAACCTGACAATAGTAGCATTCTGGTTTTTTTCTTAAATTTGCATGGGAGATTTTTATGGTAGGGCAACTGGTTACACTAGCATTATGTATGTCTTTTTGACACAGAAAAAGCCACTAGAACTGTAGTTTCTGAAAAAAGTATTGATGGCTTCTTAATAAAATGTGAGTTTTTAAAGAAGGAGAACAAGAATTACCCCTTTCTAGATAATTTTTTAGGTGCTTAAAGATAAGGAAAGTGTTCATTTTTCATTGCTTACTTATTGTTTTGTAGCGTTAAACTGTGTTTTCCCTTAGTGACATGTTTTGGGTAGATTTGTCAATAGAGGGGGCATACTTAGTTTCCTTTGTATGCATGTGTTCAACATGTATTTAATGAGCATATGTACACTAGGAGGAACTATGCTAGGTGTTGTGAATTATGAAAATGTAGCAAACATGGACCTTGAACTCTAGGAAGGCATTTTTTAAAAAAGATTTTTGAAGTTTTTTGTTGTTTGTTTGTTTTTTAAAGATTTTATTTATTTATTTGACGGAGAGAGAGATAGCCAGTGAGAGAGGGAACACAAACAGGGGGAGTGGGAGAGGAAGAAGCAGGCTCCCAGCGGAGGAGCCTGATGCGGGGCTCGATCCCAGAATGCTGGGATCACACCCTGAGCCGAAGGCAGATGCCTAACAACTGAGCCACCCAGGCGCCCCGTTGGTTTGTTTTTTTTTAAATTAATCTCCACATCCAGTGTGGGGCTCGAACTTACACTCCTGAGATCAAGAGTCATAGGCTTTGAGCCAACCAAGCACCCCTAGGAAGGCATTTTCATAGGTCTAATGAGATATAAATGTGGTTCACACTAATATGAAGAACAAATTAACATGTCATAAGATATATTTAGTAAAAGTGGGTATGGGAGCTAAGGGGGGTCAGGAGTAGTTATGACCTAACAGATTTACCTAAGTTTGAGTTTGGATTTTAAGAGGCAGAGGCTGAGGGAACAATGACAGAGTAAATTGTGGCAGATTTAGTAGATCGGATGTGATCCTGAGAATTCTGTATTTTCAACCAGCTCCCAAGTGATGCTGATGATGTGTGTTCATGGATCACACTTTGAATAGCAAGGTGGTAGACCACATTTTATAAAACTTTGTGACAGAGACCAGTAGAGATCGGTCTGTCTTCCATTTTTGCTTTTCTCTCTTCTTACACATTAATTTATTAATGTCTGTGTGAGAGTGGAGAGCGTTCAATCTATTATTCATAATTTCATTGTTATAATAGTTAGGAACTCATCAATTGAGAATTTTAAGGATTAATTCATTTATGAATCTCTCTCCTTTCTCATGTTCCTGTTTGAAGAAAAATAAAAATATAAGTTCACTTAGAATTTAACTCCAGTTAATTAATTCAGGCATAATAATCTGAGAGAGTAAAAAAAATCTATACTAAACCATTTAAATCCTTTTCTTTCTGTTTGCCCTTTAAGGTATGGATTTACTAACATATTTGGGTTTTCTTGTCAGTTTGGATTTAAATCAAATTACATATTGATCTATTTATAAGTAAAAAGAAGGTAATTTTATGTTTCACAGATTCTGTTACGTCTCAGAATATTTATTTCTGAGTATACATTGTAGTAACATCTTTTGTTTTTACTCTTAACATATGTTTTGATGATACTGCCCTTTGTGTTCTTTACCTAAGAAACAGTATTGGAAAGGATATTAGCGAGGCAACAAAGTTGGGTGTATTCATCCACTCTAGTTCATTTATGAATTCAGAACTCTACCTGCACCTGTGCTTGCATGTACACATACACATAATACAAGGAGGTGGTGTAGGAAAGACAATAGGAGAGAGATTGATTTAATCCTCTTATAATTTTCTATACTTTTCTTGGTTGCCTGACTTATATAAAAACATTTTATTTTCATATATAATTATCCTTTATTCTGTAGAGTGAAATGTAGAGGTAATAGAAAACTAAGATAAAGAAAGGAAATTGAAAATATAAAAAGAAAATGTTAGGAAGTAGAAAATTAAAGATCGAGAAAATAAGGGAAACTTAAATGTGCCATACTGGACTACCATTAGTGTGATACAGATGAAGACCCTATTTTGAGATAAAACCACATCTTATTTTTAAAAAACTGTTTATTTATTTATTTTAGAGAGAGAGTGTGCATGTGTGTGCATGTGAGCAGGAGAAGGGTCAGAGGGAGAGGGAGAGGGAGAGAGAATCTCAAGTAGACCCTGTACTGACCGCAGAGCCCCATAGAGGGCTTGATCTCATGACCCTGAGATCACGATCTGAGCTAAAATCAAGAGTTCGCTGCTTAACTGACTTAGCCACCCAGGTTAAACTTTAAAAATAACTTGTTTTTTAAAAATATTTTGTCTATTGGGGCATCTGGGTGGCTCAGGCCATGTTCTCATAGTTGTGAGATCGAGCCCCGAGTTGGGCTCTGCGCTCAGTTTGGAGTCTGCTTGAGATTCTTTACCTCATCCTTCCCTCTCCCTTTTCCTCCCCCCACTTGTGTGTGCTCTCTCTCTCTCTCTCTCTAAAATAAATAAATAAAATATATAAAAAATATTTAGTCTATTTTAGAAAATTTAGAAACTACAGAAAACCATTGGGAAAAAAATTAAGAACATCTTTTTTCCTTTTTAATATTCTAATTTTTAATTTTTTTGGTTATTCGTGTGTGTATGTGTATGCATATATGTTTAGGATCATGCTTTGAATTCAGCTTGGTATTCTATATTTGCTACCTAGCATTTTATCATGTCTTTTTGGAGTTGATGGAGATAATCATTAAAATCGTATGACCAATATTTTGAAAATCAAAATAAACATTTTTGGTTTTTAAACACACATTACAAGTTGGATTGGAATGGTTGTTGGGGTAGGATAGGGGCAGTGGGATTTTTTAATTCTCTTTTCTGAAATACAACTAAAAATACCTTGACCTAGTTCTGTGACTTGGGGGTAAAGTCAGAAATTTAAAAAGTCACTAACTTTCAGATAATAATTATGATAAAAAGTGCTGAAGAATGAAATGGGTTTTGATTGGATCAAAACTTAAGCCTATGAAGTTGGCCCTCCAACCAAAAAATACACAAGCAATTTCAATTAGGTTTCTTACTCCCTGTGTTATCATGCTCCATGTAACCAGGTTACTACTACAGGCATTAGTGGTTGCTAGCACCATCTGGAATAATCCACAGATGTAGAGTGAGAAGAACTTTATACCATCCAAAATTTTTTTCTCTCTTAAAACAGAGAGCAAAATGTTTGTACCTGGTAAAGCAATGTTATGAGGAATTTAATTTTGAGAAAGAGCAATTTGATTCATGAAAACAAAATCTTGCTTCATTTTTTGGTCTTTTCTAATGCAAAGGTCCTAATCTGATATCTATAACTGATATCAGATTAATAAAAATGGAATTATTAGCACAGAAAATTAAATAATGAGGAGAATCAAATATAAACATGACTTACATTTCTGTTTCTTCTGGTAACTACTTTTATTATATTCTCTGTGATTGAATCTTTCTGTGAATATTCAAGATGGCAGAAAGCACAGATCTGAAATGTGACCTTGGCATAGCTTATTATTGTGCACTTCCATTAGAGAATGACTTTTTATCCTATCATCTATGTCATTAATTTACTATTGGATTTTAAATTAATTTTTTATAGTTAAAATTCTATGCTGAAGAAGCATTTAGAAATTATTTTTTAAAAATTTTATTGCCTATAGGTAGAATTATATTCAAATCAACCAAAGGAGAATATATGTTTCAAAATCTTGTAGAGAGGGGTGCCCGGGTGTCTCAGTCGTTAAGCGTCTGCCTTCGGCTCAGGTCATGATCCTAGGGTCCTGGGATTGAGCCCCACATCGGGCTCCCTGCTCCACTGGGAGCCTGCTTCTTCCTCTCCCACTCCCCCTGCTTGTGTTCCCTCTCTTGCTGGCTTCTCTCTCTCTGTCAAATAAATAAAATCTTAAGTAAATAAATAACAAAATCTTGTAAAGAGGATTCCACAGTTTTGTTTTTGACAGTATTATTAACTGTATTCTCTGAGAGCCTTCCTTACAGAAAACAATAAAAATGCCAGAATATTTTCATTAATTTTATAAATGTATAGTTAAGCTTTAAGAAAGTAATTTATAGAGGTACAAATGCAAAATATAAAAGATAGGGTTAGTCTTGTGACAAAATTAGTTTAACATTGGAAAATCTCAAAAGCATGTCAATAAAATAACTATTCACATATTCACAACTAAAGTGACAACTTTTGGCAGAAAAGGAAAAATAAAAAGTTTCCACAGAAAAAAGTTAACAAATATTCTAGTCAATTATGAAATGTAAAAAGCATTTCATTGAATCAAGAGGACAAAGATACCCACTCTCACTACTTCTTTTCATCATGGTTCTGGAAATTCTAGGAATTTCAATAAGAACAGATAAAAAGAATGTAAAGATTTAAAAAATCCTTATATAAGTGTCTCCCTGAAATACCCAAAAGAATACACAGAAAAATTATTAGCAGAAACATTTACCAAGTTAGTTCCTTGTAAACCCACATGTAGAAATGAAGTGTGTGTCCACATGCCAGGAAGAAAACATTAGAATAAAATTAATTTAATAAAATATATCACCGGAATAATTTATTCAGGAAAGGTTCATCTGTGTTTGGGACTATTAGATGAAAAGTTGATGAAAGGTGAATTTTATAGACAGAAGAGAAGACTGTTACTACCAATACACTGATGAATCCTAGCTTCATTAAGAATGGGAAACCAGACACTATACGCTTTCTGATGTGAGGCAATATGAAGTATACAATGCCATTATTTACTATTATGACTTACAAAGTTAAAACTGAATCTGGTCAAGTCTTTCAGGCTAACTCTCAGTATCTAAAAAAGAAAAAAGGAAAAGCAGGAAATGAGTTAAAGGACTCCATGAAGAAACAGCCGATAACCCAAAATGTAAGTCATTTTACAAGAACAACTGAAGTCCATTTCTTTAAGAAGTCAGTGGCATTAAATAAGGGAGCAGAGGAAGAAGTAAGGGACTTTTCTCTAGATTAATAGAGCTTTGAAGGATTTAACAAACACAATGCTGTGTACCCTTTCATGAATTCTGACTCAAACAAGCCAACTGTGAAAAGATGTCTTTTGAGACAACTGGGGGACATTGAATATGGACTGCACATTAGATAATGACAAATGTCAATTTTATCAATACTTACATTCTTGAAACCTACTTTTTTGGGAGTACTTTGTATAAGGAACTGTGTGTAATAACGTGGTGTCCAGAATTTAAAATGACAACAAAACTATAAGGTACCTAGGAATAAAATAAATGGAACTATTTTATTGAAGAAATTAAAACACTTTGTTGAAAACCTTTCAAGAATAGCTAAGTAACTAGAGAGACATACCATGTCAATGAATTGAAAAGTTCAAGAGCATTAAAATGTCTTTTCTTTCCAAATTGATTTATAGATTCAGTACAGTTTCAATAAAAATCCCAAAGGCTGCTGCTGAGTTTTAATTGCTGTTGTTGATTGGTTGATTGGCTGGTTTTATGGGGCTTGACAGTCTGGTTCTGAAATTTATATGAGAAGTCTAAAGGGCCAGGAAATGCCAAGATGGTCCTGAATAAGAACAAGATAGGCAGGCTTGCCTGAAATAACTATTGAGACTTCTTATAAAGGCATAATAATTAAGGAAGTATAGATTTGGCACAGTAATACACAAAGATACCAGAGAGGCATAAAATAGGCAAACGTGTTTACCAAAACTTTATATATGACTGTTGTGACAATGCATGTTAGTGCTGCTGGGACAGTTAGTTATCTATATATGTAAAAAATGAAATTTTATTCTTACCTCATATCGTACCTGAAAAATGAAATTATATCTTTAGCTCATACTATATACAACATCGGTGTCAAATGGATTAATGACTTCAGTGTGAAAGACAAAGTTACAGAATTTTTAAGAGACTATCTTTATGAGCTTGGGATAGGGAAGATATTGTGAAAAAGTCACAAAATTGTAAACCATAAAGAAGATTGGTACATTTGATACAATAAAACATTTTAAATTTTACAATTGAAAACATACCATAAAGCTATTAAAGGAATAATTCATAGATTGGAAGAAAATATTTGTATAATATATAACAGATAAGGGATTATTATACAAAATATATAAAGAATACTTACAAGTCATGAAGAAAAAGATACCTAATTTAAAAATGGGCAAAATACGTAAATAGCTATTTCAGAGATGTGGAAACAGAAATGGCCAAATCCCATATGAAAAGATGTTCAGAACTACTGGGGAAGATGACAGAGTAGGAGGACCCTGAGCTCACCTTATCCAATGGATACAACTAGATAACAACCACATAACTCCAAACAACCTAGAAAATGACCTGAAGACTGGCAGAACAGACTCTCCATAGCTAAATGTAGAGAAGAGGTCACATTGAAAAGGGTAGGAAGGGTGGAAGAGTGGTCAGTTGCTAAATGGACCCACAGGATTTTCTGCGGGAGGGAGGAATGCCTGAGACATGTGGAGATCAAAGAAACAGACTCTCGACACTTAGGGAGCCTGCAAAGGGAGGAGGAATTCCCATAATGTTTGTTTTTGGAAAACAGAGGTGCTGAATTTAATGAATTTTTTTTTTAAAGATTTTATTTATTTTACAGAGAGAGAGAGTGAGGGAACACAAGCAGGGGGAGTAGGAGAGGGAGAAGCAGGCTCCCAGCAGAGCAGGGAGCCCGATGTGGGCCTTGATCCCAGGACCCTGGGATCATGACTTGAGCAGAAGGCAGACGCTTAATGACTGAGCCATCCAGGTGCCCCCGAATTTCTATGAATTCTTATAGTCAGTGGGGCTTAAAACCTGGAAACTTGAAAATCAGGAGGCTCTTGGGAGAGCCAGTAGGGTGAGAGGAAACTGAGTCCCCCACTTTTAAAGAGAAAGTACAACAAATAGTCCCCTAGAGATACAGCATAGAAGCAATAGTTTGAAAAACACCTAGGGTATGCTGGAGGGAGATTTGTTTACTAGTCTCAGAGTGTGTGCTGAAAGGAGAAGCATCCTTGTGAGGTTTCTTCCGGAACAAAGAAGCTGTTGTGCACCCTTCCCCTGCCCAGCCCATAAGCATGAACACATGGCCACCTGTGGGAACAAGCACAATGTCTATACTTGCTACCAGCTTGCTAACAGTGGACATGCGCCCTCCAGCCAGGCCCCGGCACCAGGTCCACTCTCTCAGCAGATCCACACAAACCTTGCTAACACTGTGCATCTCATCCCTGCATTCCTTCCAACCCAGCTTGCCTCGGTCCCAGTCAGCTGCAGGTCCCCTCCACCCAGCATGGGTGTTCCTGGCACCTCATGCCCTGCCCCATGTTTTTCTGTAGTTTTGTGCTACTGCATTTCTAGCAAATGCCTAGTGTGACTCAATTAAAGCCCAAGGCATCCCTAGACAGGTTCACTAACAACACAGGATCCTGCCCACAAAAGGCAAAGGTAGCCATTGTAGCTGATGGAACTGAAGGCAAAAGGGGCTCAGCTTCAACAGCAGGGCACATAAAGCACACAAAGGAGACACCCATGAAGCACCAGGTTCTGGTGAACAGGGGATATTGTGTCTAGGGCAGTATAGGACCTCTTCTGCATAAGGCCATTATTTCAAGAGCAGAAGATGTGGCTGACTTCCTAACATAGAGAAACAGTCACAGAGAGTTAGACAATATGAGGAGACCGAGGAATGTATCCCAGATGATAGAACAGGACCAAATCACAGCAAGAGACCTAAACAAAATGGAGATAAGTAATATGACTGATAAGAGAATTTAAATAATGGTTAAAAAGATACTGGACTTGAGAAAAGAGTGGAAGACCTCAGCAAGACCCTTAACAAAGAGATAGAAAACATAAAAAAAGAACCAAATCAGAGATGAACTCAATAACTGAAATAAAGAATACACTATATGGGGCGCCTGGGTGACTAAGTTGAGTGTTCAACTCGTTATTTCAGCTCAGGTTATGATCTCATGGGTCGTGGGATTGAGCCCCATGTTGGGCTCCATGCTTAGTGGGGGAGTTTGTTTGGGTTTCTCTCCTCTGCCCCTTCTGCCCTCTCTCTCCTCTGGAATAAATAAATCTTTAAAAAAAAAAAAAAGAAGGAAAAGAAAAGAAACTATATAGAATAAATAGACTAGAGGACGTGGAAGGACGCATCAGCAACCTGGAGGACAGAGTAATGGAAAGCAATCAAGCTGAACAGGAGAGAGAAAAATATAATAAAAAATGAAAATAGACTTAGGGAATTCATTAACACCGTCAAGTGTAATAATATTTGTATTACAGGGATTGTAGAAGGAGGAGAGAGAGAAAAGAGAGTAGAAAATTTATTTGAAGAAATAATAGTGAAAACTTACCAAATTGGGGAAAGAAACAGAAATCCAGATCCCGAAAGCACAGAGAACCCACAACAAAATCAACCCAAGGAGGTCCACAAAAGGCACATAGTAATTAAAATGGCAGAAAGTAGTGATAGAGAATTTTAAAAGCAGCAAGAAAAAAGAAAACAGTTACATAGAAGGGAAACCACATAACGCTACCAGCTGACTTTTCAGTAGAAACTTTGCAGGCCAGAAGGGAGTGGCATGATATATTCAAAGTCCTGAAAGAAAAAACCTGCAGCCACGAATACGCTATCCAGCTAGGCTATCATTCAAAATAGAAGGAGAGATAAAGAGTTTTTCCCAGACAAACAAAAGTTAATTCATGACCACTAAACCAGTCCTACAAGAAATATCAAAGGGTACTAAGTTGAAAAGAAAGACCATAAGCAGGAGTAAGGAAAATATGAAGCACAAAAGCAATAAAATTAAGTATATCTATAAAAATCAGCCAAAGGATCCACACAATAAAGAGATGTAAAGTATGACACCATATGCCTAAAATGCGGTGGGTGTGGGGGGAAGGAGTAGAGAATGGGCTCAAACGTAAGTGACCATCAACTTAATATAGACTGCTATGTGCATAAGATGTTGTATATAAACGTAATGGTAATCACAAAGCAAAAACTGGTAATAGATATGCAGAGAATAAAGAGAAAGGAATCCAAGTATATCACTAAAGAAAGTCAACAAATTGTGAGAGCAAAAGAAGAACTGCAAAAACAACCATGAAACAAGTAACAAAATAGCAATAAATACATACCTATCAAAAATTACTTCCAATATAAATGGACTAAATGCTCTAATCAAAAGATATAGGGTGACAAAGTAGATAAAAAAAGCAAGACCCATCTGTATGCTACCTATAAGAGACTCATTTCAGACCTACAGATACATGCAGATGAAAAGTGATGGGTTGCAAAAGCTGTTATCATGCAAATCAAAATGAAAAGAAAGCTGAGGTAGCAATACTTAGACAAAATAGACTTTAAAACTAAGGCTGTAACAAGAGACAAAGAAGAACACTATATATCATTATAAAGGGAACAGTTCAACAAGGCTTAGTAATTGTGGCAATTGTAAATATGTATGCACCCAACATGGCAGCACCCAGACACATAAAACAGCTAAAAACAAACATAAAGGAAATAATTGATAGTAATATAATAATAGTAGGGACTTCAACACTCCACTTACATCAATGGACAGTTCATCTAAACAGAAAATAACAAGGAAACAGTGGCTGTGAAGGACACATTGGACCAGATAGATCTAACAGATACATTCGGAACATTACATCCTAACACAGTAGAATACACCTTTTTTTCAAGAGCAGATGGTTACATTCTCCATAATAGATCACATATTAGGCTACAAAACAAGTCTCAACAAACTCAAAAAGGTCAAAGTCCTACAATGTCCTTTCCAACCACAACACTATGAAACTAGAAATCAGCCATAAGAAAAAAATCTGGAAAGACTACAAATATATGGAGGTTAAACAACATGCTACTAAAATGAAATAAAAAAGGAAATAAAAAGGTATATGGAGACAAATGTAAATGAAAAGACAGTGGTCCAAAACTTTTAGGAAGCAGCAAAAGCAAGTCTAAGAAGAAAGAGGCCTACTTCAAGAAGCAAGGAAAACCTCAAATAACCCTCCTACAGTAGCTAGGAAAAGAAGAACAAACAAAACCCAAAACCAATGGAAGGAAGGAAATAATAAATAGAGCAGAAATAAATGAAATATAAACTAAAAAAGACCCCAATAGAACAAATCAATGAAACCAGGAGCTGGTTCTTTGAAAAGATCAAGATTGATAAACCTTTAACCTGACTCCTCACCAGAAAGAGAGGACTCAGATAAACAAAATCAGAAATGAAAGAGGAGCAATAACAACTGAAACCACAGAAATACGAGGTATAGTTATAAGAGAATATTTTGAAAAATTATATGCCAACAAATTGGACAACCTAGAAGAAATGGATAAATTCCTAGAAACCTGTTACTCACCAAAACTGAAATAAGAAGAAATAGAAAATTTGAACATACTGATTACCAGGAATGAAATTAAGTCAGTAATCAAAACCTCCTAACACAAAAGTTGAGGACTAGACGTTTTTAGAGATGAATTCTACCAAGCATTTAAAGAGGAGTCAATACTTATTCTTCTGCAAACTATTCCAAAAAATAGAAGACAAAGAAAGAAAAGCTTCCAGATTCATTCTGTGAGGCCAGCACTACCCTGATACCAAAACCAGTTAAAGACTCCACTAAAAAAGAGAACTGCAGGCCAGTATCTCTAATGAATGTAGTTGCAAAAATCCTCAACAAAATACTATCAAACCAAATCCAACAATACATTTTAAAAAATCACTCACCACCACAAGCAGGATTTATTCCTGGGATGCAAGATTGGTTCAATAGTCATAAATTAATGCGATATGTCACATCAACAAGAGAAAGGATAAAAACCACATGATCATTTCAATAGATGGAGAAGAAGCTTTTGACAAAGTACAACATCCATTCATGATAAAAACTCTCAACAAAGTAGCTTTAGAGGGAACATACTTCAACATAGTAAAGGCCATATATGAAAAACCCACAGCATACATCATCCTCAATGAGGAAAAGGTGAGAGCTTTTCTCCTAAGCTCAGGAACAAGACAGGGATATCCATTCTCACCACTTTCATTCAGCATAGTACTGGAAGTCCTAATCACAGCAGTCAGACAACAAAAAGAAATAAAGGCATCCAAATTGGCAAGGAAGAAATAAAACTTCCACTATTTGCAGATGACATGATACTGTGTACAGAAAGCCCTAAAGACTCCACCAAAAACCTACTAGAACTGGTAAATGAATTCAGTAAGGTCACAGTATACAAAACCAATGTATAGAAATGCAACGGATTTCTATACATTGATACTGAAGCAGCAGAAAGAGAAAATAAGAAAATAGTCCCATATATAATTGCACCAAAGTATAAAATACCTAGGAATAAACTTAACCAAAGAGGTAAAAAACCTGTACTCTGAAAACTGTGAAACATTGATGAAGGAAATGGAAGACAACACTAACACATGGGAAGATATTCCATGCTCGTGGATTGGAAGAACAAATACTCTGAAAGTGTCCGTACAGCCAAAGTAATGTATAGATTTAATGCAATCCCTATGAAAATAGCCATAGTATTTTTCAGAGTTAGAACAAATAATTCTAAAATTTGTATGGAACATAGAAGACCCTGAATAGCCAAAGTGATCTTGAAAAAGAACAAAACTAGAGATTTCAAGGTATAGTACAAAGCTGTAGTAATCCAAACAGTATGGTACTGGCATAAAAAATAGACGCATAGATCAATGAACAGAATAAAAAACCCAGAAACAAACCCACAATTACACCATCAATTAATCTTCTTTTTTTTTTTAAACATTTTATTTATTTATTTGATAGAGATAGAGACAGCCAGCGAGAGAGGGAACGCAAGCAGGGGGAGTGGGAGAGGAAGAAGCAGGCTCATAGCAGAAGAGCCTGATGTGGGGCTCGATCCCAGAACGCCGGGATCACGCCCTGAGCCGAAGGCAGATGCTCAACCACTGTGCCACCCAGGCGCCCCCATCAATTAATCTTCTACAAGGGAGGCAAGAATATGCAGTGGGGAAAAAGACAGTCTGTTTAACAAATGCTGTTGGGAAAACCGGAGAGCTATGTGCAAAAGAGTGTACTTTCGTAGACCACTTTCTTAAACCATACACAAAAATAAATTCAGAATTGACTTAAGACCTGCATGTGAGACCTGAAACCTTAAAAATCCTGAAGAGAGCACAGACAGTAATTTCTCTGACATCAGCTGTAACAACATTTTTCTAGATATGTCTCCTGAGGCAAGGGAAACAAAAGCAAAAATAAACTATTGGGACCACATTAAAATAAAAAGCTTCTGCACAGCATAGGAAGCAATCAACAAAACAAGAAGAGAACTAGTGAATAGGAGAAGATATTTGCAAATGACATATCTGATTTAGGGTTAGTATTCAAAGTATATGAAGAACTTCTACAACTCAACATGAAAAAAACAATCCAATTTAAAAAAGGGCAGGAGACATGAATAGACATTTCTCCAAGGAAGACATACAGATTGTCAAAAGACACATAAAAGATAGCACCACTCATCATCAGGGAAACACAAATCAAAACTACAATGAGATATCACCTCATACCTGTCAGAATAGCTACAGTCAAAAACAACAGGTGTTCGTGAGGATGTAGAGAGAAAGGAACCCTTGTGTGCTGTTGGTGGGAAAGCAAACTGGTGCAGCCACTGTGGAAAACAGTATGGAGGTTCCTGAAAAAATAGAACTACCAAATGATTCAGTAATTTAGTTATCCAACTATTTACCCAAAGAATGTGAAAACACTAGTTTGAAAAGATACATGCAGTCTTATGTTTAATGCAGCATTAAGTAGACAAATTATGGAAGCAGCCCAAGTGTCTATGGATAGATGAATGGATAAAGAAGGTGTGATACACACACACACACACACACACACACACACACACATACACACACACACAGAGGAATATTATTCAGCCATGAAAAGAATGAAATCTTGCCATTTCCCACAATGTAAATGGAGCTAGAGAGTATTATGCTGAGTGAAATAAGTCAGAGAAAGACAGTACCATATGATTTCACTCATATGTGGAATTTAAGAAACACACAAATGAACAAAGAAAAAAGAGACAAAAAACAGACTCTTAACTATAAAGAACAAACTGCTGGTTACCAGAGAGGAGGTGAGTTGGGGGATGGGTAAAATAGGGGAAGGGGATTAAGAGTACACTTATCATGAAGAACACTGAGTAATGTATAGAATTGTTGAATCATGATATTGCACACCTGAAACTAAAATAACAATGTCTGTTAACTATACTGGAATTAAAATTTAAGAAAAGAGAAAAAAGAATAACGAAAAGATGTTCAGCTTCAGTAGTCAGCAACATGCATTTTAAAACTACGATGAGATATTATTTATATCAGATGGTTAATATTTAGAAAGTCAGATAGTACTAAGTGTTAATGATTTCCTAGCGGTGTAACAGGTATCGCTGTGTACTGTTGGTGAAAATACAAGTTAATACAATTTCTTGGAGAGTAATTAGTGAATTTGAAGGTATACCTATTGTATGGCCTACTATTTCTGTTTCTAGGCCCATGCCTTGCGGAAACTCTTGCATAGGGATATCAGAGTATAACTAGCAGCATTGTTCATAATAGTAAGAAAAACAAAACAACTGCACTGTTCATCACTTTGGGAATGGATTGAAACAATTGCTTTATATTTATACTGTAGTGAAAATTGAAGGGATTGAAAAAACTGGATTAACACTCATTGTTTAGTATGAGTCTCAAAAGGGTGTATTGAAAAGAATCAGTTATTAATAAATCGTATATGAATTTCAAAAGCATGCAAACTAAATGAAGTATCCCTATATGTAGCATACTATAATAAAAGCAAAGGGATTTTTTTTTAAAGATTTTTAATTTGACAGAGAGGACACAGTGAGAGAGGGAACACAAGCAGGGGGAGTGGGAGAGGGAGAAGCAGGCTTCCTGCTGTGCAGGGAGCCCGATGCGGGGCTTGATCCCAGGACCCCGGGATCATGACCTGAGCCGAAGGCGGACGCTTAATGACTGAGCCACCCATCCGCCCCAAAAGCAAGGGGATTTTAAACACAACATTTAGAATAGAAGTCATTCTTATTTTAGTGTGGAGGCAGTGGAATAGGATTGGGAACTTCAGAAGTACGTATAATCTTTTGTTGCTTAAGCTGGGTTCCCAGATTGTTACATCATTATTTTCATATTCATATATATTATATATAGTCTTTTGAAAGTTTGAAATATTTCATAGTAGTAAAATTAGAGTTATTTCTATCAAGCCTTTCTTAATCGGGTACTCTACTGTTTCATAGCATTGATGTCGGTAGACTTTCCCTGTTTCTAACATAAAGACCTGAATTGATTTCTTCAGACTATCGCATGCCTTTCTTTTGTTTTATGGTTTTATGTTTCACAAAATACATGTTTAAACATAGTTTCTGAAGCATCATTGTTACCAATTTGCTATCCTTGGTAGGAAAGAATTTTGAATTGTTAGAAAACTCTTGCAGCAAGAATTCTTTGTTGGTTTTCAGCTGTTACTTGGTGTCGGTGGTATAAATTTGTAAATGAAAATATTCTTCTCTACACACATATATGAAAAGCTTGGCTTTTCTCCCCTTTATCAATAGGCAAGTGAAAGACCAGAATAAGAAGGTAGCAAATCTGAAGCACAAGGAACAGGTGGAAAAGAAGAAGAGTGCACAGATGCTTGAGGAGGCTCGACGAAGGGAGGACAATCTCAATGACAGCTCCCAGCAACTACAGGTTAGAACACGAGGACAGTCTGAAAGGATCGGGTGAAGAGATTTGATCCATAATTGCATGTTGTTTTCCTCTTCATCTTTATCCTCCTCTTTTTTCTCTTTCTAACCCTGCTTGCTGCCTTCCTCTGAGACCAACTGTTTAGCAATAAAGGAATGGCTTTAAATAGAAAAGGCAAGTTTTATTCCACAGCTTTGTGAGGATCCACCTCAGCATAGGAGGAAGTTCACCTTGCTTCAAGTTGATCGCATTTAATTGGTAAGTTCAATGTCAGTTTAATGAGTGGGTTCTCTTAAGCTTCAGGTGGTCAGTGTTACCGTTTGCCGTTTTCTTTCATTAAAGTGCGTTGCTAAACTTGGTTTGTGTCTAACTTCCTTCTGTGTTTTTCATTCTCCTTTCCCTTTTAACCTGCCTTTTCCTTTTTGCCCTCTCCCTCTTTCTTTCCCTCCTTTTTAAACATTCAATTTAGAGAACATATTTCACAGTCATAGGATGTATAACCTATACTTTTTCACTTCAGCGGAGTGATAATTGATGTGTAAACCTAATTATTCACAAATTAGGGTGAAATTAGACTCCGTAACAGTAGGAGTAGTGATGATATGAGAAGTGCCCATCTGTGTTCAGTACTTGGCCCTAGGCCCAGGTCATTCATGGTTTCTAACCTTTACAGTGATCCTGTGGGACAGATGGTTTTATACACATTTTATAGATAAGGAAACAGACTCAGAGAAATTGAATTATTTGCCTAAATGCACACAGTTTTCAAAGTGGCTCAGCCACGATTTTAACTGAGACTTTCTGGATCTCTAGCCTGTCGGAATGAAGGTTTAAATTTTAGAGAAGAATATCATAAACTTTGCTAGAAACCTCTGAAACTTCTGCTAAGGCTGCTAAGCCATTGCCACTTCATTTTTTTCTCGTTACAACTTCGAATTGGGTAAGAGAGTGTGTCACAGTTGCATTGTCATGAAATCTTTACTGGAGAGGTTTAGAGGAGTTATTACTATGGAAGCCATTTTTAGGCTTTACCACAAACCCATTTCAGACATGTTTTTAATTTCTTTTTTCATTCATCTTTTATATAAATTTTATTGATTATAAAATGCATAGTCCTTATAGGAATAGTAGACATTTTCTCAAATGCAGCACCTTTTGATAAAGCAGCATACCAGTTTTCCCTCCTTCTTGCCAACAATAGTCAATACTGTCAATTTTCTCTTCCTCCTTTTTTTTAAAATGCCATTCTGTTGGATGGAAAATATTTAATTTTTGTTTTAATATATATTTCTCTGATTACCAAGTGAGGCTAAGTATTATTCATGTCTTAAATTTTTATTTGTTAATGTAAATCAAATGTTATGTCTCCTCCATGTTGGCCTTTTCCCCAAGCATTTTTTGGTTCGTTTATTCCTGTTTTAGGAACATATAAATATTTATCTACAAATATTTTTAAGTTGTTCTGGGCTTTCATTTTTTACCTATATATTTTTTTAAAGATTTTATTTATTTGAGAGAGAGACAGACAGAGTACACACAAGCTGGGGGAAGGGGCAGAGAGAGAGGAGAAGCAGACTCCCTTTTCAGCAGGGAGCCTGATGCAGGGCTCCACCGTGGTATCGTGCACTGAGCCGAAGGCATAAGCTTTACTGACTGAGCCACCCAGGTGCCTCTTACCTTTAATTTTTAATTTAAATTATTTTAGGGTATTTTGTGTTGTGAGGGTCTTATTTTTCTTCATTGCTAACAATTACACTAGGTCATTGATAGGAAATTATTTCATTGCTCACAAGTTTGAATTGGCATCTTTATATTTTATGAAATTATTTAACAGGCTACTTCTAGGATTTCATTCAACCTCCTTTGTTGAACTAGGATCACATCGTTTTTAATTACAGAAAATATTTATTTTACAGAACATTTACAGAATATATTTATTTATGTTACCTCCTTAACTGTTTCATTTGTCTTTTGCCCTCTGTCCCTTTAATGTTTTCTGTTACTCGTCTATCTGTGTAAACTGTGAAAGGTGCCCTTTTAATCTTTTGTCAGTTTTTATGTTAACGTCAAAAGATCCTTCACATGTAATCTCCTATTTCCTCTTCATATAATATAAGAAGTCAGATTATTTATTTATATATTACATAGAAAACTAATTTAGAGTAAATGAATGATTTTTCCAAGGTGTCTCAGTAAGTGATAGGTATAAAAGTTATGACAAATGATAGTTCATGGCCATATGCAAGATACACATGTATGTAATTTATTGAAATATAGTGAAAAGATCATAGGATTACAAATAGAATACTTTGCATCTGATCTCAGCTCTTTACTAACTCTGCCACTTACTTCTTAACCATTTTATTGCAAATAACAACCTAGTGGTAGTCCGTATCCCTAGCACTCAGATTGTGATCTCTAAATAGGATTCCCCTCTAAAAGAAGCTAGAGATTCTTGGAAAAATGGCTAATCATAGAATTCATGGGAGTAGAATAGTAGAAAAGCAATTGATTTAGGATTTGTATTAACAATAGCTCTTAATACCTGAATCTTTTTGTGTTTTAAATTTCTGCATATATATTTGAGCCCATCTATTGATGTTTTTATGAAATAGGAAATGCAAATGGAAGGAATTATTTTAGTATTTCCATTATAGGCATAATAATTCTAGGATTATAATATATTTTCTATCTGTTAAAAAATACTTTAATGTTTTCAACTTTGATGAATAATGAATATTTAATCTTTATTAGATGCCACCTGCCTTCCAAAGATTAATTCTGTTGATCATGTTAATAAGCACATGGTATGGTTTGTGACAATTCAAACCTGCGTTAAAACAAGAAGGTTCATTCTCACGTTTTGTTATTCAGTGACTGACTGCCAGCTATGGTAGTTTATTGGTGCCTTCACTCTTCCTAGCAGAAGTTACAATTTGCCACAAGGCAGTTGTACTGCTTTTTAAATTTGCCTTTCTTTATTCTGAAAGATAAATATATTTTTAAAAATACGTAATGAAACACATACGTATACACACAATGTAAATAATACGTACAGAGTGATCATCTCAAGAAATGAGAAGATTACTGACATCCCAGAAATCACATGTGTATTCCTTCCTGATCATTATTTCCTCCCTTCCTCCAGAGGAAATTATTATTTTGACTTTTATTGTTCTTTGCAACCTGTGTATATATTAAAAGTATAGCTTAGTTTTGTTTATTTTTATGTTATATAAATGAAGTCATCATATTTATTCTTTTGTGACTTCTTTAGTTCAACATCATGTGTGAGGTTTGTTCATGATTGTTGTGTGTAACATTTGCACATTTGTTGTCCTTGCTGTACCTTTGTTTTAGATCAAAATTCCATGTTTTATCTTGAAAGTGTTTTGAAAAAATAACTTCATTTCTTCCCAATTTTTTATTTGAATATTCATTTGGAACTGAAAGTACTCCTTTTTTGGCAGAACATGAGTTTGGACATAAGTTATTACTTTACTCATTGTTCTTGGCTCAACACATTAAGAATGTTCTAAAAAGATTAAACAAATTCCTTACATATTAAATGAAAATGGTACCTGAAAATGGAGGGAACCTAGGAATCCTGCAACTGTAAACATGGTTATTGTTTACTGTGGCCTTAGTTATGAGTGTCCTTTCTTAAGATATGACATTGCCATACAGTTGTATTCTGTTTGTACCTTTGTTTTGGACAGTTATAACTGATATATATTAACTAGTCTCAAATTTTTTGGTTTTAGAAGCCCTTTTATACTCTTAAAAATTAGTAAAGTCTCAAAGAAGATGTTTTAATGTGGGTTATAATTATATACACATGCAGTTAACTTATTGACCTGGGTATCCATCATCTCATTGTATCTGAAGATACATCTCCAGCAATATAAACATACTTACATAAAAAGTTATTTGCAACGTTGTTGGTAAGTGTGAACTATTGGACAACCTAATTGCCCATAGATAGGAGAGTGCTTGAATCTTCTATGGTACATCCACACATTGGAGACTTGACAGCTTTAAAAAAGAGAGGAAGATCTCTAATGGACTGATACAGAGTGATTTCCTGGACATTCCATTAAGTGGGGGGGAAGAAAAGCACAAAAACTATCTATAGTGTGCTAATCTTGGTATAAGAAGATACATATATATATCTGATCTTTTTTACAAAAGAAAACAGGAAGGGTAAACTAGAAAGTAAAGAGAACAGTTATCAATGGGAGTGGTGGGGAGAAGAGTGGAAAGAAGGAAATAGGATTGGGGTGGTAGGCTTGAGGAGAACCTTCCCTTAGCACAGCACTTTAGAAAATAGCTCTGACTCGCCAAACCATAGTAATATATCACATACTCTAAAACCTAAGTAAGCAAAACCAATTAAAATGCGTTGGGGGAAACCAAAAGAGAATACAAACACTAACAAGTGAACCTGTCTCATAAACAATAAAAACACCCTCAAAGGGGTGAGGAAGAAGGGAACTAAACCTAAGTTGCTTTGGAAAACATTTTCTTGACTGAATGCCATTAAGCTAAAGACAAAAAGAACTGTATATAAATGTTATAATCTAGTAATAAATGTGTTTCTTACAAAGGTTAGGCTAGCCATTCTGAAAGCACTTGATATGTATACTAGAATTCAAATAAATATTGATAATGAGGGCTGAGGTTTTCATTGTTCAAGAAAGAATTTATGAATAAGTAAAGTGGGAAGGCTTAAATGAGCCCTGTGGTGTTGAACTGGAATCAGAGATATTAGTATGAAGTCATGGTATATAATTTATATGCAGATAGTTGTATTTAATTTATATGCAGATAGAAATATTGGTTGGTATGTGTATATGTATGGGGTTATTATACATGCTTGTATTTCGTAACTGTCCATTAAGAGGGCTTAGAAGCAATAAGCATACCTAACACCCAGATTTTGGTTGCTATACACCTTTATCCAGTGAAATGGACCAAGACATCTTGGAGAAGTGGTTGATTCCAGGGCTGGGATAGGGAAAATAAACAGTGAGCCTGGATAACTTTGTGGTTCCAGAAAACAGTGGAAATTGTGGAGAGAACATAGGAGCCAACATAGAGGAGTACCTGATATCTCCTGCTAAAACAATTTGAGTAAAAAAAGAAATAACGATAATATTTTAAGCTGTGGAATGAAATAAATATTCATGAGTCCATACTGATATAAATAATCAAATGCATAAGTAAGTGCGGGAGTAAGGACAGCTCTTTCCTAAAGAAGATTTCTAATTACTAAGTGTAAAAGGAAATAGATTTTAAATAATCACCATGAAGCAAACACCTCAGTATATAATAATTGTTGCAGACAAGATCCATTGATGGTTGTGAAAATTAGTGAGTGAATATTTAAAGAATAAGATTGGCATAGTCTCAATATATTCCTGGAGATGTTTATTAATTATAAAGAGAAGACTGTAACTGTTCAGTGAACAGTCCTAGCAGACACTACCTTAACAAAATGATCAAGGTTAACATTACCAGTAGTCAAGTAGATTGAGAAGGAGACAATATCATTTCTTTGTTGCTCTTTCTCCAAAATGTAAAATCTTATTCCAGTCATGAGAAAATACCAGACAAATCCAAATTCTGGGACACTTTATAAAATAACTGTGCAGTATACTTTAAAAGTATCAAGATCATGAAAGACAAAGACTGAAGACTGTTATAGGTGGATTGGTGGGAGCTTAGAAGAAATGTTAATTAAATGAAATGTGAAATCCTGGATTAAATCCTGAAACAGATACTGGACATTAGGGAAAAACTGTTGAAATTAGAATAAGGTCTTTAGTTTGGTAAAAAGTATCATACCAATGTCAGTTTCATAATTTTGATCATTGTCACTGTGGTTATGTAGGATCTTAACATGAGAGGAGATTTGGTGGAGGGGTATATGGGAAATGTACTAATTTTGCAACTTCTCTGTATGTTTATAATTAGTTCGGAATAAAAATTTATTTAAAATTGTCATTGACTCTCTTTTCTCAGCACTTTTAATTACCTATTTCACTTTCCCATCCTCTTGAAATAAGTGAGCTATGAATTTTAAAAACCTCTTACCTCCACTCTTAATGATACAAGATAGGTATTTTAGGCTTTTTTTCAAATACCATTTCTAAGTTTGCAATGCAGGTATTACTGTATTTTCCGTATTGTTTGATATCCTAAAGGCTTACTTTAATGTAGAATTTAGTTGAACAAGTTGATTGTTCTGAAAATTCGACCCAAATCGTAAAGCCATGATACAATAATATGGCTCTTTTGTTAGAGTTGATGTACCTTGACTAGTCTGTATCCCTCTAAGATACTAGGCTTAATTTTTACTCATTTTCCTTGATGTCTTTCACTTATTCAATATAAATTTATCAAATGCTTTCTAAGTGTAAAGATCTGTTGCTAGAGTTGGTTATAGTAGTGAAAAGGCATATTTCCTGCCCTTCTGGAGAAGGGGAAGACAATATACCATAATGATAAAACTAAGCAAGTAATAAATAGAAATTATGGCAAATTAATTTGGGGGACTTGAGTTTAAAAATCATACTGAACTCCATAAGAATCAGTGATACCATCTCAAAGTAAAATATTAACAGAAGAACATGGAGTTAGAGTTGAGTCCTTAAGGTCCTCAGTAGGTAGAGATGTGGTTGGGTAGGAGAAGGTGGTGTTTGAAAGGAAACAAATGAAAAGACCAGTTGAGGTGGGAGAGAAAAAGGAGAGTATGGCATTATAGAAGGAAAGAGAGAAGATTGTCTCCAGAGAAGGAGTAAGTATTTCATGTTAATGTTGCTGAGAGGCTGAGGAGGACAACGTAGTTGAGTGGTGTGATCCAGTGTATTCAAAATGGTCAGGAGCAGTGATCTCCCTGGGTTAAGGTAGATAGATGTCTTCCATTATAGCCTGTTGACCTTGGAGATAGTTAGATAGTCCTATATTGATACAGACACTTGCCTTGGACAATTTTTCTGTCACACACTCGCCAAAATTCACTGTCCTTCACAAGGTCTTTCTTAGGTATATACGTGACTAATATTAAGACTTGATTATACAATGGTTATTTAAAGTGTTTCTAGCATGATCCATGCGTACATCTAAACTGTTTTACAATTCCAGTTGATATTCATGAAATAGGACATGAATGATAAAAGCAATGCGGCCCATATTGGCAATGAGCCTTTCCTATTATCATGTTTTTTAATTATAGTGCCTCGTCTCTTGATATTCAGCATTTAATTTTGCCGAACTTTCTGTTTTCCTTACTCAAGAACTTAGCTCTGTACTAAATTTAGTTCTGAGTTGTTTCATTAATAGTTTTTGTAAGCCATATTTTCTTTAATTGGCTAAATAAGATTTCAGGATAATCTGTAGTCCTCAGTAAACATTTATTGGGTGCCTGTTATGGAACTGTCACTGTGCTGAGTGCTCTGATGTGCTGGATATGTCAAAAGGAGTGCAGTTCATAAGTAATTGCTGTATAAAAAACAAACTAGGCAAATCCCAACAACAAGGGCCTCCTAAGTAAACATTATATGAAAGCATAATCTTAGCTGATTTGACTGATGGTGATGATTCGATTAGAAAAGCTATCTGTTGAAAGCCTGTCCATCTTCTAAGGTTCAGATCAAATGCTCCCTCCCTTCTGTGCAGCCTCACAGTTGGAATTAATCAGGCCCTCTTGTAATTCCATTAGACCTTGTTTCTGCTTTGATTTCAGAGCTTATTTTTGCTTACTTTGTATTATATACTAATAATTTGTGTGTTGTTTTCCTCATATATTTGAGTGTGAGAGCCAGGTTTTGGTACACTGTACATAGTCGCTTCTCTCTAAAAGGGTTTATTGATTTCAGTGGCATCAATAGATGTCCAGAACCTTCCTTATTCACAAGCATCTTAGCCTGGCCTTTGGAGTCTCCCATCAACCAAACCTTCAAGTATTTCTAACCTCATTTTTAAGTGAGATACTAGCGTAGCTACTGTATTTTAGAGAAGCTGATAGTGTTGGTGTTTCTTAAATATAGTTTATTGATTTTGTAATCTATGCTCTTTTTCTTACACAGAATCCTTTTTCTTTGGATTTCCAGCTTTACCACCTAAAGATTCTGGCTTGAAGTTAACCTTTGTTGATGATCTCTACACCTTGTTTTGTTAATGTCTTATTCTTTGTTCCTCAGTCTGTATGTTTAATTATACTTTATTGTTTTCTACTTTTTAATATTTTGTAATTGTTCCTGTGTGATTTAATCACTTTCCCTTCTCAACTAGTTTATATCTGCCTTAGGTTGGGGGCTGTTTTAAACATTTCTTTTCAGAAATACTGAAATACTGTTTTAGGTAGGTAGCCATTCATTAAGTGCAGCGGTAATCATTGTTATAAATAATAAAATAAAATTTAAAGGTTTAGTTACAAACTAAAAAAAAAGTCTGTGTGTGATGCTACAACATTTAGCATCCTCATATTCTCTAAAATTTCATAGATCACCCTTTAAGGACTTCACATATTTTAACAAAGGAAATGTCAGGTTTTCGGTTAGTTGAGGATATTTACCTTAAATATTTTTATTCTTTAAGCAGTAACACTCGCTTTATCTTTTGACACAACTACAAGTTTTAGTCATATTCTAATAAGACAAAGTAGACTGAAAGGGGGGGAAGCCCATATCAATAGTGGTTTAGTGCTTTGTTTTTATTTATAACAAAGAGAAGTATTTGAATTTAACCTTGAGAGAGGGTACTGTCACAGAGATTAATGGGGTTGCTGAAAGAACACTGCAGCTCTTGTGAGTCAGCTCTCCTGAGACCAATGAATATTAAGAATAAAGTTCAAAGAAAGTGAAAACAATAGAAGTAGAGATAGGGAAACTTTACATATATTTAGGCATATTCTCTTTTTAGATGAATTATCAGTAAAATGTTTGTGTTTTTCTTTAAAATTTGATTGGATTTGCTTTATCAGAAACAAAAATTCTTCCATTTTGGTAAGAGGTTTTTTTTTTTCCTTTATGAAACAAAGACTACTTATCTTTGGTTTTCACGTTGGCCATGGGGATAAAGAAAACCTTTAAAAAAATTAAGAGTGTCTGATATCTTTCTAGAAATAGTATGTGATGTGTCACCTGATTAGATACCTCTGATATATTAACGATGTTCTTGTAAAACTCAATTTTGGTTTCTTAACAGATATTCTCAACCTATTTGAAGATTTAATCCTATATCATTTCTTCCTTTTTAAATACTTTTTTTTTCTTGGTAAGACAGGTCTTTTTTCTGTCTAGAATATGAGCATAGGTGGGTTTTTATGGTGTTCTCGGCAAATATTAAATAGAGTTAGGGATTACACTGGAGAAGTATACATACAAATTAGCATCCATTTTAACAACCTTTTGCATAGTTGCTGGAATTAACTTGAAAATTTGGTATTCCTGCAAGTGAAGCACCTATTCAAATTGTTGGCATGTGTGTGATTTTTTAAAACTTTTAGCCCAAACTGTGCTGCTTTTTACCATTTAGAAAAAAGCGAAACAAGTCATAAAATCATTTCAAGGAACTCTACAGTGTTGAAATGGGCTCTGTAGATACTTTTCTCTCTGGCCAAAGTTCAGTTCTATTTGATAGCCGGTGAAATGTACTGAAGGAATGTTTATTGATAATATTCATGTGTAGGTAGCCTACTAAGCTGCTTCCTACTGTTAGGTTAGCCCTCTTCTATGGACACTTTTAGCCACATCCTTTTAACTTATTAGAAGAATGCTCTCCATAAAATAATGAGTGATTAAAGTTAAATCTGGCACTAAAATTCTTACAACTACTGTGTCCTCACCTCAGTGAAATGAATGGCTTAACCCTTTCTTTTGTGTTGTTGTGGAAACTCTTCCTTTATATTTGGAAAGTGAAGTCTCTGAGAATATTATTTTTATTTTTAAGACAGCAGAAGCTGGCATTATGTATCCTCTTTGCCAAGACCTCAAAAGCAAAAGTCATCCTCTTACGGACCACATCAGTTGTTTATTATTTTAAGTAATTTTGGTAAAGACTTTGGTAAAGACTTTGAAAATTTATGCTTGTTTTTTTTATAAGTATTATTGATCAGAGGAGACACGTAATAAGATTAGGCAAAGCCTATGTCCTTGCTCAAGTTTCTGATACCCAGCTCCCAGAATTTCTAAGATAAGAACCTGGCTCATCTACACGGAGTATTTGTACTATATGCTCTGTAAAAATTCTTTATGTAAAAGCATTTTGTTTGTATATATTTCCATTTCTTTAATGAAATCCATCTGCTCTTGTTTGATTTTTAACAATTAAGGTTGTAACAGAGTTCTCTAAACAGGGGAGATGTTTGAGGGACTTTGGACAGAAGGGGAAAGAAAATATCTTTAAATTTTAACCCAAACCATTTCCTTAAAAAGGAGTTGGTGTATAACCAAATTCTGTCTTTGTGTTAGGCTAGTTTTCTTTTCTTAAAATTGACTTCATCAATGCATCTGGCTTCAATTCCCCCCCCCACCCCCCAGTAAGCATATGAGTAGTTGGTAATTGAATTCTGACATGTTGAATGATTTTAATGAAATCTTCTGCTGTGTGTGTATGCTTGGGGGATGGGGAAAAGGGAGGAAGAATGTGGGGTGGAGGGTAATAAAGAATTACTGTCTCTTTACGTTAAGGATAATGGATAGCAGTTAACATTAATATCTTTCAGAACATGTTAAAGCCTTTTTGGTAAGTGGTGTTTACTCCAAAGGAAGCAGCTCTTAATATTAACCTAAAGAAATGACCTCAGTAATCAAGGCAGAGTCCAAGTTGGGAAGGGGACGGGTGAACAGGGGAGGCTGGGTTACCTTGGATAATCTATGTGAGATCTGCAGTGACTTTCCCTCTGCTGCTGACAAAGGGAAAAGCTTAATAAGATCTGTCATTATCAAGTGATTTCTTTTTATGTTACTTTAGTATTGAACCTCTTTTCCTTTTAATTTTGAGGGTGATGTTTGAAGAGAACAAAAAATTATTTTTTAATTGTTGGGTTTTTTGTTTGTTTTGCCTTTGCTGTTCTTATTGAATGTTTCATTTGAAGGAAAGGCAGTGGAGACTAGAGTCTTATAGCTGCAGTGGTATGTAGTTGTTGTTGACAGAGCTGATGTCAAGAAGCAAAGTTCAGATGAGTGTATTAGGAGAGTTAGTAGTCATATGGGATTTGCTAGAATCCAGTCTTCTTGTTAATGTGCCTGAAATTACAGCTGTCACAGCTGTTGCCCTAATCTCATTCAACTATAGGAGTCTTCTTATTTAAGGATATGAAGAATTTTTTGGTAGCTTTCCACTTCCTCTCTCCCTCTACCATCCCCCCAAAACTAGTCACACAAACCCCCTGCTTTGGACCCTATACTCTGTAAATGAAGTGGTCTTATTTGACCTTATTTGATAAGTGTAGTAGGCATAGTAAGTAGGTTTCAGCACCTAATCTAGTGGTAGGAAAACTGGTCTGTGTTAGTTTTGATGAGTGCAAACATAATTTATAGCAGTTGAAGTAAAATTCTAAAGATACTGCTTTCATTTTAAGTAATACAAACTATTTAAAATGGTAAAGCATGTTCCTTTCCTGTCTCCTGATAGCTTTTAAGTGAGTTGTCTGTGGCATACAGTACATGTCTAAACTGGTTAAATAGAGTGAAATACCAAGTTAGAGCAGGTGAATGAAATTGAAGTTTCTTTCTCTATATAATTTTCCTCCCTCATGCTGCTGATTTGATATTTTTCTAAATAATGAGGGCTAGGAAACTGGGTAACTTCAAACAGTACAAATAATTCCCCTGTAATTTTAAATTAGACTGTTGGTTTTTGCTAAATTTTGTGATTTTTTTGTGCCTCTTAAGGGTAAAATCAATTATAATGAAATTCGTAAGGGAACAGGATTTAAGGAGGGTCTTTAGTCAGCAGGGACCAAGAAGACCAGGAATACTTCATTCTCATAATTTCCTAAAAATGAGATTATTCCCCAAAGAAAGGAACTTCACTAAAATGTAAGGACTGAACTTACCAATATAAGCTATTATATATAGCTCTTTAAACATCCACCCGATATTTTTATTCAGTTGGCCTTTGATTGGCATATCACTGAGTATTCTTAGTACTGAACTACTAACAAATTAAGTTGGATTACTCTTCATTTTTACCATAATCATAAGAAAATATTTCGTTAGAACTCAATCCAGTTGCAGGTTTTATCCTGAATAATTTTTGACAAAATGCGTATTTTGCTGATCTCATATCCAATGGATATCTTAATTTTGTGAAGTATCTTTAATCTCTGCCTTTTACATTTTAGGCAATCTAGTGTCATTCTGTTCCATTTTAATATAATCTCATAAAAAAAGCTCTGTCTTTCTGGTAAAGACCTGTTACCCTAATAGGTGTTTTTCTCTCAGAAGCAGTTTTGATAATCACTGTTTTCATGCCTCATTGCTTCATTGATAATTTAGTTTTCTTTTGCTGGAAGTATATTCTAGCATCCTATGATAATCATCTTCCAAGATGGCCCCTGATCATCCTTACCTCCCGGCGTTTGAGCCCTTATATAGTCCTCTCCCACATTGTATCGGGATTAGTCTGTATGAACAATAGAAAATGTCAGAAGTGGTAGTATGTGACTTCTGAAACTAGATCATAAAAGGTATTGATGTGTCTGCCTTATTCTCTTCAATCACTTGCTATGAGGAAAGCCAGGTGCCATATCATACTGACACTCAAGTAGCCCTGTGGAGAGGAACAGAGGCCCCTTGCCAATAGCTATCACCAGCTTGCCAACCATGTAAGTGGAAGCAGAGGACTGAATCCTGACTGACATCTTAACTGTAACCCCATGAGAGACCCCGGAACCAGAACTGTTTGGCTAAGCTGTTTTTGAGTTCCGGACCCACAGAAACTGTGCAAGATAAAAAATGTTCACTGTTGTTTTAAGCTGCTGTGTTTTGAGGCAACTTGTTATATAACAGTAAACAACTAATACAGGCACTTTATATCCTAGGTATTAAAGTGATATGCCATATGTTGAATTTTTTTTTCCTTGAAATCCAGTTTGGTTTTCTCTGTTGGCAGAAAGTTACTGCTATTTGAATTTGTTTTATTAATGTTATCACTGAAGTAATTTTCAGTGCTTTAGATTGTTAGAATTTTAGGCAGCTTGCCGTAAGGATTCTCACCTGTGTAACTCATATTTGTATGTCAAATGTTTCTTAGCTGTGAGCTAAGAAAAGAGATGTATTTATTTTCTTTTAAAGATTTTATTCGTTTATTTGACAGAGCAAGAGAGCAGGGGAGTGGGAGAGGGAGAAGCAGGCTCCCCGCTGAGCAGGGAGTCCAATGCGGGGTTCAGTCCCAGGACCCCAGGATCATGACCCAAGCTAAAGGCAGATGCTTAACTGACTGAGCCACCCAGGTGGCCCCAAGAGATGAATTTATAACATGCATTCTGGTTATTGCTATGTTGTCCAGCAGAAATAGGAATGTGGGCACGTGTATAATTTTGAATTTTCTAATACCTTCATTTAAAAAACCAAAAGGAGACAGTGATTTTAATAATGTACTTCATTTAATTCGGTATATCCAAAATATTGTCATTTCAACATATAATCATTGTGAAGATTATTGTTTCACTTTTTTGATACTGTCTTCAAAATTTAGTGTGTATTTATAGCACATCTCAGTCTGGCCTAGCCACATTTTAAGTGCTCAGTAGCCACATGTGTATTGGACAGCACAAATAGTTTATTTAGCTGAAGAAGTTAAGATTTTATTGCAAGCTAAAACAGCAAGTCAATAATTCATATAAACAACAGGAATGATTTTCTCAAACTAAAGTGGGCCATGTCATACCTTACCTTTAATATCTGTCTATATTTAATTTCCCGTAAGTCACCCTCTACTTTCTGAATACCTCAGATCATTCAAACCTGTGGAATATCCTAGGAATAGAAGGGATTCGGGATATTAGAGGTTCTGTATACTTTTCTTTTCTCTAAGCTTACAGCCTTAGAATGGCAGGACTGCCTCATGATTTATCTTGAAGAATGGCGAATGTGGACTTTTTAAAAGAGAAAATAGAATTTAATGTGTATAGCATATAGTCAGAGCCTTAGGATGTACCTGGTATAATCACTGTCACTGTTGAGCCACCAAGAAGCATCTCCCAGGGGTTTCAGCACATCCCCTAGCTTCCAGCCTGTTTACCAAGAACAGAAGTAGACAGACTCTTTTGTGTTTTGCAGTTTCTGAAGTTCTGTTCTTTACTGACATTTTATTGGCACACACATATTCAGAGAAGTGGGTGATAACTGTCATTTTTTCTACTCTAAGTTTAGACATTGAATAGATTAGAGATTTTTCTCTTCAAACCAAAATACACCATTAAGTGCAGTGTAAATGACAGTTTTGTCACTAGAATTTTGTGTCAAACTCTTATCACCAAAATCTCACTACTATTTTCATAAGTCTTAAAAAAAAAAAAAAAAGAAACTATTTGCACAGAAAGGGGGATGGGGACAATTTTCAAAGCTCTTGGCTTGGTGCTGTGTCTTACACATATGCTATTTGGATATTTAAGCTTTAGGTATTTTCAGAATAATTGCAGAACTTATTGCAAAATTTTGTCTTTTTAAAAAAATGTACTTATTTAGAATATTCCATGGTTACCTAAAGACTGGAAAAGAATTTCTCGTAATTTTGACCTGCTATGCAAATTATTTTCATGAAAAAAATTCAACTTCTGAATAAAAAACCAAGGAAGAGAGTGACTTGAAATTCATATATTTTTTTCACCATTGGCACTGTCTTGAGATATATTTGCCCAGTCTATTCTCTTTCCAGTAAATAGTTAGCCCCTATGTTTAGAATATCAATACCTGAAATAGTCACCACATATTTATTTCCAGAAATTCATGTATTCTTATTAATTTATTTGCAGTATGTGCTTTTCTTTCAACATTTCTAAATTTGATTTTGAATTTTTTTTACTGAACATTGCTTCTTTATATCATTTACAAAATGACATAATACTACATGGCTTCTAATAAACAGTGATAGTCCTCTACCTCATTTTTGTCTAGTCTGGATTTCTGCTCCTCTGAGACAAGCATGCTTTCACCTTTTTTGCTTGTTTTTTCTGCTTTTTACTTCCCCCTCTCCAAATGATATTCTTATACTGTTGTTTTCTTATTTTTCTTATTTGGACATTAGTTATCTACTGACTTCTTATTATGAATGATGAGGAATTAGCCTCTCTAAGCAAGTCACCACACACACTTCCCTCTTTCCGTCTTCCTAATATAAGTTTTACATTATTATGTCTCAGGCACATAGTATATTATGATTACATTTCCTTTAGTGTACTTTTAGTTTTTCCTGGTGGTAATAATAGCTTTGGGTTTTTTTATTTGTTTTATTATCTATTTGTATACATATCACCAGTTTATTTACAAATTCCTTTCTCCTCTCAGTGTTGGTACTATTATAGAATATGTGATCCCTTATTTATTAACCTCGTAATCTATTCATCCACTTTTTTTCTTGGAAACATCTTTCCTTGAGTTTCTATCCTCTCCTCTGAATTCTCTTTAATCTCTAGGCTTACGGTTACCCTTGAGATTCCCATCACTACTCATTTGTGGTAGATCCCCTTTTTTCTGGGTCCCATGTCTTCCTCTTTCTAGGTTGACTTCTTAAGTTTGATGGAGCACATCCCTAGTAGCTTTCTGAGAGAGTCTGTGATGTGAGGTAAATTTTAAAGACTTTGCATTCTTCCCTTACATTTGATTGATAATTTGGATATAGAATTCTAGATCAAAAAGCATCTTTCCTTCAGAGTTTTGAAGGCCTTTACTTCAGTTGTCTTCTGATTCTCTGTGTTCACATAAAAAGTTCCAGTGCCTTCCATTTGTTTGTCCTTTGTGGGCAATCATTTTTGGCCTTTCTCAAACTTAAAAATCATTTCTCTAGTATTCTAAGCTTAAAAAAAAGGTAGAATATCCATATTATAGTCTAAGTATAGAAAATGTATTTACTCTTTACTGAAAGTGTAAGAACAAAGAAGGATAATTATAAATATGATCTAGCTGTGTGCTTAGGATTCCAGTAGTTGTAGAACTAAAAGATTCTATTCATTTTTGGCATTGGCTCAATATTTTATTAAATGAAACAGATTTGAGGTGTGTAATTCAGTACAAAGGAAACTTCCTTGGTTTACCTTAGCGGATATCTACTAAGATTCCGAAAGTAAGACTGGAGCCACATTTTACTCACTAGATGGATTAAGTAGTTATGGACTTTGTTGGTCTTGGTGTTGAAGGTGATGAGAATATTCACTGTCTTCATTCTTTGTCACCACCCTGATTTAATACAGCTTTCTTGGAGCATATGGTTCCATACATTATTTTATATTGATTTTAAATTGTATTATAAGTTATCTAAGTTATAGTATTTCATAAATATTATTTAACAGTTTTCTGCCCCTTTTTTGTGGTATTTCTTGACTTTTGTTCTTTGTCCTTATTATGGACACGGATTTTGAGCCAGGCTACCATCAAGTCCAGAAAACTTTTCTTAAATAAATGGCCTTGTACACAGAGCTCATCTGGTAGACTCTGATTTTAGCACTGGGTTTAATGAAACTTTCCGTATGAAAACCTGCACTGATTATCTGCATTGTGACAAATTACTAAGTATCCTCTCTCTAAAAAAGTTGTACTGATAAAGCCACAAAGCTATTTTTCAGCCCATGCAGAAAAGCAGATAATCCTGTTTGTTTGAAATGGGTTCTGGGAAGTTATTGGGATAAGTTTTTCAGCCTCAGTTTAGGTTAGAATAACAGAAGCCTCTCAGGAGATCTCCAGAGACAGTGTAAGAGTAAAGAATATCGCAGACTGAACAAAAACATAATACTGAGTTATTCAGAAGCAATTGATAATGGGAAACATTCGTGTTTCATTTTTCTTACCACAATCTATATTTCAGAATCCCATGTTACTACTGATAAAGTTATTAATTGGGGATTTTGAGAGGACTGAACTCACTGACGTTTGCATCTGTCTCTTTCCACATAATCCTTCTGTTGCATTTCATATTCTTTGAATCGATAGAAACTACTTTGTCCTTTACTTCTTTTGTCATCATTTCCTGTCCCTCTCTGCTTGGCATTGTTCTAGAAACCTTCAACAGTAACTTCAGCAGCTTTGGAAGCTGCACTCTGCTGCTCACGGCAGGCCACCGGGAAGCATTAAGATTTCAAGTAAGAACATTTTTTGATACAGCTAAACTTCCCTGTATAAAACAGAACCTTACTTACGGGGCTAAATCAGGGTATTTTATAACATTTTCTCCTAGAAGAATGAACACTTAAAAAAAATGAACATGACATACATTACTAAAATGTGATTATTCTTTTTTATCTCAGTTTTTTAATTGAGAAAAATGAGAGAGAACAAAAGATATGTCAACTTTTTATTATGAAAGATGTTAAATAGTAAGATATTCTTTCAGTGCTGGGAAGAAAATCTGACTTACCTTTGACAGATTTCCAGTTCTAGATTTCTGAAGACAAAGTTGTTAGAAAGGACTCTGGGCCTTGCACTTATAAAAGTGAACTGAAGTCTAATTAAAGGAGAGTTGCATAGATAAATGATAAAATCTTTTGGTATCTTTTACTGATACAAGTATTCTGAAAGTTGGCGAATGTTTCAGCAATTCTTGTTCTTTTGTTTTTAATTTAATTGTATTAATAAAAAGCACTTTCTTTTTAATCTTTTTTTTCTAGAAGAATTTAAAGAGGAAATGCTTAATAAGAACCTGATGAATCTAGTTCTTAATACTGATTGAACTGTGCTTCATTTATCCTTCTTACTTTAAGATCTTTCCTTTCTTACATGTTCTTAAAATTCTATAGGATTTTGTCTTTCTGATAGAAATCCATATTTACCTTCCCAGGAGTTAATTTTTAAGCTTATTTAGAATATTCAGGTTAGTGGGCTAACTAAATTACTCATCCTTAGCCTGATCACTTATATCCAGTTACCATTTTTAGTTTTCTCATATGAGATTAAGAGAAAACTTTGATGTCTTAAAATCATTAGGAAACCATTTTCTTTTTCATTTATTTATTTTCTTTTTTTAATAATTTTTTATTATGTTAGTCCCCATACAGTACATCCTTAGTTTTTGATGTAGTGTTCCATGATTCATTGTTTGCGTCTAACACCCAGTGCTCCGTGCAATACGTGCCCTCCTTAATACCCATCACCAGCCTATCCCAATCCCCCATCCTCCTCCCCTCTGAAGCCCTCAGTTTGTTTCCCAGAGTCCATAGTCTGTAATGGTTCATTCCCCCTTCTCTTAACCCCCCCTTCATTCTTCCCCTCCTTCTTCTACCGATCTCCCTGCTATTTCTTATGTTCCATAAATGAGTGAAACCACATAATAATTGTCTTTCTCTGCTTGACTTATTTCACTTAGCATAATCTCCTCCAGTCCCGTCCATGTTGCTGCAAATGTTGGGTATTCGTTCTTTCTGATGGCTGAGTAATATTCCATTGTATATATGGACCACATCTTCTTAATCCAGTCATCTGCTGAAGGGCATCTCGGCACTTTCCACGATTTAGCTATTGTGGACAATGCTGCTATGAACATTGGGGTGCATATGGCCCTTCTCTTCACTACGTCTGTATCTTTGGGGTAAATACCCAGTAGTTCAATTGCTGGATCACAGGGTAGCTCAATTTTTAACTTTTTAAGGGACCTCCACACTGTTTTCCAGAGTGGCTGTACCAACTTGCATTCCCACCAACAGTGTAAGAGGGATCCCCTTTCTCCACATAGGAATCGCAGTTTTTGAGTGTGGTCTCTTGGGTGAGCTGAGGATCTCAGACTTACAACAAGGACTAGTATAGTTTATGGCCTTGTAGTTCCTATTCTCCCAAATTCTTCTCTCTCTGAAGTTTTCCATCTCCGAAAGAACCATCATATTCCTTCGCCATTTGCTGACACTTTTTTTTTTTGAGAACTTTTCTTTATTTTTTTGTATTTATTTATTTATTTATTTAATAACTTTTATTTTGTATATTAGTCATCATAGAGTACATCCCCAGTTTTTGATGCAATGTTCCATGATTCATTTTTTGTGTATAACACCCAGTGCACCATGCAATATGTGCCCTCCTTAATACCCATTACCAGCCTATCCAAATCCCCACCCCCCTCCTCTCTGAAGCCCTCAGTTTGTTTCCCAGAGTCCACAGTCTCTCATGGTTCATTCCACCTTCTGTTTACTGCCCCCTTCATTCTTCCCTTCCTTCTCCTACCGATCTTCCTATTTCTTATGTTCCATAAATGATTGAAACCATATGATAATTGTCTTTCTCTGCTTGACTTATTTCACTTAACGTAATCTCCTCCAGTCCTGTCCATGTTGCTGCAAATGTTGTATAATCGTTCTTTCTGATGGCTGAGTAATATTGCATTGTATATATGGACCACATCTTCTTAATCCAGTCATCTGTTGAAGGGCATCTCGGCTCCTTCCACAATTGAGCTATTGTGGACAATGCTGCTATGAACATTGGGGTGCATATGGCCCTTCTCTTCACTACATCTGTATCCTTGGGGTAAACACCCAGTAGTGCAATTGCTGGATCACAGGGTAGCTCAATTTTTAACTTTTTAAGGGACCTCCACACTGTTTTCCAAAGTGGCTGTACCAACTTGCATTCTCACTAACTGTAAGAGGGATCCCCTTTCTCCACATCCTCTCCAACATTTCTTGTTTCCTGCCTTGTCAATTTTTGCCATTCTAACTGGTATAAGTTGGTATCTCAAGGTGGTTTTGATTTGAATTTCCCTGATGGCTAATGATTTTGAACATTTTTTATGTGTCTGTTAGCCATTTGTATGTCTTCGTTGGAAAAGTGTCTGTTCATATCTTCTGCCCATTTTTTGATTTGATTATTTGTTTCCCGTGTATTGAGTTTGAGAAGTTCTTTGTAGATCTTGGATACTAGTCTTTTATCTGTAGTGTCATTTGCAAATATCTTCTCCCATTCCGTGGGCTGCCTCTTAGTTTTTTTGACTGTTTCCTTGGCTGTGCAGAAGCTTTTTATCTTGATGAAGTCCCACAAGTTCAGTTTTTCTTTTGTTTCTCTTGCCTTTGGAGATGTGTCATGAAAAAAGTTGCTGTGGCCGATGTCAAAGAGGTTGCAGCCTATGTTCTCCTCTAGGATTTTGATGGATTCCTGTCTCACATCGAGGTCTTTCATCCATTTGGAGTTTATCTTTGTGTATGGTGTAAGAGAGTGGTCAAGTTTCATTGTTTTGCATGTAGCTGTCCAATTTTCCCAGCACCATTTATTGAAGAGACTGTGTTTTTTCCACTGGATGTTTTTTCCTGCTTTGTCAAAGATTAGTTGCCCAAAGAGCCGTGGGTCCATATCTGGGTTCTCTATTCTGTTCTGTTGGTCAGTGTGTCTGTTTTTGTGCCAGTACCATGCTGTCATTTATTTTTTTTCTAAATTAGTTTGCTAACAATTGTCTATATGAAGAATGTAATTGAAAAATCATGCTATTTACCTAACTTTTTCATCAAGGCTGAACTTTGCAGGGAGAGAATGTTTTGGTATAGAGTCTTTTTACTTATGCTGCATCAAAGCTGGCTTAAAGCCCAGTTTAGAAAGTAATTCAAAAACAGCTTTTGTTTTAAGTAATCAAGCTCTTGCTGCCTATGCTGCTTAACACAGTTTTATTCTCTCTGTTACAGAGAACAAATCCATCACTAATTTCTCTTGCTTAACTAACTTGACCTTTTGCTCTGAATTATACACTTCTTCAACCTCCTACTATAGTTCTTTTCTTCCCTTGTTCTTTCCTCTGTGAAGATATCTTTCTGGCTTGGATTTACTTCTGAAGAGAAGAATACTTAATAAGCAAATAGTCCTTTCTTGATAAATAGTCTATCCTTGGGTTAACTAATTAGTCTACTTCACCTAGTCTTCCATCATTTTCCAGGACAGTCTCCGTAAGAAGGATGACAGGATTGAAGAGCTGGAAGAAGCACTAAGAGAAAGTGTACAGATAACTGCAGAGCGAGAAATGGTGCTAGCACAAGAGGAGTCAGCCAGGACCAGTGCTGAAAAACAGGTCTGCAATTTTATACAGTTACTGGCAACACTGCTGGTTAAACAAAAGGTAAAACCCAACCAGTATAGTTTAGGTAAACTGTACATATGTTTATAGGGTTTCAGAAGCACTTCATCAGGTGTAAGTATTTAGGCTTAAACAAGAATTGAAATAAGGTTGCATAAGAATGACTCATGTTAAGAGTGTCTGCATTAATAATTTGGGATTTATTTCACATATATGGTTGTAGTATATGCTCATGTATCTAGTGAGATGAAATGGAGCTTGTCTGTTTGTCAAGGACTGGTCACAATCCTGCTTTTAAATTGATTGGGAAAACACAAACATTTCTAAGTTACAATGTTAAATTTAAATAACAGTTTATTTATTTTATACCCTGCCTTGTTCAAAAGAGCAGCTAAAGTTATAACAAGGTATTAACAAGGTTCATGGCAAGTATGAAGGACATAGTTATCGTGGCACTTGAGAGCACCAGAGCAGCAGGTCTCAACCCTGAAGTGACTTCTTAGAGAGTTCTGCTGCTGTGTGTGGTGTTTGCTTTATATATTCTTCTATGTCTCTTAGATCCCGGTACACTTGCTTTTGACTTTTTATTAGGAAGGGTAACTAAAATTGGGAAATGTGAATGGGAAAAATGGTTCTAACAAACAAATGCTCTAATCTCAATTCCTAGTATGAGTGTGATTTGAGGTTTTAAATCTCCCTTACACAGATATTCATGACATTTTAATTTTTTCAGTTATTTTTTCCTTTCCATTTCTTTGTTAGAGGACTATACCTGTTAAAAACATAAAAAAATTCAATGAGAGGATAACCTGAATCTTTTGGGAAACCCCTATGATGAGACCACTGTGGTCTTGTGAGTTAAGGTAGTTGCATAGCAAGGAAGAAGGGTACATTTTCAAAGCAGACAGATGTAGTGTGTGCTGTAAGGGAGTCCCTTCCTAACTGTGTTAGTATGAGGATATGGTTTCTTTAGTGTGAAGTATAGAAAGAAAGACAAACTGATAGTTTTTAGCCAAACTGAAGAAAAGTGGAACTTTTCACAGTCTGTCAGTGCCCTGTTCCTACATAAATGCCTTGTCCACTTCTAATTTGAATATTTCCTGATACACAGTTAAATAGAGCTTGGGTAGTAGCTTCAGAGAAGAGATGGTGACAGTCATTGATCCAGAGTGAAGAAGGATTTTCTTTTATCTTGATTTTACCTTTTTTATATTCTTACCTTTATGTTCAAAATGTCCCCATTTTTTCTTTCTTTAAAGATTTTTTTCTGCTTGGGGATCATTATTTAGTGACAAGTCTTACATATTGGGGATCATGTAGAAATGTCGGCAATTAATACACCATGTCATTATGGCATACAAATTGCTAGTATGTGTTTTTTGAAATGTCTTACTGTGTGAACTAATTATAATTTGCTTTTTCGGGGGTAGATTTTTATATATTTATGTGTTTATGTATTATTTATTTATAATAGACTTATTTTAGATCAGGTTTTTGGGGTTTTTTGTTTTGTTTTTTAGTTTACAGAAAAGTTGAGCAGAAAGTACATGAAATTCCCATATTTTCCTTTCTCCGTCTCAGCATTGGTATGATAGATTTATTAGAATTGATGAGCCAATATTGATACATTATTAACTGGTTCATAGCTTACATTTTGGTTCACTCTTCATCTCATACAGTTCTATGGGTTTTGCCAAATGTACAATGTCATGTATTCACCATTACAGTATCATACAGAATAGTTTCACTGCCCCAAAGATCCTCTGTGCTCCACCTGTTCATCCTTCCTTCAGCTCCCCAATCCTTGGTCTTTTTCCTGTCTCCATTGTTTTTCCTTTTCTAGAATGTCATGTAGGTGGAATCACACAGTATGGAGCCTTTTCTGACTGGTTTCTTCTATTTAGCCTTGCGTTTGTGGTTCTTCCATGTCTTTTTGTGGCCTGATAGCTCATTTTGTTTTACTTCTGAATAATATTCCATTGTATAGACATGACACAATTTGTTTATTCCTTCACCTATTGAAGAACATCTTGATTAATTCCAATGTTTGGCAATTATGGATAAAGCTTCTATGAACACTTATGTGGAGGTTTTTGTATGGACATAAATTATCAGCTCATTTAGTTAAATACCTGAGAATTGCTGGATTTTATGGTAAGACTATATTTAGCTTTATAAGAAACTGTGAAACTGTCTTCCAAGTGGCTATATATAATTTGCTTTTAATTGCATGCCTTTTTTTCTTTCTCTCTTTCCTGTTTATCTTTTTTTCCACCATTCTGCTACTCACTGCCTATCTGAAGCTGTTGAGTGAAATATTGCATGAGACCAGTCATTTGGGCTCTAAGTGGTTTAAGGTATGAAGAAGCCGCTTTTATGTTTGTATTTCTGAGGCCATGTGACCTTTATCCACTGTCCCCTCCTGCTGTCATCTTCTGTTCTTATTTTTATCTTTTTCTGTCTTCTGACTCCACTGTTAATTTTACTTATATGTATTAATTGTATATACCAAGCTAATCTGCAAATATTCACTTAAAATATCTTAAATGGTAAAGCTTTTTTTGGCTAGGGACGTTATTCTTATTATCTTACTCAGGTCCAGAAATTATCTGTCTCTAACTAAATTTAGCCTCTGAGAAGAAATAACTCCCTCTGTTAGAAGGAGGATATCTGTATCTCTTGATTTCTTAAAGAGCAAAGCAAAATTGTTTGGGAATAATCTCTCTTAACCAAAATAAAATACAGAACCTTCTAAAGTTTGAGAGGGGAAAACTCGCAAAGGAAAAAATTTCTTCTTATAGGATCCCCTTATAGTTTCTTTATCCCCAATACATGCTGCTCCATATCGAGCCCATACCCAAAATATGAAGAAGTTGTATAATGATCCCACAAAGGAAGATGTCCTAAACTGTGTTGGCAAATGGAGAGATGAAAGTGAGTTAATCCCATGGGGGGAACCCAAGGGCTCCTTTTACTTTTGCTTTGTGCTTTTCTACATGGATTTTCTTCTTTTGAAACTTGTCTCTGCTCAAGTTTTAGCAGGTTTTGTGTTTTGTTGAATGTGAAAGTCCATTTTCTTAAAATGAGACTAGAGTAAAACCTGTTTTCTTAAGTCTCAGAATTATGAGGAGATAGGGAGCAATATCTTTAGTTCAGCAGTGCTCCTAAAAACTTAAATTTCTGAAATGCCTTTTGTTTTTAACTTGAGATGAATGTTTTAAATATCTTCACTAAGAGTAAGTTTATTTTTTGAGGAAGCCTTTTGCAGCTACATTGTTAACTAAAGTTTTAAAAAATGCCTCTAAAGTAATAAGACATTTTCTTGTGGCTCAATAAGCTGGATTTATATCTGTTCCTAAGGAGTATTTCTTAATGTTTTGAGCAGTGATAAAGATATATCCTCTGAATATAACTAAAATTTACACATGCATTCTGACTTTTATTTTTAAAAGCTCATTTTTAGTAGTGGTACTCATTTTTTTAATTGCCATTTTGATGTTACTTGGCTTGTATGTTAAGTGTAAATTTCGGCCTAGAAGATCATAAGGTTTTACCTATGATTTGCAGAGAGTTATAGATCAATGAGCATTTTTTAGGATTACATCCTAAAATTTTTTCCCAGATATTTGCGTATTAAATATTGTGCATTCCAATAATTAAAGTCACTTGAAGAACAAAAAACGGCACTCTGATTAAATGGCATTTTATAGCCCAGCAGTACACGTTGGACCCACTTGGTTTTTACTCTGAATCTCACAGAGTACCCTGCTTCTTCCTTCAACATTCAAGTTCTTTTCCTTCCCTGCCAGCCAGACAGGCAGATGGGAGAGCTAAGCCAGGCTTGGCCTTCACTGTCAATAGTTCTTGATTCTTGATTGTGAAAATGGGCAGTAGAGTCATTTAAATTTGATCCAGCCTCTTTGTGTCTCACAAAGTTAAATAGCTAAAAAAAAAGTAAAATAAGGCGGTGCTAAGGAAACCATACAGGGCATATTGGTGGCACATGCTTCATTATGATTTCGCTTGTTCGCTTCTCCTGTTCCATTGTTACTTTTGAAGGCAGTGGATTTTTTCTTGTGTTTCTATCTTCTTCAGTTTCAGCTTAATCAAATTCCTTATCCTCAGCCACGTCTGGTTTGTCAGACACATTCGTGGAGGAAATGGAGCGAGGTGCACAAGTGAGTGGGGTCCAGACTACAACTGGCAACTGCCAAGTGTCCCATCTTTTTTCTTTCTTAAAGATTTATTAAATTCTCTATTGGCTGCGAATCTACCCAGTCAGTTATACAGCATTTATCACCATGATACCCAAGTACTTTCTCAGACAGAACAAGTCACCACTACTGAAGCATCACCAGTAATTGGGTAGCCTGTAGAAGATGATGTGTGCTAATAAAACTATAATTGTACTCTTCATTCCTTCCCATGGCCTTCTTACTTTTAGCTGTTCCCAGAGTTGACAGTTTATTCTTTGGCCATATAAATATAGTCCTGTACTGGTCTGAACATTTATAGTAAGTTATATTTCTCATTTGTTGAATTAAATGGCAATAATGCTCAGAAACTAAAATAATGACCTTTTTTACTAATGCTACCCTTTCTGCAAACATTTTATTGAATACCTTGTAGTTTTCCAGATATTACACTAGGCCCTGGAAATAGAAAGGTAATAAAGATAGCCTCTGCCTCAAGAAATTCATCGTTTATTTGGAAAGACTGAAGAATGAACCTCTAATTATGGTTCAGTTTGATAAGTACCGTGGTAGTGATCTGCATAGAGAGCTTTAAGAGTAGAAGAGGAGGGGCAGGCATGTAATTCAGATTGGAGAGGTGCATAGAAGGCTTCCTGGAGGAGATGACTAATGCATGAGTGGAGTCTTAAAGAGAAAATACTAAGCAAAAAGGAGGTGGAAGGTTATTCACCATATTCTATGTAGAGGGATCAGCATATGTGAAAGCTGGAAGCATCCGGGAAACTTTAAATAGTGGTTAGTAGCTATAGTTCAGGATAAATATGTATGGTACGATCTATGGAGGGAGGGGGAAGTACATACAATCTGATCAAGCTGAAGTGTGTTTAGTCTCATGTTGTGCTCCAGCATTTAATTTTATGTTCAAGGCAGTGGAAAACTGTTGAAACATTTTAAGAAAATAACAATTTTTTTTCATGAGTTTGCTTGCTCGTTCATTCATTCAGCAGAACTTTATTGAGTATCCAGTGGTGCTGTGGTAGTCTGGGGTAATATATCATGATAAATAAAGCAGCTGTGATCTCCCCCCTAAGAGACCTTATAGTCTGCAGAGGGACACAGACACTAATCCAACAAAAAACCCATTTAATTACAAGTTAACACAAAGTGCTATAAAGCATAGAAACGGGTTTTCTGTAATAGACAATAATTTGGTGAAATTTGGAGAGGTTAGAACTTATTTTTGATTGAGTGCTCAGAGAGGGTCCTCTGAGAAAGTAACATTTAACCTGGGTCTTGAAGGGTGAGAAGCCTGCCATGTTGAAGAGTGGGGAGGAATCAGTGTTTGTGACGGCAGTAAGGTGGAAAGAACTGGACATGTGTGAGGACGACTGGTATGACTTGGGGGGTGGGAGCAGTGCAAGGCATGCAGTCCTTACGTAAGGGGTAGCCAGAAGTTTGTGGTTTTTTAAGAATGGTGGAAGCCATTAAAGAGGTTTAATCAATGCATGACATCCGCTGATAGTGTTTTTAAAAGACTGTCTGCTACTAGTTGGAAAATGGATTCCACAAGGCTAAGAGTGGAAGCAAGAAGATTGGGTGAGTTATCAGAGTAGCCTAGGCCAGAGGTCTTCAGATTGAGGTACACATATACCCGGAGATGGCACGAACATTTTCCAAAAGGGTCCAGGGGCACGGGTTCTAAACATACTTTTTCTTCAAATTGATCTGCCTCAGAAGTCCCCTAGGATGAGCAGGTTCTCTTTTTTTACTTCCCTTTTCACAGTATGCATCCCTCACTGTGCAATAGGCACACCTCTCCTGAATCTTAGTATTTTATATTCCTCTAGGGAGAAAAAAAAAAAAACAACCCTCTGGGACAGTTAAAACAGGTAATTCCAAATATTGGTGTTAAGAAGATGGATCAGAAAAGTCAGATTGTTTATAATTCTTTGTTTTCAATAGAATTGAAGGATAACCCAGTTAAGTTGACAGCTGGTAGATAATTATAAATAATTTTTAATAATAGGCTACTGTGTGACCTTGGGCCTGTAATTCTGAAGGAGTGCAAAAAATTGAGATATATTGCTATAACAAAGCTCCTTCCATTCCTATTTATTTATATAAAGGTTTTTTAGTGCTTACACCTATGAAAGGGAAGCATACACTAGAATTGATACTGAACCCTGAATAAGTAATATTCATCAAGGAATATCTAAACTAATAAAATAAAAATCCCTTAAATTTCATTAAGATAAATATGTTTAATGGTAAGATACATTTTTAATAAAATTTTACTTTTCACATTTAATAGTATTCTTTCAAAATATCACATATGTATATTAGCTTCGATTGATGTATGTTATTAATAATTGTAATGATCAATCAATTTGAAATAATTTTTTAATGGAGTTATGACCACAGGAAATTTTGTAAATATGAAATTTAAATTTATGTACGTATCTTTGATGCAGAAAAGTACGAGAGAGAATCTATACAAACAGTCTAGCATAAAATAAATTACATCAGTATAAATTTTAGGAAGAAATGGAACAGAAACACCAGATCAAAGAGAAAAAGGAACATGTAAAATTTTTAATGACTTAAGAACAGTTTGTCTTTCAGTTCTTAAATAGACAAAAGTAGATATCAAGTCACCATAGTATTTATATTTAATCGGATACTTTCTTTTTTAAAAAAGAGTGATGCATTATTTTTTAAAAACAAATTTAAAATACCTAAGAAATCACATTCTTTGCAACTCTTTAAACTTATGATATTAAAAAAATAGATATCAAGTTAAAATCATAGTTACTCCTGTGTCAGTTCCCTAAGCTGTCAAAGATACTTACCATAACTGCCACACTAAAGAGAGGTTATATGTACAAAGCACTTATAACAGAGTTGGCATATAGTAAGCACCCAGTAAAGCTTAGCTACTACTGAGCTTCTGTTGTTACTACTGTGGCTCTTGATAGGTCCGAGGGAAGGGGTTGCTCTGATCAGCAAAAGGCCCCAGAGAAACTTAGTTATCTACAGACCCCACCTGGTCAATTCAGTACTGGTGATAACCTGCTTTTTGTTAAAAGTTCCCATTTTCATATATTAAGTTTTAATCCTTGTGACGTAAGAAAATCTTCTTCCCTGCCATTTTCCGGCCTACAATGTATAGTATCTGCATCAGCCGGGAATACCACAGCCAACAATAGGTCAGTCAGATGGGTATCATTCTTATCATTGGGTTATTCCTTTTCTGAGAGTCTGTCTTAGGTCAATGCAGGATCTTAGTCTGTCCGTTACTTTCCAATTTTCTTTTAGGTTTCCCTCATAAAAATAGTTTTAGTAGCTTTAGTAAATGGCTACAAATGTGTGCTGTGAAATCCAATCCTAATGCTGTCCTTCAGTTTTACAAAGTTATGTATTCTGTGATTTCCTTTAGAAAGGAAAGTAGGGAGGGAAGGAAAAATAATACTTTCTTTAGCATAATTTAAAACAAAATGAGAGTTTGAGAACATTATGCTTAGACCTCATTCGTAGAAGTAGGGAGATAGAGAAAATTTAAGATGAGGAAAATTTTGTGTTTGATTCTCATAATCTTAAATTGGAAATAACCTGTTTGAATATTCATGACTTTTTCTTCTTAAACACTCAGATGCGCACGCGTGCGCGCACGCGCACACACACACACACACACACACACATTTCCTATGTATTGAAAATACCTTAAAAACATTATTTCAGTTGCATGCACTCTCCAAGTGCCCAGGTGTGGTATCCATGTACCATTCTGTATTAAAAGGATTTGAGTTCCAAATAGAAGTTACTTTTTCTTTTGATACAAAGTGAATTCTAGGAGTACCCATTTTTCTTCACAAGTGCTTATTTGTGCTCAAGCCTCTGTAGTCTCAAGAGAAGCACTCTTCAGTAGAACTTTGACACAGTGGACATACTTTATATCTCTTCAGTATGGCAGCTCCTAGCCACACACTGGTGTTGAACACTTAAAGTGTGGCTAGAACCCCTGAAGAACTGAATTTCTACATTTATTTAGTTTTAGTTAAATTTAAATGGCCACATCTGGCTAGTGGCTACTGTACTGGACAGTGTGTTGGATGGATGGATATTTATATATACACACATGTACTTAGCAACCACATTTAGTTTTTCCTCCTGAGCCTGACAGAGTTGTAGTACCGATACATATAAAGACAAGCACTTTCCTGATGTTGTTGATCCTTTGTTTTTGTTTTTGGAGAAACATCTATGGTCTAAAAACCTATTTGCCAAAAGTAACCATTCCTTTAAGAAGTAATGGTGAAAGACTAGGTTAGTAAAGGACTAGGTCACTTTCAAGAGATATCATAGTTGTGTGTGTGTGTCTGTGTATTACCCCATGTTCATATAATATTAGACACTTCAATTTATAGCACGTGTGATGGAATTAGTATAGGAAAAGGAGTACAAAAGTTATAGAAGCAAGAAGAGGTATCTGTCCGTAGAGAGAATATGCCACCCTAATGTTAAGAGTTTAATGGCTGCATAGATACCACTTATTCCATTACTCTGTTTTTCATTCCAATAATGCTTATTGAGAGCTTACTGTGTACTAGAAACTGGGAATACATTAGTGAAAAAAACAAATATGGTCCCTTTCCTCCTGGTGTTCGTATATTAGGGAGATTAATCACATGATCACAGACAATAAACATATTCTTTAGGATTGTGATACAGGCAAATAAATGAAAGTATAGAATTACAAAACAGTATAACATGGGGAACTTATTTAGAATGAATGGTCAGGAAAGGCATCTCTAAGACATTGATACTTAAATTGACATATGAAAAGTAAATAGGAATTGGTGAAATGTCAAGAAATTTACTTCAGTGGAGGGGCGCCTGGGTGGCTCAGTTGTTAAGCATCTGCTTTCAGCTCAGGTCATGATCCCAGGTCCTGGGATCAAGCCCCGCATCGGGCTCCCTGCTCCACTGGGAGCCTGCTTCTTCCTCTCCCACTCCCTCTGCTTGTGTTCCCTCTCTCGCTGGCTGTCTCTCTGTCAGATAAACAAAGAAAGTTTTTTTTTTTTTTTTTTAAAGAAATTTACTTCAGTGCAAACCACCTGTGTGGGCACCCTGACAATGGGAAGAGCATGGTATAGTTATGCTATAGAACTAAAAGAAAAATAAAAGGAGATTTATTTGGAGATAGATGCAATAGGATTCACTGATGTTTTGCATGTGGAAGATCAGGGAGAGGGAGGTGGCAAGGCTGATGGCCATGTTTTCTGCCATGAAAGCTAAGTCGGTGGTGGTGGTGTTTGTTGAACTGTGGAGAAAACTGGAGGAGGAGCAGTTTAGGGTAGAGATTCAGCTATGTATGTATTAAATTTGAGGTACCTATGCCCTCTTTCTCATGAAGGAGTTGTCACCTAGGGACTTGGATATATGGCTTTAGCTCAGAGATGTGCTGTGAGCTAAAATAGAAACTTCAGTTACTCTCAGATGCACGTAAATTGAGAAAGTACCTCTTTCTTCTGACTAGAAAATACGACACACTGAAAGTACATAACATCTTACTCTTAATATAATTACAAGGCTTCAGATACTGACATTTATTGATTACCTATTAACTGCTCATCATCATGATAAATAATAGGATTTAATCACTTGAATTCTTAGATATATTAGTGTTTCCTGGAGAGAGGAAGAACATTGGGACTCACTGGGTCCTTTTTCAGAAAAACGAGGATTGGTTTGCATTTATTGAACTACACGTTCCCTCTGAATGAAGCAGTGTCTTCATCTTTATTCCATCCTCTGGATGAATCCTACTTCTCCTTCTATAAAACCTTCTTTTACCCCTCAAGTCTGAGTTATATGTCTCTCCCGTATTTTTCAGCAGCACTCTGTACTATTTGTTTGACAACACTGTGTTATTATTACTTATTTACTGTTTGTCTCCTTAAGAGAGTATTTCCATCTTCTCTATTAGAATGAAAGCTCCTTGAGGGCAGGGATTGTGTCTTGTTTATTGTTGTATCCTCAGTACCTACCATCATGTCCGGTACATGGTGGCATTCAGTATATATTTAATGAGTGAATGAATAAAATTTTATTCTGACCTCCTGACTGTTTGCACTCCTGGTAACAGAAGCATCACTTTATTTACTAAACAATATAAAGTTTAATGGCAATTTTAGGAATTTTACATTAGTTACCAAAAAATATTTTGAATTATTACAAAAATATGTTGAATTATTACAAAAATATTTTGAATTGTTTTTATTCTTTCTTGCAATTCCTCTCCATGGGATTTGATGAAGCACTTTGTCATCTGACAGAAAAACGCAAAAAAGATTTCACAATCATAGATTTAAGGAATTAGATATTATTATTTGAAAGCTTATTTTTTGTGGTAAAGAGTATTTTATTTATTTATTTATTTATTTTTAAAGATTTTATTTATTTATTCGACAGAGATAGAGACAGCCAGCGAGAGAGGGAACACAAGCAGGGGGAGTGAGAGAGGAAGAAACAGGCTCATAGCGGAAGAGCCTGATGTGGGGCTCGATCCCATAACGCCGGGATCACGCCCTGAGCCGAAGGCAGACGCTTAACCGCTGTGCCACCCAGGCGCCCCAAGAGTATTTGATTTTAAAGCGTGGTAGCTACAATGGAAAAATAAAATTTAGGAATCCTCATTATCCCTGACCTGTCCTTACAGTGGGAAGTAAAAAGACTTATTATGTCTCATGCAGTGAATGTGCAGCACTCTGTCCCACCATGGCTGATCTTTCAGATAGTAGGAGCCTGCAAAAAGTGGTGTTCTGTACCACCTAGTCTTCAACTGTGAAATAGCAGTAAGCCATGTCATAAAAACATGTAAAAATTCAAAACATTCTGCGGAACAGATGTAAACTATGATCAAATTAGAATGGAAATGTTTTGATCCTACTTTATTTCCTTCTGGTGGGACTTATACTTCTGATCATTATTGGTGAACTTGACATTAGGTTTTTCAAGATCTGTCTCATCTCTCCTGTCTTAAAGGTAGATTAATAATATTGAGATTGATTCCTTATATACAGTACTCTAATGGGCTATATTTATAGTTTATAGAGGTTTCTTAACATATCATTTTTTTCACTATTTATCCTTTTATGCCTTAAACTGATTTCTGTGTTGGTAGTGATGGGGATTTTTGAGGTGAGTAGCTGAGCGATCTAAAAGTATTATAAATACAAACATGTTTCTCAGAACTACATGGAATCATTCAGTCTTAGAAGAAAATCCACTTGTAAATTAGCAGCATGAACTGTGCTTTTAAAACAGATTGCCAATTTCTGCAGAAGTCATCATTTTTGGTTAGTGCAAAGATTGAAGGTACTTTGTTCAAAGATACTTTAAAAAAGATGTTATTATGAAACATTCTATTGGTAAGCATGGGGAAAGTGCATTTTTAATATTCCAAGAATCTGAGATGGTGACAGTTAAATTCAATCATTTTCTCTTTGCCATTGTGTAATCATTCCAGTATTTAAATCAAGCTCCGTCAAGAGGAACTTAGTAAGTTTCATTGTGGACTCTTGCTCTAATGTCAATGAGTTTGAATCTCCTTTGTTATGGTGACTGGTTATGAAATCAGTCACTTGACAGACCCTGAAGTGAGACTGCTGGAAATACGTCATGTCTGCCTTCATGGTGACAGCTGGCTACAAAACAAACCCCACCAGAGCCATTCTGCAATTGACAAGGGACTTCAAAGGCCAACAGGGCTGCCACTTCAAAGAGAATTCTGCCATCTCTGGCTTGTTGAAAGAAGAAGTTAAATGGCTATACCCTGCCACAGCAGAAATCTCCATGTTTAGACTTCTCCTTCTTTTGATCTTAGAAAGATGTATGAAATGGGCTTTAAGTTAAAGGAATGATATAGTCTGTAGCAATGGCAACCCAATATTATTCTGCATTTCAATCCACTTATTAATGGAAATTACCCAGGTATGTTCAAATAACAGTAGATCTAAAAACTCAAATGTCTCAGAGGATGAATGTTCAAAAGAAGAATTGAAACTTCATATTAATGTTGTAGCCACTTTTCCAAATGTGGAAGAAGTCAAATAGTGAAGAAAGTGGAGCTCTCAGTGTGTTTTTAAAACTCTCCTTCAGTTTCTCCTGGTAATTTTTATTTCCTTTAGTAAAGAATCACTTTCTGAATATTGATAGTGGAATGACAGACAGCTAAAACCTGTAGTCTCAAGTCCAGTTTGCATGGTTTAAACAGACATCTCTCATTCTCTCTACTTGAAATTTTAAACTACCTTGTACTGTTTAAAATGTTATTCATCCAGTAAAGCTGGATACGATTTTGAAATAATTACTTCATCATTGTATTCAACAAAGAAAAAATCTCAGAGTTTTAATAAACTCTTCCAATAAAAAATCAAAATAATAACAAACATCTTGAAGAATAACAATGAAAAGGCAGCAACATGACTTCTTTCATTTAAAATACTGATCGCCCTGAAAGATGCTCATTTGATGGAGTTATGTGTAGTATACTTGAAAAAGAAGACAGGAAACTTTATAAATAATGGGGCAGTAAAAATACGGAGGTTTTATATGTGGTGTGAAGTGAGAGTAGGGCTTGGCCTAGAATTTAAAATTATTACAAGTCAGTGGCATGACCTTGTCTAAATTGCAATGTTTTCTCTCTCATGCTCTGTATTATAGAAGAATAAAGCTAAGAATCCGTAGATTATTTTGCCCTGATCTTCTGTTTTCTTTTTTTCTCTTAAAACTTCTACTTACATATAACAAAAGGGTTGACTTAGCAGAAGCTTTAGGCACTATAATAACTTCCTCTATAATTTTGCCAGATGGGGTCAGTAGACAACAAGTGAAGAAATTCTGAAGGGAAACTGGAGCTCCCAGGAAATAACCACATGCGATGGTATGACCAAAAAAAACCAAACCAAAACAAAAAAAAAAACCCTTTTTACACATGAGTGGTTTATAACAGTAGTTCTTAAAGTAATGCATTTGGGTTTGCCTTTTTTATTATAGTTTTTTGCTCTTGAAAAATTTTTGATAAAAGAGTACATGATTATATCTGCTTCTAAATTTTGGCTTGGTTTTTCCTTTTCATTCAACAAAAGGACCACATCTGTGTTTTCCAAAGCTATAATCAAATGAAAAATTAACTGCAGTGGAAAAGAAACAATACCTTGGCATACCCCAAAATTGAATGAGAGATGAGTGCCAGAACCCATAGATACTGGTTTTCAAAGTAGACATGTTTTTGTACTTCTGACTAAACTGTATAACCACTACTGCACTGGGAAGCACTTCTGAAATCTCTGTGGCAGATCTGTAGCAGATGATATTTAGTTTGCTTGTAATGAGTTCTTGGGGTGTTTGGCCCTTATTCTGTTATCTCCTACTGAGAAGTTTGATAAACCAAGTTATTGACGATAGAGGCAGTCATCCAAGATACCGCTGAAGGTGAAGTCATGAAAGCCAGATGGTTTCCCACTGATTTTTATATGCAGTTTATGTTCTCCTTGGCTGCACCTTCCTGGATGTTTTCAATAAAACATATTTTCCTAGAGAAATATTCACAGCAGTATTTACCCTACGACAACAGTTGGTTTTTGTGTGTGGCATGGCCCATGCTCTATTTTGGCACTCATTTGTCCCCTCCTCTTATCTCCACCCGCTTTAAAGAATGAATAAAGAGGTAATACGGGCTAGTGTAAAGTGCAATGAACCAGAAGTCAAGTGATGTGGATTCTAGCTCTGCTGTTCAGTAGCCGTGATTTAGGGTAAGGCTCATAATCTTTCTAAGCCTCTGTAGTGGAATGAAGTAATTTATTAGCCCCCAAAACTGTTTTGGTAGCCTATAAAGACAGTATACAAACGTTGAACATGATTATTATGGCCAGAATAATTGTGTGTGTACATACACATTTATGTGATGCTTATGAGTTCTTTTTTGGGATCCTTGGGTTGCCAGACATTAAATCCCACCCTTTTATTTTTCTTCTTTAATTAATAGTAAAATTTTGATAAATTTTTGATTTTCATGTAACTGTCATTTCATTTGCCAGTATTTTTTTTTTTTTTTTGGTAAACATTTTCCAGGGGTTATATTGAAATAATTATGTTTTCTCCACAAAACGTATCTGCAATTGATGAAATATCACTCTGTTTACTTCTAGGTAGCTGTTTGACTTTTTTCCAGCAATGCAAATGAGAAGGATTAAAATTTTTCATTAAAAATGTCAGTAAACTTTTATTGTTGTAAACTTAAGGAAAGAGTATGAAGCTGTTTTATTCAAATTGGTTATTTAATCTGAGAAAAAGGGCTCAAGCCCTAAATGCTCTGGTCTCTGTTGGTGACTTTATGCTAGTGAGGGATTGCTGTTTTCTGTGATGAAAAGGAATTAATGTTTTCTCCATGTGAAATGGCCAAATGATTTCAGCTATGAAGGAAATTTCTTTTCAGAAGCAAGACAGCGTATACAGCCCTCCTAGCATGTACTTTAGCCTGTTGTCTTTACTTCCTAGTAATGCAGAAAAAAAAAATTTTTTTTCGGAAGAGAATTTACAGAGCTGAAAGTTCAAGGGAAAGTCTTGTCTTTCCAACTGTATTTATATTTTCCTGAATTACTCATTTGTCACAAACTCTAATGAGATATAAGGAGGTCTCAGACCCAGATGCAGAAGAGTGTAAAATGATGGTCGCCACGTCTTTGTTACTGCTGCTGGAGAAAGCAAATGTGACGTTACTTAGATTATTTCTATCCTTTTTTCTTCCAGGAGTAGAGAAGAGCCATGGAGTCTATGTGAACCCAGGCAATTATTAATTTTTGTTTTACTTGATTCTGGTGTGAACTCTTGGTTGCTGAAGTAAGCAAATTATAGGAGACATTAATCAAGTAACAGTCATCTGAAAAAAAATAGTTTTGAGTGCTTTAAGTCAGATTTTTAGTTTTGATGCTTTGTTATGAAAAAATCACCTAAGTGGAATCAGCAGTGAGATAAACATTAGCCCTTCTTAAAGCCGCTTTCCAACCTCAGTGACACAAATGAGAAGATTCGTAGCAGCAGGGGACATTTGCTTTGCTTTGAAAATGTGCATCCACATTTTATTGATGTAGGATTTTTAAAGCTCCACTTAGGAATGATGAGGGCTTATTATAGGATTTATCTACCCCAGCCGTCTGGGTTGATAAAGCAAAAAGAAAAATTGAGATGGCTTGGGGTGGGGGGGGGGGGGTAGAAAAAAGCATTTCTTTCACATTGTTGTGTTTCCACTCTTTAAAATTTTTTAAAAACAATGAAATCTTGCCATTTGCAACTACATAGGTGGACCTAGAGGGTATTAGGCTATGTGAAATAAGAGAAAGACAAATATTGTATGATTTCACTTATCTGTGGAATATAAAGAAAAATAACAAATGATCAAATAAAACGGAAACAGACTCACAGATACAGAGGACAAACTATTGGTTATTAGAGTAGGGAGGAATTAGGGAGTGGGGGAAATAGGTAAAGGGGATTAAGAGGTACAAACATCCAGTTATAAAATAAATTAGTCATGGGGATGTAATATACAGCATATGGAATATAGTCAGTAATATTTTAATGACTTTATATTTGTGTGGTGACAGATGGTAACTAGACATATTGTGGAGATCATTTCAATAATGTATAAACATATTGAATCACCAGGTTGTACACCTGAAACTGAAAGGATATTGTATGTCAATTATACTTCGATAAAAAAATTTATGTTCCGCTAAAGATTTCTTACCACAGCACAATATTACTAGAAGCTCAAAGGCAGTTGCTGATGAAGAAACACAGCCAGTCAGTGTCTTTATCTCTTCTACAAGTCAGTCTTAACTGTGGATTCTTACAAACCATATGCTTTTATAGAAATACCTAGCATCATTAGGTGTCCTATGGGAATGTGAGCTGTATTTTGAGAGATAGTAAAAACATTTTGTAAATTCCTCACCAGTGGAGCACATTAATTATTTAAAGTATCATTTGCTGATTTTATTCACACTCACAAACCTTTGACAGTGTTAACTGATTAGAGAAATGCAACACTATTTAAAAAGTGAAGAAATCTAATGACTCCCAAAGTTGAATTGGTGAAATGTGTTTTCTTTCATTTCTTTTTCAGTGCTATGTGACTCCTACTCATGTTTGGGTTCTTCATAAGGTCAGGAGTAAAAGCAGTAGTACCTCACAATTCCTAAGTTTAATATACTGTTAAATTCAGTGGTATCTGTTACAAATAGTTACTTCAGGAATCACTTACAATATCTTATTTTCAATGAACAGAACAGAAAATTAAATCATTGCTATCATATAAGTCATACACATTACGAAAATAATTCTTAATTCTTACTTTGGTATCATCTGCTTTATTTTGAAGTTGTGGTACAGCACCCACCCTTTTTTTAAAGAACTTAGTAGAGTTAATTTTACTGTGCTTTTCATCCTAGATTTTATCAGACATTGTCCAGAAAATAAGCCACCAGTCATCTGTACTGCACCATTATCCCTGTCTGTTCAGTACTTTCTTGCTTCAGCATATTCTTAACTCTTCTTACCCCTTCTACACTGTCCTACTGTGTCACCAAAATTCACAGATTCATTTGTCTTCGTTCATTCACTGATTCACCAAATACTTATTGAGTTTCTATTCTGTGCCAGGCCCTGATACATATATTCTTAATTTCTTCCCATTGCTCTTCCCCTGCCCCCCATGTAATTAACATATGGTGTTATATTAGTTCTAGGTATATAATACAGTGATTCAACAATTCTCTACATTACTCAGTGCTCATCATGGTAAATGTACTCTTAATCCCCCTGTTTCTACCCATATGCCCACCCACCTCTCCTCTGGTAACCATCAGTTTGTTCTCTGTATTTTAGAGTTTGTTTCTTTGTCTCTTTTGTGTGTTTGTTCTTTTTGTTTGTTTGTTTCTTGAATTCCACCTATGAGTGAAATCATGCTGTATTTGATTTTCTCTTTTTCTTCTTGAACCAGCTTTCACCTTCTTTGCCTGAAGTATAATTTGGCCTCTCCTTTGACAACTTCCAGCAACTCTTTCTGGTGATAAATATGTGTTTCTTCTGAACCATAGGGTTAGAGGTAGGACCCTTCTTGTTTCCTGTTACACCTTCAGACCATTATTCCATCACATTCTTATGAGAACCCCACTTCTTCAGGTCTCGTGCCATTCTGATATAGCATTGAAGGTTTTCATTGAAGATTTTTATCTCACTGACTTGGGAATCTGCATGGATAATTCATTTGTTACCTTATCCTTTCAGTTTCTTGACCTTTGTCTCTGTTGACTTTCTTCATCCCATATTTAGCATTCCAAATCTTGTAATCTAGACTGCCTCCAAATTCACTCATTGCAGTATCTTTCTCTCTAAACACAATTGCCTGTTATTTTAAATGCATTCTTGTTCATTTGTACTTTCTTTTCCATATCATTTGAACTTCTTTTTCTCTTTTGGCTTCATCCTAATCCATTAGCCCTGTCTTTCCTTCCTTCTGTGTTCCCTGTCTTTGCTTCTGTCTGTATTCAGCTTAGAAACCTTGTTCCAGGGGCGCCTGGGTGGCACAGCGGTTAAGCGTCTGCCTTCGGCTCAGGGCGTGATCCCGGCGTTCTGGGATCGAGCCCCACATCAGGCTCCTCCACTATGAGCCTGCTTCTTCCTCTCCCACTCCCCCTGCTTGTGTTCCCTCTCTAGCTGGCTGTCTCTATCTCTGTCGAATAAATAAAATCTTAAAAAAAAAAAAAAAAGAAACCTTGTTCCATCATTTTAGGAATTATGATTTTCACATTCTGAATCCTCTTGCTCCTCTCCTTAGTCCAATCCCTTTAGTACGTTTCTGTTGTATTTGGGATAAAAGCCAAAATCCCTCATATGGCCTACTAGATCCTTCTACATCTAGCCCCTTTCTCCCTCTCCTACCACATTTGCACCCTTCTGCTTGTTCTCAGGGCTTGTATCTTTTATTCTTCTCTCTCTGCTTTCCTACTTTAGGGCTACTATACAAGCTGGAATGCCATTCTCCTCCCCATCTGCTCCTTACTCTCTTGGGCAAACTCTAGGCCCCCAAAACATAAATCAAAGCCTCATGTTACTTACTGTCATGGGATTATGTACCTTCTACACAACACTGTACACAGTTTATAATTAAATATTTTGAATTTTATTAATTAATGACATCTCTGTATGGAATCAAAGCTCAAGAGCTATAGAGAAATATGTCTGTTTTGTTTTCTGTTATATCTTCATGCCTAACACACAGTACCTGGCACAAGGTGGGAATTAAATATTTAAGGGGTAGGAAAGAAGGGGGAGAAAGGAAGGAGGGGAAGATATAAAACTGGGGATGGGAACACTCTGCAGAGTGATTTATTAGATATAATTGTGGAAAGCTGTTGTGGAACGCTGATACATTGTAGCAAAACACCATTAACTGAATACAGTAGGGTTCAACTGCCTAGGTTGGAATCCTGGTTCTATCCCCTCTAGCTATTACGACCTTGAAAAAGGCACTTAAACTCTCCAAACCTGTATTGTCTTCTACAAAAGTGAGATAATAATAATACCTAATATCTAGCTTCATGGATTATTGTGAGCATTTAATGAAACGATATCTGTAAAGAGGTTTGAACACTTCAAAGTGTTCAAAGTAATTGCTGCTGCTGCTGCTTTCATTATTCTTATTGTTACGATAGCTATAGCTAGTCCCTATTCATAAAATAATGTACTATTGGTGTATATCTTGTCAAAGAATTACCATGCATTGACAAAAAGAGCATAATGGGAAAAGAGAATATTTCTAGTGTAGATACTAGCATACATCTGTTTTAGAAATTCTGTAAATTTAAATTTGCAGTAGTAGTGATTGTGTGATGCCTAAAGGAGTTTGTTGGGAGAGGATGGTAGAAGGTATATATATATATGTGTGTGTGTGTGTGTGTGTGTGTGTGTGTGTGTGTGTGTGTGTGTAAGTTTTCACTGGTACTTCAGAAATGCTCCTCAGCTCAGGAGCTTTTAAATTAAAAACAAACAAACAACTTTTTTTTAAATTTAAAAACATTTTTGGTAGTTGTATAACAGAGTGGGTGCTAATCTAGAATATCTTTGAAATCAAGAGAACCAGTGGACTCCTCAAGTGAAAATCTGACTTCTTTGCTTAACCTCTAGGTAATCTTCCTTTGTACACTCCCTTATTCTTCTAATCGTTTCATTCCTTTGGGAGACTTATGCTTCTTACCCTCCTAAGAAACTATAACAAGATTTTCCATAAGCATCTTGGAAATGACAAAAAAGCTCTCTGTTGGGGAACAGAAGACAGTGGGAAACTTGAAGATGCAGTCTTGGCCAGCACCTGAAGCACCTAATTGCTTTGCTTCCTTAAGGAAAATGGGTCTGTGGTAAAGTCATAATTTGTTCCTTCTTATTCTGAGTAAAAGTTTATTAGCTTGTGATTTAAGCAAACCATCTGGCCGTGCTGGCACTGCACGCTGTCAAGCCTTGTGCTTTCTCTTAATATGTTACTGGAGGCAGTTAAGTCGCATACTTGAATCCCAGCTCTGGCCTGCGTTTTTTTTTGTGTCTTGAAACATGTTTTTGAAGATCATACTGTGACCTGGAACACATTTTTAAATGGTGGAGGATTTCTTCATTGTTTAGTGTGGTATATATCTCTTCATTTCTTCTTCTCGGCTTTCATTACCTTCATCTCTCGGTGACTGTACCTAAAACTGTGTAACATGCTGTGTGGTAGGCATGTAATGAAACAGATACCCAAATGGAGATAGTTGGATGTGTTCTCTGGGGTTGTGGAAAAGTAACAGAGTGTTTCAGTTTGACCTTGAAACTGTTTCCCTGGCTGGAGCCCAAGCACAAATGAGATAATTATTTGGAAATCCTGGCCTGTGGTACCATTCTAGCCTTAAATACAAAAATGCTTTAAAACTTACTTAGTTGTATGTATAATCTGAGGTAGGAATACCGGGAGCGTCTGGCACTAAAATGGTTGGGAAAATGAAGCAATCTTAAAGAAAATTACATTTTACTAGTAAGCAAAATTCTGTAAGTGGAAGTATGGAATGAAAGTTAAAACATGTCTGTAAACACAGCAGACTAGATGCTGGGAAAATAAGTTCCACAGAAACAATTGAAGATGGTTGATAAAATATGTATCATAAGTTGGAAAGAAAGTAAAATCTCAGATGAATAGACAGGGAATTAAAATACAAGTACTTGATCAGCCATTAAACTTGAATATTAGCTGTTAAACTTGAACATCTTGGAAGAAAAAAGGTCCATGGCAGCCCAAAATGGAGATTCTAATAGACAACCAACTTCCCCATCCTTTTTATTTTTTATTTTTTTAAGTAGGCTCCTTGCCCAGCATGGAGAGCCCAACATGGGGCATGAACTCATAACCCTGAGATCAAGCCCTGAGCTGAGATCAAGAGTTGGATACTTTAAATGACCGAACCATCCAGGCACCCCTCCCCACCCTTTTTAAAAGAGATCCATGGGAACTTGGGTGGCTCAGTCAGTTAAGTGTTTGCCTACAGCTCAGGTCATGATCCCAGGGTCCTGGGATCTAGTTCCACATGGGGCTCCTTGCTCAGCCGGGAGTCTACTTCTCCCTCTCTCCTCCCCTGCTCCTGTGTGTGTACTCTGTCTCCCTCTCTCTCACACACACACAAATAAAAAAAATAAAAGGGATCCACAGTGCCCAAAATTGGTCCTTTGAAAACATTAAGAAAATTGGCTTTTGGTGATACTAAAAGAGAAAAAAAAAAGTCACAGTGAACAAATTTTGAAGTGATAAAGGACTTGTAACAAGTCCTGCAAGTATGAAGAAGATACAAGGATATGTTGCCAGTACATTTGAAATTTAGACTAAATGAACAAATGCAAAATAATAATGGAATTCAGCAAGACTAGCTACATGTGAAAAAGAAAACCTGAAACAATGAGTCAGTAATAAAATTTTTCTTACAAATTTCAAGCCTGGAGAGTTATAATGGTGACTTTTTAAATAAACATAAAAAGAACAAATAATTTCAGTCTTACAGAAGCAATTCCAGAAAATAAAAAAGAACAATTAATCACCAACATATTTTATAAGATTAGCATAACTTCATATCAAAACTTGACAAAGTTAATACAGAAAAGGAAAAGTTTAGGCCTATCTCAACCATGAACATAAATGCAAAAATTCCTAAATGAAATATTGCCAATTTAAAGTTAGTGTATGTGATGAAAAAATGTTCAAAATCATTAGCCATCAGGGAAATTCAAATCAAAACCACCTTGAGATACCACCTTACGCCAGTTAGAATGGCAAAAATTGACAAGGCAGGAAACAACAAATGTTGGAGAGGATGTGGAGAAAGGGGATCCCTCTTACACTGTTGGTGGGAATGCAAGTTGGTACAGCCACTCTGGAAAACAGTGTGGAGGTCCCTTAAAAAGATAAAAATTGAGCCACCCTGTGATCCAGCAATTGCACCACTGGGTATTTACCCCAAAGATACAGACTTAGGGAAGAGAAGGGCCATATGCACCCCAATGTTCATAGCAGCATTGTCCACAATAGCTAAATTGTGGAAGGAGCCGAGATGCCCTTCAACAGATGACTGGATTAAGAAGATGTGGTCCATATATACAATGGAATATTACTCAGCCAACAGAACGATTATACAACATTTGCAGCAACATGGATGGGACTGGAGGAGATTATGCTAAGTGAAATAAGTCAAGCAGAGAAAGACAATTATCATGTGGTCACTCATTTATGGAACATAAGAAATAGGAAGATTGGTAGGAGAAGGAAGGGAAGAATAAAGGGGGGTTAAACAGAAGGGGGAATGAACCATGAGAGACTGTGGACTCTGGGAAACAAACTGGGGGTTTCAGAGGGGAGGGGGTGGGGGATTGGGATAGGCCAGTGATGAGTATTAAGCAGGGCACATATTGCATGGTACACTGGGTGTTATATGCAAATAATAAATCATGGAATATTGCATCAAAAACTGGGGATGTACTGTATGGTGACTAATAAAACAAAATAAAACTTATTTAAAAAAATAAAGTTAGTGTATGTGAAAGAGAAATCTAAGCATGAAGACATTTTAGGCCTATTCCAGGAGTTAAGATTGGTGTCTTTAGAATATTAATCACTATAGTCTGCCACATTAAAAGATGATATGACCATCTCAAGAAATGTAGAAACATTAATTTCTTTAACTCGCAGAAGGAAATTTCTTTTCTTTTCTTTTCTTTTTTTTTAAGCTTTTATTTAGGTGCCTAAGTGGCTCAGCCAGTTAAACATCTGCTTTTGGCCCAGATCATCGTCTCAGGGTCCTAGGGTTGAGTCCCACTTTGGGCTGAGACATTGGATGTCCCTATGGAGAAAAATGAGATTTGTTCCCTACCTCACACCATACACAAAAAAGTAATTCCAGGTAGTTTAAAGATTAGATGTCAAACACAATACTCTTGGATAACTTCTCAGTTAGGTATTGTATAACAATCACAAAATAACACAAGTTGTGATGATTAATTTTATGTGTCAACTTGCTTGGGCCACAGGGTGCCTAGATATTTGGTCAAACTTTATTTTAGGTGTTTTCGTGAGGGTGTTTTGGATGAGATTGACATTTAAATCAATACACTTGAGTAAATCAGATTGCCCTCTGTAATGTGAGTGACCCTCATCCTGTTCTATTCAGGCTTTTCAGTCGATTCCCCTCCCCTGACTAAGAGTAAATCCTGCTTGATTGTGTTTGAACTGGGATGTTGGGTTTTGCCTGCTTTTGGACCCTAATTGAAACACTGAATCTTGAGTCTTGACTCTGCCAGTCTTTGGACCAGAACTTCACCATTGCCTCTCTTGTGTCTCAAGCTTGCCCATTCAGTTTGCAGATCTTGACACTTGTCAGATTCAATAACCACATGAGCCAGTTACCTATAATATATATGTTATATATATCAATATATATGTTTTCAAATATATATTGTATATAATTTCTTATAAAATATATATTTTAATATATAATATATGTAATGTATTTTATATATTAACATAAGTGCTATAGGATATGTTATATTAATATAACTATATTAATGTAACAATTTTATTTATTTATTTATTGGTTAGGTTTCCCCAGAGAAACACAACTAATCAGATATATGTTGAATACAGTGTGTGCATGTATGTGTGTGTTTGCATATGCATGCATATACAGGCATACCTTGGAGACATTGTCAGTTTGGTTCCAGACCACTATAATAAAGCAAATATGGCAATAAAGTGAATCAAATGAATTTTTTGGTTTGGTTTCCCAGTGCATATATATATAAAAGTTATGTTTAAGGTGTGCAATAGCATTTTGATTCTAAAAATAACAATATACATGCCTTAATTAAAAAATACTTTATTGCTGAAAAATGCTAACTAGCATCCGTGCTTTCAGCAAGTTATAATATTTTTGCTTGGTAGAGGTTCTTTCTTAAATGTCGATGGCTGTGACTGATCTGGGTGGTGGTTGCTGAAAGTGGGGTGGCTGTAGCAATTTCTCTATTTTCATTTTTTGGGAGGTTTTTGACAAGTATTTAGGACCTTTATTAAGAGGTGCTTGCTATTTGTTGACTTTTTTGAAAAAAATCAAGTTGTAAACTTTTATTACAAATAAAAATGAGGCTTTTAAAAATCTCATCTTGACCAGATACGAAATAACTTAAAAACCCTTAAAGGTATATTAAGAAAAACCAGGCTTTTTTTTTTAAAACATATTTGTCATTACTAAAAAGAGATGTCTTTAGGCAAAAATAATAAAAACCCCGTGCTGCATAGATAATGCAGATAGTTCTAGTTATTTCGTTAATGGGCAAAAAACAAGCACTTAAGATCTTCAGCTCCGATCTTTTATTAATTTCTTATTCCTGGAATATCATTTTCGTTTCTTCTTATTGGATGACTAAACCAGATGATGGTAGAGAATTGGTAAACCAGTATTTACTCAGCCCTGCCCTAATCAGAAGTTGGGGGGTTGGGGCAGATGAATTCTTTGCTGGTGGATCAGCTGCTTTTGTCTCTTTGCCACTTTGTTGTTTGGGGTTTTCCCAGCATATGTGTCAGTAATTGAAGTTGTGGAAGTACCGATGTTGAGGTGACTGTTTACCTTGGGTCTCATCTCCTTAATTTTCCTTAACTTCTTTATTGCTGTCTTCTCTATGCTGTCTCTGGCAAGGAGGCCCTGCAGAATTGTTGTCTGTGACCCTGATACGTATTCTGTCTCACTGGTCTACCTTGTCCTCCTGAATTCTGGCTTTCAGCACCTTCTAGCACTACTCCCTGTACAAGCAGGTTAGAAGGCTGTGGTTGATGCCCCCAGGGTCTCCACATGTAATAAGATAGGAATTGTACCCTGCAGTAAGTCCAGAGCTAGCCTTGGAAGCACTGTCTAATCCCTCATTCTTTTCCCCACTCTCACTATTTTGGCAATTCTGCTAGTAATTGCATGGAGGACCCATGTGCCATGGATAGTGCCTATAATGGTTATGGTTTGCTGCATATTTACTGCCTTGTACTGGAGCTCTACCAGCTCCTAAACCATTTGCTACCTCCTCACCCTTTCCCCCCTTCAACAACATCATATTCCATAGTCCCTCCATCTCCCACACTGTGAAGGTACTTCTTGGAGTTATTCTTCTTTATGACAGTCAGGTATACAAGTACATCTTCCTTGGTGTATTTCTGCTGATGAAACCATATCCATATCTTACATTGAACTGTTCTTCTGTTCCCCAAATCTTCTTACACTTGCTAGCAGGCACCCTGTTGTGAGGCTGCCACCACCAACTGTGGGGTTAGGCTTGGTGTCAGCAGTGCTGTGACAGGGGCTGGGGTTGAGTGACTGGAAGGTCTCCACTTCACTGCTCATGGTTGTAGTGATGGTGATGGGGCTGGTTTAGGCAGCTGCAGCTCCTCCTGGGGTGTGATAGTAACTAGACTAGAGTTGGTGGGTCTACTCACGGCTTTTTGAGGTCTGCTCTCCATGCCCACTACCTATTAGAATTTCTTCAAATATGAAAACAATAAAGGCGCCTGGGTGGATCAGGCAGTTAAGCATCTGCCTTTGGCTCAGGTCATGATCCCAGGGTCCTGGGGTCAAGCCCTACGTTGAGCTCCCTGCTTAGTGGGGAATCTACTTCACTCTCCCTCTGCCCCCAACCCTCACTCATGCTTTCTCTGTCTCTCTTTCTCAAATGAATAAATAAAATCTTAGAACAATGAAAGTTGCCACATCAGCTCTTTCTTTCACAATTTCTCTGTAGCATATGATGCTGTTTGATAGCATTTTATCCACAGTAGAACTTCTTTCAGAGTTGGAGTCAATTTTCTCAAATCTGCTACTGCTTTATCCAGTAAGTTTATATAATGTTCTGAATCCTTTGTTGTCATTTCAGCTGTCTTCATGGCATATTCAGAAGAAGTAGATACCATCTCAAGAAACCACTTTCTTTGCTCATCTGAAAGAAACAACTCCTCATCTGTTCAAATTTTGTCATGGGATTTCAACAATTAAGTCACATCCTCAGGCTCCACTTCTAATTCTAGTTCTCTAGGTATTTCCACTACATCTACAGTTCCTTCCTCCACTGAAGTCTTGAACCCCTCAAAGTCATCCAGGAGGATTGGAATCCATTTCTTCCAAACTCATGTTCAGATCAATATTTTTGCCTCTTCCCATGAATCACAAATGTTCTTACTGGCATCTAGAATGGTGAATTTTTTCCAGAAGGTTTTCAGTTTACTTGGCCCAGACCCATCAGAGGAATCCCTGTCTGTGGCAGCTGTAGCCTTTCTGAAATGTATTTCTTAAATAATAAGACTTAAAATCTGAAATGACTTCTTCTTGCTCCGTGGGCTACAGAATGAATGTTGGGTTAGGCATGAAAACAATGATAATCTCATTGTACATCTCCATCAGAACGCTTCCAGTGAACAGGTGAATTGTCAGTGAGCAATTATATTTTGAAAGGATTCTTTTTTTTTCTGAGCAGTAGGTCTCAACAGTGGACCTAAAATATTTAGTAGACCATATTGTAAAATGATCTGCTGTTATCTAGGCCTTGTTGTTCCATTTATAGAGTACCGGCAAAGTAGACGTAGCATGATTCTTACGGGCCTTAGAATTTTCAGGATGGTAAATGAGCATTGGCTTCAACTTACAGTCATTAGCTGTGTTAGGCCCTAATAAGAGAATCAGCCTGTATTTTGAAGACAATATTGAGTCCTCCTCTCTAGCTATGAAAGTCCAAGATGGTGTCATCTTCCAGTAGAAAGGTATTTCATCTACACTGGAAATCTGTTCTTTAGTATAGTCACCTTCATTAATGATCTTAGCTAGATCTCCCGGATAACTTGCTACGGTTTGTACATCAGCACTTACTGCTTCATCTTGTACTTTTATGTTATGGAGATGACGTCTTCCCTTAAACCTCATGAACCAACCTCTGCTAGCTTCAGACTTTTCTCCTGCAGCTTCCTCGCCTCTCTCAGCCTTCACAGAATTGAAGAGAGTTTGGCCTTGCTCTGGATTAGGCTTTGCCTTAAGGAATGTTGTGGCTGGTTTGGTCATTCCATAGATTGGAGGGTTAGTAAAACTTTATATGAGTAATAAGGTTTCGCTTATCATTTGTGTGTTCACTGGAATAGAACTTTTAATTTCCTTCAAGAACTTTCCTTTGCTTTCACAATTTGACTGGTATAAGAGGCCTGGCTTTCAGCCTGTCTCAACGTTGGACCTGTCTTCCTCACTAAGCTTAATCATTTCTACCTTTGATTTAAACTGAGAGATATGCGACTCTTTCACTTGAACATTTAGATACCATTGTAACATTATTAATTGACCTAATTTCAGTATTGTTGTATCTCAGGGAATAGAGCGGCCCAAGGAGAGAGAGACAGGGGAACAGCCAGTTGGTGGAGCAGGCAGAGCACACACACTACATTTGGCAGATAAGTTTGCTTTCTCATAAGGGTGCAGTTTGTGGTTCCCCCAAAAGAATTAGAGTAGTAACATCAAAGATCACTGGTCACATATCACTATAACAAATATAATAATAATGAAAAAGTTTGAAATATTGGGGAGAATTAACAATGTGACAGACATGAAGTGAGAAAATGCTGTTGGAAGTATGGCAACAGATAGACTTGCTTGACACAGGTTGCCACAAAACTTCAATTTGTAAAAAATACAAGGTCTGTGAAGTTCAATAAAACAAGGTATGCCTGCTCACACACATATATTGTATTCAATATATATCCTGTTGCTTTTCTTTCTCTGGAGAACGCTGACTAACACACCTATAGTAATCGTTTATTTCTTCGTCACATAGATTGGAAGGTTAGTGTGGTTGGCTTTGTTTTAGTTGTTGACTGGGGTGGCTATGTCGTCTTGACTTTCCAGAACCCAACTGGGAGGGAGTAGCTACTCAGAATGTTGTTTTTTTGGCAATGGTGGAAATGTAACCTAACCACGTGTATTATGTGCATCTCAGCTTGTGTCTGAATTGCTAACATCCCAGTGTCCAAAGCAGTCACATAACCAAGCCAAAATCAAGGGTCAAAGAAGTATTTTCTGCCCATTATGATGCTATGGGAAGGTTGTGGATGAATACTAATACCATAGAGGAATGAATAATTGGGACCACTAATTCAGTCTGCTCCTGAAGGCAGTACAAAAGTAGGAAATTATCATATGACCCTGAGAGTAGGAAGGATTTCTGAAACAGGTTATAAAAGTCACAGATCTTAAAGGCTTAATAAATTTGTTTATATTAACATAAGATATTTTGGGGGGCAGCCACATGGGTGGCTCAGTTGGTTGAACGTCTGACTCTTGATCTCAGCTCAGGTCTTGATATCAGGGTCATGAGTTCAAGCCCCACATTGGGCTCTATGCTGGGTATGGAGCCTACTTAAAAAAAAAAAAAGATTTTTGATCATAAAAAGATACCATAATATAAGGAACAGATAAGGTACAAGCTGGGAGAAGAAATTTGCTAAGCAAAGATTTCAGTTTCAAGGAAGAAGCAGCACAAATGGTCCCTAAACAAATGAAACATGTTTAACCTTACTGATTATTGTTGAAGTGATAAAAGAACTTGATAAAATATGTATTGAGAAATTTATAAAGAGGAAATCAGGTTATTGTTATCTGAACCTAATATCTGATCAATGTTACTGCTAAAAGTTAGACAGCCATATGTGTTTCTTCATATGATATAACAGGGAGAACACAGCTTTATTTGAGAAGTACTAAAAAGACAAGTCTCATCTTAATCTAATGAAGACTTTACATATAACTGTCATTTTATAGGAAGCATGAGGATACGAGAAGCAGTGTAAATAACAACATTAAAAAAAAATCCACTGAATCCAAAATGTGGGACATTGTATTGGACACATGACTCAAATTTATTTTGCAACTCTCAGTTCTTTTCCATTAATCTCTTTTTCTGTTCTTATGCCAACACTATGCTGAAGTTTTGTAGTAAGTTTTGAAGTCAAGAAGTGTGAAATTTTCAACTTTATTATCTTCTTTCAAGGTAACTTTTCTTATTCTGGCTCCCTCTCATTTTCTCTTATTCTGGCTCCCTCTCATTTTCATATCAATTTTAGGATCAACTTGTCAATTTCTGCAAAAAAGACAGCTAGGGTCTTTATAGGGATTATATTGAACCTGTGGATCACTTTGGGGTGTATGTCGTTTTAACAATATTAAAGACTTTCGATCTGTGAACATGATGTTTTGCCATTATTTAAATCTTTATTTTCTTTCAATCTTATAATTTTCAGTATATATGTTATACATATTTTTTAAAGATTTATTTATTTATTTGACAGAGATAGAGACAGCCAGCGAGAGAAGGAACACAAGCAGGGGGAGTGGGAGAGGAAGAAGCAGGCTCATAGCAGAGGAGCCTGATGTGGGGCTCAATCCCATAACGCCGGGATCACGCCCTGAGCCGAAGGCAGACGCTTAACCGCTGTGCCACCCAGGCGCCCCGATGTTATACATTTTTAAATTAAATTTATATCTAGCTATTTCCTTCTTTTTGATGCTATTTTAAATGGAATTGTTTTCTTAATTTCATTTTGGAACGTTCATTCCTCGTGTATGCTCACAGGGTTCCATTTATACAATGTTCATAAACTGATAGAATGAACCAGTGATTTATTTGGAATATATATATCAAAGGCAAAAACAAAAGAAATGGAAGGGATTAAGTAACAAATTTAGAATGGTAATGACCTATTGTGGGGCACTTTGGGCATACAGTTGGATAATTGCACTTACAAAGCTTCTGGATAGTGAGTATATAGATGTGTGTTCTTGGTTCTGGAATATATATGTATTCCCTTTTTTATATACATATATTTCACATTGCTTATTTATCAAATTTAAAGGTTTTTATGTACAATACAAAGCATTGTGAAATTATCTTCCCTGTAATTTGTCTTTTATATGTCTATAATTTTGGTCTTTAAATAATTTGTGATCTTGGGGCGCCTGAGTGGCTCGATTGAGCATCCAGCTCTTGGTTTCAGCTCAGGTCGTGATCTCAGAGTCATGAGATCAAGCCCTGCGTCAGTCTCCGTGCTTTGTGGGGAGTCTGCTGGAGATTCTCTCTCTCCCTCTGCCCCTCCCCTCCTTGTGCCCGCTCTCTCTCTCTTCTCTTCCCTCTAAAAATAAATAAATAAATCTTTAAAAAAATAAATAATTTCCCATCTTTTGCCAGGTAGGCCCAAAGTGCCTTCTTACCATGGCTATTAAAGTCCTTCTACTATTTAAAGTGCGAGTTAGTTGAATACCTATATTGATAAAAATAAATTTGACCATTACGCTGTATTTATTCAGTTGCATCTATATTGTAGATGTAAATGTGAAACGTGTAATTTAGTAAAAGATTTAGAAGAAAAGGATATTTCCATGACCTTGTGGTAGACAAAATTTTCTTATCCAGTGTACAAAAAGCTCTGAACATAAAAGAAGTAGAAATGAAAAAACTAGTTAGCTAAACCCCATTAAAATTAAAAACTTCCCTAGTTTTTCTGTAACTTAAAAAATTAAAATGTGGATGGACTTTGAAGGTATTATGCCAAGTGAAATAAGTTAAAGACAAATACTGTATGATCTTACTTAAATGTGGAATCGAAAACAAAACAAAACAAAAACAAACTCATAGAAAAAAGAGTTCAGTCTTGTTATCAGAGGTAGGGGGTGGGTCAAATAGGACTTGGATGAAGGTGGTCAAAAAGTACAATCTTCCAGTTGTAAGTAGTAGGGCTATAATATGCACAGCATGATGACTGTAACTCACGGCGCTCTATGATATATAGGAATGTTATTAAGAGAGCAAATCCTAAGATTTGCCTTGACAAGGAGGACATCTGTTTTTTCTTCGTTCTTTTTATCGTGTTTATATGAGAAGATGCATGTTAGCTGGACCCTTTCGTGGTAATCATTTCACAAATATGTAAATCCAACTATTATGCTGTACACCTTAAAATTGCACAGTGATGTATGTCAGTTATTTCTCAGTAAAACTGGAAAAAAGTTTTTTCTTTAATTGTTCTTATCAAAAGTGCCTTCAGTAAATTTTACTATTTTCCCACAGTGGAATTCCATACAGTGAAGAGAATTACAGAGCTATAATTATACCCAGTAACATGGACTGGTCTCACAGACGTAATACTGAGTGAAGAAAGTCTGTACTTAAAATTATATACTATGTAATTCCATTTGTACAAAGTTAAAACAAATAGGCAAAACTAATGTGGAATGCTAGAATAATGGTTACTCTCCATCTGGGAAGGGGTATTGACATGTGTTTCTGGGGGACTGTTAATGTTTTGTTTATTGGTCTGTGTTCTCATTACATAGATGTGTTCAACTTGGAGAAAATTCTTCAAGTTGCACACTTATCATTTGTGGGTTTTTTTGTATTTATTTTGTATTTCCATAAAACATTTACCAAAAATTTTAGATGCATAAGGGTATATATAAAGTGGGCTTCCTTTTTGTATAGAAAAAGGAGGAATAAGTTGTTTATACAGGGTTGCTTATGTATATATAAAATATCTAAGTTATATATGAAACTGATACCATACCTTGCTTGGGGTAGTGAAAGGTTGGGAGGGAGATTTTTTGAGATTTGTTCAAGATGAGTTATAAAAGATGGACCTATCCAACACTTTATTAGAGCTTCTATAAGTGGTGCTGTCCATTGCTGATTTTGTGTTATAAGAACATATTTTGCTATGTCGTTTCAGTTCATAAGATTTTACATGAATTAAACTGATTAAAGTGAAACATCCTTATTTGCAGTTTTCAAAGGGTGATAGTGATACATGCTCGCGTAAAGCTTTGTAAATATTTGAATACATACCCGAGGAGAGCTGCATAATAATATATATTCTCACAGCAGTGTTCTCACAGCTATTAGCTGAGAACATTAACTTGATCACTTCTGAAGATACACAAAGTAAGCTGATTCGGGTGCCAAAACACTAAATGTATCTGTTCATTATCAGTGTTTAGCAGCTGTTACCAATCAACATGGAAACTTTGGTTAGGTCTGAGGCACTAATATCCTGGGGTCTGTTAAAAACTCTGATTTGTTATACTGCAATTTTGTCTCTAAACTGTTCTTGGTTTTAGTATCACACAAATTGGTTTTATGTAGAAGTCAGTGAATGGCAAGCCTCCCACCTCTTCCTCTGAAAAGGTTTGTAGTCACCAAAATTATTTCTTGGCAAGCAGCAACCTGACATAAACTCTTGTGATTGGTGTAGTTGGCTGGTTGATTACCTGGTTCAGGTTGGTTTTGGTATTAACACATACATTTTTGCTTCAAAATTAAAATGAACATGTTTATTTAAGTAATTCTGATTTGGACACCACCCAGAGTGAGTGGAAATGACTAATGAAGTACCTACTGTGTTCTCTTAGTTCCTTGTAGAGTTCTGTCTTCTTTCCCTCAGGATTTTTTTCAAGTCTTTTTAAAGCATTAGCTCTCCTCTCGATGTGGTCGTGTATTTTTCTTTTTTCTTTCTGCCTTCCTTGAGAAAACTCTACCTACCTGGCTTTAGAGCAAGAAACTGTCTGATTGAATTCTAGCCATTTTCTCCAAAAGAAATTCTTTTTAACAGTATAAACAGAAAAACCTTTGTTTGGATGAATAAAAATGACTTATTTGTGTTTATACTGGGTGTTATTAGTCAAGTTTATGTATTTATTTCCTAAAATCCTTCTAGAAATATTTACTATGATTTTGTTCCTTATATTTTTATCTGTGTTTTATTGGTATTTCCATGGAAGTTTGTGGGCCATTTCCAGATAAATTCTCTAAAAGGGACAGACTGGCAAAGTGTGACTTCTTGAACTGATGTACTCGTATTTATCAAAAAGAAAATGAAGTTCTTTTTGGCATAATGTGAGAGGAATTATAGTGGAGGGAAGACCAGAGATTTATTTATCTGTTATATTGTCTTAATGTATGTGTTTGAACCAGCAAGAGTACAGGATTTTTGCTGTATGTGTATGTTTTTAATCTTATGGACCCAGGAGTTCCCCATTACTTAGCTCCTCTCCTTTAATTGATCAAAATGCTCAGTGTTTCTCTTTTCCATACTTATCATAGGTGGAGGAATTACTGATGGCCATGGAGAAAGTGAAACAAGAACTGGAGTCAATGAAAGCAAAGCTGTCCTCTACTCAACAGTCTCTGGCAGAAAAGGAAACTCATTTGACCAATCTTCGGGCAGAAAGAAGGAAACACTTAGAGGAAGTTCTGGAGATGAAGTAAGTGTTTATAATCTTATTTTTCAGGCATGTGCTTAGTAGAAAACCTTTTTCTCATTGCTTTCATCATCTGGCTCAATTTATTAACCCTAACACATTTAGCTTAATTTTAATGCAAACTTGTATTTCTCACTCCCTAGAACAAATTTGGAACAAATTCTGGTCATATAGAATTATTTTTGCCTCTTCATTGAATTTTAAAGTCCTCTAGAGAGAGAGAAAGCGAGAGAGTGTGTGTATGTAGGTGTGTGTATATAACAGTATCCAGTTGCATCTCTGAAATTTCTAAAATCTTATGGAAAGTTAGCCATATTGCTGAGCTTACTGAGGAACATGACTGTTGGTCTTGAGGTCATATGATAGCCAGGTACTTTTTAAAAACATTTTTTATTGTAAACACTTCCAAAGGTATGCAAAAGTTAGAGAATAGTATAATGAGCCCTACATATGTATCCCCCATAATTAACCATTAACGTTTTGCTACACTCTCCAGTCAGTTTTTACAAAATTGTCAATTTTAGTAGAACCTTGCCATACATCATTTTCCTACTAGTCCCACATCTTGTGGCTTCCTGAGATAATTTGTCGAGGTATGTGCACGTCTGCTAGTCCATAATAGATATTTCTTTTTCTTCATTGTGGCACCATGCTCAACCCTCACCCCTTCACAATTTCCCTGCTCCCAGGTTTTATGAAGACAAATTTATCCCGGGATAGCTCAGCAACCTTCTTTACCTTAGCAGTTGTCTGTATTTTTGTTGTCTTTTCTTCTGTTTCAGAAAAGATACTCTCTTCATCATAAGGCTAGCTTCTGATCTCTATCACAGATGTTAAGCACAAGTCCCCTCCTCTGCAGTCTTCATCTGTTAGTTTTCTCTCACATAATCTGTGCTCGCTTTCTAGTAGTTTCTTCTTCTCTGCATAAATACAGAGTCTTTCTGACCTACAATAAACAGATTTCTCAGCCTAGCTAGTGCTTTAGGCTAACATCACCTCTTCTTTTCTGCTACTTCGAAATATCAATAAATGTTGACTACCCAAATTACAGACTAGAAGATGATCTTGCCATGATACCTTAGTGTGAGTTTTCATGGCATATGTGATATCCTGACAGCAACCTAAGAGTTGAAGAAGCAATTGTTGGGGTGTCACCTGCATGTATAGGTTATTAGGCCACAGTGCAAGGTTAAAAGATTCTCATCTTTTAGAAAAGCATTACAGATGATCTACTCTTGGAAGTGATGAGTACTTGAAGCCAGAAATAAATTTGTACACTGGGAGAATAGGGAGAGGTTAGTGTTCTGAGTATCATCAAGAGGATAAAGTTTGTTAATATGCTGCTTAGGGAGCGGTTAATGTAAGACAAGTTTTTTGTCACTAGTGGTTGAAATTGAAAGCTTGATATTTTGGAGATGGAGTAGTAGAGGTAACTTTGGAGTGGTAAAACAAAGTTATTTGAATGGAAGAGGTCTGGGAACCATTCCTCAAACATGATAGGGGATAGAGTTGAGAAGCAACTTAAATCAGAGCCCAGAGGATTTAAGAAAATGGAAGGAGGATGGATATAACATTGTGGAAAACAAAGTATCTCATGTGATGTTGTGAAGCAGAAACAGGCCTCACTAAAGTAACAGTAGATAAGTTTTGTTTTGTTTGCTCCATGTACCGATATCTTGATTTTTACCTGGCAGATCTTTCCTACTAAGTACAGATATGTGCTTATAGCAAAATAGTGGTGTACTTCTGTGGGAATTTTCTTTTATCATTAGGACTTTGAAAAGATATGGAAGAAGTTTTAAAGGAATGCTTGACTTCAAGCCATAAAAAGGGAGTTGTGTGTAATTTTTTTTTTCTTTTTTGATACCACAGTGCTACACTCTGTTGTGGACTTCCCTTTCCAAACCAGGTCAGAGATTACATTTCTGAAAACTACTATGATTAGCAAAACTATTTTTGGTAACATCAGGCACTCACACAATAAGTCATGGGATAAATGATTAAAGTATGTAGAAAAATGTTTAAGTAGTATAGAAATTTAGTAAGACAAACATTAAATGAAAGTTCTAGAAATAAAGTGCTAAAACCTGACTCTGATAGATGACCTGTCTCTTAAATCACCTTCTTAAGTCGCTCAGAATATATTCTATGGCACCATGATGTTCTTAGTTTTTTCATGAGTTTGTGTTGTGCAGATTTGCCAACATAAAGTTTTGTTGTTGTTTTTATGTTTCGGTCTATGGTTTATGCCTTTTTTTTATTATGTACAGTTAGCCAACATATAGTACATCATTAGTTTTTGCTGTAGTGTTCCCAACATAAAGTTTGAAAAGTAGTCCTTGCGGGGTGCCTGGGTGGCACAGCGGTTAAGCGTCTGCCTTCGGCTCAGGGCGTGATCCCGGCGTTGTGGGATCGAGCCCCACATCAGGCTTCTCCGCTATGAGCCTGCTTCTTCCTCTCCTACTCCCCCTGCTTGTGTTCCCTCTCTAGCTGGCTGTCTCTATCTCTGTCGAATAAATAAATAAAATCTTTAAAAAAAAATAAAAAAATAAAAATAAAAGTAGTCCTTGCTTTAGTTTCCACTTAATTTTCCCCTTGTTGCTGTCTTTCAGTTTCACATGTAAAATGGTCATTTAATACCTTCCTTTTAATAAGTTATCTCAGCACTTTAGACATAATCCTCTATCCAGATATTCTGTTGAGAGCGTGGTGGTTCTTTAATTGGCCCACTCTCTTTGCACTGCCCCGTAGGCCAACCCACATGGCACTACTAAGTCTATGAAACAACTGTCCTTTCCTCTTAGAACAGTGTATTGAATTCCCTATTTTCTAAAAAATGTAGATTTCCAATATATGGCATACAAATAAAAAATAATAACTGATAAAACCTCAGTTGAAAACTATAACCTAAGCCTAATTATACACAAAGCGCTATGAATGACATATTGTGGGTTCTAATACAATGAGCTTTCAATTTCTTTTCACTGTGAAGCCGAGCAAGGGAATAGCCTTTCTTCTGCTATATTCTGGACTCCTCTCCATATGTGGAGTAAGTTCTGTTAATCGTCTGCCCTCAGTTGGGGGTGTCTCAGTTTCTACAACTTTGCTCAGAATTTACTCCATTCTTTTGTTAATTTGTAAGGAGTTTATTCCCTCCAACTAGTTCTGATATCTGCCTCTAATTACTTATGACAACTAGTAAGAACATACTTCCTGGAATAAAAGAGCCTGAATCTGAACTTATTAGCTCTATGACTTCAGCAAGTTCTTTAACCTCTCTCTGCCTCAGTCTGCTGATTTTTAGAATAGCAATAATAATGGTTCCCACTTCATAGAATTTTCATGACACTAAAATAAGAAATTAAAATGGAGAAAGGTAATATTTTTCCTATGAATATTGACTGTGACAGCCAGATTCTTCACTCTGATCATGGCAGGACCCACCATATTTTAAATGTTTACATTGTTTAATTATGCATAATTGAATAAGTAAGACAAATTGTTCATTATAATCAGAGAACTTGAAATGTAGAAGAAGTATGAGAGGAATGCAGTATGCAAAAGACTGAAACATGTATATGAGTGAGTCTGAATCTAGAATAAGAAATGTCTCTCCTGAGGAAAAGGCAGAGCTGACCTATACATCTAAAAAACATAGAAATTTTTTTAGCAAAGCACTGGAATAGTCTAGTTTTCTGCAATAATCCTGACCATGTCAGACCAAAAGGAATGACCTAATCATTCTTCTCCAACCCTAACATTTGTAATAGTAATTTCTGAGCATCTGTTACAAACAAATGGTGGCCCTGAGTATGAAGACATGTGGCACTGTTCACTTGGTAGCATGCTAGTGAGTTAGTAGAAACATTTGAGTTGGTTAGCCAGCCTCAAAGGAACATTTTTATTGGCAGATCCCACATTGGTTCTTCTTTTCCTTATGCGGGGGTTTTGTTAGCCATTATTTTTTTATTCCATTTTTATATTGGTCTCTTTCCCTAGGAAAGAAAGGATGAATTGGAGAAGGGGACAAAATAATAAAATAACAATAATAATAACCATAATAAATTTTAAGTATCAGTTTAGGTCATGGGTTTGAGTAGTACAATTTCTAGATGAGCTGGTTCATTTTTTCATGTTTAATAAAAATTTTTATGAAACTATGAATTTGACTACCCTGAAAACAGGTTTGTTTGGGGAAGTGGTAGAAAAGCTCTTTCGTTTCTTTGAGATTCCAGAGCTGTTTGATAAGTAGCATTCCATTAGTAAAGTTGGCAGAGAAATTCAAACCTCTGTGGGCTAAATTATATACTCTTGAGATGCCTTTGGTTAAAGAAAGCTCTAACCTCCCACAACAGAAAAGTAAATTTTCATATGTACCTAGGAAGAATCCAATAATATAATCTAAATTCTGACATTTAAAGAATCTTTTAAGAGAGAAAAACAGAATATTTTTAGAATACGAATTGAATTAATATGTTTAGAATTAAGAAAGCTATTGAAAATGGTTACTTGAAAAAGTTCAGGCTATTTGGGGATTGTATAGGTTAGGTATCAATCTATTACACCTCAAATAATTAAAGTGAGTCTGTATTTTTTTTTAAGATTTATTTATTTGAGAGAGAGAGAGAGAACACAAGAGAGAGGGAGAGAGAGCGAGCATGAATGGGGGGAGGCGCAAAGGGAGAAGCAGGCTCCCCGCTGAGCAGGGAGCCCAATGCTGAGATGGATCCCAGAGTCCTGGGATCACGACCTGAGCTAAAGGCAGACACTTAACCAACTGAGCCACCCAGGTGCCTGAGAGTCTGTATTTTAAATTATTTTATCTTATGATATCCTGTAGTATTTCATTTTCAAATTTATTGTAAAGTTGCTGACATAGAAGAAAATCCAAGTGGGGATTTATGACAGTCTTTCAAATTAACCACAAAATTGAAAAGTTATGCAAACGTATCATAGGAACAATTATACTCTAGTAACAAATTGAAGTGTTTTCTAAGTTAATTAAGAGCATGTATGCTTTTTGCAAAGCCACATTTATTTATACCTCCATCAAATACCTTTATTGGAGGCAGTAGATGTATGATAAAGATAAACTTGTAGTGAAGTTGGAAGCACTTTCACGCTGACTTGAAATACTGAAGTTTAAATATTCTGTAGGAAATCACATATATAATGTAAAAATTTCTTATGCTTGAAAAAGAAAACAAAGTATGCTGTATAGCATAACTATAAACAACACTGCTGGGACTGATCCTTGTTAAAATGATAAAGCAGCGTTTGTCTCTGTAATCAACTATCCCTTGGGACTTTGGGTCTTCCTCTCTAGTCTTGATTAACTCCTTAATTCTGTCTCCTTTTTTCTGCCCTTATCTCTACCTCACTTATGTACCCACCTTATAGAATGTGTGATCTTAACTGTTCATAGCATCTTTTCTCATTAGACTAATAGTTTACTTGAGGCTCTGAGTTATTATAGAATAGTGGAAGAAATGGCTTAGTTAAATATAGTAATTGTTCGAATTTTTTACCTCTTTCTGCTCCTAAACTTTGACCATGATGCTCAGTTTTTCACAACATAAGGCATGTGTATTACAAATGTTTTTCTCAAATCTTTTTATTTTCTCGCAACCTGAATTGGAATCAATTACAAATAACCCCAAATATCCCATTCCTTTCTCCTCCCTTAAAAACCTTAATCTACCTTTTAGCCATTTAAAGCCACATATAATTTCCAAATAGAAGAAACCATATTCTTCAAAAATCATGCTTCTTAATCATCTTTTATGTAAAGAGCCTCAAATGGCTGGAATAATCTCTAAGTAGCAAGTAAAGCATTGAGCTTTTCAGATAAAGACCCCCGAAGTACCTTTCTTTTTCAGCTTTTACAGTGCTTTCTCTGCCCCATCAATATATATGGTTTCTGTGTAAGAATGTCCCCATATGTGCAAGGGTAAAATTAAGAATATAGGTCATCTTCTTTTTCCCAAAGGACAAAGATTATTATCCTACTTCTTTTCATTTTCTCCTCTACTGGAGGTGTGGGGTCAATCCTGGTCCCTTCTGTTAAATATAAATGCATCAGTTAAAGGACTAAGTGTTGCAGGTAGGTAAGCCTTAACCTAATTGCAATACCCATTTTGAGAAAATCTGTTGTATAATGTACCAGTATGAGAGTTTTTTTTGTTTGAGAGTTAAAAACAAAACAGACTTTTCCTTTCAGGACCTTTCTTTACAGTGCCCTCAGAAGGTACCTTATAGGTAGTTACTCATTCTGTAAATGGGTAAAATTTCTGTTGAGCTTTGGATGTAGATGGTAGTAATCCATCCATATAATCATAAGATTTTCCTATCAGAAGATCCAATTATGAGTATTATAAGCATCAGAGATGCTCGCTGTAGCAAAGAATGTGTTTACATTTGAGCCAGTTTGCTTACATATAAAACAGGTATAAAAATATTTAGAACCACTCATGATATTGTTGTGAGGATCAAATGAGGTAAAGTAATGGAAACACTTTGAAATTAATGAAGCTGAATATTTGCAAAGCAAGATATTCAGAATTGAAGATCTAGTCTGCACTTAACTTCTTAGGTCTGAAGTTTTCTTACTCTGAAATGAAAGGGTTTCTTAAATCCCAATTGTTTAAAAATTATGGAGTTTTTTAAGTGACCTTCTGAGGTCTGTTGATTCTGTCATTGTAAATGCTCTGAGTAAATCTGGGAAATAATTTATGTATAAACAGTATACTGAAAAGAAGTGAGGGACTAGATGTCCATGAATTCTTAGCAGAGGACTAGGCAGCACATTCATTGGATGAGACTACCCCGGGTTTACCAGAGGTTAACTACTACAGGGATGCAAGTGGAATTGTGATACTAAAGGAAAAGCAGTGCTGGGGAATTTAGAGTTCCAGTCCAGTCCACAGTGGCAAAATGCTTGTTTAAACTTCTGGCATCTTGCTGAAGTAACAGAAAGCTAGGTTTTAAGAATAGGGATCATAACCTATAATAAAGCCTACTGTAGACCCAGACAAAAAAAACTTAAAGTTCTAAGAAAGTCTGCAGGGAAGATTGAATTTGGAGGATGAGTGTTACCAAGATAGAGAGATCTGGGAAATACCCTGAGCTTTTAGCAGATTAGCCTAAAAAAGGATAAATTCAACACTACAAAAGTACAAGGAGGTCAACGATTAACTAAATTACCTATCAGAATAAAAAGTATTGCTCTTCCGAAGAACATAACAGAATCCAGAGTCTTTACAATATATCAACTACAGTGTCCTATATTGGGTTTCAAAATTTGCCAGACATGCAAAGAAACAGTAACATATGACCCATAATGAAGAAAAGCATGTGGTAGAAATCAACTCCAAGAAGTCCTATGTATCATATTTAAAAGATAAAGACTTTAAAGTCACTCTTATAAATATGTTTCAGGGACTTAAAGGAAAATGCCATATTAATGATATAGGAAATCTTAGCCACCTAAGGAAAACTATTAAGAAATGGAAATTTAGAAACTGAAATATGATGAAAGGTTCACTGAATGGTCTTAATAATAGATTAAACTGTCAAAAGAAAGAGTTCATAAATTTTAAAAGAGATCAGTAGATACCAATGTGAAGAACAGGGAGAATGAGGAGTACTACAAGGTGAATGGAGCCGTAGTGGTATGTTGGTTCATAGCAAATAGACTAACATACAGGTAACTGGAACACAAAGGGATAGGAAAAAAATTTGAAAATATAATAGCTGAAATATTTCTCTAATTTGATTCCAAATACATAGATTTAAGGAGGTCTATAGGAAATCTGTGTATCTCCTTCTCAATTTTTTTGTAAACCTAAAATTGCTCTAAAAAAATCCTTAAAAAAATGTATTTACAGATCCCAGAAACTTAGTGAATCCTAGCAGCATAAATCCAAAGAAAACCACATCTGTTGACATTCTAATTCAGTTACTGGAAACAAAAGATAAGGAGAAAAACAAAAGCAGCGAGAGAAAAAAACACGCTACATAAAGGGAAAATATGATAACTGGGGGTGCCTGGGTGGCGCAGTTGTTAAGCGTCTGCCTTTGGCTCAGGGCGTGATCCCAGAGTCCTGGGATCGAGCCCCACATCAGGCTCCTCTGCTGGGAGCCTGCTTCTTCCTTTCCCACTCCCCCTGCCTGTGTTCCCTCTCTCGCTGGCTGTCTCTCTCTCTGTCAGAAAAATAAATAAAATCTTCAAAAAAAAATATGATAACTGAATTCTTATCAAAAACATTGGCGATCAGAAGAAAATGGAACTTCTTTTAAAGTACTGGGGGAAAAATTGTTAGACTAGAATTCTATGACCAAATAAAAGACTGTTAAAAAACTAGGGTTAAATATGGACATTTTCAGTTAAACATGAAAAGGCTTTGTTTCTAGAAAAAACTGCTCTATAAGAAATGTGAATGGATGTTCTTGTAGCTGAGAGGAAATGAAACTGGATGGGAGCATGAATCTGTAGGAAAGAATAAATAACATCAGACCTGGCAAATTAGTTGACATATATAGAAAACTTGTTTTTTTCTTCACATACTCTCCTTAAAAGACAACTGACTATTTAAAGCAAAAAACAGCATTGCTTGGTGGAGTTCATAATGTATATAAAAGTGAATATGCCAACAATAGCACAAGAGGTGGGGGTGTAGCTCTATATTGTTTTAAGGTTATTATCTTTGTGAAATAAAAAGTGGGAAGAATCAGTTATGAAGTTTTATAATTTCTAATCTTAATGGACTGTGGTAAGTTAAGGATGCATATTGTTAGCTGTAGAACAACCGCCAAAAAGTTAACCACCAAAATGTAAATAGAAAAGACAACCCCCCCTGAAAATCCAGTAGAGAAAATAAAACATAATACTAAAAATTATTTCATTGGGGCGCCTGGGTGGCTCAGTCATTAAGTGTCTGCCTTCGGCTCAGGGCCTGATCCCAGGGTCCTGGGATCCCAGGGTCGTTGGGCTCCCTGCTCTGCTGGGAGCCTGCTTCTTCCTATCCCACTCCCCTGCTTGTGTTCCCTCTCTCGCTGGCTGTCTCTCTCTCTGTCAAATAAATAAATAAATAAAAATCTTAAAAAAATAAAAATAAAAAATAAAAAAATAAAAATCAGAAGAAAAAGGGCAGGAAAAGGAACAGCAGAGGAACAAAGAATGGAAGGGATAAATGGATGATAGAAATTCAGCATATCAATACTTACATCAAAATCAAATGGACTAAAACACTCCAATTAAAGGACAGAGATTATCAGAATGGATTTAGAAAAAGAAGCAATGTTGTCTATAACACACAGACTGTAATAAACACAAATATGTTGAAATTAAAGAATGGAAAAAGATGGTCCTTATAAACAATAATCATAGGAAACCTGGTAAGGCTATATTAATATCAGATGAAGGAGACTTCCAATGAGTCTTTCTGAATTAAAGAAGGGTATATCATAATGATAGAGGAGACAATACTTCAGAAAGACATAACAGTTCTTTGTAATGTATGTACCCAAAAACAGAGCTTCAAAATTCCCGAAGGGCAAACTGAAAGAACTAAAGTGGAAAGCAGACAAATCCGTAGTCATCAGTCATCACTGGAGAGTATAACCCCTGTTTTTCAGAAATTGATAGAATAAGTGACAAAAAAAAACAGCAGTAAAAATGCAGAATGTTTGAGACTATCAACTTGACCTATTCAATATTTATAAAATAGTACACCCAACAACTGAAGGTTATATATGTTTTGTGAATATGTATGGAATATTCACCAATGTATACCATATGCTGGGCCATAAAAATAAATCTTAATAAATTTCAGAATCGTTCTCTGACCACAGTGTATTAAGTTAGAAGTTAATAAGATATTCGGAAAAGCCCCCAAATGTTTAGAAATTAAATAATACAGTTCTGAATACCATGGCTCAGAGAAGCCATAAGGAATATGAGAAGTCATTTTGAACTAACAAAAATGAAATACAATTTTATACAATTGTTAAATTTTATGTTATACAGTTCAACTAGGGCTTATACCTTTGAATGCCTATATTAGAAAAGAAGAAAATTTGAATTCATTTATCTGAGTTCTGCACTATGAAACTAGAAAAAGAGCAAAGTAAATAGAAAGAAGGAAATAATAAAGATAAAAGCAAAAATCAAGGAAATAGAAAACAGCATAGAAAATTCACAAAGTCAACCATGGTTTGTCAGAGAATTAATAAAATTGATAGGCCCCTAGCAATCCAAGGAAGAAGGAAGACACATGAATTAACAATTTTTGGAATGAAAGAGGGGAAGAGGGGATATCACTCAAGATTCTAAGGACATTTGAAAAGATATTATGAATATTTTGAATAAGTTTATACTAATAAATTTGATAACCTAGATGTAATAGACAAATACCTTGAAAAACACAGTTTATTAAAACTGGCTCAAAATCAGGAATATGAAATTGACCAGCCTGTCTATTAAAGATACTGAATTTGTAATCAAAAACATTTGCACAAAGAAAACGCCAGGCCCAGACGGCTTCACTGGTGAATTAAACTAAACATTGAAGTAAGAAATAATAACAATCTTACAGAAACTCTTTTAGAAAATAGAGAAGGAAATACTTAATTCATCTTATGAGATCAGAATTAGACTTACAGCCAAATCTGGCAAAGACATACAAAAGGAGAATATTACAGGTCAATCTACCTCATGAACATGGGCGTAAAAGTCCCCAACAGAGTCTTAGCAAATTGAATCTAACAGAAGGAGAAAGCTAATGTATTAACAACCAAGTTAGGCTAATTTCTGTAATGTAAGGATTGTTCAATATTTGAAAATGAATTAATTAAGTTCACTACATTAAGAGAATAAAAAATGTTAAAATTATCAGTACATTGAGAAAAACCTTTTGACAAAAGGTAATACCATTCATGATAAAAACTCTTAGCTGACTAGCAGTGGAAAACAGTTTCTTCAACTCAGTTAAGGGCACATGTGACAGATTTACAGCTAATGTCACACCTAATGATACAAATTGAACACTTTTCCCTCTGATATTGCAAAGGATATAAAGATGTCTACTTTTACCTCTCTGTTCTTAATTATATTGGAGATCCTAGTTAGTAGTATGTCAAGAAAAGAAATAATAAAATTCAAAAGGAGGTAGTACAGTTTTCTTTATATACAGACATGATCAGCTAAGCAGGGCAATATATAAAAATCAGTTGTATTTCCATGTACTAGCAGCAAACAAATGGATACTAATATTTTAGAAATTATTATTTACAATAGCATCAAAATGCATAAAGTATTTTAGAATAAACTTAAAAAATATATGAGATCTCTACACTGAAAACTATAGAACATTACTGAGAAAATTTTTAAAACATCTAAATAAACAGAGGTATATCTAGGTAATGATTTGGATAAGGAATCTTTGAGATGCCATTTCCCCCAGATCATTTATATTTGCACCTCAATCACAGCCAGAATCACAAGGGGCATTTCAGATAGAAACTGACAATTGGAATCTAGAATTTATATGGGTTTGCAATGGCTATACCAGAGCTAAACCAATCTTGAAAAGAATAGAGTTGGAAGACTTGCACTACCTAATTTGAACTCTTGCTATAAAATGACAGTAATAAAAAAATATAGTATTGGCATGAAGACTGGCATATAAAATAATGGAACAGATAAAGAGTATAGAAATAGACCTACATATGTATGGCCAAAGGCACCAAAAGAGAACAGACATCTTTTCAATAATTGATGGAGATACAACTAGATGTTTACAGGGTCAAGGTGAAGTAAAACCTCATACCATATGCAGAAATTAATTCAAAATGGATCATAAACCTAAACATAAAAGGTAAAACCATAATCTTCTGGAGAAAAACAGGAAACTTTGGAGTAGGCAAAGATTTCTTAGTATACAAAATATACTAACTATAAAAGAAAAAATTAACTGGATTTGACTAAAATTAAAAACTTCTTCAAAAGATACCTTTAAGAAAATGAAAATAATTAAATGTTAAAGGTAAAAGGTGTCTATGTGAAAAGTATTTTGCACAGAACTTTTTTAAATTTTTTTTTATTTTTATTTTTTTATTATATTATGTTAGTCACCGTACAGTACATCCTTAGTTTTTGACGTAATGTTCCGTGATTCATTATTTGCATATAACGCTCAGTATACCATGCAATATGTGCCCTCCTTAATACCCATCACCGGCCTATCCCAATCCCCCATCCCCCTCCCCTCTGAAACCCCCAGTTTGTCTCCCAGAGTCCATAGACTCTCATGGTTCATTCCCCCTTCTGTTTACCCCCCCTTTCTTCTTCCCTTTCTTCTCCTACCAATCTTCCTACTTCTTATGTTCCATAAATGAGTGAAACCAAATGATAATTTTCCTTCTCTGCTTGACTTATTTTGCTTAGCATTATCTCCTCCAGTCCTGTCCATGTTGCAGCAAATGTTGAGAAATCATTCTTTTTTTTTTTAATGGTTTTTTATTATATTATGTTAGTCACCATACAGTACATCTCTGGTTTGTGATGTAAAGTTCGATGATTCATTAGTTGCGTATAACACCCAGTGCACCATGCAACGTGCCCTCCTTACTACCCATCACCAGCCTATCCCATTCCCCCACCCCACTCCCCTCTGAGGCCCTCAGTTTATTTCTCAGAGTCCATAGTCTCTCTTGCTTCATTCCCCCTTCTGATTACCCCCCCTTTCTTTATCCCTTTCTTCCCCTACCGATCTTCCTAGTTCTTATGTTCCATAGATGAGAGAAACCATATGATAATTGTCTTTCTCTGCTTGACTTATTTCACTTAGCATAATCTCCCCAGTGCCGTCCATGTTGCAGCAAATGTTGAGAAATCGTTCTTTTTGATGGCTGAGTAGTATTCCATTGTATATATGGACCACATCTTAATCCAGTCATCTGTTGAAGGGCATCTCGGCTCCTTCCACAATTTAGCTATTGTGGACAATGCTGCTATGAACATTGGGGTGCATAAGGCCCTTCTCTTCACTACGTCTGTATCTTTGGGGTAAATACCCAGTAGTGCAATTGCTGGTTCACAGGGTAACTCAATTTTTAACTTTTTAAGGGACCTCCACACTGTTTTCCAGAGTGGCTGTACCAATTTGCATTCCCACCAACAATGTAAGAGGGATCCCCTTTCTCCACATCCTCTCCAACATTTCTTGTTTCCTGCCTTGTCAATTTTTGCCATTCTAGCTGGCATAAGGTGGTATCTCAGTGTGGTTTTGATTTGAATTTCCCTGATGGCTAATGATTTTGAACATTTTTTCATGTGTCTATTAGCCATTTGTATGTCTTCATTGGAAAAGTGTCTGCTCATATCTTCTGCCCATTTTATGATTTGTTTGTTTCTTGCGTATTGAGTTTGAGAAGTTCTTTGTAGATCTTGGATACCAGTCTTTAATCTGTAGTATCATTTGCAAATATCTTCTCCCATTCCGTGGTCTACCTCTTAGTTTTTTTGACTGTTTCCTTGGCTGTGCAGAAGTTTTTATATTGATGAAGTCCCACAAGTTCAGTTTTTCTTTTGTTTCTCTTGCCTTTGGAGGTGTGTCATGAAAAAAGTTGCTGTGGCTGATGTCATAGAGGTTGCTGCCTATGTTCTCCTCTAGGATTTTGATGGATTCCTGTCTCACATCGAGGTCTTTCATCCATTTGGAGTTTATCTTTGTGTATGGTGTGAGAGAGTGGTCAAGTTTCATTCTTTTGCATATAGCTGTCCAATTTTCCCAGCACCGTTTATTGAAGAGACTGTCTTTTTTCCACTGGATGTTTTAGAAATTTTTTTTTTAAAGATTTTATTTATTTATTAGAGCGTGCGCACAAGCTGGGGGGAGGGGCAGGGGGCGAGAAGTAGACTCCCCGCTGAGCAGGGAGCATGTTGTGAGACTCTCTTCCAGGACCCTGAGATCATGACCTGAGCCAAAGGCAGCCACTTGACTGAGCCACCCAGGTGCCCCTGTACAGAACTTTCAAATGATAGTTAAATATCTATTTCATGTGTGTTTCTATAGGATTTACCCCATTGTGTTACAGTTATGTATTTGCAGGCTTGTTATATTCCTCCAGACACCTGACATTTAGAAGTGTTGTTCTCCTTGAATCTGTGGGAATAAGCCTAGTACCCAACTTGTAATTGGCACTCAGTAAATACTTTTTTGAATTGTATTGAATTATTTTTATCTTCAGAGTGAAAATAAGTATTCTAAGAGAATATAAAACCAAATATTTTTTAAAGTAGCCTTTTTATTTGTCTTTTCTACAAGTCAGATCTTCAAGACACATTGAATATTGTTTAGCCCCAGAGCTGATCTTTTCTCTCTGGTTTAATAATCTAGGAAATTAAATAAGAGATGCTTATTTAGTTAGGAACTGTTGCTATGGAAAATATTTGTGATATACATGTCAATTTTACACATAAGTCATTCTCAGAGCGAAAACAGATGAACCTTTCATTTTAACAGAGGATATCCTTGCTGTTGCATGTTGAAAGCAGTGTGGCTGGATTCATTCTTTTTCTTCTTTATCTTTTCTTCTGCATAGTGACATTCTTCTAACACCCCATCAACACTGGTATAATTTTCCACCCAAAATGAAGTTATTCGTTCTCAGTGTATTTGTGGTCATGCATTTTCTGGTTAGAGATACTGTTTCTCTTTAGAGCAAGGTGGTTAGTTACTAGCTACTAGAGTTAGCAAATGCTTTTGGTCTTGAAATTGAGCTTGAGGTTCACAGGTGGTAGCATACGCATCTGGAGTAGCCTTACCAGAATGTATTTCCTTATTCCGGGCTCTAGCGTCAAGTTTGGTGTTATCTTTCAAGCTCAAAGTGCCCCCAAATATATAACACTCTTTTTGGTATTCCTTTGTCTTTGAGTACATCTACCTCACATGACTTTCCTTTTCTTCTATTATATCTTGGGTTTGTTTTGGGCGGGGGGGGGGGGGGGGAGGCTGCGTTTTGGGTTTTTGGAGTCTTTTGTCTTGCTTGTTTGTTTTTCTTTGTGTTTGCATTTTCTTAGCTCATTTATAAAACATTTGTAGGCCTCAGAATTATCAAATGATTAAATCTGGAGTTGGGGTTTAAAATTGTAAAAAGAGCAGGACAGTGAAAACAAGATGATTCTCTTCTTATAAAAATGGGATCAATTCAGATATGCTTATGGATATTGATTATTTTTTAAAAATAATCAAGATCTCTAGTCACTGTTACTTTTTTTCCTCGAAAGGCAGATGTTAGAAATATTAATTTCATATCATGATTCCCTTTCCTATGACATGGAATATAATAAAGTCTCATGTTTTTGCTTTCATTTTCTTTTTTTCATCTTTGGGAGTGAGCAGTGTAATCCGTATCACTGAATTAAATGTGAACTGAATAAAAGTACTATCATGACCTTTCTAATATCCAGGCTTCTATTTGAAACATTTATTTATAACCAGTTCCTACTTTCATATTAACATAAATCTGATTACGTTGTACTTACCTTTAGAAGGCCTGTATTTCAGTTAAACCTCTGTAATTTTGTCCCTAGATAAATTTCTGGCTTTATATCCCTTTATACTTTTTATCTTCATTCTCCAGAAACATCCAACTATTCATACTTTCCTTATATTCTCCTTCCCAATGCTCCCATTCTTCTGTCTTAAATGCTTTATTCGTAATTCTGCCTTTTATGGTTCCACTTTTTTCTCATGGCTCACACTAAATCACGTTGGCTATAGAAAAAACCTGCCTAAATCATACTGGTCGGCACTAGTCCCCCTAAACTTGGCGCTTTATTTTGTTTCTTTAGCGCACTGTGTAGTACTTATGCCTTGTTTCTAGACTTACTACATTTCTGAAACTATGTGAAGCATGGTGGATAAAATATTCATTGAGATGATATGAGTTTCTTAACTTCACAGAGCTCATAGACTTAAACACAATTTTTTGTAAAAAGAAGCATGGGGTTCTGTGGGTGAATATAAAAATAAATGGCCAGTGTGAGTGGGGTACATCCTTTTATAAAACATCCTGGAGGAGATAATATATTTTAATAAATTGGTTTTATATGTCTTAAAGTTTTGTTTTTACACATAAGTCTTTAATATATCTGAATTGTTTAGTGTGAGGAAAGTTTTTTAGTTTTTCCCCTGTGGAAAGTCAGTGAGAGTACCACCCATATAGTATAGTAAGTTCCTGTATGTGCTTGAGTCTGTTTCTGGGCTCTGTACAGTTTTCCATTCACCTATTTGTTATTGCTATGCTAGTTCATTACTATTTTATTTACTGTTTTACTTTTAAATTCTGGTATATGGTAGAACAAATCTCTATTCACTGTTCTTTATCTGAATCATCTGGAACCCTTACTCTTCATCTGATATTTTTTTTCTGTTAAATGCTCTGATTTTTATTGCTGTGTGCAGAAAGGCTGTTTTTTAAAGAAATATTGCCATTGTATACCCTATTACCCCCTTATTAGTTTTATTAGTTAGAGTAGCACAAGCTGTTATAAAAAACTCACCCCAAACTTTCTGTGGCTTAGCACAATAAAAGTTTTATTTCTCACTTGCCTAACAGTCCAGTGCTATTATTTCTGATTGGTGGGTCCTTTCAAGATCTATATTGTATTTATGCCCTGTTTTCATTCATATGCTTTGTGGCTTTTTTCTGACATGTTCAGTGTCACTAGAAGTTTGGCTATGTTATATTTCTTTCGAAGGAGCCAGATTTGGATGTTGTTTAATCTCTGTTCTTATGCACTAGTTTCTCTTCTATTATGACTTCCTTCTATTTTCCTTATATTTTCAATGTTTGGTTTTTTTCAAGTTACTTGAATATTTATAGCTTTTATTGAATGCTGTAAATTTTTTTCTAAGACTCCCATTAGCTATATCCAAATTTTGATACAGAAAAATTTCTACTTGTGTATTATAACAGTCTTGGTTTCCTGAGCTTTTCTCCTTAATCTATGTGTTCTGCAGGGTGCAGTGGTTTCATTTCATGAAACTGGCAGGAAAGTACTCAGTGTTGATTTCACAGTATTGCATTGTAGTGAGAAAACAGTCTATAAAAGGTAAGCCCAAAGAGGTGTAAATATAGCTACAGTTTAATGTAGAAATATTTTAAATTATCCATTGACTGAGTATACTGGCCTTAGACTGTATGTTGATTGTATCCTCAGGCTGTTATCAAGATGATGACACCATTTCCAGGTGTTCCTGAGACGACTCTTTAAATATAAGAACAGCTTTCTCAGAAATCTTCTCCTGCCTCCTCCCATAGTAGGCTTCCCTTCAACATCCATGTGGCCAGCCTGAGTCACATGCCAAGTGATTGGGAAGGGAAAATGGAATTACCATTTTAACTACTATCTACCTCTGAGGTCTGGAGACAGGGTCCTTATCTTTGAGTCACAATATGGAAGAGATGGATACATGAAAAATGTTGAAAGGAAGAAGGTAGAAGGTAGGAGTACAGATGTTGGTTAGACAGCCCAGTACAGTCTTCTAGTTGCGTATTTCAGTATGCCGGGAGCATCAGTGAATTTATCAGAAGGGAGAAAGAGGATGTTGATTCATCTGGACAGTCTGATACATGGCATTCTGTTAGAATTTCTGTTATTTCTGTTAATTGCCCTTTAACACAGTTCAGTTATTTTCCGTTTTTACAATATGAATTCTCCAGTTTGCTGTAACTTTTAACTTTTTCTCATGAGGATTTTTCTTATATGGTTTGTAATTTTTGATAATGAGCTCCTCATCTGTGGGACTACCTTTCTTGGGAGTCTTATTCACATAAGCTTTGAGTTTGTGCAAGGATCAAATACATTCGCTGTTACTGGAGCAATTTTTATGTGAATCTCTGTGCTTGGAATTCTGTGTATCTCATGAACCTAATGATTTCTTATGGATGATTGTTTTCTCACCCCTAACCATAGACTCTTTGCTGCTCCATTGGCCTGGTATGCACAGTTTTTCTGGTCCCCATTTTTACAAAAGGAGCCAACCTTTGTGACTCTCTTTAGCTTTATACACGTAGATCATTTCCATCTCTTCCTAAGCCTGAGTCCTGGAATCTCCTTCCTAGTCCTTAGTTATTGAGGCCTGTAACCCAATTTTTTAGCTCTCACAAGTCATTTCCACTTAAACTCTCATCAGTGCTCCAACTTTTTCTGTCTTTAATACTGGCACTTCTGGTTTAGCTTATGCTTGATACCTAATTGCTATTATCTGTTTTACGCAGTATTTTCATGAGTTCCAAGCAGGAGGGAAAGGTCTGGCATAGTTCATAATATTTATCAGAATTATAAGTTCCATTTAAACCAAATTTATTTTCAGTATCTGAGTTTTTTTCACCTTCTCTTCTCTCCTAATTTTTGGTGGCCTTTATTTTTGTGTATGTACTTTTCCTTCCTGAAGTCTTCAAAATCCATAAAAAGGGTTTTGATTGCTACTTTATAGACAGAGTATGTGTTTCAAAAATTTTGCTGTTTCTTAAGGGATGGGGTAAATTACAACTCTCTTTAACCAAAATTTTATATGGAAAGGTAGCAAGAAGCAATGATGAAATATGTACTTGCGCCTCTTCTATATTTCTGAAATGTTATTTTGTTCTCTTTAAGTTTTTGTAAGGTAGAGATTGACTTCTGCTTAAAAACTTTCATCTTTACCCAAACTTTGTGTGTCTTACGGAATAGTTTATTTTTCCAATATCCTTTAGAGAAAAAAAAGCTTTCTGTTCCCAGCCTGCTCATGATATCCAGCTCCTGTTGCTTTGGCTCAGAGTTCCATTCTACCTCATGATAAACACCTTCGTATCTCATTATATCTTAAACTCTGTAAGCTCTAGGAGCAGACTTATAGAGGAAACTTACTGTACTATCTAAATGAGCCATGACAAGCCTGGGAGTGGAATTTACTGCTGGGAAGTAGACCAGGTGGTATTAAAGGGGCTTGTTCCATGTGGTAATATTGAAGTAGAAACTGGAGGAGCGAACCTTTTTGGCTACTAATTTCCTGAAGAGATAAGACAGTCACACTGTGTTTGTGTATTTCCATCTCTCCATGTAAAATTGTGTTTAAGGATTCTTCTTATTTCTAGGTCTGATTTTTTATTCATTTTATTTTTATTTTATTGGTAGGCTTAATGTAATTAAAACCCTCAGTACTAAAATTCTAAGACACCAGGAGGTAGATTAAATTGTTGTTGTGTTATTAAATAGACTCTACAGCTCTTCTTGCTAGGGATAAAGCCCTACTATGATGAAGTAATATTGCTCAAAGATGTCAATAATTTCCAGATGTGGAAAAGAGCCTAAGCAGAGTGTTTCTTCACCAAAACAAATACACATTTTCTAGTTGGGTCTGTGTGCTAATTAAAAGAGTGTTTTCCTCTCATTTTGTTGTTATTCCATTTGTTAGAAAATAACCAAATAATTGCACTAAACACACAAACTTTTATGCGTTTATCACATGCAAACAATAGAAATATTTTAACATGGTTGTTTTGGGGAGATTTCATAGGGGGACAGTGTGGGTAAATACACTCTTCTTCCCGGTCACCATCCTGGAAAGTCCTGATGGACTCCAGAGCAAGAACAGCCCTAGAGACCATTTATAACCCATCTCTTTTATCACTAAGTTGAGAGCTATTTTAGCAAGTGGCAGCTGTTGTCAGTTTCTTTGGATTGAAAATAAATAAATTCTGTTTTTATTCGGCAGATAGTTAATCAAGTCACTTAATTTTGAGCCAATAAATAGAGAAGGAATAGTCAAGTTTAAGAAGAGTTGCATAAAATAAGTTCTTTGTGATTTGACTCTGAGTTGAGGTATTTTCTTTCTTTGTTTCAATCCCCAAAATCCTTCCATCTCCCATCCCCCGCTTTGTAGTTTTGAACAGAATGCTTTAGTGAGTCCACAGCCCCAGAAATCATGTTTGTCATGTTTTAGTACTTAGGGTTGAGTAGAACTTCTTCCCTTTGAAGTTAACTCTGGGTGTCATCAGTTTGAAGGAGCTTCTTCTCATCCTACTGCTTTTTAGCTTTGCATCTTTCTAATAATTATTTCTTTGTTTTCAGTTTTAAAGCATAAGATAGTTCCAGAGCTGTGTTTTGTTTTTATTTTAAACGAATGCTGGAGTACCTCTGTAGTTGCCAATCACTGTTTTGGTAAGTTGGTGACTCCTTTATGCTACCCAAGATTTTTTACTTAAAATTGAGCATTTTTTACTTGTGTTTTAGGTCAGAGGAATCATATCCTCCGTGGTATTCCTTTTTCATCTCAGCTTCTTAAAGAAGTACTATAAATAGAGGCTTTCAACTTAGAAAGCACTGTGTATTTCATTGACTAGAACTAAACTGAACTGTAGGCTAATAAAAAGTACCAAATGAAAATATTGTGGTATCTGATTGCATTCTATTGTAAGTGTAATGTAGTGTGAACAGTAGTAGCTTTGATTCATTGTAAATCCCGTCTGAATACTGACAACATGGTTAAAAATATCAGGAGATAAATCCCACAGGTCACATTTGCGGGGACGCTCATTGTACATATGTAAGACCTTATTTCATTATTTAAAAAACAGCAGTATTGCTCGTAAGGTTGGGTGATACCGTGGGCTGCGACAGGGATAGAGGTAACATGAGAGGTGAGTGGCTGCTGAATTACAGTACTGGTGCAGTTGAGATTCTTTTTCTGTTTTAGCTATAAGCTTTTTTGCATGAATAGTAGCGATCTCTTCATAGGCAAGTTTCCCTTAGATCCCAGAGTACTGCAGCAGATTAAAAGCAGGTAAAGACCTGAGATTTAAAAAGGAGCTCACTTTCAATTATGTTAAAATGAGGAATTTTTAATGAAAAACAAAGACCATTTGTGTTGTTTCACATGGACAAAATGAAGGAGTACTTGAAGTTTCTTCAAACATACATGCTAGACATTATCTTGTAACTTCCTTAAAGGAAATCCATTTATTTATAGTAAGGCATAGATTCCCAAACTTCCTTGGTTCCAGTGCAGTCAGTAAAGTTTTCATGACCTCTAGGCCAAAATAAATACCCAACAGTTCCTGATAGTGATTAACCTCATAAAATTTAAATATTTGTATTCTGACAACTTACTGATTACTCAAAAAATAATGATACTGATAATTCGAATGAAAAAAATATTTTAATTTCATTCTTAGCTTAGTAATGGGATATGTGCTTGTTGGATACTGCAGTTTTTCAAATCTTAGAATCAGACTGAACACTGCCACCTGGTTTCTTATTTACATTTCTGTGCCTTATTGTGCTGTGCTTTTTATCATAACAAGCATTGAAAACTAGTTTCACAAAGATTGTCATGACGTGGAACATAACATGATCTAGTGGTGAAGCTGTAAACCACCTTGAGCTAGTAATTTTCACGTCTGACAGATGTCACTAAGTTTCCCCCACAAATTTAAAATGTTCTGTAGTGCCCCTTTGAGTTTGTTGGGTGATTTGGAAACTGCGGTAGTATTGTAGCGATTGAAATTAGCTAATAATAAGTATTGGTGGCATCTTAGTTCAAGAATAATTATTGCCCTGCCAAACCATAGTGGAAGTGGGTAAACTGTATAGTAGGCAATTAACAGACTCTTCATCCACCTATGGGAGACAGAATGACATATTAATTAAGAGCGATGGCTTTCAAATTCCTTTGGCTTTGACCGCAGTAAGAAAAACATTTTACATCTTCTCCCTTTTCTGTTCTCTCTCTTCTTTCCCTCTCCTCTCCTCCTCTCTCTTCTCTCTTTCACTCGCATACATGCACACATAAGTGAAACATGAATTTTTAACAATGAGTTTCCTCATTTATAGAATGGGAATTAATAATATACAGTGTTGAGGGGATTAAATAAACTAATACATGTGAAACACTTAAAGCAGACTTTGGCTGTTAACTACTGCTGTATTATTTATTATTAGAATCTTAATTGAATAATCTCAATGAATAAATCCCCAAATATCTTAATGAGGTTAGGACTTTTGGAAATTGGGGAAAAAACCAATATTTTTAACCTCTAAGAGTGATATTATACATATAGTTAAAGGGCAAATTTTTTTCTGGATTTTTACCTCTGGGCAGATAAATTTTGTATCCCTTGCCAAAGATTTTCTACATTTATGCTTCTGAATTTGGATCCAGTTGAGAGATAAATAGAGAAGTCAGAACAATGGAGATGAAAATGTATCTTTATACTGATAAAGCTGATGAGAATACATGACTTTATATATGCAGCCAAGTGGCCTTTCTAATAAATTATTTCTGAATTAGACAGATCTACCAACTGGCACAACTGAATAACTGCTGACATTTTACTACATGGCAGAGAGCAGAACACAATGTACTTTCTAAATAAACAAATCGGTGGAAAGGAGAGCACAGGAGGCTGAAACAAGCAAGTGCATCTCTTTCTTCAAGACTTGCCAGTCAGCTCTCAAGGGAGTGAGACTGGGAACAGAGGCATAGGAATGTGGAGAATGAGTAATGTTGCCCTAACAATGGGAACATCTTACAGGGATATAGGAGGCCCATAATCAAGTTTGTGTTTCATAACTTTTAGTAGTTAGGTATCCTTTCTGGTATGAACTTTAAGGATAGACACATCAGAATTTGAACCTTGCCTCTCTCATTTAATTGTAGTGGTTTGGGCAACCTAGAATTTCTAGGAGCCCTAAAACAGTCCCAACTGCTTTGTCAGAAAAATTAGCCACTCTCTTCTCTTCTCCGTTTCATTCATACACTATGAAGTTTATTAATGTTTGCTTTTTATCGATCTACAGTAATGTTAGAGTCATGAGACCAGCCTTAGTTGATCAGTAGTTATTTCTAATATAATAATTCTATCACTCTGCCTCTATATTAATTGTAGTTGATAGTTCCATGAGGTTATAGCTGGTAGAGTAGTACATAATGCCTAGTCCATGTTATTAGGTTGTACTATGTTAGGAGTATATAGAACTCACCTGTTTCATTATAAAAATTGATAGAATTATCTTGGCTTGTTTTTCATAGACATAATTATGGTGAAAAAGTTTTCCCGGTAAGAGTTTTTATTGCCCCCTACTTCTCGCCCTTTACTCTTCATCTTCTTCCTCCTGTTTCTTTGTTTCTTTTTTTCCCCCTATCTTTTAATAAACATCTAGAATAGTACCTGTGTCTAGGAACTGTACTGGACAATAATGATATAATTTTAAACAAGATGTATTCAGTCCCTTTCTCTAAAACCCTTGTAAGGAGAGGACACATTACACAAATAATTTAATTATGATTATGATGTTTAACTAACAAAAAGTATAATATTAAATGAAAATTTAAAACAGAGAGTCTGAACTAATCTGCAGTGATTTTCCCTGTGAAGTGGCCATTTAAAACCTAGGGAATGAGAGCGATATCCAAAATGGTGGCATAGGAATTTCTAGCACTCTTGTCCCTGCAAGAAACATCAATTTGAACAACTGTCTCTGTGCAAAATATCTTCACAGGAACCAAGGATTCATGTGAGCAATTAGAGCATCTGCATGAAGCACAGAAATAAGAAAAGATATATTGAGGAGGGCAGGAAAGATAGATTCACACTACTCCCATCACCCCTTCTCCAAGCATAGGCAACATAGTGCAGACAGAGTTACCATCCCCATGGAAAAAGAAGATTGAAAAGTGAGCACCCAACTTCACCATGGTTCCCAGAGTTGGTTCACCCCAGCACTAGACAAATTCCTGCAGCCATAGGTGGCTCCTTCTGGGCTGGCTCCTGAAGCCCCAGGCAACTCCTGTTGATCCAGGCCTCAGGATCCATATGGGCTTTTGTGAACCTAGCGTCCCAGCACACCCTAGCACTGGGTGGCTCCTGTGGCCCAGGCTTTCTGCTGCTTCTCTGAACCCAGTTTGAGGTGGATACTTGTGAACCCAGGCTCCCAGCTGGGCCCAGCACCGTGCCAGCTATCACAGACCCATGCTTTTGACCCATCCTGGGACTAGGCCAACTCCCATGGTACCAGACCCCCAATCACAACAGCATCAGGCTAATCCCTACCAACCTAGACTCCAGACCAGCTCCTATAGACTCAGGATTCAAACTCACTCTAGCACCATGGCATCCCCCTGCAGCCCCACCTGCCCCAGATCCAAACTCCCAGGTTGGCTTCTGCAAAACAAGTCTTTGGCCTTTCCTAAGATTGGACCAGCAGCCACAGATCCAGACACTGAGCCCAACCCAGGAGTTCTTGGTTCCTGATTGGCCCCAGTGGATCCAGGATTGAGGTCTTCCCATGGAGACCCAGGTCCCAAGCTCATCACCACAGACTCAAGTACAAGGCCTACCTCCACAGACCCAGGCACGAGACCTGCTAATCCAAGGACTCAGCAGCCAGCTTACTCTTAGATACCACCTGAAATCTCTGGATGGGCTATCTGGTGAAGGGTTTTCCCTGTCAAGGCCAGTCAGCAAAAACTGGAAGAGATGCCTGCTTCCTCAAATGCACAGACACCATGCAAGGGCCAAAAGGATCCGGAATAATCAAGGAAACATGACTCCACCAAAGGAAACTAATAAAACTCTAATAACTGACCCCAAAGAAATATAGATCTATGAATTGTCTGAGAAAGAATTCAAAACAATCAATTCCCTCAAAGAAGTATAGTGAAATACAAGGAAACACAGACAACTAAATAAAATTAGTGAAACAGTACGTGAACAAATGAGAAGCTCAATGAAGAAATAGAAACCATTTCCAGAAACCAAATGGAAATCCTAGCGTTCAAGAATATATTGGCTGAACTGAAGAACTCAGGAGAGAGCTTTGATAGCAGACTAGACCCAGTAGAGGAAAGAATTATTTAACTAGAATACAGGTAATTAGAAATCATCCAGACAGAGAAGTGAAAAGAAAATAATAAAGAGGAGTTTAAAAACCCTACATCAATTATAGGATACCATTAAAAGGAACAACTTACGCATTATTGGAGTTCCACAAGGAGAACAGAAGGAGAAAGGCACAGATAGCTTATTTAGAGATATGATGGCTGAGAAATCTGGCAAGGTCTTTAGACATCCATGTTCATGAATCTAATAGGTCACCAAAAAACTTTAAGCCCAAACAATTTTGTCCAAGACATTTTATAATAAACTGTCTAAATTCAAGACAGAGAATTTTTAAAATAGGGAGAGGAAATTTCTCAGATATATAGGAACCCCCATAAGATTATCAGTGGATTTCTTAGCAGATACCTTCAGGCCAGAAAGAGTGGGATGATACATTCAAACTGCCCTGGGACAGGATAAAGGATAAAAGCATAAAGGATAAAACTGCCAACCAGGGATACCTTACTTTATCTGGCAAAGTAATCTTTCAGGAATGGAGGAGGTATAGACTGAGGGAGTTGATCACCACTAGACCTGCCTTACATGAAATGCTGAAAGTTCTTCAAGCTCAAACAAAAGAATGCTAATTAGTAACATTGAAAACATATGAAACTATAAAGCATATTGGTAAGTGCTATGTGTATAATCAACCTGAGAATATGCAAATCCTGTAATATGGTGGTGTGTTAATCACTTGAGATTGAAGGTTTAAAGGACAAAAGTATTAAACTATATAATAAACATATAATTATATAACTATATAATATATGTATAATACGTATATATAGCTACAGTAATTTTTCAATGAATATAAGAGAGAGAGAAATTGTGAAAAAGAGAGAAATTGTGACATCAAAAATATAAAATAAGGGGAAAGGAGTAGGGCTTTTGTATATAATCAAAGCTAACTTGTTATCAGGTTGAAACAGACCATTATATCTGTAAGATGTTTTGTGTAAGCTGTGATAACCACAAAGCAAAAACCTACATAGGTACACAAAAGATAAAAAGAAGGGAGTCAAAGCATAGCATTACAGATAGCCATCAATTCATAAAGACAGATAACAGAATAGTAAGAAAGAAAAAAAGGAGCTACAAAACAGCCAGAAGACAATTTATAAGATGACATTAGTAAGTCTTTACCTATCAATAATTACTTTAAATTTAAATTTAAACAGACTAAATAATCCAAAGGCCTAGAGTGGCCCTATGGATTGAAAAAGAAGACCCAACTACGCTAACTGCAGGAGACTGCAGTTTAAGGACACACATAGGCTCAAAATGAAGGGATGGGGAAAGATATTCCACATAAGTGGAAAACAAAAGAGAGTAGGCATAGTTATATCAGACAAAATAGATTTTTAAGTCATAAACTGTAACTTGAGAGAAAGAAGGTGATTATATAAATGATAAATGGGTCACTTCATCAAGAGGATATAACATTAATAAATATTTACATACCCAACATAGGGACATCTAACTACAAGGTAGTTATTAACATATCTGAAGGGAGAAATAAACAGCAATACAATAATGGTAGGGGACTTTAGTACCTCACTTTCAAAAATGGAAAAAATGATTTTCCAGACAGAAAATCAATAAGAAAACATAGGACTTAAATGACACATTAGTTCAGATGGACTTAACAGACATTTGCAGGTAGTTATATCCAGCAGCAGCAGAAAACACATTTTTCTCATGTGCGAATGGAATGTTACCCAGGATAGATCATATTTTAGGCCACAAAACAGTTCTTAATAAATTTAAGATTGAAATCATATCAAGCATCTCTCCCAGCCACAGTGTTGTGAACTAAAAATCAACAACAGGAGAAAAACTGCAAAATCCACATGTGTGAAAATTAAATGTACACTCCTGAACAACCATAGGTCAAAAAAAGAAATTAAAAATATCTTGAAGCAAACTAAAATGGAAACACGACATACCACAACTTAACGGGATGTAGCAGAAGCAGTCCTAAGAGGGAAATTTATAGTGTTAAATGTCTACATTAAGAAAAAACAAAGATGGGGCACGTGGGTTGCTCAGTCTTATTAAGCGTCTGCCTTTGGCTCAGGTCATGATCCCAGGGTCCTGGGATCAAGCCCGCGCATCGGGCTCCCTGCTGGCGGGAAGCCTGCTTCTCCCTCTCCCACTCCCCCTGCTTGTGTTCCCTCACTCTCTGTCTTTCTCTCTCTGTCAAATAAATGAATAAAATCTTTAAAAAAAAAAAAAGATTACAAATAAGCAACCTAACTTTACACCTTAAAAAATTAGAAAAAGAAGAGCAAACTAAGCCCAAATTTAGCAGGACTAAAGAAACAACAAAGATCAGAGCAGAAATATACAAAATAGAGATGAGGGAAATTATAGAAAAGATCATCAAAACTAAGAGCTTGGTATTTTTTGAAGAGATAAAATTAAAAAGTCTTAACTGGACTAGCTAGAAAAAAGAAGACTCAAAATCAGAAATGAAAGTGGAGAGATTACAACTGACACTACAGAAATACAAAGTATCATAAAAGCCTACTATGAACAATTATTTGCCAACAAATTTGATAACCTAGGATGGATAAATTTCTACAAACAGCCTACCAAACTGAATCGTGAAGAAACAAAATTTGAACAGACCAATAACGAGTAAGAGGGTTGAATTAGCAATCACAAACCTTTCAGTGAAGCAAAGCTGAGGACCAGATCATTTCACTGATCAAAATTCTATCAAACATGTAAGGAATTAACAACAATCTTTCTGAAACACTTAAAAAAAAAAAGAGGAAGAACACTCCCAAACTCATTTTACAAAGCCAGTATTTCTTGGTACCAAAGTCCGATAAGGACACCATAGGAAAAGAAAATTACAGTCCATAAAAGAAAGGAAAAAGAAAGAAAATTACAGTCCAATATCCCTGATGAACATAGATATAAAAATCCTCAACAAAAATCGAGTTTAACAACATACGCAAATCAGTGTTGTACACCACATTTGTAATAAAAATCATATTATCATCTCAATAGATGCAGAAAAACTTTGACAAACTTCAGCATCCTTTCATGATAAAAACTTCTCAACATATTGGGTATAGAAAGAATCTACCACAATATAATAGACTATATATGCCAAACCCACAGTCAACATCATGCTGAGTGGTGAAAGGTTGAAAGATTTCCCAGCTGAACTGGGAAAAAGATAAGTGTGCCCACTCTCACCACTCATAGTCAACATAGTTTTGGAAGTCCCAGCCAGAATAATGAGGCAAGAATAAAAAATTAAAGGTATCTGAATCAGAAAGGGAGAAGTTACATTGTCTCTTTTGGGAGATGATATGATCTTATATATAGAAAACCCTAAAGTTTACACCAAAACTCCGTTAGACCTATAAAACAAATTCTGTAAGATTCAGGATAAAAAATCAACATACAAATCAGTTGTGTTTCCATATCCTAACAGTGTACTCTCTGAAAAAAAGTAAAATAATCCCATTAATAATAGCATCAAAAATAATGAAATACCTGGAAATAAATTTAACCAAGGAGGTGAAAGATCTCTACACTAAAAATTTTGTCATTGATGAAAGAATTTAAAGAAAACAAATAAGTGGAAAGATATCCCTTTTTCATGGATTGAAGGAATTAATATTGTTAAAATGTCCCTATTACCCAAAGCCATCTAATAGATTCAGTGCAATCCCTGTTAAGATTAGAATAGCATTTTTTACAGAAACAGAAAAAACAATCCTGAAATTCCTATGAAACTGCAAAGGTTCCAGATAGCCAAAGCTCTGAGGAAAGAAAATGCTGTATGCATCACAATTCCTGGCTTCAGGCATCATTGTAAAGCTATAGTAATCAAAACCCTATAGTACTTGCATAAAAGCAGGCATATAGAACAGTGGAACAGAATTGAGAACCCACAAATAAACCCCTGCACATAGAGTCAACTAGTATTTGACAAGGGATCCAGGAATACTCAATGGGGAAGGGTAGTTACTTCAGTAAATGTGGTTGAGAAAACTGAATATTCTCATGCAAAAGAATGAAATTGGACATCTGTCCTACACCATACGCAAAAGTTATTTCAAAATGAATTAAAGACTTAAATGTGAGACTGCTACTAGTGTAAAACTACTAGTAGGAAATGGGGGTGAGGTGGGGAGAGAGTCCTTGGCATTAGTCTTGGCAATGATTTTTTTTAAATGATTTTTGAGTAAAAGCTCAAGCAACAAAAGCAAAAATAAACAATTGGGACTACATCAACCTGAGAAGCTTCTTCGTGGCTAAAGAGACAATCAGCAAAATAAAAAGGCAACCTACACAATGGCAGAAAATATTGCAAACCATCTACCTAATAAGGTCTTAATATCCAAAATACATAGGAATTCATATAACTCAACAGCAAAACAACAACAAAACAAAGAATCGGATTTTTTAAATGGCAAAGGAGTTGAAATAAACATTTTCCAAACATGTACAGATGGCCAACAGGTACATGAAAAGATGTTCAACCTCACTGACCATCAGGAAAATGCAAATCAAAACCACAATGAGATATCACCTCACATTTGCTAAAGTGGCTGTTAACAAAAAGGTAAGAGAAGACATAACAAGTGTTTGCAACTCTGTGGAGAAAAGTGAACCCTTTGTACCGTGGATAGGAATGTAAATTGGTACAGCCATTAGAGAAAGCAATATGGAGATTCCCCAAAATAGTAAAAATAGAACTGCCATGTCATCCGTCAGTCTCCCTTCTTTGTATATATCTGAAGGAAATACACTATTTCAGAGAGGTATCTGTACCCTCGTATTCACTGCAGTGTTATTTCAGTAGCCAAGACGTGAAAAACAACTAATATGTCCATCAATGGATGAATAGATGTAAAAAATGTGGTGTAGGTATATACAGTAATACATTATTCAGCCATAAAAAAGGAAATGCTTTTATGACTGTATGGATGGACCTTGAGGAAATAAGTCAGACAGAGAAAGGCAAATACTATATGTTCGAAACTTTTTTGTGAAATCCAAAAAGCTGAACTCATAGAAATGAGAGTAGAATCGTGTTTGCCAGGGGCTTGGGCTTTGTGAAATGAAGAGGCATTGGTACAGGGGTATAACCTTCCAGCTATAAAATGAGTTAAGTTTTGAGAATGTAAGACACAGCGAGTGTAATTTATAGTGCTGTGTTATATACTTGAAAGTTGTTAAAGAGAGTATGTCTCAAATGTTACCACTAAAAGTAAAAATCATAATTATGTGATGGAGTGAAGGTATTAGCTAACCATATTGTGATAGTCATTTTACAGTTCATACATGTATCAAATCATCACGTAGTACACCTTAAACTTGCATATGTTATATACCAATATCTCAGTAAGCTGAAGAAAATATTTACATTTCTAAAGATTTAGATAAAAAAGACTTGGGGGGTGAGTAGGAGTGCCGTATGACTATGGAGGCCAGTAAAGTAGATTAGAAGAGGAGAAGAATATTCCAAGCAGAGGAATCAATATCAAGAGAGTCCCAGGGGTGGTAAAGACCTTAGTTTTATTCAAAGATCTGAAAGAAAGCCAGTGTTGTTAAGTGTAGAAAATGGGCAAAAATTATTCAAGATATGTGAAGATGGCAGGACTTATCTAGTAGCATAGGTCAAGGATTTTACACGTAAATCCTAAGATAATTTGCTTAATTTTATTTTTTTGCCCCATCTTTAATGTTGAATTTTATAATTTTGATTTAATATAATGTGTCGACTTACACAGATGTACTGTTTTGAGTGGTTTCTTATTATTTCCTTTCCCATTTTCCCATTGAGACTTTGTTCTTTAAGAAACACAATGAAAAGTCTTTGGTTTTATTTGGAATGAATTAGATCCTTAAAGTTACTGCTTTCAGCTATATACTGGGTAGTGGATTGATTATTGTTATTGTAAGTCTAATGTGACAGTGGTTATTGATTCGCAGATGATCTTATTTTAGACTAGAAATTCCTAGAAATAGTTGCTATCCATGGCAGAAAATTTACAAGCACTATTGTTTTTTTTGTTTTTGTTTTTGTTTTTGTTTTGTATTTTGTGTTTTTTGTTTTACTCAAAAAAGAGCAATTGCTTTCTTGTACGGAGTTATCAATTATCCTTCTGGCTATTTCACTTGAAGTAGCCATGCTTTCCTTTTTCCTGTGGATATATATAGCCAGAAATAAGTGTTTTCAACAGCTGAATGGAATGGTATTTGATTAGGTCTGAGTAATATAAAAACTTTTCCATTGGCTTTATATGATTGAATTTGTACTATGGAAAATTAAGCCAAGCATTATTTATGCTTCCCAAAATATATAATTGCATTGTTTGAAAACTATATACCCCCTTTTCTCCCCAAGAACATAATTTTGTTTTTTGCATCTCAGTTCAGGGGCTGGATAGCATAATTTCTTCTCTTAGCAGTGCATTTTCTCCTGTCTGTGGCTACAGTTTGTATTATTTCATGAATAACAGGAATAAGTGGGGCTCTTTATTTGTAATCAGGAGTATGACCACATCCCATACAGAGTTTTTGTTAAAATTTTAGTATACTGCTGAATACACATTCAGGACCTTGAGCTTGACCCCTGGCCTTAAGCATGAAAGGTGATAGGAAAAAAAAAACAGTTGGGGGTGAGGTGAGCATATGTTTGCTTGTAACTCACAAACATTTATATATTGACTTTGGTTGATTCTTTCCTCCTAAAATGATTATTTCTCTCTCTTAAATTACATTTATTTTTGGGTTTGGATCATCTACCGTATCTATGAATTGGTCCATTCTTTCACATGAATTGAATTTGTTTTGAGATAGTTTACTTGCCAAGTCTCTTAGATTTCATATCCTTTGTTTTTGCAACCACTTGCATTTTAGCATTTAGTGTGTTATCCCTGAATAACTGCAACCCATCTTCCTAACTTTTTTCTCAACTCCAAACTATCTGACATGTAAATGCTAGAATGATTTTTCTCAGTAATTACTTTTGACAGGTTACTTTAATATAATTTAGCATTGTTTTCATTTTTAATTAAAAATGATGCCCCTATTCCAATAAAAGTATAAGAAAATATTAATAGGACAGGGTTTTACTTTTTCACCTAACAAGTATGGAGGAAGGCAGTCTAGTACAACTTTCGTGGTTCTATGATACCAAAAGGGTCCGGGCTCATTCTTTTTTTCCCACTATTTAGTACATGGCTTTTCTCCTTGTGCTTGCAAAATGGCTGGGTACTGCAGCTTTGCATACATATTACAGATAAAGACACATACAAGGGGCAAAAGGTGTTTGCCAAATGAGTCTAACTCTTTCATTAAAGACCCACCCACTAGATTTCCTTTTATTTCTTACTGACAAAGGAGCTTAGAAAATCATGCTTGGGCAGGGACTCACAGATTCAAAATCTAGATTCCATTAGAAAACAAGGAAAATGGAGGGGCATGTGGGTGACTGTTGGTTAAGCATCCGACTCTTGGTTTTGGCTCAGGTCATGATCTCAAGGTTGTGGGATTGAGCCCCACATCAGGCTCACTACCCAGTACCGAGTCTTCTTCAGATTCTTTCTTCCTGCCTGTCTGCCCCCCCCCCCCACTGGCGTCTCGCTCTCTTCCCCTGTCTCTCTCAAATAAATACATAAAATCTTTAAAAAAAAGGGGGGGGGGAGGAAGGAAGGAAGGAAGGAAGGAAGGTAGGAAGGAAGGAAGGAAGGAAGGAAGGGTAAAAGAAAACAAGGATGATGGAATAGGTATTGAATGTGTCTACCAAAGTCTCTTGTTCAGAAAAATAACTCCATTTTGCCTAGCATATTAGACTCTTCGGCTGAGCTAGAAGGATAAGACCAGAGTCAGGCATTTAGAGGCACCAAACCACTCAGAGAAAAGAGGCTAGTCACCTCCCATATGTAATTCAAGCTCTCTTACCAATTTAACAAAATATGTGTAAAGAGAATCAAAAATGTTCTGATGTATCCCATTACTGTTTCTGTATTTTTTCAAAACTCACAAACGTTATTTTAAAAATATTTTTGTTTCCTTGTTTGTGGTGGTGGTCATGGGCTAGAGGGTGTCCTGAGCCTACATGCTAAGCTTACTGCCGGTCAGTATTTCCACAGTACTTCCTATACACCTATTGTGTTAGAAAGATACCCAAATTTTAACTTCAGGGATATGATTAATTCACTGAAGAGCCTTAAGGAAGTTAACCTGTCAGGGCCTCTGTTTCTTCATCTATGAAATGGCAACATTGGTCCCAATACAAAAGGAGGCAAAAAATATAAGCAGCTCACAAAAGTGGAAATGCATATGGCCAGTTAAACTATTTTTTAAAAATATTAAGCCTCACTTAAAACAAAAGAAAGTTTAATTTAAAAGATGCCTTTCTCAAACATACAGCAGAGATAATACCCCACTACAGTAAGAATATATATGTATATATAAAGTAAGGTAGGATTTTTCCTTTCCCAGTGCTGTTTTACCTGCACAGTATTCTATTCATTTACATTCTAGACTTGGTACATTGAGAGACAGACAAAAATAAGAGACAGATGGTATAATGGAATTTGCAGAAAAACAGGAAAGCGAGTCCTACTCTCATCACTTGATAAAATTGATGATAATTATATTATCTCTAGAAGCACAAATCCACCACTTAAATGGTAAACATCTCTCTCTCTTTTTTTTAGCATTTTGAACATTTTTATGAGCATTTTGAGGCTATATAAGAAGCCCTCCTGATAAATTTCTCCTTACCCCTTACCATACTTGTTAGATTAATTGAGGCTTTATTTTCACTTTGTTAAAGATCCTCATGGAACGCTGGAACAGCTAGTAGACTACTCTCAAATACACCCCGCCCATCTCAGTTAGCCTTTTGAGTTGTATGATTGCCATAAGTTAGTTATGTTTGTTTTCACATATATCAAGGATATAATTATATTGTTGATTACAAGAATAAGTAGAATTAGGTGTTTTTATGATTACATGAAACCAATGACATTTGTAAGACCAAATATTTTTATGAAACTGAAGCTGAATGTTGTGGGAAGAGGATGCAAGGAAGTCATTTTAAAATCGTTGTTGACTGAGGTGAAAAGGAATTTTTTTTAATCTAAAGGTGTTTTAGACTGAAATTGCTTTCAAAGATCTTTAAATTCTAGTCCTACTTTAACAAAACAAACTGGATAGGATACAAAAAAGACAATGCACAATTTAAGTCAGGGGATCATATGGTGAGTTTTGACCTCACCTGCAACAAGTTTGGTGAAACAGTGTATGTTTATATGTGTAATTTTTCCATTCTGTAGTCAACTTTTTTAAGTTAATCAGCTAGCAGAATTGAGTGTCGTAAAAAGGGCATCTTCTGTAATTTCTTATAAATAATCTGTTCATTCGGGGAACCTCAAAAAGGAAAGTTTTTATATAGTTACTGTGTAGTATAAATTATTTATAAAAATGTTATAAATACCCAATTCTCAAATGATAAATAACTAAAACCTACAGCACCTTTTCTATGATGTAGTATCTTTAAGATTTAATACAAACTGGGTTAAATTTTTTCATATGGATTTGGTTTGAATTCAAGGACAACTTAATCAACAAATATTTTAATTTTTTACATTCTAAAAAGTAATTTTTTTCAACCCCAACAAAAACTAATTCTAATCCTCGGGAAGTCAGGACAGCTGTATCATGATATGACTTGCCTACGTTTGATATTTTACTGAGATACCTGCCAATTGGAATTAAGACCCTATGGGTATAATAAGAATAGACTTAATTATTGGCTTACTATATTTAAATCAGAATGAAAAGCTTACAGAATTTTGTACCCATACCCTGAAAAAATGTGAAGCTGTTTTGGACTAAAATTTCATAGCTTTTGTGGCTAATGAGGCATGAAATAAATTGGCAAGCTCAAACTACTCAGAGTACAGTGGTACAGTGTGCATTTTCTAATTCCCAGCCCTTGGGATTCCAGCAAAGGTCACAAATTAAACAAAGTCGGGATTAATCAAAACTACAATCAAATAAAACCCAATCATTAATCCTCTCCTGACTTACAATGGAGTGATTGTGTAATTGTGTGAGAAGCACTGGAGAGGGCTCTTTTGTAGTATATAGGAAAATCAACATTAAGGTGTCAAACAGAAAAATGAAACCCTGCAGGTGAAGCTGTCTCTAGAGCCAAGAGAAACTGGCAATTTATGCAGAGTTGCAAGTGAACCTTTGGAGTATTGAAAAGGGTGTTGGCACTAGCTGTAGAACATGGGGGTCTCGCAGTGGGGCCCTCCACAGAGATTAGTTTATGGGCCGCAGCAGGCCCTGTTTGCTGAGAAGCTTAGTGTTTGGGTGTAGCAGCTCCAAGCAACAGTCTCTCCAAGGTTAACTGCCAAAAATTTACTGTGTAATTCTCAGCTCTTTGTAATTTTGAAAAAGAATTTATAGAAAAGCATTTCCTCTGTGGGAGTAATTAAGTGTCAGAATGTCATTCCCAACCAAAAGGGGAAAATTCCCAAAGAAGAGAATTTTAAGCCCATATTTCTTCTGTGTTCCTGACTTTTGAACTTACTGATGTTGGCTTTATGATTGCTGTCTTATTATTTCTGCTATTTTCTATTCCACAGTGATTATTTTCTTCATTGTTCATCCCTTAGTGTCAAGTCAGTGTCCGTTTTGCCTATTTTTAAAAGTCAACAGTAATATTATCCAGTTATGCTAAGATTATAACTTAAGAGACAATTTTGATGTTTAATTTATCCCATATTGTTTATATTATATATGGGTATAGTTTTGCATGTGTGCTTTAAGGATAGCATTGAGTCTTTATTGGTTAGTTTTCTGCTTTCCTCACATCCGGAATAGAAAAAAATTAAATCATTTACCCCATCTCTGATCTGGTTACTGGTTCAAAAGCCCCAAGACAGGTGATTGCCTGTTATTACATGACTCAGATTGAGTTTCTGTATTACGGAATTTCTGTTTCTTAACTTTTTTTTGCCATTTATGTTTTCTGAGCCCTTTGTGTATGCAGAACAGTCTTAGGTGCTGTATGGGATACCCATTCTTTTCTCAAGTAATTTACCAATTACTGTGCATACTTATAGCTGGTTAGTCCTATAAAATTATGTTACTAAAAGTGTCACTTTTAGCCCAAGCATTTATCGTAATGAGGTATTATTTCAGGTTTTGTCTTCCATTTATGTTCCTACATATGACATTTTCATATCACCACCGAAACATCACAAATTGAGTTTTATCATTGGAAAATAAAGGAGTTGGAATTTTAATAATGTGATTCTTGTGTTTAAATTTCTTCCACCGCAAAGATGTTCTTGGCATGTTTAAATTCTGCATGTCTTTACTTAACTCTATTAAGTTTTCACTTTCAAAGTAGCAAATCTTGACTCAGTAGAAATGGGAAAGCATATAGGATACTTGTGTGTCTGTTTATGTGTTTGTGGTGGGAATAGAGTTCTTGTTTCATTTTATTTTACATTTGTTTTTCTGATTTTATGTATGTAAATGAAATGTTAAATGCATTGTTCTGCAATTTGTATTTTAACTGAAGAATATGTCATGGTTATTTTTTAATGTCAACATAAAGATCTGCTCTATTCTGTTTAACAACTGGTTAGTGTTCCATTATATAGATGTTATATTGTTTTTTTTTAATTATTTCTCTGATGAAGGCCATTTAGGTTATTTCCAGTTTTGCAGTATTGCAACTAAACTGCAGAGAACATTATTATACTTGCGTCTTTTCACATGTAAGCATAACTCTCTAGAAATAGCTTCTTTAATGGAATTGTTGTCAAAGCATACTGCATATTTTATTTTGGTACCTATTGCTAAATTGTTCTCAACAAAGACTCTACCACATATTCTTTCATCATCTGTGTATGAGAGAGTGTGTATTTCCTCAAACTGTCGAGCGTACTGTATATTATCTTTTAAATTTTAGCTGACCTACTTTTATATTTGGGATATCTTTCCAAATCATTACTCTTTCTCCTCCAGTAGTATAGTATTCCATGGTACTATGTTCAATTAGTTCTCCATTGTTGGGCATTGAAGTCACTTCTAATACTTAGCTATTTTACATACAATACTACAAAATAGTAATAAATTTGTAATAATACAAAATTTGTATAAAGATATGAATAACCCTATACAAAAGGCATCTTGCATGTATGCAGGTATATCTGTAGGATAAAGCCCCAGAAGTGGAATTGTAGGGTTAGATGGCATATGCATCTGAAATCCTAGTTATTATTAAATGAAAAAAACAAAATGGAAAACAGTGAGCATAGCATCCTGCCATTTGTTGAAAATAGGGACTATAGGAATGTACATATGTGGACACACATACACTTGTTGTTTTCTGGATCAGTGGAGGACAATACGATGGACAAAGGTTAGAGGGATATTTTTCACTCTACATACATACACATAATTTTGAATAATTTTTAGAAATTTTAACCATGGGAATGTATTACCTATATGATATTTTAAGTATTTCCTTAATGTTGTGATAAAAGCCTGAGCTTTCAGGGCACCTGGGTGGCTCAGTCGTTAAGCGTCTGCCTTCGGCTCAAGGCGTGCTCTCAGGGTCTTGGGATCGAGCCCCGCAGCGGGCTCCCTGCTCTGCTGGGAGCCTGCTTCTTCCTCTCCCACTCCCCCTGCCTGTGTTCCCTCTCTCGCTGGCTGTCTCTCTCTCTGTCAAATAAATAAATAAAATCTAAAAAAAAAAAAAAAAGCCTGAGCTTTTACGTTAAAATTACGTTTAGTGTCTGACCTTCGGCATTTATTTTACTCTGGATCTCAGTTTCCATATGAAACTGGTAAATGCTGTCTTGTAGAGTTAGGAGACTGAAATAATAAATTGTATGGGAAAGCATATACATAGTGGCCAGCATTTGACACATGTAAGTAAATAGTAAGTTCTTTTAGATTTCTTTCATTCTTTCTGCCAGAGTTATCCCTGTAAAATGAAATCCTGAGAGGTAATGTTTAGAGGGATGAAACTTAGTCACAGAATGTCTGTTATCTATTCCACTCTATGTAAGTGTGAATATAGAGGCAGAGGTGAACCATTTGGTTTACCAGGAAGGAGTCCTTTACCCTGGCGTGATTTTTGTGACAGTGACTTCTCTTATATTACCAGACAGTGAAAAAATGATCATGAGTTGGAAACTAATATGTATCTGTATATACACACACACACACACACACACGAAAGCTGTTATAGTGCTTCATTGAGTAAAACATTTATTCAGAAGCTATGGCTGATATAGGCAGTCCTTAAGCCAGGTTCATATGTTATCAGGTATATTAGTCTTGCATTGTGTGTGTGTGTGTGTGTGTGTGTGTGTGTGTGTGTGTGTGTGTGTGTAAATGGGCTGTATTTAAAAGCCACTAAAATTTAGCTAGTGCTAGCTTCTGGGAAATTCTGTAAAGAAATTTTGAATTAGCGATGTGTATATACAAAAGAATATTAGCTTTTTAAAATAACAAGTGCAGGAGTACCTGGCAGGCTCAGTTGGTAGAGCATGTGACTCTTGATCTCAGGGTTGTGAATTCAAGTCCAACATTGGGGGTAGAGATTACTTAAAATAATAAAAATATTAGAAAATAAATAAAATACAATAACTAATACATCACTATAGTATATTTAAATGTCTTGTGTTTCTTCCAAATTCACTTCATTAGGTTTTATTTCTAAATCATTTGTACCTCATAGACTTCATAAAACTTTTTCTTGTCAAAGATGTCAAATTCATAATACATAATTTTCATAATTTTTGTGTGTGGCTGCAAGGCTTGGCTAACACTAAAGAGATGGTTTGTTTTGTTTTCTTTTAAGAGTCTTTTAATGTGACAAAAAATACTGCAAAGAAAAAAATACCTCCTGCTCCTTCCAGAATGATTCTGGGACTCATCTTTGATTCCTCCATTGCTCACAACCATTTCAGCACCCAGTCCTTCGGATTCTAAAATACTTGATTTCTCTTGTCCTCTTCTTTTTAGCACATCTGTCACTACTATAATTTGTACCTTCATGATGATTTTTGCTTGTATTTTCTTGATTGCCTCTTAAGTGGTCTTGTCTCATTGTAATACATGCTTCGTATTGCCTGCCATAATGCTTGGGATATAGTTTGGATATGGTGAATCTTTGATGTAAAACTTTTCAGTGTCTCTGTTTCCTCTTCTCATATTCCTCACACACAAAAATATTTTTCTTAGTGTAGCATGTTTAGATCTTCCTGATCACTTTCTTGTTTTCTGCTACACCTACATGTAGTTCGAGTTATTTATTCTCATTGCTATGTAGTATTCCAGTCCATGACTATACAACAATTTATCCATTCAACCATAGATAGAAATTTGAGTTGTTTCCAGTTTGGAGATAGTGTAGGTAGAACACATTATAGTTTATTTGCCTCTTTACCTATAGTCTCTTCCATATAGATCCTGAATCAAGGCCATGTATTGTTTTTATGTTTGTAATTTCCAGCACGTTGCTAGCACATTGCATGGTATATAAATGTTTTTGAAAGTATGGAGAGAGAGAGAGAGAGAGAGAGCGGGAAGGTTACCCTGCTGTTGTAACACAACAGACAATACCCATTGCCCTTCTTAGAATGGTAAGTAAAAAAAAAAAAATCTGCCCTATATTTCTCAGGCTTCTTATTGTAGCTGTGTTCACTCATAGGCCTTTGTAATGGAAAAGCAAGCTCTCTGTATCTCTTTTCAAAACCTTAGGGATTTTATTAAGATGCCACTTCACCATAACTCTACTTAGTAAATTCTTCCACTCCTTCTCTGACTATTGAGCACATTTTTATTTCTCTTAGAGACAAAGTTGTCTGCAGGAAATCAGTGGTAGAGTATTCTTATATACAGTCAAGCTGTTACAGTTGCTGGAAGAATACGGGTGACAGGGAATCAAACCTATACCTTTCTGAGCCTTTCCATCTCAGGAATCCACTAGGAGTGAATCCACCTTAAAATTGGCAAAAGAGAATCCTTATCATGGATTATAATCTGAGGATGTAAAGAATTACTGATTCCAATTTTTTGTTCAGATCCAGTCCTAAACTCAGTCTTTACTGATTTTATCCACGATTTTATTTACATGTTCTTATTCAGGAAGTTACGATGATATGATTGAAGCGTAGTGAATAGGTATTTTCTTGTCCATTTAGTTTCTTGATGTGCAGCTACCCTGCTTATTTTCTAAAGTAAAAGTGAAAACTTCACTAAAAGTGAAAAGGTGGCCCCTTTCAGATCATAGTCACTCTAAGAGGAATCAGGATTGCCTAACTGGGTAGAAAATTAAGGTTTGTTTTCATTTAAAAATTTGAGAAACAAGTACAGTCAACCCTCATTACTCATGGATTCTGCAAATTCACCTACCTGCTAAAATTTACTTGTAACTCTAAAATCAATACTCATGACACTTTCACAGTCATTTGTGGACATGGACAGAGTGGCAAAACTTTTTGACTCGCCCTACATGCCCATCACCAGATGAGGTTGAACAGGGTGGTATTTTGCCTTCTTGTTTTAGCTCCCAAGCTGTAAACAGTTGTCCTTTTTTATGTTCTGTTTCGGCCACGTTTCACGTTTTTGCATCAAGTGCCATTTAATGCTCCTAAGACACAAAGGCTGTGATGGACCTTATGGAGAAAACACATATTAGTGAACCTCCATTCAGGCATGAGATAACAGCGCTGTTGGTGATGAGTTCAATGTTAATGAATCAATAACATATATTTAATAAGATACCTTTGAGCAAGAACACACGTAAAATACAGTTATGCTTTGATTGGTTGATGAAAATGTTGTAGCCAGAGGCTTACTCGAACTTAACACTGTATTTTCCTTAGGAGCAGAAGTTCAGTATGTGCTAATTCAGTGTTGACAGCTACTTTATACAGTATAACTACCTCAAATAAGAAGTATTGACTGTACTTGATTGCCTTTTACTCCTGCTGTTATCAAGCTAAATTTATTCCTTTTTTTTTTTTTTTGGTCTTTTTTCCTTCAGCACTTAGTACAAGACAATTGACCTTCACTTCGCTGTAAATATATGTAACTTTATCTCAAGCTTCAATTTCTTTTGCTACATATTCTCATATGAGACAGGTTTCTCTTCTAAAAGTAGCAGTTGCCTGGTGCACATATACCATGATTGTCAATGATGGTTTTTATTTAATCAATTATACATTGAATTGTCAGCGTAGAAAATGCTGCTTCTGCTTTGAATTATCTGTTTCACTTCAGAGTATAATTTTAAGGCAAAGTAGCTTCATTCCTAGAAACTTGAGACCTCTAAAGCATGTTCTGTTCCTCATGAATGTTCTCTGTGGGCACTTCAGATAGACTATCTTTTACCCACGGTTTTAGGTGATACACTGGGAAAGCATGCAGTTGCTTTAGAAGCCTTTATAAATAACACTTGGGTACTTGTATAATAAATATTTATCTTCCTTTAACATTTTCTGTTTCTCTTCCATAAGTTTATTGAATTCACTGCCCCCAACTATATGGTATCAAGCACTTCTCTCCTTTTTTGCTAATAAAAGACTAAGAATCTCTCCCACATTAATAGCATATTTCTACAAATAAGGGATTATTTCTTTCCATATCATGTTCAGCAGTGCTAATCCTTTTAGAACCATTGATGAGAGCAGTTTCTGTGTTTTAATGCTTCGAGAAGTAGTCAGTCCTCTTCTTCCAAGTTTGTTATAGGAGAGTGAAGAAATGTCCCTGTGGTCATATAGGATTATATGCTTGAATTGATATCTACCTACTTGATGCATTGGGGGACTTAGGTCCCCACACTGAATTTGTCATATGCAGTGTTTGGAATTATGGGAATATCTAATCTGCATTTGGGGGAAAATACCTAACTGGAGACACACCTTTTTCAATATGAAATTACAGAATTTGTTTACTTACCAAAAGTTAAGGAGCAAACTGTCTTTTTGGTCCTCATTCTATGTGGATGTTCTGTAGTATTTGCTACCTACTAATTCCCACCACCCCATTTTTTTCTTAAAGCTGTCTCTTCCCTTTGACTGTATGATGTCTCACTCTCATACTTCTTATTTGTCTTCTGCTAGTCCTTTTAATCTTTTGATAATGGGCAGTAGCGAGTAGTTTGTTATGACTGGAATAATGAGGTTGGGAGGGAAAGTTGGAAGCAACACTCTGAGAACATTCATATGTATTTCCAAAGATTTTGGCATTTTTCCCTATATTTTTGGGAAAAATATATTCATTCTGCAAATTCACCTACCTGCTAAAATTTACTTGTAACTCTAAAATCAATACTCATGACACTTTCACAGTCATTTGTGGACATGGACAGAGTGGCACTTTTATATTCTAATGATGTATATGTGAATAAAGAGCCTTTATGCAAGAATATAAAAATAAGTTGGTATCTCTTTGGCAGATCACTCTGGTCACAAAATGGGAAGTAGATGAGGGAAAACAGAGATTGGGGCAGGAAGAACCTGTCAGGAAGCTAGGTCAGTATGCCAGAAGAAAGGTCTTCAATAAGAAAATGGCAAAAGGGGTGGCATGTTTCTAATTAGAAACCCATAGAGAATTAAGGTTACTGACACCTTTTGAGGCTATTAAGAGGCAGTGCAATATTTTTTTTAATCATGCACCTCAGAGCCAAATAAAGCTGGGCACATATTCTGGTTCTGTTGCCTATTCTATAGGTGTGACTTTGGGCAAATTAGTCTCCTTGAATCAACTTTCCTCACTTATGAAAATGAAAATACTAATTCACAAAGATGTTGTAAGCATAACATGAATATTATCAACATGTGAAAATAACTAAGAATGCATGGTGTACGTATTGGGCTCTCAGTGCATGTTGGTTTCCTCTCTTCCTTTCCATCCTCTTAGTTTACGTTTAAGGAAAGAGGCATTCAGAATGGCTAAGTACTTTGTGCGCAGTCAGAGGCCAGTTTAGTGATAGAACTGGGCCTAGACCTGCAACTTGGATTGCCCATGGATTCTTTCCACCATATCAAGCAACACCCATATTCATTTATTCTCAAGTGTACAGTTTTCAGTGAGAAAAAACAAAAACTACTGGTTTATCTTTTTCCCCTCTCTTTATAAGACCTAGTACTTGTCAAAATTGCTAAGAATTAAGCACTCATACTAACCCCATTCCAGAAATATGGGTGTTGAGTTCCAGTATAATCATCTTCACTAATGATAATTCCACAATTCTCAGCAGTTGTTTTTAAGTTCACCTCTTCTCAACTGATACAATTTTCTATATCTGAATTTTTATCCTTAGTGAAAGCTGCTATAGCTTGCCTCAGTAGCATTTTTCCATTTGGGGTATGTTTATATTTTCTAAATTTTCATTTCTAACTCAGTTTTCCAGTTTGCCAAACTACTTTACCTATTTTATTTTATTTTATTTTATGAAGATTTATTTACTTATTTTAGAGGGGAGGGGCAGAGCAAGAGAGGGAGAGAGAATCCTCAAGCAGACTCCCTGCTGAGCATGGAGCCCAGTGTGGGACTTGATCCCATGACTCTGAGATCATGACCTGAGCCAAAACCTAAGAGGCAGACATTTAACTGACTGAGCCACCCAGGCACCCCAGCCAAACTATCCCTGATTTTGCTAGATTAATTCTGTTCTCTGACTTCATTTTTCACATCTGGTTTTCCTTAGTCTTGCTGATGAAAAATTAATGAGGGTTTGTATGCCTTAATAGTAGATTGATAAAAAGAAAACTCTAGGAATTGAGAAACCTATTCTCTCTTGCATCTCTCTTCTTATTGCTAGGCTTCTTCAGCATCACAATAGGAAAAATTACATTTGTAAAGTAATTTTGTATCTTAAAAAGAGGGCCTAAGTTGATATATAGTATATGTTTAATGAGGAATATGAATAATTAACTTTGACAAAGAATTTTGGACATAAGTATGTAGTGTAGAATAATTCTGATTTTAATGTCAGCACGCTTGATGACTTGAATTATGAGGTTGATGATAGAAAAACGAAAACTTTACAACCTAAGTTATCACATTTATAGTTACTTGGAATGTGTTCTGCCTTCACTTTGAGTATTCGCTTTCCCTCCTGCCAAGGTAAGCTAGTAACTTTGAAGGTGAAAACTACTTACATTTACATATTAAAACTTTTGAAAGCACTTTTATATTCTAATGATGTATATGTGAATAAATAAAAGATTTCAGTGTAAAAAATGGTCAGTGTTTATGATTCTTTTACTATCACACCATTTGGAAAAGATTTCAAAGGTTATTTTTCCATGCATACTGTAAACTCTAAGCAGAGAATCAAATGCTGTATTTGTCTAAGGAAAGCAGAGTCATATCTAGAATACTTTCTCTTATGTTTATGTCTAAAATCTGTTTTCTCAGTATTCTTTAATTTTTCTGAGTATGGACAAAAGATGTAGCAAATTAGCAATTAGATTAGTTAGAGATTTAACTATGGCTACATTTTACCCAGGGAGAAATTGAAGACTTGAACCCACATTCCAGAATAGAAAAGGCACTGGGAAAATATTTTGCTTAGAAGGAATGATTGCTTTTGTTGTCTTCTCTGAAAACAAACAAACCAAAAAACCACACATATTCCTTATTTTAAATGTGCAACATGTAACTACTTCTTATCGTGAGGCCTATGTTGTTAGCTTTTCTACTTCCTAGGACACTTCATTGCTTTTACCAGGATGTCACTTCTGCTGTTGTACCTTCTGAATCTCTTTCCTGAATCTCTGCCACACTTGAACCTAAGTATTAGCATTATATCAAAGGTAGGTTAGTGCTTATATCTCCCTCAGCTTAAATCTTGACTTTCTTGCGCTTAATTCTGACAGTAGAATATTTGAATGGTGCCAGTTTAATCACATATCTAGTGTCAGTTGTTTCCTATTCTGAGTTGAGTTAATTGATCCAATAAATTAAAATGAATAAATGGGCATAGTAGGCTTAAAAAGTATCCATCTGTTTTGGATTTGTTTTTGCTTTAGAGAAGTCAGAAAGTCCGGCTGTTAGCAAGTGGTTTTGTCTTCTCTCACCATTGGCAGCTGACAGACATACTGATGAGGTGATAATGAACTCAAAAGTCTGACCAGTGCCTGAGGGGGAAAGGAACCCAGACAGTAGGCATGCCTCACGCTGGAGCCTGCCAAGATTTTTACTTTCTAATAGAATACATTTCGAGGTTAACAGGTAGACTTTCCTGGATACTTGTCAGAAGTGTAACATGTTGTTCGTGGGTACCGAAGAGGAATGTATGTTATCTTACTCTGGATGTAGCAAGTCTGAGGTCTTAGTCACAGTCACTGAGGATAATCCAGTCATAGAGAAAGCATTGGAAGTAGGATTTGAATGCAAAGTCCATGTGTGTGCTCTCACACGTGTGTGTGTGTGTGTGTGTGTGTGTGTGTGTGTGTGTGTGTGAGAGAGAGAGAGAGAGAGAGAGAGAGAATTAGTTGCAGAGAATCAACTATGACCACATTTTACAGGGTGGTTGGAATAAATGTATGTATCATCTCCTTGGTGACCTCCCCCTCTTCAGATTTCTGATGAGCTGACTCTTCCTTTGAGCTTCCATACAGTATCTCATGCATATCTTTAAAAGATATTATATATATAAATCTATAGAGATTTAGACATATATAGATAGATATATAGATATGTCTTTTCCTTCCACTAAAAAATTGTCTGATACATATTGTATGCTACATTAGACATCAGAGTTATTAGGTACTCCTATTTGATTTCTTTTTTTCCCCTTTTTTAAAGATTTATTTATTTGAGAGAGAGAACTGGTGCATGCAGGGGGGAGGGGCAGAGGGAAGAGAGAGGTTTTTTTTTTTAATGTTTTTTTATTATATTATGTTAGTCACCATACAGTACATCCCTGGTTTTTGATGTAAAGTTCGATGATTCATTAGTTGCGTATAACACCCAGTGCACCATGCAGTATGTGCCCTCCTTACTACCCATCACCGGTCTATCCCATTCCCCCACCGCCCTCCCCTCTGAAATCCTCAGTTTGTTTCTCAGAGTCCATAGTCTCTCATGCTTCATTCCCCCTTCTGATTACCGCCCCTTTCTTTATCCCTTTCTTCCCCTACCGATGGAAGAGAGAGTCTTAAGCACAGACTCAATGCCGAACACAGAGCCCAACATGGGGCTCAGTCTTGTGACCCTGAGCTCATGACCTGAGCAGAAACCAAAGGTCTGGCGCTTGGAACCAACTGTGCCACCCAGGCACCCCCAGCTACTCCTATTTGATTTCTGAAAATGTTTTCCAACAATCTCAAAATCAGTTGAAAGCAATGTCCATATTTAAAGTTTAAGTCTTTCCATTTTGTTTTCATTATGAATGCTGGTGAATCTCTTATAATCCCACATTCAGTTTATACTTCCATTGACCCTTTTTTTTTTTTTCAGGTTTCACAACAGTGAGGTATTTAATAGCTTATGCATTTATCCCCCCTTTACATACTCTGCCTCCACTGGTAATAGCCCCTCGTACACATATGCTTTGTCCTGTACAGTAAGCAACTTGATGTAAATGTACAATAATTTGTTGATTACTGGATATGTACTAAAGATGGAATATTGGTGGGCTTTGAAAGTGTCTAAAATTTAAAAATAATTGTAGTAAACTTTAAATATTATTTTTGTAATGTTTGATACTCTGTATTGCTCAGTGTTCCTTTTATAAACATTCTCGTAACCAAAACTCTTATTTCACAACAGGAAAATTGTCTATGATGAGCTGAAATGTCTCCTTCCTTCCTTCCTTCCTTCCTTCCTTCCTTCCTTCCTTCCTCCCTCCATCCCTCCCCCCCTCCCCTCCCCTCCCCTCCCCTCCCCTCCCCTCCCCTCCCCTCCCTTCCTTTCTCCTTCCTTCTCTCACTCTTTCATTTTTCTTTCTCTCTGTCCCCCCTTTCATTCTCTTTCTTTCTTTCTTTTCTTTTTTCTTTTCTTTCTTTTTCTCTTTCTCTCTTCCTTCTTTCCTTCTTTCTCCCTCCCTCCCTTTTCTTTCTTTCTTTCTTTCTTTCTTTCTTTCTTTCTTTCTTTCTTTCTTCCTTTTCTTTTCTTTTTTCTTTTTTCTTTTCTTTCTTTCTCTCTTTCTCTCTTCCTTCCTTCTTTCCTTCTTTCTCCCTCCCTCCTTCCCCTTTCCTTCCTTCCTTCCTTTCTTTCTCTTTCTTTCTTTCTTTCTTTCTTTCTTTCTTTCTTTCTTTCTTTCTCTTTCTTTCTTTCTTTCTTTCTTTCTCCTTCCTTCCTTCCTTCCTTCCTTCCTTCCTTCCTTCCTTCCTTCCTTCCTTCCTTCCCTTTCTCAGAGAGAGAGAGCACAAGCAGGGAGAGCAGTAGACATAGCAGGCAGAGGGAGAAGCAGGCTCTTCCCTGAGCAAGGAGCCTGATGTGGGACTTGATCCCAGGACCCTGGGATCATGACCTGAGCTGAAGGCAGACAGTTAACTGACTGAGCCACCCAGGTGTGCCAGAAATGTCACCTTCTACTGGACAAGAAGAGCTATATGCTCCTTCCTTTGCTTTGGCAACTAACTTTTTATTTTCTGTAACTTTTCTTTTAATAAGCCACTTAAGTGAAAGTATAAGATAGTTTTTAAATTACCAATACTCAGACTATAATTCAAATAACATTTTATATGATTCCAACATTTAAGGCATGGGCTATTTTCTTAGTGTGGAAAATTTTAAACATATTCAAAAGTTGACCAAATAGAACAGTGAATCTGTATTTACCTCTCATTCAGCTGCAACAGTTATCAACTTGTGGCTAATTTTATTTTATCTATGTCCTCACTTCTCACATTCTGTTTTATTTTGAAGCAAATTATAGACATATGATTTTATCCTAAATCTTTCAGTATATATTCCTAAAAGATGAGAATTCTTTTTAAAAAAACATAGCAATAGTATCATTATCATAACTAAAAAATATTAATTATTCTCACCAAAGTTAATGTTAATATTTCCCAGATTCTTTCTTAAATGGTTTCTCATTTTGATTATTTATAGCTTAGGGAGTTTGTCCTCCAAATCAGTGTACATATCACAGTGAGATTATGGGTCTCTTAACTAAAAGTTACCCCTCCATTTTTTTTTTTTACCTCTTTCAGTGTATTTGTTGGAAAAAAAAAAAAAAGGAGGTTCTTAGCCCTGCGTACTAGATTTTGCTAATTGCATCACTGTGGAGATATATGACAAATTCCTCCATTAGTAGTATTTTCTGTACATTGATTCTTAGATTTACAGGCCTATCCCATTAAATTGTCATTTTCAGTAATCATATTTTTGCTGGTAATATTGGTATTTAAAGACATAGGTCAAAATTAGAGATAAAATCTCTGCCACTTTTTGGCTATATAAATTTGAACAAGTTAATTAACTTATTTGTGTCTTTCCTATCTCTAAAATGAAGGTAATCACATCTACCTTTGTGAGTTATTGTGAAAGTTACATTATTATCATTATTGGTCATGGTTGTGGCATTTGTGATCATAGTAATCAAGATTGATCAATGACTTGAAAGTAGTCTACTGATTTCAGGAAATATTTGATAGAACAGTGTCCTACCATGTAATGAAAAACTTGTCATTTTGGTACTCTTAAGGAAGGTCTTTGGCTCTCCCTTTTCAGTTTTAGGCAGAACATGAAATTTGGAAAGTTTTAACAAATTATCTTACTAATACCCATCCAGGTTTCCCTTTTTTCTTTATCTGCAATAATGGTCCAGTAGTTTAGGAGATTGATAAGGAAAAAACAGAAAGCCATATTTTTTTCTTTTCTTTTTTTTTATTTTATTTTAATGTTTTTTTATTATATTATGTTAGTCACCATACAGTACATCCCCGGTTTCCAATGTAAAGTTCGATGATTCATTAGTTGTGTATAACACCCAGTGCACCATGCAATACGTGCCCTCCTTACTACCCATCACCAGTCTATCCCATTCCCCCACCCCCCTCCCCTCTGAAGCCCTCAGTTTGTTTCTCAGAGTCCATAGTCTTTCATGGTTCATTCCCCCTTCTGATTACCCCCCTTTCTTTAACCCTTTCTTCCCCTACCGATCTTCCTAGTTCTTATGTTCCATAGATGAGAGAAATCATATGATAATTGTCTTTCTCTGCTTGACTTATTTCACTTAGCATTATCTCCTCCAGTGCCGTCCATGTTGCAGCAAATGTTGAGAATTCGTTCTTTCTGAAAGCCACATTTTTAAAAAGAAAATATTATGAATAAAAGCAGTTTGCATCAGTGTTCTTGGAGTCTCTATTGATGCACACTTCCAAAATGTCAGGGTCTTTCTTGCTTAGCTTCCATAGATAAATTTCAAGGAACCTGCAGTGTACTGTTTTGTTTGGTTTTGTGTTTTTTTATAATAATTTCTTATTATGTTATGTTAGTCACCACACAGTACATCCCTAGTTTTTGATGTAATGTTCCATGATTTATTACTTGTGTGTAACACCCAGTGCTCCATGCAATATGTGCCCTCCTTAATACCCATCACTGGCCTATCCCAATCCCTCACCCCCACCTGCGCTCTGAAGCCCTCAGTTTGTTTCCCAGAGTCCATAGTCTCTCATGGTTCATTCCCCCTTCTGTTTACCCCCCCCTTTCATTCTTCCCTTTCTTCTCCTACCGATCTTCCTATTACTTATATTTCATAAATGAGTGAAACCATATGATACAGTGTACTGTTTTAAAGTAGATTAGAGGTTGAAAAAAAGTGCCAACTGAGTATATCTGGAGTTTTGGTCAATGTTGCTGATCTTGTCCAGGTAACCCCTGAGTTTTGCTTTGTTTCTTGTTCTTTTTAACTAGCATTTTCTGCTGTAGGAAAAAACGCTCAGAAGCAAAGACAACCGATTTTATTGTTTAAGCATATAAATGAGGGCATGTTTCACAGAATCCTGTAAATTTAACATTAGAAGGAGAAGACAATTCAGTAAAAAGAGTATTATAATTTTCACTTTCTTCATTATGTTTGCTTTTCAGATTTGATTTTTAAAGATTGCAATTCTTATAATTGACCTTACCAATCACTTATTCCTTTTTCTTAAAAAAATGAATAAACAAAAATGTGTAGACATGAAGGAATAAACTAGAGATAATAGTTTTGACTCAACATTTCTTCTTTCATCAATATAGCTTATCATAACACAAGATATGGAGTAATTTGTCTGCTAATTCCTCTTCACTTCCCCTTGCCTGAATGCTTCTTTGTGTCTTTTTTCTTTTTTTGATTATTAATTGTTACCACAGGAAACAGTTATTTCAATTTGATATTTGCTTTCATTTTGTAATATACAGACACATACTGAAGTCAGATAAACCTGATCAGTTTCAGGGACCTGCTTGTGATATGAAACCATCACTCTTCTACCTTGATATTCATAATTGAAAAACTTCTCATTTTTTCGGAGAAACTGAGCTCAAGTTAGCATGGTGTTAGTAGTCCTAAAAATACATTTTGATTTCTTTTCCTAAAGAATGTCAATTTTTTGCATATATGGTGTGAATCCTTAATGAAAGCAAGGTAGAAAAAGCCTCACCAAACTGGTCTGTAACCTATCTCAAAGTGGAACAAGGTTAGAAGCAAGGCATTTTACTCCAAGCCTAAGGTAAAAAGGGGTAAGTCAGAGTCTGGCCTAACAGACCTTGACCTGACAAATTAGATTGAAGAACTAACTGCATTAAATCCCATTATTCCACCTAAATGGCCTAATCATGAGGTGATAACTTCTAGACAGCCTTAGGATAATCCTGAATCTGTAAAACTGAAAGTATTCATAACAAAAGGTCACTTTAGTACATTGCCTTTGAGGCAGAAAAGCAATTAATCTGTATCCAAAAAGGATGCAAACTAAGTTTTGATCCTGCATGGCAGTGCTGTTTCCAAATTGAACTTTGTTAAGACATCTTTTATCAAAGCCAGAAAGATAATATGTAAGAAGAACTTGGGACAGACTTAGGTGCCATAATTCTTTGTGTTTGAAATGTGAGGTTTTAGATGTAACATGAGCAAAAACTCTCCCTTGAGTTCTAATAGCTTATAAGGACAATTGTTTTAAGTGAAAATTTCAAGTATTTTTTGGTTGGTTTGTTTCCTATTCATGAATAATTCATAGGGTAATGATATCTTCAGTCATTTAAAATTATTTCTCCCTCTTGAAAAGGTTAGGGATTGCCGACAGAAAGTAGAATTTCCTGTTTGTACATGTCTTTTTTCAAAATGAAGAATACAGCACAGTCATATTACTTAGGCTCAATTTTAGATAATCTTTTACTGTGCTATTATTTTAAATAATTTCAGAAGCCTGTGGATGACATGTCATAAGTTTACCCACATTCTACTAAAACTAAATTATTTCCATTGGTAATCAAAGGTACAGTATCTGTCATGTTAACTCAGTTATAGTGGCCCATAAATTCTGAGGTTTTTGTTTACTCTTTTTATATCTAACGTTGAAAATCAACACAATTTAAAATCATTTTATGGTCTGGTTTTGGTTCTAAATCTTGGGTCCTAAGTTTTCTAGTTGCCATATTACTTCAAATTTATAACACGGCCCCCCACCCCGCCACTTTTTTTAAGGGCCGGTTACTCTGAAGAGGAAACCATAAGATGTTCTGAGAGTCATTTTTATGTCTTTGTGGACCCATCCCTTTAGAATCCGTTTAGAATCATTTCTCATGTCTTTATGTTCTAACAATGAACTTCTTATAAATTATTTTTAGCAGAAAAAATATATACTTACAAGTATTTTAGGTACTTAGAGCAGCATTCAGAGGCCTTTTACCCTGATGGAGTATATAGCATTAAATGAATCTAGCTGGAATACATTCTTCTATAGAGAGTTCTTCACATTGTTTGGACATCGATCTTTGGTTCTTTTAATTACTTATCCTGGTTTTCCTCCTACTCTTTGGCCATTTTTTAAAGGGCTTCTTTTTCTTTCCCTTAAGGTTTATGCTCCCCATGAGTCCATTTTCAGTTCTCTTCTCTTCTCCTCTACTTCTGCCCCTGATATTTTCTCCCAGGTAATTTTAACTGTTTAATGGCTTCTACCATCTATATGTGCTGATGACTTCCAAGTACAAATAGACATACACACATACATTGTTTACTCCAGCCCATGACTCTCTGCCAAGCTTTGAACATTTTTATCAGCAATTGTAAATGACCTCCTGAACATTGCAACAATCTCAACATGGCTAAAATTATGCTCATCATTTTCTTTTATGAAAACACTCGTGGGGCACCTGGCTGGCTCAGTTCGTGGACCATGTGACTCTTGATCTCAGGGTTGTGAGTTTGATCCCCATGTTGGGTATAAAGATTACTTAAAAATCAAAAACAAACAACACCACTTTTACTCCAGTATATCCAATAATAATAAATGTGATCCATTCACTCAGTTGTTCAAGGCAGAAACCGGTAAATAATTACTGATGACTGACTTTCTTTTGCCCCCCAAAGCTTTTTCAGTCATGTCTTATTTATCTTGAGAATTATGTCACCACATCATATTGCTTCTCTCCCTGTAGCAATTGTTCTCATGTTTTATTGCTTTTGTTTTTGCAACACCGTCTTAAATAATTGACTCTCTGACTAGTTTTGTCCTTTGCTAGTGCTTTTCTTCTGTTTCTTCCAGATTACTACTTTTTAAAACACATATATGGTCCTGTCATTTCTCCTTAAAATTTTTCAAAGGCTATTCATTGCTTTCATGATAAAATTCAGGCTCCTTAGCGTGTTATTCACAGCTCTTTCTGGCCCTTTCTTTCTGTTCACCATTCCCTGGCCCTTAGTACCTCACTCTCGTCTTGTTTCTTCCTCCCTAACTCCTCCCTCTGTTTTTCTTTTTTTCTCTCTCCCTTCCCCCACCCTTTTCTGTCAATTTGATACCACAGCAGGGAATAGTCACCACTTTCTCTGAGTTTGATCTGAACCTCTCTGCTTGTCATTTTCTACCACCAGTTGAAATTATCCGTGTGCATGTTTTCTTTTCTATTAAATTATAAGCATCTTGAAGCAGTGTTAGGAGCTCTTTTACATCCCGGCAGTATAACTGTAAATAAGACACAATCTCTGTTCTCAAGGAGGAAGGGAGGGTTCTCACCTTTTTCATTCTTGGAACTCCTAAAGAGGTCATTTGATAAACTAATAGATGTCATTTTAAAAGGTAGCTTTTTTTAAATCTTAGGAAAAGTTGTATTTTTTGTCAACTTCTCTCTCTATATCTAATATCTCAAAAGTAATTTTATAACAGTCTAAATCATATCAACTACACATCACACAAATATTTAATGATAGCGTTCTATGAATGAAATCCTGTTTGGTATGCAAAAAGACTCAGTAAATACACCACCACCACTTATAATAGTAATATCATTAGATTGTTTCACATTTTCTGAGTACATACTGTGTTAATTTATGGAAGCCTCAACAGCCTGTGAGAAAGCTGCCTTCAATGTACTCATATAAGTTAGGAGACTGAGGCTCTAATAAAGTGAGAGTAATTTTGCAAGTTGTACTAATAAATGGAAAGGAACAGATCTAAAACCTTGGTTTCCTTTTGCCACCTAATGCTACTCTTATAAATCTTACCTGATTGAGGAGTGGGGAAAATGTGAATAATTAAGATACTAAAAAAGGAGACGTTAACTAATCCCAGGAAGAAATAATGAATTAGGGTTACGTTAGAGGTAGACGATGAAGAAAATTTGAGGAGGTAGAATGAAAGAAGATTTAATGACAAAGGGATATGTGGACTCTGAAGGAAAGGAAGGAGTCAACCATGATTTAAGCTAAAAGCTCCCAAGACTTTTGACCTCAATTTTCTGGTATGCTTGGTTTCTTCTTTAAAGAGACTGGAGAATAGTTTAACAATTCCCACTGGAAACAAATTATAAAAGCTGAGATGGAGCTATTTATTTATTTATTTATTTATTTATTTATTTATTTATTTATTCCATCTCCGTGAATGTTTATTCATTCAGTTTCTCAAGCCAGAAATCTATACTTTTCTCAATCTCACCTCAAAATAATGAAGGTCTATCTCCATTTAATCATTATTTCCACTTAATTGTATTATATCACTCAAAGCCATCCTCTTCTCTTAGGTCAACTTCTGCGTAAACTTACGTTCTTGTTCTTTTCTCCACTGCATTTCTGCAAGTTTTCTACCCATGTGTCTTTATTCTTTTCCCATTTAGTTCTATATATCACTTGCTGCTTGAGTGCTCTTTTCTCATCGTAAAGCTCCTGTCTCTTGACTACTTAAAGGCTTCACATTTCTCATTCTGACTTTCAAGATAAAAATTAACTACAGGGCAACATTTGCTGGGCCCTTCATTATCTGCCTTGTGCTCATCTCTCCACCCTTTCACATTATCCTTTCTTCACATCACATTCCTTACTTTTGCCATACTTTTTCCATTTCTAGACATGGTTGGTTATTTATTTATTTATTTATTTATTTTTAAATATCCTCACATTTTATTTATTTATTTATCTTTTTAATTAACTTACTTATTTTTAAGTAAGCTCTATGCCCAACATGTGGCTTGAACTCACAACCAAGAGTTGCAGGCTGTACCAACTGAGCCAGCCAGGTGACTCTAGACTTGGCTGTTTAAATTTAAATTAAATAAAACTAGGGGTGCTTGGGTGGCTCAGTCAGTTAAGTGTCTGACTTGATTTCTGCACAGGTGATGATCTCAGGGTTGTGGGATTGAGCACCACATCGGGCTCCTCGCTGGACGTGGAGCCTGCTAGGGATTCTTTCTCCCCCTCTTCTGTAACCCCTTCCCCCCTAAAATTGAACTAATTAAAACTAAATAAAATTTTTAAATCTGTTCCTCGACTCCTATATTGGACAGAACAGATAAAGAACATTTCTAACATTATGTAAAAGTTCTAGTGGATAGTGCTGTTATTGAGTATATTAAGCTCTCTTTTCCCTATGTCTTTATGTATGTTTCTCTCCTCTTCTGAGTGTGTAATATGCCCTTCCTTGTTTGGCCTGGCTATTTTCTTTCTTAAATTCCACAGATAAGTGAAATCACATGGTATTTGTCATTCTCCAACTGACTTGATTCATTTAGCATTATACTCTTAGCTCTATCCATGTCCTTGCAAATAGCAAGATTTCATTCTTTTTTATGGCTGAATAATAGAGTGTGTGTGTATCACATCTTTCTTCATCTATTGACAGACACTTAGGCTGCTTCCATAATTTGGCTACTGTAAATAATGCTGTTATAAACATAGGGGTGCATATATCTGAGATGGGGATATTTGAACCCTAAAGCCAGCAGCAGTGGATTCAATGAAATTTTAAGTAATGTCTTTTGTTTTATGACTGAGAATCAACATCCTCTATTATGTAGCTAGGAACAGCAACTTTACTTTTTATGGGACCAACATTTTCTATTATCTTCTTTTGTGAGATGTATAATTAACATACTACATGACCATGGTGCAAAATCAAATAGTACAAAAGGACTTAAAAGGAAAAGCAACATGGGGCGCCTGGGTAGCGCAGTCGTTGGGCGTCTGCCTTCGGCTCAGGGCATGATCCCGGCGTTCTGGGATCGAGCCCCACATCAGGCTCCTCTGCTGGGAGCCTGCTTCTTCCTCTCCCACTCCCCCTGCTTGTGTTCCCTCTCTCGCTGGATGTCTCTGTCAAATAAATTAAAAAAAAAAAAATCTTAAAAAAAAAAAAAAAGAAAAGAAAAGCAACAATACTACCCTTTCTGCCTCCGTTCGACCTCCTAGAGTACATTATTTTTTTTCTTTTTGAAGTTTCTTCATTACTCTAGCTTCAATTCTGTTTTTTTCTTATCCACTTCTTGTTACAAATGTTAAGATTTAGCTCACTTAAACAGCTGCTTGCCTTTCCTCACTGTCCCAGTACTCATACTCCTATTTGTAACCTGTGTGACTTTGAGTCATACACTTAAAACCATAATTGCTGTTCTGTCAATGCCTCATAGACTCTCTGATGAGCTACTATGCAAAATAAGTTTGTCAGTACCTCTACTCTTCTCTCTACTTTCTCCCTCTAGCCTTCAGCTCCTAAATGTCGACAGAACTTTTATTTTTGTTCATTTTATACAAGACACACAACAGTGCTTTAAAATCGAAAACTCATTTTTTTTCCTATTTTGGGAAATTAGGAACATTTGGCTGTTCAAACATCCTTCCCCCAGTCTCTCTAGAGTTCTTTTCTTCTGCAACTCCTAGTGGACTTATAATAGAATCTCTCAGTCTTTCTTCCATGTCTCTTAATTTCTCTTGTCTATTTTTAATCTCCTTGTCTCTCTTTTCTGTGTTCTGAGTGAATTCCTAATTCATTTATCCTGTCTTCAACTGTGTTCAGTGGTAAGTCTCACACTTAGTTTTTGTTTATAATTTCAGTAACTTATTTCTTAAATTCTTTATTGAAGTATATAGTACACTTATAGGAGAAAGTATTTTGTTCAGTTCACTACATTTTCACAAGTTGAAAAACATATATAAATTGGTCCCAGTGCAGGCAACACAGTATTACCATCTTCAGAAGCCATCTTTGTGTTCCCCTCCCTTCAGTCACCAGGATTCTGACTTCTGAAAGCATATATTGATTTTACCTGTTTATATATTATATAAAATGGAATTATAAAGTAAATATTGTGTCTGGGTTCTTTCACTTTTCATTTTTATTCAGCTTGTTACATGTAGTTAATAGTTCTTTCAGTCTTGTGCTATTTGTATTACATCATATGACTGTATCACTTATTTATCTAGCACTTATCCATCTAATAATTTCTGTAGTATTGATGGAGACATAAATTATTTAGTGAAGGGTACTTAAAAATAGTGGTAGCATGAACATTTTCAGTATAATGGTGGTTCCTGAGCCACCGTGATATTGAAGCTTTTACAAAGATCAACTCACAGAGCAAGTAGATGCCCTGGTTCTTTTTCTGTTCTTGAGGCTGTCTTCCTGATTCTCTGTGCCCTAATCCTAGAGAGCAGTTAATTATTGGGAAGGATGAGGGGTAGGGAATTTTGGCTCCTAATTTTAAGTAATGAGCTTATATCCCCTATAAACTGCTTTTAGTCTCATCCTCCTATGGGAGTCAAATTCCAACCACCTCAGCCTACTTACTGATGCAGATTACAGGCAGGCTGTGTATCCAGCCCTACATCTCACTTTATATTTCTGTTCCATTTCTTATCCACAAATATGATTAGATTATATTTAATCCCAGCTATAGCTTTATAGAGTGCTTTCTGTTTTATCTGTCACTGCTATATATTTTATGCCTGAAAGCATAATTTACTAAAACATCTTGACCAGAAGTCTTTCTTTGAAGACTCCTGGGTTTAGGAATATATTCATGTCTGTTTTTCCCCCTTTGCTTAAGCTCAGGAAAATTCTAATATTAGTTCTTTGACCATTTTCTTTTCTCTATTTTTATTATTCTTCTAAAATCTCTAGTAGTTGGATTTGAGATCTCACTAGATTAATCCTCACTTTCTCTTACATTTTTAACTGTTTTCTTCTTCCTTCAGTTCTAGGAGTATTTTCTTGACTTTATCTTCAGTCCTTTTGAATTTTTTTATTTTGGTAATGAGATTCTAACTTTCTCATAATCTGAATGTTCTTTTTTATGTCTTCCTAAATCTTGTTTTGTAGCTTTAATAATCTTCATGAATTTCTCTGAGAAAAGGAATTAGGTCTTTTAAAAAGCTTTCTTTTGTTTCCTGAATTATTTTTCCTTCTACCTCAATTATTAAGATTTAGAAATTTCTCTCTCTAATTTTTTTTTTTGAAGATTTATTTATTTGAGCAAGAGAGCGTGCGCATGCCAGTAGCGGGGTGGGGCAGAGGGAGAGAATCTCAAGAAGATTCCCTGCTGAGGGTGGAGCCCCCACATAGGGCTCGATCCCACAATCTGTGAGATCATGACCTGAGCCAAAACAGAGAGCTGGATGCTTAATCGACTGAGCCACCTTGTTGCCCCTCTCTCATTTTAGAGGTTTATCACATATATCTGATATCCTTAATTGTCATTTATGTTTAAGAACTGAGTTGATTGTAGTAGGTGGTTGAATTGAGATTCCTTTGTTGGTGTTTGTAGGTTTACTTCTCTGCTAGCCGTCTCCTCTGAATGGTGTAGCTGACAAGTATTATATACATAAGCAGAAGTTGTCAACTGGCAGAGATCTCTTTAGGATGGATGGGCATAGATCCAGCTGTTAGATTGGAGGCTATCCCCAAATGCAAGAATTAAAAATTTACTCAAGGCCACCAACCCTGACATAAACAGCCTTATATCTCCCCAGCTAGTTTAGTGTCCTAGAGAAGATCCCTTCAGATTCCTTTACTTGCCTGTTATAGTTGGGGAAAATAACAAGCTGCTTGTCCTATATAAGAGGACAGGAAAGTGAGGAGGAGCATTATACTATTCAGTAGATAGACCTTTAATGTGAAATCCCTTATTTTTGGCTTCTCATTTCTAGTCCTCACACATGCTGATTTTGAGTCTTGAATTTCTTCAGAGCTTTACAAAAGATCTGCTCCCATCTCAACATTAGTCCTCTACTGCATGGAGGACTGTAGTTCCCTCTCTTTCTGTTGCTCTGTCAGCCTCCTTGCTTTCATGTTATTTCTTACAGAAATGTGTTGAATTCCACCATCTAATATTAATACTAAAGAAATACAAATAGGAAATAAACCCCTAAAAGGGAAGTTATATCCCTCTTGTATTTCTTTAGAGCCATTTCCATGGGGTCTCCATTAGACTAGAAGAGCTTTCAGACACCAAGCCAAAAGGGATCATTGGAAAGTTCATATTGCTACTGACAAATGATACAGTTATTTAACATCAGTTAATTCATTCACCACTTATTAAATATCCCTTGTGTGCTAAAAAATGTTCTAATATGAAGAGGTACACAAGTGATTAAGACAGACAAGGTCCCTGCCTTTACATTTTAGTGGGGAAAATGGAAGTAAAATGAATAAATAAAATAGTTTTAGACAATGATTAAGTAACAGGAAGAAACTATAAGAGTTCTTTTCATAAAGGTAGACAGCTAGAGGAGTTTGATGATGTACTGGGAAAAATTTTAGATGAGGAGGTCAAGAAATGCTTTTAGGTCATTCTTATTTTTTTTTAATTTAAATTCCAGTTAACATAGTGTGTAATATTAGTTTCAGGTGTACAATATAGTGATTCAAAACTTCCATACATTGCCTAGTGCTCATTGCAACAAGTGGACTCCTTAATCCCCATCACCTATTTATCCCATCCCTCTGGTAACCAGTTTGTTCTCTATAGGTAAGAGTCTGTTGGCTTGCCTCTCTCTCTTTTTTTATCTTTACTCATTTGTTTTTGTTTCTTAAATTCCACATATGAGTGAAATCATATGACATTTGTCTTTCTCTGACTGACATTTTGCTCAGCATAATATTCTCTAGCTCTATTCATGTCATTGCAAATGGCAAGATTTCATTCCTTTTTTATGATTGAATAATATTCCTCTGTGTGTGTGTGTGTGTGTGTGTGTGTGTGTGTGTGTGTGTGTGTACACCATGTATTCTTTATTCATTCATCAGTTAATGGACTATAATTTTGCTATTGCAGTCAGTGCTGGTATAAACATCAGGGTGCATATATCCCTTTGAATTAACGTTTTTGTATTCTTTGTATAAATACCTAGTAGTGCAATTGCTGGATCATCGGAGTACTGTTTTTAACTTTTTGAAGAACCTCCATACTATTTTCTAGAATGACTGCACCAGTCTGCATTCCCACCAACAGTGCAGGAGGGTTCCCCTTTCTCCACATCCTCTCCAAGGCCTCTTTCTTGTGCTATTGATTTTAGCCATTCTGGGAGATGTGAGGTAATATCTCATTATAGTTTTGATTTGCATTTTTTTATAGTGATGTTGAGCAGCTTTTCATATGTCTGTTGGCCATCTGTATGTCTTCTTTGAAAAATGTCTATCCAGTTCTTCTGCCCATTTTTAAATTAGAATATTCTTTTATTGTATGTTGAGTTTTATGAGTTCTTTATAGGTATTGGATACTGACCCTTTATCAGATATGTCATTTGCAATTATCTTTTCCCATTCCATAGGTTGTCTTTAGTTTTGTTGTTTCCTTCTCTGTGTAGAGGCTTTTTATTTTGATGTAATTCCAATAGTTTATTTTTTATTTTGTTTCCCTTACCTCAGGAGACATATGTAGAAAGAAGTTGCTGCCTGTGCTCTTTTCGAGGATGTCTGTAGTTTCAGGTCTCACATTGAGGTCTTTAATCCATTTTTCTTTTGGTTTTTTTGTGGGTTTTTTTATAATTTTATTTCTTTATCAGAAAGAGCACAAGCACAGGGAAGGGCAGGCAGAGGGAGAAGCAGGCTCCCAGCTGAGCAAGGAGCCCAGGGCTTGGTCCCAGGACCCTGGGATCATGACCTTGAGCTGAAGGCAGACACTTAACCAACTGAGCTACCCAGGTATCCCTTTATTCCATTTTGAATTCATTTTTGTGTATAGTATAAGAAAGTGGTTCGGTTTCATTCTTTTGCATGTTGCTGTCCAGTTTTCCCAACACCATTTGTTGAAGATATGGTCTTTTTCCCATTGCATATTCTTTCCTGCTTTGTTGAAGATTAACTGACTATATAATCATGGGATTATGTCTGGGGTTTCTGTTCTGTTCCACTGATTTATGTGTCTGTTTTTGTGTCAGTACCATACGATTTTGATTGTTACGGCTTTGTAATACAACTTGAAGTATGGAATTGTGATGCCTCCAACTTTGCTTTTCTTTGATTTTCTTTTTCTTTGATTTGTTTTGGCTATACAGGGTCTTTTGTGGTTTCATACAAATTTTAGGATTGTTTCTTTTAGCTCTGTGAAAAATGCTCTTGGTATTTTGATAGGGATTGCATTAAATGTATCAATTGCTTTGGATAGTATAGACATTTTAATAATATTTGTTCCTCCGGTCCCTGAGCATGGACTGTCTTTCCATTTCTTTCTGTCATCTATAATTTCTTTCATCAGTGTTTTATAGTTTTTCAGAGTACAGGTCTTTCACCCTTTGGTTAGGTTTATTTCTGGGTATTTTACTTGTTTTGGTGCAACTGTAAATGGGTTTGATTCCATAATTTCTCCTTCTACTGCTTCATTATTGGTATATAAAAATTCAACAGATTTCTGTACATTGATTTTGTATCTTGCGACTTTACTGAATTCATTGATCAGTTCTAGCAATTTTTTGGTGGTGTCTTTCGGGTTTTCTGTATACAGTGTTATGTCATCTGCAAATAGTGAAAGTTTGACTTCCTTGCTGATTTGGATGTGTTTTACTTCTTTTTGTTGTCTGATTGCTGTGGCTAGGACTTCCAGTACTATGTTGAATAAAAGTGGTGAGAGTGGACATCCCTGTCTTGTTCCTGACCATGGAGGAAAAGCTCTCAGTTTATCCCCATTGAGGATGATATTAGCTGTGGGTTTTTCATATATGACCTTTATTATGATGAGGTATGTTCCCTCTAAAGCTATTTTGTTGAGGGTTTTTATCATGAATGCATGTTCTACTTTGTAAAATGCTTTTTCTGCCTCTATTGAAATGATCATATGGTTCTTATCCCTCCTTTTATTAATGTGATGTATTGTATTGATTGGTTTGCAAATGTTGAACCATCTTTTAGGTCTTTCTTGAATTCATCTCCCTAATATTGAAAAGAAATTAACCATGTGAGTATCTAGGGTAAGAGCATTCGCAGGAGAAGATAGTGCAAATACAAATTTCCTGAGGCAGAATTGAGCTTGGAAAATAGAAAAATAGAAAAAAAGAGACCTTTGAGTTTAATAAAAGAAGGGATTCATAGGAAATGTTCCCAAAGAGGTTGGAAAGACCCAGGTCATTTAACACTTTAAAGGAGTTTGATTTTTATTCTAAATGAAGTAGGAAACCATTGAAGTATTTTAAAGAGGGTTGGCATGGTCCAGTTTATGTGTTTAAAGTTTATAGACCTAGGTTATATTTTGTAGGTTGAGCCTCTGACGTTCTCATGGATTGAATATTGGGGTTTAAGGAAACGAAGGGATCAAGAATGGCTCATTTGTTTTTGGCTTGAATAATTGATCCTGTTTAGTTCTAGGGATACTCCTATTTTGCTGTGGTGCTGTGCCTTGGGTGGCTCAGATTTCTGCAGTGGCTGCAGTGGTAACCTCTACTTAGGTTCCAGAATTTCTAATTTACACTCAAATGCTCAGACATTTATTTGGCATATCCGGGCCAGGTAAAATCAGAAAGACTTATGAGCTTAGCAATATGCTGTGCTGGAACTAGTCCTCTCCCACCAAGGTGTCATGTTTTTGGATTTATGAGACAACTCTAAATTTTTAAGAAGCTATGTGAATGTGAGGAGTGCACTGTTAAGTCCACATAAGTAAGAAGATTCTGCCTTGGCTGTTTGCTCCAGTTTTTCAATCTTGTACGCCTATAGAAGCAAATTCAGATGTATTCAGGGACCAAAAGGTAATATAAATTATTGAAATGGGACATAATATAAATGATTGAAGTGGGACAGTCTAAGGCACTCACATTCATTGAAAAGCAAAACAAATGCCATGCAGATAAATAAAAATATAGTAGACCATATTTATACCTCAGGAAGCAAATTCTTGAGTTGAGGGGGTAGCGGTGGAGTGGAAAGACAGAGAAGTGATGTCAACTTTGTGGCTATACAAGATGTTTCTCATCTTAGTCCTTCCCACACACCCCCAACAATAAATATGTGGCATCCATATACGTACAAGAGTGCCTTTGTGGGAGCTATGGGATTTCCCACTGGACACCAAGGACCTGGAAAGAATCTTGCCCATCCCTACAACATATAATAGGCAGACAGGCCTTGTTCCTGTTTGTGGACACTGAAGTGATCCATGAATCAGCTCTTTTTTTTTTTTTTTTAAAGATTTTATTTATTTATTTGACAGGATAGAGACAGCCAGCGAGAGAGGGAGCACAAGCAGGGGGAGTGGGAGAGGAAGAAGCAGGCTCAAGCGGAGGAGCCTGATGTGGGGCTCGATCCCATAACGCCGGGATCACGCCCTGAGCCGAAGGCAGACGCTTAACCGCTGTGCCACCCAGGCGCCCCCATGAATCAGCTCTTGACCGAGGTCTGGGAGCCCTTGGAGAATACTAACTCAGACAGTCACCAACAAAGAAGAAAGCCTTTGTGAAAGTCTAGGTGCACAGAGAATGCAGCACTCTATTGGAGCAAACAAAATATGAATTTGAACATCCTGGAGTGGGTTGTGGCTCCTACTTCAAATGTGAAGACAACACAAAATTCAAAGGAACACCAATAATCAAAGAAACATGACACTACCACAGGATCATGATAATCTTCCAGTTACCAAACCCAAAAACATGGAGATCTACAACTTATAAAGAGTTCTGAATAGCTGTTGTAAGGAAATTCATTGAACTATAAGAAAAATTCAAGAAGACACTGAAAGACAATTCAACAAAACTAGGAAAACAATGAATGAACAAAACAAGAAGTTTAATAATGAGATAGAAACCATGAAATGGAACCAAACAGAAACTCTGGTACTGAAGAATTCAGTGAGTCAAATGAAAAATACCCCAGTAGCAGGTTTGATCAAGCAGAAGAAGGAATCAGTGAGAATTAAGACAGGAACTTTGAAATTATCTAGTCAGAGGGGAACACAGGAAAAAGAGTGAAGAAAGCCTACATGATCTAAATGATATCATCAAAAGGATCAATTTGTGAATTATTGGAGTTCCATAAGCAAAAGAGAATGAGAAGGGGAGAAAGCTTATGTAAAGAAATAAAAACAGAACTTCCCAAATCTGGGGAGAGATTTGGATATCCAAGTTCATGAAGCTTGTAAGTCACCAAACAAAATCAACTTAAAGAAATGCTCTCCTGGGGCACCTGGGTAGCTCAGTCAGTTAAGCATCTGCCTTCTGCTCAGGTCATGATCCTGGGGTCCTGGGATTGAGTCCCTCATCCAGCTTCCTGCTGGGCAGGGAGTCTTCTTCTCCCTCTGCTGCTCTCTCTCTCTCTCTCTCTCTGTCAAATAAATAAATAAAATCTTAAAAAGAAGAAAAGAAGAAAAGAAATCCTCTCTTTTCTACTCAACATAGTACTGAAAATCCTAGCCTGAACAATTAGACAATAGAAATTAAAGGCATCAGTATTGGGAAGGATGAAGTAAAATTGTCTTTATTTATAGATAACGTAGTTTTATATGTGGAAATCCTAGGGATGCCTGGGTAGCTCAGTCGGTTAAGCACCTGCCTTTGGCTCAGGTCATGAGCCCACGGTCCTGGGATCAAGTCCCACATCGGGCTCCTTGTTCAGTGGGGAACCTCCTTCTCCCTCTGCCTGCTGCTCTCCCTGCTTGTGCTCTCTCTCTGACAAATAAATAAATAAAATCTTAAAAAAAAAAAATCCTAAAGACAATACCAAAAAACTGTTAGATCTAATTAATGAATTCAGTAAAGTTGCAAGATGTAAAATCAACATACAAAAATTAGTTGCATTTCTATCACTAACAGTGAGTTATCTGAAAAAGAAGCAATAACATTTGCAATAGCATCAAAACAATAAGGAATAAATTTAACCAAAGAGGTGAAAGATCTCTACAATGTAAACTACTAGACATTGATTAAAGAAATTGAAGAAGATACAAATAAATGAAAGATATCCTGTGTTTATGGATTGGAAGAATTAATATTGTTAAATGTCCATACTATCCAAAGCCATCTATACATGCAATGTAATCCCTACCAATATTTTGATGGCATTTTTTACAGAAGTAGAAAAAACAATCCTAAAATTTGTATGGAATCATGAAAGATCATGAATAGCCAAAGCAATCCTGAGAAAGAACAAAGCTGGAAGTATCACACTCCCTGATTTCAAATGATATTACAAAACTATAGTAATCAAAATAGTATGTATAGGCATACAAAAAGACATATATATCAGTGGAACAGAATTGAGAGCCCATATATAAACCTACACATATATAGTCAATTAGTTTATGACAAAAGAGCCAAAAATACTCAATGGGGAAAGCATAGTCTCCTAATAAATGGTTTGGGGAAAACTGGACACTATCATGTACCATACACGAAAGTCAGCTCAAAATAAATTAAAGACTTAAATGTAAGACCTGAAACCATAAAACTCCTAGAAGAAAACTTAGGGGTAAGCTCCTTAACATTGGTCTTCAAGATGGTTTTTTGAATTTGACAGAAAGAGCAAAGGAAACAAAAGCAAAAATCAGTAAGTGGGAATATATCAAATTCAAAAGCTTCTGTACGGCACAGGAAACCATAAATAAAATGAAGAGCAACCTATGGAATGAGAGAAAATATTTGCAAGTCATATATCTGATAAGGGGTTAATTTCTAAAATATATAAAGAACTCATTTAATTGCAAAGAACCCCCCAGATAATCCAATTTAAAAATGGGCACCTGGGGTGCCTGGGTGGCTCCGTTGGTTAAGCATCTGCTTTGGCTCAAGTCATGATCCTAGATCCTGGGAATAAGCCCCATGTCCGGGTCCGGCTCCCTGCTCAGGAGGGAATCTGCTTCTCCCACTCCTTCTGCCCCTCCGCCCCCCCCCCCCCAGTAGTGCACGCCTGCTCACTCTGAAATAAAAACAAATAAAATCTTTAAAAAAAAGAAATGGGCAAAGGATCTGAATAGGCATCAAAGAAGATACCCAAACAGCCAACAGCAAAGGTGCTCAACATCACTAATCACCAAAGAAATGCACATCCAGACCACAATAAGATAACAACCACCTCATGCCTGAGAGAATGGCTTTCATCAAAAGGACAATAAATAGCAAGTGGTGGGGAGGATGTGGAGCAAAGGAAAGTCTTGTGCACTGTTGGTAGGAACGTAAATTGGTACAGCCACCATGGAAAATAGTATGGAGTTCCTCAAAAAATTAAAAATAGAACCTTCCATATGATCTAGCAACTTAATGTCTGGGTATATATCCAAAAAAAAAAAAAAAATCACTCTCTCAAAAAGATATCTGTATCCCCATGTTCATTGTAGCATTAATACTGTAGCCAAGACATGGAAACAACCTAAGTGTCCTGCAGGTGAATAGATGAAGAAAAGTGGTAGATATATACAATGGAATATTATTCAGCCATAAAAAATAAGGAAATTCTGCCATTTGCCACAACATAAATGGACCCTGAGAGCATTATAGTAAGTCAGAGCAAGAAAATACTCTCTGATCTCACTTATATGTAGAATCTAAAAAGACCAAGCACATAGAAAAGAGATAAAATATGTGGTTTTCAAAGGTGGGGAATGGAGAAATTGGGTTGGGTTAAGATGTTCAAAAGGTACAAACTTCCAGTTATAAGATTAATAAGTACTGGGATGTAATGTGTACAATATGATGACTATAATGCTGTTAATTTTTTCTCATTATAAAAGATTGAGTGCTGATATATTTAAATTCAGTGATAAATATTTTAAGAGGAAATGCAAATCACTTGTAATCCTACCTAGAGCTAACTAATTTGTCATTATATAACTGTTCAGACTTCGTTCTCTGTGTCTTCAAGAAAAGAATTTTCCAATTTAACATAAGTGTGAAAATCTTTTAAAATCAACTAATGTTGATCTTTATCATTATTTTCAGTGGTAACATAACATCCTTGTGAATGGTATACCATAAATTACTTTTCTGGCCCCCTTTTGTTAAGTATATGGTATTTTCCATTTCCTGTTATTTTAACCATAAGTAGTATGTTGTCACTTTTACGCCATCTCTGTGTTTACTGTTCTTTGAGAAGAACAAATACATATTGGTTTAGAACATTAGATACTAACATTCCTATTTTCCCTTGAAATTCTATTCATTCTATACTACACAAAATGCATGACAGAATTTGGAGATTGAATGAAGATTCACAGAGACATAAACTGTATCCCAGAAATAAACATTGTCTGCTAGAGAAATTTAGTTATTTAACATATTGAATCATTAAAACTGTTTAAGGTCTAGTATGTATCAAGCATTTCTCTAAAGTAGAGTTTCATAGCCATTATATTTCTGTTTTAGCTTGCAGTTGTCTTTTTAAGTCAGGGTTTTCTTTATGGAGATAAAAAACATAAAACATTAAATTCACCATTTCAACAGTGTTTAAATGTGCAATTCCCTAGTGTTATGTATTTTACAGTGCTTGTAAAACTTATCTCCAGATCTTTTTTACCTTGCATTAAACACCTCTTCTTTCGTCCTTCCCCTCTGCCCCTGGTAACCGCCATTCTACTTTCTGTTTTTGTGAATTTGACTACTTTAGGTAAGTGTAAGTGGAATCATTCAGTATTTGTCTTTTTGTGACCAGCTTATATATCTTAGCGTAATGTCCTCAAGATTTATCCATGTTGTACCATATAACAGCATTTATATTTTTTTAATAGGCTACGAATTTTAGACTTTGAGATTAGCTTGGCATACTTTGGGTAATTCTGTTGACAAGTTTATTTCTTTTTTTTTAATGTTTTAATTTTAAGTTTATTTGTGGATTTTTATTTTTGTTTTTTTTTAATGATTTTTATTATATTATTGTAGTCACCATACAGTACATCCCTGGTTTTTGATGCAAAGTTCGATGTTTTATTAGTTGCGTATAACACCTGTGCACCATGCAATACGTGCTCTCCCCACCACCCATCACCGGTCTATCCCATTCCCCCACCCCCCTCCCCTCTGAAGCCCTCAGTTTGTTTCTCAGAGTCCATAGTCTCTCATGCTTCATTCCCCCTTCTGATTACCCCCCCTTTCTTTATCCCATTCTTCTACCGATCTTCCTAGTTCTTATGTTCCATAGATGAGAGAAACCATATGATAATTGTCTTTCTCTGCTTGACTTATTTCACTTAGCATTATCTCCTCCAGTGCCGTCCATGTTGCAGCAAATGTTGAAAAATCGTTCTTTTTGATAGCTGAGTTAATATTCCATTGTATATATGGACCACAACTTCTTAATCCAGTCATCTGTTGAAGGGCATCTCGGCTCCTTCCACGATTTAGCTATTGTGGACATTGCTGCTATGAACATTGGGGTGCATATGGCCCTTCTCTTCACTACGTCTGTATCTTTGGGGTACATACCCAGCAGTGCAATTGTTGGATCATAGGGTATTTCTATTTGTAACTTTTAAAGGGACCTCCACACTGTTTTCCAGAGTGGCCGTACCAACTTGCATTCCCACCAACAATGTAGGAGGGACCCCCTTTCTCCACATCCTCTCCAGCAATTGTTGTTTTTTGCCTTGTCAATTTTTGCCATTCTAACTGGCGTAAGGTGGTATCTTAGCGTGGTTTTGATTTGAATTTCCCTGATGGCTAATGATTTTGGACATTTTTTCATGTGTCTGTTAGCCATTTGTATGTCTTCATTGGAAAAGTGTCTGTTCATATATTCTGCCCATTTTATGATTTGTTTATTTGTTTCTCGTGTATTGAGTTTGAGAAGTTCTCTTTAGATCTTGGATACCAGTCTTTTATCTGTAGTATCATTTGCAAATATCTTCTCCCATTCTGTGGGCTGCCTCTTAGTTTTTTTGACTGTTTCCTTGGCTGTGCAGAAGCTTTTTATCTTGATGAAGTCCCACAAGTTCATTTTTTATTTTGTTTCTCTTGCCTTTGGAGGTGTGTCATGAAAAAGGTTGCTTTGGCCAATGTTGTAGAGGTTGCTGCCTATGTTCTCCTCTAGGATTTTGATGGATTTCTGTCTCACATCGAGGTCTTTCATCCATTTGGAGTTTATCTTTGTATATGGTGTGAGAGAGTGGTCACGTTTCATTCTTTTGCATGTAGCTGTCCAATTTTCCCAGCACCATTTATTGAAGAGACTGTGTTTTTTCCACTGGATGTTTTTTCCTGCTTTGTCAAAAATTAGTTGCCCAAAGAGAACAAGTTTATTTCTGAATCACAGAATGGATATTCAAAACTTTGAACTTTGGAAAAATATTTATAAGAACTTTTTATATTTCACAAAATGTTAAGCAGTTTGTGCCAGTTACTGGTCTTTGGGGAGAATTCATAGATGAAAGCCATGAAAAACAGGAAATCCTAATATATTGTGATGATAGATATAATGGAGATATGAACAGGATTCAATGGGAGCTTGAAGACTGGGAGGCACCCAAGTCTACATGGAATTAAGATAGGCTTCATAGACTAGACCCTTTCACTATTTCTTACAGAGAACTAAGAGAAGAAAGCATTGCAGGTATTCGTAGTAGAGAAAATAGAATATGAAAAGTCATGAAGGTGTGAAATATTAAGGTATATTTGAGAAACTATCAGAAATTTAGTATTGTTGGAACATATAATATTCAAGGTGAATTCTGAAGGATAAAGCTGGTGGGGCCTTGGGTGCTATGCCACTAATTAAAATTTTTATTCTGTAGGCATAGGGAGCAGGAAAGTGACATGACCCAATCCATATTTCAGGAAGATAATGCTGGCTCTGTTAACAACGGAGAGACTAGACCAAAAGACCAGTAAGGAATCCATTAGATAGATCCAGAAGGGAGTACTCTCTAAATTTAAGAATTAAGCGTACTCGTAGAACTTGAATGAAATAAATGTCAATATATATGTAATCTGTCTTTTTTGGCTGTCACGCACTGTCTACAACTCTTTCCAGCCCCTAAACTAGCTAGTCCTGGCACTAGGCAGCTTTGAAATGTTTTTTAAGAAAATGTCCCTGTTTTGACAGACAAGAGTAGGAGCACCTGGAGTTACAGTAGACTTTACAGCTCCTTGGGGATTTCTCACGTAGACAACATGAGATCAACAGAGCCCTGTGCAAATAAGTTTTATAAGCAAATGACCATTTTTTTCCATTATAGATTCCATCACTCCAAAGAAAGTACCATTTGTTACAACTAGTATTTCCTCTTTTACCTGTATCACTGATTTTAAAATATTTCATTGGACATTTAAATTATAGCAGCTTTAATATCAGTCCTTGTATTTTACAGTTTCAGAACTCTTCTTCTCATCATTTTGGCATGAAAATATCCCATGCAGTCATCATACTGCTTCTTATTTAAAAGGTTGCTATAAGCTACATCAGGAATACTGTCCTAGCATAAAAACTACACGTCTCTTCTTTCTTGAAGCAGATTTCAACTTCGGAGATTAGTTCTGTTGGTTATTGATATTGAGTCATTTTTAGGAAGTTATGTGGTTACTGTCAACTCATCACTTTCATCAGCCAGTCACTTAACTAACCTTCTTACCATCTCGGAACATCTGTGTCATGCATCTTCGTCATTCTCTCCCTTCTAACTCAGTTCTCAGATGCTTTTACTTCATTCTCTGCAGGACTGGGAAAGATCAGCACATACACAATTCCTGGTAGTGCTGGGCTTCCCTTTAATAACTGCTTCCAAACTACATGCTAATTTAAATTATATTCTGAGGCTTATGTTTTAAATTATGCATTTCATGTGTAAAAACATTTTCCTCCTTGTTCATAAACAAAATATGTAACTAGTTTCATAGAACTGAAGGCAGGGGAGTGTTCACTTTGGGGGAGGGTCTTTTTTCTTTTTCTTCTTCTTCTTCCTTCTTCCTTTGTCTTCCTTCGTCTTCCTTCTTCTTCCCTTTTTTTTTTTTAAATCACTGATCCACTCCCATGTTGTTTTTCTTTGCTAATCATGACCTTACTTTCAGGATGCAGTAGATCCTGTCAGCATCTCAATGGAGATAAGAGACTTTTAATACACTTTAAATATAATATTTTTCTTTGCATTGAGTCAAGAAGATGCTGATTTCTCAGCAGGAGGAAAGACTCTGGAACCACATGATAGTTTATATTGTGAAACCCCTTTACAGTGCGTTTTGGTCATCGTATTGTAACAAAACAAACAGTCCTTAGCCACATGAGTCTAGGGAAATAAGACTTATGACTGCAGGATTCTTGACTAGAGGTTAAAAGATATAGTTGGAGAGAAATATAAAACCCAGGGTATAATTGGGTTTCTTCCGAATTTCTGTTCTCACAACCTGAAGTCGAAGGAAAATTAGTATTCGTTAAGTACCTTCCATATGCCAGATTCACAGCTATACTGAAGTATATTATTTGTAAGTGTCTCAATCTTAACAACTACTTTGGGAAGTTTAAGAATTTGTACTACCATTTCATAGATAAGAAAAACGAAGTTCAGGAAATCACTTGTCTCAAGTCACACAGGTAGTATATGGCGACATTGAATCCAAAGCACATGTTCTTAGTCTGATAGTACACCTCAAGAGGTTTTTATTTATCTATTGTTATCTGTTGTTCTATTCTTTTTAAAAATTTAAACAATAGCAGGGGCACCTGGGTGGCTCAGACAGTTGAGCATCCAACTCTTAGTTTCGGCTAAGGTCGTGATCTCAGGGCCCTGGGATCAAGCTCCACATCAGGCTCCACACTTAGCAGGGAATCTTCTCGAGATTCTCTCTCTCCTCCTGCCCCCTCCCCTCTGCTCATGCGCGTGCTTTCTCTCTAAAATAAATAAATAAATCTTAAAAAAAAAATTTAAGCAATGCCAGAAGTAGAATTAAAGCAAGAAAAGCTCAAAAGTTAAGTGCTTAGGAAATAATCATTATTTGGAGTAAGGATTGATTCCTGTCATATTTCTATGCACATATACAAAAGGGAAAATGGGGAAATAATGGCATCATAACAACATGCCATTTTGCATAAAAATTGAGTTTAATTTTACTTGATTTTAACAGAATAAACAAATGGAATTTCAATGGAATATTTCTTTACTGTACAGGAGAATTTCCAAGACTTCCTTTCAAGGATAAGAAAAAAGATTAAGAGATTTGGGTCATGTATTTCAATAACAATCATTCTTAATTCACCCCATGCTCTAAAAAATTAGGAAATTAACACTTCTCACCGACATTTAAATACATTTTTCTCATCTTGGCTTCTCTGAGGTTTGTATCATTTACATTTTATTTTAACTGTAATTCCCAAATTTACTTAGTCTAGGTTCTATATTTAAATTCAGTGGTTATCACTGTCCTTTATCACATTTTCTCTTTACTTTCCTGAATTCTTTGCTTTCTTTTTTTGTTGCTTATTGAAAGTTTTTTGTTATAATTTTTAAATTTTTTAAAAGATTTTACTTTTTTATTTGAGAGAGAGAGACTGCCTGTGAGGATGAGCAGGTGAGGATGGCAGAGGGAGAGGGAGAAGCAGAGTTTCTGCTGAGCAGGGAGCCCAACACGGGGCTCAATCCCAGGACCCTGTGATCATGACCTAATCCAAAGGCAGCTCCCTAAGCAACTGAGCCACCCAGGCGCCCTATGAATTTATCTTTAATTGGCTTTTTCAGGAAAGATTTATGGATATTGAATTCTTCTTTTCATTTTTGTTTGTTTTTGCATGCCTGATGTTTATTCTGCCATTTTACTTGAAGAAGTACTTAGCTGGTTATAAAATTCTTGGATGTGTTTCTTCTAATGTAGAGTGAGTAAATATTCTCTGATACCTTTCCTACCCCCACCTTATCTGAAACCTGGTTTTCTCCTTCTAGACAATAATGTAGGGTGAAATGGCTTTGGTCTGCTTTTCCATAGCCTGAGGGAGGTAAGGAGAAGGAACAGCACTCAGTTAGGGCCATGCACAGTCTTTGTTGTACAACCTGGACTCAGTTTTTTTGTGTTCTGAAATTTGATAAAATGTCACATGTTCATCCTGGTAGGAGTGATTAGGATTCAGATCATTTGTGAAATTCTTTAGTGATCCCCACATAATGACCTATCCTGGTCATTTTCTTGCCTGTACTGAGGCTTCTGTAGGTAAGTATTTCTCTGATTTTCATTTTGTAAGCTTCCAATTCACCCTTCAATCTTATTTTCTCTAAGTTTGGTGTTATTACTCAGAATCTTCACCATTTTGTCAACTCATTTCTGACTTTGATACTGTTTCTGGCATTAGAACACAGTTAAGAACTCCTCCGTTGCCCACCAGCATTTTTGTTTCATTTCCTTATCTGTAGCTCAAAATAAGGTTGTGTCCTTTGTCTTGTTTGGCTCTTGCAAGTGAATATTTGCACGCTTTTACAGTGTTTCATTTATTTCTTCTTTTTTTTTTTTAAGATTTTATTTTATTTATTCGACAGAGATAGAGACAGTCAGAGAGAGAGGGAACACAAGCAGGGGGAGTGGGAGAGGAAGAAGCAGGCTCATAGCAGTAGAGCCTGACGTGGGGCTCGATCCCATCACGCCGGGACCACGCCCTCAGCCGAAGGCAGACGCCCAACTGCTGTGCCACCCAGGCGCCCCTCATTTATTTCTTCTAAGTATTGGAGAAGACATTCTGAAATCTCTCACCTTTAGGCAAAATTACCATATTTAATTTTAAAAGCAATCTATATGATTTCACTTAATCTGGAATCTAAAGAAAAAAATGAATGAACAAATAGAAACAGACTTATAAATACAGAGAACAAACTGATGGTTGCCAGAGGGGTGGGTGGGTGGGGAGAAGGGCAAATAGGTAAAGGTGATTAAGAGGTAAAGACTTCCCATTATAAAATAAATCATGGAGATGGAAAGTCCAGCATAAGGAATATAGTTGATAATATTACAGTAACATTGTATGGTGACAGATGGTGACTACACTTACCTTGGTGAGCATTGAGTAATGTATAGAATTGTTAAATCAATATGTTGTACTCCTGAAGCTAATATAGTATGTCAACTATACTTTAATAATAAAAATATTTTTCAAAAGAGAATGCAATTTAAGCAGTGTGCTACAACAGACCACTGTGTCAGGTGTGGGCCAAGAGTAGCCTCATCTTGTTATCTCAGTTTTCTGAATAAATATCACTTCCTTGTGTTCCATGATCTGGAAAGGTTTGGGAAACACTGATCTAAACTCCAGGACCTGAAATCCACATGTTTTGTTCTTTTAACAACAACAACAAAAAATTTTTTTTGTTTTGGATACAGATAACCTAGGATACATTCTCTGTATCTCTGTAGGGTATTTAAGAAGTTTTGGTTCATAGTTAGAATAATTAAAACTAGCAGATGAAAGTTGTAATTACTGGTTTCGCACAATTGTTTTTTAGAGTTGTATTTTTTATTGAATAATTGATATACAATATTGTATTGGTTTCAGATGTACAACATAGTGATTGAATATTTGTATACATTATGAAATGGTCACCACACTAAGTTGTTACCATATGTTACCACACATAGCTGTTACAGTGTTATTGACTGTATGCTATATATCACAACTCTGTCTTATTTATTTTAAAACTAGAATATTGTACCTCTTTTTTTTAAGATTTTATTTATTTATTTGACAGAGAGACAGCCAGTGAGAAGAGGGAACACAAGCAGGGGGAGTGGGAGAGGAAGAAGCAGGCTCCCAGCGGAGCAGGGAGCCCAATGCGGTGCTCGATCCCAGGACCCTGGGATCATGCCCTGGGCCGAAGGCAGACGCTTAATGACTGAGCCACCCAGTCGCCCCTAGAATATTGTACTTCTTAATTCCCTCTTCCTATTTTCGCCATCACCCGCCCGCCTCTGCAACCATCAGTTTGTTCTCTGTATTTATGAGTCTTTTTCTGTTTTGTTTGTTCATTTGTTTTGTTTTTCAGATTCCACATGTGAATGAAGTCATATAGTATTCTTCTCTGTCTGACTTCACTTAGCGTAGTACCCTATAGTCCATCCATATTGTTGCAACTGGCAAGATTTCTTTTCTTTTTTGTTTAATGGTTGAGTAATATCACATTGTGTACATTTCCCATTGTGTACATTTTCTTTAGCCATTCATCTGTTCATGGACACTCAGGTTGCTTCCATATTGTGGCTATTGTAAATAATGCTGTGAGAAACTTAGGAGTGCATGTGTCTTTTTGAATTAGTTTTTTTCATTTTCTTTGGATAAATACCTGAAAATGGAATTGCTGGATCATATGGTAGTTCTCTTTTTAATTGGGGGGGGGGGTGTCCATTGCCATTATCTTTTTTTTTTTTAAGATTTTATTTATTTATTTTGAGAGAGAGAGCATGAGTGGAGAAAGGAGCAGAGAGAAAGGCAAAGGGAATCTCAGGCAGACTCTGTACTGACCTCATAGCCCAGTGTGGGCCTGATCCCATGACCCCTGAGATCATGACCTGAGCGGAAACTAGGAGTTGGACACTTAACCGACTGAGCCACCCAGGCACCCCTTCATTACGATTTTCCATAATGGCTGCACCAAATTTACATTCCCTTTTCTCTACATCCTCACCAACACTTGTTTTTTTCTAGTCTGTGTGATAATAGCCATTCTGACAGGTGTGAGGTAATACCTTACTGTGGTTTTGATTTGCATTTTCCTGATGGTTAGTGATGTTGAGCATCTTTTCTTGTGCCCATTTTTTTGCTCTTGTGTCCATTTTTTAATTAGATTTTTAAAATTTATTTTCATGAGTTCTTTGTGTATTTTGAATGTTAACCCTTTATCAGTAAAATTACATATTTTAAGTGTTCATGTAATCTGGTTATATTGAAAATTTAACACGAGTCTGTTCATTCAGTAAGTATTTATTGAATACCTATTTTAGACTCTAAGGAGGGTTGTATAAACAAATATATTAAAGCATGATCAAAATAAAAAATGGGAGCATATACACAAAGCCATGTGTGTGGCCACACTGTACCACACACATATTGACTACAACTCAAGTTGTGCTGGGCAGTTGGCCATGTGTAAAAGTAGCACAGAATTCTAGCAGTGGTCAAATTATATGAGACATAAAGCAATTGGTGAGCAGGGTTGGCGAGGAGGTTGTGATATCAGAAAAACTGGATAGCAGTTGATAAGACATGGAGAAATGTAAGTAAGTGAGTAATATTGAAGCATAAATTAAAATGGATAATGGGAAAGGGAAAGCCATAATCATAGCTCAGGTACCATGTTAAAGAATTTAGCCTTTATCCTATATTACTTATATATTTCCATATAACAAGTTATCCCAGATTTAGTCACCTAAAAAAAAATTATTATCTCTGCTTCTGATGGTCAGATTTGGGAATCCTTTAGCTTTGTGCTTCTGACCCCAGTCCTCTTATGAGACTGCAGTTAAGATGTCAGCTCAGGCTGCAGCCATCTGAAGCTTGATTGTGGGTTCAAGAGCTGGGCCTGCCTGCAGGGTCTGAGTCACCACGGGATAGGGGACACAAGACAAGCACAGGACAAGTCCTCCAGGAACAGATGACTAACTCGCATAGCTGTTGAGTAGAGTCCTCATTTTTTCATTGGCTATTTGCAGGAGCCTTTACTTCCTCACAGAATGGGCCTCTCTGTAGGCTTCTCATAGCATCGCAGCGAGATTCCCGTAGAGTGAATGATCCATCCCAGGGTAAAAGGACACTGAAAACAGAAGCCACAGTATTTTTTTTAAAAGATCTTATTTATTTATTTGAGAGAGAGAGAGCACGAGACGGGTGAGGGTCAAAGGGAGAAGCAGACTCCCCATTGAGCAAGGGAGCCCGATGCGGGACTCATCCCTGGACTCCAGGATCATGACCCGGCAGTTGGTTAGCCAACTGAGCCACCCAGGCACCCCTGAAGCCACAGTATTTTTTATAACATGATCTTGGAAGTGATTTACATCATTTCAACCATCTTATCTTATATTGGTCACACAGATCAGCACTGCTGTAGTATAGAAAGAGTCTATAAATGGTATGACTACCAGGTTGTGGGGACCAGAGGGGGCCATGTTGGAGGCCAGTTCTCCTATCCTGGAAGCAATAAAGAGCTAGTAAATATTTTAAGTATAGAAGTGACATTTATATTTGCATTTCAGATACATGATTCTGCTGCCGAAAATGAGGTGTAGGGACAAAATTAAAGTCGTGAAAACACTGTAGTAATCTAAAGTTTTTAAGACCCTGAAATAAAGCCACACTTACGAGGTTTTTGAGATTTTTGAGAAATATTTAAAAGATAGAAAAGGCATAATTTATTGGTTGCTGATTGAATATGGTGAGTTAGGAAGTAGAGGAGTTAAGGATGACTATTAGGTGTCTGCGTTGAGAAACTAGGTGGATACTGATGTGGTCCACTGAGATGCAGGACAGTAAAATAGATCTATCCAGTAGACATTTGGATATCTGTAGTTCTGAAGCTCAAACAGAAGGGAATGGATAATAAAAATGAGAAGAGCTTACAGCTATTGCTAGGGAATTCAGCACACGGATGAGGAGGAAATGATCCTGTAAAAGAGATGAAGGAGAATTGTTAGGAGCTAGATAGTAAACCAGCAAAGTGTGATTTTATAGAAGCCAGGAGAGAATTCAGTGTTGAGGAAAACAAGGTAGTACAGCATCCTATAATCATTAAAATGTAAAGCTCAGTGAAGCTCTGAAGTATAGTCTGAAAAGCCTAAACTAAATGCTTTAATATAGTTGTTATGGTGACCCTAACCTCAGTGTGAAAACAAAATATAGTTTTTTCCAAGATAGTAGTGTTAGGATCTAATGATCCCCTTTCCATTACCCCCTCCAGAATACACACGCACACGCACATACATGCGTGCACATGTGCATCCATTCTCCCATACACACAGAGCCCACACGGCTTTAGAAGACAAAATTAGCTGCTTCTCCACCCCTTCCACATCTTACTATAATGGACAATAAAAGGAGTCAACAAACTTTTTTTCATAAAGGGCCAGATAGAAAAGATGTTGGGCTTTGTGGGTCATACGGTCTCTTTTACGACTACTCAGCTGTGTCATGGTAGTGTAAGAGCAATCCTAGACAGTATGTAAATAAATACATATGGCTGTGTAACAATACAGCTTTATTTACAAAAACAAGTGGAACAGGAGTTTTACTCCTAGGTACGTACTCACAATAATTGAAAGCAGGAACTCAAACAGATACTTGTACCCCATTGTTCATAGCAGCATTATTTACAGTAGCCAAAAGGTGGAAGCACCCTAAGTATTCATCAGCAAATAAATGGATAAACAAAATGTGTGTATATGTATATATACTATGGAGTATTATTCAGCCTTTAAGAGAAATGAAATTCTGGCATATGCTACCATATGGATGAACCTTGAAATCATGATGATGAGTGAAAGAAGCCGAACACAGAAGGACAAATATTACATGGTTCCACTTGTCTGGGTACATAGAGTAGGCCAAACTCATAAAGACAGAAAGTAGACCAGAGATTACCAAGGGCTGGGCAGTGGGATATGGGGAGTTATTGTTTCATGAGTACAAAGTTTCTGTTTAAAAATATGAACAGGTTCCAGAAATGGGTTGTGGTGGTAGTTGTACAACACTGTGATGTACTCAGAGCCACTGAATTGTGCACTTAATGGTTAAAATGCTAAATTTTATGTATATTTTACTACAGTTAACAACAACAACAACAATAATGGTAAAATAGACAGCAGGGTAAATTTGGCTCCTGGGTTATAGTTTACTAGTCCCTAGGTTATAAACCCTTGAGTGCAGAGACTGTGTTTCTTTCAACTTAAATCCATAGCATCTAACACAGCTGTTTTATTAAAGTTGTACAGAAGCTCAGCATAGCTAAATGAAATTAAGAATTTGGGTTTTTCTTTTTTACTTGTATATTTAGTTTCATAGTCTGTTTAATGTTCATTTAGTACTTAATTTTTTATTACAGATTGAACACATTTCCTCTATGATGTCTAAAGATCACAGGAGGAAAAAGAAAATATGTTTTTGTCACGAAGCATTAAATGACTTTAATCTTCTCCATACAGTTTTGAAAAATATCAATTCTAATGAGCTCATATTATACATAAAATGTTTATGTTTTCTCTTTGCACGTGTAAATAGCAGCCTTAGATTTTGCACGGTAACTGGCTTCTCTTCATGGTAGAATCTGTGACAATAAGTGGTCTGGGCGAGAAGTGGTCCTGACTGATGAGAATAGCTTTGTCTTCCTGTGCAGCTTCATGTCGATCTATAGAAATCACTAATACTGGACAGAACATCCAAAGGGTTTTTCCTAGAAGAAGATCTGTACTTTTTTCACATCACATCATTTACATTCCTTCAGGGCTATTTACAAGTATTTATTGACGTTCGTATTTTTTTAATCTAGGTCCCTCTTTACAAAGGAGGAAACTGAGAGGGTAAAGCTTGGTGAACTTCAAAGGGTTCATAGTTCTTAAGGACAGGAAGAATCTTCATGTTTCAGTTAAGAACCTTAGTCAGCTGTGGCCCAACTCAAAAAATTGACAAACTTCCTTTCATTTCTGGGAGAATCAATGATTGATTAACCCTAACAGAGTAAGTAGATATTATCAGTCAGCCACTGTAGTGTATAGGAGACAGAGTATGTTGTGGCATTTCTTTACTTGATAGATAGATGATTTGGGAATTTTTTGCTTTTTTGTTCTGTGTGTGGGTTTTTTTCGTTTTGGGTTTTTGTTTTGGTTTGGTTTGGTTTTTGGTGTTTTTTTTTAGACGGGGTCAGAATCAATTGAGGATGGTATTTTGTAGTTCATTGTTTAAGTAGAATTTAGTCAAGACTCTTGGCTGTTTTCAAATAATCTTCTTGAAATACGTTATTGAAATCCTAGGATGTATTTTGTGCCAGTACTAGTGCCACAGTTTACTTTTTCAAACTGTGCTTAGCTTATTAGTCAATTTAAAATGCACCCAAAACAAAATTAACTACGTTGAAGAAGAAAATTGAAATAATATAGTAGTTTCTATATAGAGAAATTCTGTAAAACTCAAACATGTCTATTTTGATGGTCCGTAAGCTGTATTTTTTACAAAATACTACATACATTTTGTGATTGGTATCAATTTTCGCATCAGCCCAAAAAGTATTCTTTTGCTGTCAGGTTAAGAATTGAAGGCTTCTCTAGAAAAGAGCTTTTTTTTCCCCTAATGCCAGTTTTTCGTATATCTCTCCAGTTTGCTGATTCTCTAGAGTGTGGTCCATTTTGTAGCCTATCTGCAGTTTTTATCTACACTGTCTGGCAGACTGTGAAGGCTTGTGGCATTTCCTAGTGAAAAACAACTCCACGACCAATGTAGATGATTTGCCAACCTCCTCTTCATGATTTGGGTATCTTTTCTAGCAAGACACAGGTGTAAGAAGTAAGACAGAAGTCATTAAGAAGGAGCATATCTGCCCCACTTGTTTACAGAAGCTTTAATATTTATTAATTAAAGAACTTGTATTACTGAATTCTTTTTAGGAAACTTGTTCGATTGTATGGTCAATGGTAAAGAATCAGCTTTTAAGAAAAAAATGTATAATGTCTTAAAACATAACATGACGGGCGCCTGGGTAGCGCAGTCATTAAGCGTCTGCCTTCGGCTCAGGACATGATCCCGGCATTCCGGGATCGAGCCCCACATCGGGCTCCTCCGCTGGGAGCCTGCTTCTTCCTCTCCCACTCCCCCTGTTTGTGTTCCCTCTCTCGCTGGCTGTCTCTCTGTCACATAAATAAATGAAATCTTAACAAAAAAAAAAGAACATAATATGACAAGATTTACAAAAACCTGTGTTCCTTGAGATTTATGAACGATCAGTACTGCTGTCGTCAAAATGTAGTTTGTAGTTGCTGAGAATTCCTATAGTCATTTCTTCTCTCTTTTTGATTCACTGGAAAGCTTTTGCTTTGATAGGTATGTGGTTCAATTATTGTAGTTTGCCTTGATCTCTAGTCACCATGCTCAAATTTTTAAACAGCTTCATGCATATGTACAGTCCACTCACTTTAAGGACTTGGGAAGGTGTGAAGAGGCTAAGGAGCTAGACTCCATATTTTCTCTTGGCCTATTTTTATTGCAAAGGAATGCAGTAAAGCATTGCAGCTTTTTGTTATCTATTGGCCACATGTGCCCAAAACCTATTCAGTCAGGCAGGTCTTTATTGAATAAAAGTAAATTTGCCTCCATTGTATCCCAAAAGATCAGGACATTGGGATCAGTTCTGTGGTCATAGTAGAGAGTCCCCACACTTTTTCTCCAGAGTTTCTTCAAGAAGAACTATAAAATAATATTAATATGTGATGGGCCTTTGGCTTGGAGGCTTCAGTAAATTCATAAAGTGATATTGATTGTCTAGCTAAAAACTGACATCTTGGCTTAAAAGTAGTTCTTTTTGATAACCAGGAATGTGGTTTTGTTTGTTTTACTGGCTTTAAGCATTTTATTCAAAAAGTTGACATAAAAAGATAACTTGATGATTACACTTAGATCCTAATGTAAAAAGCCCTTAGGAATTCAACAAACATAACTTTTACAACTGGTTAGATTTCTAATTTTCCCAAACAACAGTACGGAACTACTGCCAGTCCTGGTTTAAAGTACATGTGATACCTACGTAAATCGCACTGATTGCGGTGTTAAGTCTCCAAGCCCAAAGAATGCCCTGATGACTTTGTCTCCAGGATTGCTCTGACTGGTGCTCCTTATTGAGTTATCTAGAGGGAAACCAGGTTCATAGTCATTTGCTTTTTTATTTTAGACACCAAAAGGTGTTCTTGGTTTATGAGTTTTAAAGACTGGGAAATTGACACAGGGAATATTATTTTTTGAGTGGGTAAATAAAGTTAAGGTAAAGCAAGGAACAAAGAAGATAAAAAAGGATGGGATACATTTAAATTTATTCTGTAGTTCTGTTACCATAATAATTCACTCAAAAGGGATTCATTTTGAATTTAGTATTTAGTGTTAAAAGGAACAGAGCTGGGGCAAGTGCAGGCCAGCACTAAGTAACAATGGTGGATTGAGACCTATTGTATTTTTTAAGTGGTTCCAGGGCTGTCCAGGTGTCCTGATTTAAAGCCTGCTTCTTGAGTCAGGAAATTGTATCTTGTTCTGAGGTTTACTGTAATAAAGTGCATAGTCCTCGGGGATGGTACTGCTGGCCTCATGAATCACCTTACAGGCTGGCTGTACTGACCCAAGCCCCATGATTTATTTATGTCATACCATAGTAGGAATGGCAAATATGTAAGGCACACATGGTTTCTGGGATGGTTCCTTAACAGGAAAACTGCCGTAAATCCATAAAGTGAGATAGGGCAGAGCCAGCCACAGCTCGTGTCATGTCCAAGAGATCTCTTCCTATTTTATAGGATGTATAGTTTTAGAACTGGTTTAAGTTTAACGTTCTTCTTGGTATGTGTCCATGGGTTTCTTGTGTGCTGTGTTTTAGTCTACCCAGTCTTAGATTCATTACTTCCATCATCTTTGGTATCCAAGCTTGTGATTGCCAGTGTTGCAATAAGATTAGAATTTTACCTCGTGTTTGAACTCCATTTGATTCCCAGCACTAATAAGGAGATTCTCTTAGAATTGCACTTAGGATTTAGGCTAGTCTTAGGCTAGTCAAATATTGAGCCAAAATGGACAAGATAATAATTAATTTTTCATTTTAATCTGAATGAAATAATCTGTTAGTTTAATTAAACTTTTTATTTTTAGATAATTGTAGATCTTGTAGATTCACATGTAGTTGTGTGAAATAATACAGAGGTCCCATTGTATTCTTCAGGCAGTTTCCCCAGTGGTAACATCTGCAACACCAAGATGCGATATTGTATACAGCAGCACAACCAGGATATGGACATTGATATGGTCAAGATACAGAACATTTCTGTCACCACAGAGATCCCTTTTTATAGTCACACCCACTCCCTTCTCATCCAACCTTCTTTATCTCTTGGCAGCCATTAATCTGTTCTCCATTTTTATAATTTTGTCATTTTAAGAATGTTATATAAGTGGAATCATACACTACATAATCTTTTCAGATTGTTTTTCACTCTGCACAATTCCTGGAGAGTAATCCGGATTGTTGCATTTATCAGTAATTCATCCCTTTTTATTACTGAGTGATATTCCATGATACGGATGTACTACAGCTTGTTTAACCAGTCCCCTGTAGAAGGACATCAGAGTTGTTTCCAGTTTTTGTCTGTTATGGAAAAACCCCATTTAAACATTTATGTGTAGTTTTTTTTTTTGTAACTTAAGTTTCCACTTTTCTGGAATTAATCCCCAGGTGTACAGTTGCTGGATCATATGGTAGTTGCATATTTAATATTTTAAGAAACTGTCTAACTGGGGGCTCAGTCAGTTAAGGGTCCACCTCTTGGTTTCCGCTCAGGTCATGATCTCATGGGTCATGAGATCAAGCCCCGCTTCGGCTCTGCACTCAGCAGGGAGTCTGCTTGAAGATTCTTTCCCTCTGTCCCTCCTCCAACTCTTGCCCTCTCTCGTGCTCTCTCTCTCTCTCTCTCTGTCTCAAATAAATAAATCTTAAAAAGAGAAAAAGAAAAAAAGAAACTGCCAAACTGCTTTCCAGAATGGTGGCACCATATTATATTCTTTTAGTGTGTAGGTGATCCTATCTTTCCACATCCTTGCTAGCATTTGGTATTGTCTCTGTTTCTATTTTAGCAGTTCTGATAGTTGTATAATGATATCTCATTGTGGTTTTTACTTTGCATTTCTCTGAAGGAGAATGATGTTGACGAACTTTTCATGTGCTTGTCACCTATATATTCTTTTCAGTGAAGTATCTCTTCATGTCTTCTTTCCATTTTCTAGAGTGTTTATAGTTGAGTTTTGAGAATTCTTTATTCTGACTACGAGTCTTTTGTCAGATATGTGGTTTGCAAATATTTTCCCCCAGTCTGTATCTTATCTTTTCATCCTCTAAACAGACTCATAACTGTGACTTTAGTAATTCAGTATATCTTTCAAATTAATTTTATTTTTTAGGGCAGTTTTAGGTTAATAGCAAAATCAGGTGGAAATTACAGAGAGTCCCGATACACTGCCATCCCCACATATACAAAATCTCCCCCATATATACACAGTTTCTCCCACTATCAACTATGGATACCAGGGTGGTATAGGTTCAATCAATGAACCTACATTATGTCGTTGTTACCCAAAGTCCATAGTTTATATTAGAATGCAGTCCTAGTTTTGTACATTCTGTGGATTTTGAGAAATGTATAATGTCATGTATCAACCACTATAGATCATAGAGAAGTTTCACTGCCTTAAAACCCTCTGTGCTCATTTATTTCTTCCTCTCCCCAACCCCTGAAAACCACTTACTTTTTTACTGTCTCCATAATATTGCCTTTTCCAAATTGTTGTGTAGTTCGAATTTTATCCTGCCTTTTCAAAATGGCTTTTTTACTTAGTAATATGTATTTAAGTTTCTTTTACATCTTTTTATGGCTTTTATAGCTCATTTCTTTTTAGTGCCAACAATATTCCATTGTCTTGATGTACCACAGTTTGTCCACTCATACTGAAGGATATCTTGATTGTTTCCAAATTCTGACAGTTGTGAATAAGGCTGCTATAAACTTCCCTGTCCAGGTTTTTGGATGTAAGTTTTGCACGACATTAAGTTTTCAGTTCATTTGGGTAAATACCAAGGAGCATGATTGCTAGATTATATGATAAGAGTAAGGGTTAGTTTTTTGGGCAGAAATTGCCAACTGTCTTACAGAGTTGCTGTACAGTTTTGCATTCCCACCAGCAATGATGAGAGTCATTTATTCTCACTAGCACTTGATATTGTCTATGTTTTGGATTTTGGCCATTCTAATAGGTGTCTAGTGATATCTCATGGTTTTAATTTGCAACTCCCTAATGACATACACTGTTGAACTTTTTTTCATATGTATATCTTCTTTGGTGAGATGTCCAAGTCTTATGCCCATTTTAAAATCAGGGTATTAATGTTATTGTTAAATTTTGAGAGTTTTTTTAATATTCTGGATAACAGTCCTTTATCAGTTGTATCTTTTGCCTATATTTTCTCCCATTTTAAGGCTTCCTAGTCTCTTGATATCTGAAAATTTTAAACACATGTTTTATGAAATAATAGTATATGTTTGCTTTATAACAGATGTATCCAGAATATAAAGACTTGTATGCTTCAATTAAATAATTTAAGATTCATTTATTTTAATGGTGAGACATTATTGATGAAATGTAGGGGAATCAACCAAATAGGAGAGGGATTATTTTCCAGGTTTATAAGTGTCATTTACAAATAACTTTTTAGAAGGAAACAACCAATTCCTTTTTAAAAATAAGATTAAACAATTGATAAATAAATTACTACTTAGTTTATACTGCCTCAGAAGGCCCCCAAATCCATTAGGCCACCAATTGCAACTCAGCACAACATACTGTTCTCCCCAGAGCTTCAAAAGGCCTAAGTCTTCACCTGCCTTATTGCCTCACAGTATTCTTAGGGCACTCCAAGCCAGACTTCATAATGCACCCATGTTCTAGTCACCTCGATTTCTCAGGATACCATTTTAAGATTGAGGCCTTATCTTGGCTCGATGCTTAGTGTGACCTTTAACACATATAAGACATTTAGTGAATGGGTACTGAACTGAGCTGAACCAGCAGGAGCAAGAGGGATTAGAAGACTGAATTTTAAGTGAAAAGGATATAAAAGGCACTAAGAAAGTATAGATTTGGGAAACGTGAAAATTTTCAAATGACTAAAGCATCAGGCTAGAAATTTTGGGTTGGAGCCAAAATGAATGGTTTGAATGTCATGTAGTTTGTAAATTGATATATTTATCTTTTACATAGAATGGCGAATTTTTATAGCTAAAAGGCATTTAGAATTTATATATTTTTTAATTTTTTTTATTATGTTAGTCACCATACAGTACATCCCTGGTTTTTGATGTAAAGTTTGATGATTCATTAGTTGTGTATAACACCCAGTGCACCATGCAATATGTGCCCTCCTTACTACCCATCACCAGCCTATCCCATTCCCCCACCCCCCTCCCCTCTGAGGCCCTCAGTTTGTTTCTCAGAGTCCATAGTCTCTCATGCTTCATTCCCCCTTCTGATTACCCCCCTTTCTTTATCCCTTTCTCCTACCGATCTTCCTAGTTCTCTTAATCCAAAGAACATCAAATTGAGATCTGTCAGTAGATCCTCAAATAATTTCTCATTCTCGTATGCCTTCAGTCTTAAAGCAGGTATCCTCAAGTACTGGCACATGCAAACAGAATTCAAAGAAATTTGCAACAATTAAAATAACACACATAAGTAGAAATTATCTGGGGTGTTTTTTGAGATTATAGCACTTGCTTTTATTCTTTCTGTTGCTTTCTCTTTATTTCTTCCAAAGTACATCCAAATACAACTTATATTCATGATCTCCTCTGTAAGACAATGTGTATTTACAATAGGACTATTTTAAATTTGAAATACCCTTTTTCTTTTTCAAATGTAATATTAAATGCCAGTTCAGTATGCGTACTCAGTCAGTCTCTTAGTTCTCATTGTGATAAAATTCTCGGGTATGAGAGGCAATCAAGTCCTCTTACCCAGACATGTGTTTGGACAAATCAAATAATCAACTTTATAAATTGATATATAATGCGTTGTTTTTACCTTCACAAAAAGTTTTTAATTTTCTTAACTTGCTAGAGTAGTAGCAGAGATAAGGTGTCTTAAGAATTGCTACTCTGCGGAGAGTGTCATAGAAATTACCACAGGGAAGTTAACAGAACTCCCGGCCAATCAGTAGATAATAAGCCCCTTTGTTGGGGGCTAGGTGGCTCAGTCAGGTGTCTGCCTTCAGCTCAGGTCACGATCTTGGGGTCCTGGGATCAAGCCCCACATTGGGTGCCCTGCTCAGTGGGGAGTCTGTTGCTCCCTCTCTCTTTGCCCTTCCACCCTCCTGCTTGTCACTCTCTCTTTCTCTCTCTCAAATAAATAAAATCTTTAAAAAAAAAAAATAAGCCCCTTTGTCAGCAGCGATATAATTCACAGGAAGTCATTTCATTTTCCCTCATATGACTCAAGCAAGAACATTCTGTGAGAATGTTATATTTTAATCCCTATAAAATTTAATAGTATCACTGTAATCATGAAGAAACCATGGAAGATGCACATTTGCTGTTTGTACTCTCTGTAGTAATTTCTTAAGTGTTACTTTGTTCTCCAAAATAATCAAGGCAGGGGTTCCAACATCAATTAGGTATTTAACTGAGGTTGTAAGAATAGACTTTACTCATGTACAGCTTAGAGTTGGCTTTAAATAAAATATTGGGGTTTGGGTTCAAGATGGTGGCGTATGAAATTCATAAATTCACTCCTTCCCATGGATACAATGAATATACAACTATATATGGAATAATTTCCTCTGAAAAAGACCAGAAAACTGGATGAGCAGAGCCTCCACAAAAAAAAAAAAAAAAAAAGCATCAAGATGGGTAAGAGAGGGAGAGACACTGTCTTGCCAAAAAAGGACCCACCCCATTTGCAGCAGTTCACCATTATGAGGGATCTCAAAAATACTGAACTATTCCCTGATGAATGAGCAGTTTCTGCTCCACATCAGGCATACCAACCCCTGGATCCTGCAAAAGAAATAAGACTCCTAAATACCAGGTTTTAAAAAACAACAAGGACTATGTCCAGGAAAGCCATAGATCTGTAGGGAACAGAGAACCACCCACACCACCCACCCTCCCTCCCTTAAAGGGCTCACTCACAGACTTATTCTCCCTGGGACCTAATGCAAAAACACCAATTTGAAAAGCACATAGACCAGATGTGAAGGAGTCCCACTTACTAATCTTAAAGTGCCTGTTGCAGAGTTAGGAAACTGTTGGACTTTCTCCATGGATGGAGACGTTGGCAGATGCCGTATTTGCGATTTCATCCTACCTTGCCATTGTCAGCGCCCCACATCCTCAGTGCAAGTATGTGTCACAGCCAGGTTGAGTGACAGCCTAGCCCACGTCTACTCTCCAGTGCCAGTCACATGTTGCAGCTGGGCTGGGCGACAGCCCTGCCAACCCCCTCACAATAAATATGGTCCCATCACAACATATGGGAACACACAGTCCACACAGGGGACACCTTTGAGTGCCTAGATCTGGCAGCCAAAGGGGATTGCAGTTCTGGAATCTATGTACCATCTCCTTAAAAAGGTGACTGGCTCCTTTAAGAGTGGGAGAGGTAGTTCTTTTGGCTAATACATAGAAACAGAGTCAGGCAAAATGAGGAGACAGAGAATAATGTCCCAAATGAAAGAACAAGACAAAACATCAAAGAGAGACATTAATGAAATGGAGATAAGCAGTCCACCACCTTGTAAAGTATTCAAAGCAGTGGTCATAAGGATGCTCGCCAAACTCAACAGAAGAATGAATGAACACAGTGAGATCCTTAACAAAGAGATAGAAAGCATAAGAAAGTTTCAAACGGAAGTTACAAAGCTGAAGAATATAATAACTGAACTGCAAAATGCACTAGAGGAGTTGAATAGCAGACTGGATGAACCTGAAGATCAGATCAACAAACTAGGAGGCAAAGCGATAGAACTTACCCAGACAACGTAGCAAAACAAAAAAAGAATTCTTAAAAATGAAGATAAATTCACTTTGGGGACAATGTCAAGTGGAATGATATTTGCATACTAGGGCTCCCAGAAGAAGAAGAGAGAGAGTAAAGACCGGAAAACTTATTGAAGAAATAATGGCTGAAAACTTCCGTAATCTGGGAAAGGAAACAGAGATACAGGTCCAGGAAACCCAGAAAGTTCCAAAAAAGATGAACACAAAGAGATCCATACCAGACACATTATAATTAAAATAGTAAAAGTTAAAGAGTGATTCTTTAAAACAGCAAGATAAAAACTTAATGCATACAAGGGAAACTCCATAAAGTCATCGGCAAATTTTTCAGCAGAGACCTTGCAAATCAGGAGAGAGTGGCACAACATATTCAAAGTGCCAACAGGAAAAAACAAAAAAACAAAAAACCTACAATAAACAATTCTCAACCTGGCAAGACTATCATTCAAACTTGAGAGATTAAGAGTTTTCCAGACAGATCTAAAGATGGTGGCTTTGGCAGCAAGGGACTCTCTGGTGCTGTACATGAGTACTAGCCAAACCGCGACTTTTGTCAGAAAAATCCCCTGGACTGCTGCCTCAAGTGAGCTGAGCAGACACTGTGCACAGTTTGTCCATGTGCGAAAGTACACTGTACTTTCTGACAAAGAGACTGGATTTCACAGAAATGTGGATTGGATTCAGTTTTCTTCAGAAGAATTTCAGGGTGCACTACAGCAAGAATATCATATTATTGATGGAGTAAAGCTCCACATTCAAGCTCAGAGACCAAAAGTTTTGCAAGGGGACCAAACATCTGATGAAGAAAAAGATTTCTGAAACTATTACTACCTGTTAAATAAACAAAATTTTTTAAAAAAGAGTTTTCCAGACAAGCAAAAGTTAAAGAACTTCATCACTACTAAACCGACCTTAGTAAGAAATGATAAAGGTGGGGCGCCTGGGTGGCTCAGTCGTTAAGCATCTGCCTTCGGCTCAGGGTGTGATCCTGGCGTTATGGGATCAAGCCCCACATCAGGCTCCTCCGCTGGGAGCCTGCTTCTTCCTCTCCCACTCCCCCTGCTTGTGTTCCCTCCCTCGCTGGCTGTCTCTCTCTGTCAAATAAATAAAATCTTTAAAAAAAAAAAAAAAGAAATGATAAAGGCACCTCTCTAAACTGGAGGGGAAGCACTAATTAATTACAAGAAAACATACAGAAGTAAAAATCTCACTGGAAGAGGTAAATGTGTAGTAAAAGTAGTGGATTAGTCACCTAAAAGCGAACATGAAGGTTAAAAGACAAAGGAAAAAAAGTAAAACTACAATACTAAGTTTAGACATTAAAGGATGCTTAAGTGAAAAGATGTAAAATGTGACATCAAAAACAGATTACTTGGCGTTCAGTTTTCCCACCGCTTGACTTATTTCACTTGGCATAATCCCCTCCAGGTCCATCCATGTCGATGCAAATGGTGGGTATTCATCCTTTCTGATGGCTGAATAATATTCCATTGTTTATATGTACCACATCTTCTTTATCCATTCATCTGTTGAAAGGCATCTCAGCTCCTTACACAGTTTGGCTGTTGTGAACATTGCTGCTATGAACACTGCATCAAAAACTAATGATGTATTATATGCTGGCTGAACTGAACATAATTTAAAAAAATAGATTACTTAGGCAGGAGGGCAGGAATGTAAAATTTTGAAGTGTATTCAAATTCAAGTTGCTGTCAACTCAAAATAGCTCATTCTATACATAAGAAGCCGTACGTGAACCTCTCGGTAACCACAAAACAAAAACTTATAAATAAATACCGGAAAGCACTTGAGAAAAGACAGACAGAAAGCAATGAACAAAATGGCAATAAGTACATACCTATCAATAATTACTTTAAATGTAAAGAGACTAAACTCCAGTCAAGAAATTGAGTGCTGAGTGGATAAATTAAAACAAGACCCAGCTATATGCTGCCTACAAGAGACTCAGTTCAGAAGTAAGGATACATAGAGACTGAAAGTGAAGGGATGTAGAAACCACGCAAGTGGAAATGAAAAGAAAGTTGATGTAGCTATACTCGTAGCATACTAAACAGGTTTTAAAACAAGACTATAATAATAGAGAAGTACATTACATAATGATAAAGGGGTCAGTCCAACAAGAGAACATAAAGTTTACAAATATATACACACCCAACATAGGAGCACCAAGATATACAAAACAGATATTAAGGGACCTAAACGGAGAAATTGACAGCAATACTACAGTTAGAAGACTTTAACACTCCCTTACATCCATGGGTAAATCAGTCAAACAAATTTAATTAAAAGGAATCATTGGCTTTAAATGACATTTTAGACCAAGTGGACTCAATAGGTGTATACAGAACATTCTACCCAAAAACAACAGAATGCACATTCTTCTGAAGTGCACGTGGAACATTCTCCAGGATAGATCACATGTTAGGCCACAAAACAAGTCTCAGTAAATTCCAAAAGATTAAATTATAGCAGGCATCTTCTCTGAACACGATGGTATGAATCTAGAAATCAATTACAAGAAGAAAAGTGGAAAAAAACACAGAAATGTGGAGATTAAACAACATTCTACTGAACAACCGATGGGTCATCAGAGAAATAAAAAAATGCCTATAGACAAATGAAAATATGAATAGAATATGTAAAAAATCTTTGAAATGCAGCAAAAGTGGTTTTTAGAAGATCATAGCAGTACAGGTCTAACAAGAAACAGGAAAAATTTCAAACAGTCTAACTTTACACCTAGAAAAAAAAAGAACAAATGAAGTCCAAAGTCAGTCGAAGGAAGGAAATAATAAAGATCAGAGGAGAAATGCATGAACTGGAGACTGAAGTTAACAAACAAAGAGCTCTATGAAACTATGAGGTGGTTCTTAGAAAAGATAAACATAATTGACATGCCTTTGGCAGACTAATCAAGAAAAGAGAGAGCAAGCTTTAATAAAATCAGAAATGAAAGAGGAAAAGTTAAACTGACACCACAGAAATGCAAAGAATCATGAGACTATTATGAACAACTATATTCCAAAAAAATTGGACAACCTTAAAGAAATTCATTCCTACAAAGATAATAATTTTCCAAGCCTGAATCATGAAGAAATAGAAAATCTGTATACAAGTAAGGAGATTGAATCAGTAATCAAAAAACCCAACAAACGAGTCCAGGATCAGACAGCTTTACTGGTGAATTCTACCAAACATTCAAAAATTTAATACTTATTCTTCTCAAACTGTTCCAAAAAGTTGAAGAGGAGGGAACACTTCCCAGTGAATTTTGTGAGGCCAGCATTACCATGATATCAAAACCAGGCAAGGATCCCACACACACAAGCATACACATACACACAATTACAGGCCAGTATCATTGGTGAACATTGATGGAAAAATTCTCAACAGAATATTAGCAAACCGAATTCAGTAATATGTTAAGAGGACCAAACACCATAATCAAGTGGGATTTATTCCACAGATGTAAGGATGGTTCAGCAGCCACAAGTCAATCAACTTAATACACCACAGTAACAAAATGAAGGGACAGTAGCATGTGATCATCTCAGTAGATGCAGAAAAAGCATTTGACAAAATTCAACATCCATTTATGGTAAAAACTCAACAAACTGTGCAGAGAGTGGAATATACATCAACATAATAAAGGCCATATGTGACCCACAGCTAACATCATACTCTGGTGAATATCTGAAAGCTTTTCTTCTCAGATCTGGAGCAAGAAAAGGATGTCCACTCTTACCACTTATTCAACATAGTATTGGAAGTCCTAGCCATTATCAGTTAGGCAAAAAAAGAAATAAAAGACAGGGTGCCTGGGTGCCTCAGTCAGTTAAGCATATGCCTTCGGCTTAGGTCATGATCCCAGGGTCCTGGGATCAAGCCCCACATTGGGTTCCCTGCTCAGCGGGGAGTCTGCTTCTCCCTATGTCCCTCCCCTGTTGCTTCTGTCTCTTGCTCACACTCCCTCTCTCTAATAAATAAAATCTTTAAAAAAATAAAAGAATAAAAAATAAAAAAAGAAATAAAGGCATCCAGATCTGAAAGGAAGAAGTAAAACTGTAACTATTTGCAGATGACATAATACATATTAAAAAGACTCCAACCAAAAAAATGTTAAAAACCAATAAATGAATTCAGCAAAGTAGCAGTATACAAAATCATCATACAGAAATCAGTGGCAGGAAAACAATCCCATTTACAGATATGTCAAGAAGAATATAATACCCGAGGAAAAATTTAACCAAGGAGGTGAAACACCTTACAATGGAAACTATAAAATATTGATGAAAGAAATTGGAGAAGACACAAATAATGGAAAGATATTCCATGCTTGAATTAATATTGTTAAAATGTCCATACAACCCAAAGGAACCTATGGATTCAATACAGTCTCTCTCTAAATTCCAATGGCGTTTTTCACAGAACTAGAACAAATAATTCTAAAATTTTTATGAAAACAAAAGATCCTGAATAACCAAAGCAATTTTGAGAAAGTATAGCAAAGCTGAAGAAATCGCACTCCCTGGTTTCAAACTATACTACAAAGCTGTAGTAATCAAAGCAGTGTGATATTGGGCATAAAAACAAATACACAAATCAGTGGAATAGAATTGAGGTCCCAGAGCTAAACTCACACATGTACAGACAACTAATTTACAAGAAAGGAGCCAAGAACTTGCAATGGAGAAAGGACAGTCTTTTCAATAAATGACATTGGGAAAACTGGACAGCCACATGCAAAAGAGTGAAACTAGAGCACTGTCTTACACCGTCCACAAAAATTAACTCAACGTGGATTAAAGACTTCAATGTTAGACCTGAAAGCATAAAATGCCTAGAATAAAACATAGGTGATAAATGTTAATGTTGGTCTCAGCGATATTTCTGTGGCTCTGACTCCAGAGGCAAGGAAAACAAAAACAAAAATAAATAAATGGGATTATATCAAACTAAAAAGCTGCACAGTGAAAGAAACCATCATCAAAACAAACAGGAGGGGGAGGAGTTAAGATGGCGGAGGAGTAGGGGACCCCTTTTTCAGCTGGTCCCCTGAGTCGAGCTGTTTAGGTACCAGGCCAGCCTAAACAACCACGGAACCAGCCTGAGACGCAGGAAGATGCATCTGGATCTCTACAAATGAACATCTCCAGTGCTGAGTATTGAGGTACGAAGCAGGGAGCCGTGAAACCTCGCACAGATATCGGAAGATAAACGGAAGGGGGAGGGAGCCGCTGCATTCGGGCACCAAGGAAGCGGTAGCCACCTGCACGGGAGAGCGGGCGGGCTCGCGGACCGGCACCCGCGAAACAGCAGACTGAGACCGTGAGCCGGGAGCACGCGCCACTAGGCATCTCACGGAACTCCAGAAACTCGTGTGCTCACTAGATTCAGACTTAGACCGGGAGCGCGCGGGGGGCGGCTGGCGGCTGGCGGCATTAGAAACACAAAGGACAGAGACGCACCGGCCCTGGAAGTGAGGGCTGGGACGCGGGGTGTGGGGCGCACATCCTGGGACGCTGCAGGGTTGAGCAGCACCAACAGTAACAGAGTTAAAGTGGCCAGAACATCAGTGGAGAAGGGTCCACGATCCCTCTGTTCTGTGACAGAGGCTGAAACTCGGCCGCTGCTGCTCTGACTCTCAGAAGAGGCACAGCAAACCGCCAGGGAAAGCCGCCAGAGAACAAAAGCCCGGAAATACCGGCTCAGAGAGTGCCCATCCCCATCCCCCCTTGCAGAGGACACGGAGACTCTACCCAAACAGGGTTGCCTGAGTATCGGCGCGGCAGGCCCCTCCCCCAGAACACAGAAGGCAGGCTGAAAAATCAAGAAGCCCACAACCCGGGCGCCGGGGTGGCGCAGTCATGGAGCGCCTGTCTCCGGCTTAGGGCGTGATCCCGGCGTTCGGGAAAGGAGTTCCTCATTGGGCTCCTCCGCTGGGAGCCTGCTTCTTCCTCTCCCACTCCCCTGCTTGTGTTCCCTCTCTCGCTGGTTGGCTCTCTGCCACATAAATAAATAAATAAAATCTTTAAAGAAGAAGCCCACATCCCTAAGATCCCTATAAAACAAGGGGCACGGCCTGGGACCCAGTCAGTAATTTGGGCTCTGGACAACCCTGCAACCTCTCCTCATCAGAATGACAAGAAGGAGAAGCACCCCCCAGCAAAGAAAAGACAGTGAGTCTGTGGCCTCTCCCAAAGAAATAATGGATATGGATGTAACCAAATTATCAGAAATGGAATTCAGAGTAACAATGGTCAAAATGATGAGTAGAATTGAAAAAAGTATTAACGAAAAGGTTACTGAGAATATAGAATCCGTAAGGACAGAAATGAGAGCGAATCTGACAGAAATTAAAAATTCTATGAGCCAAATGCAGGCAAAACTAGAGGCTCTGACGGCCAGGGTCACCGAAGCAGAGGAAAGGGTTAGTGAATTGGAGGATGGGTTAATAGAGGAAAAAACGAAAATAGAAGCTGGTCTTAAAAAAATCCACGCCCACGAATGTAGGTTACGGGAGATTACTGACTCAGTGAAACGATTCAATGTCAGAATCATCGGCATCTCTGAGGGGGTGGAGAAAAACAGAGGTCTAGAAGAGATATTTGAACAAATTGTAGCTGAAAACTTCCCTAATCTAGCGAGGGAAACAAACATTCGTGTCCAAGAGGCAGAGAGGACCCCTCCCAAACTCAGCCACGACAAACCTACACCACGTCACGTCATTCGCAAATATTAGATCCAAGGATACAGTATTGAAAGCGGCCAGGGCAAAGAAATTTCTCACGTACCAAGGCAAAGGCATCAGAATTACGTCAGACCTGTCTACACAGACCTGGAATGAGAGAAAGGGTTGGGGGAGCATTTTTAAAGCTGTTTCAGAGAAAAACATGCAGCCAAGGATCCTTTATCCAGCAAGGCTGTCGTTCAGAACTGATGGAGAAATAAAGACATTCCAGAATCGCCAGTCATTAACCAATTTTGTAACCACAAAACCAGCCCTACAGGAGATATTAACGGGGGTTCTATAAAAATAAAAAGGCCCCAAGAGTGATACAGAACAGAAGTCACAATCGATAAAAACAAAGACTTTACAGGCAACATGGCATCATTAAAATCATATCTCTCAATAATCAGTCTCAATGTAAATGGTCTAAATGGTCCCATAAAATACCACAGGGTTGCAGATTGGATAAAAAGAAATGACCCATCCATTTGCTGTCTACAAGAGACTCATTTCGAACCCAAAGATGCATTCAGACTGAGAGTAAGGGGATGGAGTACCATCTTTCACTCAAACGGACCTCAAAAGAAAGCTGGGGTAGCAATTCTTATATCAGATAGATTGGATTTTAAACTAGAGACTATAGTTAGAGACGCGGAAGTGCACTATATTATTCTTAAAGGAAGTATTCAACAAGTGGATATGACAATTATAAATATATATGCCCCCAACAGGGGAGCAGCAAGATACACAAGCCAACTCTTAACCAGAACAAAGAGACATATAGATAAAAATACATTAATAGTAGGGGACCTCAACACTCCACTCTCAGAAATAGACAGAACACCCTGGCAAAAACTAAGCAAAGAATCAAAGGCTTTGAATGCCATACTCGACGAATTGGACCTCATAGATATATATAGAACACTACACCCCAGAACCAAAGAATACTCATTCTATTCTAATGCCCATGGAACATTCTCAAGAATAGACCATGTTCTGGGACACAAAACAGGTCTCAACCGATACCAAAAGATTGAAATTCTCCCCTGCATATTCTCAGACCACAACGCTTTGAAATTGGAACTCAACCACAAGGAAAAATTTGGAAGAAACTCAAACACTTGAAGACTAAGAACCATCCTGCTCAGGAATGACTCGATAAACCAGGAAATCAAAAATCAATTTAAGCAATTTATGGAGACCGAGAATGAAAACACAACTGTCCAAAACCTATGGGATACTGCAAAGGCAGTCCTAAGGGGGAAATACATAGCCATCCAAGCCACACTCAAAAGAATAGAAAAATCTAAAATGCAGTTTTTTGTATTCTCACCTCAAGAAGCTGGAACAGCAACAGAGGGACAGGCCTAATCCACTCACGAGGAAACAGTTGACCAAGATGAGAGCAGTAATCAATGAATTAGAAACCAGAAGTACAGTAGAGCAGATCAACAGGACTAGAAGCTGGTTCTTTGAGAGAATTAATAAAATTGACAGACCACTGGCAAGACTTATCCAAGAGAAAAGAGAAAGGACTCAAATTATTAAAATTATGAATGAAAAAGGAGAGGTCACGACCAACACCAATGAAATTGGAAGGATTATTAGAAACTATTATCAACAGCTATATGCCAAAAAACTAAGCAATCTGGAAGAGTTGGAGGCCTTCCTGGAAACCTATAAACTACCAAGACTGAAACAGGAAGAAATTGATTTCTTAAACAGGCCAATAATTTTGAAGAGATTGAGTCAGTGATAAACAACCTTCCAAAAAACAAAACTCCAGGCCCGGATGGTTTTCCTGGGGAATTCTACCAAACATTCAAAGAAGAAATAATACCTATTCTCCTAAAGCTATTTCAAAAAATAGAAACAGAAGGAAAGCTACCAAACTCATTCTATGAGGCCAATATTACCTTGATCCCCAAACCAGGCAAAGACCCCATCAAAAAGGAGAATTACAGACCGATTTCCCTAATGAATATGGATGCCAAAATCCTCAACAAGATCCTTGCTAATGGAATCCAACAGTACATTAAAAGGATTATCCATCATGACCAAGTGGGATTCATACCTGGGATCCAGGCGTGGTTCAACATTTGCAAATCGATCAGCGTGATACATCATATCAACAAGAAAAGACTCAGGAACCATATGATCCTCTCAATTGATGCCGAAAAAGCATTTGACAAAATACAGCATCCTTTCCTGATTAAAACCCTTCAGAGTGTAGGAATAGAGGGTACATTTCTCAATCTCATAAAAGCCATCTATGAAAAGCCTACATCAAATATCATTCTCAATGGGGAAAAGCTGGAAGCCTTTCCCTTAAGATCAGGAACACAACAAGGATGCCCACTCTCGCCACTATTATTCAACATAGTACTAGAAGTCCTTGCAACAGCAGTCAGACAACAAAAAGGGATCAAGGGTATCCAAATCGGCAGAGAAGAAGTCAAAATGTCTCTCTTCGCAGATGACATGATACTCTATATGGAAAACCCAAAAGAAGCCACTCCCAAACTATTAGAAGTTATAGAGCAATTCAGTAATGTGGCGGGATACAAAATCAATGCTCAGAAATCAGTTGCATTTCTATACATGAATAACGAGACTGAAGAAAGAGAAATTAGGGAATCCATCCCATTTACAATAGCACCAAAAACCATACGTTACCATGGAATTAACTTAACCAGAGACGTAAAGGACCTATATTCTAGAAACTATAAATCCCTCTTGAAAGACATTGAGGAAGACATAAAAAGATGGAAAGATATTCCATGCTCATGGATCGGAAGAATTAACATAGTTAAAATGTCCATGCTACCCAGAGCAATCTACACTTTCAATGCTATCCTGATCAAAATACCGAGGACATTTTTGAAAGAACTGGAACAAATAGTCCTTAAATTTGTATGGAACCAGAAAAGGCCCCGAATCGCCAAGGAACTGTTGAAAAGGAAAAACAAAGCTGGGGGCATCACAATGCCGGATTTCAAGCTGTACTACAAAGCTGTGATCACAAAGACAGCATGGTACTGGCACAAAAACAGACACATAGACCAATGGAACAGAATAGAGAACCCAGAAATGGACCCTCGGCTCTTTGGGCAACTAATCTTTGATAAAGCAGGAAAAAACATCCAGCGGAAAAAAGTCTCTTCAGTAAATGGTGCTGGGAAAATTGGACAGCTACATGCAAAAGAATGAAACTTGATCACTCTCTCACACCATACACAAAAATAAACTCCAAATGGATGAAAGACCTCGATGTGAGACAGGAATCCATCAAAATTCTAGAGGAGAACATAGGCAGCAACCTCTACGACATCGGCCAAAGCAACCTTTTTCATGACACATCCCCAGAGGCAAGAGAAACAAAAGATAAAATGAACTTATGGGACTTCATCAAGATAAAAAGCTTCTGCACAGCCAAGGAAACAGTCAAAAAAACTAAGAGGCAGCCCACGGAATGGGAGAATATATTTGCAAATGACACTACAGATAAAGGACTGGTATCCAAGATCTACAAAGAACTTCTCAAACTCAATACATGAGAAACAAATAAACAAATCAAAAAATGGGCAGAAGATATGAACAGACACTTTTCCAATGAAGACATACAAATGGCTAACAGACACATGAAAAAATGTTCAAAATCATTAGCCATCAGGGAAATTCAAATCAAAACCACACTGAGATACCACCTTACACCAGTTAGAATGGCAAAAATAGACAAGGCAAGAAACAACAATTGTTGGAGAGGATGTGGAGAAGGGGATCCCTCTTACACTGTTGGTGGGAATGCAAGTTGGTACAGCCACTCTGGAAAACAGTGTGGAGGTCCCTTAAAAAGTTAAAAATTGAGCTACCCTATGATCCAGCCATTGCACTACTGGGTGTTTACCCCAAAGATACAGACGTAGTGAAGAGAAGGGCCATATGCACCCCAATGTTCATAGCAGCAATGTCCACAATAGCTCAATTGTGGAAGGAGCCGAGATGCCCTTCAACAGATGACTGGATTAAGAAGTTGTGGTCCATATATACAATGGAATATTACTCAGCTATCAGAAAGAATGAATTCTCAACATTTGCTGCAACATGGACGGCACTGGAGGAGATAATGGTAAGTGAAATAAGTCAAGCAGAGAAAGACAACTATCATATGATATCTCTCATCTATGGAACATAAGATCTAGGATGATCGGTAGGGGAAGAAAGGGATAAAGAAAGGGGGGTGGTAATCAGAAGGGGGAATGAAGCATGAGAGACTATGGACTCTGGGAAACAAACTGAGGGCCTCAGAGGGGAGGGGGTGGGGGAATGGGATAGACTGGTGATGGGTAGTAAGGAGGGCACGTATTACATGGTGCACTGGGTGTTATACGCAACTAATGAATCATCGAGCTTTACATCAGAAACCGGGGATGTACTGTATGGTGACTAACATAATATAATAAAAAATCATTAAAAAAGAAAAAAAAAGAAATAAAGACCCTTACAGACAAAAACAACAACAACAACAACAACAACAAACAAACAGGAAACCTACCGAATGGGAAAAGATTTTGCAAATCATATATCCAACAAGGGATTAAAATCCAAAAAACATAAAGAACTGATACAACACATCACAACAACAACAAAAAACAACCCAATTAAAAATGGACAGAGGTTCTGAAAAGACATTTTTCAAAAAAAGACATAGAGATGACAAACAGGGACATGAAAAGTTGTTCAGCATCGCTAATGATTAGGGGAATGTAAATTAAAGTTGTAATGCTGTATTACCTCATGCTAGTTAGAATGGGTGTTATCACTGTTACCAAAAAGACTAGAAATAACAAGCAGTGAAGAGGATGTGGAGAAAAGGGATCTCTCATATACTCTTGATGGGAATGTAAAATTGGTACAGCCACTAGGGAAGAGATTAATCAAAAAATTAAGAATAGAACTACCATATGAGCCAGCTCTTCCTCCTCTGGGTACTTATTCAAAGAATTCATAAATGTTGATTTGAAAAGATATACCAAAAAGAGATATGTTTATTGTAACATTATTTACAGTAACGAAGAAATGATAACAACCTAAATGTTCCTTAATGGATAAAGAAAATATTGTGTATGTGTGTGTCTATACACATACACACATATACATATATACATATAATTGATCCCTTCACTCATTTTGCCCACCTTTCACCCCCTTTCCCCTCTGGTAACCACCAGTCTGTTCTCTCTATATATGAGTTTTTCTATACTTCGTTTTGTTTGTTCATTTGTTTTGATTTTTTAGATTCCACATATGGGTGAAAATCTTATATTTGTCTCTGTGTGATTTATTTCACTTAGCATAATATCTTCAAAGTACATCTATGTTGTTGCAGAATACAAGATTTCATTCTTTCTTCGTGGCTGAGTAATATTTCAGTGTGTGTGTGTGTGTGTGTGTGTGTGTGTGTGTGTACGTGTACTCCTTAACCTTTTTCAATATAGCTTCTGCTACTAACCCTGAAACCGCTTTCCATAGTAATTAGAAACATTCTAAAAGCTAGGGGTGCCTGGGTAGCACAGTCGTTAAGCGTCTGCCTTCGGCTTAGGGCATGATCCTGGCGTTCTGGGATCGAGCCCCACAGCAGGCTCCTCTGCTATGAGCCTGCTGCTTCTTCTCCCACTCCCCCTGCTGTGTTCCCTCTCTCGCTGGTTGTCTCTCTGTCAAATAAATAAATAAAATCTTTAAAAAAAAAAAAAGATAAAAGAAACATTCTAAAAGCTAAATCAAATGGAAATTTTGCAGTCTTAGTTTTGTCTTGGTCTATAAACACTTTAAAGTATTTAATCATTTCTTATTTCTTGAAACTTACTTTATTTTGGCTTTCAGGATACCAGTGTCTCCTTGTTTTCTTCTGTTTCTAAGACTGTCCCCCCCTCAGTTCTTTACAGACTTTTTATTCTACCAGTGCTTTGTACCTCTCTTGTGATATTGGTGGTTTCATGCACTCCTATTATTTCAGCTACCTTCTATGCTGATCATTTCCACATCTATCTTAATTCAGGGCCTGGCTGCAGGCCCATCAGTATAACTGCTTACTAGATACCTCCTTTCTCAAATTCATAGGGTTTTTGTAAGGATTAAATTACTAAACCACATAAAATGAGTAGCAGGCTCTGTAATAATCATGTTGGCGGTATCGATCATGGTGAATTTTTTCCCAGCGCATTCGTACTCTTTTATTCATTCTTTTGAGATCCATTGTCTTTTTGTTAAGTCATCACTTTCCAAATTGTGTTCTTGGAATATTAGTATGCTTCCAGGTGTTAATTGGTGTTCCCCAGAAAACTGAGGAAGTAGGGTTCCATGGTCAACTAAGTTTGGGAAATAGTTTATAAAAGGGTTGGCAAACTTTTTCTCTGAAGAGCCAGACAGTACAGAGTTTGGGGACAATGTGGTGTCTGTCATAACCACTCAGATTTTCTCTTGCCATGCTAAAGTAGTCATAGAAAATACTTAAAGAAATGAGTATGTTTTGCCCCATTCATATTTTGTTTGTAGACCTCGAAATTTGCATTTCAAATCATTTTCATAAAATATTATATTTTTATTTATTAGAATATAAATTTTATATTTTGTATATAATATATGTTATATTATGTCACAAAAGTATTTTTCTTTTTGTTTTTTTCAACCACTTAAAAATGTAAAAGCATTCCTTGCCTACAGGCTCTACATCAACAGGTGGTGAGGCAGGGTTGGCCTGTGGGCAGTAGTTTGGCTACCCCTGCTTTAAAATATAGTGTCCTATTAAAGATGTGTAATCTATACCATAAAAAGCTCTTGTGAGTTCTGTACCAGTGGGTTATTAGGCCCAGTGTTCCTCCTATTTATTTGACCTTGGAAATCTTTTTTCATGGGACATTTGTTAATATCTCTTTCCATAGTTCTGGGGAATACACTTTTGAGAAATGTTGACCTAGAGAATAACTGGGTGTGCTAGAGGTGAAATTTTGAGCTGTGGAACAAACTGGAAGTAAGAGAAAGTATCTTGCCTTCATTACTCCTCTGATCAGGTGAGCTAACTAGCCACAGAGAGAATGCATTTTGGAAAATTTAATTACCCCTCTAAGGAAGGCACCAGTTAGACACTACAGCTGAGTCAGACTGGCTGAGTCGAAGGTAGACTTGATAACATTCATGCCATCAATCAGGTTTCAGAGATAGGGAAAACGTGTATATTACTATAACGTAAGACAAAATAGACATGCTCTAAGAAAATATTTAGTTGAGGAGGAAGAGATCCAGAGGCCATAAACAAAATATAATCAGTAATAGTTATCATTTTCTCTAGTTTTAAAATACTTACTACTCTTTTTAAAGTAATAAGCAAAGTTTAAGAGTTTTTCTTTTTAAGTAATCTCTATACCCATGTGGGGCTCGAACTTACAACCCCGACATCAAAAGTCGCACACTCCACCAGGCACCCCTAAAAGATTTTTTTTTTTTTAATTTTAGTTTACATAGGGGTGCCTGGGTGGCTCAGTCGTTAAGCATCTGCCTTTGGCTCGGGGCATGATCCCGGGGTCCTGGGATGAAGCCCTACATCGGGCTCCATGCTCTGCTGGGAGCCTGCTTCCTCCTCTCCCACTCTCCCTGCTTGTGTTCCCCCTCTCGCTGGCTGTCTCTCTCTCTGTCAAATGAATAAATATAAAATCTGTAAAAAAAATAAAAAATAAAAAAATAAATTTTAGGTTACATACAGTAAAACTCTAAAACTTGTTTTGAAATAGTATTTTCAATTGTCATTTTCCTGTATCTTTGAGACGTAAGCATGTGACTTAGTAGGCTGTGATGGTTATTGCTTTACTACCTTTGAGCATACTTTCCCTATTAAAAATAATACCACTACTATGGAGAGAAACTTCAAATAAAAATAAAACTTCTCAGAAGATTCTGCATTTCCCATTGTTTTATGCCTACTGTAACCATGTGCCCGTTATATACATAAGAAAAAATAGGTGTAATAACCATGCTTCCCAAATTATGTTTGGCATTTTACAAGTAGCTAGAACTTAAGAAAAGATGCAGAGAAGGTGGTGGGAACATCCAAGCTGGCAACAATAATAATTCATCCGCCAAATGCAAGCACAGCTCCTTGCCCATTCCTATAGAATTTCCTCACCAGATGTTTCATTCCAAAGCTGTGTAGGAGTGGAGTTGTTCTTATAATTTTTGCCAACAAATTGATAGCAGATGGATAATAGAATTGTTGAGTCATTAATAGAGGAAGGTAATAAATTACTGAATTTGTTTTTATCTGTTGTGGCCATCAAGTGCTTCTGGTGACCTTCAAGATCTCAGCAACCCCAGTATCTCTAGTCCCCTCTCAGCACATCCCACATATATACTCATATATATCCCCGTAGATTTTATATGTTTCATATATAGCCTACAGACTATTGTGGATATTTAGTCATTGGAACATTACCCACTTTTTTTCAGGCAGTATAGCAACCAATTCAAACATTACATGTTCTGTATAATGTTGGATATTTTTTTAAATCAAGACACACTTAGTTGCTGATTATGCTGCAAGGTGGAGAAATGAGTACCATGATACCACAGGCATTCTTCTAACAAATGTCGTGGCAAACAGACTTGGAATGCAATGGAAGCTTTAAAAACAGAGGCAGGCCGGCCTCCACAGTAGCACAGTGTGGACAGCTGGTATGGACATGTTATCCATCTATGACTGGGAAAGGTTAACTAAACAGTGGGACAGTGACAAAGTGCAGGGATTAATTGCTTAAAGCATTCAATAATTCTTAAAACAGACAACTAAATAAATGGAGGTATTCTGGAGTTTGAATTCTGAGAAACAATGTAAGACTTTATTTTCCTTTGGAAATAGTAGACTTCCTTAAGAAGACACAAGTGTGAGTAGAAGAACAACAGGTGTGCCTTATTTTGAAGGGACTATGTCTTTATAAGGAGGGTTTGTATTCTGAAGTTTTCTGTTCATATTATACCATTAAACTTGAGGCAGAACAGACGTACTATTATGAAATAGTAAAGACAAAATGAAAGAAAAGGCCAGTATAAATCTTTTTGTACACATCATCCCCAGATGTTACTGTGAACCCATCACTTAGTTTCATCTCTTGAGATTCATCCTAAGCTATCTGTCCACCCCCGTCTCCAACAGAAATCAGTGGGTTTAAGAACATAATTCACTAGGGGTTTTGATAGGATTTGAATAATCCCCAACAAACACTCCCTTGGCCGCCAGCTATTTTTAAAGGCAAAGATTTAGAAAGCAGAAGATCCTAAGTTCACCTATCTGTCTTGTGATGGCTCTTGCCATAAAGAAAGGAGGAAATTTACCTATGAATGCATTATGAAATATTCACTGAAATCTTTTTTCAAACAATCTTTTGAGTAGAACTACAGTACAGAAGTCCTCGCTGCATGATATTTCTAAGTCCAGTAATGGTCAATATTACTAGTGTCTGCAGTATCATCAGAATTTAAGAGTTTAAAAAAACTGGTTATTTTCACTATAGAATTGGAAGATTTTCTGTGTATTTATTGAATTATGAACAGTAAATGTAAATCCTAAATAAAAACTCAGTCTTGGCAAGAATGTGGAAAATTGAGGTACCTATAATACCCACTGTTGGTGTTTTAAATTAGTTCATCTTACTGTAAAGTAGTGGATCTCAAATTACCTGGACTGCCTCTTAAAAGTTATAAATGCCAATTCTCTGAAATTCAGATATAGTAGGTCAGCAGTAGAGCACAGACTTCATTTTTAATCATTTATTTTATGTTTGAGAACCACTGTTTGTAAGGTAAGTCTGATACAGTATTGTAAGTTATACAACTTACTGTGCTATTGACCTTGAGCTCTTCTTGGGTTCCTCGGGTAAATCTACTTCCCTCTCATAGCTGTTTCCTTCAGTAGACACTTTGGATTGGTTTTCATGTGCTAAGAATTTTCTTATCCATTTTCACTTTATATTATAATTTGCCATAACATAAATCTTCTTGTATCATCAAAGGTGGGATTTGTTTCTGTTTTTTCTTGTCCTCGTATTTGAGAGTGATTTTCCTAAAGGAGAAGGGAGCTGAGGTTTTTGTTCTGCCATCTTGAAATAAGGAATCCAAAGTTTTAATTAGAAGTTTTTAAAATTTTGACCAGGTATGTCTATCAAGAGATGAATGGATAAAGAAGATGTGCGATGAGCGTGCGCGCACGCACACACACACACACGTATATACATAAGATGGAATACTACTCAGCCATAAAAAAGAATGAAATCTTGCCATTTGCAGGGATGTGGATGGAACTATAGGGTATTATGCTGAGTGAAATAAGTCAATCAGAAAAAGACAATTATATGATTTCACTCATATGTGGAATTTAAGAAACAAATCAGGGTCATAGGAGAAAAGAGGAAAAAATAAAACAAGGTGAAATCAGAGAGGGAGACAAACCAGAAGAGACTTTTAATCATAGGAAACGAACTGAGGGTTGCTGGAGGGGAGGGGGGTGACGGGATGGGGTAACTGGGTGATGAACATTAAGGAGGGCATGTGATGTAGTGAGCACTGGGTATCATATAAGACTAATGAATCACTTCTACCTCTGAAACTAATAATACATTACATGTTAATTAGTTGAATTTAAATTTAAAAATGTATTTTAAAAATAAATCAATAAATAAAATAAAATAATTTGGACCAGGAGGGCAAAAGAGAAGGTATAGCAGTTTAGGGAAAAGTAAGGCGAATGGAGGCTTTTTTTTTTTCTTTTAAGAATAAAATAATTGTAGGGGCGCCTGGGTGGCACAGCGGTTAAGCGTCTGCCTTCGGCTCAGGGCATGATCCCGGTGTTATGGGATCGAGCCCCACATCAGGCTCTTCCGCTATGAGCCTGCTTCTTTCTCTCCCACTCCCCCTGCTTGTGTTCCATCTCTCGCTGGCTGGCTGTATCTCTGTAAAATAGATAAATAAAATCTTTAAAAAAAAAAAAAGAATAAAATAATTGTAGGGTGGGGAGGGCCTGAATAATCAGTCATTTTAGATCAAATAAAACACATGTTTTTATTTTTTATGAGTTCTCTCTGGAAATAGCTAGCCATTAGGTAGAATCAGAAATCATTTCTACACTGAACCAGAGATAGAGACAACTTACTCTAATGAACTGTGACTAAATAGAGAACAGTCTGAGGCTCTTACCAAAATGATACTGTTTTCCTTTCTGATATAATGTTTTGTTATAAATTGTAGTTCCCTGAATAATACATTGAAGGGACTTTTGGTATCTACATATTTGGGTGTCACAAAAAATCCTCTAATTAGAATGCATAGATTCATTTTATATACAGTTTGGTAGTTGACTAACTTATGGTTCTAGATTTATTTTTTTAAAGATTTGTTTTATTTATTTGATAGAGGGAGAGAGAGAGGGGGAGAACAAGCAGGGGTAATGGCAAGCAGAGGCAGAGGGAGAAGCAGGCTCCCTGCTGAGCAAGGAGCCTGATGCAGGACTCAATCCCAGAACCCTGGGATCATGACCTGGGCGGAAGGCAGCCGATTAACCGACTGAGCCACCCAGGCGCCCTGTTCTAGATTTCTTTTAAAGATAGGTACTGTATACTATTATTTTACAAATTAATGTAGATCCTATAAATTTTTGGTGGGGCGCCTGGGTGACTCAGTCAGTTAAGTGTCCAACTCTTGATTTCAGCTGAGGTCAAGATCTGATCCAGGGTCGTGAGATGTAGCCCCACATCAGGCTCCATACACTGGCCGTGGAGCCTGCTTAAGATTCTCTCTCACTCTCTTCCTCTGTCCCTCCCCTTCCTTCTCTCTCTCCCTCTCTTAAAAAAATGTATTTGGGGCACCTGGGTGGCTCAGTTGGTTGAGCGTCTGCCTTTGGCTCAGGTCATGATCCTGCAGTCCCGGGATCAAGCCCTGAGGCAGGCTTTGCGCTCTGCAGGGTGTCTGCTTTTCCCTCTCCCTCTGCCCTCCCCGTTCATGTTCTCTCTCTCTGTCTCTCTCTCTCACACATAGATGGATAAAGTCTTTTAAAAAATGTATTCTAAGACTAATTCTGATCCTTAATTTCTAATTTTTAGATTCTAGTTATATTGTCTATTTTACTATAGACTTTTTACTATAGACTTTTCAAATTTTTTACTTTATGTATGCAAAATGCTAAGGAGATTTAAAACATTTTATTAAAACTGGTTAGGATATATGTTCTCCTGCTTTCACAAGAATAACAGGGTAAACTGTATATAAATTTGTGTCTCTTTCATGTAATAGCCCAGGCTGGTATAGTATTTCTGCTCCATGAAGTTTTCGGGAGTTCAGAGTCTGAACTCCTCTCTTTTGCTTTGCCCATACCTGAGATATTACCGAGTGATCCAGGATGGCTGACTACCACATTGCATTCCAGCCAACAGGTAAGGGAGAAGGAGAGGGCACACTGAGCTAAATGAGCAATAAACTACTTCAAGTATAATTCAAAAGTGAAGAAACTTAGAATATCGGAAATAAGAGTTTGTATGTCACGTTCATCAGAAGGAAACTTCAGATATAATACTGTATAGAAGAGATTGTGTTTTCCTGATCTACTCAGAAGGAATATAAGGTTTGTCTAAGAATTGGTAAGAACTTTTTTTAAATAAGAACATTGGAACATAGGATCCAGCTGAGTGTCAAAATATTATTATCTAGATAATTTTATGCTGATTCCATCGGTGCCATCGCTGCTAAAAATATATTTGTAATCCTTTTCTTAAGAGGTGCTTTCGGAGCCAAATTATAAGATGCCTCCAACAGAAATATATGCTTATTCATTGTGGTATAAAAAACATATCATCCCGATTTGTTGTTTAACTTCAGCGCCCCAGACTTGATGTCAAAACTAAAATTCGGTTTAATAAAAAGGATGTTTGTCATAATTTCAAATGCTTAAATAATGCAATAAATTTTGAAGCCAGTTTTAAAGGCAAAATTGGCAGCATCAGAATAAATGTTTCTAACAAATAAATGAATTCTTTGAAAACTTAGCTTTCATTTAAGTGTAAGTACAAGTGTATTTCATGAAGGAAGCAACTGGATAACTTGTGCTGTATTTTAAGGAAGTACAGGGTAAGAAGGAGTGTCTTTATATCTTACTAATGTTAAACTTGCAGCAGTCGTAAGGAAGCACTGGAATTGAGGCCATTGACTTTGGGGGAACCCCATTTAATCACTGAACATAGATTATGCCCCAGTTGGACAACTGTAATTTGCAAGTGCTTCATCATTTGCCGCAGTCTTACCAAAATCAGTCTTCCTCTTGTCCACATGGAAAATTTAAAATGGGTGCCCAAGCTTTGTTAAAAGAAACCTAGGCTAAAGATTTTGTTAGTTTGTTTTTTAATATGGATGGAACTTTCTAACATTTTGACACATGGTTGTTATCAGTAGAACTAAAAAGAGCTTATTAAAGTTTGCGTGATGTCTAACATTAAAGAGCAGAGAGAAACTTTAAATTATTAATCATGGGCTTAATTTTGCTCAGCATCTAGCTTCTGTAATAGACGGAGTTCTGTGAAGTCATCATTTCAGTATATCAGTAGTACTTAGCATGGACCTGGCACGTAGTAGGCACTCCAAATATGTGGTAATTGGTAACTTATATTTTATTTTGTTCGTGGCAGTGGGATTCTAAGTGTCAGGTCATAGGTTAGTAAATAAAGTAGTTCATGCTTCTGGACCTATAGCTCAGTACTTTAAAAATACCTGAAAAGCGAAGTAGCAAAATAGTTACTTTTCTTAGCAACTGGCTTTTCGGACTTTTTAGTATAGTTTTTGAGAGCTTCTCATATTGCTCATTGAGGTCCCACTCATTTTTACATTGCTGTGGTATCTGACTAAAATAGCTATATTGAGCGATGCCTGGCTGGCTCACTGTGAAGGACATTGCAACTCTTGACCTTGGGGTTGTGAGTGTGAGCCCCATGTCGTATATGGAGATTACTAAAAATGGTTTTTAATTTTTTTAAATAAAATATCTGTAATTAGTCTATAGTCACTAAAATGTATTCTCCCCTATTCTTTTCATTTTGCTGTATGCATTTTCTTAAAGATACCTTTCCTGTTTGTTAAGCCAGTTATTCAGTATGAATGGGATAAATTTCTTGTTTTTTGACAAACTAAAATTAAATTTTTTTCCTCTGAGGAATTATTAAGTCATTAAATTGCAGAGTAGCTTGAGTCACAAGCCTCACTTTCAGAAATCTTAAGGGATTTGGCTTTATGCAAAAGTGTCTTCTTCCTTAGAAATCATACCATGCTTTCCCTCTACAGTCCTATTCAGTTTTTATGTAGATGTTTCTTACTAGAGTCAGAAAGGATGCTGTTTTCTGTAGGGCAGTATCCACCTTTAATGTACTGGGACTTCTTCAAGAAAGTTTCACCTTTAAAAGATCAGCTATAAAGAAGAGTGTACACAGCAGTGACTCTAGATGAGCTCTTATGCAAAGAATTATTTGCTCTCTGTGATCCCATAATTGTGTAATTATTGAGGAAAATTTGTTTATTTGATTATTGGAGGGTCTACCTTGTTGCATATAGAATAGATAATGCTATAATTAATCATTTATCATTTTCTTTTCTCTTATGTTTGGGTAAATGGCTTTTCTACCCTTAGTTCGGAGACAAGTGACCAGAAAGGATTTTTAGTTCTAGACTAGTTTAGTTTTGAGTTAATTGGCTCTAATACTGAAAAGCTTATATGTGGAGGATATAGTGAAATTAAGACATGGTCCCTATATTCAGGAAACTTACATCCTACTTGAATACTCAAGATTTAAATATGTGCAACATTCTCTTTTTAAAAAAGATTTATTTATTTTAGAGAAAGAGAGCTTGATCCAGGGGGAGGAAGAGGGAGAGAATCCTCAAGTAGACTCCCTGCTGAGCAGGGAGCCCAACTCGGGGCTCAGTCCCAGGACCCTGATCATGACCTGAGCCAAAATCAAGAGTCAGGTGCTTAACTGATTGAGCCACCCAGGCACCCCGCAGAATTCCCTTTTTAAAAAACCCTCCTCAGGGATGCCTGGGTGGCTCAGTCGGTTAAGCATCTGCCTTTAGATGGATCCTGGGATCCCGTCCCACATCAGGCTCCTTGCTCAGCAGGGAGCCTGCTTCTCCCTCTGCCTACTGCTTCTTCCTGCTTGTACACGCGGGCGCTTTCTCTCTCTCTGACAAATAAATAAAATCTTTTTAAATAAATAAATAAATAAATAACCCTCCTCAGCTTACCAGTAATGTCTGTTCCAAACAGTATATATGGTATATGTGGTAAAGTTGTATATGATTAGACAAGTAAAAGATAGCAGAAATAAAATAGCTTGAAAAGGCTTTGTGGAGAAGGTACACGTAGACTTTAAAAGATGGGCTTGGGTGAGTGGAAGGTATTCAAAGAGAGACCCATTAAATTGAGGTGATGCTACTTTAGTCTCTGGCCTGAAAAAAAAAAATGCTTGTTTGTATTAAACTAATAAAGAATTTGTGGAAATCTGTGCTTTGGTGAGTTTTGCATACCAACCTCACTTTCTCTTTAGGGAAGCTTGGCGCTGTACTTAAATACCAGATCCCTCCTGCCCTCTTAATCTTGAGCACTATAAGCAAGACCTAGATCTAAACATTGCACAGTTATGAATGTGGAGTAAAAATCTCCCATGAAATTGGTTTTATAAAACTGTCTTCAGGAGAGCAAAACTTTGGGACATTGGACCACATAATGCAGCATTTGTAAGACTATGATTATACATGGGGTTGAAGTTGTAGTTTTTGAAAGCTTTTTACTTATTGTCAGCTAGTCAGCCCAGGGAAGGATGAAACTAATAGCTGACTCTATGTATGAAACATGGGGGCAAAGAGTAGAAAGAATGTCCAGAGTTTATTGGGACCTTATCTACAGTCAGGGAAGCTAAATTTTATTTAAAATATTCATGGAAAAGGAGCTGGATTCCAGTGTTTCTGAAAAGAAAGTCATTCTATTTTTGCATGATGTTCTTTATTTTAGACCTTTTACCTCCAGATTGCTTTATTCTGTTGCTAGTACTTTTTTAAGTGTTGTTGTCTTATATAGCTCTAGAGAAGATTGTTGTATAATCAAATATTTATTTCAAGTTTAACCAAATATTAGAACTCTAATAAATATCACCCTCACTTTCTTGAACAGATATTCATTATCACTGTAAATGATATTTAACGTTGACAGAAAACAAATCGCAGAAATTTTAAGTTACGTACAGTTTAGCAGCACTGAAGTCGTGTTTCTATATTATACTTTTGAACTAGACTTAATAAGGGAGAGCATCGGGACCCCCAGGAGGCCAGTGGCATTCACTAAGTCCTGTCAGTGCTTCCACTTCAGACCTTTCCTCTTCTGCTCAGTTCATCTAATCTTGGCTCTTCCCACCACCACTTCTAGTCCAACTATAACTGAATAAAAGGCATAGTTTTTAGAGATGTAATTTTCGTTTTTAGAAAATGGTAGTAAAGAAAAAGAGTTTGAAAGAAGACTTGGGAAAATACTTACAGTGTATATTTTATCTTAAAGTTCACTTAAATTTGGAAGAATAAAAATACATTGTATTTTAAGATATTATGCTAAGTGAAATAAGCCAGATACAAAAGGACAAATAGTATATGGTTCTACTTATAAGGGAACTAGGGTAGTTAAATTCATAGAGACAGAAAGTAGAATGGTGGTTGCCCTGGGTTGGGGGTGGAGGGAATGGGAAGTTAGTGTTTTATGGGCACAGAGTTATAGTTGGTGAATACAAACAAGTTCTAGAAAAGGATCATGATTTTGATGGTTGCACAACATTGTCAATATACAGTGCCACAGAATCATACACTAAATAGTGATTAAAATGGTAAATTTGTTGTTATGTATATTTTACCATAATAAAAAAAATACATTGTGCTTATTATTGTCATGTTTGCTGTGTAACATTCCTCGTTCAGGAAATGTTTATGATTTTGAAAATTATTGGGTTATAATATCAATACAATAGAATGTCTACATGTTAAGGGTACAGTATGGTGAGTTTTGACAAATGTATACACTGGGTTACAGCCACCACAGTCAAGCTATAATACATTTCCAGAAAGTTCTTTTGCTTCCCTGTCCAGTGTCCTGCAGCCCTAGCTCCAACCCCTGGCAACCACTAATTTGCTTTCTCTTTGTGGATTAGATTACAATTAATTTTTATTTTTTTAAACAAATGGAAAATATACAAGCTTTTTTTTTCTAACAAATATAGATACAAACATCAAGTTTTTTGCCAGTCTGAGAAGCAGGCAGAAGCTTTATTAACAGAAGTGTCAGTATCACAGTAGAACTAAGTCTTCCAAACATGTCATAATCTCTACTGGTTTGGAAATATCAAAATGCTCATAGCTCAGAAAAAGTGAGGACAAAAAAATGAATACAGGTTTTCCATGCAAAATGTTGTTTAATCAACTTCACTTACTGAGCCGTAACTACCAGCAGGTTCTGTTTTTATTGTGTTAACTTTCTTTTCAAGGACTTCTGAAAAATAAGTCAGTCCATATTGGGATAACTTCTCTACCCATTCTTATGTCAGTGTATTTCTTAATATAAATCGGTTTCCTTCCCTTATCTCAGGAGATAGACATAAAGCAAGAGAAGATTGAGAAGATTCCAAATTATTCTGGGCCAAGGCCTTGCTGCTGTGCTGCAGGATGGTTATATGAGGCAGGACCCTGGCATGCATTACTGAATCAAATGCCCTGATATAGTCTGCATTTGGTGACGTTTGAAAGTTATTTTCCAGGGGCACCTGGGTGGGTCTGTGGGTTAAGTGTCTGACTCTTGGTTTCTGCTCAGGCTGTGTGTCAGGCCCCCTGCTCACATGCACAAGTGCTCGTGCACGCGCTCGCTCTCTCTCTCTCTCATAAATAAATAAAATCTTTTAAAAAAAAAGTTACTTTCCAGCATCAAAACATAAATGTGGTATGTTTTATATTTCATATTCATTGAATTATATAGCACTTTATCATAGTCCCACCTGTGACTCTTGCATCCAAAATTCAGACAGCATCATTTTATTCTTTATTCCTTAAAAATAGTTTTTGTAATATGAGAATTCTATTCATAATACATCTCCAGCAGTAACATCCTGACCTTTCTGCTTTGAGAATCATCCAATTTTCCCTCTTTGCCTCTAAACCAGTCTTTTCTAAACCCTTGCTTTACTTCTCCGGAACTTTTGATGCTACCATATTATCAAAATCAAATCATTCTTTATTCAGCATTTTGAGTAACCCCTATTTGTCAAGTTTGGGTCAGAACCCTCAAGGATTTTATAATCTGTGTTTATTCCTTACTGCTATTCCAAACCATCTCTACTCTGATTCAAAGCCACCTTTTCAGTTTCTTTTTCCCTGTAGAAACCCTCGAATCCAGTTATGCAGTGTGTCCTCACATATGCCTGTTTTTACACTTGTCACTTTCTCTCTCTTTCTCATTATCTCTGTCAAAATAAGGTCTCTCTCAGGTCCCATGTCCTCAGCCCAAGGTGATTTCTTTGTCTGCGGTATTATTTGAGCATCTACTGTCCATGCGATTTATTGGCACTTATCATTTATTGTCTCATCTCATTCGTTTTATTGAAATATTACAGTTAAAGAGGACAGACTAACTCAAAAACAAAACCATTTATACGGTATCTCTGATAATGTCTTTAAACACCCAGTCATGGAAAGCTCTACCAGTTTTTAGGCTTCCCAAATCTACTTATTAACAAGAGTTAATACATTAGATGTTCATTATATAAACTGAAGCCACTTTGTGACTTTCTTCCCTTGAGTGCCATTTGTGCCCTCTAGAGGAGCACAGATTAAATGTCTTATTTCTGCTATTCTGACAGCAATTATCATGTTATATGGATAAATCTTTTTGAATTAACATGCCCTTTTATAACCCCATTCTGTTACCTTCCTTTGGATACCCTCTACTTTGACACTGTCTCTTAAATTATAGCATCTAGAATTGAACCTATGACAGTTGTCATCTTTCTACTTAGAGAAAAACAAAACTCTTTCTTTAAGTGAAATATAAATTAGCCAAAGTTAGTGGTCTCTTTTCTGTCTTGGTTTTCTTCATGTTTCAAGGTTTTTCCCACCCTCTCTGCTTGCTTGGCTTCCATGCTACTGGACCCAAAAAAAACAAAAAACAAAACAAAAAAACCACAAAACTCAAAAAACAAACAAAAAACTTTAAAAATAAGGTGAAATAAGAGAATAGCTTCAATAAGGGAATACATTGGAACAGCTGGGAAACCAAACCATCACATTGGATAAAAATGGAGTCAGAATTGGAGGAGCTATTGGTTTGAGATAAGTTTGTGACATGCCTACTCCATTCCAGGAACTATTCTTGGTACTTGGGATGCATTAGTGAACAAAACAGATGAAGATCCTGGTTTCGTGGCGCTTATAGTCCAGCTATTTTGAGCAAAGACTTTAGGCTAAAAGAAAGACTAGCAAATAATATCAGAGTATACAGAGTACAGAGAGTAACTCATACCAAATAAAAGAAAAAATTGTTAATGGTTTAGGCACATGCAATGCAGAAAATTAATATTTGTAAGCTTGTGGTATGCAAAGCCATGAATTAAGACTCTAGAAGGAAAATAATATATTTTTAAAATTAAAGATGGGATATTATTCATAATAGAGACAGAAGCAACCCAAATGTCCATCAACTGATGAATGGATAAACAGTGTGGTGTATACATACAGTGGAAATTATTCAGCCTTGAAAAAGGAGATTCTGACAAATGCTACCACACAGATGACCCTTGAAGACATTATGTTAAGTGACATAAGCCAGATACAATAAGACAAATACTGTGTGATTCCCTTTATATGAGGTTCCTAGAGTAATCAGATTCATAGAGACAGAAAGTAAATGGTGGTTGCCAAGGGTTGGGGGTGGGGGAGAATGGGGAGTTCTTTAATAGGTACAGTTTGAGTTTTGCAAGATAAAGAGTTCTGGAGATTGGTTGCACAACAGTATGAATGTACTTAATGCCACTGAATATACACTTAAAAATGGTTAAAATGGTAAGCTTTATGTTACATGTATTTTACCACAATAAAAAATAAAAAGTTTAAAAATATTTTTAAATTAGTGAGCTAATTAATTGAAAGACCAATAAAATCATAGAAACATTAAAAGAAAATTTTAAAGACATAAACCATAAACATAATATAGTTGAGGAAGCAGACCCTTGCATGTGTAGAAGAACTGAAGGACATTTACAGAGCACATGTCTGTTAATATCGCTTAAACTGTGAACATACTGAAGGGAAATGCTAAATAGACAAAACTTAGCAGTCAGGTGAGGAGTCAGGTTTTAAAGGAGAGAAAGCGACAGGCATTTCAGGTAAGGAGCATAGCATAAACCTAAGTGAGAACAAGTAGTAACTCAGTGATATAGGGTCCTTGAAGGACAATGAAAAAGTAGTCAGTTGAAAATTGTAGCTGGTCAAATATTAAGCCAAAGCACTTGATGTGGTAAGAAACCAGATGAAAGTGAATTGGGAGGGTAGGACATTGTAGAAGGATGTTGAAATCAGAATGAGTTAAAGAATGATATAGGGGCACATGGGTGGCTCAGTCGTTAAGCGTCTGCCTTTGGCTCAGGTCATGATCCCAACATTCCAGGATCAGCCCCACATTGGACTCCCTGATCGGCGGGAAGCCTGTTTCTCCCTCTTCCACTCCCCCTGCTTGTGTTCCCTCTCTCACTGCCTCTGTCTCTGTCAAATAAATAAATAAAATCTTTTTTTAAAAAAATGCTCCTGCCTTTAGCTCAGGTCATGATCCCAGGGTCCTGGGATCGAGCCCCACATTGGGCTCCCTGCTCAGCGGGGAGTCTGCTTCTCTCTCTCCCTCTGCCTGCCACTCCCCCTGCTTGTGTTCTCTCTCTGTGTCAAATAAATAAATAAAATCTTTAAAAAAAAATGGTATAGACCCATGATAAAAGGATGGTAGTGACTATGATAGTGAACTTGGAGATACAAAGCCATGAGCTCATTAAAAACTATTAGAAAGAACCAACAAAATGTGAACATTGGTTATTAGGAGCAACGAAGTCAAATTACTTAGATGTTGTCAGCCTATGGATCTAGGAATATAGTGATTTAATTAACATAGAAAAAAATTTATTATGGTAGATGAAGAGTTTTATTTAGTGTTGACATTCTACATCAAAGATATTTTTGGTTACCTAGAACAGAGATAGTGAGACAGTCGGTGACCAAAGCTTGAAAGATCAGACATTTCAGTCAGGCTTACCCACAGGCTGGTTTTCACTGAGCTTAATGAAGGTAGTATGTCTGCCATACTCTCTGAGACCTCTTTGTAAGTGAAGTTAGAGAAAATAATAATCAAAAGGGTTTCTTCAGGAAATGAGACGGAAGAGTAGAAGAGATATCCCAGTAGTTTACTACTCACTCTGAATAGTTAAATAACAAGTAAAGAAGGCATCAGAATCAAGGAGGCATCAATAAGAGAATCTAGATTTCAGGTTTATCTTAAAATTGAAATAGATTAAACTATGCTTACATGTCCATGACAGTAGTAGATCTAAGGCAACTGACCTTATTCTTGTTTTCGTCTGATCTCTCTCCTGATGTTTTCAGAATTCTGGAATTTATGAAACATGATTGTGTAATCATTCAATTTGAAATACCCAGTTGGAGGAAGAGGGAAAAATAAACCTTGAGGTGGCATCCCTTCATTCATATCCCTTTTCTGTCTGGCATTTCTATTAAAAACACATATTTAGGACTCACTCTTAAATTGTTAGCCACCATCATTCCAACACTGATTATATTTCTTTTTTACTAGTGATAGCAGGCTAATGTTGTGTTCTCAAAGATTCAGGCATTATCAGAAAGATTTTGAGCTCCGTTTGCCTTGGATATTTGCCTCCTATTTCCACATGTTCTCAGAAGGGAGAAGGGGACAGAGGAGGTGGTCTTACTATTTCTTAAAGCCCGTATGTCACAGTAGAGTACTTTTAGAGACATCTTGATTCTATTAGAATTTTCAAGTCAAAGGGCAGGTTCAACTGTTATGTAGTTTAAAGCACCAGGGATAGATTGAAAAGACCTTTTTAATGACTTAAAGTTGGATTTCTGCTACTGCCTACTCATTATGCAAGTAATATGGCATGTTAGTCAAGCAGTAGGGGGCCACTAATCACTTTGAAAGGTTCTGTGTATACATTTTCTTTTTCTTTTTCTTTTTTTTAACTGAGGAAAAGACATTAACAGAACAAGGAGAGTAATTTAGCAGGAGGAGCATGCAGTTCTTATTTTGCTCTGGGCTTGTGGCATACATATATTACCTTTCATATTATACGTGCTTGTATTACTCCCTAGGGGCTCATGGGAAATGAAGTCAGAATGTGCTTCACTAGCAAGTCTTCCTTTTCTGTAGGTAGACTTTAGTTAGTACAGCTCTTAAAGTCAAGTATTAATCCCCATCAGGGTTCATTTTCTTTAAAATAGCCATGTTAGAATAGGTGACTTCCACATCTCAAGCAATTGACTCTATTAAAAAGGAACTATTTCGGTATTTATTTTCTTCTTTTTAGTTTTCTGGATCTTCCAGTTTTTATTCCATGAATGCACATTACTTTTATCAGAAAATACCTTTCTTTTTTCAAAGAACCAATTATGTTAAAAGTTAAGTGGCTACTAAAATAATATTCTTTTTGTAATTTGCTTTTTTTTTCCACTCTGAATTCCATTCCCTCTGAAAAGCAGGGTGTTCTTTAAAATTTTTTAGTTTCGACACTTTTGAGTGCTCTCTGTAAAACTTAACCACATAAGTTCAACTATACCATGTAGTCTTTTCTATCACATGTAAAGAGGGAACAACAATTTTTCTTATTCCCAAAATTTAGATGGCTGTTACTACTTATTAGCTTTAATATTCTTGCCTATCTTCCAAATTTTTAAGAGATTGCTCTCCCCTATAGCTGTCCATTTCAAATTTACCAAAATTGTACACAAGAGAACAATACTGTCTCTTTCCAAAAACAAAAGAAAAACATAAAAGCTATTATATACCTATAAAACATACTGACGTTACCCAAAGTTTGTATGTTTATATGTGCAGTATATAATCAAAACATTTTATTCTCTTGACTATCAACCTTTTGGGGCACATATGCATGTAGAAATCACTATCAAGAGTATACTTTTAAAATGGAAAAGACAGTGGTATGTTGAGCTGTTAGGGAATTTTTAGAGGTTGAGAGCGATGGTTAGGGAGGGAAAGTTTGTTTCTGTGCAGTTTGTAGCATATTACCAATGCTCAATAAAAAATAAATAACAAACGACACAGTAAAGTTTCTATTTGGGTTTTATATAGAAAGAACAAAAGACTTAAAATTATTTATCTTAGTAAAAAAGGCATTATTCCAGTGGCTCAGAGTCTACCACTACATCCTTTATTTTAAAATTTGGAGTCTGAATTGTCACCTGTTATATCATATTGCAGTTTGGGAATGTGACATTTTACCCTAGAGATTAACTGTACCACGCTTAGCTGGCCAAGCGTATCATTTATAAGAATTTGGAATTCAGTCAAGATGCTTCACCAACATAGAATAATTTTTACTATTTCACATTATGATGCTTTACTTAAGCACAGAATGGAACTCAGAACCCATCACCTTTGTATCTTTCATTTTGCAGAGGTGCTAGTTACTTGATCTAATTGGGTAAAATAATTTATCTTTCATTCATCTTCTGTTATTTGCCTGCTGCTAAATGTGTAATTCTGACTATTGGTGCACAGAAATACTGCAGCACCCTTATTGAGAAAACACATTTCTCATTCTAGCTTTGAGCTTCCCCAAAGGGAACAGATGACAGCAATCGGCAGGAAATTGTGCATAGTGAAACCAACTTGAACTCCTTCACCTTTAAGCTCGTTTCACCACTTAACATATTTTTTCCAAGTGGTCAGTGGATATGTTTAGACTATTGTTATCCCTTTGTTGTTGACTAAAGCTTCATGGGTTAAGCCATCTGCCATTTTTTAGAATTATATAGAGTGTGGGGACAGTGGAGAATTACACTGGGGTCAATGAGAATCTTCTTCCCTTCTAACAGCAAAGACTGGTTAAACAAATCTTCATTTCATGATGTAAGCTGATCTTTCTCCTCTGTTCGTTAGCACTGCTTGTTCAGAGTTCTCCAGACCTACCCATCCAGAAAACAGAAAATCCTTGTCAGAATATGCAGAAGATAGTCTTCCAGTTTGTGGCTAAACTAAAACTCTTCCAGATGACTGCTATTGAAGCGTAATTATCTTAACAAAAGACAGAAGCAAGGTTAAACATGGGCAGTTCATTCTCAGATTCAGCATTTCCTCAGGTCAAAAGCTCAGGCCACTTAAATAGTTCCTATAAATCAAATCTGTGTTCTTACAGATGACTTAAATAATAGATGAGCTATTGCGGAATACATTTTTGCCAGGAGACTAATTGTTCACCAACTTCATATTATTTTGTAAATTTCTTGTGTTCACCCCTCTTCTAAATCCCACCTTCTTTTCTTTCTGAATGTGAACCAAAAAGTAGTTAGCTAAACCACAAGGAATCTGTAAGGTTCAAGTTATTGTTTCAAAGTGCGCTGATTCGTTGCCAAATAAAGCCACAACTGGAAACTTATTTGCATTGATGAGAGAAAGAGAATTGTAGATGTTTAGAACGCCCCAAGAACAGATGGCTGATTTTCTAAATCCTATTTCCTAATGTTTACGGTTTGTTATACACGCTATACGTTAAGAGTGTTTTCAGTTACAGTAATGCCTCAGTTTCCCTGGCAGGTACAGACTGCTTATCAAAAAAAATGAATTAAATGGGTAAAATGTATGCGTGATAGTATTATTAGTTTTAAGAAGTCATTAATTTTGTTTACTTTTGAGTTTAACTATAACTGTAGGAACTCTTTATTAGGATGTCAGTATAACACATGATAAAGACATTTAGAGTCAGAAAAACCTGAGTGGGATTCCTGGCTGCACCGTTTACTTCAAGTGTGAACTTGGGCAAGCTATATAAACCCTCTGAGCCTTGGTTTCATCGTGCATAAAATGGGGCTGATAATAGTAACTTCAAAGGATTGTTTTGGGGATGAATGAAAGTCCTGGAATTTTCTTTATTTTGTAGGCAAGAAGCTCTTTTGGCTGCCATTAGTGAAAAAGATGCCAACATAGCTCTTTTGGAGCTTTCATCCTCTAAGAAAAAGACCCAAGAGGAAGTGGCTGCACTGAAGCGGGAGAAGGATCGTCTGGTGCAGCAGCTCAAACAGCAGGTATAATAAAATGCCAGGGAGGGCCCATGGTGGAGGGGCAGTAAGACCAGCTTTCATGCCATTCTCTACCTTTGTCTTTGCCAGCTTATGTTTTAAGGTCTCACATCTCATATTAGACACCTGATCTTTGTATCTAGCTAGGGGCTCCCCCCCCCCAGGAGGGAGGTGGACAGGAGGAGAGGCAGAAACAGAATCCTAAGCAGGCTCCATGCCCAGCACAGAGCCCATCACAGGGCTTGATCTCATAACGCTGAGATCATGACCTGAGCCAAATCAAGAGTCAGTCGCTTAATGACTGAGCCACCCAGGCACGTCTCTTGTTAGTTTTCGTAAGCAGAGACTTTAATCTTCTTCACAAATCTCTGGCTATATCTAGGAATTAGAGGATGTTCTTGGTAAGAGCACTAGTTTAGAAGATGTTACAAGTCTTCTACAAGAAGGTTTTTTAACTTAGCTGAATGAAATTAGCAAAGTTCTGCCCACTTAAAATGAAAAAGGCTTATTTTTGACATCCAACCAAAGTCTTACTATAGAAGGCACTAAGTATATTTTTACTAAACAATTTCTAGCTGCTCAGAGCTGAGTAAGCTTTGAAGGTAAGAGCAAAGTTTTGCCCTTTTCTTTTCCTACCTAATCCTTCCCCAGATGTATGCTTAATATTTATGTAAGAAAATAAAAGCTAAGCATTTCCCCTTTGTTAGTGGTTGGACAACAGTGTAAATGTACTTAATGGACAGTTAAAAATGGTGAAAATGATAAATTTGTTATGTATATCTTAAGACAATTCAAAAACTTGGGGAAGAAAATCATTGAGAATACAGGGAAAGCTGAATTTTAAAATCTAAGCTCCCTTCTTTATCTTAATGCTCTTCACTGGCCATTCCTATACTATTTGCAGTGTCCACAAGTCCTGTCTTCTAGTATCATCTCCTCCATTCTCAGTCACATTTTCCGTGCATTGTGTCTGCCTAGGTTTGCTCTTCTACCTGAAGTAATAAGACTGGGAAAGAGTTTTTCAGATGAAGGAATTTCTTCTTTTCTACTCTAGGGGATCAGTCATCAATTGATAGTATTTTTAACATAATATTTAATGTTCAAAATAACAAGAATCCGTATTTACACAATAAATATATCTCTGTTTGTAGACCAGTATTAAAACTGCTTAGAAATAGATTTTATGTTTATTTATGTGACCAACTTTGCTGAGAAAATGCCAAAAGATGTCTCTTTTCTATAGGATAGATAAATGACCAGCAAAAAAACAACCCGTTGCTCATTTGTAAGTAGAAGAATCTTTTCCAGTGTCCTAAAATAATTTGCCATAAGAAGAAGACATCATCCAGTATTTGGACACCTGTTAAGTAAAACAGGAAGAACGTGGTTAATATTAAAGACATCTGTCCAGTAGTTCAACACTGAAATTTGGCTTATCAAAGCTGGTAATATGAGTTGAATAGTGGTTGCAGTGGCCTAGAAGGGTGGGGAAAATGGAGAGGTGTTGGTCAAAGAGTACAAAATTTCAGTTATGCCAGATGAATAAGTTCTGGGGATCTAATACACATCATGGTGACTGTAGTTAATAATATCATATTATGTATTTGAAATTTGCTAAGAGTAGATTTTAAGTGTTCTTGAAAAAGGTAACGGTAAAGTAATAGAAATGTCAATTAGCTTTATTGTGATAGTGATTTCGTGATATATACATATATTAAAACATCACATTGTATATACCTTAAATATATACAGCTTATATTTGTCAGGTATACTTCTGGGGGGGGCGTGCTGATATATGAAAAAGGAGGGTATTATTGAGAAAAGGCATTCACTAGTTTGTGAGTGTATATACTTAGCAATCTCAGTTCTCCTAAGTAGTTAGGCCTGAATATATAGACGTAGATTTAAGTAGTTCCTGGTCCCGCTACTCTCAGACACGGAACAGAATAAAATGTCTAGCAGACTAGAGTACTGTATCTCATTCGTAGTGGCTTTGATTACTTCCTTCTCAAGGCTATGTATTTTCAGTAGGTGAAAATTAAGGATATTCTTTAATCCATGAACTTAAAATCTTAAAAAAGAGCAGCATTCCATCTTAACTATATGCCCTGAATATTCTGTAGTCATGTGATCTATGTAAGGAGAGAGATAAATGTAGTTCTCGGGAGTCCTTCCTAACAATGTTTTTCTGTCTGCTTTCCATGTAAAGTTTCACATTCCTGCCCTCTCAGAGAGTGTCTAGGATGCTGTGAGCAAGAAGGAACCAGTCTTGCCAAAGATATTTGATTCTTTAATTTTTTCTAAGTGTGTGTACTCACTTTTAGACAAGGGAGAGACCTTTTGGAAAGAGGATATGGCATCAATATTGTTTTAATTTAAAGCTTCTAGTCCTTGAATTGCTGGAATGTGCCTCAATCTAAAGGCCATTTCCTAACAAGGAAGCACTCAGCATTGACCAGGCTTTCAAGTAAGTGGAGCCGCCACTGCCTGATGGGCTCTTGGCACTCATGTGCAGTTCCTATTGTCAGAAAGAGGTGAAGCAACAAGGGATTTACAGATTTGGGGGTCACCCTCTAAGATGGTCCCAATTTGCATACCCACCCCTGGGTAACTTGTCTCCTTGACTCATTCACGGCCAAGCAGCACTTGGAGAGGCTGCATCAGAGGAAGGGGCCAGAGCCAATGAAAAAAATAAAAAATAAAGGTTGTCTAACAAACTCCAGATGTGATGTGGTGGGTGCCAACCAGTGTGTTCGAATTATAAGTCATGAAGAAGCCCCTGCTGTGATTGTCAAGCACCCACGCTGGATTTAGTGTAAACTCACATGGAACCCTGGAAAGCATTAACACAATCTGTTTAGCCACAGCAGCTGTCACAAAATGGCCTTTCTCTCAGCATTATTTTCTTCTTTTCACCTCAAGAATTTTACAACCTCCATATTGTATTTGCTGTTAGTGTGAAGTCTGGCTCTGCCCCTGTGTGCTCTATACAAAATGTGTCATGGGCAGTTTGGGCTTTTCAAGACAAGCTACATGGTTTGGTTTGGTTTGTTTCCTGTTTTTTAAAGGTCAACTATAACATTAGAAGAGGAAAGGCTACAAACTTACACTGATTTGGTTTGAATCTAGACAATCTCATTTACAACTGTAATTTAAGAATCCTCTGCATTAGGATGAAATGTCAGACAATATATTCCTTTATTCCAGCATTGTCTAGGCATGAAGGATATAAAGAGACCGTACTTGCCTTAAAGAAGAAGCTCACAGTATAGTGCTTAAAATACTAGTTGTTTTAAACATTTGGCAAAACCATTCTGTAGAAGGGAGCCTTACCATTTTTTCCTGCTGACAGCCTCAGCAAATCATCCCTGCATTACATGATTTATTCGCCCATTCATTTCAGATTCTTTGAGTATCTACTGTGGTTCAAATATTGTATTCATGGAAAACGAATGTCTCTCTTCCTAGTTAACAGTCTGGCAGCTAATCAGACCTAAGTTGTACCTCTAGGTGTCTCTTTTACCAGTTTAGACAAATTATTTCTCTGAGATTCATGTTCCTCTTCTATACCATTTGCATAGTATTACCTACCTCACAGGGTTAGTGTGAAATTAAATAGTTTCACACTATTTAATGTGTGAAACCCAAAGCACTTAAGCTACCACTTCTGTTACCTCTCAGAGATCTCTGTTTCACAGTGAGCGCTGTGCTATGGGTGATACAGGCTACACTGAGAAAAGGGGGGACTTCAGTAACTCTGGCTCTCGTTCAGTCATGTATAATAACTATTGAATTTTCAATATGTCTTTCTTAAGTCTTACAGTTTCATCATTGAAGAGCATCGTTAAATGCCCACCTGCCTGAAATTGTCAGCACTAGGAACATTATAACTCCAAGCATGCATTCTGTCTCACTCACTCTCTAGTTCTGTGGCTCTACGTTTGCATACATGCCTCTTCCATCCCTGACTCATACGACTTTTCAGAAATATGTGAAAATAGAATAACTTACAAAAATGGCTGCCACTTATCAGTTGACTATAATATGCCAGGCACAGCTGCTTTGTATACGTCATATCTAGTCCTCACCAGAATTCTGTGTATTATTATCTTTATCATGTAGATGAAGCACCTGAGACCCCAAAAGATTAAATTTCTTGGGTAAATTTCTACATGGTGGGACAAGAGCTTGTTCTCTTCTTACTCCTACCATCTTATGTGGAAATTCCAGACAGTTGGTAATTAGAAAAGTTGTGTTGGAATTAGAATAATACAAACAATGCAGGGGTACCTGGGTGGCCCAATTGGTTAAGCATCGGCCCTAGGTTCAGGTCATGATTCCGGGGTCCTGTGATTGAGCCCAGAGTTGGGCTCCCTGCTCTGTAGGGAGCCGGATTCTCCCTCTCCCTCTGCCACTTATACTCACTCGCACTCTCTTTAGCAAATAAATAAAATCTTTTTTATTTTAGTTTTTAAAAAAAGAAGAAAATTACAAACAGTGCTATTTCAAGTCTTTAAGGCACTCATTTGCTCTCCCAAGAGATTGGAAAAGGTATTTATTTATATTCCAAAGCCTCCCCTCTCTGCCTCTGAAGAATCTGAAACAAAAAAGAAATGGTGGATTTATCCCTGTTCTTCAAATTACTAAAAGAAGTGATGTGAACTTAAAGCTACAAAATTACAATGAAGTATAATTTAGCTTCTCTTACGTCTTTGGAGATGGCAGTCCTACATCAGAACTAAACACGCTGCTCTAACAGTGCGCCTTTGCGCTCTGCCTTCTTTGAACCATCTGCAAACAACTCCTAAAAGCGCCAGCTGGGAGCCAGCCTCCCAGAGACTTTGACCATCCTGAGTATACAGAGACTTTTCAGCTTCCGAGCGATTATCGAGGAGTGTTTGGTCCCCTGGATTCCCAACCTACATACGGGTAATGAAGGGATATTCTAACCCTGTCGCTATCCAGCATGTAGCCTGTGCGGCCAGTCTGTTTGGCCTTTACATGGGGTTAAGAAAATTGCCCACTTAAGGTCTGGTCCCCCTGAACCTTTATCACCTATGAACGTGATGTGCATGAATTAAAGAGTAATTACTATCTCCTTCAGAGAGCAGGCAGTCAAGGTAGTATAGTAATTTCAGGGTCCTACGGGTTTAAAACTATTGTTCTTAAAGAATATTTATCTGACCACTCATTTGAGTTTTAGACTGAATTAATTTAGTTGCTTTTCAGGATGAGTTTTAAAAAACAAAACAAAACAAAAATTAGGGGCACCTGGGTGGCTCAGTCGGTTAACCGTTGGGCTTCAGGTCAGGTCATGATCCCAGGATCCTGGGGTTGAGCCCAGCATCCAGCTCCTTGCTCAGTGGAGAGCCTGCTTCTCCCTCTCCCTCTGCCTCCCTCTCTGCCTACTTGTATTCTCTCTCTCTCTGTCAAATAAATAAAATATTGAAAAAAAATTAGAAAATCACTATGCTTTTAAAAAATAATCTGAAGTAAAGTATTAATTTTTCACCTCTAAAATATCAATTTTTCATAATCACAGATTACCCTGGAAAGTTAGTTCTTGATGATGTTGTTCACTATGAACTTTTCAACTCTTTTTTTTTTTTTTAAGATTTTATTTATTTATTTGACAGAGATAGAGACAGCCAGCGAGAGAGGGAACACAAGCAGGGGGAGTGGGAGAGGAAGAAGCAGGCTCACAGCGGAGGAGCCTGATGTGGGGCTCGATCCCATAACGCCAGGATCACGCCCTGAGCGGAAGGCAGACGCTTAACCGCTGTGCCACCCAGGCGCCCCTGAACTTTTCAACTCTTGAGTTCCATAGGCAAATGTTCTACTTTCTGTAATAGGATAATGCTAAATTAGGTCTAAGTAAAATAAGTAGGTAAGTCAATACACTCATAATGAGAAACCCCAAATTTTGATTGGTTGCTTTTTTTTTTTTTTTTTAAACAATCACTGCTTTTGAGTTATATCACAGAAAATGTTTTAGGCTTTAACCTTTTCTTTTCAAATATTAATTTCTTGTACTCATAAATTTTTATGAAAATTACTGTCAGCATTAAACCTGTGATTCTTCATACCTTCTGTATTCCCCTTCTCCTCCAGGACCTGAACTACTCTCATTGATGATATGTTAAGACAGCTATCAGGAATTCTCCTCTGTGGTGATACTGACATACAAAATCAATTGAGTTTTAAAAAGATCTTTATAAAGTCAGGATGGCCTCACATCTTTTATTACACACACACACACACACACGCACACACACACCTTTGTCTGTCTGTAATGTTGAGCATTTGTCTCGCTCCCTGTTGGTGTGTTTGTAAAATTTTGTCATCATTTTCTAACAACATCTCCTGAGAGGAAAACAGGTTATTAATAATGTAGTTCTGTTTCACAGAAGGTAAAATCAAGGCCACTGATCAGCTAACAGCACAAATTAACTATAGGTATCAAAGAATAGGTCATACTTTAGCACAGATAGCATATAGCATCCTATCATTGTTCCTAATTGGAACTCTGGGGCTATAATTCAAGAAAGCCTTAGTATTTCCCCTGCTGTCCAGGAATCTCTTCTTCCTTGACTCACACCCTTTACTGTTAACAGACCCTTCCAGACTCTCATCTAAATTAATTTAGCAACATCCACCAATTATTATTTAGTGCTTACTATATGCCATGCCCTCTCCTAGGTGTTGGTGATAGAAAGGTAAGCAAATAAACATGGCTCTTGGAGACTTCTCTTTAATGCACTTTCAGCTACTTTATCTAGCATTTCTAGGTATTTTGTCACCTAAGAATTTTCAGGTCATCTAGTTGGGCATAGAAGTTGTACTTCTTTCATACTACACAAGAATTTGAGCAAAATATTTATTAGTGATTTGTCACACAATTTGTCATTGTAGGAACTCTAAACTAATTTTAAGTTGTCCTTATTTTATATATTCTGAACAAATTGTCAGTTTCCAAAATGCTCAAATAGAATTATAAATAGTTTAAGGATACCTAAGTTTACTAGCTGAGTAGGCCTGAAGAATCATAAGTAATGCATATATATAGTTTGGTGGATACAGAAAAACCTTGATAAGTTGGTATGTATCTGTGCTTCATTTCTCCCAAACAGAATGAATATTATCTCTCTCTTGTTCCTGTTCAGGAAGTTTGAAGATCAATTAGAACCAAGATCTTGGGGCATCTGGGTGGCTCAGTCATTTGAGCATCCAACTCTTGATTTTGGCTTGGGTCATAATCTTGGGGTTGTAGGATCGAGCCCCATGTCGAGCTCCACCCTCAGCTAAGAGTCTGCTTGAGATTCTCTCTCCCTCTGCTCCTCCCCCCACTCGCTCTCACTCTCTAAATAAATTCTTTAAAAAAAAAAAAAAGACCCAAGAACCAAGATCTCCTGGAGAAGAAGATCTGTATATCGTATATAAGTACTATATGTAAGTACAGAGCTGTGTGATGTGTCAGGATCTCCTGGTCTATATTCTGCAGAAAGGTGTCTGTCATGTGGGGAAGCTAGCTGACTGTCAGATACTAATGCCAAGGTTCATCTGCACATTTCTCAGCTAACCAGAGCCTGCTCCTGGTGTCTTTTTACCGTTCAGTCTGAATGTCACCTTTCTGTTCACACAGTCTTTCCCAGTTGTCCCAGTTCTGTTTCCTTGCAGTTAAGCCCAGGTGATCCTGATTGGTACTGGAAGTGATCCCATACTCTTCAGTCAAGTGTTACCATCTACTTTCTTCATTTTCTATTGTGTTGTGTGTATTTTATTTGTTTAACCCTCATAAGACTACTTTATTTCCCTAATCTCTAAGTTCTTGATGGAAATGGGTTGTTTCAGTGTTGCTCCGAGTATTTTTAATAAGTACAGTATGAAAAATATCTGAAGTGAGTTATACTTTAATTGTCTTTTGTTAAGTTCTGCCCACTCTCTAGTTTTTTAGTCAGGCTTGCATGACATATATGATACCTTGTATAATAGTTTTATTTATTGCTTTATCAGGTAGAGTGAAGGACTTTGACAGCCTCTAATGAGGTGCAGGAAACTGGCCTACTTTGAGTTGGCACTTACTGCAGTCCACTATAGCATACCTTCACTCATCCATAAGCCCACATCTATATATTCTCTGAGAGTTCCTTATCCCTGTTAGAATGCTGGTTACTGAGAGTGACAGTATACAATGTGCTATCCACATACCTCACTCAGAAACAGCCTATTCTATAATATGGACTTGTCCTCTTTTACTTCCTTTATTTTGGGTTATTTTACACCCTTTTAATAGTGAGCAGAATGTGTATATAGGTTAACGCCCTTCTTATTTTGACTTTAGACCCCTTTTCTTGCTTGTTTTAGGGCTGACCATTGGCCAGCCTTTGAAGAGAAATCATCATCTCTCTTTTACTCCTTATAGCAGTAAAGGCTACTATTATAGTAGCGTGATATGCTAACTCTGAAGTTATAGTTGAGAAGGCATGTATCAGAACCACTCCAGGCACTTGGAACTTTCCAAATAAATCATCCTTTGGACTAAAATTTCTCATGCTTATTCATGGTCCAAAGGCGAATAAATTTTTGAAAGTTCAGTAAATTCCTTTTGTTTGGTACTGAAGGTTAGGGCACAATGAAATAGCATTCGTTCCAACTCCAACTTTGGTGCACATATTTTTTTATCACAGTTTCGATGAAAGAAAATGCTGTTTCAGTATTGATTCTAAGTAAGCCAAGCTCAAATCATTTTATTTTGTTTCAAGTGTCTTTCTCTACCTATCTCATAGTTTTGAGTAAAGAATGTAAATCTATTGTTTTGTATGTAAAAATGTGATTGGTTCTTAGATTTCTACTAATGGAAAGAACTGGCTCAACATTGTTCTGAAAAATGAAAGTATAGGTCAGATACATTAGAACAAACACAACAACTCACATTTGGTTTTCATATTCTTAGCCCCAGGCCCTGACCCACTTATTGGAGTAACATTTAGAACTACCAAGTTGGAGCACGATAAATAATTGGATTCTTACTTGCCGGACTTATTGTTGATTCTCTGTAGTATGCATAGATTTTTTCTGAACAGAGCCAAAATAGTGAGAGCATACTAATATACCAGTATGAACCCAGTTTAGTGAAGGTCATGACTTTGGATTTATCATTTTTTTTCCTAAACAGAAAAAATTTTACGAAATATCCTTTTAACTAGCCAAGAAAATAGACATTTCAGAGGCTGCTTACTCATTTAAAGCCTTTCCTTATGAATGAAATTCTTCATGGAGGTGTGTTGCCAGTAAGTTTATTATTTGTTAAGTTCCCATAAACACATAAAAGGACCAAGCTAAACTGCCCTTGGGGTAGACACATTAGTGCTTTTCTTTCCTCTCTATAAGAAGCAAGAAGGAACCAGGGCACACCTTCAGGCCTCTAGCTGGAGGTCTCCTTAACTAAATCACTCAGTTCATCAAATGCAATTTTTGACCCTCCACATTACAGCTAATAATGTTGTCGCCCAACTTTCTGCTACTACTTAACAAGGATCCCCTTAACATGTTGCTTGCTTCTTTTGAGGGCCCCATTCGTAGCCTCCTCAAAACCTTTGTACCAACAGTCTATTCAAGGCACATTACATTTTCCTAAGTGTCCTCAAAGTCTTTCCAGCTCTTCCAGCTTCCATCCCACTGCCCAGTTCCAAAGCCACTCCCACATTTTAGGTTTTTGTCGTGGCAGTTACTAAAATTATTATCTATTACTGCATAAAAATTGCCTTAAATTTAGTATCTTAAAACAACAAACATTTAGGAGCTCCTGGCTAGCTCAGTCAATGGAGCATATGACTCTTGATCTCAGGGTTGTAGGTTCAAGCCCCACAGTGGGTATAGAGATTACTTAAAAACAAAATCTTTAAAGAAAAACACACACACACAAACATTTATTATCTCACGTAGTTTCTGAGTGTAAGGAATCTGGGAGCAGCTTAGCTGGTTGTTCTGACTCAGGGTCCCTTATGATTTTGCAGTCAGGCTATTGGCTTGGTCTAGTTATCTAAATGCTTGACTGGAGCTACAGGATTCACTTCCAAATTCACTCATATGACTCTTGGCTCTACACCATGAAGGCTTCTCTATAAGGTTACTTAGTACGTGGCAGCTTGCTTCCCTTGAGCCTGTGATCCAAGAGAGGTAGAGAGCAAGGAGGATGGAAGCCACAATGTCTTTTATAGTCTAATCTCAGAAGTGACATACCATCACTTCAACCTTATTCTATTGAGCACATAAACCAACCCCCTGTGGTGCGGGAGGGAACAACATAGTGGTGTGAATAAATGTAGTCAGGGATCGTTGAAGGCTGGCTACCACAAGTGAGTGAATAAACAAATTGTGGTATACACATGCAATGAAATACGGCTTGGCATTAGATAGGAATGAACTACAAACACACATGACACCATGGATGAATCTCAAAAACACACTGAGCAAAAGAATCCAGACAGAAGAATATTCCATATTTATATTAAACTCTAGAAAAGACTGTTTTAATTTATGACCTCAGAAAGCAGATCAGACAACAAGACAAAACTGGTTTCATCTTCTCTTCCCTACCTCAGCTCACAAGCAGGGCGTACAGTGGGAAAGGGACCCATTCTGTTCTCTCTCATTCCTGTTTTTTTCTTCCTTTGGTGTCGGGGCCCTCAGATGCTCTTGCAGTCCTCTCACGTAGTTCTCTGACCAACACTGACCCCGAGTTGCTTGGGGTAGAGTAGTAACTGAAAGACAGAAACCTTCCTCTAATGTCACTTGCCTCATAGGAAACTTACGCATCTTTGCCATCCCAATTAAATAGTGAGAATCTATAAGCCTACAGATTCAGTACTTCTCTGTCCAGCCTTGTTCTCTCTCCAGTGGTCTTTTTTCCTTCTCAGATAAGCACAAGGCAAATCAACAAGTCTGATGCCTAAGTAGGTACCAAACACAGGAATGAGATGCCAGTTTTACTTTCACCCAGTGTTTAGGATTGAAATGACTTCTGTTTGAGCCCTCTCACTGAGCTCAGACACAGGGACCCTCATGTGCATGAATATATATCCTTGTGCCATCAAGATTCCTTTCCCAGTCCTAGCATCATCCCCACAGCAGTCCCAAGAGAAAAAGGCATGTGCTGACATGTTGGACTGGTGGACAGTCGTCCCTTTTCTGCCACCTCTTAGTAAGCTCTCTTTATAATATGCCTTGTTTAGCTCTTCTTTGTCCCCAGCTTTGGTCCCTAGTTGCTAATTCTAGAACCGCTGGAAAAACCCATTCATCATAGTATTAATGCTAGTTTAAAAGGGACCTCTAAAATTGGAGAGAGAACAATAAAACTATGGTACATTCTTTAGAAAGAGAACATTAATAATGTAAAGTTGCAAAGAGCTCTTGAGTTGTTAATGGACAAAGGGGAAAATAAGTAGCAAGTGTTGAAGTAGCTTGAGTACTTCAGAAGCTGTTGGTGGAAAGTAAAATTTAGTAGTCATCTGTCCATCTCACTAGGCAGTTTAAATTCTTGATAATGGAGAGCATTCAAGTATCCATTTGTCCACCACACATATATAGCGCCAAATATCTTTTGCTCGACGGGGCAGACATTCTTCAAGAAGACATGCGTGTAGGCACTGCTGGACAACCCCTTGATGTTGAACTTGACTGTGCCTGCTTTCTCGTTTATTTGCCATATACACATGTCCACCTCTCAGCTCTCCTGTCTGACATTGTCTCCTGAGAGTGACTGTTATCACAGAAAGTGAAAACCATCTGTCTGGCTAAAACACATAATATTCAGAAGTTACCAGAATAGAAGATTGCAATTCAATCAGTATTTAATGATTCAACAGCCCTTATTGACTTGGTCAGATAAAAATGTTAATCTTGGTGGCTCAGTCGGTTAAGCAGCTTAGGCCGTTATCTGGGGGTGCTGGGATGGATCGGGCAGAGCCGGGCTCCCTGCTCAGCGGGGAACCTGCTTCTCCCTCTCCTCCTCTCCCTCCCCCCCAACTCATGTGCTCTCTTACTCTGCTCTCTCTCAAATAAATAAAATCTTTAAAAAAAATGTTAATCTCTTTTTAATTATCCTATTCCCTTCAATTCTTTATTTTTATGTATTAAGTATTCAGTATACGTATTTCTTTCTCTAAACCACTACAGACATTAAGATCAGCTAGATTTTTCCTGCTGATGGTATCCAGATTTATTTGAAAGGAACTGGATGCAAAGCATTTCCCATTCACTGTCCTCACCTCTGGAATTGCCTCTACTTCCTCATCTTAATCTCTACTTTAATCTTCACTTCAAGACTCATCTTTGTAGTTTGGAATTTCCTAGCCATGAAATCTGGTTTGGGTTGGGGTTTTTTGTTTTGTTTTTTTCATTAGCAAAGTTATTCTGTGCTGTTTTTCATTCATACATTCATCCTCCTTTGGGTAGAAGTTGAAACATGAGAGTGGAGGAAGAAAGAAGAAGAGAAATTATTCACTGATTGTACAACAGTTGTTAATTTCATTTATTCTAAGCCAAATTATTCTCATTGGCATGGCTGTTTCTTCAGATACAGGAATTCCCATTCTGTAAGGGTACACTAGAAATAGCACGAAACTGAGTGTCAAGAGACCTGAGCTCTAGCTCCAACTGTATTGATAGCTAAGTGTATAATCTTAAGCAGTAATAACACCATCAACTAACATGCACAGTTCACAGTTTACAAAGTACTATTCAGATACCTTATAGCACCTAACCCTGTGGCTGAATGAGCCAGGCAGATATCGTAGGTTAAAGAAGTGAGTGAAGTGTGTAAAACAGTAAGAGAGAGAGACTGTGATTAACTAGCAGCCAGTTTTTTTTTTTGTTTTTTTTTTTAATAATGATTTTTTATTATATTATGTTAGTCACCATACAGTACATCCCCGGTTTTCGATGTAAGGCTCGATGATTCATTAGTTGTGTATAACACCCAGTGCACCATGCAATATGTGCCCTCCTTACTACCCATCACCGGTCTATCCCATTCCCCCACCCCCCTCCCCTCTGTAGCCCTCAGTTTGTTTCTCATAGTCCATAGTCTCTCATGTTTCATTCCCCCTTCTGATTACCCCCCCTTTCTTTATCCCTTTCTTCCCCTACTGATCATTCTAGTTCTTATGTTCCATAGATGAGAGAAATCATATGATAGTTGTCTTTCTCTGCTTGACTTATTTCACTAAGCATTATCTCCTCCAGTGCCGTCCATGTTGTAGCAAATGTTGAGAACTCGTTCTTTCTGATTGCTGAGTAATATTCCATTGTATATATGGACCACAACTTCTTAATCCAGTCATCTGTTGCAGGGCATCTCGGCTCCTTCCACGATTTAGCTATTGTGGACATTGCTGCTATGAACATTGAGGTGCATATGGCCCTTCTCTTCACTACGTCTGTATCTTTGGGGTAAACACCCAGTAGTGCAATGGCTGGATCATAGGGTAGCTCAATTTTTAACTTTTTAAGGGACCTCCACACGGTTTTCCAGAGTGGCTGTACCAACTTGCATTCCCACCAACAATGTAGGAGGGATCCCCTTTCTCCACATCCTCTCCAACAATTGTTGTTTCTTAACTAGCAGCCAGTTTTAATTCCAACTTGGGACCATGCATGATGTGAGCCTCATTTTTTCTTCATGGAATCCATAATTTTATATAAATCTCTTTTCTTAATTGAGATGTAATTGACATAAACATTGTATTAGGTTTAGGTGTGCAGCATAATTTGATATATGTATGTACTGTGAAATGATCACCACAATCAGTGTAGTTAACATCCATCACACACATGGTTATACATTTTTTTCTTATGATGAGAATTCTAAGATCTATCTGCAACTTCCAAATATACAGTACAGTTTTGTTAACTATGCCCACTGTGCTGTACATGACATCCCCAGGATTTATTTATCCTGTAACTGGAAGTTTGTCTTTTTTGACCCTCTTCACCTTTAAATCTCTCGATATCTAAATGTTGGCATTGAATTTGTTTTTGTTTTTTTGTTTGTTTTTTTATATAAAGCCAGGCCACAAGTTGCCTAGCTTACCTCTCTAGGTTTTATCTTCCTCATGTATAATATTGGATGGATAGATAAAAGGAATTTTGAAGTCTATTATTTCCATGTTATGACAAATTAATGTATTTTCTTATAGCTATATTATCTGCTAATTGCTGACATTAGGAATATTTTTAAAAGAACCAATTATAAAGCACAAGAAAACACATATATATGTAAGGATTGTTTAAATGTGTCTTTAGAAATTTGCTTATTTTATGAAATTATTGCATTTTGAAGTTGAAAAAAATCCTGGTTACTTAGTATCCCTTGAAAACTTTTTTTATATTCTACAAAGAAATAGATCATCTTTTGATGAGTTTTGCTTGTTTGGAGTTAAGTGAAGTCCAGAGGTTGGGAGATGTGGGGAAATCTGGATTCCTCCCAGTCTCCTTTCATCCATCTGTTCCATCTTTTTCGTCATCAATTCCAGATGTAGGAAAATTCTTCACAAAAATTTGATAAGACTCTTGCTTCCCTTCTTTTCTAGCATCAAATCTAACTTGCCCTTCCTATTGTCAGGCTGCTGCCTTTTATGATGCAACAGGGAATTTATAAATCTTCTGCGTTTCCTGATCCCTCTTGAATTGTCTCAATGCAAATAAATCAACCTAGGTTTCCTGCCCCCATGCTTGTACCCCTCCTATTCCTGCTTCGTTTATGTCTGTCGGGTGGCATGATCTATAACTGTGTTTCTTGTGCTCATTGACCTTGGTCTGAGGAACTCATTAAGCATAAGTAAAACTAGAAAGATTGGTTTGAGGGTGTTCCCCCTTTCTCCCACTAAACTTCTCTTGGTAGGAATCAGTCATACCAGTATATTCCACAGAGTATATTCCGAATTACTGCCTCTTTTTGTCTCTTTTGAACTAATGTAGATACTTATTCAAGGTGAATATGGAATTAAATGATATTTACATTCAGGAACAAGAAGTGTGATATTAGATAAACTATAACATTTGCATGGGCAGTTTACATAACCAAATTAAATCATCTGAACTACTACGTGGCTCTCTAGAAAACTGTACTCATTCCATTAGTCATCTCACAGATTAATAATGCCTAACATTCATTGAGCTAAGCCTTGTTTCGAGTGCTTCACATGAATTTACTCATCTTTACGACAACCCTGTGAAGTAGTAATCCTCATTTTACTGAGGAGATGCTGGGAGAGAGAAGTTAAGTAATTTGCCCCAGGTCACATGGCTAGTCAGTGGCTGAGCTAAGGAATCCTAACAGACCCTATGGCTCCAGTGCTGACACTACTAATCACTACACCAAAAGGTGTTGCCATCACTATGTGCTTTTGGTTAGGGATTTCAGTAGTCCTCAGCCATTATTAATGACCCCATAATTCTGTCTTGTGATAAATAGTACTTTAATAATCTCTTATTTGTTTGTTTATATTCCAGTACAATTAACATAGTGTTACATTAGTTTCAGGTGTACACTATAGTGATTCAACAATTCCGTACATTTCTCAGTGCTCATCATGATAAGTGTACTCTTAATTCATTTCACCTGTTCCCTCCCAATCCCCTTCCTCCTGACAACCACCAGTTTGTTTTCTATATCGAAGAGTCTGTTTTGTTTTGTTTGTTCATTTGTTTTGTTTCTTAAATTTCACATATGAGTGAAATCATACGATGTCTGTCTTTCTCCATGTTGTTGCAAATGGCAAGGTTTCCTTCTTTTTTTTTATGGCTGAGTTGTATTCCGTTGTATCTATCTATCTCTCTCTCTCTGTATCTATCTATCCACCGCACCTTCTTCATCCATTCATCAGTTGATGGACATTTGGGCTCTTTCCATAATTTGGCTGTTGTAAATAATGCTGCAGTAAACCTAGGAGTGCATATATCCCGTCGAATTAGTGTTTTTGTATTCCTTGGGTAAATACCCTATAGTGCAATTACTGGATGATATGGTAATTCTATTTTAACTTTTTGAGGAACCTCTGTACTATTTTCCCCAGTAGCTGTACCAGTTTGCATTCCCACCAACAGTGCACAAAGGTTCCTTTTTCTCCACATCCTCACCAACATCTGTTGTTCCTTGTGTTGTTGATTTTAGCCATTCTGACAGGTGTGAGGTGATATCTCATTGTGGTTTTGATTTGCATTTCCCTGATGATGAGTGATGATGAGCATCTTTTCATGTGTCTGTTGACCATCTGTATATGTATCCCTTGAAGAAGTGTCTCTTCATGCCTTCTGCCCATTTTTTTAATAGGATTATTTGGTTTTTTCGTGTTGGGTTGTATTAGTTCTTTATATATTTTAGATACTAACCCTTTATTGGATATGTCACTCACAAACATCTTCTCCAATTCTGTAGGTTGTCTTTTAGTTTTGTTTCCTTGGCTGTACAAAAGCTTTTGATTTTGATGGGATCCCAAATAGTTTATTTTTGCTTTTGTTTCCCTTTTCTTAGGAAACATCTAGAAAATGTTCCTAAGGCTGATGTCCGAAAAAGTACTGCCTATGCTCTCTTCTAGGATTTTATGGTTTCAGGTCTTATATTTAGCTCTTAAATCTATTTTGAATTTATTTTCTGTATGGTATAAGAAAGTGGTCCCCTTTCATTCTTTAGCATGTAACTCTCCAGTTTTCCCAACACCATTTGTTGAAGAGACTTTTTCCCACTGCACATTCTTTACTGCTTTGTCAAAGGTTAATTGACCATTTAAGGTTTATGTCTGGGCTCTCTGTTTTGTTCTGTTGATCTGTGTGTCTGTTTTTATGCCAGTACCGTACTGTTTTGTTTACTATAGCTTTGTAGTATATCTTGATCTCCAGGATTGTGATACCTCCATTTTGTGTTTTTTCTTTTTTCTTTTTTTTTTTTTTTTAAGATTTTATTTAGTTATTCATGAGAAACAGAGAGAGAGGCAGAGGCAAAGGGAGAAGTAGGCTCCCCGCTGAGCAAGGAGCCTGATGTGGGACTCGATCCCAGGACCCTGGGATCGTAACCTTAGCCAAAGGCAGATGCTGAACCGACTGAGCCACCCAAGCACCCAGTTTTGTGTTTTTTCAAGATTGTTTTGGCTATTCAGGGTCTTGTGTGATTCCATACAAATTTTAGGATTGTTTATTCTAGTTCTGTGAAAAATATTGTTGGTATTTTGATAGGGATTACATTCAATCTACAGACTGAATTGGGTAATACAGACATTTTAACAATATTTGTTCTTCCAATCCATGATCATGAAATATCTTTCCATTTATTTGTGTCATCCTCAGTTTCTTTCATCAGTGTTTTATAGTTTTCAGAGTATATGTCTTTCACCCCTTGGGTTAAGTTTATTCCTAGTTATTTTATTATTTTTGTTATAATTGAAATAGGATTGTTTTCTTAATTTCTCTTTCTGCTACTTTGTTATTAGTGTATAGAAATGCAGCAGATTTCTGTATATTGATTTTTGTGTCTTATGACTTTACTGAATTCGTTTATCAGTTCTAGTAGTTTTCTGGTGAAATCTTTAGGGTTTTCTGTATATAGGATCATGTCATCTGCAAATAGTGAAGGTTTGACTTCTTTCTTACCGATTTGGATGCTTTTTATTTTTTTCTTGTCTGATTGTTGTGGCTAGGATTTCCAGTACTATGTTGAATAAAAGTGTTGAGAGTGAACATCCCTGTCTTGTTTCTGACCATAGAGAAAAGCTCTCAGTTTTTTACCATTGAGTATGGTAGCTGTGGGTTTTTCCTATATGGCCTTTATTATGTTGAGGCATATTCCCTCTAAAGCTGCTTTGTTGAGGACTTTTATCATGAATGGGTGTTGTACTTTGTCAAATGCTTTTTCTGCCTCTACTGAAATGATCATATGGTTTTTACCCTTTCTCTTATTGATGTGATGTATCATATTGATTGATTTGCAAGTATTGAACCACCCTTGCATCCCAGGAATAAATCTCACTTGATTGTGGTAAGTGATGTTTTTAATGTATCATTGAAATTGTTTTGCTAATATTTTGTTGAGAATTTTTGCATTTATGTTCATCAGAGATATTGGCCTATAGTTCTCTCTCTCTCTCTCTTTTTTTTCTGTAGTGTCTTTATCTGGCTTGCAGAGCAGGGTAATGCTGGCCTCATAGAATAAATTCGAAAGCTTTCCTTCCTCTTGTATTTTTGGGAATAGTTGGAGAAGAATAGGTATTAACTCTTCTTTAAATGTTTAGTAGAATTCACCTGTGGAGCCCTGTGGTCTTGGACTTTTGTTTGTTTGGAGTAATCATCTCTTATTTTAAATTATACTAAAAATACATAAATTATCATAAGACTATTCTCAGTTTTGAAAAATTATTCAGAATTTTTTTTAAAGATTTATTTACTGATTTTAGAGGGAATGAGAAATCGCAGTGGGGCAGTGAGGGGCAGAGGGAGAAGGAGAGACAGCCCCCAGACAGGCTCTGTGTTTAGCACGGAGCCTGACACAGAGCTCGATCCCATGACCCCGAGATCACAATCTGAGCTGAAGCCAAGAGTCCGACACTCAACTGACTGTGACACCCAGACACCCTTTATTCAGAATCTTGACAGGTCAAGCTCTTCCCCATCTTATATCGAAATATGTCTTCTCATTTCAGGGTAATCTTAGAAATTGTTGACTGGATTAATGAAAGTTAGAGGTCAGAGAGTTCTGATTCAAAGAATATCTGAAATCAGATAGGCTGATTTTTAAGCAGCCAAGTTTAAAAACCTATGTGCTAGTAACCCTAAATTACCATCACAAATAATTCTGGTATGAAAATACTGTTACTATCATATATACATATATATGAAAATCTGGCCCCAAGATACAACATGGCATTTATTAAGATAGCTTTTGGACACATAATTTTTTAGTTTTAAGAATCAGTAAATTTGCGGGCACCTGGGTGGCTCAGTCAGTTAAGCATGTGCTTTTGGCTCAGGTCACGATCTCAGGGTCCTGGGATTGAGCCCCACATTGGGCTCCCTGATCAGTGGGGAGTCTGCTTCTCCCTCTCCCTTGGCCTGTGTCCTCCCACCCCTGACTTGTGTGCTCACACTCTCTCTCTCTCTCTGAAATAAATAAAATTTAAAAAAAAAAAAAGAATCAGTAAATTTGCATTCTCAGGGAGAGCTCATAGAGATGAGAGTTTGAAAAGCTGTTATTGGAAAGTCTCCCCAAATTAATGACTGTCGAAGAATGAACATTGATTATACCTGAGCTCAAGGTTTTTTCCCCCCTCATATTCCAAAAGTTTTATGAATTATAAGAATTTAATTAACTAAATTGTTGAGCTTTAGCACAAAAAACAGTATTGTGATCATTGGTTTTCAAGGTAAACAATGTTTAAAATAAAGTTTATTTATATTACCAGTCATGTTCCTAAATAGGGCATTCTGAATTGGATATGATGTTTTCCCTGGACTTGTGTAAAATTGCAGCCTACCAATGGCCAAATCTAAAATTATGGGATCCCTGAAAACAATTTTGAACATGCATCTTCTAGGCCTCCGTAGCTTTTAACTAGCTGATTCATCAGAAATACACAAAGAGATTGAATTGATGTTTAAATATCTATATGTTCTCTTCGAAAGTATACCCAAATTGCATACCTGTAACCAATACCAAACTGTCTATTAAGACTCAGAATGAACATACTTAGGAGCCTAGCTGACTCTTCATTGGCTCTCAGGCACTGGCCTGAATCTAGTGAAAGAATATAGTTGTATCTTATCCCTGTAGTCTGTGTTCAACATTTGTTAGTAAAATGAAGATTCTTAAAATCAAGTTGTCTTTTGTAATGGTTTTCGCATGACTGCCTCTCTGCTCACCTTATTATTTAGGGAAAAAAAATAGCCAAGCGGAACTATATGGCACAGGAAACCAGTGCTGGTTCTACTTCAGCCGATTGCCATCATTGACTCTATTGTATTTAGACATCAAAACAACGGTCACAGCAATATTTCCTAATGCTGGATTATTGTCTTGAATGGTAATGATATTAATAGCCACCACCTTGCAGCTGTTCCTGTGGCTGCACAATGAAATAAATATTTCTCTTAATTTATAATAGGAAAGATAGCTAAATTATATCTTTTAATCTGAGACTAAGATGGGTTTCTCACTTTTATGTCAGCTGATGAGAGCACTCGTAACTTAACATCTTTTGATTATCATAATATTGTAATTATAGAAAAGACAAAACGTGAGCTATAATTGAAGGAAATGACTTTCCATCAAAGATCATTTCCTCTATTGCTTAAATCTTCTTGTGATACAACCTTTTGAAAAAATCTTTTTTATTGAAATACAACTTACACATAGAAAAGTCACATCATAAGTATACATATCAGTGAATTTTCACAAAAGAACTTATTCATGTAACCAAATGTACATCTAAGAAGCAGATCATTAATTACCAACACCCCAAAAAGTAACCCACATGCTCTCTTTCAGGCACTATACTCTACCCAGGCTTGCAAGAGTAGCTGCTCTCCTGGCTTCTAACAGTATTGGTTAATTTACCTTAAATTCAAGACTTTAAATTTAAGATATTATGTTAGTGAAGCTGCTGGGGGTAGGAGGCGCCAGAGGCAGAGGCCAGTGGAGCCAGCACATGCCCAGAGGGCAGAGCTATGAGCCACACAGGCTTAGTCACAAGTCTTGAAATTTAATGGAATTTGTTCTGCTGGATTTCAAACTTCCTTGGGACTGATGACCCCTTTATTACTTCCAGTTTTTTTCTTTTGGAATGGAAATATCTATCCTATCTATACCTATCCCAGCATTATAGTTTAGAAACTGATAATTTGTTTCCTAGTTTGGCATGTCAACAAATGAAGAGGAATTTTCCCCAGGATGGATCATACCCAGAGTATTCTTGACCCGATTTTAGTGATGAGATTTGAGACTTTTGAGCTGACTGTTTTTAGATGAGATTTTAAATTTAGAGTTGATGCTATAGTAGGTTAAGACATTGAGGGATGTTGGGTTAGAGTGAATGTATTTTGCATATGAGAAGAATATGAATTTGGGGGGCTAGAGAACATGTTACAGTGGGCCGAATGGTGCTCTCTAGAAGTGGATGTCTATGTCCAAATCCCTAGAATCTGTAAATGACCATAAGGTCCAAATAATTTCCAAATAATTGGAAAAGCAGTCTTTGCAGATGGAATTAAGTTAAAGATCTCAAGATGAGATCATTCTTGATTATCTGGGTTGATCGCAAATCCAATAGCAAACCCTTTTAAGACTCAGAAGAGAAGACAGACTTAGAGGAAAAGGCAGTATGAAGGCAGAGGCAGAGGCTGGAGTGATGTGGCCATGAGCCAAGGAATACCAACAGCCACCAGAAACTGAAGGAGTTGAGGAATTCTCCCCTAGAGCCTTCTGAGGGAGTACGCCCTCCCTACTTTTGGATTTCTTGCCTCTAGAACCATGAGAAGATATATTTATGTTGTTTTAAGCCACTAAGTTTGTGGTAATTTGTTACAGTAGCTTTAGGAAGCTACTGTATCATACATGGATGTGTATGATACAACTTCTTGAGTCCTTCGTCCTAACCATTTCATTCTCCTATATCTTCAGGGTTCCTTAATATATAAATAGAAGTGGTTATAAAAATACATAACTTTTTACACTTATATTCTGAATTTTATTTTGTCTCAAGTTTACTCTCGGGTGTGGGGTAGGAATTCAGTTTAACCTTTTATTTTGTGCCAAGTATTTTTCTAGGTGTAGGAATACAAAGATAAATGGGACAAATTTGTTATCTTTGAATGTGTTAGGTTTGCTCTTTATTTGAAAGAGAAATATAAATCATTTCTTTGTAATGATTAGCATTCACTGATATAGATGTATGCATTCTGTCAACAGGTTGTTGAGACAACCAGGCAGTAGCCGAGGTCAAATAATATTTTCTGAGAAAGGAGAATCCTGAAAGACTAATAAAAGGTAGCTTCATGAAAAAAACTGGTAAAGAATCCTTTTTAGGCAGAGGCATCAACATGAACAGAAGTGCTAAAAGTGTGAAGCATCATGAGATCAGAGGACTATAAGAGATTCATTACTACTCATGGGAGTGACATAAGATGAGACTCTAGAGCTGGAAAAGAATGATATCATAGAAAGCATTGGATTCACAATGCTGAGGTTAGTTTGGAATTGATTGTGTAGGTAATGCCAAGCTGTGGAGAGGTTTTTAATCTCACTGATATTTTCAGAGTGTTCTTTTAGGTAAATCACTCTGGCAGTTAATAGAAGTTTGAGGGGGCCTGGAGAGATAAGACAATGGTAAGGTTAAAGACAGGAAGATTAAGAGTCTATTCCAATTATCTAGATATGAAATGCTGAAGCTGAGACTACAGGGAAGAATCAAGAAGATTCTGGTAAGCTGGCATAGTAGGAAGCACCAAGAATCCCTACCAAAACAGTTGTTGTGCAGAATCTGTCCAATGTAACTTTTTTGGAACTCTGGAGTCTGTTTAAGGCTTGCAGTTTCCAGGGGGAAGATTGGGTTGGTAAATTATGGTAAATTACAGTCAATTTCAGCTCTTAGCAAAGTAACAGCTACCCATCCTCCACCACCATCCATGTGGCAGGCAGCTGTGCATGTGTTCCTGCGACAGCTTGCACACAGCTTGCAGGAGGCAGAATTGGCAAAAAGGGCCCTGTCCTGGAAATTCTGGAGATCTGTGTTCTGATCACTGATTGCTGCTTCTGATCACAGAGGTGCAGACAAAGAGGCAGGTAGCCACTGTTGTTGTTCCCCCTCCTCCTCTGGCTGATATGACTCTCAGGGGACTTAAAGGGCTAGCACCATTTCCGCCCTTTCATTCTTTGCATTTTCCACTATTGGGAGCCAAACTTTAAAGACCAAGACATTCAAAAACAATTGAATATACAGGGAAAATTAGAAAATGACCGTGCATGCTCAGGGAAAGGCTCAGAAAAGACCTGAAAAGACCTTAAGTTTACAGCTCAGGCTGATACTCAGCAGAGAGAGAACCTACAACAATCAATCAATTAAACTAAATCAATTAAATTTAAAACTTTTTAATAATTCAAAACCGTAGGGAAGAAGGAGAATTTGATTTCTGGAGTTACCACATTACCAAATTCAGATGTCTAGTATTCAACAAAAAAATCACAAGGCATACAAAGAAATAGGTAAAAGTTTGTGCTATTCAAAGAAGAAAATAAATCAACAGAAACTGTCCCGGAAAAAGATTTAATGGCAAATATATTAAACAATGACATTAAAACAACAGTCATAAAGATGCTCAAAAGAACTAACGGAAGATGTGGGAAAAGTCAAGAAAAAAGTGTGTGAATAAAATAGAAATATCAGTCAATAAATAGAAAATGTAATAAGAAACCAAAGAAATTCTAGAGGTGAAAAGTACAATAACTTTTGTAGTATAGTAAGTATAGTAAAGCAGAAGAATCATTGCACTTGAGGATAGGACAATGGAAATTGTCAAGGCTAAGGAGCAGAAAGAAAAAAGATTGCAGAATAGTGAGCACAGCATAAGAGATACCAACAAGTGGATGAACATATATGCATCATAGGAGTCCCCAAAAGAGAAGAGAAAAGGTTAGAATAACTGAAGAAATAATGGCTTAAAACTTCCCAAATTTGATGAAAGACATGAACATAAACATGTAAGAATCTCAACAACCTCCAAGTAGAATGAATACAAAGAGATCTACACCTAGACATATTATAATCTCAAAAGATAAAGAGTGAACTTGAAAAGCAGCAAAAGAGAAGTGAATCATCACGTACAACGGGGTTTTCAATATGATTTTCAGCAGATTTCTCATCAGAAACTTTGAAGCCAGAAGACAGTGGGCCAGTACATTCAGAGCACTAAAAGAAAAAACAAACAAAAAGAATCCTCTATCTGGTAAAACTGGCCTTCAAAAACGAGGGAGAAATTAAGGCATTCCCAATTAAAGGGAGTCCTGCAGTGAAATGGGAAGACACTAGACAGTAACTTGGTACCTGTGGAGAAATAAAGATTTCAATATAGGTAAAGAAATAGGGACTTTTAAAATCTAGTATTATTGTAACAATTATTTATGAGTTTACTTTTTGTTTTCTGTATGATTTAAGAGGCTAATACACTTTCGAGATGCAACTATTAACATAAAAGCTCATATTACTCTAACTTTGGGTTGTAACTCCACATCTCATTTTCTATGTAATTTAGGAGATGAGTAATTTAAAAGAATTACTAGTTTATGTTTTCAGGTACACAATGTGTAAAGATGTAATTTCGTACATTAAAAACTGAAAAGGTCGACACAGCTGAAAAGGAGCAGAGTTTTCATATGTTATTGCAGTTAAGCTGGTATAAATTCAAATTAGAGTGTTACAACTTTAGGTTGTTAAATGTAATCCCTATGGTAACCATGAACAAAATAGCTATAGAATATACACAAAAGGAAATGAAGGGATTTAAACATTTCACTACAAAACAAAAAAAGACAGTAATGGAAGAATTGAGGGATAAAAAAGCAATAAAGCATATAAAAAACAGATAGTGCAATGACAAAAATAAGTTCCTCCTTATCAGTAATTAAATGTAAATGGAATAACTCTCCAAAAGACAGATTGGCAGAATGGGTAAAAAACATAGGATCCAACTATATGCTGTCTGCAAGAGACAAAAAGAGATCTAAAGACAAAAACAGTTTAAAATGAAAAGATGGAAAATGATATTATATGCAAACAGTAATCAAAAAGAGCAGGGGTGGCTGTACTAATATCAGACAAATAGACTTTAAATCAAAAATTTACAAAAGGCAATGAAGGACATTATATATTAATAAAAGGTCCAATACAGCAAGAAAATATATAACAAATATAAACATTTACATGCCTATTGACTTCAAAATACATGAAGCAAAACCTGACGGAACTGATGGGAGAAATAGACAGTTCTACAGTAATAGTTGGGGACTTCAATACCCCACTCACAGTAATGGATATAACAACCAGACAGAACATAAGCCAAGAAATAGAAGATTTAATCAATGCAGTGAACCAACTAGACCACACAAACATAAAGAACACTCTACCCAACAACAACAGCATACACATTTTTCTCATGTGAACATGGGATATTTTCCTGGACAGACTTATGTTAGATCAAAATTCAGTCTCCATAGATTTTAAAAGATATAAAGTATCTTCTCTGACCACAACACAATGAAGATAGAAACCAATAACAAAAGTAAAACTGAAAATCTTTAAATAATTGTGAAAATTAATATGCATTTAAACAATAGATCAAACAGGAAATGACAGGTGAAATTAGAAAATACTTTAAGATGAATGGAAATGTAGATACAACATACCAAAACTTATGGGATAAAGTGAAAGCAAGGCTAAGAGGGAAATTTATAGCTGTAAATGCTTACACTAAAAAACAGGAAAGATCTCAAGTCGACAACCTACCTTCACAACTTACAGAAGTAGAAGAAGAACAAACTAACCAAAGCAAGCAGAAGAAAGAAAATAATAAAGATTAGAATAGAGATAGAGAATAGAAAAATAGAAAAACTCAATGAGACTAAAAGTTGGTTTCTTGAAAAAGTTGACAAAATTGGTAAACCTTTAGCTAAGAGGGACTAAGAATAAAGAGAGAAATCTTAGATTACTAAAATCAGAAATGTAAGCACAGACATTACTGCTGATTCTACACAAATAAAAAGGATTATTAATGTGAAAACTTCTATGCCAAAAAATCAGATAATATGCATGAAATGGACAAATTCCCTAAAAACACAAAACCTACCAAGACTAAATCACAAAGAAATAGAAAATCTGAGTAGACCTAGAACTAGTAAGAAGATTGAATCAGTAATCAAAAATCTCCCAACAAAGGAAATCCCTGGTCCTGATGGCTTCTCTCTTAAATTCTACCAGACCTTTAAAGAACTACTGACTTCCTCAAACTTTTCCAAAAATGTGAAGTCCAGGAAATACTCCCTAACTCATTCTGTTGGGCCACCGTTACCCTGATACCAAAGCCAGAGACTACAAGAACACTACAGACCACTATCATAAACACTGATGCAAAAATCCTCAGCAAAATACTAGCATACAAAATTCAGCAGTATATTAAAAGGATTATACACCATGTCCAAGAGAGATTTATTCCTGGGATGCAGGAATGATTCAATACAAAAATCTATCAATAGATAGATTAGCACCACATCAACAGAAAGAAGGGAGAAAAAAACCACATGATCATCTCAATTGATGAAGAACAAGCACTTGGCAAAATTTAACACATTTTCATTATAAAAACACTCAAGAAAATAGGAATAGAAGAAAGCTACCTTCACTTAATAAAAGCTATATATGAAAAACCCGCAGCAAACATCATACTCAGTGGTGAAAGACTGAAATGAAAACTTTCCTCTCAGATGAGGAACAAGGAAAGAATACCCACGTTCACCATTTATATTCAATATAGTACTAGGAGCTCTAGCTAGAGCAATTAGACAAAAAAAGAAGTAAAAGATCCAAATTGGAAAGGAAGAAGATTATGTGTTTGTACAGATGATATGATCTTCTATGTAGAAAATACTAGAGACACCACAAAAAAGAAACCTGTTAGAACTAATAAATGATCAGCAAAGTAGCAAGATGCAAAAAGTCATAAAAAAATCATTGTATTTCTATATACCAACAATGAACAATCTGAAAAGGAAATTATGAAAAAAATTCTATTTACAGTAGCATCAAAAGGAATATTTATCCAAAGAAAACAGAAACACTAATTAGAAAAGATATATGCACCCCTGTGTTTATTGCAGCATTATTTACAGTAGCCATATTATGGAAGCAACCCAAGTGTCTATCAATAGATGAATAGATACAGAAAAGGTGGTATATAAAAACAATGGAATATTACTTAGCTATAAAAAAGAATGAGATCTTACCATTTGCAACAACATGTATGAGAGAAGATATTATGCTAAGTAAAATAAGTCAGAGAAAGACAAATACCATATGATTTCCCTTATGTGGAATCTAAAAAACAATAAGTATATTCTTAAATACAGAGAACAAGCGATGGTTGCCAGAGGGGAGGTAAGTGGGAATATTGGTAAAATAGACAAAAGGGATTAAGAGGTACAAACACCCAGTTATAAAATAAATAACTCATGGAGATGAAAAGTACAACATAGGGAATTAGTTAATAATATTGTACTGAGGGGCGCCTGGGTGGCGCAGTCGTTAAGCGTCTGCCTTTGGCTCAGGGTGTGATCCCGGCGTTACGGGATCGAGCCCCACATCAGGCTCCTCCGCTATGAGCCTGCTTCTTCGAACTCTCCCGCTCCCCCTGCTTGAGTTCCCTCTCTCCCTGGCTATCTCTCTCTCTCTGTCAAATAAATAAATAAAATCTTTTAAAAAAATAATAATAATATTGTAATGATATTTGGTGACAGATGGTGACTATACTTATGGTGAGCACTAAGCAATATATAGAATTGTTGAATGTTGTACGTCTGAAAATAATATAACATATGTTAATTATACTTCAATTTTAAATAGGGAGAAAAATGAATATAATTTTAAGGAGAAAATAATATTAGGAATTAACCAGGAAGACTTACAAAATGAAAACTACAAACAACATTGTTGAAAGAAATTAAAGGAGGCATAAATAAATGGAAACACATCCTATATTCATGGATTCAAAGACTTACTATTTGGGGCACCTGGGTGGCTAAGTCTGTTGAGTGTCCAACCTTCGATTTCAACTCAGGTCATGATCTCAGGGTCCTGGGATCAAGCCCCACATTGGGCTCTCTGCTCAGCAGGAAGTTTGCTTGTCTCCCTCTCCCTCTGCTCCTCCCCCCGCCTTGCACATGTGCTCTCTCTATATATAAATAAATACATCTTAAAAAAAAAAAAAACTTAATGTTGTTAAAATGTCAGTAATATCCAAAGCACTCTACAGATTCAATGCAATGCCATATAAATTCCAGTGATGCCTTTGCAGAAATCCATTCTAAAATCATCTGGAATCTCAAGGGACCTCAAATAACCAAAACAATGTTGAAAAAGAAGAACAAAACTGGAAGACTCACACTTCTGGTTTCAAAACTTATTACAAAGCTATAGTCATCAAAACAGTATGCTAACTAGCATAAAGACAGACATATAGACCACTGGGATATGAAGCCCAGAAATAAACCTTCGCATATATGATCAAATGATTTTTAACAAGGGTGCTAGGATCATTCAATGAGAAAAGAACCATCTTTTCAACAAATGATACTGAGAAGATCAGATACCCACATGCAAAAGATTGAAGTTGGACCCTTACCTAGTGTTATATACTAAAATTTAATTTAAAATAGATCAAGGACCTAAGTGTAAGACCTAAAACAATAAAATTCTTATAAAAGCTTTATGAAATTGGATTTGACAGTGATGTCTTGGATATAACACCAGAGGTACAGATAACAAAAGGAAAAAATAGATAAATAGACTTAATGAAAGTGTTTAAATTTGTACACCAAAAGACACTATCCAAAGAGTAAAATGGCAGCTAATAGAATGGAAGAAAACATTTGCAAATCATATGTCTGATAAAGAATTAATATCCAGAATATATAGAAAACTCCTAAACTCAACAACAATAAACAACCCTAATTTAAAAATGGGCAAAAGACTTAAGTAAAAATTTCTCCAAAGATATATAAATGGCCAATAAAAACATGAAAAGATGTCAATATCATTATTAGGTAAATGCAGATTAAAAGTACAGAGAGGTATCACGTCACACCAGTCAGAACAACCACTATCAAAAAGATAGAAAACAAGCGTTCCAAGGTTGTGGATGAATTGGAACCCTTGTGCCATATTGGTGGGAATGTTAAATGGTATAGCTGCTGTGGGATACAATATGGCAGTCCCGCACAAAGTTAAAAATAGAACTAACTTATGATCCAGAAGTTCCACCTTTGGGTATACACCCAAAAGAATTGAAAGCAGGGTCTCAAAGAGACCCATGTACACCCATGTTCATAGCAGCATTATTCATAATAGCAAAAATGTGGAAGTAACCCTAATGTCTATCAAGGGATGAATGGATAAGTAAAATGTGATATATACTGATGACTCTTCAGCAACATAGGTTTGCACTGCATGGGTCTACTTATATATGGATTTTTTTTTTCAATAAATATGGTACTACGAATGTATTTTCCTTATGATTTCCTTAATATTTTTTCTATCTTCCTTTATTGTAAGACTACAGTATATGATACATGTAACATAAGATATGGGTTAATCGACTGTTTATGTTATCAGTGTGGCTTTAAATCAACAGTAGGTTATTAGTAATTAAGTTTTGGGGGAGTCAAAAGTTAACATGCAGATTTTCAACTGCATGGCAGGTAAGTGCCTAGAACCTCCATGTTGTTCAAGGGTCAACTGTACATACAATGAAATAATATTTGGCCTGAAAATGGAGGAAATTCTGCAATATGTTGCACCATGGATGAAACTTGAGGACGTTATGCCAAATAAAAATAGCCAGTCACAAAAAATCAAATACTGTATGATTGCACTTATATGGGGTGCTTAGAGTAATCAAAATAATTAAGACAGAAAATACAATGGTGGTTGCCAGGCACTAGGGAGAGGGGAGATTGGAGACTTAATGTTTAATAGGTATAGAGTTCCAAAGTCACAAGATAAAGGGAGCTATGAATTAGATGGTGGTGGTGGTTGCACAACAGTGTGAATGTATTTAATACCACTAAAAATAATTAAAATGGCAAACTTTATGTATGTTTTACCACAATAAAAAAAGAAAAAATTAAGTCAGATTTTTTTTAAAAATACAAGGTAGTTGAGATGAAGAGATAGTATATATCGTAGGCCATAATGTGATAGCAAACACCACATAATCTCAGTGGTTTAACACTGTAAAAGTTAATTTCTCCATTATGCAGAATCCGCTACATGTCTTGCTGACTCTGTGAGGTGTTGCTCTCCGTGCAGCAATGCAGTGATCTGATTTACATTTTTATAGCTTACCTCTGTCACTCTGAAGTCTCCTTAGGTTAGTCATTGCTGAAGGAAGAGACAGCTGGAGGGTTCAGTGCAGTTTCTTCTATGCTTGGGCCCGAGGTCACTTCTACCCACAGACCGTTGGCCAAATATCTGTTTTGGGTGAGTGGAGGTAGTTTCACTAGTTGAGATAATTTTTCCAGAAGAAAAACCACATGTGGAGGAGAAGATAGAACATTCCTTTTTACTAAAGTTGAGTTTAAGGTGTCTGCAGTATATACCCAAGTAGAGATATCAAAAAGGCTATTCGACTGATAGGTATGATGTTTCAGATAAAAGTGAGAGCTAGAATACTGATTTTGGAGTCATCAAAACAGAAATGCCTGTAGTTAAAACCACAAAAATAGATTACCTTAAGAGAAAATATAGGTAAGTTTTGTTTACTCTTTACTGTTTTCTGAGATTCATATTAAAATATTAATTAGGGACGCTTGAGTGGCTCAATCAGTTAAGCGTCTGCCTTCGGCTCAGGTCATAATCCCAGGGTCCAGGGATCGAGCCCCACATCGGGCTCTCTGCTCAGTGGGGACCCTGCTTCTCCTCTCCCTCTGCCTACCACTCCCCCTGCTTGTGTGCACTCTCTCTCTCTGTGTGTCAAATAAATAAATAAAATCTTCAAAAAAAAATTAACACATGCTATTCTTTTCATCCTCACATAAATATAATGAGCATGTACCCTCTGTACAACTTACTGTTAACTAATTTCAGAATTTGCTTTACTGGGTATGAACTGAACAAGTTTTTTAATGAGGTTTCAGGGCTTTTAAGATCTTTTTTCTATGTTGTAGGTCTTAAAAATGTTTTAAGCATTTATGGCACAATACATCACAGGCAGTTGTGATATATTATGTACCCCATAGCCATTTTACTGTTTTGACATTATAAATTTAAGTGTGTTCCTGGAAACAAGTTGGATGGAGATATAAATGCTACACCAATATTTCGAGGAGGTAAAACAGATGCAGGCCAAAAAAATTCCTTAAAGAAAATAATTCAGTCCAAATCCTATCAATTGCAGGCTATTCTATTTCCCTTAAAGCATCTGAAGTTTTCAATCTTTATGCTTTCGATTCCTCAGCAAAACTATGTAGTATCCTTTAGTTTGTTTGTTTATACTCTTGGGTAGGTAAACCTATTCATTTTAAGTGCCATCCAGTTCTTTCATATATTTGGGTAGTCAGTTGAACTTCAAAATACAAGTAAAAATTTGATTTTTTAAAAATTTTGGTTAATTATTTCTTTCTAATCATAGTAACAAAAATTCTATATTATGAATAATAATTAGCTTATAAAAAACATTTTAACAGAAATAAATCAGCCTGTTTGGTGATGAACCTATCTCTTGATGTCATTAGAATTGATCCTTAGCCAGTAAATTTCTGTGTATTTGTAGAACAGTATAATCCCCTGTAACATAAATGAAGAGTTTTAAAAAATCAATTATACAATAAATACCAAATGTCCATTAATATTAATTGATAAATCAGCTTTAAAAATTAATAAAGTAATTTTTCAAGTTGATAAAAGTAAATATTATATTTACAAATCTGAATGCTTTCATATCCCCTGGGTTTATTTAAAGATACTGCAGTGTACATGCACTTGAGTGTACAGTTTGTAGCTAACTTATATTTTGAGTCAATTTCATTCTTTCCCACACATGCACCATGATTTCGTGAAAAGGAAACATTAAATTGCCTCAAAATGTCTTACTTTAAGAATTTTTGATTCATGTCATCTAAAGTGCTTTTTTTTTCTTTATGTATGTGTGTATTTAAAGTGCTCAGAATTCTTGAAGGTCACTCCTCTGCCTGCCTAGTTATTCTCAAACAGGATAAAAAAAATTTTATCAAAAGCATTAAATAATTTAAAGTTGATTTCTATGTATGTAGTGAGGAAAAGGCTTTTTGTTTAAAGGGAGAATACTAAACTTTTCTGCTTTGCAGCACGAAATTGTTGGGTGGAGGGTGTATTGTAACTGATACCTATGGTTTGTGCTACAGTCCTAAAGAAAATGATTTTTTTAACTTGTGTTTAACACCATCCAAGATTTTTTTTAAGTATCTTTTCCATTACATGTGAAGAAATTTAGCATCACCCCTTTTTTCCTGGCCTTCTGTATCGGTAAAATTTTAACTGCATACTCAGCCACCCAGATAGCCTTAGCCATAGACAAAACTCTGTGGTAAATGTTCTCAAATCCTAGCATTTGTCTGTTGATTCCTGGAATAACAGAAAACACCTGCCTACATTTTCTTCTTTCCTTAGGTATGATGGTGATTCTCACTGGATCCGGCTAATATTCCCCTTAAACATTCTGGTTGCTTTCCAGAACGTAGCATGTCCATTTCTTTGAGAATGGATACAGTTCGCAAAAATGATCTTAATGGTATTAAAACTGGAATTAGGGTTACTTTAGCCTTCTTGCAAGGATGAGGAAATATGTACTAGAAAGTAAGGTGGTGGTCAGGAAGAAAATTTTGGTTGTACTTTGTTCTTGAACAGTCTCATTTTAGACATTAGTTTGGGTTAGTAGAGGCAGGTGGACCTGTAAGATGTTTCATTTCCTGGAACTTAAGTTTCTGACCTAATTTTAGGAATGACTTTATGGAGCTGATCTGACTTTAGCACTCCAGTGTACAGCAGTTACACACTAGGCCTTGCCAGAAAACATCACAGCTGTCAAAATTAAGAGTAGAACAGAAATTTTTAGTTAAAAATTTTTAATTTGGGGCTCCTGGGTGGCTCAAATCAGTTAAGCATCTGCCTCCAGCTCAGGTCATGATGTAAGAGTCAGATCAAGCCCCACATCAGGCTCTGTGCCTGCTTGTGCTCTCTCTGTGTCAAATACATAAAATCTTAAAATTTTTTTAAATTAAAAAATGCTGAATATATCTTTATCATCACGTTAAATTTTTTGGACAAAGAAAGTATAGGCTCTGTCATCCACAGTTAATGTCTTCATGGCATATAGAAAACTGTTAGATATACACAATAATCAGGATTAACCACTAATATATTCTTTCTGACAGCTAAGATGGATTATCTTCAGTTCAGTGAATATTAACTATGTTTAAAAATTCTCCCAGCTATATTATGTGTCTCTGTGTTATAGAAGCAAAGAATAACATACAAGCCTCTAAGAATTAAGGAATGATCATAATGAGATGGAAGAGGGTAGGCTCCTCCAAAAAAGCAGATAGACAGTTTTGTGGGCATTTGTTGTTGTTTGGGGGGTTTCTTTGTGTGTTTTGTTTGTTTTTCTTTCTACCAAGAGAAAAAAGAAAGTAGGGTTTTGGTAGGAAGTACAGAACATTGAAAGAACAGATATCCTATGAGCTTAATGCCATAAATGGTGATGTACCCAAGAGTACTCTTTTTTTTTTTCCCAAGAGTACTCATTAGATAAAGAGAGGAAAATTACACAATGCCTTTATTTTTTTTCCAGAAATTTTTTTTAAGATTTTATTTATTTTTCTGAGAGAGAGAGTGCGCACAAACAAGGGGAGCAGCAGGCAGAGGGAGAAGCAGGCTCCCCACTGAGCAAGGAGACTAATGCGGGACTCAATCCCAGGACCCTGGGATCATGACCAGAGCTGAAGGCAGACACTTAACCGACTGAGCCACCCAGGCGTCCCTCCTTGAAGCCTTTAAAAAAAACTCCACTGAATACTAAAATAAATACATAAATAGCTGTAGTCAGAAGTTTTCCTCTTCATAAATAAATCATTTGTATATGAGAAAATCAAAGAAAAAAATTTCATAAATACTTATAAACCAGAGTCCTTGGATTCTGGAGCTTTTTTTGAAACTAGTATAAGTAATAGCAACTATGGGTTTTGGGGAGATAAAACTGCTAGTTAAAATGTCTTTCCTTTTTGCTGAGATAACTCATTGTGGTAATGCTGAATTTTTTGTAGTCGTGAGAAATTCTATTTGGTAAATCTATTTTTAATTAATACAAATGGAAAAGTGCATTATTAAATGAAAGTAATTCAATAGAAAAAGCTTTCAAAATATGAAGCTCATTGCTGGAAAAATAATAAAATATAATCCAAAAGGGTGGAAAAGGTGGGAACTACGAACTTATTTTCATTTTTTATCAACCATGGGAAATAGACTCTGGAATTGGCAAACATATTGAGGATCTTATAAATGCTGGCAATTTTACTAGGAACTGAGTTGATACAAAGGTGAGTGAGTCTTTGTCCCTGCTCTCATAAAGTCACAATCTGTTGAAAGAAAATATATGTGAACAGATTATTACAATCTGACAGAGGTTCCAGATAACACTGAAATGCTTTTGTTCCAAACCTAAAGATACAGGTTTTAACTACTCTCAAAATTTGTGATGCGTGATGGAGCTCATTGAAAGGGAAGTCTCCAGGTGTCCGAAGCAAAGAGGGGATCAGAATGCAGAGATGGAGGTGTATGAATGAATGCAGCAGCAGCCCTGGGAGTTATGATTGGTTATGACCCAGTTATAACTAGGAGCTTGGATTTCAGTGCCTATGTAAGGAAAGGGGGAGAGACATTAAAATTACATGAGGTGGGGAGTTGGAACTGAACTTCTGCTGTAGGATAGGACAGCCAGAGGAATGTAATAAAAGGGGAAAAAAGACTAAGTCAAACTTTTACAACTGGTAGGTAACAAAGAAGCTTTTTCTCTGCCATGCCTCTGGAAAGAAACCCAAAGTCCCCTATAAGATGTCAGAATTCTGAAGCCTGTACCTCCTGTAGATTCAGAGTGCAAATTTACACTTGGTGTGGAAGTTCCTACCTGAAATATTAGTATAAAAATTTATCCCAGACTTACATGCCCCTTTAAAGCAATTACAGTATCACCGTAAGATCCTTCAACAACCCAAACTTCACAGTATTCCCATGGAATGAAAAGGTGCCCTTCTTAAGATGAGTCCACCAGGAGGAAGACGTAAGAAACAGGAAGATCACCTTTTTAAAGACTTGAGATTTTAGAGGAGCAGTATTTTTATTTTTTTAAGGATTTGTTTATTTATTTGAGAGAGAGCATACCTGTGCGTGGGGGAAGTGCAGAGGAAGGAGAGAAAGTCTTAGACTCCATGCTGAACATGGAGGCTCAATCCCACAACCCATGAGATCATGACCTGAGCTGAAACCAAGAGTCAGACACTTAACCAACTGCACCACCCAGGTGCCCCGGAAGCAATATTTTTAAATGATTTTAAAATAAGAGATGAACAGGGGATGCAGTATACTGTAGTAAAGAGTATGGGCTCTTAAGTGTGAAACTACGGGGAAAAAATTAAGTCACAAACACCTACTATCACTAATAAAAAGCATTTCTAAAAATTCAGAAAATAATTTAATAGGGGAAAAATGGTTAAAAGATAATAGGGAAGAGGGGCGCCTGGGTAGCGCAGTCGTTAAAGCGTCTGCTTTCGGCTCAGGGCGTGATCCTGGCGTGCTGGGATCGAGTCCCACATCAGGCTCCTCTGCTATGAGCCTGCTTCTTCCTCTCCCACTCCCCCTGCTGTGTTCCCTCTCTCGCTGGCTGTCTCTCTCTGTCAAATAAATAAATAAAAATCTTTAAAAAAAGATAATAGGGAAGAAATGTAGATGAATTTGCCTATTCTAGGCATGTCATATAAATGGAATCCTATAACATGTGCCCTTTTTTGTGGCTTAATTTACTTAGCAAGGTATTTTCAAGTTCCAGCCACATTTGTTGCATATATCAGTACTTCATTCCTTTTTGTGGCTGAATAATATTCCATTATGGATAAACCTCATTGTATTTACCCATTCGTAAGTTGCTGGATAGTTGGGTTATTTCTCCTTTTCTATTGTAATAGGCTGTGAACATTTGTATACAATTTTTTGTGTTAAATATATTTTCAGTTATCTTGAGTGTACACCTGTGAGTGGAGTTGTTGGGTCATATGGTAAATCTGTGTTTCACCTCTTGAGGAACTGTGAAGGTGTTTTCCAAGGAGTTATACCATTTTACAATCCCACTATCATTATATTAGCATTCCTCCACATTCTCACCAGCACTTGTTATTGTTTCTTATTATAGCCATCCTGTTTATTGTGTTATCTCATCATGGTTTTCATTTACGTTTCCCTAATGACTAATGATGTTGAACATCTTTCCATGTGCTTATTGCTTATTTGTGTATTTTCTTTGGAGAAACATTGATTCAAATCCTTTACCTATTTTTTAATTGGGATTTTTTTTTCTTACTGAGTTATAAGAGTTCTGGATATAAGTCCTTTATCAAATACATGATTTGTAAATATTTTCTCCCACTCTGTGGATTGTCTTTTCACTTTTTGATAGTATTATATGCAGCATAAAGTTTTTAAATTTTGATGTAGCCTAATTTATTTGGCTTTTTCTTTTTTCTTTCTTTTTTTTTTTTTTCTCTTCTTTTCCTTGAGGGGATGGGGAAAGAAGAGGCAGAGGGAAAGGGAGAGAAAGAATCTTAAGTAGGCTGTACACCCAGTGCAGAGCCTGGTATGGGGCTCAATCTCAGCAATTCCTGAGATCACAACCTGAGCCAAAATCAAGAGTCAGAGCCTTAACCAGCCGAGTCACTGAGGCACCCCGTGGCTTTTTCTTTTGACATTCATACTCTTTTGGTGTCATATCTCAAATATTATTGCCTAACTCAAGATCATGAATATTTACTCCTGGTTTTTTTAATAAAAATTTTATAGTTTTAGCTCCTACATTTAGGTCTGTGATCCATTTTAAGTTCATTCTTTCATGTTGTGAGGTAGAGGGCCAGTCGTTTTTTTGCATATAGGTGTTAATTTGTTCCAATACCATTTGTTGAAAAGACTGTTCTTTCTCCACTGAATTGTCTTGGTATCCTTGTCAAAAATTGACCATAAAAGTTAAAAGTTTATTTCTGTACTCTCAATTCTGTTTCATCGATCTGTATTTCTAGCCCTATACTTCGAAATCAAGAAGTATGAATCCTCCAACTTTGTTCTACTTCAAGATTGTTTTGGCTATTTTTATATTATTTTTTACAACTGCATTGAATCTATAGTTATCTCAAAATTAAGTTAAAAGAAATGTGGTAGCAAATAAAGAGAAGGGGGGGATAAAGGAAACAAGTAGAGCAATATAATGATTCCTTTTTTCTCCTTTTGTGTATGTTCAAAGTTCTCAATATAAAATGTTTTTTTTTTTTAGTTATAAAAAAGAGTAGAGGTTCTTCTAGTCTAGAAGCTAGACTGTTGGTATTAGATTCTAGCCCTGTGAATTATTCATCATATGAACTTTATCATATTACCTAGGCTCTATATACCTGTTTCTTCATATATAAAATTGGGATGATAATTGTACCAACTTCATATTGGTGCTATGAGGATTAAATTAATTAAGTTACCTAAGCTCTTAAAATAGTGCTTGGCACATAGTAAGCATTGGGTTGGGGAGATTTGCCAAATAATCAGTATGAAATGAAACCAAAAAATCTAATCATTTTGTTAAAAACTTAGCGGGCAAATTAACACATCTAAAAAGAGAATGTTTTGAAAGGTAAGATTGCAAAAATTACCTCAAATACAGAACAGAGAGATAAAATGGGATAGAATATTAGGAAGAGAAATTAACAGACACACGAGATAGACTGAAAAGGTACAACATTCATCCAATAGGAGTTTTGAGAAAGATGATAGCAAAAATTCCAAAGAGGCAGTATTAGAATGGATAAAAACATATTTTTATTATTGATGAAAATCACTAATCCTCAGATCGAAGAAGCACTACAAGTCTTGAGAAAGACCAATAACCACACATACAAATCTTTTAGTGAAACTGCAGAACATCAAAGAGAAAGAAAGACCTGTTAAAAGCAACCAGGAAGAACAGATAGATTACCTACCTACAAGGATACAAGAATTTGTCAATAGATTCAATAAAAGGCATAAGAGAGTGAGGTGATAAATAGCTTCAAAGTGTTGAGGAAAAGTAATTGCAGATCTAAAATTCTGCACCCAAAAGTATGGTTGAAATAATATTTTCAGACAAATGCTGAGAGAGTTCACCACTCATGCTCCCTCATTTAAAAATGATACTACTAGGAGAGGGGGGTGGGGGAATGGGATAGACCGGTGATGGGTAGTAAGGAGGGCACGTATTGCATGGTGCACTGGGTGTCATACGCAACTAATGAATCATCGAACTTTACATCAGAAACCGGGAATGTACTGTATGGTGACTAACATAATATAATAAAAAATCATTAAAAAAATAAAAAAATAAAATAAAAATGATACTACTTCAGTGAAGAAGAAATTAGGTGAGATGCCAAAAATAGTGCTGGGGGAGGGTGGGGAGAATGAATGTGTAGGCAAATCTAAGTAAGCATTGAGCATAAAACACTAATTTAGTAACAATGACAGATTGCCCCAAGTGTCCATATTATTAAGGAGGGAGAATAAAGATGCGATAACCTTGTTATACTTGTCAAGCATACGTGCTGGTATTATAGGTAAACAGTAAAGTAAAAGAAACAGAGTGTAGAACTTCAAATTAATGAAGGAAAACAGTGAATAAATATTTTCTTCATCCATTCACCTGAAGTCAAGAAAGAAGTAGTAGGAAAAATACCTGTTATCAAAAGTAATGTTAAAAATAAATCTAATTGTATCAGTAATACATTAAAGGTAAATAGGTTTAATTTTATTGAAGAAAGATGAAAAAATACCAAATCTAGCTGTAGACTGTTTTTAACTTCAGCCAATATTCTTTAAAATGTAAGCTCCATGAGGGAAGGGGCTTTGTTCATTTATCACAGCACCTAGAACAATGTCAGAAACCTAGTATTGAATGAATGAATGAATGAATGAATGAATGAATGAATGAATGAATATGCTATTTTTTGAGAAACAGATCTAAAACAAAATGATACAGAATGGAAGACAGTTAAGTGACTTTTTTTTTTTAAATATGCTGGGCAGATACTGACCAAAAGAAAGACAGTAGAGCTCTATGATTATTGGACAAAACAGGCTTTAAAGCAGAAAAGCAGTGATGGGGAGAACTGGTCAGTTCAAGTTGCTACAGCTGAGATTCTTTATGGTTTCTTTTTTCTTGATGTGTAAGAGTGATTGCAGGATAGGGGCGCCTGGGTGGCACAGCGGTTAAGCGTCTGCCTTCGGCTCAGGGCGTGATCTCGGCGTGATGGGATCGAGCCCCACATCAGGCTCTTCCGCTATGAGCCTGCTTCTTCCTCTCCCACTCCCCATGCTTGTGTTCCCTCTCTCATTGGCTGTCTCTATCTCTGTCAAATAAATAAATAAAATCTTTAAAAAAAAAAAAGAGTGATTGCAGGATAATAAGCTTCAAGATTCCATCAGTAAACTGAAAATACTAATCAAGACCACCAAAATTAAACTACCAAACTGATTTATTTAAGAATCAAAACAAAATCGTGGAAGATACACTTTTCTGTTATAGAACTTAAACACCAGTTGAGAAAATAAAATAGGATGTAAAGGTAATCTGACTGTGACAGCGGTTGGGCTAAATTCTGTACAGATATTCCTTCTAATCTTGTTCCCCTTCCTCTTCATACTGTCCTCCCTCACATTGTCCTTCGGAAAGCTGTTCAACCAATGGAAAACAAACTTTCCCGGCTACAAAGATCATCTTCAGTCATTGGTGTATAAAAAGAGAAATATATAGCACAACTCAAGAACAATTAATGACTGGGGCCCCTGGCTGGCTCAGTTGGTAGAGCATGCAACTCTTGATCTCGGGGTTGTACATTTGAGCCCCACGTTGGATATAGAGATTACTAAAAAAATAAATAAGTAAAATATTTTTAAAAAATTAATATTGGTGACTAATTTATGCTTTTTCATGATATGAAGTTTAAAACAAAGCTCAAAAGTAATTTGTTGAGATTTTGTTAAATGTATAACAAGCACTGAATCTGACACACCTAACTGAAATCGTTAAGGATTATGCTTTTTTCATTTTGTATATCAAATACCAATACAACTAAGTTTAATTACAATTCACTATGATAAAATTATTTCCAAGGTTTAACAAATGTATGCAGAAGTAATTTTAATATTTTCTTAAAGATAATTATAGTTGGAAATAACCCAGATTAGTAAGAGTAAAATTTATTCACAGTATGTTTTCTAAAATATCTCAGAATATTTCCAACTATTCCTATTTCTGAAACTAGGTAGGTTAATAACAATAGCAGAAACTGAAGAACAAAGATTAGTGAACTAGAGAAATCTGGAATTCAAACCTTTTCTTTAAATACCTGGGTTTGGATAACTAACATACACTGTTTCTTACCTTAACTATGTATTTTTTCTGTGAAATATAGTTTCTCTGAACACCTTGTTTGAGCGCTGACATCTTAGAGAAAGGATTACAGAATAAACAAGGAACTCCCTTTCCTCTGAGAGGGTGTGTATACCTGTATACATAGATATGCATTTACAACTAACGAAGTTTATTTTAGTAAGTTTCTTGCTTTTTCTTTCCCTTCTTTTCTTCAGACAGTCTGATTATTTATGTCATTGGGGTCAGGGGAATTCAACTATGTGCACATGCACGTGGCATGGTTTAAGAGGGAAAATATCTGGATGTAAAGTACCTTTCATGTCAGTAAAACATGAAGGACTTATTCCTTTTGCTTGTCAGTCTTATCTTCAGAAGAGCATAGTACAAGAGCTCCTTAAGAGCACGGAGTCATTGATACAATATGTATAATTTCTAATGCTGTATGGAGCAGTCAATATTTTAGAGCTCAACCTCATGACTATGCAGGGAACGAACTTCAAATTTCTGAACACTATACGTAGAAACAATAAACTTTGATCATCTTCATGTCTTCTAGAAATGGAGAACTAAGTTCTTATGACTAGTTCTTCATTCATATACATGTATCAAAAAAGTAATCTTTGGTCTTATCTGTCTACCATGATGAATTCCTTTGGGAGGATTTCATAATCCCAACTAAGAAATATTTGAAATACCGTCTTCCTTGAAAGTGGATTTGTGTGTGCTTTATTAGTACCTCTTTTTAAGTTTTTATTTTTATTTTCTACATGAATGGCTCCTATTGAAAGCCACTACATTTTTTTTAAGATTTTATTTATTTATTAGAGAGACAGAGCACAGACAGGGGGAGCGGCAGAAGGAGAGGGAGAAGCAGACTCACCACTGAGCAGGGAGCCCAATGCAGGGCTTGATCCCAGGACCCTAGAATCATGACCCAAGCCAAAGGCAGATGCTTACCAACTGAGTTACTCAGGCACCCCATAGTACTTCTTTTTAAGTTTTTTAACTTAAACTAGGCATCACATATAGAAGATTAAGTATGACATGTTCTAGAAAAATAACTAGCCAAGTATATTATCACTGTGCGTTATTACTAAAGTCAACTTGAAAAAGTTTCTTAATCATATGAATGATGTGCAAATGTTTTGCTCACTTTCTGGGCACACCTCTTTGTCCTTTCCTTTCTCCTGTTGCCTTCCCCAAGACCCACTTTGCAGAAAACTTTCCATTTGTCATGCAATACCACATGACATAAAAAAAATTACCCTACATATTTTCAAGGTCACCCCAAGTCATCTCAGAAAAGAGAAATTTGGTTATTCCAGACAATTTTTGATACGTATTTTCTTTGCTGTCATTTTCTGGAGGGAAGAAACAACTTAGTAATGTGCATGTACTATTAGGTAAAAATGTGGAGAACCTTAATGTCCAACGATATCAGACTCATTAAGCGTCCATTCTCCTGAATACTTTGCAGCCAGTTAAAATTAAATTTAAGAATAGTTTTTTTTGCTTTTGATTTTTTTTCATCATGGTAAGTGTACTCTTTAATCCTTATCATCTATTTCACCCTCCCCGCCACACATCTCCCCTCTGGTAAACATTAGTTTATTCTCTGTAGTTAAGAGTCTGTTTCTTATTCCCCCCCCTCTTTTTTCCCTCTTCAATCCAAGAATAAGTTTAATATAATTAGCATGTCAGCCTACTGACTTTTAAAAATTTCTTAACTCAGATTTTTTGCTTATAATTTTTAAAACCTATAGAAGGAACACACAGTTCCCATGAGTATTTTAAATTATGAAATATGTAAACTAATAATAGCTTAGAGAACAATAAGATACAAAAAATAAAACAGGACTATGACAGTACAGAGAATCTGTTTCTGTAATTTGGTGAGTAATATCTATTCATATACTCACCAAACAGGTTAAGAAACATGCAGAACTGCTAGAGATAACCGTGTCACCCACTCCAGATCAGGTACATCAACCCTTTCCCACCTTCTACACCACTAACTTCGACTTCTATGGACACTTGTCCTATGCATGTATATATTCCAAAGCAACCAATACAATTGCTTCATATGCTTTTAAGGTTTATGTGCATGGCATCATGAATTCTAAGAACATGTTCTGTCTCTCCATTTTAAAGTTATTCTTTGGTGCTCTTAAGTACTATTTTGTGATTTCACTCACAGATAATTTACATGTAGAAAAATACGTATTTTTCTAAGTTCTTCATATCTTACTAGCTATTGCTATGTTTTCTCATATTTTTAATTGGTTAATACTTATATTTAACAGTCATCTCTCTCATAGTTTATAGATCTCATCGATACGTTAGGCAGTGAACTAATGCAAATATTGAAAGTTTTATATTTTCCTTTTCAATTTGTATATCTTTGATTTTATTTGGTTTCCTTATTGCCCAGGCTGGGACTTTCATTATAATGTTGAATAAGAGCAGTGGTAAAAGATAGTCCTTTTTGTCCCTCAATTTAATGTTTTCACTTCAAAACTTTCACCACTACACAGAATGTTTGCTCTCTAGTGGAATGAGGAGAGAGGTCTTCATTAACTGTTGATTTATTAATATTTAATATTTCTTTTTGCATCATTTTTGGTAAGTTGTTTTTTAAGAAAAGTATCCCCTTTACCTAAGTATTTAAATGTATTGGCATACATGTAGTATTTGATGATTTTAAAAATCTGTCTATAGTTATGGCCTCCTGTTTTGGCTCCTTCTAACATGTGTTTATGTCTTTCTTTCTTGACATGTTTTGCTGGATATTTATTATTAATTTCAAAGAACCTGATTTTTATGTTATTATTTCTCTTTTTAAAAATTCACTAATATTTGTCTTTATCTTTATTTGTTTCCTCAATTTACTTTAGGCTTAACTTACTTATTTTCAATCTTGACTTTTTTCATTTTTTATTTTTTTAAAGATTTATTTCTTTATTAGAGAGAGAGAGAGTGCGAATGTGAGTGCGGCAGGGTGAGGGGGAAGCAGAGTGCGATGGAAAATCTTAAGCCGACTCCATCCTGAGAATGGACCTGACTCTGGGGCTCCATCTCACGACCCTGAGATCACGACCCAAGCCGAAACCAAGAGTCAGGTGCTTAACCCACTGCACCAACCAGGCACCCTTTGACTTTTTCTTTAAATAAGGGTATTCAGAGGTTGTTTGAGGTTATAAATTTTCATCAAAGAGCTACTTTAAGTTGTATTCTCAAATTTTGGTGTATTATATGTTAATTTTTTTGATTATAAATAACTTACAATTTCCATTATGATGTCCTCTTCTTTAATTCATAAGTTACTTTAAAAATACATTATTTAGGGGTGCCTGGGTGGGTCAGTCGGTTGGGTGTCTGTCTTCGGCTCAGATCATGATCTCAGGATTGAGCCCCATGTCAGGCTGTCTGCTCGGCAGGGAGTTTGCTTCTCCCTCTCCCTCTGAGCTCTCCTTCTCTCTCTTCCTCTCTCTCAAATGAATAAATAAAATATTTTTAAAAAAATAAAAAATAAAATATATTGTTTAATTTTTTAAAATGTTCAGTTTTCCTTATTCTATTTTTTATTTCTATTGACTATGATTAACATACAGTTTTACATTAGTTCAGGTGTGCAATATAATGATTTGATAATTCTATACAGGGGCAGCAGGGTGGCTCAGTCAGTTAAGCGTCTGACTTTTGATTTCAGCTCAGGTCATGATCTCAGGATCATTAGATGGAACCCCACATCTGGGCTTTGCACTCAGCAGGTAGTTTGCTTCTGTCTTTCCCTCTCCTTCTGCCCCTCTCCCCACTCATGCATGCACATGCTCGCTTTCTCTAAAATAAATCTTCTCTAAAAAAAACAATTCTGTACATTACTCACTGCTCATCACAATAGTGTACTCCTTTTTGGGGGGATGCAGCAAAAGCAGATGTTAGAGTGAAACTTATGCTATAAATGCTTGTATTAAGAAAAAAATTCAAATAAACAGCTAACATTACACCAAAAGGAACTAGAAAAAGAAGAAACTTGGCTGAAATTTAGTAAAGGAAGGAAACAACAAAGAAAAATCAGAAATAAATAAAATAGAAACCAGAATAAACAATAACATAATGTTGAAAGTAATGCCAGTTTTTAAAAAAATAATAAAATTCATAATGCTTTAACTATGTTTGCTGAGACAAAAGAGAAGACTCAAAAACCAAAATGAGAAATGGAAGAGAAAATAATACAACAGATAACCACAGAAATACATAGCGTGATAACAGATTACTGTAAATAACTATGTACTAACAAATCAAATAGCTTAGGGGGAAAAACAGATAATTCCTAAAAACTCACAAGTTACCATGATTGAATCATGAAACTTGAATCCAAGAAATAGGAAATCTTCTTAGACTAATGAAAGAAATGGAAGAATGAAATTTGAATTAAAAATTAATCTCGGGGCGCCTGGGTGGCACAGCGGTTAAGCGTCTGCCTTCGGCTCAGGGCGTGATCCCGGCGTTATGGGATCGAGCCCCACATCAGGCTCCTCTGCTATGAGCCTGCTTCTTCCTCTCCCACTCCCCCTGCTTGTGTTCCCTCTCTCGCTGGCTGTCTCTATCTCTGTCGAATAAATAAATAAAATCTTTAAAAATAAATAAATAAAAATTAAACAATCTCCCAGCACAGAAAAGCCCAAGACTTTAATGGCTTCATTGGTGAATTCTACCAAACATTTGAAATAATGACAATCTTTATCAAAATCTTACAAATAATAGAATAGAGGAAATACATTCAAAATCATTCTGTGAGGCCACCATCACCCTGATACCAAAGCAGGATAAAAACAATACAAGAACAAAAAAGTCTAGTTTATCCTATATAAGTATTGCTACTCCCATTTGCATGAGAACTGTTTCTCCACCCCCTCACTTTCAATCTTCAGGTGTCTTTAAGTCTAAAATGAGTCTCTTGTAGGCAGCATATAGATGGATGTTATTTTTTTTACTCATTCTGACACCCTATCTCTTGATTAGAGTGTTTAGTCCATTTACAAAATTCAAAGTAATTATTGATAAATATGTATTTATTCCCATTTTATTACTTGTTTTGTTGTTGTTTCTGGCGATTTTCTCTGATCCTTTCTTGTCTTTGTTACTTTTGGTCTCTCCTTTGCACTCAGAGTCTTTAATATTTCTTGTAGGGCTGGTTTAGTGGTCACTAACTCCTTTAGTTTTTGTTTGTCTGGGATGCTCTTTATATCTCCCTCTATTCTAAATGACAGCTTTGGGGATAGCGTATTCTCAGCTGCAGATTTATCTCATTCAGCACCTTGAATATATTCTGTCAATCTCTTCTGGCTTGCCAAGTTTCTGTTGAGAACTCTCCAGCTAGCCTTATGGGTTTTCCATTGTAAGTTAAGGACTTCTTTTGTCTTGCTGCCTATTAGATTTCTTCTTTGCCACTATATTTTGCAGATTTAATTACACTGTGTCTTGGTGTTGGTCTGCTGTTATTGATTTTGATGGGAGATCTCTGTACCTTCTGGATCTGCATGTCTGTTTCCTTCCCAGATTAGCTATTCTTTCTTTCGTTTCTGCTATTCCTGAAATAAATTTTCTGCCCTTTTCTCACTCTTCTTCTTCTGGGACTCCTATAATATAAATATTACTGCATTTGATGGAGTCACTGAGTTTCCTAAGTCTTTTCTCATGTGGCATAATTCTTCTTTCTCTCTTTTGTTCTGCTTCATTATTTTCCATTACTTTGTCTTCTAGGTCACTAATTCATTACTCTGCTTCTTCAACCTGCTGTTCATTGCATCAGCCTGTTTCCAATCTTGTTTATTGCATTCTTCATCTGATTGATTCTTTTTTAGCTCTTTGATCTCTGTGGTGAAGGTCTCACTGATGTCTTCTATTCTTTTCCCAAACCCAGTGTCTGTTGCTTTAAGTTCTCCATCAGACTAGTTACTTATATCTGTTTTACGTAGATCACTTGCCCTGCCTTATCTTGTTCTTTCATTTGGGATAAACTTCTGTATGGTGGCATTTTGTCTAAGTCTCTGCCTTCTTCTGTATGTTAGAAAAGCTGGTTATGTCTCCTGTTCCTGACAGTAATGGCCTTAGGAAGAAGAGGCCATGTAGTGCCCAGGCCTGATGCTTCAGGGAGTGTCTCTGGTGTGTGTTACATGTGCTCTGCTCTTGTGTTTTGACTGCTCTATCTATCCTTCAGGCCAGTGGTCTGCAAAAGCTATCCTGGCCTGAATGTGGCAAGTTTTAACCAGGTGTACTTTGGTCTGTTTATGAAATGAGACTTGACACCAACTGCACCAGAACTGAGGTCCTACAGAACTCTCTGGTCAGGAGATGTGGTGTGGGTAGGAGTTTGTGCTGGAGTTTTGGGGGAGGAACCCACTGCACTGGGACTGAGGCAAGCTTAATGAGAACGGCAGTCCTGCCTAAGCACAGGGGGGTGGAGCTTTGTGTAAGCAAGTTAGGCAACCAGTGTAAGCCTTGTACTGCTTCCCACAGGTGGTTCTGTGTTTATGCTGAGGGGCCGGGGAAGAAAGTGGTAGCACAGCCAGCCCCTTTGTTTCCATAGGGGCATCTCTGTGAATGCTGCCTCTCAGGGATGCACTCTGAGAAGAGCAAATAATCTATCCCCTGTGTGCCCCAGGTGTTTTCAGATTGCTGTTTCCAGGCTCTCTGCCCCTAGGTTGTTTGCCTGCCTTCTCTCCAGGAGCAGGGCAGTGCCCTTGGGACTCTATCCCAAGCAAATCTGCTGATCTTTAAAACTCCAGGCTTTAAGTCCCACTGGTTGTAAGTACTCAAGAAATTCAGCCCCTCTCATTTTCCAAGCCAATGGCTTTGGGAAACATTCTCTTTCTGTGTTTGCCTGTATGCTCCTCTCTCTCTCTTGTTCTTCTGTACAACCATGGCTCCCTCCCCTCCTCAGCACCTGTGATCCGTTTCTCCCCTAAACCACATCTCTGCCTTCCTACATTCTTCAGTGTGACTTCTCTCCCTTTAGTTGTGGAGTTTGTTCTGTAAGTCTTCAGGTCAATTTCTGGGGTATTTAGGATGATTTGATAGTTATCTAGTTGTGTTCCTGGGTCGAGGTAAGCCTGGGGTCCTCTTATTCTGCTGCTGTCTTCAACAGACTTTAAAATAATATTTAATGGCATGATAAAGTATGTTCATAGTGATGGTGATAGCTAAAATACATTGGGTGTGTGTTTTATGCCAGGCACCTTTCTGTGTGCTTGTATTAACTTAGTTGATCCTCATAACAGTCTTTTAAGGAGAAAGTATAGTTATCCTCATTTTAAAGGTGAATAAACTGAGGCTCAGAGCATTTAAGTAGCTTCCCCAAACTTAGATATCTGCTAAGAGCAGAACTAGAATTCAGACCCATGCAGTTTGCCTCTAAAGCCCTTACTCGGGTGTTATTACATGAAAAAATACCAAAGAAAAATCTCTATAAATTTTCTCATGGAATTAATCAAAGTGTTTTTAATCTAGGAAAGAAAATGTGTTAAAGAGTCCCAAATTTTGACAAAGCAGAATGGGTAGAGGGGAAGGACAACTTGTCCTATGAGCTATCAAAATATACTGTAAAATAATAGTAATTTTTAAAATACTGTATTGGGGGTACCTAGGTGGCACAGTCAGTTAAGCATCCGACTCTTGGTTTCAGCTCAGGTCGTGACCCAGGATCATAAGATCAAGCCCTGCATTGGGCTCCATGCTTAGCGTGAAGTCTGTTTAAGACTCTCTCCCCCTCTGCCCCTTCCCCATCCCACTTTCTCACTCTCGCTCTTGCATATGCTCTTTCTTTTTAAAATAAATAAATCTTTTTTCAAGAAATACCATATTGTAGGGGTGACTGGGTGGCTCAGTCAGTTAAGCGTCTGCCTTCGGCTCAGGGCGAGATCCCAGGCTCCTGGGATTGAGTCCCGTGTCAGACCCCTTGCTCAGCGGGGAGCCTGCTTCTCCCTCTCCCTCTGCTGCTCCCCCTGCTTGTTCTCTCTCTCACTTTCTGTTAAATAAATAAATAAAAATCTTTAAAAATACCATATTGTAGTAGAAATAAGGAAGAAATAGAGAAAAAATCAGAAGAGTATGCCACTTTTTATGTTTATAGGGAGGAGGCTGAGTGGATACACCTAAGTAGTAAGAGTGATTATTACTTATCAGAGAGGGATTTACAGGTGATTTTTTAAATTTTTCAGATTATCTACAGCAAACATTTTTAAATTGCATAATATTAGGAGGTTTATTTTCAATACTTTAAAACTTTAGGTTTTTTTTTATTATATGTTAGTCACCATACAGTACATCATTAGTTTTTGATGTAGTGTTCCATGATTCACTATTTACATATAACACCCAGTGCTCCATATAATACATGCCCTCCTTAATACCCTTCACCGGGCTAGCCCATCCCACCACCCCCCGCCCCTCTACCCTCATTTTGTTTCCCAGAGTCCATACTCTCGTGGTTCATTTCCCCCTCTGTTTACCTCCCTTCATTTTTCCCTTCCTACTCCTAACAATCTCCCTGCTATTCCTTATGTTCCACAAATGAGTGAAACCATATGATAATTGTCTTTCTCTGCTTGATTTATTTCACTTAGCATAATCTCCTCCAGTCCCATCCATGTCAATGCAAATATTGGGTAATCATTTTTTCTGATGGCTGAGTAATATTCCATTGTATATATGGACCACATCTTCTTTATCCATTCGTCTGTTGAAGGGCATCTCGGCTCCTTAGACAGTTTGGGTATTGTGGACATTGCTGATATGAACATTGGGGTCCATGTCCCCCTTCTTTTCACTACATCTGTATCTTTGGGGTAAATACCCAGTAGTGCAATGGCTGGGTCATAGGGTAGCTCTATTTTTAATTTTTTAAAGAAACTCCACACTGTTTTCCAAAGTGGCTGTACCAACTTGCATTCTCACCAACAGTGTAAGAACAGGGTTCCCCTTTCTCCACATCCTCTCCATTTGTTGTTTCTTGCCTTGTCAATTTTTGCCATTCTAACTGGCATAAGGTGGTATCTCAATGTGGTTTTGATTTGAATTTCCCTGATGGCTAATAATGTTGAACATTTTTTTCATGTGTCTGTTAGCCATTCGTATGTCTTCATTGGAGAAGTGTCTGTTCATATCTTCTGCCCATTTTTTTATTTGATTATTTGTTCCTTGGGTATTGAGTTTGAGAAATTCTTTATAGATCTTGGATACCAGTCTTTTATCTGTAGTGTCATTTGCAAATATTTTCTCCCATCCCGTGGGTTGCCTCTTTGTTTTGTTGACTGTTTCCTTTGCTGTGCAGAAGCTTTTTATCTCGATGAAGTTCCAAAAGTTCATTTTTGTCCTTTGCCTTTGGAGATGTGTCATGAAAGAAGTTGCTGTGGCCAGTGTCGAAGAGGTTACAGCCTATGTTCTTCTCTATGATTTTGATGGATTCCTGTCTCACATCGAGGTCTTTCATCCATTTGGAGTTTATCTTTGTGTATGGTATGAGAGAGTGGAAGAATGAAACTAAAACTTTAGATTTTAACAATATTTTGTTAGTGCAATATATTGCTGTTTAGTTTTAGGCATAGTCTACCCTGCATTTTCTGAATTTGTTGGTGTACAAAATGTGTGTGTATGTGTATATATATGCATATTTTAATTGTGGGGCATCCCAATCAGATGGGGGACCAGTGGCATAGGCAGTGAAAGATTTCACCCAAGGCAGAACAAAAGAGATAGAAATTTATTGAATACACTGCAAGGCACCAGTGAGCAGGACAGCAAAGGAGAGACTGTCTGCAATAAGGCAGTGGTGAGGGACCAGTTATAGGGCAGAGTGAGGAGTTATGGGAACATATTGAATTTTCCCTTTTTCGGTTAACTGTGCCTGGTTGTATGTTGTGCATTGGTTAGTTACGGCCTGTGGCTGTTTCAAGGTGGGTTGCTTAATGAGCCTGTTTGCATCAGCTTGGTGGTCGCTGTGGGCCCTTTCATCCTGCTCAAGTTCCATTGCTCAAGGCTGTTGCCTAAAAGCAGCCTCTACCTTTATATTTACATTTATACTTATATTTATATATTATGTATTCATTCATTTATTCAGGTCTTACATTAACCAATCACACAGAATCACCAATCCACTCCTTTTTGGTAAACATGGAGAAAAGACAATGGGATAATAATCGTGTAGCCTAGTGTTGAAGAGAAGAATTTCAGAATCTCTGACTTATTTTGAAAACCCGAATGTTTATTGATGGTGTTAAAAAAAGCTATTGAATTTTATGTATGTAGCTTCCATCTGATAATCTTACTGAACTTTATTATAAGTTGTAATAGTTTTTCAGTTGATTCTCTTAGATGTTCTAGGTATATAATCATTTCATTTACAGATGATAACTTTTTTCTCCAATATTTATGGTCTGTGTGGTATATAACATCCCCCAAAATGGAATAGTGTTTAAAAAATGAGTAGTTCTTATAGTAGTATGAAAATATGACTCCTACATATCAAGAAGTGAAAAAACAGAGTTACAGAGTCCTATCCTAGGTATGGTATAATCCAGTCTTTATTTTAAAAAAATAAAGCACTGTATAAGGGGCTTGATTTGAGAAGATTACTCTTTTCCTCAAAATTTCTGTACTAATTTAGGTGCCTGTCTTAGTTTGCTTGGACTGCCATAACAAAATACCATAGACTTGATGGCTTAAAGCCCAGTCTGGAGGCTAGGAAGTCCAAGATCAAGGTGCCAGCCAATTCAGTTCCTGGTGTGAGCTCTCTTCCTGGCTTGCAGAAGCCAACTTCTTATTGTCTCCTCCCACGGCGGGGAAGGAGGAAAAGAGAGAGAAAGGGAGAGAGAGAGAGTAAGTGACTTAGAGTGAGAGAGAATGAGAATGATCTCTCTCTTCCTCTTCTTACAAGGCCACAGTCCTATCAGATTAGGGCCCCACCCTTATGGCTTTATTTAACCTTAATTACCTCCTAAAGACTCTAGCCAGATGTAGTTACCCTGAGGGTTAGGGCTTCAACATGAATGAGGGGAAGGGTGGGGAAGGGGTGCACAATTCAGTTTGGAGCTGTGCCTAATTTTTTTCCCTGATATCTTCAGAAATCCTATGTTTAATTTTATTTCAGACAGCATTAGTTTTATTATTTCTTATGACATTCTTAAAAGACTTGTTACTTTACGGTGTTTCATAGAAATTTTATCTCAATTTAACTTCATGAATCATTTCCTCTTAGACACAAAATCGAATGAAGCTAATGGCCGACAACTATGAGGATGACCACTTCAAATCCTCCCATTCCAATCAAACCAATCATAAACCCTCCCCAGACCAGGTAAGACTGTTCTTGAGTGTTTTATAAAAACAAGTGTGCTTTTATTTTCATGTATCTTATACTAGCATGTTACAAATTCCAGAGTATAAATTAGAAAAATAAAAATAAATAAATAATTTCTGAAATCTTCACTCATGTTTTTAAACATAGATTTAATTTCTGTACAGGAAGGTGGTGGTAGATGATTCTGAATATTTTTAGAGGAGATACTCAAAAGATTTGAGGACTATAAGAAATCCTTGAATTGGTTGAGAAAAAAAATTAATCTGAAAGATACATACTAATTTGTAAGTGTCCTACTTTTCTTATTAAAACAATGCCTTATTTAAAAAAAAAAAGACTCTTTCCTTGTGAGCTCTATAAGACACAATTCTGTTTAGAGATGACTATTGTTTAATTGCAAATTTTTAAATCTCTCCTCATCACCTATTATGAAGAGTGATAATTTCTTCTCTCCCATTTCCCTGGTTGATCCCTCCAGTATATGTTATTCTCAAGGAAAATTGTTGCCTTCAACTTCTCATCAATGCAAAAGAGGCATTGATGAGACTGAAGGGAACCATATTCAACTCCAGTCTTTTGGAAGAAGGGAACTCTCCCAAGATCTTGAAAATGATGGATGGGGGAGAGTGGTGAACAGATTACCTCATATCCCATTGCCAAAAATCAGATTTCAACATCTCCATCACACTCAGTCTTAAAATATATAGCTGAAGGAAAAAAAATAGTTAAGTAATTACATCCATATGACTAAAAAGCCAAGGGAAACTCCCCCACTAAACATCTCCACTGAATGATAGCCGTGACATTGTCTTAGAAGAAGAAATATTGCAGATGAAAACAGCAATAATATCCAAATTATAATTTTTTCTGAGATTCAGAAGATATAGTCACAGTATGATGACATTTACTAAGCCAGTTGAAGCAAGCCTTATATTTTAGAGGGAAAACAATAGCAATCTTAATGTAGGCAGAATGCAGAACTGTCTGCCTGATGTCAGCCATCTTTCTTTGCCAAGAAATGATTTTGCTATCTCTGCCTGTTCTTGATACCCAGAATTAAATTTATGCCAGTGTATATTAGATGAGTATTAGATCCTTTCCTTGAAACAGATTTTGATAATGAATAAATACAAGAAATTGGATGCCTGGGAATATTGGAAAGCAAATGGAAATGAGGAAAGTTTGAAGAAAAGGCAAAAATAAAGTAAAGTCTGCAACCTGATAATTTTGTCCAGATCCAGCCCTGGGATAGAGACAGTGTTTTGAAAGGGTAGGAAAGTAGAAATGTAATGACAAACTAGTTACTGATTTGGGTAGGTTAGGGAATTTAGGGAGTTAGAATCTATTATAAAAAGGGTCAAGAACTTAGAGACCATTTTCTTCTACTACATTATGCTTATGTCTTTGTTTTAAGTACTAACCAACTCTTTTTCATTCCCATGCTGCTCTGGGGCATTGTTCCCTTTGTCATCTTTCTCCCCTAGGATGAGGAGGAGGGTATATGGGCATAGCCAATCAGATGCTCTTAGTTCAGCCATTTTGTTCAGAACGGTGAGAAACACCTTTCCTTAACTATAGAAATGTTTTTTGTTTGCTTTCATTTTTTTTTTTTTACACAGTCATTCGCACATCTTGTTTCTCTGTAATTCATGAAATTGTTTGGTGTGCTTTCTGTTTTCTCATCTTCACATGATTCCTGTGTGTATTGCTATGCTTCTGATGTAGGGGGGTTGGGTTTTGTGGGGGTTTTTTTGTTTTTGTGTGTTAATAATCACTTTTATAATTTCTTTTTATACATTTTTGGGAGAACTTCCAGGGCATATAATTAAATTTCTCCTGTTATGATTTTATTAATAAACTACCTTATCTAATGTGATTTTACAGTGTCCTGGTAAGGTTTATAGTGACTTACATCAAACTGGAACTAGAAAATTGATCAAATACTCTGCCAGCAAGTTTGGGATATTACTTTTTGCGATAATTAATTGTAAATATATGTCTTTAAAAAAATTGTACTGTGAACTAAAACCTCTTGTTTCTATCTGTAAAAGGATGCTCTGAATTCTCAGGGTCAGTGGTTCTTATAGAGTGCCTATCAAGGACATCCCCTAGAGCTTTGACATTACTCTCAAGCTGTCCTTAAAAATAAGGAGAAGTAAAGAAGTAAAGGAAAACCTTTTAAAAAGTTGGTCTAAAGAATTCTTTTTCCTCTCTTTTATGAATTGCTGCTGTGTTAAACAGTTGCCAGGACACTGTCTAGATTCTCCTTTCCAGGCCAATTGGCTGGAAAATATAGTCCAGCTGTGGCAGTATCTCCCTTTGATCTGATGCCCTGGAGGTTTGACTAAGGAAATCCTTTTCTTAGAAAAAATAATAATTACAATTAATAAGTTCACACATATCGGTGGCCTTGCACTCCCTGGATTCACTGCCCTTGCTTATTGGTGATCTCACTCTTTTGGAGTCAGTTCTCTCTGAAAAGTCTGTGTCTTGGTGTTATACTTCTTAAAATGATGAGGACATGTGTAGACCTCTCACTAGCAAACACAGCCAAGAAGGATGATGAGGTAAGTTGTGGAAAGGGGCATATACTGTGAAGATGGGAACCTTTCCAAATGACTTTATCCTGAGGGTGTACAAGGCGAAATGTATACCAGCCAAAAAGCTATTTGGGTTAGAGTGTTGCATGCCAGACAAAGCTAAAGCTGAGAAAATTCATGTGCTAATTCTCTTTATCTACACTGCCCCCTGCAAGGAGTTATTTGTCATCGTGAAGGCTATGGGGGGCCATACAGTAGTTGAATATAGAATACCAGTCCCCTCCTTCTAAATGAGCCTGCCTTGTCTATTTTGGCAGAACATAGGAGCCTCTTGGCATGCCTTAACAGGAAGCACGTCCCTGACATATGAATAGGATTGTATTGGTTGTATACCCTTTTTCTAGCCAATCAGAAGAGACAAGTTAGTATTACAGGAAAGAAGGCCCATAAATAACTTCACCAGGAGACTGAAAAATTAACAAACCTACACATAGACTTGTTCCTAAAGTGTCCATTTTATTTTTTCTTCTTCCCTAGTGAAATAGCTCCTAGTAAGAGTTCAGATGCTATTGATTTTTTTTAATTATTGCATTGTTGAGCTTATTGCACTAAAATATTAACTGCCATTGGTTTGGCACAGTGCAGTTGCAATTAGCTGGCCATAACTGGAGTTTCTATGATATCTCAAATTTTCGAAAAAGTGCTATATATGCCATGATATCATAAGGGTTTTACCTAAAGAAATGCATGAGTGACCCATAAAATATTGCAGACGTCTTGACTTGATCTCCAGTTTTCTTAACTTGTTTTCTTGCTAATTCTAGAGAACAGATTTTTCTTAATAAAATTTCAAACTTTTGAAATTGACGATTTATCTTGTCAAACTTAAGAATGTAAATAATGCTTTACATCTAAAACATTTTAAAAACACGGTATATATGTCAGCAAAGCGTGAGTCTTATTAGATTTAATCAATACTCAGTCAGCAAGAGAATCATAGAAGTAGAGAGCTCAAGGGGTCTAGGCAATTTCACAAGAAGTGTTAGAACATAACGGTTACGAGTCGAGGCTTTGGAGCAGAATGCCTCTGGTCAGATCCTAACACCACCATGTATTAGCTTGTGACTTTGGACAAGGTATTTAATCTCCCCATACTTCAGTTCCTTTGTCTTTCAAATGGAGGTTGTTGGAGAAGCAGATGAGTTGTTAGAGGCATAAACTCTGGAGCCAGACCACACAGCTTTGCATCTAGACTCCACCTTCTTTGTGGCCTGGGGAAATTAACTCAGTCTTTGAATCCCAATTTTTCTGTAAAAATGGTTTGTTTATTTATTTATTTATTTTGATAGAGAGAGTGCGGGGAGAGGGAGGGGCAGAGAGTCTTAACAGGCTCCATGCTCAGCACAGTGCCCAACATGAAACTCGATCTCACAATCCGGAGATCCTGACCTGAGCCAAAATCAAGAGTCAGACACTTAAGCAACTGAGCCACCCAGGCGCCCCTGTAAAAATGGTTTTATTAATGGCCTACTTTGTACAAAGGGTTGTTGGACAGATTAATAAGTTAATGTATATAAAATGAATTGAACGGTGCCTTCCACCATGTACTCTGCTTATATTATTGTATTTGTCGTTGCTGTTGTCATCATTAACTTGAATCCGTCTCCGGAAGTAGTCAGTGTTCAATAAGTGTTAGTTACTATTTTTATTAATATCTAGTCCAGTGCCCTCATTCTGTTGGTAAGGGTGCAAAAAATAAATAAAGGATTTAGATGTTAAGGCCCCCAGCATTTCTGTGATCTGGAAAGAGGAACTAGTAGCTGACAGTGAAAGAGATCATCTAAGACATATTGGTGATTATATCTCCCTTTTCATCACCAAAAATTTAATCTCTTATATCCTGAGGAATTTTTTCCCTTGAGAAAACACCTTAATTTTTCTATAAAAGAAATTTATTCATCGAAACTTACTTTGGTTTTTTTTGTTTTTTTAATAATAATTTTTGTTTTGTTAGTCACCATACAGTATATCCTTAGTTATTGATGTAATGTTCCGTGATTCATTATTTGCATATAACACTCAGTGTACCATGCAATACGTGCCCTCCTTAATACCCATCACCGGCCTATCCCAATCCCCCACCCCCCTCCCCTCTGAAACCCCCAGTTTGTTTCCCAGAGTCCACAGTCTCTCATGGTTCATTCCCCCTTCTGTTTAACCCCCCTTCGTTCTTCCCTTCCTTCTCCTACCGATCCTCCTATTTCTTATGTTCCATAAATGAGTGAAACCATATGATAATTGTCTTTGTCTGCTTGACTTATTTCACTTAGCATAATCTCCAGTCCCGTCCATGTTGCTGCAAATGTTGTGTAATCGTTCTTTCTGATGGCTGAGTAATATTCCATTGTATATATGGACCACATCTTCTTAATCCAGTCATCTGTTGAAGGGCATCTCGGCTCCTTCCACAATTTAGCTATTGTGGACAATGCTGCTATGAACATTGGGGTGCATATAGCCCTTCTCTTCACTACGTCTGTTATCTTTGAATATGCTGTCATAATCCTCCTGAGACACACAGAATAAAGCAAGTGTTACCTCCAGTTAGAAAGCATGAGAGTCCCTTCTCTCTCTCCCTTCAACCTATAGAAATTCCATGTGAAATGTGTCCCTGCTAGTGTCTATCCCTTTAATTTGTGTTTCCTTTCTTGTTGTTCCCTGACAGTAGAAGTAGGCTCCATGGGAACAGGGACTTTAATATGTTTGCTTTTGTATTTCTGTCATCTAAAATAATGCCTGATATACAGTAGGCCCTCAGTAAGTATATATTGAATGAATTAACTTCTGAATTCATGAAATGCAGAGAAGAAACAATAAAGTTTACATTGAAACCAAGAGCATAGAATTAGCTGTTATCTTTAATGTCAGCATTACTAGTACAAGAAAGGGAAATTTTGAAAGGTAATATAGGAAAACTGTCTAGAAACAAAAGACTTGTAGAGAGAAATGTTAAAAATTTAAGGGAAAGTCATAATTAAGTCATAGACTCTGGCTCCTATAATTTCATACTAAATAAAAAAGTTGAGTATAATTCAGAAATCTTTTCTATCTGAAAAGTGAACATCCTTCAGGTGGAAACTTTTCTCCTAGTAACCTGTGGTTCATAGCCATCAAGAAAAGCCTAGAGCATAGTAGGTACCATGGCCATGTGCTCTTTGTGGACCTCATTCTGGGGAAGCACTCTGTGTAAACTAGCACCAGACCCCTCAAGTAAAGGATGTACTTGTTAAGAAGTTGGTCTTGTTATAAAACCATTCCACTGACTAAAATCTGGAAATGAGTTGCATGACTATCAGACCAGCACTATTGCATCCCAAAACATAATTTGAACTGATATGTTATGAAACTTTTCTTTTTTAATTAGAGATGGTATCAGTGTTAAGACAAGCTTTTAAGACAAATGTTTTAAAACAAGTGTCTCTTTCTTTTGGCATTTCATTTTCCTTATTGTCTGTCCTAGTTGAGTTGTCCACATAAATCTCTTCCTTATCAGTTTGAAACATCGTGAAAGTGTTCTCTTGGTTAGTACTACAATGAAAATCTCTTATATCTCTAGAGAATCTCTCTCTAGAAGGGAGGTATTAGATTAAGATGTTACAGAATTGATTGGGGTAGTGAGTTAGAATATTTTGTCAGTGTGGTCCAGATTGTTTATTGGACCAACTGTTTAAACAGTTTGGACCAATACCAGGATCAGTTTTTGACATAACAGGCAAGAAAGAATTTGACCTTGTATTTTCAGAAGTGGATCAGAGATTTCAGCAAGATGCTTCTTTCCTAAAGAGCTTGGTAAGGCCAGTAGAATTAAGGAAGTGGGAGGATCCTAGTTGCGGGAAAAAGTAACATTTGTTAAACACTATGAGAGACTATGGACTCTGGGAAACAAATTGAGGGCTTCAGAGGGGAGGAGAGTGGGGGATTGGGATAGGCCGGTGATGGGTATTAAGGAGGGCACATATTGCATGGTGCACTGGGTGTTATACGCAAATAATGAATCATGGAACATTACATCAAAAACTAAGGATATACTTTACGGTGACTAACATAACATAATAAAAAATTATTATAAAAAAATTTAAAAATTTAAAAAAATAAACACTATGGGCCAGACACTTTCATATCACTTATCCCATATTTAATTTTCACAACCACTCTAAGAACATGTTTACCAATGAGGAAATAAAGTTCATAGAAGTTAAGTGATTTTCCAAGATTACAGAGATAACAAGCGGCAGACATTTAAACCCAAGACTGACATCAGATCCCATGCCCTTTCCACTATACCATAATTAAAAGAGAAGGAATATTCCACTTTACAGTTCCTTGGACATAAGATGACACTTGGTAGAAGTATGTTGAATTGAATTGTATTCCTGTATAGGAAAATAACAAAACAACCTTCCCAGTAAGGGATTTCCCTTATAAAATGAACCTAAGTGGATTTCTGACCTCACTTCACTGATTTTTTTTTTAATTAATATAACTACCCAGGAATCTGGTGACAAATTTAGAACTGTAGAGTTTAGGAAGGGATAAGAAGTGGATCTTGGAGGTTGGATAAAGTTTGGGTGGCAGGAAGGGGAAAGAAAAAGAATTTTAGATGGGAACCACCTTGAAGGAAGGCCCTAAGAAGGAGTAGGGGCCAGTATATGCACCCCAATGTTCATAGCAGCAATGTCCACAATAGCTAAATCGTGGAAGGAGCCGAGATGCCCTGCAACAGATGACTGGATTAAGAAGTTGTGGTCCATATATACAATGGAATATTACTCAGCAATCAGAAAGAACGAGTTCTCAACATTTGCTACAACATGGACAGCAATGGAGGAGATAATGCTTAGTGAAATAAGTCAAGCAGAGAAAGACAACTATCATATGATTTCTCTCATCTATGGAACATAAGAACTAGAATGATCAGTAGGGGAAGAAAGGGATAAAGAAAGGGGGGGTAATCAGAAGGGGGAATGAAACATGAGAGACTATGGACTATGAGAAACAAACTGAGGGCTACAGAGGGGAGGGGGGTGGGGGAATGGGATAGACCGGTGATGGGTAGTAAGGAGGGCACATATTGCATGGTGCACTGGGTGTTATACACAACTAATGAATCATCGAGCCTTACATCGAAAACCGGGGATGTACTGTATGGTGACTAACATAATATAATAAAAAATCATTATTAAAAAATATTAAATTAAGGAATTACCTACTTTAAAAAAAAAAAAAAAAGAAGGAGTAGGGGCCAGTGCAGAATCCAGCCTTGCTAGAACAAAGGATATCCTGGTCCTTTTATTTTTTCATTGTTATGTACCACCCACATTTCTGTTTTAATATAGGGTACCTATAATTCAAATAGAAAAGCTACAAATACGAGTGTCTCACAAGAACAGTTATACATTGAACTTTACAAAGATTAACATAGCAGTCAGCTTCCCCTGAAGATTATCTGAATCCCTGTGTTCTGAGTTGATTGCCTCCTCATCTAGTTCTGATGCTGTAGGGTCGTAGTCAGAATGTGGGCTTTGGACCAGATTGCCTGGTTCCAAACCTCTGTGTACCTACTTTATTCATTTGTAAAATGGGAAGAGTAATACACCTACCTCATAGGGTTGTTAGGTGACTAAATGATATAATATAAAGCCTTTAAAACTGTGTCTTTGTATATCATGGTTGCTTGATTAATGTTAATTATTGATGTCTGCAACCTGAAGACACACATTGACAATTTATAGCATGATCCCCACCTCTCTTCCCTTTCTACCTCCCTCCCTCTCTTCCTGCATTCTCTTTTCCTTTCTCTTGGTTCCCTTGTTCATTTAAATGGGAGGATTGGGTGAGAATTCATTAATAGTCACCTTTGGATTCATACTGTTCTTAAACTACCTAAACTCCAGTTTAATAGCATTTCCTGTCTACGCTCCTTAAAAAATGTCTTAACTAGTTTCTTCTTTGTCCTAGGTACACAGCCTGCTTTGTGCCTTTCATATTTCTCTTCCTTCCTTTCTCCTTCCCAAAAATAAATTTAGAATTCTCAGTTTTTTCTGCTTTTCATGATTTGCCAGAGCGTTCTACTCCCTCCACTCCTAATCTTTCCATCCTAGGTTCTCTCTAGCTGTCTCAAAACTCTGTCCTCTACTGTTACCATGCCAAGCTCTCCACCAACTCCGTCTGCATACCATACTCAGCAAGTGCCTTCTACAGGCCCTCATTCTTTAAGCCATTATCTCTTCTTAACATATATATATAAATTATATATATAAATTATATATATAAATTATATATATATATATATAATTTAGATGCTGTGTCAGTTTTTTTCCTGGTCTCAAGCAGCTTGAACCTATGTCAAATCCAAAAAGATTCTGGAAAATGGAGCTATTTTTAACAAGAGCATTGAGGAATAGATGCTAAAAGATGCTGATGCTGATAGTTACCATTTAAAGAATACCTACTAAATCCTAAACACTTAGTTTAAGCTTATAAGCATATTCTTATTCAATAATCCTAGACTACAATACAACAAGCCTAGAAGACAGACACCATTCTCATTATTTTATTGCTGAAGAAACTGAACTTCAGAGAAAGAATTTAGCAAACTTATCCAAGTTCACATTGCCTGTAGGTAGTAGAGGCCAAATTTGAACTCAGGTAAGTCTAAGCCAAAATTTGACCCACTTCCAGTAAGGAAACTTCTAGAAGAGTTTTTTTAAAAGGTTATTATGCTTTTTTATTCATACTAGTTATAAGAGAAATAGTAAGAATATTCAAGTACAAATACATGAAGAAAAAAATTAATGAAGAATATCAAAAAGAAACCCCTCGTAAAAACCTAGCTAAACAAGTAGAAAGACCTCGTAGTAATGTAGAGAAGGAAAAACTTTCTCCTCTGCTTTCTTACATTCAGTGACTGGGGTCTGTGAATCAAACTGATAAAAGACTGATTAGCAGAAAGGAAAAAAAAAAAAAGATTCAATTATGCTTGAATGCACAGAAGCTTACAAAAAAGTGTAACTCAATTTGGGGTTTGTATCCCATTATAACAAAGGGAGGTGAATTGTGGAAAAGAAACTAAACAAAGGAAAAAAGATCCCAAGGCTTCTAGGGAGAGGCTAAGTTATGGAAAGGTGACTTGGAAATGTATGGCAAATAAGGGTTATTTAGTAAGGTTTGTTGCAAGTAAGAGTCTCAGGTAACAAGAGGTGTCTCTGAAGTTGTTCTTTTCCTGGTAGAGGAGAGAGCGACCTTTACAAAGGGAAATATATGTCCTGCCTTATGACAAAAAGGAAGGATGGCAGAGAGCTATGTGCTTTTAGCTCAAAACGACCCTTAATGCCAAAGGGGCATATTTTGGGGTGGTATACTCATCCCATTTAGTATGTATTATTAGACTGATTTGTAACTGAATAATATTTCATCGTCTGGATGTACCACACTTTATCCATTCACGTGCTAAAGAACATCTTCGTTGCTTCCAAGTTTTTGCAGTTAGGAACAAAGCTGCTATAAACATCCATGTGCTGGTTTTTCTGTGGCTGTAAGTTTTCAACTCCTTTAGATAAATACTGAGGACCATGATTGCTGGATTTTATATTAAGAGTAGGTTAGGTTTGTTAGCAAGAAACTGCCACTGTCTTCTAAAGTGACTATTATCATTTGCATCCCCACCAACAATGAATGAAAGTCCCTGTTATTCTTGGCAGCATTTGATGTTATATCTTCTGGATTTTGGCCATTCTAATAGGTGTGTAGTGGTATCTCTTTGTTTTAATTTGTATTTCTCTGATGACATATGTTATGGACCATCTTTTCACATGCTTATTTGCTATCTGTGTATCTTCCTTGGTGAGGTGTCTGTTAAGGTCTTGGTCTTTGGCCCATTTTTTTTTAAATGTGTTGTTTTCTTGTTGGATTTCAAGAGTTATTTGTATATTTTGGATAATAGTTCTTCTTAAATATGTCTTTTGCAAATATTTTATCCCAGTGTGTGGCTTGTCTTCAATCTTGAGATTGTCTTTCACAGAGAAGTGTTTTATTTTAATGAAGTTGAGCTTATCACTTATTTCTTTTATGGATCATGCCTTTCGTGTCTAAAAAGTCATTGCCATACCAAAGATCTTGTAGGTTTTCTCCTATATTATTTTCCAGAAATGTTATAGCTTTACATTTTATATTTAGGTCTGTGATCCATTTTGAGTTGGTTTTTGTAAAAAGTATAAGGTTTGTGCCTAGACTGATCTTTTTGCATGTGGATGGTCCAGTTGTTCTAGCGTCATTTGTTGAAAAGACTGTCTTTGTTCAGTTGTATTGCTTATGCTGCTTTGCCAAAGATCAGTTGACTAGATGTATGTGAGTCTGTTTCTGAGCTCTCGGTTCTTTTCCATTGATTTATTTGTCTGTTCTTTTGTCAATACCACACTATCTTGGTTACTGTAGCTTTATAGTAAGGCTTGAAGTCAGTGTCAGTCTTCCAACTTTGTCTTCTTCAAAATTATGTTGACTATTCTGTGCTTTTGGCCCCTCCATATGAACTTTAGAGTCAGTTTTCTGGTATCCACAAAATAACTTGCTGGGATTTTAATTGGGATTGCATTGAATCTAGAGATCAAGTTGGGAAGAATTGACATCTTAACAATATTGAATCTTCCTATCTGTGAATATGGACTATCTCTCCATTTGTTTAGTTTTTCATTGATTTCATTCATCAGAGTTTTGTAGTTTTCCTCGTAGAGATCTTGTACATATTTTGTTAGATTTATTCCTAAGTATTTCATTTTGGGAATGCTATGTAAATGGTATTGTGTATTTATTTCAAATTCCACTTATTCATTGCTGGTATATTGGAAAGCAATTGCCTTTTTTATATAAACCCGTATACCCTGCAACCTTGTTATTATAATTGCTTATCAGTTCCAGGAGTTTTCGTTGTTATTGCTGTTCATTCACTTGGAATTTCTACTAGACAGTAATGTCATCTCTGAACAAAGACAATTTTATTCCTTCCTTCCCAGTCTGTGTATCTTTTATTCCCTTTTTCTATCTTGTTGCATTAACTAGAACTCCTAGTATAATATTGAAAAGAAGTGGTGCTGGGACCATTCTTAAATGTACCTGATCTTAGTGCGAAAGCCTCAAGTTTCTCACCATTATATACAATATTAGCTATTTTTTTTGTAGATATTCTTTATCAAGTTGAAGAAGTTCCCCCTATTCCCAGTTTACTGAGATTTTTATCATGAATGGGTGTTGAATTTTGTCAGATGCTTTTTCTGCATTAATATAATTGTGTGATTTTTTTTTTTCTTTTGCCTGGGTTGATGTGATGGGTTACAGTTAATTGATTTTCAAATGTTGAACCAGCCTTACATACCTGGGATAAATCCAGTTTGGTCTTGGTGTATTTGCAAATATTTTGTTGAGAGCTTTTACATCTATGTGAATGAGAGATATTGGTCTGTAGTTTTCTGTACTTGTAATGTCTTTGCCTGGTTTTGTTATTAGAGTATATCTGGCCTCCTAGAATGAGTTAGGAAGTACCCCTGTGCTTCTATCCTCTGAAAGAGATTGTAGAGAATTGGTACAAATATCTTCCTTAAAGGTTTCATAAAATTTATCAGTTAACCCTCTGGTGTAACTACTTCCCTAGGTGTTTATCTTAATCTTTGTGATAATGTATCTTACAGTTAGCAGACTACAAATGCATTTTCCTAAAAAATTATAAATCCTAGATACATTTCTTTATATAAATATTATATACCTTGCTTGCTTCAAATATCAATATCATATTGCATAGAAAGACTACAGGGTTGTATGCTCTTTTTAAACCTGGCACTCACATCCTGTTATTCTATTTAGTAAGTCATCTCCATGTTTAAGGAAGAGTCCTGTTCTTAGGGAAAGAAATTGTTTTCTATAAAATTAATTTCTGCCTTGAAATTCTTTTTTTTTCAATTAATTTTCAAAATCAAAATGGAAGCTATGGTTTTTTTTGTTTGGTTTTTTTTTTTTGTTTTTTTTTTTTTTTAAAGATTTTATTTATTTATTTGACGGAGAGACAGCCAGCTAGGGAGGGAACACAGGCAGGGGGAGTGGGAGAGGAAGAAGCAGGCTCCCAGCGGAGGAGCCTGATGCGGGGCTCGATCCCAGAACGTCGGGATCACGCCCTGAGCTGAAGGCAGACGCTTAACAACTGAGCCACCCAGGCGCCCCGGAAGCTATGTTTTTATCAGATTTTATTCAAGGCAAAAAAACAAAAATATTGAAAACAGAATCATTGAAGGAAGTGGGGAGTTGTTTAATGAGTATAGAGCTTCGGTTTTGCAAGATGAAAAATATAGAGGTTGGTTGCACAATAGTGTGAACGTATTTAACACTACTGAACTGTACACTTAACAGTGATTAAATGGAAACTTTTATGTGTGTTTTACTACAGTTTTTTACCACAATTTTTAAAAAGTTTTTAGTAAAATCTAAAAACCAGCTAATAGTATCTTCTGGCAAAATATATTCAAAATATGCACTGAATATTATTTGAAACATTTTATGACTTAGTGAAGTAAGAGAGACACCCTTCTTCCCCAGATATATATCTCAGAGTTTTGAAATGGAAAAAGATTGAGCTTTGTATAGCTTTTTTGTTCTCGGTTTAGGAACAGGGCTATTTATTTGTTTATTTTAGTAGTTGATCTGTTAGCATATTAAAGAATTTGTGCTGTTTGCTGGGCTTCCTTGAGTTGAATTGCTTAAGATAGGAAGCCCCTTCTAAAAGGTCATTTACATAATCTATTATTTTTAAATATGCTCACATTGGGGCTTACTTTAACACAGGTCTCCAGCTTATACTTACTACGAAGACTTTATTTAGGCAGCCTAGCAGCTACAAGAGGAGTTTTTAAGTGGGTTGAAACACTAAGTTTGGGAACCACCTTTTAGAAATTATCATTTACAAAAACACTCTGCACAAGAATTTTTAAAGTAATTTTACCAGCTTCGGTGAATTAGGGTCTTTACCTTGCCTTTTTTTCAACATTTTATTGTGAAAATTTTCCAACACACAGGAAAGTTGAAAAAAATTGTATTTTAAATCCAAAGTCTCTAACTTTTTGATATTTACTTTATCATATATCTTTCTATCTGTACATCAATCAATCTCATTTTTTTCAGGCATTTCAAAGTAAGTTAAGAGACACTTGTATACATCACCCCATGTGTATGAATTAAAATTCAAAATCAGTTTATGGGTTGTTTTTTTTTTTTTTTAGTGAAATGCACAAATCTTAAGTTACACTACTCTATGAGTTTTGACAAGTGTATCTGCATACACTTGTGTAACCTAAACCCCTATTGAGATATAGAAAGGGGTTAGTAAACTATTTTTTTTTAAGAGTCACATAGCAAGGGCACCTGGGTAGTTCAGTTGGTTGAGTATCTATCTGACTCTTGATCTTGGTTCAGGTCTTGATCTCACAGTTGTGAGTTCGAGTCCCACATTGGGCTCCACGCTGGGCATGGAGCCTACTTAAAAAAAAGTCACATAGTAAATATTTAGGTCTCTGTAGCAACTACTGACATCTAACACTGTAGTGTAAAGCATTAGTGGACAGTAAGTAATTAAGTAAGAATGGCTCTGTTCCAGTAAAGCTTTATTTACTGTCTCTGAGATTTGGCTATAATAGAATTTTCACATGTCATGAAATAGTTTTTTCCAACCATTAAAAAATGCAAAAACTGTTCTTTGCCAATAGGCATACAAAAATGACAGCTGCCTGGATTTAGACTGTTTGGCCATTATAGTTTGCCTACCCCTGATACAGAACATTAACATCTCCCAAGAAAAGTTTCTCCTGCCTTTTCCCAGTCTGTACCTACTCTCACACTTAGAGGCAAACACAGTTAATATTTGTGCATTTGCTTGATGTAACTTAGTTTTCCTGTTCTAGAACCACATTTTCAAAGGAATCATACAGTCTGTACTCATGTAAGACTTCTTTTACTCAGCATAATACATTTAAAATCCATTCATTTTTTTGGATTAAAGACCTAAATGTAAGGCCCAAAACCATGAAAATCCTTGAAGAGAGCACAGGCACTTAATTTCTCTGACATCGGATATACAAGCATCCTTTTAGATATGTCTCCTGAGGCAAAGGGAACATAAGCAAAAATAAACTATTGGTACTACATGAAAATTAAAAGCTCTGCACAGCGAAAGAAACAATTACCAAAACTAAAAAACAACCTACTGAATGGGAGAAGATATTTGCAAATGACACACTGATAAAGTGTTAGTATCCAAAATATGTAAAGAACTTATACGTAACACAAAAAAACCCACAAATAATCCTATTAAAAATGGGCAGAAGACATGAACAGACATTTCTCCAAAGAGGACATCCAGATGGCCCACAGACACATGAAAAGATGCCTAACATCTCTCATTATCAGGAAAATGCAAATCAAAACCACAATGAGATACCACCTCACACCTGTCAGAATGACCAAAATCAAAAGTTCAAGAAATAACAAGTTCCATGATTCATTAGTTGCGTATAACACCCAGTGTACCATGCAATATGTGCCTTCCTTACTACCCATCACCAGCCTATCCCATGGACTTTACATCAAAAACCAGGGATGTACTATATGGTGACTAACATAATATAATAGAAAAATATTATTATTTTAAAAAAAAGAAGAAATAACAAGTGCTGTGAGGATGTGGGGAGAAAGGAAACCTGGTGCACTGTTGGTGGGAATGCAAACTGATGTGGTCCGTGTGGAAGATAGTACTGGAGATTCCTCAAAAATTAAAAATAGAACTACCCGGGGGCTCCTGAGTGGCTCAGTTGGTTGAGCCTCCGACTCTTAATCTCAGCTCAGGCCTTAATCTCAAGGTTGAGTTCAAGCCCCATCTTACACTCCATACAGGACATGGAAAAAAAAAAGTAGGACTACCCTATGATCCAATAATCACACTACGGGGTATTTAGCCAAAAACACTAATGTGAAGGGATCTATGCACCCTTGTGTTTATTGCAGCATTATTTACAATGGCCAAATTATAGATGAATGGATAAAGAAGATTTTATGTGTGTGTGTGTGTGTGTGTGTGTGTAATGGATTATTACTCAGCCAAACAAAAAAGGATGAAGTCTTGCCGTTTGCAACAACATGGGTGGAACTAGAGAGTATAATGCTAAGCTAAATAAGCCAGTCAGAGAAAGACCGATGCCATATGATTTCACTCATATGTGTAATTTAAGAAACAAAACAATTGAGTAAAGGAAAAGAGAGAGAGAAACCAAACACCAGACTCTTTTTTTTTTTTAATGATTTTTTATTATATTATGTTAGTCACCATACAGTACATCCCCGGTTTCCGATGTAAGGCTCGATGATTCATTAGTTGTGTATAACACCCAGTGCACCATGCAATACGTGCCCTCCTTAGTACCCATCACCGGTCTATCCCATTCCCCCACCCCCTCCCCTCTGAGGCCCTCAGTTTGTTTCTCAGAGTCCATAGCAAAAACCAGACTCTTAACTCTATAGAACACATTGAGGGTCACCAGAGGGGAGATGGGTGAGGGGTGGGTGAACTGGCGAAGGAGATTAAGAGCACACTTAGGATGAGCACCGAGTAATGTATAGAATTGTTGAATCACCGTATTGTACACCTGAAACTATTACAACACTGTATGTTAACTACTCTGGAATTAAAATAAAATTTAAAATAAAATAAATTCATTCATTTTCTTAATTGTAGAGGTAGCTCATTTTTACTGCTGAGTAGCAGTCCGTTATGGGAGACTGATTGCCGTGCATTGGATCTCTTGAATAATCTGGCTTGTTTCCAGTTTGAAACAATTATGGGTAAAGCTACTGTGAACATTCTTACACATGTCTTTTGGTGGACATATGCTTTTATTTCTTTGGGTAACTACCTATAAGTGGACTTGCCTTAGTTATATGATGGTTATGTATTGAGTTTTATAAGAAACTGCTACTTTTTCAAAGTGGTTACATCATTTTATGCTCCCACCAGCAACAAATGAGAGTTCTGGTTGGTCCATATTCTTCTAAACATTTGGTACTTTCCATCTTTTTAATTTTGACCATTTTTATGACTGTGTAGAGGTATTTCACTGTGGTTTTCATTTTAATTCTGCCACCGGTTCATGATGAACACTTTGTCATGTGTTGACTGGCTATTTGTATGTAGTCCTTTCTGAAGTATCTGCTCAAATGTGTATTTTTAATTGGATTTTATCTTATTAAGTTGTAGGCATTCTTTATATGGCCTAGATACCAGTCCTTTTTGAGATAAATATTTTGCAGATTTTTTCTCCTAGTCTGTGGCTTGTGTATTCAGTTTTTTAATAGTGTCTTTTCATTATCAGAAGTCTTTAATTTATTAAAGTCTTATTTATCAGTTTTTAATGGGTATTGCTTTCAAGGTTCTAAGAAACTTTTGCATAACACATAGAGCTAAAATATTCCCCTCTGTTTTTTTTCCTTTTTCCAGACACTTTATTGTTTTGCTTCCATGTTTAGTTCTATAATCCATCTCAAATTAATTCTGGTGTATATTAAGGTAGGGGTCAGGGTTCTTTTTTTCTGTGCACCTTTGTAAAAAAAAAAATCGAAGATGGAAATATGTGTCTGTGTTTGTCTCTTCTATTTTCTTCCATCATTTAATTTGTTCATCTATATTACCACACTGTCTTAACTACTATAGTTTTATAATGTGTTAAAGTCAGATAGTGTAAGTCTTTCAAATTGCTATTCTTTTTAAAGTTGTTTTAGTGATTTCAGGTTGTTTGCATTTTCATATAAATTTCAGTTTGTCAGTTTCTTTTTTTAATAAGATTGTATTTATTTGTTAAAGAGAGAGAGAAACGGCACAAGCAGGAGGAGTGGCAGGCAGAAGGAGAAGCAGGCTCCCCGCTGAGCAAGGAGCCCGATGTGAGACTCCAGCCCAGGGTCTTGGGATCATGACCTGAGCCGAAGGCAGACGCTTGACTAACTGAGCCTCCCAGGCATCCCAGTTTGTCATTTTCTTTTCTTTTTTTTTTTTTTTAAAGATTTTATTTATTTATTTGACAGAGACAACAAGAGAGGGAACACAAGGAGTGTGAGAGGGAGAAGCAGGCTTCCCGCCGAGCAGGGAGCCCTATGCAGGGCTCGATCCCAGGACCTTGGGATCATGACCCGAGCCGAAGGCAGACGCCTAACGGCTGAGCCACCCAGGCACCCTGCAATTTGTCATTTTCTATGACAAATCCTGCAGGAGGGGTATTGAGATTGCATTGATTCTGTGAACCAATCTGGGGACAGTTAACATCTTAACACTATTTAGTCTTTCAAATCATGAACATACAATTCTCCATTTAATTAGATCTTCTTTAACTTGTATCTACAATGTTTCATTTCAGTTGTTTGCTGCTAATAGATAAAAATACAATTGATTTTTTTTATATTGAAGTACCTTACAACTTTGCTAACTTATTTCCTAGTAGTTTTATTATTATTTAAAAATATCTTCTCTTTTTCCTGTAGATTTCCAAAAGTGTCTAATTTCAAATTTGGGAGTTTTTACCTAGGTCGTATTGTTACTGATTTGTAGGTTAATCCCATTGTGATCAGATAATATACTTTATATTATTTTAGTATTTTATATTTTCTGAGACTTTTGTTTTATGGCCCAGAATATGGTCCAGTTTGGTGAACATACTATGTGCTCCTGAAAGGAATGGTATTCTTTAGTTATTACGTAATAGTGTTCTATAAATATCAGATAGGTCCAGGTGGTTGATAAAGTTGTTCAGATATTCCATGACTTTACTAAAAAACATATAGGGTGGGGGAGTCCAGTCTATTAGTTGCTGAGAAACAGATATTAAGTTCTTTGAATATAATTGGAATTTTTCTATTTGTCCTTTGAATTCTTCAACTTTTGCTTCATGTATTTGGAAGCTGTTATTATTTGCATACCCGTTTATGAGTGTTTTGTACTGTTGCTAAACTGTTCTTCTTGTCATTATGAAATATCTTTATTTCTAGGAATGCTCTCTGTCTTGAAATTATTTTATTAGTCTTAAATCAACAAGGAGCAATATAAAGTGACAGTAGAGGTCACTTAAGTGTTGTCTGGCAAATAATAGGCATTCAGTGAATACTTCTTGAATATTGACTTTCTCCAGCTTTAGTTTTTCTCAATATTACTTTTAACTATTATGGACTTTCATGGTTCCATATATATTTTGAGATTATTTATTTCTGTAAAAAATGTCATTGGAAATTCGATAAGGATTGCATTGAATCCTAGATTAAATTACTTTGTGTAATATGGACATTTTAACAATATCAGTTCTTCCATTCCATGAGTGTGGAAGATCTTTCTATTTATTTGTGTCTTCTTTGGTTTCTTTCACTAATGTCTTATAGTATTCAGTATACATACAGGTCTTTTACCTCCTTGGTTAAATTTGTTTCTAGGTATTTTATTCTTTTTGATGTAATTGTAAACAGGATAGCTTCCTTAATTTCTCTTCTGTTAGTTTATTATTAGTGTATAGAGACACAAAAGGTTTCTGGGTATTGATTTTGTATCCTACAACTTTACAGAATTCATTTATTAGTTGTAACAGCTTTGGTACAGTCTTTAAGGTACTCTGGATATAATGTTATGTCATCTGCAAATAGTGACAGGTTTACATCTTCCTTTCTGATTTGGATGGCTTTTATATCTTTTTCTTGCTCAATTGCTCTGGCTAGGACTTCTAATACTATGCTGGAAAAGTGTGGTAAAAATAGACTTTCTTGTTTTGTCCTGATCTTAAAGGAAGCACTCCCATTTTTTTGTCACTGACTATGTTAACTATGGGCTTGTCATATATGACCTTTATTATGTTGAAGTACTTCCTTCTATACTTGCTTAGTTGAGAGTTTTTATCATAAATTGTTTAATTTTGTCAAATGCTTTTTCTGCCTCTATGGAGATGATCATATGATTTTCATGCTTCATTTTGTTAGTGTGCTGTATTGTGTTGACTAATTTTGCAAATGTTCAAGTATCCTTACCTCATTGGAATAAATCCCAATTGGGGTCGATCAGGGGTATGATCCTTTTAATGTATTGTTGAATTTAGTTTGCTGATATTTTCTTGAGTATTTTTATGTCTATATTTATCAGGGATATTGGCCTATAATTATTTTTTCTTGTGGCTTTTTTTTTCTGGTTTTGTTATCATAAAATGATTTGGGAAGAGTTCCCACTCTTCTATTTTTTTTAAGAGTTTGAGAAGAATTGCTGTTAATTCTTTAAATGTTTGGTAGAATTCACCAGTGAGACCATCTGGTCCTGGGCTTTTCTGTTTGGGGAGGGTTTTGATTACTGATTCAATCTCCTTACTCAATATTGGTCTGTTTAGATTTTCTGTTTCTTCATGATTCAGACTTGGTAGTTTGTATGTTTATAGAAATTTATCGTTTTCTTCTGGGTTGTCTAATTTTTTGGCATATAATTGTGCCTAGTAGTCTCATGATCCTTGGTATTTCTGTGGTATCAGTTGTAACACATCTTTTATTTCTGCTTTTATTTATTTGAATCCTCTCTCCTTTCCTTCTTGGAGGGTCTAGTTATTGTTTGTCAGTTTTGTTTATCTTTTCAAAAAAACAGCTCTTAGTTTCATCGATTTTTTTCTATTGTCTTTTTAGTTTCTGTTTCATTTATTTCTGCTCTAATCTTTAGTATCCTTCTTCTAACTTTGGACCTTATTTGTCCTTTTTCTAGTTCCTTGAGGTGTAAAGTTAGATTGTTTATTTGAGACTTTTTTTGTTTTTCGAGGTAGGCATTTATCGCTATGAACTTTCCTCTTAGATTGGTTTTGACATTTTAAAGAGAAATAAAGTAAACACTGAAGTAGTCCCCTGTGGTTTTCTTTAAGGGCCATCTGCTGAAACATTATATCTTGAGAAGAGCTGATGACCTATATACTCCACAGGTCAATAGTAACTCACTAACTCATAGCCAGGGAAAATACCAGAATGGCTTGGGACCTCAAGAAGCCTTTATTTGAATCTTTTAAACCAAAGAAACTTTTTTTTCTTTTCTTTCTGTTCAATTGGTTGTTAATTTTTTAAGCTTTGGAATAGCACTTTGCTGCTTAGACTAGGAGAGAGCTAGGATTCTTTACTGCCAGGAATTATTTCTTTCACATTTTTGTTTCTGTCATATAAAGGGTACGTGTGTAATTTTGTTAAGGCACTTGTGCTGGATTGTGTATAATAGTTGGGAGTGAGAATACTTTTTGGTATGTGATTTTGCTTCATTTCCTGTGGGGATAGGAATATTTTCCTGCAACAATGGATGGTATCCTTTTCTACTTTCTGCTTTCCTCTTTCCTCCAAACTTACAACAGTTCTGGTGAACAGAGCAGAGGAGCCAGCATTGTGCACCAGCATTCCCACCAGCCTCACGAGATCCTGAATCTCTTATTCAACTAAGAGAGGTACCAGTCATCTGTACCTATTCAGCCTTGTCACCCAGCAGAGTGAGACAGAGAAAAAGTTGGTTACAAAAATAATTATTCCTCTGTGAACAAAGGTCTCATGCACATCATTCCTCCTTGGTGTGTTTGGGCTTTCCAGAATAACTACGGGACAGTGTTGATCTGTTTACATGACTTGGACAGAGCATTTAGCTTTTAGCACAACCTTTCAACTGCCAAAGTTGTTTTTCTTTGACATACTTACTGTTAGGATCAACTATCATTTTTCTAGCCCTGATGCACTGAGATATTAAAGTCCTCAAAGTTCAAATATGTCTATTTTTCTATTTCACATGAACTATCCAAGAAAAATGTAGACAGCTGTTTGATATAATTTAAAAAGCACTGAATGAAGGTCAGAGATTTCAAGTAATTCGTTAACCTCTTAGAACCTTAGTTTTTTCATCTCTAAAACAAGTGTGATGATAACTGTCCTGTTCTCTTAAGGCAGGATAACAAATGTGAAAGTTGTTCGTAAATCCGTAATTTGCTATATAAACAGCAGGTGTTATTTGGTGACCTACACAGAGCCAGCACTCACTTCTCTATAGCTTCTGTATGGTACTTGAACTATAATACAGGCAGTCTTCATTTTTAGTTTTAGAACATTTTTAATGGATACATCAAAGGAATGCTGATGGGAGCAGGATATAATTGTTTGACATCAGATCTCTGTATTTTTAACACCAACTTTCTGTATTTTTAAGGTGAGTCACTCTCCCTAAAAATCAACATTTTCTGAAGCCCACATGCTTTGTGATAACTTCTAGATATTCTCAGAATTCTAGGACCTTTGATGTAGGCTAGTTTTTCCCAAATTCAAACTACAAGTATGTTATATGCTTTGTGGACTGTAATAGTTGATACAGTAAGATAAAGTAGTGCATGCTAGTGAGATTTGAAAGCTCTATCAACATTATCATAAAAATAGAATACTGCTTTTATTTCCTAATGATAATCATGCCCCAGTTTTTTTCACCATGTTTTGTCTACCTTTGTAATTCTAAATTCAACCTAACCATTCTCTTTTCCTTCATAATTTAGGATGGTCTATGACTGAACCAGATTTTATCTTCAATTTTTTTTCTTTTTCTTTCCTTTTATTTAAGTATAATTTCCATTTTATTTTTTTCCGGAGGATAGCTTTTCTTCAGACTTTAAACTCAGCTCCTTACATTGGCTTTGGCAGAGGTGATAGGGTGGCACCTACAGGTCTAAATCAGGGTGGGAGTGTTTGGTCCTTCCGGGCTTCACCAAAATCATTCCTGACTACCTTGCTGCGAATGGCGCAATTCCTGCAGTAATGTAGTTGCACTTATAGCCTGAGAAGCATAAAGTTTTCGGAGACCCTTGCTTCAGAAATGTCCTGATGGCTGCATCCTCTACTGTGTTTCAAACGATGAACGTCTTAATGGCCTACTCCTTGGGTACACGTCAGGCACGGTTGGTATAATGAATAAGCAGCACACAGTTGGCAGCACTTTTCTTCATGATAACTGTTCCTTCTTTTCATGGTCATATTAGAAGCAAGTATCCAAGAGCTCCACTTTTTCTTATAAATACATTTTTCTGCTAAAGAGGTATTGTAAGTGTTGGGATTCCTTCAAGATGGCTGCCTCGGCCCTCCTTCTAATAGCTTACTAGGACAGTTAGGCCTCTAGGAGCCACAACACACTGGTACTCCAGGTGAATTTACATATCTTATTCCCAAGTAGGATTTCTCTGATAACTGGCCACCAGCCTAGAAATATCTCAAACCCCCTTTCACTACTTTTTTTTCCTTAAAGCCTAGACAGAGTCTTCCAGAACTGGATAATCCTCAAGATAGAGTCATACCCCATTCCATTTTCCCATTCCAGAAGCAGGAAAGGAGTAGGCCTCACTGTATCTCCTAGATTTATATATACTCTCTTCTCTCTACCTGTCAGAATGCACACATACTGCATAAATGACTATGTGAGGACTTCCTTTGTGCGAAACCTGGGTGTCTTGATGCATATCTGAGCTTTTATATAAGGCAGATTGAGAGGAGGAGGATTTGTAGTCAGCACTAACCACTTAACTCGGAAAATAGAGAAGGAAAAGAATTGCTCATAATCCCACCACCCTGATGCAATCTCAGTGAATATTTTATCGTCTCAGTCCAGTGTTACTGTCTTTCTTATACGCGTTTTTGTCATAGCTGTGATACATGCACATTAGCACTTGAAAGTGCTTTCAAGTTTCTACTTTCTTAAAAATGTAGTATTACCTCCCATCTATGAAACTGACAAAATATATTTTCTTTTGTGTACTTTATAAGGCCATTGTATTCTTTTTATGGCCTCTTAGCTTGGTGGTAAACAGCATGTTTTGTCTTTAGACCTAATTTAAATGTCACTCAGTAGCTGTGTAATTTCCCACAAATCACCTCACCTCTTCTCTCAGCGTCAGATTTCTCATTTATTAAATGGCAATAATAAAACCTGCAGCAAAGGCTATTGTGCAGATTAAATATAATAAGGTATTAAGTGCACTTAGCTCTTTGCCTGGCACATAGGAGGTGCTCAATGAATGATAGTAGCAATGACATTTATAGTGGTTGTGATACAACCCTAGAATGTTTATGAGATCCACTGATGCTACTATTTATTTTATAGATTTCTCCTCTCTTCTAACATTACTTTGATTGCACAAGTAACCCACAATCCTAGTTATTAATTTTTCCTGCAGCAAAAGGAATTAATCTTTCGTGAATCTCTAATTGAATTGTTCGAGTTCACCAGTACTGCCTGAGCAACAATATGGGTACCTCTCCAAGGCCTCAAGGCATGGGAGGTTAGCCACACACCTTGTCAGACCTAATTACCTTTCATAAGCACCCCATGGAGGCAGGTGCCTTTTTCTTCTGGAGTTTTCTGACCTGAGGGTGATTTTCAGACAATAGTAAGAAGCAGAAGCCACCACCTCTACATTGTGTTTCTAAAGTAATTCTGGAGGCTTGATGATTACATGAGCTCAATGGAGGCAGAGATCTTAGACTACATGAGAAAGTTGTAAGTAATTTGGGGGAGAGACCTTTCTTGTAAGTATTCTTAAGACATCATTTATAGTGTTCTACAGTGTCTTTGTAGTTTCTGCTGAATAATTTAAGGTGACGTTGTCCTGTGACTCACACGATTTATCTCTCAGACTCAAAATTACAGTGTTTTAAATGTCTCTGGAACATGTGCTCTCAGATCCATTGGCCCTTACCTTAATGATTATGAGCATCTGACTGAGGAAAAGCTATCTTCTTCTTCTTTGGGGTGTAATTTGTGATTGAAACATTCTTTCTGGACAGTAAAAATATCTTTGCATTTTAGGGGCACCTGCATGGCTCGGGTAAGCAGCCAACTCTTGATTTCGACTCAGGTTATGATCCCCAGGGTCCTGTGGTTGAGCCTCATGTGGGGCTCCCTGTTCAACAGGGAGTCTGCTCGAGGATTCCCTCTCCCTCGGCCCCTCCCCCCACTAGCATGCACGCGCATGCGAGTGCTCTTTCTCTCTCTCTCAAATAAATAAATAAATCTTTATAATACCCTTGCACTTTGTGCAAAATAAAATTCTTCACACCTTACTTGATTTTCACAGTCATCTGAAAATGTGGAGGCTCAGTAGAGTTCAATATATATTTATTGAATGAAAAAGCTGGTGAGTTTTTACCCTAAAGGAAGGTTTTGTATTTTGTTTTGTTTTGTGTTTTAAAGTAGGCTCCACACCCAGTGTGGGGCTTGAACTCACGACCCCAAGATCAAGAGTTGCATGCTCTACTGACTGAGCCACCTAGGCGCCCCAGAAAGTTGCATGTATTTTATTTAAGGTTTTATGCATTAGTAGTAGATATTCTTAATCTTTTAATTTCCTCTGTACCTTAAGTTATTTATCCTATAATCTGACACCATTCATGTATATCAGTTTCCCAGACTGATCTTAGCCCCAGTCAATATCTAGTGCACCTTCTAGAATATATCATTAAGTTCACCACCCACATGTACCAGTTAACATATGATAGGACCCCCTTTTAATAGTTTCGGAAGACAGGCCCAGCAGTTGCCTATTATATCACATTTTTATTTTATAAAGTTATGCTTTGGAGGATATGATTTAAATCACATTTTATCTGAACTATTAAACAACAATCTTGTTACAATACGGTTCTACAGTATTCCTTTCATTAACTTGTCCTCAACTTCTCACTAGTTTGTTATTTTCTATACATTCTCTCTGTCGTTAAGATTACTATCTGTTTTGGGTTAAAGGAATATTTTCTTGGATACAAAAATGCATCATCAACCAAAACAAAAGAGTTATTCTCTATTGATGTGTCTTCCTCCTTCTTCCTGATCCGAGGATGACGAGGCTAAAGTTTCCAGCTGGATCTGGCAGTCAGCATTTCTGGGGTAAATTAAATGAGCACACTTGATTGAGGTGTAGCTGGACTGTATCACTGTCTTCCTATTATCCTGGGAGATCAAAGCAGAGCACAAAATGAGGCTTAGTCTTTAAAATATTTGAAACAGATGGCTGGTTCTTTTTGGTGAAAATTCAGGTTTTAAGGCAAACCACTTGTTAGCAAGACTTCATTTCTTTTCATTGAAAGAATAGTCAACACTGAACATATACCACTCTTTCTTCCTCAATTTCAAGACTAGAATCACAAACTTTTTGCATGAGGAGGGATTTGGCAGACCTAGAAGGCGCTTGGACTGCCTGGGTTCCTTTTCATGTAAATAGAAAATAAGTTGTTCAAATTTTGCTTTTGGCATTTTGAGTATTAAATGAAAACATCTTAAATGTTTAAATTTTCATAGTCATTTTGTTGGTGGGTCACTATTTAAAATCTAGCATTCATATGGCTGTATCTTCCAGAAATTGAACCAGGAGGTTTATCCCTCACTTTATGTTTTAACAACCTGAAAAGCCCATTCTCCACAGTCCTTTATCATTGACATATGGGTCCTAAGTTCACCTAGAATAATTCCATAAGTGTGGTTTGAGATTTTTATTGTTTGGTTTAAAATGGACTGAAATGAGAAAATGAACTTAAAAATGTTTATTGGGAGCCTACTCCCAATCCATTTATTGCATTTAGGTATATGGATTAAAATATATGTTTCAACACTGTAAAACAAATAGTAAACCACATATTCTCCAACAGAAAAAATTATACAAGGTACAATAGGAAAACCCAGGCCTCCACAAGTAGACTCAAGGTTTCACAGAGAAGGTAACACTTGAGCTGCCTCTTAAAGGAGCAGTTGGCATTTGCCAAGCAGATGTAATTTTAGACAAGGACATAGATGCATAAACAGCATAACAAATTTGGTATACCCTTAGTAGTTTATGATGGATAGTGCTTAGGATGTGTATTAGTTATTTGTACATAACATATTACCCCCAAATTGGCAGCATAAAAAAACAATAAGCCTTTGTTATCTCAGTGGTTTCTGTGGGTCAGGAATTCAGGAACCACTTAGCTGGGTAGTCCTTACTTAGAGTCTGTTTTGGGGTTACAGTCAAGATGTCAGGCGGGACTGCAGTCATCCAAAAACTTGACTGGGAGTGGAGCATCCAGTTTCAAGATGGCTCATCCACAGCCCATGCTTGTTGTTGGTAAGAACCTACGTTTCCTCGCCACGTGGATCTCTCCACAAGGTGGCCAAGGTGGCCAGCTTCACCCAAAATAAATGATTCAGGAGAAGAGAACAAGGATGAAGCCACAAATGCCTTCTTTGACCTAGAATCAAGTTACATACCATCACTTTTACCATATTCTGTTCCTTAGCAGCAAGTTACCAAAACCATTCCACATTTAACGGAGCAGAGTATTCTGGGCTCTACATTTTGGAGAGAGGCATGTCTTAGAATTCATGAGCTTATTTTAAAACAGCAGAGTGTCAGGGTAGGGGGAAGACAAGCCATGAGGGTGACGCAGTCAGCAGATAGATCATGAAGAACTTAATGCGCCATTGCAGTCTGTACAGGATGGACAACGAGGGGAGAATACTGGAAACAAGGAGGTCAGTTAAGATTCACTTCTTATTTTGTCCTGGATAGCTGTGCTGAAGGCCTGAATGGATGCAATGGTGGAAGAGTTAGTAAAACGGAAACATGTTCGTTATCAAGAAACATTGGTTCTTCTAAGAAATGTCCCAAATTGTTTCCAATATTCTTTGGTTTAGAAAATAGAGAACACAGTCTGAAAGCCCAGTTGCAGTTCAGAAAGTTAACGTGTCCACAGGAACTATTCAGATAAAAAGCAGTGAATAAGGCCTGCGTGTTCTATAATTGTTCAAGGTAAGAAGCATCAAGCTGTGATGCGCGGCCACTAGCTGAACAGCATAGCTCCTAACCGTATTTACAGGTCAGGTTACCTCTCCAGGCCTTGAACTTTTCATTTAGAAAGTAGGGCATGGGGGCGCCTGGGTGGCGCAGTTGTTAAGCGTCTGCCTTTGGCTCAGGGCGTGATCCCGGCATTCTGGGATCGAGCCCCACATCAGGCTCCTCCGCTAGGAGCCTGCTTCTTCCTCTCCCACTCCCCCTGCTTGTGTTCCCTCTCTCACTGGCTGTCTCTCTCTGTCAAATAAATAAAATAAAATAAAATAAAATAAAATAAGGGCATGGAGAAGGGGAGTAGATGACCTATATGATCTCTAAAATTCCTCCCATCTCTTATGTTCTGTACTGAAAATGAGTACAAGATGCCTTTTTGTTCCAATTAGTGTTTAATTTTTGTTTGACCTTGAGAATGTTTGACTCAATAAAAATATTTGACCTATTCATAAACATTTAAATCAGGATAGACCAGTGTCAGGGAATTTTCACTGAATATTTGCTGAAACTAAGTCAATTCCATTTAATTTCTTCTTTTTCTTCTTTTTTCTTTTTTAAAGATTTATTTATCTGAGAGAGAGAGTGCATGTGCACATGTGAGCAGGGGAGGGGCAGAAGGAGAGGGAAAGAGAGAATCTCAAGCAGACTCCCCGCTAAGCATAGAGCCCAATGCAGGGCTCGGTCCCAGGACCCTGAGACCATGGCCTGAGCCAAGATCAAGAGCTGGCCTCTTAACTGACTAAGCCACCTAGGTGCCCCCCGTTTAATTTCTTTATCAACTTTCCATACATACAATTGAAAATATCCAGCTTTTTCAATATTCTTATTTTACTGAATCATTTTAGTGTCAGTTCTTTTCCATATTTAAATTGTATAATGATTGGAATGCCTGGGTGGCTCAGATGGTTAAGTGTCTGCCTTCGGCTCAGGTCATGATCTCCAGGTCCTGGGATCGAGCCCCACATCAGGCTCCCAGCTCAGCAGACAGTCTGCTTCTCCTTCTCCCTCTGCCTCTCCCCGTGGTTATGCTCTATCTCTCTCTCTGTCAAATGAATAAATCTTTAAAAATAAATAAATAAGTTGTGTAATGATTTTATTTATCATTCAGAGTTTTGCCCATATCTAATTTTACTAATTATAGCTTTCTGCAACTGAATTTTCTTTCTGTGCCTGTTGCCAAAGTCTATTATCTATTTTGCCAGTGTTTTGTTTTGATATTGATGTAAATAATATTCATTGTGAATTTATTTTTCTATCATTTGATTCTTTTTATCATGATAAGTGTATATTCTCTTTAATCCTCATCCTCTATTTCCCCCATCGCCCTACCCACCCCCTCTGATAACCATCAGCATGTTATTTATAGCTAAGAGTCGGGTTTTTGGTTTGTCTTTCTCTCTCTTTTTTTTTTTCACTTTACTCATTTATTTTGTTTCTCAAATTCCATCTGTGGGTGAAATCAGGTGTTTGCCTTTCTCTGACTGATTTATTTTGCTTAGCGTAATACTGTTATGTCATTGCAAATGGCAAGTTTTCATTCTTTTTTATGGCTGAATAATATTCCATTGTGTATGTGTGTATATATATATATATATATATATATGTATGTATATATATACATACACCACATCTTCTTTATCCATTCATCCATCAGTGGACACTTGGGCTGCTTCCATAGTTTGGCTATTATAAATAATGCTGCAGTAAACATAGGGGTGCCTGTATCCCTTTGACTTAGTGTTTTTGTATTTTTTGGATAAATACCCAGTAGTGCAATTGCTGGATCATAGGGTAGTTCTGTTTTTTTCATTTTTTTTGAGGAACCTCCATGTTTTCCACAGTGGCTGTACCAGTTTGCATTCCCACCAGTAGTGCAAGAGGGTTCGTTTTTCTCCACATCCTCACCAACACCTGTGTCTTGTGTTTTTTATTTTAGCCATTCTGACAGGAGTGAGGTGATCTTGTTGTAGTTATTAATTGAATGTTTTAATGGTAATTATTATTTATTTCTTAACTAGTCTGTGAGAAAATTATAAGAATTTCCTAATATTACAGTTACCTCATTGTCTGGAATTGATCTGTTGTAGGGATTGGCAAAATTTTTTGTAAAGGTTCATATAGTACCACTGTTCTCTGTCACCACTATTCAGCTCTGCTGCTGCAGTGTGAAAGCAATCATAGGCAATGTGTAAATAAAAGAGCATGACTGTGGTCTAATAGAACTTTATTTATGGGTGCTGAAATTGATTTTTATATAATTCCTACATGTCACCAAATGTTCTTCTTTTCTCTTTTTTCAACCATTTGAAAATGTAAAAACCATTCTTAGTTGATGGATTATAGAAAAACAGGCAGTGGTGTTAAATTTGGTCCACAGAGTGTAATTTACCAACCTCTGGTCTGTTGCTTATCCAGTTCTTCTTTGCTGTTCTCATCACTTCCCATGCCATTATCTCACCACCCACAGTTGTTAGTGGAGCTAAGCACAGATGATAGGGTTAAAATGTCCTCAGGGTCAGAATGTCAGCAAAAGTTATCAAGAAGAACTTGAATTTTACACGGACTCAAATGCATATTATAGTTGATGAAACAGATTCTTGAAAATAATGATTGTTAATAATTATTGAAGGAGCTTACTACGTGGTAGACTCATGGATTATTATAACTCCATAAAATTTACAATCCCCAAAGTAACTTGTCCTAGGTCTCATAGCGAGAATGTTGCAGAGCCTAGAGTTCAACCAGTCTCCAGAGCCCATGCTCTTAACTCCTGCACAGTATTGCTCTGTAGTTCTTCACTGCCTCACAGAGTTATCAATACACTGCAGACATTTCATAGCAGATAATGTAAGTGATGCGAATCTGTCTCTGGTGAGGGCAGCCTCTGGGTGAAAAAGCCTTTCTTCACCAGTCTTTGAAACTGGATGCCCAGTAATTAACATGATTACCAGCCAAGGGCCTACATGCTTCTGGCTGCAGTGTTCGAATGAGTCATGTTTATGGCCTCAGCCAGTCACATTGCCTTCCCTGGCATGAAAGAATGGAGGCTACTGTGTCTGCTGGGAATGTAGTGCTATAAGGCGTGAGATGCCACAGCAGCTTTTGCCAGGGAAATATTCAAGTCTATAAGATTCTTACTAAGATCATAAGATACAGAGGACCACCTACATTACTTTAATTCCATAGCTAACTAGCAAAAAATGTCATGAGTGAAGTAACTAATATGAGGGCAGATAAGGCAAGCAGCCAGGCAAACAACTGTGCTTTCCTAGAAGGTACAAGTTGTAATTGCTTCAAGAGACCTGGGGATGCAGGAGTTCCAGCTCAGAGGAGCCTGGCCCCTGCCAAATCAAACCATATAGTGCAGGGGCCCGGGAGGGGGGTTGTTAAGTAACACGTGAACCTGATGCTTTATTCTTGTGCATAGAAAAATATGATCGTTTAGGTGGGCATGTTAATGAAGTCAGGGAAAGCTGAAAACCTTCCGGTACATAGAATTTATGGCACTGAACTCACAAGATAGTCTGAGACACAAATGTCAGCCTTAGGATGGCTTTGCAGTATTCTCTGAAATGCTACATCTGGGAAACAATGTGCAGATGGTTTATTAGCTAGACAGAGAAGTACGCCGAACCAAATGAATCCTTATTGCTTAGACGAAGATGGCAGAGACTTTGCTTCCTGTGGATGATCTAAGGCTTTCAATTTCTTGCCAGCAGTAACATCTCATATATAAGATTACAGCTGCCGAAGCCCAGAAAGCAACAGAGTATGAAGAATCCCCCCAAATTGTATTTGAGCAGATTGCTTAAAGCATGGACAGAGCTGTTCCTCCTGTTAGCTGCTGTGAAAGTCTGCGACACTGAAAGTGTACTCCCTGGAAAGAGACCAAGGAAGAGCACTAATGACATGAACAGGTTAACACAGTGAGCAAAGGTGTATCCTGCATTCTCTTGTCGCTTTTCCTCTTTGCTTGATCTTTAGAGTTGGAATTTCTGCTTCACTTTTTCATTCCGTTTCCTATTTTTAGAAAATAGGAACACCCAGAATGTGTTAGGTGTTCTGATTGTATCAGGGATATGGTCTGTGTCCTTTGTATTTCCTTACCAAAACTGTGAGAGAATTTGGATGTGGGTGCGTATGTGTGGTAGCTTTTTCATGAGGACTAAAAGCTGGGGCTGGAGTCTGGTAGATGAAACAAACTTGAAGATTCTGCACAAACATAACTTTCCCCCCCACTATGAAGTCACTTTACACATACACTAGGAGCCTTCCTACTCTGTTGTATCACGTAGCTTCACCTGCTTCGCTCTAGATGTACTCCCGTTTCTGGGTCCTTGGACTTTCTCGCTTGGTCTGCTGGCACTGCATTTTTTACTTGCTAGTATTCTGCTGTTTTTCTCTCAGGATCTGTCAGCTCTGTCAGAATGCTGTGTTGCTCTTTCTGACCGCTATGTCCCTCACATTCCGGTGGGACTCCTGTGCTCTGCCGTTAGACTTCAGAGTTGATCTTCAGTCAGCACTTGAAGAGCCCTGTGTTGGATCAGAGGGAATCAGGGCACATGGATCCTTCTTCCAAAAATTGGGTTACACACACACACACACACACACACACACACACACACACACACACACACACAGAGCTTGGCTTGCCCCACATTACTTAATCCTGAAATCCCCTGGCTGTTAACTTACAACATGTAACATCAGTCACAACTTGTAGGATTTCTGGTATTTCTATGCTGAGCCTATTTTGTCATAGTAACGTTTTTATCCTCAAATAATAATAAAGCTTTGCTAAAGCATCAGCTACTATGAATAGTGAAATGGTGATATCTGTCAGAGTTTGTGTTTTGCTAAGAAATTTTAACTTTCAGAGAGGGAGTGGGGGAGATTAATTCAGTGATTATATGGGAGGTTTTATTCTCAAATAAAGAAAATGGATAGAGAAAACCATCTTCCTAATTTTTGTTTTTCCCAAATCTTTTTTTTTTTTCCATCCAGAGCCTGGATTACTCCCAAGGTAAAAGGAGTAATGTCTGGAAATCGTTAATCCATGGGATTTGTTCATGGTGTATAAAATTTTCAGAAAGAATTTGCTTTTTAAATATGATTTCCTGATTGACTATGACATACATAAATCCAGGAAGGACAGCTCTGTCGGAGCAGCCAAGATCCCTCCCAGATTCTCAGATATATGACATTTTTTGGTGTGTATGTGTGGAGTGGAAATAAAGGTTCTCTGTGTGGGTAGGTCAGGAGGAAAGAGAGGTGAAGGGGAAAGGAATGAACGGTGATGCTGCAGGGGTAGAAGTAGGAGCCACACAACCTGACCTCTCCTGGAATTCGCTGCGAGCTTACTAGGATCCTAGCTTTATTTCAATTTATAGTAATGAGAGAAAGAAGTTAAGGAGTCATGCTTTGTGCCTCCTGTTGTGGTACTGGTTTCAGTTCTTGAAGGGCTCTTTTATAATATTCAGAAACACACCCATCCTCTCAGTTGGCAGAGTTTGAAGCTGTGCTCAAGCTGAAAATAATGGCTAAGGGCCATTTTACTCAGATCCTTCCTTCCATTTTGCCCTTGTCACCCTCCTGCCACTGCAGACACATACATGTGCCTTCTCAGACACACCAAATCACGTGTCTCTAACCTGTCACAGTTTCTTTCCTGGTTATTTCTCACTTTAACATTAAGAGATCAAATTCCTGTACATAATTAGTCTTTCCCTAAATAGCACAGATACCCATTTTTTTTTTAAGATTTTATTTATTTATTTGACTGAGAGAGACCCAGCCAGCGAGGGAACACAAGCAGGGGGAGTGGGAGAGGAAAAAGCAGGCTCCCAGCAGAGCAGGGAGCCAGATGCGGGGCTCGATCCTAGGACCCTAGGATCATGCCCTGGGCTGAAGGCAGACGCTTAACTACTGAGCCATCCAGGCGCCCCCAGATACCCATTTCTGATATTTATACACAACTGCAGATACACTTATATTTTCCCCTGCACTTCCAAGTGATAAGTAGACTCTCCTTCTCTCCCACCTGTACCCTCCTAGGCCATGTTCTTGTTAAGCCACGTCTACCAAAGGCTTCAGACACAGAACGAGTCCCTCAGTGGCCACAGCCTATCTGTGAGCATTCCACAGTGAACTTCTAAATCCCTGCATTGTCCTGTTGTGTTTGATTTGACACCAGAGTTGAAATAATAATGTGACTAATGGCAAACTGTCCCATTCTACTCCTCCCAACTCTTTTAGGTTTACACACACATATGCATGCATCTTTAACCTGACCTTGAAATAAGCTAATCACAGAACAGTCTCCTCCAGAGACTGGCCTCTGTTTGGGAGCCCTTATACAGATAAGCTATCCAATCTCCTAGTTAGTAGATAATCATACTTGGCTCTTTTCTTCTCTGTATTCCTGTAGACTGTGAGAAGGAGCCAGTGGATGTGTTCCCTGTAATGTAGATTCACATCCTTTGTTATGTCATTCCTTGTTTATTGACATATGTCAAGGTCGGAAGTTTCCTTTTGTTTAACCTGGGCACCTCCACTTGGCCTTCTCTTCCACTTCCAGGGCAATTGCTACATTGCATTGGAAAGAGAAGAAAATGAGATGTTGTGATAGATTGTTATTGTGCTTTGCCCATCAGGCAACAAGCACGTTGCTGTTTTTCAGATCCATCTGTCTAGCAGACATGTAATAATGCCAAGAAATGTTGTTCTTGACCGCAGCAAACAATTATAGCAGGGGTACTTTAGGCTCCAGATCTCAAAGGATGAGAATGGAGTGTGAGTTACAATTTCAGCGCTCAGGTATGTGCACAGGCATGCAAGGAGTTGAAGCCACCATTTTTGCCTGTGGCTAGATGTCTAACTAGTTTTTTCCTTTTAAATGCAGTATCAGCATTCATTTGGCTTTCCTGCTCAAAGAATGTGAACCTCTCTTCTCCCACTTCTGCCTCATTTCTCTCCCGCATACCTAGAATCTTTTCCTCATAATTTCTCATTCATAAGTGTATAGCTGTGGAACTTTTCTGTAGAATGGGGAAGTCATTCATCTGTTTTATCGTGTGCACACTTTTTTAGGTGCACGCACACGGATATTTAAGCCCTACATTGTTTACTAAAATACAATAAATGATTTATTGTGAAGAGGCACGCCTGCAGCCAAGAACTGAATTGAAGTTGCTTTCCCATCTTTATTAGCTCTTAAGAGCAAGGAAGAATTTTGGAACACACACCTGCTCTTAGTATTTCTTAATCTAGCAGAGTGGATGGCTTTTTTTTTTTTTTTAAGATCTTATTTATTTATTTGACATGGTGGGGTGGGAGGCGCAGGCTCCCCACTGAGCAGGGAGCCTGATGTGGGGCTCCATCCCAGGACTTTGGGATCATGACATGAACCAAAGCAGATGCTTATCCAACTGAGCCACCCAGCCTCCCCGAGTGGATGACTTAAACAATTCATGTAAACCAATGAGAATGAAAACACATCGGTCCAAAACCTATGGGATACTGCAAAGATGGTTCTAAGGGAGAAATACATAGCCATCCAATCCTCACTCAAAAAAAAATAGAAAAATCCCGAATATACAAGCAAACCTTCCACATTGAGGAACTGGAGAAAGAACAACAAATCCTAAACCAAGCAGGAGAAGAGAAATAATAAAGATTAGAGCAGAGATCAATGAATTAGAAACCAGAAATACAGTAGAGCAGATCAACGAAACTAGAAGCTGGTTCTTTGAAAGAATTGATAAGATCAATAAACCAGTGGCCAGACTTATCCAAAAGAAAAGAGAAAGGACCCAAATTAATAAAATCATGAATGAAAGGGGAGAGATCACGACTAACACCAAGGAAATAGAAACAATTATTAGAAATTATTATCAGCAACTACATGTCAATAAATTAAGCAACCTGGAAGAAATGGATGCCTTCCTGGAAACCTATAAACTACCAAGACTGAAACAGGAAGAGATTGACAATCTGAATAGACCGATAACCAGTAACGAAATTGAAGCAGGGATCAAAAACTTCCCAAAAAACAAGAGTCCAGGGCCTGATGGATTCCCAGGAGAATTCTACCAAACATTTAAAGAAGAAATAATACTTATTTTCCTGAAGCTGTTTAAAAAAATGGAAACAGAAGGAAGGCTTCCAAACTTGTTCTATGAGGCCGGCATTACCTTGATCTCAAAACCAGGCATAGACCCCCTCAAAAAGGAGAATTACAGACCAATATTCCTGATAAATATGGATGCTTAAATTCTCAAAAAGATCCTAGCCAATAGGATCCAACAGTACATTAAAAGGATTATCCAACACGACCAGGTGGGATTTATTCCTGGGAGGCAAGGGTGGTTCAACATTCACAAATTGATCAATGTGATAGAACACATTAATAAAAGAAGAGATCCTCTCAATTGATGCAGAAAAAGCATTTGACAAAATACAGCATCCTTTCCTGATTAAAACTCTTCAGAGTGTAGGGATAGAGGGACCATTCCTCAATTTCATAAAAACCATCTATGAAAAGCCCACAGCGATTATCATTCTCAATGGGGAAGAGCTGAGAGCTTTTCGCTTAAAGTCAGGAACACAACAAGGATGCCCACTCTCACCACTGTTGTTCAACATAGTACTAGAAGTCCTACCCTCAGCAATCAGACAACAAAAAGAAATAAAAGGTATTCAAATTGGCAAAGAAGAAGTCAAACTCTCTCTCTTCGCAGATGACATACTTTATATGGAAAACCCAAAAGACTCCACCGCCAAATTACTAGACCTCATACAGCAATTCAGTAATGTGTCAGAATACAAAATCAGTCCATAGAAATCAGTTGCTTTTCTATACACTAACAATGTAACTTTCTCAATTCTAGTTATCTTACTCTTTCATCTGACCACATCTTTGGGAAGCCTGGTATGTGTCCTCTTGATTGGTTAGCATATATATATGTATATATAGAGAGAGAGTAGCTTCTGTGCCTCAGAATAGCATTCTCTCCAGTTGATGTCCATTTATCTGCACTTCATCATACATACATACTTGTCTTCCCCCGTATTGGTAAGTGACCTTATTTTCACGTATCTTCCAAGTTTCCAAATATTAAAGTAGCTACTTGAAATACGTACAACCTTAACATCCTCCATGAGCATATAAATAAAGGGGCTCAGCAGATTTCCTTCCCTCACTAGTGGGCAGGACCCCAACACTGTGCTATATTTGAGTAGCATTTATTATACTTCATAAGATAGGATAGGTTTTAACAAAATGGAAAATAAATAGGCAAAATATAGTTAGCAGCTCTATAGTTCAGATTTCAGGATTCATTTTATTCTGTACTACTTCCTATCTCCTTATGACTTTGAATACAGAATTTTTTCTCTCTGTCTGAATCAACAAGTAGGGGATATTTTGTTTTGTCTTGCCAAAGTGGTAATATATGCTTAAGAAAAATTGATGACAGACTTCTGAGCTATAAGACTAAAAGGAAATGATCACATGTTATTTTAAAAAATTATTCCCACTTTTTTTTATACTTCAAAACCCATAGCCTTTTTCGGTTTTCATAGACACATTTAAACTTTAACAAACCATAAAGTCCTTTAAATCTGAAACCTTTGAAGAAAGTTTTTACTTTAAGAGCCAGATATTTCTATTTGTGGGAAGATTTCTGGTTAACATTTATTCATCTCAGTGATCTAGTGGTCCCTGGACCTGAACTCCTAGTGATAACCGAGTATTTACTATTCCTCTCCTTTACCCAGTGTTAGAGAAAAAAAAATTATCAAAAGAAAAAAATTATCCATTCACTTTTTTTTTTAAGATTTTTATTTACTTATTTGACAGAGAGAGAGACAGCAAGAGAGGGAACACAAGCAGGGGGAGTGGGAGAGGAAGAAGCAGGCTCCCAGCGGAGGAGGGAGCCCGATGTGGGGCTCGATCCCAGGACCCTGGGATCAGGCCCTGAGCCAAAGGTAGACGCTTAACAACTGAGCCACCCAGGTGCCCCGTCTATTCACTTTTTAAAACAGTAAGACAGACTTCATTCAGGACCATTGTGATAGGTATAGGGACCACTGCAATGGAGTTTTTCAGTGGGGAGAAAGATTGTGCTTAACAATCTTTGTATTAAATACAAAAAGGAAAAGTAGAAATTTATAGCTAAGGAGCAGGGTGGGGGTCAGTGGGTGGAGGCTTACTAAGAGGAGACATCAGGGAGAAGGGCACATTCTGGCTAAACGGACCTAATAGGATCCTTGCTGAAGGCAGGCCAGAGTGACCAGACATCACCTGGAGAATGGTGGAGAATGAGAAACCTGATCAGATATTGAGGGTGATCAAATATCCGGGATGGGAGATTCTTGATAAACCAGTTTAGCAGAATTCTTGCTAGAGCTAGATAACATAGAAATGAACACAGAAGCTCCAAATTTCAGGCCCAGTTGAGAGTAGAGTTCAGGGCAGCCTAACTAAGGTTAAAGAGAGAATCTTTGTCACCAGTATATAGATAAGGTCATGAGAATGTTAATTGAGCCAGTCCAAATTTTTCATTAACTGTCATAATAATAGCAGGTCATCCATAAGGGAGACTGAGGAAGGGATTCTGCTTGCTATAGAACTCATATTTGAGGTACTTAGTAAATATATATAACACGAGTAATATTCTGAATTATTTTGCTTTTGTCATGATTTTTATTTTTGGTTTGGAAGATAAATGTAAGACAGTCACATTCTATAAAATATGGGGAGTCAAATAGATATACATGAAAAGTAGTTATAAAGTAAGGGTCAGGATTTGGAGCCCTTAAGTTTCTTGCCTTTCACTTTATTTATTAATTTTTCCTGAAATTTTGGAAGTTTATTGACTTACCCCTAAAAGAAGGGCAGCTATGCTATTATAGAATTGTTTTTCAGTGACTAGTCCTCTAAGCACAAACTAAGTCTAAAGCTATTAAAATTTTTCCAGATTCTCGATGTTAACAGTAAGGTTTGGTTTTGATGGAGGTTATATAGGTAAATCTTATAAACTGTTCTGAAGATTTGACTTTTTTATAGGTTATTATGAGGGTGCAGACATACTAGGCATATTTTTATCCAATGTATCTCTTACAGGAGAAGTATCAATTGAGGGCGATTCTCAAATGTATGGGGTTTTTTTTCCTGTTTTGTAGGGTTAAAAATGGGTAAGGACTGTAACACCAAAAATATTTAGGAAGTCCTCTAATTGTCCTTCTGTTTGGGCTTCAAATGAGAAGGCTAATTAAGAAGTTGGATCTCAGGGGTGTCTGAGTGGCTCAGTCGGTTAAGCATCCGACTCTTGATTTCTGCTCAGTTCATTAAGATCAAGCCCTGTGTTGGGCTCCATGCTGGGCGTGGAGCCTACTTGAAATTCTCTCTGTCTCTCTCCTTCTGCCCCTCCCTGCCTCTCTTGGGGAAAGAAAAAAAAAAAGGTTGGATCTCAGAAACCATTAAGAATAAAAAACTTGAGGGGCGCCTGGGTGGCACAGCGGTTAAGCGTCTGCCTTCGGCTCAGGGCGTGATCCCGGTGTTCTGGGATCGAGCCCCACATCAGGCTCTTCCGCTGTGAGCCTGCTTCTTCCTCTCCCACTCCCCCTGCTGTGTTCCCTCTCTCTCGCTGGCTGTCTCTATCTCTGTCGAATAAATAAATAAAATCTTTAAAAAAAAAAAAAAGAATAAAAAACTTGAATTTTATGACCTTATGTATGAAGACTAAGTTAGTTAAGCTAAGGTTCAATTCAAGGCAAAGAGGTTTATTTAGCAATTTAAGTGTTTGCTTGAAGTAACCTTAAAAGTAAACTTAAAGATAAATCATGAATTTATGCATTTTAATTCTTGTATACACTCAACACATTAGTTTCACTATATCATTTTTTTTTTAATGTAGACCAGAACCACATCTTATTCTTAATATTCTCATCAGCTAAAACCAGACATGGCATGGCACAAAGACATTCACCAAATGTTTAAGTGAATTATATAACTTTTAATTTCAATATATGTCATTTAATATGCAGCATATCTAATCAATGTAGCAAAAGTATTATGAGGATTACTATATTTTTCAAACAACTCTATTCTTTCACAAAATAGCTGCTAATAAGTAAGAATGTAACACAAAGCTCCAAACCTTTGTGAAGAGAATTAACAGTATCCTTCATCTTTCTGATCCTGAGGTATGTTATTGGTCAAGAAGATAAACTTCATTAGTTATTAAGAGGAAAAAAGACTTTGAGACTAGATTGATGTATTTTATTTTCTTCCTTTTTTACTTTTCGGAGTTAGCTCTCTGCTAACTGGACAAGAATGCAATTAAGAGAGTAATGTCTCTGGGAAGTTAATATGTTAGTTGTTCTGGGACTATCTTGATGTGCCTACATTGGGGGACAGAAGTATAATGGTAACCCAGTGAGATATCAGAACTACCACTAGCTTTCATGCTGTTAATATATGGACAGTTGAATCTGCCTCTGAAGGCTTTAGCAGCAGATAGAAGAAAAAGATTTTGTAGCCAACTAAGGGCAGTCAGCTAGCCACAGACGAATCATAGTAAATTTAAAAATAATTTACAAGGAACACAGTAAATGATCAATAAACAATAGCTTTTTTAAAGAAATGGTATCTTCCGAACAACAAAATATTAGTTACCCCAAGAGCAAATACCTTAAGTATCAAATAGTACTCAGTTTTTATGATGAAGATACACCGTTCCTTTCAAAATGAGTTCATTCCTCAAATGTGTTTCAACCAACTAACCTATTCTTAGAGTGAACGTCTGACACAGAAACAGAATGGGAACTGAAAAGCAGGCTATACAATGGACTGGTTAGGAGTCTTTCACTCTGCACATTCCATCCTTGTATTGAAGAGTCAAATGGTCTAGGAAAGTGTGTTCAGATATCATAGATAAATGGGTCGCAGAAATGGCATACTGTGGAATTTTCAGTTACCGTCTACATACAATACAGGAGCAACTCATCTGTCTTCCAGAAGACCTTTTACCCATCTAATCTCACTTAAGTGGAAAAGAGGTTAAAATAAACACCTCAGAAGATCACTGTCCTCTGTCACCATATGTCATCAAACACTGGTCTGTGGAGTCAGTTTGAGAACCCAGTACATAAGCAAATAAATCCTTGCATGAAGAAACAAAGCTATCAGTACGTCAACCAAAAAGTCTCATACCTTTTTACACTTTAAAGTGTTTTCCTTAACAATTTGGTAAATATAGGATTAGGGGAATATTGCCATTTGGCATTATATTTGATACAAACAGAAGTTGTCTTGACAGGTTCATTTTTTAACTTCCTTTTTGCCCAAAAAAAGGTGTATAACTGTTGTTCTCCATAGCTATGGAACTAACGTGGCCTGACCACATTTCTCATAGTTTTTGGTAGGACTTCTTGCTAATGTACTGAGGTGGTATGTGGACAAAAGACATAACTTATAGATCCTGTAAGGCATCCTCATTCTACTTGGCAAGTGTCCCTCTTCCCTCTTGAGATTAGGCAGTGGCAGTTCTACCTTGTGGGAAATGCAATTTCTTTTCTAAGTGGCCTGCCCAAGTCAGATAGAGAGAAAAAGGAAGAGATAAGGGCATTTCCCACATGATTGACATGGTTAAATGTGTCCCAGAGAGGCCAAAGGGATTTTTTTAGTGGGTAGATTTGGGAACTGTGCTATTTAGGCTGTTTCCTGTGCTTTCACATAGTAAACTCTGTGGGTTTTGTTTTGTCTTGTTTTGTTTTCAAGGAGTTCCCTTTGGCATGGAAAGAAGGGACAGAAATCTGGGCTATTACATGGAATGAATTTTTATCCTGGAAAAAAATGTCAAATTCCATCATTTTTTAACTTTTCAATTTGGACTTTGAAAAATTCTAGAGTGCAAAAGACATGATTTTTAATCAGTTAGCACTTCAGCATGAAATGCATTTAAATCAGCTTGAAATTTATCTTTGATTAAGAATAATCAAAGAATGTAAATGTAAATTTACATTATTCTAAAATGTAAATTTTTTCATCTCAAGTCATATAGTGGTGAGGTAGTATCTTTCTAAATTCCATTTACTTATAAGAAATTTGACTTCTCCATTACTACCATTTATCACATTGTCCCCTTCCTCTGTGGTCATACTTTCTTATGTCAGTTTGCCCATTCAAACATTAATTACCTAAGATACCAGCTTTTTTGGCCTTTCAGCCCAAATGTGATAACAACTATTGACACACACACACACGCAGAATGGGAATAAGTGGAAATCCCAAAAGTGAACCTCCCCAGAATTTGTTACCAATGTGTCTGTGAAGGTAGACAAGGGTAATCTAAAAAAAAAAAAAAGTAAAATGAAGTAGGGCTACATTGCTTGGAGGCCTCAGGGATGTGGTGTGTGGTAATAGAACCGTGAATAGGCAGTTTAGTTACTGAAGTGCAAAGTGTGAATTCATTTAAAAGAATACTGCTTTTTAAATTGCTTTTATAGATTTTGCTTTAGAATTCTCTATAAAATTTTCTGCAGTGAATTTGGATTTGTGGTCAGAAATAAAATACAGTTCTTGTTTCAAGAGATTGGTGATGTTTGTGAAAAAATTATCCAACTTCCCCACTGTCCAAATCCTCTGCTTTATTGAAACAGTCCCTTCCTAGGCACCTGGGTGGCTCAGTCAGTTAAGCGTCTGCCTTGAGGTCAGGTCATGATCCCAGGGTTCTGGGATGGAGCCCTGCTTCAGGCTCCCTGCTCCTCGGGGAGCCTGCTTCTCCCTCTGCCTCTAAACCAACCCCCCCACCAACTTTCTATCTCTCTCGAACGAAAAAATAAATAAAATCCTTAAAAAAAGAAAAAAGGGAAACGGTCCCTTCCTTCTGTGATTGGCAGTGTTGATATATCTATCATAGGTAGGAAATGCCAGCACAGAACTGGTACCATGAGCCTGCTCTTAGGGGTCTCTTAGAGAGCCCAGGAACTTTCCACATGAGCACCTAAGTGTTTAACCTTTATCCTTAAAGAATTGTGTATGTGAGTTTTAAAAATAAAATAATGCTAAATTGATGTAGTTTCTCTGGTTTGTGTAGCCAGGCTTTTATTTCTATAATGTGTAATACTAGATAGGCCTACACTTGGAATTCTGATCTTTTTTGTAAGCTAAAGATTATTTTAGCCACTAAGCTCTCTTAATTATTTCATGGAAATAACATCAGAAACAGAGGATATGTGATTTATTTATAAAGCAACCATTAAAAACCAGGTTTTCCAGGAATACATGATGTTTGAATAGTACTCATAACATTGAATGGATAAACAGTGCATCAAGCAAAATATGAAGTGTGATACTTTTAAAAGCTGATTTATAGAAGTTTATAAAAAGACTTAGAAGAAAATTAGTGTTACAAATGGTAGTCTTATGGAACACTTATAGCCTATTTTATTATTTCTTTTATACTTTTTCCCCATATTTTTCAGAGTAAAATATGTATTGATGTCATAATAAAAAATATGAAATTTTGTTCATTTAAGAACTCTGAAAGAGAAACAAAGGAAAGCAGCAGGAGCAGGCCTCTGAGAAGGCAAGGGAGAAATCGATGTCACTTTTGAAAGTATTACCAGTCCATGTTTCTGTAAATGAAGATTACTGAGCTCCTTATTCATTAGGTGGGTCAGAGGTGTCCTGTGCATGGAAAATGCCAGTCTAGCGACTTACAACAGGTGCAGACCTCTGCCTTTTAAGCCTGGGGAACATTCTGAGAATTGCTAGCATTTTGGTGAGGCTTCGCAGCTCTCACAGCCTCTGTGTATCAAGCAGATGCTGCTCGAACATTTCAGCATTCTGAGATGTGAGATCGGGCCCAGCTCTTCCTAAGCACACCAGGCTTTGACCAGCTACCAAGTACCTGACCAGAGTACTGTCATGAGGGCTGTCAGATGAAATTCTGGGGCAGAAGCCATCTGTCATTTAATGTGTTTCCAGAGGGAGTCAAGGGATAGTTATTCACCCAGGGTAAAGGAAATACCAAAAACAGATTTTTTTTTTAATGCAGGACTGTTCTTCAAGAAAAACATCAAACCGGTGTTACAACTGAGAGAATTTTAGAGGCCTTGGCTGTGAGTCAGGTGTTTGGCATTATATAAGAATTTATCAATCACTATTTAAAAAGAATATCAGATAGCTCTGTGAAATGAATGAGGGGAGCTTAAGCCAGGGTGAGGCAGATTTAGTAATGAGTTCACTCATCACATCTCATGGCCAAAAAAAACATGCACCTTCTCCAGAGACAAAATTTTTCTTCCATTCCAGGAGGTGAAGGAACACATGAAGCGTATGTTGTCCAGGCTTTCAGTGAGCAAATTTCACTAGCAGTTTTTTGTAACCACTCATAAATAAATGGGAAGAGAAATTGTGAGGTAACTGGAGTCTTTCTGTATCAGGAATGTCATCTCTGTAAAAACAAGTTAGTCCTGTGTTTAATCCGCTGCCTAAATACGGAACTCTCAGTTTCATGTTGATAGACTGAGCCGACATTCCCTGCCTGTCTCCCAGAAATGGTTGGGTGTGACAGTGTAAATGTGCAAGTGTGTGGAGCTGTATCTTTTTATAATCCTAAAGATTCAGTGGTGCTTAGAGGAGCTTTAGTCTTTGGTCCGCTTTCTTTGACTTGGGAGGCATGAAGATATTTGAACTTCTTGTTTCAGAATGACCTTGACTTTCCTCAATTTTTTCACTTCAGATCATCCAGCCCCTCTTAGAACTTGACCAAAATAGAAGCAAATTAAAGTTGTATATTGGACACCTGACAGCCCTCTGCCATGACCGAGACCCCCTGATCCTTCGTGGACTCACTCCACCAGCTTCCTATAACTTGGATGGTGACCAGGCAGCCTGGGAGAATGAGCTGCAGAAGATGACCCAGGAACAGGTAAGTCCCTCACTTGAACTTTGACAAGACCCTGTTAAAATTCAGCTGCTGCCTAGGTTGGTGCAATAGGAGCTCCCTTGGGAAGTTCAGTGTTCAGATTCAAGATTCGTAGCAACAGGCAGTTCTTCAACAGATAATAGGAATTATTGTTTGCAGGAAGTACCCCTTTATTCTTCCCTCAGTGTGACTTACTCAGGTTTCAGGAAGGACTGCTTAGAATGGAGAGGGTTGGGGTGCCTGTGTGGCTTAGTCAGTTAAGGTCCGACCCTTGGTTTCTGCTCAGGTCACGATCTCAGGGTCTTGAGATGGAGCCCCAAGTCGGGCTCCATGCTCAGCTCGGAGTGTGCTCGAGATTCTCTCTCTCTCCCTCTCGCTCTGCCCCTCCCCCTGCTCGTGTTCTCTCTCTCAAATAAATCTTTGAGAAAAAAAGGAGAGGGTTAAAGACAGTCTGCTAACATGCCATACTTTATTTCATAAAAGTGATGACCACTAATAATTATGGTCACTGAAAGAAAATCTGAGCTAAGGATACTTGGATAAAGGGTTCTTTTTTTTTTTTTTTAAGATTTTTGATTTATTCATTTGAGAGAAAGATCGAGTACAAGAAGTGGGGAGGGTCAGAGGGAGAGGGAGAAGCAGATTCCCCAGTGAGCAGGGAGCCAGACGCGGGGCTCAATCCCAGGACTCTGGGATTGTGAGCTGAGCCGAAGGCAGTTGCTTAACTCACTGAGCCACCCAGGTGCCCCTGGATAAAGGATTCCTGACAAGTTAGTAGCAAGTATTTGCAGTTGTCTCTAGGGAACAGTGGGTTACAACACACGAAGTTTTTAAGTGAAAGAACCATTAGATGAATTAGTTTAGGTGCTTCCCATGCTACATTTTCTACATACTGTTCCCTGTAAAAATCCAGTGTTTCTCTTTTGTTCATATTGTGATTTTTTTGTTGTTGTTCGATAAAGAAAGGCTAGTCTGGACACAAAAGCTGAGGATAAAGGAAACAGATGGGGCGCCCGGGTAACCCAGTCAATTGAGTGTCCAACTCTTGATTTCGGCTCGTCAAGATCAGGGTCATGAGATTGAGCCCCTTGTGGGGCTCCATGCTCAGTGGGGAGTCTGCTTCTCTCTCTCCCATTGCCCTTCCTCCCCTGACTCGTGCTTGCGAGTGTGCTCTCTCTCTCAAATAAATAAAATCTTTTTTTTTTAAATAAAAATGGATGAGGATAACTATAAAGAATACACATGGAAAGTGAAGGAAAGAAAAATTGAATAAACACAGAAAAAGAGAAATAGAACAGTTTTTAAAACATTAACTCTGAGCTTCTTTGGTTCCTAGTTTACAGAGGGGTTGATGATATCCCTGACTAGGCTACGATCATACCAACTGAGAGACTTAATTGCACTCATGTTGTAAATTTACTTGAATTCTCTAGAATTTTGAAGGTATATGCTATTTTCCAGCTAAGTCCTTGTAATTTGTTAAATATGGTTTGTTTACTCATAATATGTGAAGGAAAATTGTGTTAAATACAGACACTTCCATGGTATAATGTTAAAGACAGCAATGTCAACCCACAGATCAAGAAATGCAGATTGGAGTTTTAGAGCTGTACTTACTTCTCCATGATATGGACATTGCCTCATAGTAGACATATTTAACAGCCTAATTAGTTATATATTTTACTTATTTAATGAGTAAAGGTAAGGCCTACCTCTCAAATTTAGCATGTTGCCATAAGTTTTAAATTCTCTCTTCTTGAAAGAGGGAAGAATGTAAAGAACAGTATGAAATTGGATTCCTAATAGCACCTTTGGATATTAATAGCCATGTAGTGAAAATGCAACTGAAAGCCCTGTGGAAGCAGAATGCGTGCCTAGTTAATTTTAAAAATCTTTACTTCGAAATTCTATAAAAGGACAGTGCTTCTTGGGGCGCCTGGGGGACTCAGTCAGTTAAGCGTCTGCCTTTAGCTCAGGTTGTGATCCCAGGGTCCTGGAATCGAGCCCGTATAAGGACTCCCAACTCAGCGGGAAATCTGCTTCTCCCTCTCCCTCTGACCCTCCCCACTGCTTGTGCTCTATCTCTCTCTCTTTCTCTCTCTCTGGCAAATAAATAATAAAATCTTAAAAAAAGAAGAACAGTGCTTCTTAAAGCACGGACATAGTGATGTATCAAAAGTGAACTGGCATTAAATTATTTCTTTGTATAACAGTTTCTAAGGTAAAAAAAAAATATCTCCAGGGTGAGACCAAAATAGGAAATTTCAAACTAAGAATTTCTCAGAAAGTTTTAAGTGAATGAAACCAAGAATTCATTAATAGGCTTGCCATTATACATTATGTTACAATCAAGCTACTGTAATCATCAAAAGAGTTTTGCTCATATACATGAATTGTGTTAATATGTTTCTTCTTGACTCAGAATGTGCTTCAGTCACTGAAGTTATTGCTTGAGGTGTGTGAAGTTGTGTCTTTAGCAGGCTTCCCTGAGAACTCTGAGAAACAGGGACTTAGGCCATCTGTAAAGGAATCCAGCAACTAACACCACCTTCCATAAGCTTCTCCTTAGCTGCTAAAGATTGGTGGAGAAACCAACCAATTTTCTGCCAGCTAACCACAAGTAAGAATTCAAGGGACAGTGCAGGCTATTGAGAAAGATGACCCCTAATTCTACAAAATGATTGGTCTATGAAAGTATTATGATCAAGGTTTACTTTAGTTTTTGAAGCCCAAGAAACATAAGACCCGAATCATTGCCAAATACGCACATTGGTTTATTTTGTGTGTGTGTGTGGTGTTTACATTTTTGTTTTGGGGGTTGTAGAGCCCTCTGCAGCTGACATTTGTGTTATCCAACTATGTGTGTCCAGTGCCTTCCACTGCCACCATGCCTCCCCCCTAATAACACCCTCATGAGCACAGGACAGGAGCCGTGTCTATCCCAAGAATAATGCCTAGCATATAGTATCTGCTCAATAAATATTTGTTGAATGAATAAGAGACAGATTGGATAAATTCCATACTCCTTATCATATCCTACAAGGCTTTCTTTCATTGGCCGGTTTATTAAATGTACATCTCTTCTCATCCTAGCCTTGAACCTTACCCAGCCACTTAGTTTTAAACTACTTAAAGTTTTTATACTTCTGCCCTTTTGCTCCTATTGATCCTTCTGCCTAATATGCCCTTCCCTACCTTGTCTCCCTGGGCAATACCTAAATAGGGATCTGAGTTTTTAAGCTCAACTCAGACATCATTTCTTCTATGTATCCATTCCCGAAACCCTAGGCAGAATGTACCGCTCTCTCCTTAGGGTTTCTGTAGTACCTACAACATATATACTTACTTGTTTTCATATCCGTCTTCCCATTCTAGCCTTTCTGTCTGTTAAAGACATGAACTATATAATTCTCATCTTAAAATTGGTACCACATCAACAAGTACCACTTGCTCAGTAATTGGAATGAGTGAGTGAATTCTAGTGAGTTCTGCATAGTTTATTAGTTTGTATTTCATATTTGAGATTCTTATTTCTCCAACTAGGAAAGTTTCTTCACTGCCAGAACCATGTCTTGTATTTCTTAAGTGCCTAGCACCGTATTATGTGTATAGAATGTTTAGTATATACTTAGCTGATTATTTATCTATTGAGCAACCCGAGACAGTTTCCTCAGTGCCATTCAGTAGCTTTGGATAAGCTTACTCTTGAGGTCAGGAACCATTCAGACTCATCCTGAGTCATAACCCTGTAACCTGCAACTGCCCAGCCTATAGAAACCTAGCCTTATATCTGAAGATTTACAGAATTGTTTTGTTTCCTTTGCCTTTTTAGAAGCTGGCTACCATACAAACTAAACTTACAGATTTTCTTATTTTTCTTACTGGTTTTTGCTTTATGTATCCTGAAGCTCTGTTACTGAGTGCATACAAATTAATGATTGTTATGTCTTCTTGATGAATTGATTCTTTTATTATTCTGTGACAGTAACATAACCATTCCAGCTTTCTTTAGGTTAGTGTATGCATGGTATATCTTTTTCCATATATTTGCTTTTAAACTATCTGGGTCTTTATATATAAAAAGAGTTTCTTGAAGATAGCATATATTCCACCAGCACCGGGCACAGATCTAGGAGGCAAGGCTATCTCTTCCACCTTGGTTCCAGAGGGCAGGGCTATCTCCTAGGTTTCAGTAGATGAGGCTATCACCCAGGGCCAGGTGGGTGGAGTTGCCACCCCAGTGGACCTGGAGGACAGAGCATCCAGCCAAAGAGGATTATTCTTGAGCCTTAAAATCTAATGGAGTGTACCCTGCAAAGTTTTGAACTTGGCTTGGAACCCATGACCCCTTCTGGAATAGGAATGTCTAACCTATGCCTGTCCTACCATTGTATTTTAGAAGCAGATGATTTATCTGATTTCAGCAGGTTCACATCTAGAGAGGAATTTTTGCCTCGGGATGAATCATGCCTTGAGTCTCATCCACATTTGATTTAGATGAGATTCGGGATTTTGAGGCTGAAATTAGTTAAGACTTGTGGGCTGTTGGGATGAGGGTTAATGTGTGAAACACATTATTAATGTGTTAATAATGTGGGCTGTTGGGATGAGGGTTAATGTGAGAAACACATGAATTTGGGGGGTGTGGAGATGAGGTATTATGAGCTGAATTATATCCCCCCAAATTTGTATATTGAAGCCCTAACTCCCAGAATGTGACTGTATTTGGAGAGAGAGCCTTCAGTGAGGTAATTAAGTTAAAATGAGGCTGCTAGGGTGGGCCCTAATCCCATCTGACTGGTGTCCATATAAGAAGAGGAGATTCGAATCTGCAGAGAGACGCGAGAAGTATGTGATCACAAAGGAAAAAACCATGTAAAGACACAGCAAGAAGGCAGTCATCTGAAAGCCAAGGAGAGCGACCTCAGAAGAAACCAACCTTGCCAGCACCTTGATCTGAACTTCTAAGTTCCAGAACTGTGAGGAAATACATTTTTGTTTTTGAGCCACCCAGTCTGTGGTACTTCATCTAGCAGCCTTGCAAACTAATATGCCTTCTTTCCGAAAGATACCCTTCTCTGGATATAGAATTCTAGGTTGACTGTTTTGTTTTTTAATTCTTTAAAGATGCTGTTACATTTTCATCTTGCTTCCATAGTTTCAGATGAAAAGTCTTTTATATTCATGTATATATTTTTTCTTGGTCATGTTTCTTTTTTATCTGACTGCTTCCAAGATTTTTTTTTTATCTTTTGTTTTCAGCCATTTGAAAATAATGTGCCTACTTGTGTTTTTCTTTATATTTGCTGTCTGGACTAAAATCCTCTTTTGGATCTCTGAATCTCTTGGATCTGTGTTTTGTTGTCTTTCCTTAATTTTAGAAAACTCTTGGCCATTATCTCTTCAAATATGTTTTTACCCCTTTCTCTCTTCTCCGGTAACTACAGTTGCATATTTGTTAGATCATTTGATCTTGTCCCACATCTTTTGGATGTCTGTTCTGTTTCATTTTGTTTTGTCTTTCATGTTATATTTAGAGATGCCTACTGTCAATTTGGATCATTTCCATTGATCTGTCTTCAAGTTTATGTGTGTTTTTTGTGTGTCTCATAATTTTTTTATTAAATGGTAAATATTATATGTGAAAGAACAGTTGAAACTGAGGTCAATAATATTTATGTCTGAAAATAGGCATTCCTCTTCCATCAGTCCATTAGCAATGGGGACTGAGTCACATAAGTCAGTAATTGAGCTGCATTTGAGTTTTGTTTTTGCTATAGGCTTCAAATTTTCCAGTGAGTTACTACTATCGTGTCTTTAATATAAGTTCTAGAGTATTGATTTTTGTTTTGTTTTCCTGCTTTGTTCTCAGCTTTCAGTAAGTTCCCTGTGCCTGTGTCACGGAGGGCTCTTTCTATATGCTCTTTCCCTTCTCCAAGTAGCAAACTGCTTTTGTTTCTCAGTCCAGTACTCATGGTGGGATAAGGGGAGTTTTCTTCATTTTTCTGCTCCAGACTCAGTCTTACGCAGCCTCAGTTTCAATGTTCCTGCCCCACCCCCAGTGACAGGTAATTCTCCCTACAATTTAGTGCAAGGTCTAGATTGCAGAAAGACTTCCTGCCCTTCCCTGGTAGCAGCAGACTTCTGCTTTGAATCAGTTCAGAATATGGGGGCATAGTGGACTCCCTGTCTCTTCTCTGATGATAGATTTCTTTGCCTATTGTCAATGCAGGAGGTAGGATAGATTTTTTTACTACTGTAGTGGCAGCCAGTCTTTGCCTAGGAATAGGGGTCATGCGGGTTTCCTGCTCTGCCCCCCACAGCACACAGCTATTCTTGTCAGAGCAAGGTCAGGCTCTAGCACTAAAGGGTTTCTTGCGTTCTCCAGCACATGATTTTTGCCTTATATCAGACAAGAGTCCAGGGGGCAAGTGCGTCCTGGGTGCCTATCTTCTCATGGCAGCCATCAGCGCTTGTGCTCAAACAGGGCCTAGAGTATGGATAGACTTCTCTAGTGCTACTGCTCTACCCTCAAACCTTGCCGGTCCCCACATTCCTGTACCATAGAGGGAGGACTATCTTGCCCCTCATCTTTCTAACAAACATACTATGACATCCAGTAGAATTATTAGGAAGTAAAGTCTTATCATTGTATAGATTCTGTAAGAGTCCACTTAGGATATGCAAGGCTTGATATCATTTTTATTCCTGGTGCTGCATAAAGTTGACAGAACTGACATTGACTTACTCTAATAAAAACATCCCTTTTTTGAAAGGTAGAAGTTTATGTAGACCCATAGCACTATTAAGGTTTTTTTTTTTTTCAAGATTTTATTTATTTATTTGACAGAGATAGAGACAGCCAGCGAGAGAGGGAACACAAGCAGGGGGAGTGGGAGAGGAAGAAGCAGGCTCCCAGCGGAAGAGCCTGACGTGGGGCTCGATCCCAGAAGGCAGACGCTTAACGACTGAGCCACCCAGGGGCCCCAAGGTTTTTTTTTAACCTATCAAACTTAATAGGTTGGTAGCTTAATGATAATTCTAGGATAACTAGATGGTAGAATGTGATGAATTCTTTCTAGGCTCTGCCTTGAAACTGTTCACAGCAGAGACTTTTAATTTCTGAATTTTGTAAGTCTGCCCCCAAATTTTATACTCTCTGGAGCTGTCTTTGGGTGTGATACATTAGTTTTGATTGGATTGAACTTGATAGATGGGTACATGGATAACAGACAAGCTGTTATCCTGTACATTAGTGCTACTGGAGTCAGCCTCATGGGAGATGATAAGTGGTAGGTGATAGTTCCTCACTGTTTATTATGTACTAAGACTCTGCCTGATGAGCCCCCATCACCTTCGGAATTTTCACTTGTTCTGAAATCTCGAACATGAAAAATTCTGACCCTACATCTCTAGTCATATCTGGGCTTTCTTAATTTCAGGCTTCCTATCATTTTATATCCATGTTGTTACCTAAGAGAGCATTCTTAAGTTTATATATTTTAAGAATCACAAAATATTTTTGCAGAAGATTGAGAAAACCTATAGTTGCCATTTTTTATATTATATTTTTTAGTTGCAGTTTTGGTCCATATTTTCTGCTCTATGTATGGTTGTACCAAATTGTTTTTAATGAAATATTTTAAGCATTCAGAAAAAGTATAGAGATTAATATAACATCAGCTTTATACTCAGAATTAACAATTACTTTGTTATATCCACTTCAGGGTTTTTTTAATGCTAAATATAGTTAAAGTCTTCATACCCCTTCTCCGTTGCATTTTTCTTTTTTACCTACAGTGGCAATCGCCATCCAAAACTGGTGTGCATTTTTGCAGTCCACATTTTTACCTTTTAATTAAAAAGCTCATATTTATTTCCATAAACAATACACAGTATTATTTAGTGTGATATAAATTTGAAATAAATTGTATCAAACTACTTAGGCTATCTTTCTGTTCATTATTGAACAGATTCTAGTCATTTAGTATTGGAAAGAGAGACATTGTTGAAGTTTTTTCAATTAAGTATATATCTTATACCATTTTACATATAGTTCTGGAGCCCTAAAGAAGCTTTCTCTGAAAAAATAGATTGAGGTATTGTCAAAGTAGAATGCTATTATGGTACAAAGTGGCTAGCATGAAGAAAAAGTTTTATTAGTTCAATTTTAGATTTGAACCTCTTCGCCATTTGTTTTAGTCTCATATTTGACCACTATCTGTTATCTTCCAGAATCACAGCTCGTAATGGCAATTCCAGGTCTGTGTTTCCCACACTACACTTCTACCACTTCTCCTACATAAGGTGCCTTCATTTCTTTGCCAAACCATTTTCTTGCTAGCTCTTGGGCAGGAAATCTTGTTAGTGTCTCCCTGACTACAGCATTGACACTAGCTAACATATGAATAATATCTACTCAAGGAGTTATTGGTTCTTGGGGCAAGTATTAAAGAACCGTGAAAATTGTGGGGCATTTTCAACTAAAACTTGTCAGTATATTCAGACAATTAGAAGCTTTAAATTTTCGGATTTATTTTCATTGAGCTCAAGAATTTGGGTCTTGGTGTATTTGGGAGGGATAACAATTAGTGTAACATAAGTCTTTAAAAGGCTGTATCAGACATGTGCTACATATCATCTCCTTGGTTTCAGAAGGATAGAACAAGGTGGGACACCCCAGATATTTGCAGGTGCAGATATTAGAAAGACCACACCCCTATGTGTAACCTTTCTCATAGCTGCAAGTGATTGAATTCAACTTTACAATGAGGTGAGGAAACATTTAGAAGTCTGCAATGGCTCTCCTATTCATACACTTCTGTGTTGTATGACGTGATTTCCCTGCAACAATGAACAACTTTTCAACTTGTCACCAGCACAATGGCTCATAGAAAGTGAATGTGGTAACCAGGTTGGAGCATAATATTGTTCATGGGTCAAAGTACCTTGATTTGAAGAAATTGTATGTATTGTGATTTACACACACTGGCTAGAGTCAGTGTAGTCACCAAAGACTAAATAGATTCATTTGGGAATACCTGTAGTTAATTGTATACACTTTCAGAATTTTGGTTTGTGGGTGAATGGATACATGTGGATTATATTTTGAAGACTTTGTATTTGGGTCCTATTCCTTTGGTTTTCTGTCTTTACACTTTACCAGGCATACATTGTTCAAATAGTTAGTTTAAGGCTACTTCATCTCTAGCTGCAATCTTGTCAAGGTCCGACAACCAAGTAAGTTTGGAACAGGTCGCGTTTGAGATAGTTTATGGCCAAAGAAAGCTTGTTTTTAAATATCTTGTATACACGAAAAGACCATTATTTTATCTTTGAGGTAATTTTTTTTCTAGCTCACATTATATTATTTTTACTTCTTATCATAAAATTAAGAAGTTATATTCACAATATTATATTTGTTCAGCTTTGAGGCTAAAGGGAACCATGTTCCAAAAGGATGGAATGAATAATCAGAAACTCAGTTCTAAATCTTATAATACTCCAAATTGAGTGAGTAGTTTCAAAGCAGTGCTTCTCTGAAGGAATAGAAGATATCAGAATCTCATGAAGAACTGTCCTCTACTCTGCATTCCCATCTTCATGATTCTAATAATCAAGGAGAAATGAAGTTAGAGAAAAATAAGGTGAATCCAGAAGTGAGCTCTCAGGCACTGTCAAGAAATTTGATTGGTTGTGCAGTCTGTAGTGTCTTACAAGATTAAAACAAACCAGGAGTCCCCGCAGGTCCTCATCTGGGATCAAGTTATAAGCCACATCTTAAACATCCTTCCAGTATATACGACAATGAGTTTCATAGGCTTTTTTTTAACATCTCAACAATACCATAACACCAGAGTTCATTTAAATAGAAATGATTTTAAGGAGATCCTAAATATTGCTGCCCAAGTACTCAGATATTCAGGACTCCTTGGAGATATGTCTGAGTCTAACGCTGTGTGTGGCATAGCACAACATAAATCTAGAACATCTTACTATAGCAGAAAGTAAGGAAGTGTACCAGGTGTGGTAGAGTATGTCAAAGGACATGGGGCTCTCAATGACAAAATTTTGAAGAATTTGAGCAGCAAAATCAATATTGATAATAGATTATAACCCATTGAATAAAATAGAAATCTGTGAATCTATACTGGTATAAAGAAAATTGGTGGTGAGAATTTAAAGTAGTACAAGACTTTGGGAAACCATCAGGCAGTTTCTTATTAAATTAGATATACTCCTATAAGTCAAGAGCAGTGTCCACAAAAAGATGTGTACAGGAGTATTCATAACAACTTTATTTGTAAAAACCCAAAACTGGAAACAATCCACATGTTCATTAACAGAATAGATATTCTTAACTATCATGTATCATGTAATGGAATTCTATTAAGCAATAAACAACAATGAACTAATACAAGCAACCTTACGAATGAACCTCAAAAATACTATCAAGCCAAAGAAGCCAGTACAAAATAAAATGTAATTAATGTATGATTTCATTTATATGACAATTTGTGAACAGGGTAAACTAATCTGTGGTGGTAAGAATTAGAACACTGGTTACCAAAGGAATTGACTGAAAAAGAGAGTACAAGAGACTTTCTAGGATGTTGGAAATGTTCTATAATTTATGTGGGTGTATGGATTTATCAAAATTCATCAAATTGAACACTTAAAGATGGATGCATTTCACAATATGTCAATGATAGTTAAATTAAAATGAAAACAGAGGGGTGCCTGGCTGGCTCAGTCGGAAGAGCATGTGACTCTTGATCTTCGGGGTTGTGAATTTGAGCCCCACGTTGGGCGTGGAGCCTACTTTTAAAAAAATAAATAAACTTAAAAAAAAAGCAACTTTAATAAAAAATGAAAACAGGAAAATCATACCCCACTACCAGTGTCTTTTTAACTTTTTGAAGCAGTTTGACTGATAAGCAGCATCTGCGAAAAAGCTAAAAATGGAATTTGTCCTTAGAGTACAAATTCTTTTTTTCCACCGTGAATGCCAGCCTCCCATCAGGGGCCCGACCACACTGGAATGAACTTGTATCAGCCAGCCTGCTCTGTGGGTCATGGAGCTTTGGATTCCAGCTCCCTTTCCCAGCATTCTGTCCCATTTTTTAATTTCCAGGGAAGTATTGTTCCAAAACTTGGCTCAGACCTTGTCCTCTCCTTGGATTCCTTCTTCCATTTGTTTTCTTGATTTTGATCAATCACTCTTTGGCTTGTATCCCTCTCTTTTCAAGGTGGTGGATCAGAGGGGTTTAATGCTGGGGCAGTATTGGGCACAGAACCTAAAAGTCCTCTCCCTCACTCAGGGAAGGCATCAATCATCCATCACAACATGACGTTTCATTCTTCTCTCTTGAATGCATTTGCACAGATTCTTGTCCCACACAAGTGAGCCAAATGGACTTATGAGCTGTTGGGGGGCAAGGGATAGGGGGCAGCAGGAAGAGAAAATAAGAAAGAGAGAAAGAAAAAGAATGGTTCTTTGTGGGGCAACAAACTTTGTTCTGGTTCCCAGCCTGACTGTTTCTGATCTGGTTTTCTTCTTTTTTGTGATGTTTGAACTTGTTTCCTCAGCTCCGATGTTGAACTCTTGTCCAAAAAACTAAGAGCAGCAGAGTGTGAGAGGCTGAGAAAGGCAAGACCAGCAATCCAGCAAAAATAACTGCAGAGCTGTGAAGATAAATGTGTGTCTGTATCGGAACTGGGCTTGAGAATGGTGTGTGTGTGTGTGTGTGTGTGTGTGTGTGTCTTAACAAATTTATGAGAAAAACCCTGTGGAGTAGCCTCACTGCTTCTCTCCTTCTGCTCTCACACAGTCTGGCGCTTTCTCCTCCCTCTGACAGCTGCCATTAACCTTTTTCTGCAAAGAGCAGAGTATCTTGCCAGTTGGATGTTGAAAATCTGGCAGAGAAAAAAGGTTGTTCAGAAAAAAAGGTGGGGGGAGGAAGATAGGGAAGAGCTAGGCAGACACCACAAGAGAGGATAGGGGCAGACAGGGTGCTAAGCTGGGCCATAGGACACAAAACTGTTGCCTTACTTCTGATAAAACCCCCAAAAGCTGAGCTGGGGAAAGGAAGAGCAAAGGATTTGGATATAGAGGTGATAAGGACCTCTTACATAGCTGAAATTACACAGTTATTAAGCTTTATTTGCAGCTCCCTCCCAGTGTGAGAGCAGCCTTACGGTGTGCACATGAAAGGATGTACTTCAGTGGGGACAAAACTACAGGCTTTGTGCAGAATGTAGAATAATCTTGCTTGTGGAGAATCAGAGAATATTAAGAGACCTAGCTAGACCAAAACTTTCTTTGATAGAAAAGATCCCTCCAACCATTTTCTTTCTTAACTTGTCTCAGAGATGGGTAGTTCTCCCAATTCTCCTGTTTCTGTTATATCTGCGGGTCTCTCTCTCCACTTCCTGACTAGGATAGCTCTTGGTCCTCGTTACTGGTACCTACCCCCAGCTAGCCTGGGCTAAATAGAAGTGAACATAAAACACCTCCTCTGAATTCAGGTCTCGTGTCCTTGGCTTTGCATTGAAAAATGCAAGAACCTTTTTTAGTCTAGTTTTTATTAGCTTGGTCTTGCACTGGGCTCTTTAGAGTCCTAAAATATGAATATGGACTATTTTGTTAATTACAAAGCTCTGTATTTATAGAGATCTTAATGTTTTCTAGCTGCCCTAATTGCATTTTTCCCTTTGTGTTTAAAGTATTCCCATGGGAGAAGAGGTTAACACTCCTGATTCCCTAGAGCTCCTGCAGGAGCAATTATTTACCATCTTGGAATTTTAATGAGTCTTGACAATTACTACAGTCCAGTACATTAAACACGGGTCTGTCGTCTCCAATGTCATCTTACAGAGATAATGCTCCCCCAACTAAGCAAAGAAGAAAATTAATCCTGTGGATACAAAACAAAACAAAACAAAACAAAACAAAACAAAACAAAACAAAAAACCATGACCAGCATAGCCACTGCAAACTTAAAGCCAGTGGAACTTAGAAACTTTGGAAATGACAGTTTTTTGGTCTCGTCAGAGCCTTTGAAATAAATGGCCCTTAGCTTTCTTCCAAACTATTTAATTCTTTACCAGTGGTTTGGTGGGGCAGTCTAGAAGTAGAAGTAACTTTAATTGTTTATGGGCACAATCTCCTGTGGTGTATGCCAGGGGCTCTCAACCATGTTTCTGCCCCAACACCCCGAAAGGACACAACGCTCCTGTAGTAACAGTGGCTGGGTGCAACAGTAATTCTCTAAGGGAAACCTATTCAAACTTAAGAAAAAACAAAGGTGTGGGACTGTACCCCTCTCCCAGTGAGGCATGATCTCTTAGGTGTAAAGTCAAAAGGCTACCCTGAAATATAAGCCGTCTTCATTCTACATACGGGCAATACTGCCATTCTTGCCTTGGCTGTCCAGTGCCCCATAACTTGATGCCCTGCTTCGGGAGAGTAGGGGGGAAATGGTGCCACAACCTCCCTTCCTGTATTATTCACTAGTCTGAAGAGTCCCTGCTACTTGAATGAGCTAGCCCCTCACAGCGGCTGTTAGCTGCTGTTCTGGCCGTTACTGCTGTTCCTCCCTGAGCCTCTAGGAGAACCTCCTGCACCCGTCGTAAGAACATCCTGCTGCTGGAGCCACCGCCATAGAAGTGAGGTTTTCTGCTAAGTGAAGATGGGACCGGGCCACACTCACTTACACTGGAGCAAGCGAAGATGTATTTCTGATGTCTGGAGTTAGAGCCCAGAAGGCGTCTTCCAACATGTAAAATGTTATGAATGGTGGTTAAGTTCTGCGACACCGTACACCAACAATACTGTATTAGTTTGCAGGCCTGCCATTACGAAATACCACAGGCTGGGTGGCTTGAACAACAGTGATTTATTTCTCACAGTTCTGGAAGCTAGCAGTCCACGATCAAGGTGTTGGCAGGGTTGGTCCTCCTGAGGCCTCTGTCCTTGGCTTGCAGATGGCTGCCTCCTCACTGTGTCCTCACATGGCCTCTCCTTCATGTGCATGCATCCCTGGTGTCTCTGTGTCCAGATTTCCTCCCCTTCTTCACAAGGACACCAGTCATTACAACCAGACGCACCCTAACAGCCTCATCTAACTCAGTTACCTCTTTAAATATACCTCTTTAGGTCTCCACGCACAGTCACATTCTGAGGATATGGGATTAGAGCTTCAACATGTGAGTTGGGGGAGGGAGCATGATTCAGCCCATAACAAGCATTACTGGTCAGTAGTCTCATGGGGACTACTTGGGAACCTAACTACCACTTAGGTAATTGTTTCTGGGTTTCAAACAACTGACTTTCAAACAAGCTCTGGAAACGGCATTCCAAATAAATCATGGGGCCCTGCCTATTAAAAGGTAGGGGGGTACTGCACAATCTGTTACTCACACCCACTAATTACAGAGTACTCCCTCAGGGGAGTTGCAGGGCATGCTGGTGACTTCAATCCAGAATGCTATATGAAAAGAACTTAGTAACTGGACCTTTCTTAAAAAGCTGTGTAATTGACATAAAGGCACATAAAACACGAAGCAGATACTTGTTTAGTGAATGAATGAAACCAGGAACTTTCTGGAGGTGTTCTGCATGGTATGAATGCTATCTTAACTGCTTTGTCTACTAATTTTTATACAAGAGACCACCTAGACGCAAAAGAAAATCTGTTTACCTGGCACATGCCCTCCTGGTAAAAGGGAGCCTTCAATTTTAACGCTTAATAGATCTTGCTGTTAATTGCAGTGATGTTCAGTAGCCCTAAAGATTAGGTTTTGAGGAGCACCTGGGTGGCTTAGTTGGTTAAGCTCTGCTTTGGCTCAGGTCATGATCCTGGGGTCCTGGGATCGGGCTCCCTGCTCAATAGGGAGTCTGCTTCTCTCTCTGCCTCTCCCCCTGCTTGTGCTCTCCCTTTCTCACAAATAAATAATCTTTAAAAAAAAAAAAAGATTAGGTTTTGATTGATTAAAGACTAAAAAAAAAATCTTTTTTTTTTTTTTTAAGAATTTATTTTAGGTGGGGCGCCTGGGTGGCTCAGTCGTTAAGTATCTGCCTTTGGCTCGGGGCGTGATCCCAGGGTCCTGGAATCGAGCCCCGCATCAGGCTCCCTGCTCTGCTGGGAGCCTGCTTCTTCCTCTCCCACTCCCCCTGCTTGTGTTCTCTCTCTCGCTGGCTGTCTCTCTGTCAAATAAATAAAATCTTTTTTTAAAAAATTTATTTTTAGGTAATCTCTACACCCAGAATGGAGCTCAAACTCATAACCCCTTAAGAGTCACATGTTCCAGTGACCAAGCCAACCAGGTGCCCCTAATCTTACCCTTTTCTTTTTTTTTTTTCACCCTAAGATTTTATTTATTTGAGAGAGAGAGTAAGCAAGAAAGAGAGAGAGCATGAGCCAGGGGGAGCAGCAGAGGGAGAAGGAGAAGCAGCCTCCTGAGCAGGGAGCCGGGTGGGGCTCGATCCCAGGACTCTGGGATCATCTCCTGAATGGAAGGCAGACGCTCATCCAGCTGAACCACCTAGGCGCCCCTAATCCTGCGCTTTCCTAATGTAATCCCTAAACCAAAGGTCAAGCGCTAACATCCTATTGCCAACTTAACAGAAAAGAATGATGTGATGGTGGCTTAAAGGTAACAGGATGGGATGTTTGTTAAAGCTCCTGCCTATGTGCCTGAAATTTCACTGTTCAGTTTATTCCTTTGAATCAGTTATGCCTCCAAGGTATTGCCTTTTTAAATGCAGATATTTGCAGGAAGGATAGATAGCATGGTGCCGTCATTACCTTTGTGTGCCTGGGATACCCACACACCAGAATGATAAGAACTGTGAGTAACTGGGGAAAGTGCAAAAAAGGACCGAATTGCCAGATTAAAAACTGGATTAATCTCCTTCTCAGTGTAACCCAAGCCTGGTGATAAAACATCATTGTACTTCAGATTCTCTGATTTTAGGCTATCTGATACATCTAGAGTATACGGGAAATCACACCAACCTTTGGTGAGTATTTAGCCTAAATTTGAACCAATAGATATTATTCCTAAAAGTATGTTTACCACAGGTGGATGTTAGGATGCACCTAGCAGAAAGGTAGGGAATCATCAAAAAGATTAAGGTACTAGGTTTTTTCTAGCATCCCGTGATGAGACGCAGAGAAGACACAATGTGAAGTCTTCATGAGTTCTGAAAAATCCCTCTAACTAGAAATAGCCTGCAGGCTCTCAGTTGGGGATCACTGTTCTAACGGTATTTTATCAGGAATGAGCTATATTTATTCATAGATAAAGCTGGAGAGAATTTAGAGATCTTCGAATCCCCCCCCCCTTTTTTTTTCTTCTACACACAAGAAGCCTGAGGCCAGAGAGGTGAAGTGACCTGCCCAAGATATAAAGTTAAGTGGCACAGTAGGGACTGGACATTTCCTTCCATTTCAGACCTTCTCCCACTCTTGCACTTGAAGCCCCCTTTAGAAGAAGATCCTCTTAGCCAGTCAGAGGAGGCCCTAGTAATAACGGTATTCTCCTACAGTGATGTGAAATCACCTGCAGGATGCCGCAAGGCCATTTGCCTTCTAGTCCGAGCAGAGTATGTGTCGGTAATGGATCACAGCAGAGAGATGCTTGTGGGGTTTCTGCATTGTGCACAGACCAAGCACTGTGACTTTCTTTGGGGGAGGAAAATGCATGGTAGATCATTTAAACTACTTGGTAAAAAGTTTCTGTAACTTCCCTCGGGGCTGCAGCTTTGCCAACACCTCTCCTGCTCCCTGCACACTCAGTCGAACCGTTAGCATTTGGCTCTTCGGTACCATCCAGGGGAGTGCAGCCCACAGGCAGCAGTCCTGTAGGCACTGGGGGTACTTGGGAAGAGCCACATGCAGGACTTGCTGGGGTATTTATTTGGCCTCCTTGGGTTCTGTGTGGTGGGATGATCCCATGACTTCTCCATCTTCTCTTGAAGAGCTCACTTTCTCACTTGGCTGCTTCTGAAGGTTGAGCTCACCTCCCCTCCAGCTGCTTCCTCAGGAAGAAAAGTAGAGAGAGGAAAGATCCGGTGATCCTTCTTTTCAATAAAGTACTTGCTTTGGTGTGGACTTTCCTTCTCAGGCTTGGTCATTCTTTCCATGTGGAAATGAAGCTGGGTGAGGCCACTTGAGCTCTGGACTGCCATGGCTTTGCCCACACTTTCTGGGGGAACTATGCTCATGAGTGTGGTGAGCCTTAGCATTCATTGAGCCAGACTGGACTGGAAATATCCCAGGAGTCTCTCATTCTCACCCTTCTCCTAAGTAAACACTGACTACAAAATTTTCTGAGCATTAGGAGGCTATGGGAATATTTTTCTTTCAACCTCAACCATCCCCAAGAACTTTCGAATCACATCACATATTTTCTTCCTTTAGCAGTCCAAGATTGGTTACATACAACTCTAGATGCCTGCCTCTTCCCCAACCTTCTCCATGTTGTTTTTCTCCATGATATATTTACTATATCACTATATTATGCTTGCCCCTCACAACTACTCATGGTCCTCCATAAGATGGCCACGTGTACCCAGAGGAGTCACTCAGAACAGTCCACATGACTCCAAAGCCTTGGTCAGTAATGGCACCCCTTCCAAGGCCCTTCTGAATTACTGGGCCAACAACGTGTACCACACTCAAGGGTCATTTTGTCATCTCACCAAGAAGTCAGGAGACACCACCCAGGGAATGTATCAGGTTGGCAGTAAAAAAAGAAAAAAAAGAAAAACTCAAGCAAGATCCATAGTTCCCTGTGGGAGGCTTTCCAGTCTCTCCCTGCCACACTCACCCCAGGATTAGATCCAGGTGCTGGAAACAGCAGACAGCAGTTCTGGACAGAGAGTGTACATTGAACGCATGCCACTGTGGTGGAGGAAATTTCCTTCTCTCTTCCTGCTTGGCCAGAGAGATGAGCTGGAACTGGATCAGGCTTTGTGCTGGTTTAGCACTAAAATCTCAGCTGCAACAAAGCCTTGTTCTTACCGCCCTGACAGTTTCAGCATTAGATTTCTTATTAGTTGTTTGGGTTGTTTTTTTTTCACCCTCTCCCTTTTGACACTTTTCTTTTCTGAGAGCCAAACCAAATACACTGGGCTGGCTAGCTAGCCTGTCTGTGTCTGCGATTCCCGGAACTCTGCTGCTGTTCTGATGGATCCCTTTGGCAGGGAGGGGAATTTTCTCCATTTCGATAATGACAGGCCCTTAATTTTAGTGTCTCTATTTACGTCAGTTAACAGATTCTAAGAGATAATGTGAGATACTACCAATCACCTTAGGCAACCATATTAAAATTCTGCCTAGCTGAATTTTGTTTGTAACACTCTACACTTTCTCCAGCCTCAAGTACTTACCTCAGCAAGTCTCTGATCTGGTAAAGCCTTGCGGAGACCATCCCATCCATCGCTCTGCCTCAGGTGTGTGCTTCATGTGAGCACCCCACCCAGATGGATACCTGGCTGGTTCTTTTCAGCTTTCCTGAAGTACAATTGACAAAATATTAAGATGTTTAAAGTGTGCAATGTGATGACTTGATATACATTGTGGAAGGATCCCCCTCCCCCTGTTGAGTTACTTATCACATCCATCACCTCACATATTTACTTTTTTTTTTTAAGTTCTACTGTCTCAGCAAATTTCCGTTCTGCAATACAGTGTTCATCAACTATAGGCTTTTTCTTTGAGTGGGATGATAATCACAGTTCCCTTGATGTTCAGGAACATTCTTAGACTACAGATGATTCCCCATTCTCCTGTATCCGGGACCAGACAGACCAATGTAAATCTCCTATTGGGTTTTGTTTTTTTTTTTAAGATTTTGTTTATTTTATTAGAGAGAGAGAAAGACCACACAAGCAGGGGGAGGGGCAGAGGGAGAGGCAGGCTCTCTGCTGAGCAAGGAGCCCAATGTGGGGCTCAATCCCAGGACCCTGGGATCATGACCTGAGCCAAAGGCAGACGCTGAACCGACTGAGCCACCCAGGTGCCCCTCTCCTGTTGGGTTTTATGGGGGTTTCTAGTCCCACTTTTATCTTTTGCAGACATGTCTTCTGCTTTCTTGCCATACTCCTCTGTTCACTCTCTTCCTTCACTTGCTCAGAGAAGGTATAACACCTATATCAAGATACAGTCTTTTAGGGGCGCCTGGGTGGCACAGCAGTTAAGCGTCTGCCTTCGGCTCAGGGCATAATCCTGGCGTTCTGGGATCGAGCCCCACATCAGGCTCCTCCGCTATGAGCCTGCTTCTTCCTCTCCCACTCCCCCTGCTTGTGTTCCCTCTCTCGCTGGCTGTCTCTATCTCTGTCAAATTAATTAATTAATTAATTAATTTAAAAAAAGATACAGTCTTTTAGGAAAGACAGTAACCTGAGAGTTTCTTACAGGCACAGAATACCACACAGAAAACACTCAAATTGCCTCAGCAAGGGAAGAATGCTTTAGGCAGGAAAGCAGCAGCCAGCATTTTTGAGGTGTCTAGACATAAGTAGCTTAGAAATTAAAATGTTAGTGACATCTGCAAATACAAAATAGAGTTCTCAGAAAGCAACAGTTTGTGCTGGTTTATGTACAGATAAGTGTCTAAATCTGGATTGTCACATCCATTGTACTTGCCTGGCTCCAGCTCTGCCGTATGTTAGGAGATTAATGTACAGTGGCAGGTATTAGCAACATGTGTTTTGGTCCCATAGATTGCCACTGACCCCAATTCATTTTACCACTTTTACCTGGGTTACTCGACCTCTCAGTTGTTGCCTTTCACAAAATCATGACTGACTCTAACTTAGAAAACTTTTTTCTTAGGTGAACTTTTTTTTTTTTTTTAAGGTTTATTTATTTAACTTAGAGCATGAGCAGGAGGGGCAGAGGGAGAGGGAAGTAGAATCTGAAGCAGACTCTGCGCTGAGTGCGGAGCCCGATGCAGGCTTTGATCCCACAGCCCTGAGATCATGGCCTGAGCTCAAACCAAGGGTCAGATGCCTAACTGACTGCGCCACCCAGGCACCCCAATATGACAACTCTTAAGAGGTCTGATAGTTAGCTAGCAAGACCAGATTTCTTGTAGTACTTTTCTCTGAGGCAGGGGAGACTTCCTCTTCTCTAGGGAGACCTTGTGCATCTGAAGACAGTAGAGTTTGAGCCCCTAGCTACTCGGTGGTTGGACTTGAAGGATAACACACAAGTGATCCTGAGGCAAACACTTCTGTCAGTCTAAACTCGATAGCTACTGTGCCTCCTTAGGCCTTGGTTGTCTGACTTGCAAAGCTAGAAAATTCAAGTAGTTCTTAGCTCCCGTGCCAGGTTTATAATTCTCAAGTTCAAAATCAGTAGTTCTGTTTGCTATTTTGTTGGGGAGGGGGTTAGTGTAGAAAACGAAGTTACATGCTTTGTGTTAATATAGGTCCACTAAAAATCGTAACTACTTATTTCTGTCAGAGCTAGGGAGCTGCCAGTGCGGCACTGCAGAATTTTCAGAGCCACAGCTAAGAAAGAGAGCAACTCTTGAGTTGCTTTTGTTGTTTTCTTTTTAACCTTTGAAAATGAAAGGTAAAAATACATAGAGAAATCTAGCTACGCCAAGGCATATGGCATGCATTCAGTAAGTATTTGGGGAGCACCTGCTGTGTGCCAGGCATAACATGCTCTTGAAAGTACTAGAAAATACTAGAAAAATGCTAATACAACACAAAAATACTAGAAAATATGTATGATTTTCTTGCTTTGAGAGGCTTCGGTACCTGTGGTTCCCTCCTACCTTGATGCTTCTGTCATGAGGGAATGAAAGGAGAAAGTTCCTTTGGTTATATAAAACCAAATGAATCTTGGGGAGATCTCTGGAATGTCATACTGTTCGGCAGTGGAATTTTGAGTGTGGGTCATGTATATACAGGCCCCCTTGGTGGAATGGAGCTCAACTCTTGTTTTTATTATGCCATTTTGTTTAAGATTAGTTGTGGAAAAGCAGCAACATCTTATTTACTTTTGGCCTAAGACAACAAATAGCCTTTCCTTCCTTTTTTTAAAGATTTTTATTTGTTTATTTATTTGTTTGTTTATGAGAGAGTAAGAGAAAACACGAGAGAGTGCTAAGCAGTGGGAGGAGGCCAGAGGGGGAGGGAAAGGGGCAAGCAGACTCGTGCTGATCATGGAGCCCGATGCAGGGCTCAATCCCATGACCTTGAGACCCCAAGACCATGACCCCAGCTGAAATCAAGAGTCGGCCACCATCCAGCTGAGCCACCCAGGCATCCCTAACCTTTCCTTCTTATGAGAACAAAATCAGACATTGCCTGACAAAGGAGTTCATTACAAGTTAGGGGAAGGAGAAGGCCCCATAGCAACCTCATGATCATGACCGCTTCCACTCAGAATTGCAAGAGCCTAAGGCCGTGGTGGCAGTTGCTTCAGGCTCCACATACCAAGCAACTAGGGCAGATGGAGACTTCAGGAAGAAAACTAGGGGATTCAGGCTGCAAGCTCAGACTTGAAATACCAAGGAAGAAAGGATTTTGGAGTTAATTGTAATGTGTGGGAAATAATCATAGGACAGATATTTCAAGAGCAACTTTAGTTTTCCCTGGTACTAAATGCTAGAGGGACTCTAAAGAGTGGAAAAGTAGCCAAATACCTGCCAAAAAGTAAGTGACTAGACAAGAAATACCCACCATGTGCTCAGATCCCTCTGACCACATGCATTTTATGTTTTATCAACAGATACGGCAAAAGGCATTTCATTTTATTCTAGTTTTTTCTGGTTTTTCGAAAATCCAGACTCAGAAGTTCTTTCATGTCTTCGTATCTCCTAAGCAGATGTGGTTGCACAGCCTGCTGGTTTGGGCTGGGGGGCTCTAGCCCAGATCTGGCCACGGTCGAGAACCATTTCAGCTTGATCTATAACCTCCAAAAGGCTCCAATTATCATGCCAGTTACCACCTCAGACCTCATGGCCTATGCATCCTGGGACCTAGCTGTTAAAAACCTCAAGGTCAGAGTCTTGTCTGCTTCGGCCAAACTAAACATCTCTGTATAATTTCCTGCCCACCACAAAACCATCCTCAGAAAGGAATTAATCTGAGTCACTGTCAACCACAACTGAATTCATTCAGCTGCATCTCTTTACCGTCCCTTCTTCATAGCCATCCATACATCCTCTTCTTTCACCTCACCCCCTGTGACGATGAACAGAGCTCTTTACCTTGAAATAAAGCTATTTTCTCTCCTTTAAGACTCTAATTTTGTGAATTTCTGTTAGCTCTCCCTATGCCTTCACTCGGCTATGGTGAGATATAGTAGCCATTCTGAAATCATGACCTGTGCTGAGCAGTACATGTTCTGGGGCAATTTGCCTGCATCAGTCAGCCCATCCGTCAGCTGTACTTCTGTTCCTCCATTCAGTGCAGCTACGTTCCTTATTATTCTTCACACCCTCAGCTCTGTTGTCTGACACAGAACCACCCTAACATTGAAAGCAGGAAGGGAACTCAGTTGGTTTCCCTTACAGCTAGCCTTTATGACAATATTCTGCATGGTGCGAGGTTGTAAAACAGCATCTCTGAAATACCCATTTCTTTCTGCGCTTCCTCTGTCCACTTGTCCCCTGAGCAGTGGTGGAGACTAAAGCATTCTCTCCTTCCCTTGTGTTCACACACTTCTAGCGTGTGTTGCTTCAAGCTTTCAGATTGAGTTGCTTTTGCATTTGTGATTCTTGGCTCAAGTCCCTCTAGAAATCATATTACTACTCTGAGTTCAGGGAGGGCTGGAATGGCTACTAAGAACAGAATACATTATAATAACATTCAGCAGACAAAGCCAGAAAATTCCTGCCAGAGACCACCTTAGTATCCTTTACTTGGCCCATGTCCCATTTTCTGAGAAGTTTAAACCAAGTGAGATGCCATAGTATACAGTTTATGTGCCCTGCTGTAAGGTCTGCTTCATCACACTGTCTCGATTTTGAGATACTTCACATTTTACCTTAAAAAGCTCTTTGGAAAGTTATCAGTGTTTTCCCTCCAGGATTAGCATGCTCCTTCACTTTATGCACCAGTCACTTCTCGGTCGCCAGCTTTGGGCAGGGTATTTTGCTAGGCAGCATTGGTCTGTAAAAAAGAACCTGTCAAGGAATTTGAAGACGAGTTGGGGAATTAAACAAATATCCAACTCTTGAAACACAAGACCAAATTTAATACTTGAGCAGTATTTACCTCTGAACAGAGAAGGCTTCACAGAGAGAAGAGCCAGTTGCTCGGTCATGAAGGATGAGTAACATAGGGAAGAGAGGGGTGTAGGAGGGAAGATTGTCCACATTCTAGGATAAGGGAAACACATCAAAATAAAAGCAAAGAGGAGGGCATATACCAGGAGATGAAATTGGGAAAGTAGGATGGAGTCCGATGTGGCTGCTAGGCCAAAGAGATTGGATTATAAGTAGGTAATCATTTAAGATCTTGGAAGAGGAGGAGAGGGAACCTAACCCAACCTGTTTTAGAAAGAGTGCTCTTACAAACCAAGGTTGACGGTCTTTGTGAAGCTATTACAATAAGCAAAAGATACTAGGATAAGAGAGCTTATGTTTGGGCTGTGACCAGGAGATCAGCAAGGAAGAAACTAAACCAAAAGAAACATAGCCTGGAAAGGGCGTTAACAGAAATTTCCCAGAAGAAGAAATGGCCAATAAATATATTTATAAACGTTTGGCCTCAGTTTTTGGCTTCACTACAAATGAAAAGAATTACAAAGAACTGCAAATGAAAATAGCCCCATCATATCAGCAAGTTTGGTGTGTGTGTGTGTGTGTGTGTGTGTGTGTGTGTGTGTATTGCCCCAGTATATTGGGTGGGTGAGGAAATGAGCACCCTTATTCATTGCCTGTGGGCTGAAAATTAGTACAGCTCTTCTGGAATAGTTTGGTAACACGTCAAAAGCTTGAAGAGGTGTATACCCTTTGACCCAGGATTTTAAGAAAACGATCATAAATATGCAAAGATTTATGTACTAGCAAACTCAACATGTTACTATTTGTAGTAATGAAAAATCAAAAACAAACTAAATTTCTAATGAATTATTTAAATTATAATACATCCATAAAATGGATTACAGTATGACCCATTTAAAAATTGTGTTTTAGAAGAATATTTAATCACATGAAAAACTATTTGTAGTAATTATTAAATGAAAACAATAGCTTATTAAACAATATGAACAGCATGAGTTGATGTGTAAGTGGAACATTCACAAGGAAGTGTTTATTAAACATTTGAAAATGCGGGTCGAACTCCGGAGAGAGAAGGGAGTTAGAGTTAATATAATTATATTGACATACCTTGATAATCCTTAAGTTTAGGTCATGTATGGGTTATTTTACTGTTTTCTTTTGTTATGTGTGTGAAACCTTCTATGCTAAAAGTTATTCAGATCCCACAAAACCCACAAAAATCCACCTCAAAATAAATAATTGGCAAAGAAAGTAGATTAAATGTGTTAATAATGCACTAAAGCACTTAGAATAATACCTGGCCCATAATAAGTGTCCAGTAAGTTACCTGGTCTTACCACCACTTGATAAAGCTAAAGATACACAGTGTTACCCAAGCACAGGACAAAAGAGGAAGAACAAAGGAATGTCCCCCCTTGAGCTCAGGAAACCCCTGCATGTGTAGGAGGAAGCAGAAAGAAGAGGAACAGCAGCAGGACAGAGAAGAAGTATAAGGACAGGCAGAGAAGAGCCAGAAAGTCAAGAGGGAGAGAGATTTTAGAAAGAGGTGTTACTAGAACAAAGAGCCCAAAGGAGTTCAATTAGGTTGAAGACCGTTAAAGCCATTGGATTGTGTTGTTAGGGAATCCTTGAGGTTCGGTTTTGGTTTTTGCGTTTCTTTATGACATGCGTGCAAAAAAATACACAGATGATAAGATGCAACTCAACAAGTTTTTACACAGTCATGTAATGAACATCCGGAACAAGAAGCAGAAAGTTCCCAGTACCTCAGAAGCCTCTTGTCATGCCACTACTCCACCCTCCATGGGTGAGCTGACCTTTAACACTGAAGGTCAGTTTTGCCTGTTTTTTAACTTCATATACCCGGAATCATACAGTGTGAACTCTTTTGTGTCTTGCTTCTTTCATTCAACATCATGTTTATGAAACGTGTCTGTTATGATATACATAGGTATATAGTTCATTCTCACTGCTGTACAACCCTCCATTGTATGAATGAACATACCACAGATTGTCACCTAGTTGTTGACGGACATTTGGATTATTCCCAGGTTTGAGCTATTTTTCTGGATTCCCTTCTCTCTTCCATTGGTCTATATGCTTGTTCTTGTCCCGGTAGCAAGCTATCTTCATAACTATCGCTTTATAGTAGTACTTTTCTTCATGACTGACTTTGGTCTTTGAGATTGCTTTGGCTATTCTTGGCTGTTTACATTTCCACGTACCTCTTGAATTAGCTTGTCACTACACGCACGCATGCACACACCTGCCAAAGTTTTTATTTGGCCTGCACTGAATTGTTGATTAGTTTGGGCAGAATTAACACTTTATGCTGTTGAGTCTTCTGATCCATGGTCATCTTGTATTCCTCCATATAAGATATCTTTTATTTCTCTAAATAATGTTCGATAATTTTCAGTGGACAGGTCTTAGCTTAGTAACCCTTTGAGAGAGCAGTTTCAGTGAATAGCAAAAAGTAAATTCTTAGATGCTAAGGAAGGAAGTGGCAAGCAGAGGTAGCAAATGTAGACTGCTCCTCTGAGATGTTCGATGGTGAAAAAAAGAGGAAAATTGGTACTAGCTTGCAAGAGAAGCAGATTCGATGATGTCGGGATGAGAGTGCCTTCTGAAGCCATAGTGAAGGACCGGGGGAGAGGGGAGGTTGGAAGCACAGAGTTAATTAAAGGGACAGGGACGTGGAAGGGTGGCTCAAGTTAGCCTGGAGAAGAAATGAGAAGCAAGGAGTGTTGTGAGGTGATTTTGAGGTAGTGTGTTTCACATCTGCATTATCTTAGTAACAATTTCCTCAGACTCATTGGCTGCTTACACAGTGAGCAGCACTGAGCCATCATGAGTGCTGTGCCCTTTGTCACTAATGGTACCAAAACCCACATGCAGGACGTTTGGAGGAGCAAGACTTGCTGCCCTCACAGTCACCCCTAACCCACATTTTCAAGTCCCTATTTCTTTGAGCAAAGCATATTTATATTTTCTCTACTGTGCATACCTATTTATCTATTATTCCGATAATCCCCTCTGCCAGAGTATCTTAGTTAAATTAAGGCTTAATAGATGGGGGCTTTTCCACTAAATCTTGAGGTGCCCAAGAGACTTGAGGAAGAGTTTGTAGTAGAGATTTTAGATATGGAGGAAACGAGGGTGCTGAGATAAGGGATTTAATCCTCAAATTCTAGAAAGAGCCTGCAGGATTCACGGGAACAAGTCTGTTTTGCACTTTAGTGGAAATTGTTTTACTTTGGAAGTGTTTTTAAGTTTGTTGTTCACTTTAGTTGCAAAGCTTTCAGTACATACACAGAAAATTGCATCTTTTATCTAGAGAGGGCATTGTGTAAACTTAACGTGCTACATATAATTACGGTGTTTTTACCAAGAAGACAATATTTTTTACTGCAGTACTTGCAGTGGTGGAGTTAGCCTGCCAATATTAGAAAGTAGAGAATAGGAAGTGGAAGATCTTGTTGGATTACTCAGTCTTATATCCACTCAGTGTGGATATGCAGCTTTAACAAGGAAGGGAAAGAGGGAGAGAAAAGGATTTAATTCATTGCAGCTAGGATATAATAAGCATTTTCATTGAATCCCAATTATATGCATGTTTGTACTTTTGGGGAAATTCTTTTCTGATGTTAAGTCTAAAGTGGCCTTTCTTTGGGGAGGAGGTGAGAGTTGAATAGGCAGGCATGGGGGCAGGGCATGGGGCAGTGGGCAAGGGGTAGAGGGAACAAGAACGTCTTGAGTGAGGTCTGGTAAATTACACTTCAGAAGCTAGAACACACTTTTCCCAATTTAACTATAGGACCCGCTACATACTGATACCAAACAAAAACTTCCCTTTTTTTAACTTGTGATGCACATGCTAAAGAAATATTTAAAATAACGAGGTACTAATACATTTCAAGATTTGTTTTCACACCTGTACTGCATAACACATCTGTCTACATTTTTAGTTTGATTACTTCACATTGCCTTTCTTTCCTAAGTGCTCTTTTTTTTCTTTCACACATTCCTGTACTCCTTTGACTTCAGAATGACTAAAGCTTTGCATTTCAAAATCAAAATAAAAATCCTCATTTTAAAAGTAATTCCAGTTTCACAAGAAAAGTTGATCTTTGAGATTTTTTTCAAGACAGGAAATGTTAGCATATAATGGATCAAGTGCCGATGAACTCTCTCCCTGCTCAGCCGTGTCCACATCTAATGTTGCTTGCAGATAAAACGCAAACCATGCCTAATCCCTGGAGAACAGAGAAAGCCCCACCAGACGGAAAGCAACTCCGGCTAATGAAGGAGCACTTCCTTCTCTAAACTTCGTGATTCCTCTGATCCCCTCTCTTTTTAAACACCTTTTCCCAAGCAAACCATTCATTAGCCCTTGGAAAAAGCATAGTCTTACAGTCCGCCTCTGGTGTTTCCTCCCAAGCTTTTTTTTTTTTTTTTTTTTAAAGATTTTATTTATTTATTCGACAGAGATAGAGACAGCCAGCGAGAGAGGGAACACAAACAGGGGGAGTGGGAGAGGAAGAAGCAGGCTCATAGCGGAAGAGCCCGATGTGGGGCTCGATGTGGGGCTCGATGTGGGGCTCGATGTGGGGCTCGATGTGGGGCTCGATGTGGGGCTCGATGTGGGGCTCGATCCCGCAACGCCGGGATCACGCCCTGAGCCGAAGGCAGACGCTTAACCGCTGTGCCACCCAGGCGCCCCTTCCTCCCAAGCTTTTTGTATCACTTTGAGTTCTACTTCCCCCTCCAGTGCTAAATCACTCCTCCCACTTCTCAGTACACGCTCCTGACATTTGTCGGTCATAATCACGTTCCCGCCCCTTAGTGTTCCGTTAGTTCAGGTCCACCACTTAGTTCTTCTAATCCTGCCTCATAAAATGATCCTTTCAGCTTCTTAGTCATGCTGTCCATTTTCCTTTGAACTTATTCCAGTATGTCTCCATTTTTTGGGTAATATTAGGTGCCTGAAATAGAACACAGTGCCCTAGGTGTGGTTTCATTGAAACCACCGAACAGAACGAGGGTCTTCTGAGGGATCGTGTCCAGGCCTAGCCAGCCCACGGGCCTTTTGTCACCCTCAAAGACTGGTATTGCTTCTGTCAAGACCCAGTAATCCCTGTATTCCTGAACTTCAGCCAGCAGCCAAGTGCATGTCCTCCCCCATGCCCTTAAGTTATATTATTTCTCCATTTACAACAGCCCTCTTTTCTGTCCTCTCATGTCAACAGCCATATTCCTCAAGAAGTTTTCCCTTCCTTCTCCCCTTTTTTTCTGTCCAGACTGAAGGCAGTAGCACTTTATACCTGTCTGTGGGCTTTTGCTACATAGTGCATTGAACAGAGTCCTCAGCATTTCTTTACAGTGTCCTTGAGCTGTAATTCACACACCATACAATTCACCTGCTTAAAGTGCACAATTTAACAGGTTTAGTACATTCTCAGAATTGTACCACTATCACCACATCAATTTTCAAACATTTTCATCATTCTGAAAAGAAACCCGTGCTTCTTAGCCATCACTCCCGTTTACCCCATCCCACTGAGCCCTAGGCAGCCACTGATCTACTTTGTGACTCTGGATTTCCCTATTCTGGACGTTTCATAAAAATGGAATCATAAAATATGTGGTCTTTTGTGACTAGCTTCTTTGATTTAGCATAGTGTATTCATGGTTCATGTTGTACCATGTATCAGAACTAAATTCCTTTTCATTGGCAAAACAGTCAATACTTTTTGTATGAATATTTTATACATTTCTGTTTGTCCCTTTTCAGTGTCTTAGAACATCAGAATTACATTTAGAAATACATGCAGCTTTGAATATTTATATTATATATTTTTGTCCATATTTCTTATCATATTGATGCTGCTTGTGGTATGAAATTAAACAGTACAAAAGTGTACAGAGTAAACAAAATGGATTAAAGACCTGAATGTGAGAGGGGCGCCTGGGTGGCTCATTCGGTTAAGCGTCTGCCTTCAGCTCAGGTCATGATCCCAGGGTCCTAGGATTGAGCCCCGTGTTGGGCTCCCTGCTCAGTGGGGAGTCTGCTTCTCCCTCTCCCCTCCCTCTCCCTCTGTGCCCTCCCCCCAACTCGTGCTTTCTCTCTCTCAAATAAATAAATAAAATCGTTTTAAAAAATAAATAAATAAATAAATAAAGACCTGAATGTGAGACCTGAAACCATAAAAAAATCCTAGGAGAAAACATAGGCAGTAATTTCTTTTGCCATTTGTCTTGGCCACATTTTTCTAGATTTGTCTCCTCGGGTGAGGGAAACAAAAGCAAAACTGAACTATTGGGATTACACCAAAATAAAAAGCTTTTGTACAGTGAAGGAAACCATCAATAAAATAAAAAGGTAACCTACTGAATGGGAGACAATATTTGCAACCGAACATCCAGTAAAAAGTTAATATCCAAAATATATAAAGAACTTATACCACTCAACACCAAAAAACCCTCCAAATAACCCAATTAAAAATGGGCAAAGGACTTGAACAGATATTTTTCCAAAGAAGACATACAGAATGCCAACAGACACATGAAAAGATGCTCAACATCACTCATCATTAGAGAAATACAAATCAGAACCATGATGAGATGATGTGATGTAAAAATGGCTAGAATAAAAAAGACAAGAAGTAACAAGTGTTGGTGAGGATGTGGGGAAAGGGTAACCCTTGTGCACTGTTGGCGGGAACGTAAATCGGTGCGGCCACTGTGGGAGACAGTAATGGAAGTTCCTCAAAAAATTAAAAGTAGAAATACCATATGATCCAGTAATTCCACTATTGGCCATTTACCCAAAGAAAATGAAAACACCACAACTGATGAATCGTTGAACACTACCTCAGAAACTAATGATGTACTATATATTGGCTAACTGAACATAATCATAATTTTTAAAAAGATACTTCAAAAAAAAGAAAATGAAAACACCAATTAGAAAAGATATATGTACCCCTGTGTTTATTGCAGCATTATTTACACTAGCCACATTATGAAGAAACCCAGGTGACTATCAATAGAGAAATAGATAAAGAAGATGTTTATATGTGATAGAGAAAGACAGACAGATGTATCTACACATATACATATTTATACAATTGGCCATAAAAAAGGAATGAGATCTTGCCACTTGCAACAGTATGGATGAACATAGAGTGTATTATGTAAAGTGAAGTAAGTCAGAGAAAGACAAATGCCATATCATTTCACTTATACGTGGAATCTAAAAAAACAAAACAAATGAATAAACAAAAAGCAGAAACATACCCGTATGTACAATGAGCTGGTGGTTGCCAGAGGGGAACGGGGTAGGCGGCTCGGCAAAGTGAATGAAAGGAAGCGGGAAATACAGGCTTCCAGTCATGGAATGAATAGTCATGAGGATGAAAGGTCCAGCATAGAGAATATAGTCAATGGTATTGTAATAGTGTTGCATGGTGACAGATGGTGGCTACACTTGTGGTGAGCATAGTATAACATATAGGTTTGTTAAATCACTATATTGTACACCTGAAACTAATGTAATATTGTATATCAACTATACTTCAGTTAAGAAAAAAACAGTAAAATTGAAAGTCCTTCCATCCATTCAAACTAGCCGTTCTTCATAGTTTGGATTTCTCTTTACGTATACGGTAGATAGATTAGATAGATACACCGATCGATCTCCAAACTTATCGATCTCTCTCACCTCTTGTTTGACACGGAGGTTGTTAATAAATTTTTGTTCTGATTGTCTTGGTAAACAAACTTGTGTATACATTCTTGAATTTCTTACTGATATTTCTATGGAATGTACTCTTAAAAGTGGAATTATTTGGTCAAAGGATATTTGTGTTTAAATTTGGTTGATGAGACCAGATTGCTCACTATATTCCCACAGTAGTATAAGAGTACCCACTTCCGGGGCGCCTGGGTGGCTCAGTCGTTGGGCGTCTGCTTCGGCTCAGGGCGTGATCCCGGCGTTCTGGGATCGAGCCCCACATCGGGCTCCTCTGCTGGGAGCCTGCTTCTTCCTCTCCTACTCTCCCTGCTTGTGTTCCCTCTCTCACTGGCTGTCTCTCTCTGTCACATAAATAAATAAATAAATAAATAAATAAATAAATAAATAAATAAATAAATATCTTTAAAAAGAAAAAAAAAAAGAGTACCCACTTCCCCAACACTGATTATTAACAGTCTTACAAAAACTTTTGCCAGTGTGATAGGGGGAACAAAACCCTATCTTGTTTAATTTGTATTTCTTTAATTATAAATGAAATTTAGTATTTTTTATGTGCTTATTAGCCATTTGTATTTCTTCAGTGAGTTTTTTGTTCATATCCTCCGCCCATTTCTCTGTTATTAGGCTTGTAGTACCACTTTCATAATACATTGATACCAATACTTGTCCTTTTGTCTTTTTTCCCTTTATTTTATGTTGAGGTATATTCACTCTACCCTCTTTGTTGAGAGTTGTTATCATAAATGGATGTTGAATTTTGTCAAATGCTTTTTCTATATCTGTTGAGATGATCGTATGATTTTTATTCTTCATTTTGTTACTATGGTGTGTCATATTTATTGATTTACAGATGTTGAAGCATCCTTGCATCCTTGGAATAAATCCCACTTGATCATGGTGTATGGGCCTTTTAATGAGTATTAAATGCAGTTTGCTGATATTTCATTGAGGATCTTTGCATCTTCAGGGATATTGGCCTTCAATTTTCTTTCTTTGTGGTGTCCTTTCCTAGTTTTGGTATCAGATAATGCCAGCCTTGCAAAATGAGTCTGGGAGTATCGCTCCTCTTCTATTTTTGGAAGAGTTTGAGAAGGATTGGTATTAATTCTTTCATAAATGTTTGGTAGAATTCACCAGTGAAGTCATCTGGTCTTGGACTTTTGTTTGTTGGAAAGTTGATTAATGATTCAGTTCCCTTGCTGAGAATCGGTTCAGATTTTTTGTTTCTTCATGGTGCAGTTTTGGAGGTTGTGTATTTCTATGAATTTATCCATTTCTACTAGGTTGTCCAGTTTGTTGGCATTTATTTTTTTTAGTAGTCTTTTTTGATTCTTTGCATTTCCCTGGTATAAGTCGTAACATCTCTTCTTTCACTTCTGATTTTATTTTCTTGAGTTCTCTTGCTTTTTTTCTTGTTAAGTTTAGCCAGAGGTTTTTCTGTTTTGTTTATCTTTTCAGAAAACCAGCTCTTAGTTTCATTGATCTTTTCTATTTCTTTTTAGTCTCTATTTCATTTATTTCCACTCTCATCTTTGTTATTTTGTTCCTTCTGCTAACTTTGGGCTTTTTCTAGTTCCTTGAGGTATAAAGTTAGGTTGAGATCTTTCTTGCTTCTTACTGTAGGCATCTATCACTATGAGCTTCCCTCTTAAGCACTGCTGTTGGGGCGCCTGGGTGCCTCAGTCACTTAAGCGTCCAACTCTTGACTTTGGCTCAGGTCATGATCTCAGGGTTGTGGGATTGAGCCCTGTGTTGGGCTCCATGCTCAGTGGGGAGTCTGCTTGAGATTCTCTCTCTACCTCTCCCCCACTTCCCCCTCTCTCTCAAATAAATAAATCTTTTTTTAAAAATGCTTTTACTGTATCCCATAGATTTGGTATATTGTATTTCCATTTTTATTTGTCCCATGGTATTTTTTTATTTCTTTCTTGACCCATTGATTTTTCAGTCACGTGTTGTTTAATCTCCAAATATTTGTGAATTTTTCTGCTTTCTTTTTGTAACTGATTTCTAGTTTCATACCATGTGGTTGGAAAATATGCTTGATGTGCTTTCAATCTTAAATTTATTAAGGTTTGTTTCAAGGCTTTACATATGCTCTGTCCTGAAGGATGTTTAGCATGTGCATGAGAAGAATATGTATTCGCAGTATAATTTTTAAATTTAGATCTTTAGGTAATTTGAAATTTATGTTTATATATGGTATGAGCAGAAATCCAACCACAGCTAGGTCCAGTTGACCTAATACAATTCATTGATTTCAGATGCCTCCTGACCATATTCTAAATCCCAGTGATCTAATTTTATCAGTACAGTACTCTTCTAATTAGAGTCTTTTTGCAGTATGTTTTATAATCTGGTAAGCCAGTCCACAAATCATTTTTCTTCCTTTCAAATATTTTCTTGGCTCCTGTGATATATATGGATAAATTTAGAATTAATTATCAAGCTCCGAAAGAGCCTTTGGGATTTGGTTTGGAAATGTATTTGTGATATATTTTTAGGTGAAAACAAAATCAGTACCCAAATAATATACTGACATTGCCATTTTGTTTCTAAAATTATATGTATGTATAGTAAAACAACCTCTCAAAGAATATATGACAAAATATGTAGCAGTGGTTATTAGAGTTCATTTTTTTTCCTGGTGCTTTTGTTTTCCAAATTTTCTACAATGTGTGTGTAATACTTTTTAAATTAGAAAAAAAAAACTGAAAAAAATATTAAACAAAAATGTATCCATTAGTAACTTCATGATTACCTACTTAACAGAAGCCAAATGGGATAAAAAATATTTCACAGGAAATAAATATGTGACTTGTAGAGAGTGAACTGCAGGTACCTGGCTCAGAATATAAACCAAAGATGTCTGGAATGTTCCTGGGACAGATTGAGATGGGGAACTGAAGCAGTACAGGTGTACGGCCTCCTCCGTTACTTGGTGTGGTGGCCTTCAGTTCTGTTCAAGAGATTTGAGGGTCATAACCTCCTGGCTTAGCAGTCTTCCCGTGTTATATTCTGTGCAGTTGGACTTAAAAGGCACCTGATTTCTTTGGTTTCCCCATTTTAGAGACTCACATTCATACGACACAGCCAGACCTTGAGATGCGTCAAGACTTAGCGTAGTCTAAATCTGGTCCTTGCATGTCCTGGTGTTTTAGTCAACATTTAACAGAAAGAAGATTGCAAAATCCGTTCCCAGCTCTTTGATATATTTGAAGAAGCAGCTCATCCTTGGCTCACAGCATGTAGAATCTGTCAGCAGTGTAATTAAAACTTGGTTCTGTTTGCTCTTTAATCGACCTGCTCCGTCAAGGTAATCTTACCAATTTAGCAATAATTATAACAACACCTAACATTTATCAAACATTTTCTGTGTGTCAGGCATTGTACTGCACTTTATATGAATATCTCATTAAATCCTTAGAACAGCCCTATAAATGTTATTGCGCCATTTTATAAATGAGAAAACCGAGCCTCAGAGAGGTCCAGGTCATACAAACTAGTAAGTGCCGACTGACATTGAAACCTAGGCAGCCTAACTCCAGAACGTGCGTCCTTAATACACTTGACACTCAATTTTTAATCTCTTTGCTTTCCTAAAAACCTGCTCTGCCTCTTGTATTTTCAGTCTTATTTGTTTAATGTCCCCAGCTAGAGCTGTCAGAATGATCCTCCGTCCCCTGTCATTGAACCTCACCTCCTATCAGTCCTACCTTGGGGAAGGCTCACGCACGTCTCTTGCCCCCCGCGCCCCTGGCCCTGGCCCATGGCCCCTGGGCTCGCCACAGTAGCCTCCCTTGGCTCACTCTTCCTTCCGTTCAGTCTAACGCGTTTTTATCTTCACGGTTTTCTTCTGAGAACCCGAAGCTGACCGTGTCACTGCGCTGCTTAAAAGCTCTTAGACTTCCTTTTTTGTTTGTTCGTTTTTTAACCAGATTAAATCTAAACTCCTGAGCTTTCCATCCACAGTCTGGCCCCGGTCTGCCTCTTCATCTTGATGTCCTGTCATTCTCTACACATGCCCTTGCCTTACGCTCCAAGCACACTGAAAGCGTCTGTCTTCCCGAGGTCTGTGCCAAGCCCCTCCGTAGCTCTGCACATCGGCATTTCTTTCATCTGCTTGAAGGCCTCTTCTTGGATCTCCCCCACAAACTCCTGTTCAGCTCTCAGGATCCGCACCACATACTGCCTGCAGTAACATCTTCCCTGACCCCTCCAGGATGCAGCAGTCATTCTTACGTCTTCCCCTGTACCACGCGCTCAGGCCTCGCTTGTGGGAATTAATTAGCTGTGTATGTGTCTGTCTCTTCCATTAACCTACATGGATCTTGGGGCAAGGACCAAATGCATTCATCTTTCAGCACCTAGCACACAGGAGGCCCTCGATAAATGCTGGCTTAATGCTTGAAGGAATGTCCAAGAGAGCGTTTGAAATGATAGGAAGTTAGAATTACACTTACTCATGAACAGAGGACTATCTTACGTGTTTCTCAGAGTAATCTCTTTAGCTAAATTAGCAGGCCTAGATTAGCAGATGTCTAACTTACTGAATAAAAGTGGTTTATAGCAAACGGGGAAGGTCTTTTAAATATAAGTTTCCCTAGAACAAAGGACCATTATGCAAGAGTAAGATCCGGTCTGAGATCGTGCGTGTGCCCCTCTCACTGTGCTGGGCATGGTGTGATATTGTGACACAGTGGAGAAAACATTCCCCCTGGCGTGAGAGCACTGGTGCTGGCTTACCACCTTTGGGACTCGGACTAGTCACCCCTCCATGAGCAAACACTCGATGTTAACTTGTACCCTTTCCTGTTTGGGAACTTTGATGCAGGAGGACTTCCCACAGAAAGTGCCTATCCTTTTTTTGGTCATTTCTTTTTTCATCTTCAGCTTTATTAAGGTTTAATTGACAAAACTGACGTAATAAATGTACAGCACGATGATTTGATGCGCATTGTGAAGATTCCCACAGTCAAGGTAACACATCTGGCATCTACATAGCTCCTTTTTTTCCTTATGAAAACATTTCAGTTTTACTCTCTTAGCATATTTATTTATTTTTTTAGGTGGGGGGAGGGACGGAGGGAGAGGGAGAGAGAGAATCTCAAGCAAGCTCCATGCTCGCCAGTGCAAAGCCCAACATGGGTCTCAGTCCCACAACCCTGAGATCATGACCTGAGCCAAAACCAAGAGTCGGACACGCAACTGACTGAGCCACCCAGGCGCCCCTCTCTTAGAATATTTAAGTATATAGTACAGTGTTATCAACTGTAGTTATCATATTATACATTAGATCTTCAGACCTTATTCATGTTATAACTGAAAGTTTGTACCCTTTTACCAAGCTGTCCCCATTTCCCCCACTCCCTCAGTCCTTGGTAGCTACCGTTCTACTTTGTGTTTCTGTGAGTGTGACTCTCCCCACCCACCCCCCCAGATTCCACTTATAAGTGATACCATGCAGTATTTTGTCTTTCTGGTTTATTTCACTTAGCATAATGCCCTCCAGGTTCACCCATGTTGTTGGAAATGCCATTTCCTTATTCATGAACAATAATTGTTAACCCAGTGTGAACAGGATCATTTTAGTTTTTCTGAACTCCATCTTTCCTTTCCCTTTCAGCTTCAGAATGAGTTAGAAAAAGGTGAACGGGACAATGCAGAGCTGCAGGAGTTTGCCAATGCCCTTCTCCAGCAGATAGCAGATCATTGCCCCGACATCCTGGAGCAAGTGGTCAATGCGCTGGAAGAGTCGTCCTGACCCTGCTTCGTGGGGAGTGGCCAGCCCAGCAGCCTGCTAGAGTAAATCCAGGAGCCGAGAAAGAAGAGCTGTAAGGAACAGGCACCCAGAAACTTCCTGGCACCCAACAAACACTATAAACTCTATCCTAGCTTGGTTGGCCCTTCAAGTGTGATTCCAGCACCCTTTCTACAGCTGACATCTTACCTCTGCCTTTCTACTTTGGATATTGTCTCTACACTAATTTTCCTGATGTCCAGGGTGAGTAAGTGGCCAAGTTTCCATGAAGAACTGCCATCCAGTCATCAGCAGTGGAGAACTGTGGGAGCTGGTGGTTCTGCCCTTAGAGAGAGACATGGAGTGGAGAGCCCTTTTTCCTTCTGTCCTTGACATGAGAACTAAATCTGGAATCTCCTTGGAGTTCAACATATTGAAAGAAACTTCCCAGTGGACTAGAGAGCTGAGTGTTCTAATATCACAACAGGTGCTTTCTCCTAAAAGGATTAAAAAAAAAAAATTTAAAAAGAGAGAGGGGGGGAAAGGAGAACAGGGACAAAGAGAAACTGACTCTTCTTTTTACTGTCTCTTTTGCTTACTTTCACATGTAATGTTTTATGCAGGGGAGCTACAAGCAGGCCTCATGACGGCTTTGTGAACACTAATACCCCGAGTTTGGAGTCTTTACCCAGCCCTGTCTGTCTCCCTCATCCTTGCTCTTCTCAGCCAGTTAAGAAGAGGATGGTGTGGACAGTTCCCCCCCAGGTCCCTCTTGCTTAAGACCTTTGACCTTATTATACTTAGGTTGTCAGATCATATAGCTGGATCTGAAAGAGAAGAAGGGTTTGACGTGAGACTCTGCCGTCACCACCTACAGCTCTGCTTCTGTAGAAGATGACCGTTCCCTGGGGTCAGGCTGGTTTCTCCTAAACATCTCCTTCATTGGCACTCTAGTTCCCTGAGCCCCAGAAGAATGCTTCTGCCTTCCCACCACCCATGTTCCACACTCTTGCAGCCCAGTGTTTGCTGAAGTTTATGGCCCACCTTCCTCCCTTTTAGCTTTACTCTTGATGTGCACTCCCAGAACCGTAGCCTCGAGCATTGGCTGGAACCTCCTTCTGGCACAAATGAATGTTTCTCATCCCACAAACATTCCTTCCTCCATTCTTTCATTCAGAGAATATTTGTGAAATGCCTACTGTGTGCAGGTCACTGTTGGGTACCCATCCTTGACAAAAGTCTCTTTTCAGTGAGGGAGAAAAGTGAAGGACTCTATGAGACATACCTGGTTGAGTCAAAGCAGTCAAATGCATACCCTTCCCCTCCCTGCTCCTTCTATCTCAGTAGAAATTATCTTTTCCAGATAAATCTTTCACAAATGAGCCTTTCTTATTTCTCATTATAGTGGAATTAATGAGTTCAGGGGGCAGGGGGCTGAGTCACTTCCTTGCCTGTGGGCTCTTACTTGGTGGTTCAGGACTTTTGTTGTTGTTACCCCACAGGAGTGTAGTGTTGAGGCTACAGCAGTGGATGGTGTTTTCTTAACACATCCATGTACACCACATGGAACTTGGCCAGCTCCATGTCGCAGATCAGAAAATGGACCCTAAAGTTGCAAATCCAGTTGAAGGTATTGGTATTTTGAAGGGCATTCTTCCCAAGCTTAGACAATGGCAGTCATAAATAATCAGGCAAGAAAGAGACCACTTAACCCAAATCTAGCCCTTTGACCACCTCTCCAGCCAGACGTCCACCAGACACTCACATCTTCTGATAAGAGTTGCTGGGCTAAATGTTTTTGTCTTGCATTTCCCTCTTTCCCCCTCCCCGGTTACTCACCCAGAGAATCTGATGCTGCCTGGAAAGTCACCACGGCCATCAGTCCGGTATCTTCCCACCGGGAGCCCTTGACTGTCCCGTTAACTTATATGGTCATATCTCCAGCTGCCCTAATTCCCTGCTGTAAAACAGTCTCTCCTGTGAGAAAGTGTAGAATGTTTCCTATCAAAGGTTTAAATGGACTCTGCTCATAAACCTCTTACTGAGATGCTTCCTGATAGCCCAGCCAGCCAGCAGCGGGCGAGGTGGGAGATGGGGGGGTTAGATAGGTAGTGGTCAGTCACCTCAATTCCATGTATTTCTTGCACTGCCTATAAATCATGTAGAAAGCTCCCAGTATTTTAGGCCTGGAGTATTAGCATCTCACTTTATCTACCATAATGCAAAGAACTGAGGGATAAGGACACCCTTGACAGGACTCCCGCAGAACAGAGCAGGCAGGAGCAGAGGCCATGCCCAGAGAAGTGGCCTGGCCCCAGCTGCTGCTCTCCAGCAGGTTCGCTGGGATTGGGGGACAGCAAGCAGAACTGTCTCTCCAGGTCCTGCTCATTCTGTCTCTGCTCTCAAATACAGTACCTGCCACGCTTGCCCACTGGGTGTGTGACTCTCACTGCACCTCCTTTCTTCCCCTTTTCATTTCAACCCTTCCTGTTGTTTCCCCTCCAAAACCTTATGGAAGTCCTCTGAACAAGTGCTTCTGAGAAGAAAAATTTCTGGGCAAACATCATCTGTCTGGTCTCTGTGAATCTCCTTGATTCCTCATGGGTGGTCATCCTAGCACCTCAAATGGTTCTGGGGACAGTTTGGTTCTAGATGAAAGTAATTTCTGGCTAAACTTTAATAGCAGACATGACCTGACTTTATATTACAAGGGAAAAATTAATAGTGTCTAGCACTTAGAGTATCTTACTGAGTTGAGATCAGTCGTTGAGCCAACTTTTGCTAAATGTGCAATTCCCATCACACAAAGACTTATCATTGCACGCCATTCTTCTGGTGTTCATGGTTTCACAAACTCACTGCAGGTTGCCTGTTAGATTCACCACACTCATCCATTCCACTGGCAGGTCTAGTTGCTCCTTAGCACCTAAAGATCTGTACCCCAAATCAGGGTCATCATAAAAGGGGACAGGAAGAGGAAGAGTGAGTGGAATCCAATGTGGGGCTCATGGCTGCAGAAATACAATGTGATTTTTCTCATCTTTTCATATACCTCTATCCCAGGTACTCATTGAGTTCTTGATGAAGTATCTGAATTGAGATTTACAAGGACTTGGATACCATTTGAAACGGAAAAGATTTTAAATGGGCTTTAATATATTAAATATGAATGGGAGTCCCCAAATCCATCTCGGCTCTAACCTTTATCTGGTACCTTATAGTCCAACAAAGAGCTAAGTGCTTCTGTCTCTTCCTTACACTTGATCTTTAGAAATGCTAGTAAAGCAGAGGGGACCCAAGACTGCCTTCAGGGTCAATAGTGGCAGTGTGACTGGGCACTTTTTGTCAATAATTAAGTCTGTTTGGTTTTCCACAAGGAGCTCGTTGGCTCACCCTTTCCTCAGAGAGACGAAGAAGAGGAAGTCATCACAAAGTTTTAGTCAACTGCTGAGCTAATCCCTCCCCTATGACGTTCAGGATTGGCATTTGGGTTTGCTGCTGGAGAGTCCTGCTGATCCCAGAACCATCCTGCCCTCCCCTTTGACCCCAGTAGTGAGGCACAGGCCCACTGGCTCCCCTCGGGGGTTCTGAGGAAAGAGCAAATCAAGGAATATGGTGCCACATAGAATGTGACCTTCCTGAGTCACAGTGGGCCCTGTGTCCGTGATATCAGTAACTTCTATGTCTGCCTCCCGAGCCTCACCTCCCACCCGCAAGAGTTCAGAGCTGTGGAAAAGCAGATGAGGACAGAGTAGACGCAGCAGGGCCTGCTGCCCTTTGCCAAGCCTGCAAGGCCAACCCATCCATCACTGCCAGTCCCTGGGCTTCTCAGGACAGTGACTTGAACTGGTCAAAGAAATGTTTTAAAAGGAATCTGGAGTTTTCCCCACGCGGACTAAGGGAATGTCTGGGCAAGAAAAAACACACAGGGAAATCCTTCTGAACAAAATGGCTGTCTTTACTTACTCTTTTTAAGCAAAAACTGTTTCCATACTTTTTAGTGTCAAAACAGTAATCAAGTGTCTCCTGATTTTTTCCAATGTGTTTGGCGAGTGCTGTGACCCTCTTGTAGGTATTTCTCTTCCTGACTCTTTTGGGGGAAAGGTGGTTTTAGGGATTGATTTGGGAGGAGCGGATTTTTGTCCCATCCCACCTCCTCTTTTGTTTCTCTGCTTGTCGATATTGTCTGTGTGGTTCAGAGCATTGGGGCAGTTACATTGTGTCCATTGTTGACATTATTAAGATATTAAAAAGTAGTTTGTAGAACTGAAAAGTTAAAGAGCTGTGTTTTAAGAAATGCAAAACGATATCATGTTAATAAAGGAATTCAAGCTATGGGGCAGCCGAACTCCTCCCCCTCCTCCCAGGTTGGCCAAGGTGGCAGCTGGGCTGGCCCCCCTCCAGGTGGGTGACTGCCTGTGTGAAGGAGACAACTGCTGAGTAAAAGGAGTTGGGATCCAGGGCTCAGAGATTCCCACTTGTGCCAGAGATCGCCTCTACATCCTCGGGACCTCTGGGTAGAGGTTTCAAAGTTTGTGACCCCATTAACCACCCTCAAACCCACCTTGGTCCCAGCTCAGTGTGCCTAATACTGTGTGGTAACCCGGGCTTGGCTCTGCAGCCCCGCAGTGGGCGGCAGCCCTGTGCGGGCGGCAGAGGCTCTCTCCTGCCCACTTGGTGCTATATCATCCAGTGACCCGACCGGCACGGCCAAGCGCTGGCCAGCCTGGAGCCCGCCATCCAGGCGGATGAGTTGTACTCAGATCTCAGTTCCTTCCGGCTTCAGGCACCAGATTCTTTGCTTTAAGCTTTTTAGGCCCTGCATCTCCCAGCCCCAGGCTGTCTCTCTTGGCCCCGGAGATGCCACGGTCAGGAAAGGACGGGATCCCTGCCGAAGCCAGAGAATTCACCCCAGGCCAGCACCAGCGCTGCGAGCCCAGCCCTTCTTTCCGCGCCACACCAGTATTGCGTTCTTGCTGTGACGCAGCTAGACCTACCTGAGGGCAACCCCCAACCCGTTCTGGCTGGCCTGCCCACTGGGGCACACTGGGCTGTCCAGGATGGAGACCAGCCGTCTCCCTGGGATCTGCTCCCCCCTGCCTCGGAAGACAAGTGCTGCGCTTTAGTGAGGGGGGCTGAGGGGCCCTGGGCGCGGACTCCTAGCTTGAGTTCCTTGTGGTGACAGTAGCAGCCGCAATGATGGTGTCTGTGATGCAAATGCATCCGCTGCCTTCAACTGTGTGTGTGTGCGTGTGTGTGTGTGTGTGTGTGTGTGTGTGTGTGTGTGACGGCCGGAGTCGTGTTACTGACAGGTTAATGACATTACAAAAAAATTGTGTTATAGTCAACTTTGCCTTGATAATTATTGTAAACACTTTGTCCATTTTTTTCTTTTTTATTCACAAACTAAATCCATCAGGAAATTATAAAGTTATTTAAAAATTGTGTGCTGTGTCTTTCTTTGAGTCTTATCCAGTCTGATAAGCCAAGTGAGAGGAGTCCTCAAATGCCAGAAAAGCAGGGAGGAGCCAGTGGCCTCCAAGAGCTTAACACCGTGGCAGGTAAGCCGAGACCCAGCGATGCCCGAGTGAAGGCGGGGACGGAGGAGCCAAGGCTGGCTCCGCCCTGACGGGCCTGGGGGGTGATGTCCTCAGAAGGGTCGGCCTCCATTGGGTCCCCACCTGACCTCTGGATTGGCAGACCCCTTAATTGCTTTTCAAAGTCAATTTCCACCTCCCTTTCTCCTTCCTTACGCGCTAGGCCCTGAGCCAGTTTCCCCATTTTGCGTGGCACTCGTGCTCAGGTGGGGGAGCAGCCAGGGCGTGGCGGACGGGGTTTCACTCGGGACTGGCACTCGGACGTCATTGGGGTGTATCCGACATAGCTCAGGGATGTTGGGAGCTGTGGCAGCCACCGAAAGTGCAAATGCCAAGAATAAAGGAACCAGAGAAGCTGTGCTTGAAAATTCCCCAGTCTAGGGGCGCCTGGGTAGCGCAGTCGTTAAGCGTCTGCCTTCGGCTCAGGGCGTGATCCCGGCGTTTCGGGATCGAGTCCCACATCGGGCTCCTCTGCTGGGAGCCTGCTTCTTCCTCTCCCACTCCCCTGCTGTGTTCCCTCTCTCACTGGCTGTCTCTCTGTCACAAAAATAAATTTAAAAATCTTTAAAAAAAAAAAAAAAAGAAAAGAAAATTCCCCAGTTTAGGTATTTGTCTTGGGCCTTATGCTCAATAAGAAATTATTCTGGGGTCGGGGAGGGGCTACTTCTTGTATGAAAATTAGTTTTCTGCTTAGCTCCATTTCTCCATCTACATCTGAGGGGATCAACCTGCTTGCTTCGCTCTGCTGCCCCCCCCCCATGGAAGTTCCTGCCCGCTGTGCACTGGCACCTGGGAATTGGACAGGAGAGTCAGACATCGCCCCTCCTGGCAAGTTCTCCCCACACCTGGACTCTGGCCCTGCCTGCCTCCAGCTGGAACAGCTGCTGAGAAGTGCTGCCAGGTGGAGAAACACCTGGGAGACCGCGCTGTTTACAGGACTGGGAGCCTGATGTTGCTCACCGTGTCGTCATGAAGCAGGAGCGATTTCACGTGCAAAACATGTATCATAGTGCAAAACAGGAGATCACAACCGCAAGCAGATGTGTCCACAGAAAGCTGTCCGATTACACTGGTCAGCTGTTGCCAGATTTTTCCATTAATCTTATTTCACTATTTGTTTATTCACTCTGTGGTTTACCAGCACTCCATTGCAGACAAATGGACGCAGAGACCACAAGTTCAAGGAAAATATGAGAGGGGAACTTTCAATTGAGAATTCCATCCATTAACTTGGTTTTTTTCTCTGAATTAGGAAAAGACTGCTATTATTTGATTTTTTGAGGTGGAATATCTCAGACTGGCTCAAAAATTATTAAGAACTAGTTAGACTCGGGGCGCTGGGTGGCTCAGTCCGTTAAACACCCGACTCCGGATTTCGGCTCAGGTTGTGATCTCAGGGTGGTTGAGACTGAGCTCCACGTCCGGCTCCGTGCTGGGTGTGGAGCCTGCTCAAGATTCTCTCTCTCCCTCTCCCTCTGCCCCTTCCCAGCCCCTGCCCTCTCCTGTGCACGCACGCACTTTCTCTCTCTCTCAAAAAAAAACAAAAAACAAAACTAGTTAGAGTCTGGGGTAAGGGAGTGTTCTGAGCTGGTTTGAGATCCACGAGCTTTCCCAGATGTCCTGGAAAGAGCCCAGGACTCCCAGCCTGGAGCCTTTGACTGCCCCCTGACCTTTCGGCCTCTCTTCAACCTTCCCCTTGAAAATAAGGCCACCTTCATCTAGGTCACAAGCCATAAGCCATGAAGAATAGTATATGATTATGTGTTTCCTTTTTGAAAGCTCCTTTAAGAGAATAAAGCATAAAATTGCTTTTTTCACATCTGTAATTTGCTTTAAGCTAATCCAGCATGTGTGTTGGGTTGGTGGTGAGGAGTGGGTCATCCGTACAGAAAGATCGGCCGTGGATCAGTAACTGCTGGAGCTGGGGATCCGATGCCCAGGGCTCATCATCCCATTCTGTTGCCCTGTATGTTTGAAATATGTCCTTCGATTGTGCTTTCCAGTCACCACACGTGGACCTTTTCCCCAGGACCCAAGTACTGCCTTCACAGATTGCCATCAGTATTCATGCTCTGCTGTGTTCTGGGCACCAGTCATGCCAATAAGAGCCTGAGGCTCCCAGGAGCCAGCTTCAGGTCTCCGCACTTCACCTGTTTTCTCTCATTTCATCTTCCTCGCCATCCTGCGAGGCGGGTGCTGTTTTCTCCATTTTACAGATGAGGCACGGGGCAACGAGACAACCTTCCCTAGGTCCTGCAGCTCGGACGTGGCGGGGCTAGAGGTTCAACCCGGCTCCAGCTCCAGGGCCTGTGCTCTTCGGCCCCCTGTTGTGGCTGCTTCTCTTGGGCAGCTTAGTCCAGTGGAGGAAAGGAATCCCAGTAAAACGTGGGACATAGAAGAGCAGACAATGCTCTTCACAGATCTTCAAGTTTGACCTTGAAAGGTGAACAGAATTTTGCCAGCAGAGGAGTTCAAGGATGGGAGAGGCAGAAAAGAGGACCTGAGCAAAAACAGAGGTGGGAAAGGACACAAGGTATTTGGGGATAGCAAGCCATCCAATGGCAAGATCAAATACTGCTTGTCTTAAGACCATGGCAGAGAACGGGGAGCCTGGGTGGCTCAGTTGGTTAGGAGTCTGCCTTCGGCTCAGGTCACGATCTCAGGGTCCTGGCATCAAGTCCTGCATCAGGCTCCCTGCTCAGTGGAAGCGTGTTCCTCCATCCCCACTCCTCCCCTCACCCCGCTCGTGCTCTCTCTTTCTCTTTCTCAAATAAAAAAGTAAAAGAGTAAAATCTTTAAAAAAAAAAAAAAAAAGAGTGTAGAGGAGAAGACTTGGAGGCCACAAACATAGCTTAAAAGGAGATTGGATGGGCCCATACTGTGAAAGACCCCTACCTAATGCTTTGGAAAGGAAGGCCAGCTTGGGAAAGCCTTAGCCACACCACCAGTGACCGTAACTACAGCCACCACAAGAGGCTGATCGAAAAGAAAAGAGAAAAGGAAAGAAAAGAAAAGGAAAAAGAAAAAAAAAGCACCTGGGTGTGTCCACTCTGGAAAGTGTCCAGGCCGAGTGACCTGGGGGCTGTTGGACGCAGTGAGGCGCCGGCTGTGGCTGGAGCCGCGGAGGGAAGTCGCCCAGCGTTCCAAGGCCGGCAGGTGCTGGGCCTCGGGTCCGACCTGGGTCGGTGTGGGCACCAATGTCTCTCGGCAGTTCCTGCCACCAGCCCCCAGCACCACCAGAGCCTGAAGCCAGAGAGGAGGCCCTGTGTGACCCGGGCCTCGGAGGAGACTCCCCGCCGGCGCTGCAGGCCGTGAGGCGTCGAGGCGGGGGCCGCGGGGGCTTCAAAGGAAGAGGGAAAGCGCATGGCCCGCTTGTCCCCCTGCAGGAGGGATGTCACACCGGGAGTTCGTGCTGTCCGGCTCTGGGCGCCACTTACTCCCCGAGGGTCAGGCCGCGACGCGCCACGAACGTCGCTCCTCCAGGCCCTCGGTGGGAAAGGAGTGAGGTCTGAAGACACGGGAATGCCGCCTCGGCCCTCCCGGTGACCGGTCCCCTGTGCGGCCTGCGGGGAAGAAGGGACGCCCCCGCCCCACGGCGCCTTGCTTCCAGCTCCTTCCCTGAACCAGCGCCGCGCCCTCGCTCCGTGCCCGCCCCGCCCCGGCGCTTCAGCCCTGCTCCTGAGCGCGAGGGACGTGACCCGGTCCCTCCGGAGGCAGAGGGCGGCGTGCGAGCAGAACCCGTCCGTCAAATGGCCGCAGAGTCTCCGTGCGGAAAGCCGCCCCTGGTGAACTCACACTCCGGAGGTGGTCCCTGTTGGGTTCGCCCTGGGCTTGAATTTTTTTATTAGGATTTTATTCTTAAGAATTGTCGGAAATGAGGCTTTGGAGCGAGTCTGTTTGCAATCTTAACTTGGAGTGGCGTGCGCAATGGAATGGAGGGGTACCTGGACCCCCCGCCCTGTGTGTGTGTGTGTGTGTGTGTGTGTGTGTGTGTGTGTGTGTGTGTGCGCGCGCACGTGTGTGCGAGCGCACGCGGCAGGGGTGTGCTGAGAACAAAGCCCAGCCACGAGAACTTCTGTGTGAGGCCCGGAGCCACGGCTGCCCCTCCCCCGGCGGCGGGGTAAGTGGTCAACCAAAGGGACACGCTCAGCGGCCTTGGAAGCGCACGGCAGGCTCCAGGGTGAGTGGGTGACTGGAGGTTTTTGTATCCAGTTTTCCTTGGATCGTTATCATAAGCGTGGATGTCAGGAAGATCTGCAGCTGTCAGGAGTCATCTGACTCCAGGGAAGAAGAAAAGTCAAGAAGCCAGTCAGCCCTCCTCATCCGTCGGGTTCATCGCTGGCCATCCCCACAGCACTAGCTGCCCCAAGGACACCCACCAGCCGGGGCTGTGCCATCTCAGGGCGGCTGAACCTAGGCCACACTGGCTGCTTGCCCTACACAGCCTCTGTGGGGCCCACAGGGGTGTGGGGGACAGGATGCTTAACCCGCTGACTGGGCAGAGAACAAAAGCAGCACAGGGCTTGGCGCGTGGAAGCCCTGGCCCTTAGGATGAAGGAAGACCCAGGTTCTCATCTTCTCTTCACTGCTTATTAGGTGTGTGGCCTTGGAGAAATCACTTGGCCCCTTTGACCTTCAGTTTTCTCACTTCTAAAATGGAAATAATAGTGCCCAGGGGACCTGGGTGGCTCAGTCAGTTGACCATCTGACTCTTGATTTCGGCTCAGGTCATGATCTCAGGGTCCTGAGATCAAGCCCTGCGTTGGGCTCCAAAGTCAGTGGGGAGTCTGCTTGAGATTCTCTCTCTCCCTCTCCTGCTGCCCCTTCCCCCACTCTCTCTCTCAAATAAATAGATCTTTAAAAAATAAAAATAAAGAAATAATAGTGCCCTCTTCACAGTTGTAGAGTGAAGTTAGGCGAGCTAATGCGTGGGAAGGCACATGGGGCCCCCAGCGGCCGTTTGTGGCATTAATCAGCTAGGGTGAGCCATCGTTTGCCTGGGAAACCCTTGCTGGGTTGCACCCACCATCTGCAGGGTAGAATTACCCCGTGGCCTATGAGTAAATCCGTACTGTTTTGCCCAAAGACTTGCCAATGGGACCATCACCTGCCTAAAAGGTCATCCCGCTCTGACCAGGGCCTACAAGTACTATTTCTCCCTGTCTGCAATCCTACAGCCGGGAAAGCTGAGGCCCAGAATGGGGAGTTTCATGGAGGGGAATCGCCGCCCTCCTTCGCGTGAACTCGGGAAAGCACACGGACAGCTCTGGGCCTGCCTTCTGGAAGCCCCGTCCCGGCTGAGGCTGCGGTGCCCTCCCCCAGGGAGTCTGATGCCAACAATCATATTGCTTCTGCTTTAGGAGGAAAACCCCCAGATGCCAATGTGCCTGCCTCATCGGCTGGGGCCGTGTTATCCTCCTGCAGGGATGGGCTCCTGAATGCCAGCTTTGTCTGCCCTGCCTGTTAGTCACTGTGACAAAAGACACCCAGGGAGACTGAAGCCCGCCGTTGGATTCTTTGGCCAGGACGTCATGCCGTGGAGGCCAGGCCGCCGCGAGCAAGCAAAGCCCGGTTCCAGGCCCTCTGCGCTCTCCTGCATGCGCTGGAACCTGCAGAAGGCGCCCGAGGTGGCCCCATTCAACCCCACCCGTGAGCACACACTTTAACCCCCATTTCCTCCTGCCCAGACCCCAGGGCCTGCTCCCTCGTAAGGCCCCTGAGGGCAGGAAACCCGTCTGCCTCCCTCCCGGGTCCCTGCAGGCCCGCAGCGCCCACTGATGAGCTTGCTCGCGGGCTTCCCTGGAGCTCTGTATCCCGGGGTTCTCTTTTCCACAGCTGGCCCGGTTTGAGCCCATGTCACTGGAAACGTATCAGTCCTGACATACGCACACCGACATCTGTCAGGAGCCCAGCTTCCCCCGTGGGCAGGACGGGTCACAACAAGCCTGCGCCAGAGCTACGTGATGTCGGGGGGAGGCCTGTCTGTGGCCTCCTCTGCCGAGTTCCTCGTGTCCAGGCCAGGCCAGGGAGCAGCAGGGCAGCCATGATTGCGGCGCGGGGGCACACATGGGCTTGTGAACTTGGGGGCTCAGGATCCTGTCTGAGGGCCTTACCAAGGCCTTCTCTAGTCCCCGTGCTGACCTCTCCGCGGGTTTCCCTGTGCGGGAACAAGGGCAGGTGGGAGCTCTTCACAGGAAAATCTTCACGCTGAAGGGTTCAGTCGATGTCTTGGGAACTTGCCAGGGACTGAAATGCAGCCAGTCTTTCTAAAAGTTCCTCCTGTCCCTCTGAGTATGTGCATGCATACAGCCATACACCCTAACGCTGTGTGAATACACACACTCTCACACACTCACACACACACACACACACACGCAGGCTTTGGCCAAGTGCGAGGGTCCCCATGTTATGAAGGGAATAAGTAAACAAGCTCAACATTTCTGTTTCCCTCTGAGGCTTGCAAAGAAGGTGTTAAGAGCACAAGATTTAAATCATAAACTTTATTAAAAGCCCAACAGCCCAGTGTGTGACTCTTGCCAACTCGAACAGAGTCTTTGGGGTAAAGCTACACTGAGCTAATCCAGAAGGAATCAAGTGGAGGAAGACAGCGGGTGGGAGGGAGCCAAGGCATCCAACCTACGGAAGGCGGAGTGGGGGCGCTGCCCTCGGATTCAGCCTCCGGCCGGCTGAGCCGGGAGGGTGGGGCAGGGGCCCAGAGAAGGCCTTTAAAATATCGAATCTTTTTTTCAACTTTCCTCATACTATTCCCTTAACAAATGGAGCCTCGTTGATACCTGAAGGACTCCTGGCATGTACTTCAGCCAGTCTCAGAACGGCCAGAATTGCCCAGTGAGGAGCGTTTGCGAGCTGAGCAGAGAGGAAGGCCCCAGCCGCTCCGCACCAGGCAACCCGAGGCAGCCTCCCTCCTCCAAAGGGTGGTTGCCTCTTTACCCGGGGGGCAGGGACTATGCCCACAAGACAGAGAAAGGTGAACAAGATTGCTGCTTGCAAGGAGTTCTAAATCCAGTTGGTGACTCAGAACCAAGACACGAGTCAACAGTAGGCGCTGGAATTCAGGACAGGAGCGGAGTGGGGGAACCAAGCAGAGGAGATTTTCTGGGGCAGAGGGAGCCGCTCTTGCCTCCCACCCGACTCTGGCTCCAAGATACCTTCCCAAAATGGCTCTGCCCAACCAGGCACTTCACTAACACTCAGCCCGCTCCTGTCCTCCATCTGTTTCACCTCCTGAGGACATTTTGGCCCCACTACAGTCTCTTGGGGCTTTGTGTCATTGAACTTGAAGAGTCTCATTTCCGCTCCCTGACACAAGCTGGCCAAGGACGAGAGCAGTCTCTGCAGAGCCCTGTGGCCTCTGGGATACGAGCCATCCCATTCCACACGTGACAGAAGCCCTCCAGCCCTGAGCTGGCCCCTGTGGGCTCTCGGACCTGAGGGGGCCGGTGAGGACCCACAGACAACCATGGGGCAGGAGGAAGGGAGGCAGCCTCTGTTAGCGGACACGGGACCGCGCTGGTCTTTTTCCGGCCAGTTAGACTTCACGGGCTGAACGGCTTCAGGAAATCCACCTGTCTTAACGAAGTGGTGGCTTTAGCATAAAGTGTTAAAGATCATCGGGCGCCTGGCTGGCTCAGTTGATAGAGCACAAGACTCTTGATTCTCAGGGTCGTGAGTCTGAGCCCCATGTTGGGTGAGAGGTTAGTATAATAAAATAAAATTTCTTTTTTAAAAAAATCATCAGCACAGCTTGGGACTGGCCACAGCATTCTTCCAAATCTCCTCCGTGTAATCTCCCGGGAGCACCGAGGGCCTTTGCCCAGAATCTCTGCAACCTTCAAAGATCTGGAGTGTGGGGGCGGGTCTGGCAGGACTTCATCTAATCCCCTTGGAACAATTTCCCACATAGGTGTGTTTGTAGGTGTCTCTGTAAATAGCGATTAAATATTCTTGCCTGGATATCTGTGTCTGCAAACCAGGGCTTCTATTAAATATAATTACTTCCTCCTGGAGTTCTTTGAATTCTCCCTCCTGAGAGACAGAGAGAGGAAGAACGGAGAGGTGTGTGCTTCGAGCCTCGCCTGAGCAGTGAGAGCCCGGAGGCTGCTCACACTGGCTGTGGTGACCGGTTACACTTGCCCTTGACAGCTGGGAGATGCCCACGACCCACAAAGACCAGGCCTGCGGTCCCTTGGCCCTCCTCACCCACACCTGCCACTAAGCCACCCCAAGGGGACAGCTTCTCCACCCCAAACCCGCCCGGCCTTTCCCAGCAGCTGTTCTTTCTCTTCCATTTTCTCCCTTTGCCTAAAAAGATCCCACCATAAAAATAAAAACAAAACAAAACAAGTCGTCTTTTCTTCCTCCATATGTAACAACTGAATCAGGAAACCGCAGGGGCTGCAAAGTGTGCTGGTCCTCGGGCCGAAGGTCGCTATATGCAGGTGCGGACCGCGGACGGGTTCAAGGTCTGCTCGGTCCCCAGCAAGCGTGGGAAGGAATGTGTCCTGCGTCTCCGGGACACACGATCCCAGCTGCTGGCGGCGCGGCCGGGTCGGTGGAGAAAGTCCATCATTTATGTTCCCTGCCTCTCCCCAGCTTTTCCTGGGATGCCTTTTGAGGTTTGCTGGTACGTGTTTGTTTCCACGTTTGTGTCAGTCACTGTTGACTGTGGGTAGCTGTCGTTACCAGGGCAAACCTGGGCCCGGCCAGCTCCCCACGGTGCCTCCGGGACCTCCCAGCCCAGCCCCCGCCTCGGCCTGCCCTTCACGCCCGCTGCTCTCTGTCCACACCACCCACCCCTTGGGTTCACTGTTATTTTCACAGTGGCCCTCTGTGAATTTTAAAAATGAGAATTAGAAGAGTTATTTATACGAATACGTCCACAGGAGGTTATTTATACGAGAACATACAGTGTCCTTGATCATGGGTCCAGCTGCCGAGTTAGGGGGAAGGAAAGGACCCTTTATTAAGTGCTTCTGATGAGTCAGACCCCGAGCCAGCCCTCTCCTCTGTGGCTGGGATCACTGTCCACGTTTCAGGCAGATGTTGAATGCGAACACGGCCCACATCTGTTTTGTCATCCTTGAGCTGAGAAGGTGGCTGGGGCATTCTAGGTGTTCAGGAAAAATGTGTTCCATAAATGAATGGAAAGGAAACAGAGGCTCAGCGCGGGACGCCGCTGGCGCGGAGTCGCCCAGCCTGGTCGTGACCAGATGGATGGAGCCCGAGGCCTGCCTGGCCCTCAGCCTGGGCTCCCTCCCTCCACCTTCCATGGGTTTCCCTCGGCTTCTCTGGATGGAGCCCCTGGGGCTCTCGCAAAGGCTGGTGTGTGACCCAAACTGCACTGCTTCCTCAAAAAATTAAACAGAGAACTACCATATGATCCCGCAACCCCTCTAACCCCTCTTCTGGGTGTATCCCCCAGAGAATGGAAGGCAGGGTCTCAAAGAGACATTTGTACGCTTGTGTTCACAGCAGCGTTATTCACAACAGTCCAAAGGTGGGAGCAGCCCGAGTGGCCGGCAATGGATGAATGAACACATTAAACAAAATACCCGTCAGTGGAATATTATTCTGCCTTAGAAAGGAAGAAGTTCTTGGGGCACCTGGGTGGTTTGGTTAAGCGTCTGCCTTCGGCTCAGGTCATGGTCCCAGGGTCCTGGGATCGAGCCCCACATCGGGCTCCCTGCCCAGCGGGAAGCCTGCTTCTCCCTCTCCCTCTGCCTGCCGCTCTCCCTGCTTGTGCTCTCTCTCTTTTTCTCTGTCAAATCAATAAATAAAATCTTTAAAAAAGAATTTTAAAAAAACTAGAAAGGAAGAAGTTCCGACACAGGCTACAAAGGGGCTGGACCTGGAAGACATTACGCCAAGTGATTAAGGCAGACGCAAAAGCACAAAAGCGGTGGATCCCTCTTACACGAGGGACCTAGAGTAGGCAGATTCGCAGAGACAGAAAGCAGAGTAGAGGGCAGCAGGGGCTGCAGGGCAGAGGGGGGCTAGCGTTTCATTGGGCGCAGGGTTACCGTTGGGGAGATGAACGGTGTTCTGGAGAGGGATGGGGGGGCACAGCGTGGGTGTACTTAACTGTACACTTACAAATGGTTCAAATGGCCATTTTTATGTGATCTAGATGCTACCACAATAAAAAGTTAATTAAAAATAATAAATACAAGCAGAAAGTAGAGTTTTTCTTGGAAATGAAGAAGTTCTGGGTGGAGACTGTGGTGATGGTTGTGCATAATTACGGTCCTGCTTCGGGCCCTGTGCTGCATACCCACGAACAGTGAAAATGGTGAAGTCTCTGTTATGGGGATGCCTGGGGGGCTCAGTCGGTTAAGGGTCTGCCTTCGGCTCAGGTTATGATCTTGGAGCCCTGGGATCGAGCCCCACATTAGGTTGCCTGCTCAGTGGGGAGTCTGCTTCTCCCTCCACCCCTCCCCCTGCTCATGCTGTCTCTTTCTCTCAAATAAATAAATACACTCTTTTTTTAAAAAATAAAATCAAAGTATATCTGAGGGCTTCGTCCATTTTCTAAATGGGGAATAGGGCACAAAGAGGTTGAGTAAACTACCATTTATTAGATTTGTTCAGTTTAGAGCAGAATGCTCCTGAGGAATTCACTTTATATTAAAGAAAGGCTGCTTTCGATTAAGGGCGTCATGAGAGAGTGGTGGGGGTCGCCCTAATTTCCCTCTTACTGCAGGATCCCCTCTTCCTCTCTAAAGCAGCCAGTTCCATTTTTTAACAGATTTTTATGTTGGAAAACTCTTCCTATGGGTTCATAGATAATGAGAGCTGGAAAGGATCTTAGAAATAATCCTGTCCACTCTCTTCATTTTAAACAGCAGGGGGTCTAGAAATATTAAGCAACATGGTCAAGATCTCACTTTTGGCAGCACCCAGACCCCTGTTCTTGAGCCTGGCCTCCCGCCAGCATGGCACAGAAGACCTCTGAGCTGGGGTGACCCAGCCGCAGCTAAATGGAACACCGGCTAGAATCTTCCTCCTGCTGTAGCCCCAACAACGTGCTCCCCTGCTCAGGGAGCCTCCCTGTCCACAGGAGGTGAGGAGCACGCCTTCCCCAAGGTTAACCCAAGAGCTAGTCGACTAGACGCCAGGCACAGGCTGAGCCTGGGTACCCAGCCCCCAGTCCTCTCTACCTCAACGAGAATAAATCTGTTCGACCAGAAATAGTGAAGATCAATATGATCTGCTGCGACTAGAAGTGGATACCCCACTGGGACCGCCTAGGAAAACCGCGCCTCGCGTGTATGGAAGGAGCCAGTGCCGTGTAGCGGGAACAGCAGAACACCACGAGCAGCTGGCAAACCATGACGTTCACTTAGACGCCAGACTTGCCGGCGACTACAGAGTGTAGACACGAACCCTTGGGGATTAGATGGGGAGTCACTCATTCCCCACTTTAGAGCCAGAACCCGTGTATCTACCGCCTAGCTTTGCCCCAGACGCAATCACCGTATCTGACAAAGATGCTAACACGGTCAGCTTCTGACACGGCTGGAGGAAATGAAGCCAGTAACTTTGAAATAACTCAAAAACAACCTTTCAACCTTGTAAAGGTGTATGGAATAGACTTTCATATGAGTTCTCGTGGTATCTGAGAAACAAGAAGACTTTTAAAATTTACGCTTTGAAACTTTACCTTTGTGTATAGAGAGATATCCCGTATTTTCCCTGACATTTTGGTGTCAGCGCGGGAGGACCACGTGCGCGGACGGACAGGTGCACAGAGCGACAGCACTGGCCTACACCGCCTCACGCTCCCTCCCGCCCCAACAGATGGTTCTCTAAAAAGAAAACAAGTCTCATTTGCGATGATTGTTAACGACTCCAAATTGAGTCCTAGTGTGTAATAATTTCTTTTCAAAATATCCGGAAACAATTTAATAATTTTTCTCTAAATTTTTTGCTGGAGACTAACATTAATCATTAAACATGTGCGTGCGTGTGTGTCTGTCTGTCTGTCTGTGCATTTGAATCCCTAGAGCAGAGAGTGGAAAGCTTTTTTTTTAAGTTTATTTTTATTTATATTCTTGGGACGCCTGAGGCTCAGTTGGTTAAGTGTCTGCCTTCAGCCTAAGTCATGATTCTGGGGTCCTGGGATCGAGCCCTGTGTCAGGCTCCCTGTTTTTCCCTCTCCCTCTGCCCCTCCACTCCTGCTCTCTCTCTTATTTGCACTCGCTCTCTCCCAAATAAATAAATTAAATCTTTGAAAAAACTGTTCTTAAAGCTTATTTATTTGTGTTCTCTACACCCAACATGGGGCTCAAACTCATGACCCCGAGATCAAGGGTTGCATGCTCCACCAACTGAGACTTCTAGGTGCTCCAGCAAACTTTTCCTGAAAGGAGCCGGAGAGTAAATGTTTTAGTCAGTGCTGACTTCCTGGGCAGTCACATAGGACCCTGACTTTAGAGAGGCCACCATACTTGGTTATTATTAATGCTCTGTTGTTGCCATCATGGAATTTTTAATATTTTTTTAACAAGGGGCCCCCCATTTTCATTCGGTACTGCAAATGTTGGAGCCGATCTTGCTCTCAGGCCATACAGTGTCTAATACCACTGCTCAGCCATAGGCAATATGGAAACAAATGCATGTGTTCCAATAAAACTTTATTTGTAGGGGCGCCTGGGTGGCTCAGTTCATTAAGTGTCTGTCTTCGGCCCAGGTCATGATCCCAGCATCCTGGGACCAAGTCCTGCATCGGGCTCCCTGCTCAGCAAGGAGCCTGCTTCTCCCTCTGCCTGCTGCTCCCACCTGCTTGTTCTCTTTCTCTCTGACAAATAAATAAATAAAACCTTAAAAAATAAACAACTTTATTTGTAGACACTGAAATTTGAATTTCATAAAATTTTCACGTCATGAAATATCAGTCTTCAAAAAAATTTTTCTCCAATCATTTAAAAATGTAAAACCCATTCTTAGCTTGCCATGCAAAAATAGATTGTCGTCTGGATTCCGCCCCTGAGGTGTAGTTGGCTGACCCCCAGTCTAGAGAAAAATCTAGGAAGACCATAATTTTCCTCTTGTTGAAATTCTGGATGTTGGTTCGGATTCCTGGGAATTTACACAGGCCTTGCTAATGTGCCGCCATATTGGGCACAGGAATGGGATGTTATCAGTTAAGAGATATGCATGTCTGCACCATGGTAGAGAGGAGGGAAATGGACCTTTTGGCAACACCTTTCCAGGGAATTCGCCTATTCCTTCTGACACCCTGGATCTGGCCCAACCAATGAAAGTAGAAATGGAGATTCAGCCCCACTCCTTTCCCCATCCTCCCCCACCCTCACCCTACAAAGCCACTGAGTTGTGATGTCAGGTCATCTTCCTCTGCTTGACCAGAGAACAGGAGGGACACTAGAGACCTCGGTGTAGACACATGTGCTGAATCCTTCCCGAAGCCTCTTCCATGTGTGTTTCTCCGGGTTCGATGTTGGATGGCAGAGGCCGAGTCTGACCCCAGAGCATTGAGGGTCAGGAACACCCAGAACTTCCCTCTCGAAGGCAACCCGAGCAGACGCCTGCTGCAGCTTACTGGCTCAAGAGCCCTCCGAGAAGCACATGGAGACAGAAAGGACAGGCGGCCTTTCCCACTCACTGTCTTTGACACAAGCTCCTGCGCCAGGCATCTGAGTTTCACAAACGCCCTCCTCCCGTTGGCCTGTCTCCCTTGGAGCCGCGGCGCCGACTGATGTTATGAAAGGCGCTGAGATCGGGCCCACTCAGCAACAGCCCAGCCCTTTCCCCAGCCACTAACTCTTCTTCAGTTACACTTTCTACAGCTCCCTCCTAACGCGCTCATCCGAGAGATGGGTGACCGCCGCTGAGGGCTGGTGTCTGAGTTCATTCCAGACCTACGTCTTGAACGTGAAGGAGCCAAGTCAGCCCCCCAAGGAAGGTTATAATTGCTGAAGGAAATAATCACGAGGCAAGGGGTGGGGGTGGGTTACGGTGAAGACATTGCACATCTGAGAACTTTGCAGCTTGGACTTCTCCAGGAAAGAAGAGAAGAAGCGAGAATGAGAACGTCATTAGTGGCTGGACCTCAAGCCACCAGCACCCTCAGCAGCGACTGTGTCTGAGGTAGGGTCATCCAAATAGCTGGCCAGAGGCGCAGGCAGGTACCCAGCGGTGGGTGTGAGCAAGCTCTCAGGATGAGTGGCTGTTTTAAAATCCGTTGACAAATCGGGCGAAGGGCTGTTGAGGATACAAAGCGCGCTCAGCTAAGGAACTTACCATCTTGTTAGAAAGGTAAAACGAAGATCTAAGTGGACATTTAATGTCCACATGAGGCCATATGTGAGAAGTTCCCAATTCCCCTGTTCAGGAAGCCTGTGCTGAGTGCCTCTGTGCGCCAGGTAGAGGCCTAGGTTCCTGAGTGTGGGGACAGGCAGAGTGGGCTTGGCGGACAGTGTGGAGCGTGCGGATGGATAGGGTCTAGATGGGCTAAGAACGGTGAAAGGATCTCTGCGAGTAACGATATGTGCAAGTCAGTCTGGGGCCATAAAACATTTCAGCTGGAGGAGACCGTTCCTGTGGATGACAGTGGGAGGAAGCACTGGACATTTTTTTTAAAGTAGGTTCCATGCCCAGCCTGGAGCCCAATATGGAGCTTGAACTCATGACCCTGAGATCAAGACCTGAGCTGAGATCAAAAGTCAGACTCTTAACTGACTGAGCCACCCAGGTGCCCCAGCACCGGACACTTCTAAAGGAGGCAGTTGGTTAGGGCCCCGAGTGCCCAAGTACCAAGCCAAGGATTTGGCCCTAGACTTATGCACAGGAGAGTCACGTGCAAAGCGGTGGTCAGAAAGGGTGTAAGCTTTCAGAAGGCAAGGATTTGTTCTGATTAGCTTATATGGATGCCATCAAATGGGATGACCTGAGGAGTGAGCCATTCAATTAACAATGCTTGAAATAAGTTCCCAGAGCTTATTTCTGAGTGGCGGTAATTTGGGCAGGCAAAGCCAAAACTTGACCATGCCTTCCTCCTCACGCACTCAATCTCAAAAGCTCATGTGCACGTTGGCTCCCTAAAGGAGGACAGGCTTTAAAGTCAGGCTGACTTGGTTTGAAACACAATTCCGCCACTTCGGAACTTGGTCTCCTTGTCTATAAAATGGGATCGTAACACGTATTTCTCACGGCATCCTTGTAGAATGCCTGGCTCCAGTCTGGGCAAAGGATAAATGTTCCATAACACTCACTTCCCTTGTCTTCCTTGTCTCTTGAAGAGCTGAGTGCATTTCTTCCCGTCTTTTTTTTTAATGATTTTTAGAAATTTTTTATTATGTTATGGTAGTCCCCATACAGTACATCCTTAGGTTTTGATGTAGTGTTCCATGATTCATTGTTTGCGTATAACACCCAGTGCTCTGTGCAATATGTGCCCTCCTTAATACCCATCGCCGGCCTATCCCAATCCCCCACCATCCTCCCCTCTGAAGCCCTCAGTTTGTTTCCCTGAGTCCATAGTCTCTCGTGGTTCATTCCCCCTTCTCCTCCCCCCCACCTTATTCTTCCCTTCCTTCTCCTACCAATCTCCCTGCTATTTCTTATGTTCCATAAATGAGTGAAACCATATGATAATTGTCTTTCTCTTCTTGACTTATTTCACTTAGCATAATCTCCTCCAGTCCCGTCCATGTTGCTGCACATGTTGGGTAATCGTTCTTTCTGATGGCTGAGTAATATTCCATTGTATATATGGACCACATCTTCTTAATCCAGTCATCTGTTGAAGGGCATCTCGGCTCCTTCCACGATTTAGCTATTGTGGACATTGCTGCTATGAACATTGGGGTGCATATGGCCCTTCTCTTCACTACATCTGTATTTTGGAGGTAAATACCCAGTAGTGCAATGGCTGGGTCATAGGGTAGCTCTATTTTTAACTTTTCGAGGGAATGCAAGTTGGTACAGCCACTTTGTTTTTTTTAACGATTGTAGATTAACAGGAAGTTACAAAAGTAGTACAGAGAGGTCCCCTGTGCTCTTCACCTAGTTTCTGCCGATGGCCGCATCTTCCCTAATAATATCAAAACCAGGAAACTGACACGGTGTAAGCTGTAGCCCTTACTCAGAGCTCACCAGGCTGTGCATTTGCATGTGTGTGTTTCTAGGCAAAGTTACCACGTGCAGATTCTTGTCAGTCAAGATGCAGAATTGCTCCATCGCCACTCCTTTATGGTATTCTAAATACTCCATCCTCCTCCCACCCACCTCCTCCTTAACCCTGACACCACTAACACATTCCCACTTTTATAATTTTGTCAGTTCGAGACTTTTATATCAATGGAATCGTGCAGTAGGTAACCTTTTGAGTCTGGCATTTCTCGGCATAACGCCTCTGCGATCCGTCCGAATCGCTGTGCGTGTCGGCGTATTCCGTGGCGTGGACACACCACAGTTTGGGTCAACAGTCACCTACTGAAGGACATCTGGACTGTTTCCAAGTTAAGGCTCCTACCCACAGAGTTGCTGTGAATTTCACAGATTTCGTGTGAGCGTCAGTTTTTGTTTCTCTGGGGTAAGCGTGCAATCACTGCACTGTATGGTCAGTGTAGGCTTTGTTTTTTTTTTAAGAAACTTCCAACCCACTTTCCAGAGCGGCTGTACCATTTTATATATTCACTGGCAACATATGAGAGATCCATTTTCTCCATAGGCTGCCAGCATTTGGTGTTGTCACGTGTTTGTATTGTAGCTGTTCATTAATACATGTGTCGGGATCGCTCATGGTGGCTTTAATTTGCATTTCCCTAATAGTTAATGAGAAACACTTTCATTTTGTATAAAGTGTGAGATTTAGTTGAGGTCCATATTTTTAATCTACAGATGTCCAATAGCTCCAGCACTGCCCATCTGTCGAAAGTAGGGTCTTCCTCCATAGGATTGCTGTTGTATCTTTACCGAAAGTCAGTTGGACACATTCACATAGGTCTTTCGGTTTCTGAGTTCTGCGCTCTGCTCCATTGATCTGTCTGTCCTTCCACTGAGGCCATATTGTCTCGATTTCTCCAACTATGTAGTAAGTTTTCACGTCAAGTAGAGTAACTCCTCCCATTTTATTCTTCCAAATGGGGTGGATTTTAAGACAATATTCATTCAACCAGATTTCATATTATAAACAGGAAATTTCAACATAAATTGGGTGAATTGAAAATTTTTTTTAGGAACCTGTTAAAAGGTGTAGTTTTTTTCCACAAAATAAATGAGTTAACTCATTCTCTCTCTCTTTTTTCTGTTTGTTTTTCTTATTATGGTCAAATATACACAACATAAAATTTATCATTTTAACCACTCTTAAGCGTACAATTCAGTGCCGTTAAATATAATCACATTGTCATGCAACCATCCATCTCCAAAACTTTTTCATCATCCCCAACCGAAATTCCATGCCCATCAAATAATTAAAAACCCACTCTCTCTCCCTGCAAGCCTCTGGCAACCACAAGTCTACTTTCTGTCTTTATGAGTTTAACTAGGTACTTCCTGTAAATGGAATTATACAATATCTGTCCTTTCGTGTCTGGCTTATTTCACTTAGCATCATGCCTTCAAGTGTCATCCATATTGTAGCACGTGTCAGAATTTCCTTCCTTCTTAAGACTGAATAGTGTTCTGGGGTGCCTCGGTAGTTCAGTTGGTTAAATGTCTGACTCTTGGTTTTGGCTCAGGTCACCGTCTCAGAGTCGTGAGATCAAGACCCATGTTGGCCTCTGCACTGGGCATGGAGCCTGTTTAAGATTCTCTCTCTCCCTTTCCCTCTCCCTCTGCCCCTCCACCCACTCGCCTGTGTGCTCTCTCTCCCTCTCTCTCTCTCTCTCTCTAAAATAAATAAATAAATCTTTAAAAAAAGAAGACCGGATAACGTTCCGTTGTTTACCCATTCATCAGTCAATGGACATTTACGTTGTTCGCACCTTTTGGCTATTGTGAGTAATGCTGCTATTAACATCCATGTACAGATATGCCTTCTAGTCTCTGCTTTCAATACCTTCCAGCATATACCTACAAGGGGGTCATTCTCTCTTATGCCAGACTTGGGACTTGTTCAAACATCTGCTTCCTTCTCTTTTGTCAAGACCCCAGGGGCCATCAGCAAGTGGGTCCATTGGGCCACTAGGGGGAGCTCCCCACCCTGGGATTCGGTGGGGTCCCTGCTTTCTCAGCAGCTTGGTGGAGGTGAGAAGACACACTGAGACCACAATGAAGGAAAGGACAGCCCTCCCGGGCTCTCAGAGGCCATTTCTCATGGGTTTGACCCAGTTGTAGCCTGAGCAGACGTGGGGGGGCGTTGCGCCCTGGTGTTCTAAGCACACCCTCAAACTTGCTTTATTAAAAGCAACAGATCTGTGCCCCCAGGCATGAGAGATTGAGGAATCAAAGAACTGGCCTTTCCTCAATTCTTAGTTTGGGGAAAATTGGTTTCCTGTCTTATTGTGAATTTGAACAGATTGTATATAAACATTACTTTATTTTCCACATTTTTCTCAAGTTCTCCTGCCCCACTTCTCCTCTCCCACTGTTCATAGAATTAGGGCCCGAGGAGATGTCCTGCCCCTGAGTGACGAAGGCACTGGAAATAGAGGGCTACCTCGTGGTCAGTCTGGGGTGATCTTGGGCAGAAGCTTTAACCTAAACAGTAGCAACCGTCCTCCCTGTTCTCTCTCCCCACAGGCTCTTCCACGACTGGTGTGCAGTTGAGCCCAATGCCTGCTAGCTGCGGATTTGTGGGTAGGTAACTTGACCTCTCAGTTTTCTCATCTGTAAGATGGGATGATAATAGCGCCAACCTCATAGTGTTGTGAGGATTAGATCCCTCAGCCCACTGTAAGCACTCAGTTAGACCTGGTTATTATTGTTGTTGTCCTGATGTTATTATAATTCTCCTGCAGAAGTGAGTCCTGGACTAAGGCGGGCGTCCCTCCGCATACTTTCTCCCACTGCAGGCTGAGAGAATATACATAAAAATGAATAGTTAGGGCACCTGGGTGGCTCAGGTGGTTAAGCGTCTGCCTTTGGCTCAGGTCATGATCCCAGAGTCCTGGGATCGAGTCCCACATTGGGCTCCCTGCTCAGCGACAAGTCTGCATCTCCCTCTGCCCTTCACCCTGCTCGTGCTTTCTCTCACTCTCTCGCTCTCAAATAAATAAAATCTTCAAAACTAAAGATAAAAAAATAAAAAAAAATAAAATAAATAAAAAAGAACACCTGTATATATGGTGACTCCCTCGTTAGCAGCCATGGAAGCTCTCCTGGTCCAAAAGCTTTTCCCAGGGACTGAGCTCAGGAATCTATGCTACTGAGACTGTGTTTCTAAGGCGGGGTTCTGCTGGAGAGGGCCTTCCGTCCCCAACCCACCGGACCATCAACCCCACCCCAACCACCGTGCCTGGGCCGCTGCAGTGGAACCGGAGAGGAGGAGCCTGCTGGGCCTGGTCCCGGAGAAGACGGACCGCTCCTCTAGTCAGAAACAAGGACCAAATGGACTTACTTCCACCTCGTTCCTTCTGATTCTCTCGGCCGCCCTCTGGAGCCGAGCAGGGGTCAGGTGGGAGTCCCAGAAACAGCCCCGGGTTAAGTGGTTCCCCTTGTCGCTGCGACCTGAGTGATGAGGAGTTAGCTGACAGGAGGGGTCGGCGCCCTGGGGCCGCTCCCATCTCATCCTGGGGCTCCGGGAGCCAAGTTTGCATCTGTGGGGTCAGCGGCCCCTAACACCCTTTATTGCTACCAGTCGGCCACCCCTCCCTGCCCCCACTGAGACTGGAAATCAAGTGGCAGGGGGGTTCTGTGGGACTCGGCCTGGGGGCTGGGGTGTGAGTGGGGTGTCGTGCTGCTCGGGTAGGAGAAGACCCCCCGTCTCCGGCATGACCTACATCGGGAGTGCCTGCGTGGCCGCACAGGCAGCACAGGTTCTGGAGTCCAGTCGGCAGCAGGGAGTCCCCGCGGGCCTGGGGCAGCTGAGCAAGGGCCTGAGGTCACCCCCCTCCCTCACTAGGTGTGACTCTGTTCCCGCCTGCCGTCTTTGGGCCTGAGAAGACAAGGCTGAGATCACACTGTTTCAAACAGGGGTGAACACTCCAGAGGGGCCCCTCAGGCCCTGACATCTGCTGGCGATGGTGACTCTGAGGCGGGGCCCAGTCCTCACCGCACGCCCGCCGGCTCCCCTCTCTTGTGCCCTCTCAGGACACCCTGTGCCCAAGTGCTGCCGGCTCCTGGCAGCTGGTCGACAGCAGCTCCCCAGAGAAGAAACTCCCCTCCTCTCCCCATCCTGGCCCAACTGCCAAGCTGCCTGGTTCGTCCCTCTTTCCCACCGCATGAAAGGCACACTGGCCTGGCTTGGACTGAAGTCAATATTCATGTGCTTGGTGTTGGGAGCAAATGAGCATCCTATGTCTGTCTAGGTCACTGTCATCAGCCATCAGGGCAAGCAGGGCCAGACTGAGGATTCTCTAAGGGCAAAGGGAGAAGGTCTTAAAATATTGATTGTGACCAGATTTGTCCCGATCCTTTAATTGGTAGAACGAAGGCGTCTCTGAAGCCCGCGCTGAAACCCTTCCCGGGGAGGGGAAGCCCTGAGGACTGCAGATTGCCTGGCGTAGGTCTCACTGACCTGCGCCTTCCCTGTCAGCTTCTGGAGACCCTGTCCCTGTAACCTACTGCAGAGCCAGATGGACATTTAAATCAAGGAAGCCAAGCAAGCAGCTGCGGGCTGCCTGCCACTGGCTGGGGTGGGGGAAGCCCTGATCGGGGCGCCTTAGGGAGCAGACGGAGGCAGGCAGCTGCCTGGGTGGTCAGACCCAAAGGCACTGGGGAGGCTCCCCATGGGCGCGGCCACCTCCCCTGGGGCCCCGGGCCCTGAAAAATCTCCTGCACTTGAGGCCTCCGTGCCTGAAATTCCACCACCTGGAATCATCGCTGGGGACCTGGTAACTCTTCTGTTTCCAGAATTTCCTGCTTAAAGCCCACCACACCTGGCAGCCCAAGCACGAGATAAGAGGGTGGGGATACAGGTATGCTTACCAGGCTACAGGAAAGGCAAAAAGGAAATCAAAAGGGGAGGTAAGAGGCCGGGCATGAAACAGGACCACAGCACTCCGCGTGACGGTGAGGTCACTCGCTAGCGCTTCCCCTCCCCGGGCTTGTCGCCTCTTGCCCTGTTCTCTCCTTATCTGTTTCCCTCCTACCTCCTCGGGCTTGGGAAAAGCAAGTCAGCTCCTCCAGCACACTACTAAGCCTGTAAAACCAATGGTATTTATCTGTCCGTTCCTCTCCTAGATTCAAAGGTGTTCAAGGCCCATTTCTGAAACTTGGCAGGAAAGGAAGTTTTGACTGCAATTTTCAGTCTCTGCTGATCTCTTGATCTCGGTGTCTTTATGGCGATGCATGAAGTCTCGAGAAGGACTTCTAGAACAGGAGAAATGGTCAAGGCTAATTCACAACGGAGCTGATGGCTATTTTGTAGAAGTCATTTTTATTGATCAACCTAGTTAAGAACCTAAAGGATTAACGCAGGATGCTCTGGTTAGTTTGGCGGTCGGACCCAGAGGCCTGCACAACTACATAGTGAGAAACAGACAACAACGGAGGGGGTTGAGCCAAATGCTTTATTATTATTTTTTAAAATTTATTTATTTGAGAGAGAGAGAACACGAGCTGGGGGAGGGGCAGAGGGAGATGGAGAAGCAGACACCCCGCTGAGCGGGGAGCCCAACTCGGGGCTGGATCCCAGGACCTTGAGACCATGACCTGAGCCGAAAGCAGATGCTTAACTGACTGAGCCACCCAGGCACCAGAGCCAAATGCTTTCTAGTTAACATTCTGAACATTAACAATTGTCCATCACAGTGAAACATTTTCACATGTCACTGTTTGCCTCCTGTGGTACAACCACGTTTCCTCGAGCCAAACACACACTTCACATAGGAAACTGCCTCGCAAAGCATCCCAGCCTGTAGAGTGGAATTCGGGAGTTTATAAATGCTTTTGATGATAATTATAGGTCAGGAGACAAACTGTTACTTACCTTGAGATGTTTGGATTACCTGTGGATTTCCTTTATCATCCTTATTAGTACCATTTAGCAAAAGTTAACTCAAACACGGTGGCGATGGCCGCATCTGGAATCCAGTCTCACTCAGGCTGAGCGCACCCCACCTAGACCTTGCCAGGGCCGACGCAGGAAGGAACCGGGCTGGTGGAAAACCAGGTGGATTGGCGCTCTACCGCACCCCCTTCCCTTCCACCTCCACTGCAGTGTGGCCTGAGACAACTGAACTGGTAATTTCCTGGGGCTCAAGGGTGGCCACAGCCCTCCCGGCTTTACACCGGCACATTGCAGCAAGCACCTCTCCACTCCCTGGGCGGCTGGCTGGGTGCGACCCTGTGACTGAGTCTCACACAAGCTCAGGGGCAGAATCACCTGTGGGGCCTTCAGAGTTACAGACTGCAGCCACACGTGCTTAGACAGCCTGACGTGCAGCCTGGGAATCTGTTTCTAACATTCATTCTTTGCTGGGGAATTCTGATAAACCAGCGGTTCAACCCATCAGTGCCCTGGGAAGCCTCCCAGGGAGCTGCTTCAGAGCCAATGGCCTTGGGACAGCCTCTGCTCACAGGCATAGGTGTCTCTCCTGCTTGGGGCCACTTCAGGGCTCCTTGCTGCAAACGCAGCCTGCTTTCTTCCTCCCTTGTGCTCTGGGTCCTGCCTTTCCTGGCGTCCTCACAGCCTCCCGGAGAGGAAGGAAGAAGGGGCCCCTCATGCTCTGGAATGCTACCCCCCAGCTGAGCTCCTCGTCTCCCTCCTCGCGGGGAGCCAGATCTTGCTCCAGCGCTGGCCCCTCCCTTTCTAACAGCAGAGATGCTCCATCCTCCCCACTTTTCTTCCCTCTGCTTTCAAGCATGTCCGGGGCTCCCTTATGGTGAAAACCGCATCACTTCACCCCGCGGCCCCTTGCCGCACCGTCGGGGCCCTCCCCTGCCCTCCCTAGCTAAACTTGTGGGGTATCCGCACTTATGTGCGAGTTCCCGGCCATCTCCTGAGCCTTGACCCTCATGGCCGCTCTGTTTACCAGCTCCCCTCGCGGCAGCAGCGACGCGTCTCCAGCCACCCTGACCTTTAACCCTCCTCCCAGTTCTCTGTTCTGGCTGTCAACACTGGCTGTCCCTATTGGCACTCCGAACAAAATGGTGCAGTCAAATTCATTGTCTCCCACCCACGCTTCCATCTTTCTCGATTTCCCCTTTGACTCAACCATAGATTCATTTAGTTCTGGAAGAAATCCTAGCGATTACTTAGCAAGACCCACGCTCTTTACAGGTGAGGACACTGAGGTCCAGAGGGAGGAGGCGAATCGCTGGGGTTAAAGGAGCCCCTCGAGGAAGGGAGGCGGGACAGCCGGGGCCTCCACCCGCAGTCCTGAGGGATGGCACCCGCAGTCCTGAGGGATGGCACCTGCAGTCCTGAGGGATGGCCATAGCTGCCAGGGCTTCAGCCCCGGGGGGGTCTGCCAAGGGCATCGTCCTTTGGTTGGTTTCCTTTTGCCTGCACCCTGGCCCCACCACGAAAGCAGAGCTCCTTGAGGGCGGGTGCCCTGTCCCCCTTCCCTCGGTAGGTGTCTCAGCACAGAATATGAGAACGGACTTGAGTCAGAGCCGAGAAGGGGAGACACAGGATGCACGTGCGGGCTAGACTCTCCAAAGGGAGAATAGCATTTCATGTCGATTACAGTTCCAAACAGGGCCTCAAACTTTGGTCAAGTAGAGGCGCGGCTTATTAATAGGACTGCGTTCGTTAGCACTGCCGATTTTCTCTTTGTTTTTGTATTAAAGCTTTTATTTTTAAGTAATCACTACATGGGGCTCGAACTCAACAGCCTGAAGATCAAGAATCACACACTCTACCTACCGTGCCAGCCTGATTGTCTCTTTATGGGACCCTGACAGGTGGCACCCGCTTGAAACTCTTGCCTCCCCAGTCAGCTGGGGCTCCGGGTTTGGCCAGTTCTTGGTGACACCTCCACCTGTTTCATTCTAGATATTTGTAAAGCAGTTCATTCAAGGGATAATATACGACTCTGTGTGTCTTCTCTCTTTTTTTTTTTTAAGATTTTATTTATTTATTTGACAGAGAGAGAGACAGCCAGCGAGAGAAGGAACACAAGCAGGGGGAGTGGGAGAGGGAGAAACAGGCTTCCCGCTGAGCAGGGAGCCAGATGGGGGCTCCATCCCAGGACCCTGGGATCATGACCTGAGCCGAAGGCAGACGCTTAACCGACTGAGCCACCCATGCTCCCCTCTGTTTGTCTTCTCCTGGGAGAAAAAAAAAATGGGGATTAAAATCCAGGAGTTCAAGAACTACGAGCGACATTAGACTGTCCAAATGAAAAATCAGGTCATGTCTACTTAATAGTAGTAATACTATTATTAATATTTATTGACTGTATACCACATAAGACATGGTTCTTGGTTTTTTATCTGTATTATTCAGTTTAGGTCTCACATTCCCATAAGGTAGACAGTCTTGCCACTGCTCCCTTTCCGATGAGGACACTGAGGCTTCGAGCCCAAGACCCAAGACCCAAGATCACACAGGTAGTGAGTCCGGTAGAGATTTCCCAGTGTGGGCCAACTCGGAGCCATCTGCTCGGTAGCCATGCTGGATCCCCTCCCTGAGGGACGCTCACCTGTCTTTTGGGGAGAACTCTCCAAGTGTGGTGAGTGGGACTCTCCTCATTTGATGGCTCTCTGTTAACATAAAAATGAAAAGGCCATTTGTAAACTGGTAAGTTCTCGGCACATAACAGGTGTTAAGACTATCGAAACTTTCACCCCTCTTCTGGTTTTATATAAATGCCTTCAGCTGTTGGCCTCTCCTGTGCGCTTTCTCCCCTACGAGCAAAAGGCAGAGCCAGAGTCAAACTCCCAAGAGCAGAGTTTTCTTCTCACCAAGCCTGCTGCCTGCAGCTCTTAGAATTTTCCTTGACCCAGATGTCCCAAATTGTCTTGTGAATCTATGGGGGTCATCTATGGATGATGTCCGGATACTTGGGTCAGAATCTACCAGTTTTTTAAGCCCTTGTTCTTGGGAAAACATCCAGACAGCAAGTACAAAAGGAGCCCTGAAGAGCCCAGACAGCAGAAGTAAACCAGCTGCAAAGCGGCTGTCAGGATAGAAGGCCACACTAGCTGTGCCTCTCTGATTGTTTGGGGCTTCGGGGCTCATCAGGCTGGTTCCCCCAAGAAATTTTCTGTGCATCCCAAATAAATGCTTTGAAAGAAGCCAGCGGAGTGGGCTGGGGCGGAATGGGAGAACTGGCCGGCAACCGGGGCTGCCACCAGGAGCAGCAGCACGACCCGAAGGCCTTCGTGCTGGGGCTGGGACAGGTAAGGGGACAATTGCCCTAAGAAGGCACAGTCCAAGGGCCAGAGGTCAGCCCTAGATCTGCCCCCATAGGAAAGTCACAGAGCGCTAAGGACACAGAGGAGGCTGGCTCCTCTCTCTTTCCGGCAAGGTTTTATGAGCTGATCTGGCTCCGAAGAGACCTCTGGGGGTGGTTGGTGGCCTGTGAGGTCAGGGCCAGGATGGGGGGACCATGTCTCCAACAAACGGAGCAGGAATCAGTACACGTTTTCATAGGCCCAAATATTTGTTTTTTCTTTTCTTTGTTTAAACCACAAATGCTAAGTCAGGATATGTTTTATTCAGGGGGCGAAGGCGAGAGACCCCGCCCAGCAATCACAGACAAAACATGGGTGAGATCCGCCACATTCCCATCAGGGCTTGCCTCCAGGGCTGGCTCTAGACTCCCCAGCAGCTCGCTGACTCAAGCGATGGGGTGCTCACCACTTCCCTTGGGAATCTGGCCCAGGACTCTGCCCGCTCCTCATTCGAATGTTTTCCCAGTTACTGGGCCACAAGCTCCTTTCCTGGGGGCACTGCAGCTTTCCTCTGCGGGCTACAAGTTTTGACTCATCCTGGACAGAGACTGTGGCAGGATGGGAATGATTACGTGCAGACATTCAGCTGGGGGTGCTGTCCTTTGTCACCTGCTCCCCTCCTGGGTCGTCAGCAGGACACCAAGCAAAGATGTCCCTTCTTGTGCTCCTTCTAGGCCCCAAATGAGAAGTATCTCCCCTGACCCCACCCCACTCCTTTAGACTTGAAACTTCCTGAGCTGGGAACCAGTCTCAGTCATCTCTGTATGTTGAGGGCTTAATAAACGGTTGTGTGATGTAGACCCCCCCAAATCCCCCAGGTTGCATTCCAGAATGATAAGGGCCTCCTGGACAAGGCTTTCCCTTGACCTCCCACAAAGACCCTAACCCCAGGACTGATGCTTCTTCTGAGGAGGAGAGGAACTGAGCCTATTTGTAATTTGACAAAATGGATTCAAAGCTTTTATGGCTGCTTTAGACCAACTCTGCCCCCTGTCCCATCTGTCCCCAAAGATAAAGCCTTGAACTAGCTCCCGTTGGTGAGGCAGCCCCCCCCCCCCACGGCAATTTTAGGCCATTCATTTAAGGTTGCTGGACCTGGTCTCATAAACCCCATTCACCGTGAGGTGAGAAAAGTCGTGGAGAACCTCCGGCCCAAGGCAGCACAATTCCAAGCAAGCCTTTCCCTCGAATTAGTCAGGTATTTGCTAAAACAGCTCTTACTTTCCTTATTGTAAAAGCCAGAGGACAAGAGCTCTTTATTGCCAAGCCAATGTAGTGGGTTCCTGGTCCCTCACTCCGTCACACTCCCTGTGGCCCCTTGCCCCACTGAAAGGGGGAGGCTGTCACCTTTTTTGGTTACTAATTAAGAAAAGGCAAAGCCTTCGATTATTACTATTGTTTTGTTTTGTTTCCTCACTGTACTGCATTCAAAGGCAATTTCTTTAGCAGGGTGACCTCCTACTCAGTCAGGGAAGAGAGGGGGTTTCAGAATGTAAAAGAAAAGCCATTTGGAGGGCATGCTCGAACCTTGGGGGTTGCTGTTGGCTGGTGCCAGGTTACTAGGGTCTGGAACAGGGTCCAGCAGCTGGAGCTTGAGCTCCTGTCTCCTGTGAAGCCTTGGAACTCCCTGGACAGGTCACCCAGGGGTGCTATGAACTAACTTACCAACAGGACTTAAACATCAGTCCCGCCTCAGACTAAAAACTGGGCTCTAGGGACTTTTCAGACAACTAATTCTCTTTAGTAACTATGGACTGGTAGTGCCAATTTTCTGTGCCTCAGTTTCTCCATAAAAAGGCAGGCCAGTATTTCAACCCCAGAGCTGTTGCACCAGCGATCAGAGGATGCATTTCCCATTAGGAAACATTTCACTTGGTGAGCCCCGTCCTCCACCAGATTTCCTTATCCCGGAGATCTCTGCTGGTGCTGCAGGAGAGGGGTGGGGTCCAGGACCAGGAAGGGATAACTTGGGTTTGTAAAGCGGAAATAACAGATCACTCTACTTCTTTGGAGGTATTCAAAGGAGGACGAACGCGTGCGAATGGCTGAGGTAAATGGAAGAGCTGTTGCTGTGACCCTTTGGGCTCTCAGAACCTCCAGCCCCGCAGCGTCCCGAGTTCGGGGCTCCTGGCAGGAGGGCTGGGTGCCCCAGGGGGCTCTGGATGGGGTGAGTCCCGCAGGTCCTCTCGGACGACCAGGTCGAGTTCCGGGACAAGGAGGTGGCGGAGGAAGGGGGCGGGCGGCGGGCCTCGGGGGCGGGGGCCCCCACTGGCACCCCCGCGTCGAGGCCGGGGGCAGTTCTGCCGAGGGGCCGCGGGGCCGGGAGAGCGCGCCCGGGCGGCGGGAGGCAGGTGCGGAGGTCACGGTCCCAGCGCCTGGGAGGAGCCCTGGGGAGGGGTGTCTCGGGCTCGGCCGGTGGGAAGGAGAGAGCCGGGGGCCGGCGCGGCAGCCGGGGGGCGGGGAGGAGGCGCGGGAGGCGGGGCGGAGGCGGCGGAGCCCCCGGGATCCACTCGCCCAGCGCCGGCCCCTGCACTCGGAGCCGCGGCCGCCACCCGCCCCGCAGCCAACTTGGGGCCGAAACTTCTTGAGGTCCTGCGCTCCGGAGGAGAGCGCTCAGCCCTGCGACGACCGACGGCGGCGGCCCGAGCCCGGCGCCCAGGGCCCAGGGCCTCCCTCCGCCTCGGCCGCGGGCTCCGCTCCCCGACTACCACCGCCCGCTGAGCTCGGGGGTCCCGGGCGCCAAGCAGGGAGTCCCCCCCGCCCCGGCCCTGCCGGCGACAGCAGGGTGCGCGGACTCCGAGACCCAGGACCGCTCGGGGAGGAGGGCCGTTCCGCAGGGCCCGCGGAGGCTGCCCCTGCATCTGGGGGACCGAGCAGACGCGCCGGCGGGACCCCCGGAGAGGAGCGCGCCGGTCCGCGCCGCCAGCCCCGCGCCGGGCGGCGGATGAAGAGCCCAGTGCGGCGGCCCGAGCGGCCCGCTCGCTGAGAGGGGCAGGCAGCGTCTGGCCCGGGCGCCCCCGGCGGGGCAGGGCCCCCCGACCGCGCGCCGCCGCGCCCGGCCGACCCAGTGCAGCCGGGCGCTGGAAGAGCCGGGCCGAGCGGAGCGGCGAGCCGGAGCCCGCGGGCCTGCCGGGCGGCGGGACATGCAGGTAAGCGCCCGACTGCCAGCTGTGGGAAAGGGAGCCGGCGGGCCTCCGCCGCCGCCCCCGGCCCTCTTCCCTCGGCCCTCGCCGCCCGGGAGGCGTTCCCGTCCCGGGTTCGGCGGCCAAAACTTCCCGGAGCGCCCCAGCTTCGCGGCCCCCCGGCGCCCGGCGGCGCGCAGCTCGCAGCAGCGGGGAGGGCCGAGGGGCGGCGCGGCGGCTCCGGGGAGCGGGGCCCTGCGCTCGGCGGGTGACCGCGCGGTGCTCGGCCCGAGCGGGCGGCCGCGGGTCAGGTGGGGGGCAGGGAGCTCCCCCGCCCGCGGCCGCGAACAAAGCTGGGGCGGTGGGCTCTCGGCGCGCGGCTGCCTGCGGCGAGCGAGCGGGGCTGGGCGCCCGGGGCGCGCTCCCGGCCGCCGGCAGGTAGGCGAGGGCTTGCTCGCCCTCCGCCTGCAGCCCGGGCGTTCGCGGCTCCGCGTCCCCAGGGGAGGGCGGCCGGGGAGGGGGCCAGGCGTGCGCCGGGACCGGTGCGAGCCCCTCGGTGCTTCTTGCTCACTTTCCCGGGCTTGGTCGGCCCAGCTGGACTCCTGTGCTAGAGATCTGCGCCCCGCATCAGCAGACTGGAGCGAGGACTGCATCTGGATGATTTTAACCCCCACGAGCAGGGTTAGTTTGGTGCCTGCATTGCTGCCTAAGCCTCAGAGCAAGTAAAGCCCTGAATGGAACTGCTACCTTTCTGTTTTCTTTCGTTGCTTTTCCGCTCCTCTGCCTCGTCCATCCTCGTGGAGCCTCCGTGGCTATTTGGCCATGCACTCTAGTCAGAGCCAAATGTCCTAGATATTTCCATCCTACAGATCATTGTGAGAGATGATTCAGTGTGCCTGGAGCATGATTGCTTCCGTTTTGCAAGAGGGAAACTGAGGTGGCTGAGGCTGGGGTTGGTGACCCAGCTGTAGAGGGAAGCATCTGCTGGCCACTCTGCCCAGCCCCTCCTTCACTGCTTTGGCCACCTGACCCCATTGGCAACAGCTTTCAGTTAATACTACCCTGGGCAGAGTTTCAGCCTGGGTCCTGGAGGAGAAAGGCTCACGTTTCCCATCCTCTGAAGTGCTACAGTCACCGGGAAAGGTGCCCACTTGACAGACAAGGCTGTGATGGGACATCTGTGCCATACCGTCCATGCAGGTGCAGAAAACTCGGGGTCAGTGGGGCAGGGCCCAGTACCAGCACGGATGCACACACATGGGTGGAACCTTAGGGTGACTCCTTCTGTGGCTGGCCCCTAAGGCATCAGAGGGCCCTGGGAGCAGCGGGAACACTCTCAGAAAGGCCTGGGGACCCTTTCCTGGACCCAGCCACTCCTGCTACTGTCTGATTCACATGTGGGCTTGACTTATCAAAGGCATGGATGAGTGGATGCCAGGCCCCGAGCTTGTGCCCACACGCCTGTCCAGGCTCACACACAAGTCCTGGCAAACATACCGACCTATGAAAGGCTGAGTGGTGGTTTTCCTCCATTTCAAAATAGTGTCTGTTCTCTCTTTGACACAGAAGATTTGTGGTTATAAATAGCGAGAAGGAGGTGTGTCTCCTGGGAAGGGAAGGCAATGCTGAGATCCTCTTCCGCACAGTTGTAAGGAGTGATGTAGCTGGGCTCTTCATGGTGATGCCAAGTCCATGAGCCCAAGGGAAGAGGCAGACTTAACACTAGGTCTCCGCACTAAAATGTGTGGGTGGAGCTGACACCAGGGCAGGAGCTGAATAGAGTAAAAGGACCTAAAGAGACGGCTTGTGCATAAATACCTAAGGGCAGCCACAGCTCCCTTCCCTTTCCTAAAGAAAATCAGACTGAGGGTGTGCAGAGCACTGAGGGCGGGGCGGTGGGGGGGTTCTGACTGCCAGGGGAGCAGGAGCCAGCCTTGGAGGAGCTGGCTGGCCCTCTTCCATCCGTGGATTTGCTACTTTCCCAGGCTCTGGTTTCTTATATATTTGAGTATGACTATATGAGCGAGGGCGTGTGTGTGTGTTAGGGGTTTGCTCAGCGTGCCCGAAACCAGTCTCCTCTTTAGTCCATTTGGCGGTTGTAATACCTTGAAGGGTGTCTTACTGACTTGAAAAAACTGTTTCCTACATTTTTTTCTATCCCCAGAGCATAAGTGAAAGGGCTGTTGCCAAATTGCTGGGCGCCATATGCTGTGAAAAGCAGAAATCTGGGGTTGTTATTCACCTGCGTATTTCCCGCCTCCCCCCACCCCTTACTCTAGCGGCAGCTGGAAGATTTTGTTCGCTCTTCCTCAGGAAGGGCAGAGGACTAATTCTAATTTTTGCTTCTAGGATAGTCGTGCTGGTTTCTGGACTGCCCCGCCCGGCCTCTCCAGCAGGGGAGGACGTTTCTATATGAGGTGATAGTCCTTGCCCTCTCTGAAGTAACAACCAACACGTCCCCAAAAGCGCTCCTGTTCGCTTCTGCGTTTGTTCCCTCCAGCTCCTTTTCAGACTGTCATTTAACTCCTTAGGCTTCTACACAGCTCTTCCCTCAGACGCCACCTTTGCTCCGGCCCCACACCTGAACACGGCCCTCCGCTGTGGGGGCGGCAGCGTGCCTCAGGCCGCTCGAGACTCAGGACAGCACCGACAGAAAGAGGCCCTAGCGGGGAGAGAACGTGGGGGCTCCCCCAGCCTCGTCTGGGCATCCTTGGCTGGTTTCTACTGAGCATCTTCAAACTGTGCCAGAGTCCAGAAGAATCCAGCAGAGGGGATGGGAATAGAGCCTCTGACAGAGATGAGAAGACTGATAGTTTCCAATCTGAGCCACCTTTTAAAGTAAAAATCACCTTCTACCCAACTCGGAGGAGCAGCGTGACCCCCGTGTTGGCGGAGGAGCCCTGTGAGCGGGCCTGCTGCACCCTCCCTGCAGTGAGAGGCGCCCCAACTCCGCGGGGCAGGTGACTGCTCTGCCCTTACCAGCCCTCTCCCCCGGCAGAGGCCCTGTTTACCTGGCTAAATTTAAACCTCCACCCCCTCCACCCCAGTTCGACCCACTGGCCGGCGGTCTGGCCACTGGGCCGGCTGCCCCTGCAGCATTTCCTGACTTCTTTGCCCCTGTGGTTGCAGTCGTGTCTTTTTGTACTGCATGAATCCGCTTCTAGACTTTCCAAAGTTGGTCTCTCTCCTCCCTGCTTCTCCACCCATGTGGCTTTCTTCCCAACTCTTTTCCTTCTGGGTGACTTGGAACCTGGTTTGGTACTTGGGGGAGACCCTCGAAGTGCCATGCACGGAGGTTTCAGGACCCCTAGACTCAGGCTGCCACCAAAGGTCCCCAGGGCCCGTGCTGACTGGTCACTACCCAGCCCTGCCCGCCTGGCTCTGGGACCCCCAAAGAGCCAGTAGGGTGCTGGCAGCAGTGCAGTCCTTAAAGGCACAGGGGTGTTTTCTCGGACTTTCTTTTTGCACCCCCAAACCTCTAAACCTTCCAAATCCCAACCTGTCTGTATGTCCGGTTCTTGGCATAGCCTCTTTTTCTGAGGTGTTGCCGTGAAGGTTATATTGCAAGGGGAGAGGGGTGTTCGGGAGAGGGATGCATTGTAGCTTCTGCTTTTGGGGTGTCAGTTGTCTCTTCCATAGAGTGAGGGCGTTGGAGGCCCCTTCCAGGGCTAGCATTCCGTCGTTTTCAACAGCTTTAGCTGGTTCCGTTTTGGAAATCCTCTGCTCTGCCCCGGCCCGGGGAGGGGAAGCAGCCAATCAAAGGAGGTGCGTCCCCACGGAGGGGTGGCCTGAGCCGGCTGCTTTCACAGAGTTGCTGTTTCACAAATCGTGGTCTTGCAGCAGGGTTTGTGGTCGAGTCGGAGGCTCTGGTTGTGCTCCTGGCTTTGGGCTCTGGCCTGGCAGGGTCCTCTGTGGTTAGCCGGCCTCCCGAGGAGGATTACGGTGAGCCTCTGTCTCCAGCTTCGGGTGACTTGGGGCTGGTGTCTGAGTTCCTGGGGGGAGGCCCCCGGAGTCCATTCTTAAAAGGGTTTCCAGTCCTCTGTCTTCTACAGCCCCCTTGAGCCTCAGAAATGCTAACTCCTCAAAGGTTGCTCTTGTCTGACTAATTGATAAAAGGTCAGGAGTGGATTTCCCCAGGCCCGGAAAACGATAGCTGGGCTTATTTAGAAAAGACAGTGGATTAGAAGTTTTGGGTTTGCAAACTTTAGCCCTGAAAGGTCACTTTAAAGTTATCTAGAGTGCTCAGTCATTAGATTTGCTCTGATTCCTGCTGGGGGAGCAGCAAAGCTTTTCCGACCCTAGCTGGGGGTAATCCAGGGCACCACTGTGTCTCCCCTCTGCCCTCCTTCCCCGGAGGGGGAGCCAGGACTTTAAGGGGAGAAGCTGCACAACAGCCTTGTGCTCGGGGCATCTCCAGGGTCCGAACCAGGACTCCGGCCCCTCCCGCATTTCTCTTCTCAGCAAATAGCCCACAGTGGTAGGAGGCTGCCATCGCGGCGGGAGGCTGCTGCTCGGACGAGTCCTTTCACAGATCATCTCTAAGATGACAGACACTTCACCGTTGAGAAATTTCTCCTGGGAAGATTTCAATAATGAATTACTAAAAGCTTCACACAAATCTTGTTTGGGGTGCAAGAGCTGCAATCCCGGTAATTAAACCTTTAAAGAGACTCTGCACATAAGGTTAGAACTAGAACATTCCAGGTCACATTCAGGAGCAGGAGCTGGTGAATGGGGCACGGGCAGGGGGAGGGGAGAAGAGGCCAGGGAGGAGTTCTAGGTCCTACTATCAGGATATGTCTTAGAAAACTAAGACAATAGAGACCAGGGCTTTGGAGTCAGGCCACCAGGGTGTGAATCCCAGAGCTTAGTAGCCAGGCATGTAACCTTAGGCGACGAGCCTTGACTTCTCCATGCCTCAGTTTCTTCCCTTGTAAAGCAGAAACAGTAACTTCACATTTCTGTGATTGCTGTGACATAGGCTATAGGAAGCGCGGTGTATATAAAGCACTACAGCTGTGCCCAGGACTTTGCAGGACTGCTAATGGTGCTGTTGATGAGGCCCGTTGGCAGTGCAGTTCGAACTCCCAAGTCTCTGCCCCCTGCTTGCTCCGCATTTAAAGATGGAGGCTGTTTGTGGGGGACGCTAGCGGCACACCCATCGCTTAAGTCAGCATGTGCTCGCCAGTTCCCGAAGGACTCTCATGAACACTGACAGTGTCCAATCAAGCCTAGATATTTTGTTTTAAAGATTTTATTTATTTATTTGACAAAGAGAGCATGGCCAGGGGGGCAGAGGGAGAAGCAGACTCCCCGCTAAGCAGGGAGCCCAACATGGGGCTCGATCCGAGGACCCTGGTATCCTGACCTGAGCCGAAGGCAGATGCTTAACGACTGAGCCACCCAGTGCCCCCCCCCCGCCGATTCATTCTTTCTCTCACCACCCACATCCAACCATCAGGGAATCTTGCCATGTCTAATTTCAGGAGATACCCAAATCCCTGCCCACTCCTCACCTCCCCCACCTCGCTCCTGGCTCATTCCACCAGCAACTCTCAGGGATCACAGGGATGCACTCCTTACTGGTCTCCCTGACGAACCACCTCAGATCCTGCCACTCCCTCCCTCAGAGCCCTCTGATGGCCTTCCGTCTGGTACAGGGAGAAGGCAAAGTCCTTACAATGGCTCGCTAGCCTGGGCGACCTGACCCTCACTTCCCTCTACGACCTCATCTATTCTCTCCCTTCACTCCAGCACAGTGGCCTTCTTGCTGGTCTGTGAGCCCAGCAGGCACGCTCCTGCCTCCTGCCTCCTGCCTGGGCTTTGCTGTTCTTCTGCCCGCGCTGCCCCTCCCTCCTCTCCCTGCTCCCTCTTCCCCCTTCTCCCTCCTCTGGCCCTCCATAGTGTCTCCTCTGCAAGGGTCTTCCTTGGCTTCTCTGTATAAACTACAACCCTCGTACCTATTTCTGACCCTCTTCTCTGTGTGTTTTTTCTCCATAGCACTTATAACCACTGAACATGCATAGTTTTATACATTTTATGTATTTGTTCTCTTGTCTGCTCCCTCTCACTAGAATACCGACATCCCAAGGGCAGGGATTTTGTCTGTTTCGTCCAGTGCTGTATCTTGGGCACTTAAAACCATGCCCCACACAGAGTGGGTGAAGGGACTGAAGGAACGATGGGGGTCTCCTGCATTGACGTGCAAGAGTCTGCAAGTGGAAGAGGGGGTCCTGCCTCTGCTCTGTGACTCCCCATTCTTCTTCCCCTGTCCCTCACCAGATCCCAGAGGCAGGGCACCCCGGGGGAATGTGTGGCCCCAGGACATACCTCTCTTTGTTCTGATGAGATTAAGATGTGCTCACTGAAAAATACGGAGCTGTTTTCATTTTTTCATTCCATCCATATTTTCATGGAAAAACAGGGAGAAAAATAAAAATGTGAATTCCAAGTTAGAGATAATCACTGATAATATTTGGAACATTCCTTTTCAGTCTTTTCTGCACACGTGTGCAGGCACATCTGTGTTCACAGACGTGCGTGCTTCTGACGTGCTTTCTCCCCTCCCGATGGCGAGGCCTAGCGGACAAGGACGGGGCCCGTTCCCATCTTCAGTGCCTCTCGGGGCCTGGCCTGTAGCAGGTGCACACACCTGGATGAGAGGAATGACGAACAGGTGCGTGGTCTGTGTGGCGCCATCCCCGGGGTTTCTTTGCCTTTTCGTCTCATGAGCGGCAGGCCCAGCGTCCCATCTTTACCAGTTCTGTTGCCTTGTGGTTCTGAAACAGTGTTTCTGAACCTCCCCGCTGTGGGTTATTTTGGACCTGATCATTGGTTGAGGAGGACTGCCCTGTGCATCATAGAAGCGTTAACAGCATTCCTGACCGCTCCCCACGAGATGCCAGGGGAACTGCCCTCCCAGGGCTGTAAGTAAAAGTGTCCTGTGGGGGCCAAACCTCCCCTGGTTAAGCACCATTGCTCTAAAGTGTCTCTACTGTTTCCCTAGTTTTCGTGCCCCTAAATCCTTTGGAGTTGATATCCATCTGTGCCGCTGCCCGAGTGCGAGTTTTTATGCATCAGATGTGAATTATGGCCCCAGCTTTCCCACCAGCTCTTTGTCCCTGGTCCACACCCCGCAAGGACACCTGTCACCTTGCTCCCACACGAATCATGCTGTTGCGTCTCCTGCTTACAGTTCACGGGTGACCCCTCATTTCCCTGCTGAAGAGATGCCTTTACTCTGTTATCCAGTGCCCTTGGCAATCTTACCCTGACCCACCTCTCCAGATCTCTCTCCTGTCCCTCCCCTATATCGCAGCCGAGCTGGAAGCCCTGCTTCTTAGTGTTTGCTCGTGGCCCTGGCTCCTCTCAGATCCCTTCCCCTACTTCTCCTCCTGTTCATACCTACCTGTTCCTCACGGTGCAGCTCAGATGTCACCTCCCTGGTCCCCTCGGCCAGCAGTGATCTCCCTGTGGCTTGGAGCTGGCTCCCCAAAGAGCTGTTACGGTTCAGGGAACGTTCGTGACCATGGCCCTTTCCACTCTTTGCCCTACGTTGTAATTACCTGTGTTCACACCTTTTTTCATCACCCCTAGCTGTGTGGTTGGCTAAGCTGTCTTCCCGCACACAGCTAGGACTGTACGCAAATCACCTCCGAAAGGTGAACAGCCATCCTGCTGATCAAACGGGTCCCCAGGTTGCGTGAGGTGACCCGTAGCGGAAGGGGCTTTGTTGTTTACTGGTCGTTGTTTAGCTAGAACACCAGCCGTCTAGACTTCACCTTCGAGCAGCGGTGATTTTCAAACTTTGAAAAGACTTCATCCTCCCTGCTTTCTGTCCCCTGTCCAGTAGAAAGCACATGGCCTTTGGGGGGGCAAAATGAGCCGGGGTTTGAACCCTGACCAACCTCACGCTGGCTATTTAGTTTTTCTGAGCTCCCCGTTCTTCATCCTTTAAACAGTATTAAAGGGTTAATAACGCCCAACTCGTACTGTTATTGTGGAAATTCGGTGTGATAACGTATGTGCATCGGGGCAATTCCTGGCACTTAGGATGTAGTCGGTGTTAGTACCTTTCTTTAATTCCTCACTGAAAAAGAAAAACGGGTGCAAGAAATTGTCACTGAGATGCTCCAAATACTGGCCAGAGTTTGGTCCGGAAGAACTGGGTGTTTCATCATTTCATTGGTCTTGACCTTGAGGAGACAAAGGAGACCTTAAAAACACTGTTCAAAGCTCTGTAGCTCCTGGCTCTTGGAATCCTCCTTGAGGATCTGATCTAAGAGGTGGGTTCTGAACGCTGGAGATGATGCCTTTACTCACCTTTGCTCCTCTCTTCTCACTGATGGGCCCAGCACTTGGCATTGTTATTGCTTAATAATACTGATAAATTAATGAGCGGGAGGCTTCTACCGAGGTCATAATCCCCAGTTTGAGAAAGCTGGTCTTGAATTGTCATATTTCATCAATACTAAGATACATTTTCATAGATCTGAGATTAGGAACCTTAAAATCAGTAGGTGTCATAGTTTAATGCGAGAACTTTTCTTTCTTAATGGTACAAAATAATGGCACGTTTTAGAATCTGTAGCATCTAATAAGTAAGATGATGTCATCGATCACTATTTACCAAGCTGACCTGTTGTCATTTCCTGGTGCCTGCCTTAGCATTCCTTTGGAAATGTGCTTCTGTAATTTTGCCAGATAGGATAGTTTGAGTGTCGCCTTGTGTTGAACATCTCCCCACTGAAAGCTGAAATTGAGATAGGAGATGGTAGGCAAAGAGCAGGTGTCCCATAGGGCCTGAGGCCTGGTGCTCCAGGACGTTCAGCCCCGCAGTCACTGGGGGTCCGAAGTCTGTGCTTTCTGCCCCTGTGTTATCAGGGAGTTGGGCAGAAGACACCTTGGACAGGTCTCCTTGTTCTTCTTCGTCAGTGGGTTCCCAACACAGCCCCACCCTGCCTAGCCACAGACTAGCTGTTAGGGTTGAGATGGTGTGTACGAAAGTGGTTTATAACCAGTGTAAGGCACTGTTCCTACCTGTAGAAATGGAAACGTGCAGAGTAGAAATGTGACCCAGACAGAGACTTTTTAAATCCACCGACAAGACACAGCCCCGGGTGACTCAACAGTGATTCATATCTGGCACTTGTCTTCTTATTTCTTTATTTCTAGGAAAGAGTCTTTGAAACTTTGTAGAAGCCTGTCTGGTGAGGTGAAATAGTATCCCAAAGGATCAAAGACAAGTTACGTCCTATAACTAGACTGCACGCTTTTTTCCTTTTCTTCCATTTTGTTTTTTCCTGTTTCACCGCCTTGGCATTGGAAACTTTGTCAGACAAAGTATCATTAACATTAACACAAATCTGGGGCGTCTGGGTGGCTCAGTCGGTTAAGCGTCTGCCTTCGGCTCAGGTCCTGATCCCAGGGTCCTGAGATCGTGTCCTGCTCGAGTCCTGCATCGGGCTCGCTGCTCACTGGGGAGTCTGCTTCTCCCCTCCTCCTGCTTGCACACATACACTCTCGCTCCCAAAAATAAATAAATAAATCTAAAAAAGAAACCATTAACACAAATATCTTTCTCATGAAAGAGTAGGTCTGATCTCTTACGTACGTGCTGAAGAAATCGGGCAGGTTCTGCAGCCCAGCAGGTGCTGCCTCAATCCCGGCCCCGAAACTCACCGGCGGTGTGAGAAGCACACGGGGGTGACCTTGAGCAAGTTAGCCCCAAACCCGCTTGACCTCCGTTTTCATGCCTGTTAAAACCCGTAAGAGGCCCTGGTGAGGATTTCACAGAATGCATGGAAAGCACTTCGCAGGGCCTTGTGCACAGAAGTCCCGCAGTAGCTGTTCGCTCTAATTATGCTCCTGGACAAGCTTGAAACACGCTGTTGCGCAGTCGCCAGCGACTTCTTCTGCTGACATCATCCAAAGCTTGGTTGTGTCTGGAAGGAAGGGACGGAGTTGGTGTTATTTTCATAGTTAGGCACGGCTTTAACGAGCTACCCAAGCATGTCAGTTCAGCAGTCATCGGACCTCCGCACCATCGCATCACGGGCTGTAACCAAATCAAGGGAATCCGGTCCAGAGCTTACCAGACAGCTTTAAATACTTTCTTTCCAGTGAGATTCTTGAAGCGTACCGTTCACCATCCCTGTGCTGAGGACTGGTCTTCAGTGGCATCCTCCTTTTATCCATAAACATTCGCGCTGGCTGCCCTCGGGGGAGCTGTGGGGAGATGGTGTGCCACTGTTAACTCTGGTCCAGGAGGGAGCGAGCTTCTGAGAAAATACCCTGAACTTCCTTCCACAGTCCGTCTGTGTTAGGGTCAGCCTAAGTCTCAGGGCCCAGACTCATACGCTTTATACATTGTGTCCTCTGTTTCTTCACACGCCGCCCTATATTGCCACAGCCGAGTGGTGGGGATGCTTCCTACGTTTCCTTTTTAATCAACTCTATTGAAATATAATTGGCATACAGTAAAATTCACTGGTTAAAATTCACTGGTTGTAAGTGCACACTTAGTGAATTGGGACACCTTTGCAACCACCACCCCAATCCTATTTCTCCTTCCTGAGAGAGCCCCCTGGACCCCTGTACAGTCTCCACAGGCCAAGCCTTCCCCCACCTGAGGCAAACGCCGATCTCATTTATGTCATTCTAGATTACTTTTACCTGTTCTAGAATTTCACATACATAGAACTGTACCAGAATTCTCAATTTTTTAGCTCTTTGGTGCCTGGTTTCTTTCGTTCAGCACAGTATCTGTGAAATGGGTCCATGTCGTTGAGGTATTAGTAGTTTGTTCCTTTTTATTGCTGAGTAGTATTCCATCAAATGGATATGAGATAATTTGTTCATTCCCTTTTGATGGATATTTGGATTATTCTAGATATTTGCTTAATATAACAATCTTTTATTTATTTTTTTGAAGATTTGTTTATTTATTTTAGAGAGAGAGTACACGAGTGGGAGGGGCAGAGGGAGAAAGGGAGAGAATCTCGAGCAGACTCCCAACTGAGCGTGGAGCCCGATGCGGGGCTCGCTCCAAGGACCCTAGATCATGACCTGAGCTGAACCCGAGAATCAGACGCTTAACCAACTACGTCACCCAAGTGCCCCAACAATCTGTCTTTTAATTGAGAGTCTATTTATATTTAGTACCATCTTTTAACTTTTTATTTTGAAATCATTTTAGGCTTACAGAAATGCTGCAGTCGTAGTTCAGAGAATAACTCCATGCCCCTCCCTTAATTTCCTCTCGCGATGACAATTTAGACAACCGTAGAACAGTGATCAGCAATAAGAAAGTCACATTGCACTATTAAGTCATTCACAGATCTTATTCCAATTTTGCCTTTTTCCTATTGTCTTTCTCTGTCCCCAAATCTAATCCAGTGTCTCACCTCCAGTCAGTGACACTCCCTCAATGTCTCTTATGTCTTTCATGACCTTGACATTTTTGATGTGCCCATTTATAGAATGCTCCTCCCTTGGTTTGGGTTTGGGCTTTTATGTTTTCCCAGGATTAGATGGTGGCTACACATTTCTGGCAGGAATACTACAAACACGATGTTGTGTCCTTCTCAAAGCATCGTATCACAGGATACATAATGCTGGTATTTCTTACTACTAACGATGTTAACATTTGATCATGTAATGTAATTTTTGATATGGTTTGGGTAAAGTCTACCATGTTGCTATTTTCCATTCATCCCCTTCCATTTTGTTGTCGTTTGTTTGTTTTTGGTGGGCCTCTAAGGCTAACCACAAGCATCCTTAACTTATCAGGGTCTATCTAAATCCCAGTTGTACGTCTTCGTAGTCCACAGATGTGATAAAGTTACAACAGTGTAATTCCATTTACCTGCTCCCATCCCTTAGTATATTGTTGTATCTTTGCCCTCGATATATGTTATAAACTCCTATTTACAGAGTTAGTACTTTTTCCTTAAATAGTCAGTTGTCTTTTGGATAAATTGTGGGAAGAAGGAAAACAAGTTTTTTATACTTATACTATAATTTATCATTTCAGGTGCTCTTCATTCTTCCCTGCAGATCCACATTTCCTGTCTGATGGATATCCTTTAGCAATTTTTGTAGTGCTGGTCTGCTGAAAGTGAATTCTCTCAGCTTTCATTTATCTGAAAATGCCTTTATTTCATTCATACTTGCTTTTGAAGAATAGTTTTTCTGGTTATAATTTTTTTTTCTCCTTCGGCACCTTAAAGATGTTTCGTTGTGTTCTATCCTCTGTAGTTTTTAATGAAACGTTGGCTATCTTTTTAAAACATTTTGTTCCGTACATAATGTGTCTCCCCTACCCATTCTCCACTACTTTCAAGATTTTATCTTTATCTTTCAGAATTTTGACTGTGATATGCCTAGACATGGCTCTTTTTATGTTTATCCTTCTTGCACTCTGGTGAGCTTCTTTAAGCTATCAGTTAGTGGTTTTTATCAAATTTAGGAAATTTTTGGTCATTCTTTCTTCCGACATTTTTTTTATATGTGTGCCCCTTTATCATCCTTTTATGGTGATATTTTAATTACTTTTGTATTAGACTGATTGATAGTATCACTCAGGTTCCTGAAATTTAGTTTATTTCTCTTTAATCCTCTTTTCTCTCTGTTCTTCAGATTAGGTAGTTTCTATTGATGTGTCTTAACATTCACTAACTCTTTCTTCTACCATCTCCAATTTGATGTTAAGATTATCCAGTGAATTTTTCATTTTAGTTACTGCTCTTTTTAGTCCTTAAATTTTCACTTGGTTCTTTTTATAATTTCCATTTCTCTGCTGAGATTCCCTTATTTCTGTATGACGACCATATTTTTATTAAGTTCTTTGAACACACTTTCCTTTAATTATTTAAATATAGTTGTAATAGCTGCCTCAGAGCCTTTTTCAGCTAAGTTCAACATCGAGGCAGGTCAAATTTGATTTTTTTCTTTGAAGATTTTATTTATTTGTTTGAGAGAAAGAGAGAGCATGATTGAGGTTGGGGAGGAGCAGAAGGAGAGGGAGAAGCAGACCCCTGCTGAGCAGGGAGCCAATGCAGGGCTCAATCCCAGGACACTGAGATCATGATCTGAGCCAAAGGCAGACGCTTAACGACTGAGCCACCCAGGCACCCCTCAAATTTGATTTATTTTGACTATTTTGTCTCAACTTTTTCCTGTTTATTTATTTTTGTCTAGTGGTTTTTTGACTGGATATTAGGTGATCATATGTTTTAAAAACTCTGGATTTTGTTAGCGTTCTCTGAAGTGTGCTGGTTCTTGTTTTGGCAGATGGTTAAATTGCTGGGTGATCACTTTGTGCCAGTGTGGGTTTGGTTGAACACTTGGCTAGTGCAGATCTGTAGAAAGCACACACTTTAACTTGGCAGCACTCAAACCCGAACTTCATCTGTCCTGCAGATCTTGTTAGGGCTTGGTTTTAGACTTTATTAGATTGGGTGTAGAGGAGGCCTCCCTGTAGGGCATGGCCCTTACTCCTAGGGCATGTGTCAGCTGCATTCTAGGGGTGTTAAATACATATATATAAAGTTTTATTGAGATATAATTCATATACCATAAGATTCAATGATTTAAAGTGTACACTTCAATGGTTTTTATTACATTCACGGAGTAGTGCAACCATCACCACAGTCAGTTCTAGAACATTTTCATGTTTCCCAAAAGAAACCCATACCCCTTAGCAGTCACTCCATTTTTCCCGTGTCCCCTATCAGTCCCAGGCCGCCACAGTCTGCTTTCAGTCTCTATAGATTTGTCTCTTCTGGACATTCCATAAAAATGGAATATGCAATATTGTGGTGTTTTGTACTGGATTCTGTTGGTTAGCATAATGATTCCAAGGCTAACCGATGTTGCAGCATGTCTCAGTACTTCATTTCTTCACGCAGTGAACACTATGCCATTGTACACATTTTCCACCTTTTCTTCTTTCATCAGGTGTTGGACATTAGGGTTGTTTTTACGTTTTAGCCCAAATGGATAATGTTGTTGCCAACATTTGTGCACCAGTTTTCGAGTTTCTCGGGCAGATACCTAGCAGTGGAATCGCTGGGTCGTTTGGCAACTCCGTGTTTAACCTTTTGAGAAACCGGCAGACTACTTTTCAAAGTGGCTCTACCATTCTGTGGTGCCACCAGCAGTGGGTAAGTATTCCGGTTTCTTCACATCCTCATCAGCACCTGTTATTATCTGACTTTTTTATTGTAGCCATCCTAGTAGGTATTGGTATAGACTGACTTATGTTCTCCTCAGATTCACATGTTGAAGCCATACCTTCCAATGTGATGGCTGTGGGGACTTTGGGAAATGATTAGAGCCAGATGAGGTTGTAAGGGCAGAGTTCTCATGATGGGATTATCATCCTTATAAGAAGAGACAAGAGAATACACACACTCTCTCTTTGCCTTGTTGAGGACACGGTGAGAAGGTGGCTGTCTGCAAAATAGGAAGGGAGCCTTCACCAGAACTTGACCATGCTTGCACCTTGATCTTGGACTGCCAGACTCCAGAATGGTGGGAAAATCATTTTCTGTGGTTTAAGCCTCCCAGTCTATGGTAACACTAAGACATGCATGAAGTGGCATTTCATTGTGGTTTTAATTTGCATTATTGGCCCTTAGCATATCTTCTTTGGAGAAATGTCTATTCATCCTTTGCCCATTCAAAAAAATTGGATTTTTCGTCTTTTAATTATTGAGTTGTGAGTGTTCTTAGTACCTCATAGCTTACCAAATACTATATTTGCAAATATGTTCTCCTGTTTTGTGGGTTACTTTCTCTTGGCTGCGTTGTTTGCACCACTGAAGATGAAACTTTGAAACATACTGAGTAGCTAATACAGGTCTCTGAGGCATCCTGTGTTAGTTATTGATAGAGGAAGCGACCTGAATGTCTTTAGAGAAGCCAGTTAAGCTGTGATAAATTGCCAAAATATAAGTCTCTTATAGAGAGAGAGTATTTTATGTTATTTTCTTGTATAATAAGTAGAAAATCCTGTAATCGTCACTAACTGAAATTGTTAGGGGTCCAGGAGTTCAGAAGCCTAGGGACTTTCCTGGAACTGATGACTTGTGCGTGAAAGCCCCATCTGACAGTTGGCTTGTTGAAAGGGAGTGTTGGCTGAGTGAGGCACCTAGCGGTTAGAGCTCAGGGATCTTAGGAATGTCCAAATTCCACAGTAACTTGAGCTTTATATCCATAGCATCTTTTCATAATTTTAGAAGTTTATAGGAGAGTGAAGGTCCCCTGAAAATAAAAGCAAACTTTTTGGAATGGAAACATGTGTCATTACGTGTTGTGAGAACTCTTCCCTCTCTTCTCCCAAAATACTACATGCGGTGTGTCTTTTAAACGTGAATTGAAATTAACTTCATTTTGTGTTTCACGATACCTCTTAAGATAATTATCTTAAGATAATTGGAGCGAATTCGAGATAACACAAAATTCTAATCAAGTATTACCATCTTGTTAAATATCCTGAAAAGCATTTCCAGGAGTCCTATTTCAACAGCATGGCCGTCCGTGGGGATGAGTCAAGTCTCCCACACCGGCCTGTTCTTTCCGTCCGCCAGCACGCTTGTCGTTCACGGGAGTCATTTTCCCAGAGCAGGTGATAACATGATAATGCTTCACATGTGTGTGTGACCTCAGGCGAGTCACGTCACTCTGCCGCTTGCCCCTCCGTGGGGTGCTAGGAATGCTTTGCGGGGTGGGGACTGAAGATGAGGCACACGGGTCCTGACTTGGAGAGGTCTGGCCATGGGAGCTCGCCATCTGACCTCAGGCCGCTCCTTGCCTTTCTGAGTAAGAGCTGCTTGAGGAGCTCTGTGGGCCCCACGTCCCTGCAGTGCCGGGAGGATCGAGGACGGGGTATGTGCGAGGGGACCTTGAAAACGGCCCTCCCGGCCTCGGCTGTGGGGGATCGTCGGAGGGGCGGTGAGGGCTGGTTCTGGGGGGTGGGGGAGGCCCCCTTGTTGCGCAGATGGCCCACGCGGGAAGGGGCGGTTCGAGAACCGGGAGGCCCCGGAGGAGGAATGTGGGAACTTCCCGCTTGGGGGCTTCCACGAGGTCTCCACGCTGATGGACGACGTGGCCCCGGATTGTTTCTGTCCGGCCCTGTCCCCCGAGCGCGCGGTCTCACGCGCGGCTTGCACCGGATGGCTTCTGCGGCCTCGGGAGGTCTATGAATCCTGCGTTCTTAACTCGCTGTCATCTCCGCCGCGGGGGCTTGTCAGCATCTCGGCGTGGCAGATCCCTTTAATCCTGACGGACGTTCTCCTCGGCTCTTGCCCCGGGACACATTTCCTGCCAGCCACCCCGTAGGAAACCGACGTACATGCCTCGGGCTGGGGATTCGGGAGGGTACGCGAGGTGAGGGAATGAAATGAATTCCTGCGGACAGCCGGCTTCCCTCCGACATACTCTGCGCTTTCTTCAGAGGAGATCTTTCTCCAGCGGGGAAATAAAAACCCTTTTGAGGACAGATAACGGGGAACTGTGGCCCCCCGCTGCGCCAGGCTGAGCGTGTCTTCTGGAAGGGCTCCTGCGGGGCGCGCACAGCCGCCGAGAGCGGGGGTGGAGCTCTGCGCCCGCAGAGTCGTCCCCGCCCCCCGCGCAGGGCCCCGCGCTGTCCCCGCGGAGAGGCCGGCCTCGGGCGTGGGCTCCAGTTCGGGGACCGAGAGCCCCTGCCTGCCCAGATGCTCACCTGCCTCTGGGGCGCCACCCTGGGTCCCCTGGTGTCCTGGTTTTGGCACACACACGATTAACCCTTGGTGGTCACAAGGCCTTCGTCTTACAACGCAAGTGTTCACGCGTGGGTGGCTGGGGACCAGTGGTGTTCAGAGCCGTCCATGCTGGCACCCCCGAGCCGAGCGGCCACCGCACGTCAGAGTCTGAGCAGGCCGTCCAGCCCTCCAGTGGCTTCTGACTTCCCAGGCAGACCTGCTGCCGGCCAGGAGGGTCGCCACTTGGGTAACTCTTGGCACCTCTGTGTGGGCCATACAATCAACCCTTCTTTCTGTGCCCTTTGGTTCCTTTTCCTCACCATCCTCTTCAACGTGGCAAGCACAGTTGGCTACTAAAAATGCCAAAGGTATTATAACAAGAGGGTTTCTTTTGATGAGGATTATTTAATCCAAGAACTGTTTATTCACTGTCTATTTGTGGCGTGGTGCTCTGCTAACTTGGGCCGACTACAAACATGACTGAGACATGCTCCTTGTCTCTAAGGAGCTTATGTTCTTTCTTTTTTTTTTTTAAGATTTTATTTTTTTATTTATTTGAGAGAGAGAGAGTGAGCACAAGCCAGGGGGAGGGGCAGAGGGAGAAGCAGACTTCCCATTGGGCAGGGAGCCTGTCGCAGGGTTCGATCCCAGGACCGTGAGATCATGACCTGAGCCAAAGGCAGACACTTAACTGAGCCACCCTGGCGTCCGTAAGGAGTTTAAGTTCTAAAGGAGGACTTTTTTTTTTTTAAGTCACAAATTACTATATCAAGAGGCAGAACTATCTATTAACTCTGAGACCTTGGGAATGTCACCCAACTCTGAGCTTCAGCTTCCCCATCTCTAAAGGGAGTTATGAAATTTCACCTCCAGGAATTATTGTGAAGTGATTTAAGAATGAAAGAAAATATTTTTCTTTCAATTTATGTGTATCATCGTTCCAAATGGCTGCTAAGTTGTTGGAACATAAAGGCTTATTATGTTCTTTGGATTTAACTACTTAAGAAATGGAACTATTAGGTCTTTTCTTTTTTTATAAAAATGATTTTATTTATTTGAGAGAGAGAGAGTGTGGGAGCATGAGCAGGGGAAGCGTCAGAGGGAGAGAGAATCTCAAGCAGACACCCTGCTGAGCTGGGAGACCAACGCAGTGCTCAGGGACTCGATCCCAGGACCCCAAGATCATGACCCAAGCCAAAGGCAGTCACGTAACCAACTGAGCCACCCAGGCGCCCCTGCTATTGCATATTTCTTTTGGCCCAGGCACCCCACGAAAACGTACTGAGATGCTAAGCTTGACATGAATCAAGAGCTTATCGACTCTGAGATGCCTTTGGTTTTACCCTCTCCTTTTCTTTCTGTGTCGCAGAGAAAGACAAACACTGCCAGTAACCTAGGATGCAATGCCTCTCAGATAATCCTGTGGAACACAGGAACTGGTCCAGCCTCTCCTGCTTTGCAGTTTCTTTTGTATTTTCCATATGATCTGACGGATTCGTCCATTTCTCTTGCCTCCAGGTGCATTGTTTGGGCTGTAATCAGCATAACTTTGTAGGAAGTAACTTAACTTTTCCTACCTGTGGGTATCCTTCTTAGGTCCCCCAAAGTTTTAGATTATTGTTTTGCAGTAAAATTTGGAATTTTGGTCATTCCTCCAGTGGCAAACATTTAATGTAAAATTTATATTCTGTTGTTATGTTTCCATGCCTTTCTATGTACCAGTAACTTTGGGTTTCAGTGCTGAATAACGGTGTCATCGTTTTGAAGACATTTAAAACGGCAGTTAAACTCAGAGTGGGTGGTACCAACAATGCGTATTACTCAGGCCAAGTGACAACAACATAAAAACCATGACCAAGTGCTGCCATTCAGAGGCAGCAACGATGATGTCACGACTGCATAATTGCAGCGTTGAAATGTGTATGGTTGGCAGCATTGACATTTGCGTTCAGATTTCAGAGTTGTTCGACTGTGATAAAATGTACGCGAGAGTGTCATCTTGAGTGTGGACTTTCTTTGACTGATGCTGGCTTCCTTGGCTTGTATACTTTGTTAAGAAGGATCTCGAGGCCAAGGGTGGGTTCGGCAGGAAAGAATGCCGTGATCCTTTACTGATGTCTTCTGATCGGTGTCTGGGCAAGGTCACAGGAGAGGGGCCTGTGTGGGACGATTTGCCCTCCCAGGGTTTGGGGATGGAGAACATTTAGAAGGGCTGCTATGATAGGGGTCAGGTGGCACAGTGAGGCTCCAGAGGGGGGCACAGAAGCAGATTTGACGAGACTCGCCACCTGCGTAGTCGCGGGCAGTGACTTGCTGAGCTTGAGGTCTGGCTGACTGGAACATGGCTGGGCACTCGTGTGAGTGACTGCATTAAGGGCTGGATCAAGGGGGCGGGGGCGGAGTCACTTTCACAGGCTGAACCGGAGGTGGTTAGTCTATCCAGGAAGTCGGAACTATGGCCCTGGCTCTCCTTTCAAGAAGTTGGCCAACGAAGGCCAGGACCTGAGGGTAACTGGAGGGGGCAACAGAGGTAAGGAGAAGGTGCCAGTGGGTGGAGAAGAGTCATAAGATGCTCAGAGACCAGTGGGGGCGGCGGAGCAAGGTCCCGGAGGCCTCGGGAGGGAAGGGGTGAACCTGTGACTGTTCACACCAGCGGAGCGCGGGTTCCAGGTAACGGCAGCTCGCTGTTCCTTCTGTTTTCTTCCTTCTCACCCCAAGGTTATCCGAGTCTCCCCATCCTTCCTGTGGTCACTCTGTGCTTTCTTCCTGGACTCTCCTTCCGCTTCCTCGGGCTGCTCGGCCTCCCTCTCACCTGCCCGTGGTCCCCGAGGACACAACTTCTCTTACTTGGAGGCTGAGTGTTCCCCTGAAGGCCCCCAGAGCACCCTCTTGACCTTTCTTGGCACCCAAAGAATCTCTGTGTGACCCTCAGACGTTTCCAAACTTTCCTAATTGATTGGGTCCTTTTTTCCTTCTAATTGAGGTTTTCCTGGCGTTAGCTTTCCACTAGGTTGTTTTCCCCCTGGGACTTTTTCAAGCTTTCTGACCTCCCTCTGGGCCGCCCGCATGACCCTCCCCGTTAGCGTCCCACCCTTTCACAGAGTCACACCTGCTTCCGGAGCCATTATCTTCTCAGAATAACTGGTAGTGTGTATAAAGCCCAGTTACATTTCAGTTACTCTAGTTCCAGCCCAACGACTCATTCTCAGTCCCTACGGCAGTGGATTTTAATGGCTGAAAGGCAGGCAGGAAACCATCACATCCAGCACTTTCCCACATGTGTTTCTCCCTAGAGGTTAAGAGATATTTGGTGGGGAAAAAAAAAAAGAATTGTGTGATTAAATAAGTTTGAGAAATGCTGGTTTTGACGAAATTAAACACTTTCCCCCCCCACCACAGAACTTTAATGTGTTCATATGTAATGTGAATCCCTCAGGCGGGGGAGTGTTTCCCATATTTATTTGACTATGAAACCCTCTTGTCCCAGCACATCACTGCCCCAGTCCATTGCCATATTTAGTAGATGAGCAAACTCACACGGACTGAGCATGTGACATCACTGAGACACCACATCGTCTTCAGTGGACTCCAGTGACTAATTCATGGCCACTTGGTGTGATGTTTACGAACCTGTATGCATTCAGTGAAGGTTTGCACGCCGCTGGGACACCTGCAGAAAACTGTTCTGAACTTTCCCAACTGAAAATGAGAATTCGCTACAGAATCTGGCGAGCTCATAGCCAGTGTAAGACCTTTCACTAGGGACCCAGGAGCGGCTGGACCTTCACTCCTGAGTGTGGAATTCCATGCCCTTCCTGCCCTTGGGCCTTTGCACATTCCCGCCCCACTGTTGGCAGTGCCCTTTTGCACCTTCTAAGCCCATCAGACGACCACGTTTACCACTGGAGTCCTTCAGAGGGCCCCTCTTTTCATGCCTCCCTGAGCTCCCTGGGCAAGGTTGCTTTCTCCTCAGAGCTACCAAAATCCTAACAAAATTGTCCCCCCAAATTCTAACACACAATCTAGCACATTCGTTTAAGGCTTTGGTTTTCATTTGGTCCTTCACCAGACTGGGGCCATTGAGGGCAGAGACCCCTTCCCATTCACTGCTGCGTCCGTAGCAGCTCACCGTGCTTGACCCAGAGTAGATCTTGGTGAACTTGGTTAGACAAATGACCCTTCTCTCGTGAGGCTCACCAGTCAGAGGAAGTAGCAGGAAAACCGCCAGCGTGGGAAATCCATGGGAGCATTTCAGAGACAAATAGCTTTCGAGGAGGCCCTTGGAGGAAACCGTCAGACTGGCAAACAAGAGAGGGAAACGCTCTTCCAGGCGCAGGGGAGAGTGGAAAAGGAAGACGGTGGAGGTGTGGCAGGGAAAAGGAACAAAGAAGGCCGAACAAATTCTTCTCCTGGATAGAGTGGGGAAGTGAGGTAGGGCCGAGGAGCAAAGAAGAGCTGTGATCTGGCAAAAGAGAGGGTGGGGGGCTGTGAAGGCCCACCTCGCGGTGCGGGGAGGTGGTGGGAGGCCTTGTCAGGTGGGGAGGCTGGTGCCCATATGGCCTGCAGCTGCCGGCTGGTTCTCTGGCCAGTGTTTCACCCAGATGTTCACTCAGTGCCCAGGCCAGACTCTGGCCGGCTCTCAAACATTCAAGTAACGGAAACCATCTCAGAGGATGGTGTATTTTTAGCCGGGGACTCTGGCTGTGGTAGGCGATGACTCTGTCATCAGATAGTTACTGCAGCGGCACGGAGGCTTGGATGGCCGAGTTAGATTTGAATTCTAATTCTGACCTCCCTCCTGACAGACCGCGAGGTGCTGGGAAAGTCACCTGACCCTTTCTCCTAGATCGCACTTTGCCGTTTGTACCGAGGGAGAATAGCAAATGCCCATACAAAGGATTGAACTTTAAAAAAAACGAATAGAGGACATTTTCCAGCTAAAAGAGGCTACAGCAGAGTGTTAATAGTAGTTCTCTCTAGGTGATAGAGTTTGAAGTGTTATTTCTTCCCGTTTCTTATTTTCTAACATTTCTAAAAGTAAACAGGTAATAAAGTAAAACCCAAAAGTTACCTTTAAATATGGAAATGCTAATTAATTATAATAAAAAACTTTAAGACATGTAGTACGTACTGGAACAGCAGCTAAGACCTGCTTTTTACCTGACTTTGACATTGACTTAGTATTCGACTGTCACTTAACGTCTCCATAGCTTTTCTGTGTATTACAATTTAGACTGCCAGCTACTGGGGCTCCGGGGTGTCTCCGTCCGTTGAGCGCCTGACTCTACACTTACCTGACAGGTTCACAAACCTTATTGTGTTGTTGTTTTCTTTTTTAGACACAACAACGAAATTGTTAACACGCACAACATAAAATTCACCACTGAGAAGTCTATGGTTTTGTGGCTTTAAGTACATGCACGCTGTCGTGCCACCGTCCAGCCCCGGAACTCTTTTGTCTTCCCCAGCTGCAACTCTACCCATTCCACACTAACTCTCCAGTCCCCTCTCCTCCCTCCAGCCCCTGGCCACCACCATTTTGCTGTCCGCCTCTGTGAATTTGACAACGCTGGGTGCCTCATAGAAGCGGGTCTTTACAAGAATGGTCCTTTTGTGTCTGCATCAGTTCACTTCGCATCGCGTCTTCCGAGTCTGTCTGTGTGTCGTCGCATGCACGCGCCACGTTTTGTTTATCCAGTCATCCATCGTTGAACGTGATTGTTTTTAAAGTTTCTCTAGTTAAGGTTTTAACACCTGATAGCGTTTCTCTTCCCCATTGGACTGTGAGCTCCTCGGTGATTTTATTCATCTCTGCGCCCCTGGTGCAGCGCGGTGGTCAGTAACGTGCCGAATGAACGCATAAACGGTGAGCCGGCTGGTGCTTGGATTTGAATATCTGCCCAAGAATCAGATCCAGCTCTTCCCCTGAACCTGATGTTCTGGATGAAGGGAGTTACAGACCCTTACTTCTCTGAGCTTCGTATCTATGACACTGGGACGTTATACTTGCTACTCGATCATTTGCCTGATTCAGCACTCTTTGAGCTTTTCAGGTTAAAGTTGCTATTGAAACACCCGGGAAATTAACACTAACACTTCCCACCCCCCCAGAACTCTTCTTGAATTTAAGAAATTCAAAAGCGGTTCCATTTGAAACTACTCGAGACTTGCCATGGATTTATGTTTTAAAAAAAATCTATTGTTATATGAAAAGAAAATAGCTTGGAATACGCCCAAGCCCATGTCTTTCTTTCCGCTTCTGTCGTAGCAAGGGACTCCCCCGTGACAACTCCTCTCCTGGTTCATGTGCCACCAGACTCGCCTATGACCTCTTGTCTCTCTGAGCCCATCCTGTGCTGAGATCCTAACTTACATCGAGTCTGCCTTCATCTCTCTTTTCTTTTCCTAGACGATGTTTTCTCACTGCATCTAGCCTGTTGTCACTATCAGGGTGATTCCCAAAACATAATCTCTGCCCAGACTTCTCTCCCGAGCTTCGCTTCTGCACTCCAGCTGCATCTAGATATTTCTATCTGAGGAGGTTCATGTGTCTGACACGAAACCTACGTTTCTTCCCACGTGCCACCATCCTCCCCAAGAATTCATCTTTCCTCCTCCTTGACCCCCAACATCTCATTACTTACTCAGCAGATCTCTGTTGCACCAGATGGAACTAAATGACAGGTGCCAGGCACCATTCTCCGCACATAATTAGCAGGTTTGTCCAACAATTCACAAAAGGAAATGCCAAGGCTCTATTCAGTTCTCTAGCCTCTCTTTCCTCGGCTGTTCCGTCGTATTTGTTTCTAGGGCTGCAGGAACAAAGTATCACAAAGTAGGTGGCTTAAAAGTGCAGAAATGTATTGTCTCACGGTTCTCGAGGCCACAAGTCTGAAATCAAGGCATCAGCAGCATTGGTCCCTCTGAGGCCTGAGAGGAAGAATGTGTTCTGTGCCTGGGTCCCAGCTGCCAGTGGCTTAGCGACCATCTTTGGCGTCCTCGGTCTGTAGACACACCCCACTCCTCCACCTTCATATGGCAGTCTCCCTGTGTCTCTGCACACAGCCTTCTCTCAGTGCATGTCTCTCCGTCTGAATTCCCCCCCAACCTTTTTTAAAGGTTTTATTTATTTATTTGAGCGAGAGAGAGCGCGCGGCACACATGCATGTGGGTGGGGGAGGGGCAGAAGCAGGTTCCCGGATGAGCAAGGAGCCTGATGTGGGGCTCCATCCCAGGACCCTGGGCTCATGACCTGAGCTGAAGGCAGACACTTAACCCATTAAGCCACCCAGGTGCCTCTGAATATCCTCTTTTTATAAACATACTGGTCATATTGGATTAGGACCCACCCTAATGATCTCAGTTTAACTTGATTACCTCTGTAAAGATCCTATTTCCAAATAAGATCACATTATGAATGAATAAATGGATGGATGGATGGATGGATGAGTTGGTCTCAGTCTGCCTTTCCAACCTCCGTGCCATCATTCCCATCCAAGCACTTTGTCCTCTGGCCCGGTGTTTGGCTTCTGTTCTCCCTGCGATTTCCTTTCCAGCCCCCTCAAGTTCAGATTCTAGCCCTTGGCTAAAGCCCATCTCAAGTTCATGTCCTCGCTGCCCCTGCCACACTGATGTCTGCCTTCTCACCCTGGGAGTGCCCTGCTGGTGCCTCGTCCAGCGCTGTTAGCTTCAGCTTCGTGCGACAGTGACGTATCGCAGAACGCTGCCCCTGTTAGAAGCCCTCGTGCAGAGGGGCCAAGACCAGGATGTCTGCATTTGACCACTTGGGGGCCTTTTAAAACCCGTGACCGATCCCTGAGCCCCACACTTCGAGAGTCTGACCAGCAGGTGTGGGTGGGGGCCTGGAATCTATACTTCCAAAACTCCTCTAGGAGATTCTGATACCCAGTCAAGTTTGAGAACCACGAATCCAGTCCAACCTCCTTATTTTACTTACAGGGAAACTGAGCTCCCAAATTGTTGTACGACTTGCCCAAGGTCGCGTAATGAGCCGCGGAGCCTCCAGTGATAGGGTTCTCTTACCTTCTCAAACAGACTGACGCTGCTGAGGAACAGTCTGCACCTCTCTTGTGTTTGTAACCAACGTGCTACCGTCAGCGTACGTCAGCCAAGGAATTCACAGTGATGCTATCATCGAGTGCCAGACTAGTGGCCATCCCGGACGCTCCGAGAGGATGGCTACCAGCTCTGTCTCGGCTTACCTGGCATAGTGCCTGGCACATAGTAGGGTGCTCAGTTAACACTGGTTGGGTGCCGGGAGCATCTACCAGGTACCGGGTACTGTCGTAGAGGTTTGCACACATCGTCTCATTTCACCGATCTCAACTATGACCCTGTGAAGTCGGTTTTAATACTCCCATTTTACAGACGAGGAAACTGAGGGCCAGAGGTTGGATAACTTGTTCAGGGTCGTGCAGCCAATAATTGACGTAACTGAGTTTTAAACCCCAGCTCTGTCTTCAGTGCTCAGCTCTTTTCAGAAGCTGTAAGTCACCCCAAACAATGTGCAAAGGTATTTCAAAGCCCCCAGATGTTTAGAAACCTCAGCTTAGTTTTCAGCTCTAACTCAGCCTTCCTGCCCCACTTGTACGCTTCTATGAGCGTGACTCAGCGCTATCAAAAGCTTTTACAAGTGTTTCATCCGCTTTCCCTTGCTTTTCTAAAAATGCTTTTAGAATACCCCTCCCTTTGTAGGGCAGAAGTGGCAGGACCAGGGCAAGCAGAGTTCAGAGAGTGTCCCAGCATGACCTATTCTAATACCAGGTTTCAAATAGGAGCTGATGACTGGGAAACCCGAGGAGGGGTGCGAGTGGGCCCCACACACCCAGTCCCCGGCCCAGATCACATGAGCGGTGAGCAGGTTTCATCTGTACCAGAGGCATCGCGTGTCAGAGACCCTATGTCTAGAAATGGCAGGGCTCTGATCCAAGCTGTCAGGCATGAGAGGGAAACCTAAGTAGCCACATCCCGGAGATAGTTTCAGCTTTGTCATCTGAAATGTTTCTGTTATTTTTTTCTTTCCAGTTTGATGTTTTACTTGGATCTTGGCCTTGAATCTATTCTCCATGTCGACAATTTCCTCGTTCTTTGTGGCCTCCTTTCCATTGCTTCCGAGACCAGTCCTTTCTGGGACTGTAAGGTCACCCCTCCCCGACCCAGCCTCAGGGGCGTAGGAGTGAGTGAGGGGGTGGGGGCTGCACCCACAGGCTCTTTCTCAGAGCGGCCGCCCTCCACTCTAAGAGCCTATCTCCTCCTACTTCCAAGCACACTTCCACCCTGTCCTTGAATTTTTCAAATATGTACATACATTTGTTTCAAATTCTTACTTATCCTTATGTCTTTTAAAGGGCCTCGAACATAATTACTTTAAGGACTCTGGTCTTGTAAATAACCAAGGAGGAAGCTGGGATGGAGAGCCCACTCCAAGAGGGGTCCCAAGAGGCCATGGATGGGCCTGGGGAGTGCTGACGGTTCTTTGCACGAGGGTAACAAATTGCCTGACTACTTGGGGAAACCAAATGAAGTGAGGGGGTCCCAGGGAGTGGTGTTTCAGCGTCCAGTTGTGTAATACGCAGCTACTTTTATGGTGAGGGACTGGGAAGCCATCGGCTGTCCGAATTATCAGATCTACCACCACGAGGCCAATATATATACACTATAGACAAAATCTTTTTTTTTTTAAGATTTTATTTATTTCGCGAGAGAGCAAGCAAGCAGGGAGAGGGCCAGAGGGAGAGGGAGGGAGAATCCCAAGCAGGCTCCACGCTCAGCACAGAGTCCGATGTGGAGCTCAATCTCACGACCCTGAGATCATGACCTGAGGGGAAATCAAGAGTCAGATGCTTAACGGACTGAGCCACCCAGGAGCCCCTGTAGGCAGTCTTTTTACAGTAAAACCGAAAACACCATCCAAATTCCTTGGTAATACAGCACTAAACTCTTGCTGATTAAATCTTACTGGAGTTTGTAGACCATGAGCTGGATTCTAATTTATTTTTATTGTAGTGATATGTGTTTAATGGAATCTGACCTATATTACTTCTGCCAAGAGGGAATTCAGAATTACCAATTGGAGTTAATGTGGTACAAAGAACCCCAAACTTCTCATTCTCAGGATGTGAACAGGAGTGAGTCTTTAATGAAAGCATTGAGTCAGTAATTTTTGTGGCTTAATATTGCCACATGCAGTTCCGTAGGCTCAGCATAGATTCTCTGAGACAGGATGCTGCAGTAGAAAGCAAGAGTTAAGCACCCAGAAAGTAGATTGGCCCCTAACGCTGCAACCCAGGGCAGTTTCCCTGACTTCTCTGCGCACCCATTCTGTTGCCTAGAAGATGAGGGGCCAGGCTAGACAGGTGGTTTTCGAGAGAATTCTCACTCAGGAACTAGTGTGGAAATCCTTTCCCTCTCCAAGTTTCACCTGCATAAATGTCTTTATTTCTTGAGCTTCAACATGCAATTTTAGTAGAAAAGCAGAGTTCTAGCTCTTAAAAAAAAAAGTTTAAAACCACTGGACTAGGGGCGCCTGGGTGGCTCAGTCGTTAAGCGTCTGCCTTCGGCTCAGGTCATGATCCCAGTGTTCTGGGATCGAGCCCCGCATCAGGCTCCCTGCTCGGCAGGAAGCCTGCTTCTCCCTCTCCCACTCCCCCCGCTTGTGTTTTCTCTCTCGCTGCCTTTCTCTCTGTCAAATAAACAAATAAAATCTTTAAAAAAAAAAGTTTAAAACCACCGGACTAGATCGTCACCATCTCTGTATCTTTGTGGCGCGCTGCAAGGTCTACCTGGTAAACTGTCTTCCACCGTGGACGGCACTCTCGTGTTTTTAGGAAGGGTCTCTACGCCAAAAGCATGAGTCAGCCAGGTTCAGCACGTAGGCAAGCTCATGTCTTGGGACCCTACTACCAGAGTCCAAGCCAGAAGGTTCTTTTGGACAGCAGAGAGAGGGTTCTTAGCACTGCCCTAGACAGGGCGTAGGCAGCAGTTTCTAGAACAATCAGAAGAGACAAAGTTCTTTAACACCTCAACCATCCTGGTTGGACTAAGGCAAGCCCAGTGCAGAGCTTTGGAAGAGAACACGAGGTTCCACGTCTCCAGACTTCCTAAGCTGCATAGTACAGAAGTCAGTCACTGTGGCCCTGAAATGGGGACCAAGAGAATTGAGTCCCATCAAGTTGAAAGGTAATTTGAGAAAAGGCAATGTGGGGTGTGATGATGGGACAATTGTTTCTTGTTACCATCATGGCCTCCTCTTGATGTATGCTCTTTCCGCCCCCAGTGATTCTTCCTTGACCCCTGCATATGACGACCCTGCCCCTGGGAACCTTCCCCCATGCTGAGTGGCCATCACTGCTCATTTGCCTGTTCCTTTCCCCTCGACTCCGGCTCCTTCCAGCCCTTATCCCCAGTCCTCTCAAATGTTCATGATAGATTCCCCAACTCATGGATGTGAAATGATCCAGCTTAGATCGTAAACCAGGAACTTATTCCTTTGGACCAGAGAGAGAGAAGAGAGAAAAACAGGAAACAACAAACCCAAATGGAGTATGTGAGAGGAAGACATACATGTTCCATAGTTTCCATTAAAACGAAAGCTCCATGGGGAAGGGAATTGCAACTGTGAAACGTGCAGTGGATTTCTTTCACATATGGGCACTCAGGAAACATTAGTAATGGATGATAATGATTTGTCAAGTGACAAAATGTTTCAGGGAAGGAACAGGGAAGGAAAAATAGAGACATTCTTATATCTCAGTGGGGAATTGCCAGGCAGGCCATCCAGATGCTTTTTCTTTGGGGGGTTGTGAATTCCTTGTGTGTCCGGCCATCACTGTGTAACCTTAGTGTGTTCTCTCAGAAATATATGCAGTCAGGACGCCTGGGTGGCTCAGTCGGTTATGTGTCTGCCTTCGGCTCAGGTTGTGATCCCAGGGTCCTGGGATCGAATCCCGCGTCAGGTTCCTTGCTCAGCAGGGAGCCAGTTTCTCCCTCTGCCTGCTGCTCCCCCTGCTTGTGCTCGCTTGCTCTCTGTCAAATAAATAAATAAAATCGTAAAAAAAAAAAAAAGTCCCTTGCACTGGACCACCAAATCCAGGGGTCCTGCCCCCTTCCCAGAGGAGGGCGCCAAGGCATGAGAGGTTAGGAGAGCCACCACCTCAGAGGCGAAGGGCTGCTGGCATATACAGGTTGGGGGCAGGTGGCAGTGGAGAGGAAAGGTGGGGGCCAGATCACCGAGGGTCATGGGTGCTTCACAGAGTTTAGAGTTTAACGTAGAGGCAAGAGTCATTGCAGAATTGTGACTGAGGAAGTGATAAAATCAGATTTGTACATTAGAAAAATCACTGTTGGAAATTGGCTCAAAGTTACAAATGAGAAGGACTGATTTAGGGTAGAGGTGGTGGGGGTGGGGGTGGGGGGACAAACACGTGGAATCTAGAAAGTAGGACTGACAGGCTGGGATGCTCCAGTTGGGCACAGGGTTTAATAAGAGAGCGAGAGGAATCGTACATACCTCCCAGTCTCATTGCTTGGCCAGCAAGGGTGCCTTTTATGGAGGCTGCAGGTTATTTGGGCAGGTAGGGTATGTTTGGTAAGAAGATGTTTAGTTTCATTTATTTACTTTCAAAGATTTTATTTATTTGTCAGAGAGAGTGTGTAAGCAGGGGGAGGCGCAGAGGGAGAAGCAGGCTCCCTGCAGGGAGCCCGATGTGGGGCTGGATCCCAAGACCCTGGGATCATGACCTGAGCCGAAGGCAGACGCTTAACCGACTGAGCCCCCCAGGTGCCCCAAGAAGACGTGTAGTTTTTGATGTGCTGGGTTGAGATGTCTGCTGAGTAGAGATGTCTAATAGTCAGGCCTGTGGGTCCAGAGGTCCAGACTGACTATTTCAGGATCATCCTCATTCAAATGACACTTAAGAAAATGGTTTGGAACCTCCCAGTCCGCAAGCAAGAGCTAGGATAGCAAAGGTAAGTTCTGGCTGTGTCTGGGAGGCAGTCTCTGACTCCTGGGCCAGGTTAGGTCCTTTGGATTTGAGTCCCTCAGATTTGGGTCCCTCCTCCCTCAACCTGTACTGGGTTCTTTTCCTATCAAAACATTCATCCCCATTATGGTAACTACTTACTAATTGTTTCTTTTCCCCACAAGGCTGTAGCGTGCGAGACTGGCACCAAGCTTGGTTCATTGCTGTGTACTCAGCCCCTCTTGCAATCTGGGCAGCTAGCAGAAACTCAACACGTACTTTCATGCCTGTCAATTGAATGCCATCCCAACCACCTGCCACTAGGAGATCCTTCTAGGGAGAGGAAGTGAGGCAAGACAGAGCCAGAAGTGCTGAACCAGAACCTCATACAACATGGTGTGGGGATGCACAGGAGGAAGTGGAAGGCTCTACAAAGTTCATTGGAGCCAGGCCTTGAAAGGTAAGGAAGAGTTCTCTAATTAAGCTGGGAAGGAAGCACATTCTAGGCCTGGGGGTAGAAAATATGTAAGGGCACAAAAGAGTGAAGAGGTTGCATGTGGCCAACATAAGATGCTAGGATGTGGAAGGATGAGGACTGGCAGGAGCTGGATCTTGAGGAGTCACTGGAGACCCTGCAGGCTTATGGTTCTGTAGCAAGGACTTGGGACTTGACTCTTTAAGCAACAGGAAGCTAGTGGAGGTTTCTAAGCAGGATAACACTATGGGCAGATTATAGTTTTAGGAAGAAATCTCTGGGATAGAGTAGAGAGATTGCGAACCCTTCCCCGAGAAATGCATTTTTGGCAAGCACCCCGGTGATTCTTCCACGGGTCTTCCTGAGACCACCCCAGAAGAAACAGTGGCAAGTTAAGGCTGGGGGCAGAAGAGGTGCCTTGGAGACAGGCACAGCGAGTCTGCTGGGAGCTACTGGGGGCCATCCCAGCTAGTCAGCCAAAGGAGTCTTCAGAATCTTCTTCTGTGGGGCGCCTGGTGTCTCAGTTGGTTAGGGGTCTGCCTTTGGCTCTGGTCACGCTCTCAGGGTCTTGGGATTGAGCCCTGTGTGGGGCTCCCTGCTCAGTGGGGAGTCTGCTTCTTCCTCTCCCTCTGCCCCTCCCCCCCACTCATGTGCTTGTTCTCTCTCTCTCTCTCTCAAATAAAATCTTTTTAAAAAGAAAAAAAAAAAGAAACTTCTTCTGAGGCATCCAAAACTCAGGACCTCAGAGGTCCCAGAGCATCAGTGATAATAAGCCATGTGAAGCTTTGGAGTCCTGCCACGTGGATGCTTTTGTGGTTGGATGTGGGCAGAAACTTTGGGGACATGGCCAGTAGGACCCTACCTTACTTCAGATGTAATCTGATCACAGCCCCTGGTGCCCGGATGACCATTTGGGTCCTAATGTGAGCATTATTATGCCTGGAGGAAAGGTTTTGGTAGGAATTCATTGGAAAAGCCAAGGGCCTTCTTTACCAGTCATCTTTGATGAACTTAAGAGTGTACTTCAAAAGTACTTTTTGTCCAGTGATGACAAACAAATTGCTTCTGAACTAGATGGGAAAGATCTAAACACATCCTCTAAGCACAACAGTGTCAAAAGTATCTCTGCTTGTCTTTATTTGCCCTAAAAAATCTGTTCAAACAAACATGAACAGACTTGGACTCTAAGAATAATATTTTCTGTGGACATATATGGACAGATAAGAAAAACCCCAAGGGAGAAAAAACTTCTATTAAAATAAAAATAAAGATCCCCCCACAGCTTTATCCTTTGCTTACTGGGGTTTCTTTATTCCGCTTTGAGATAAAAGTACTTCAGTTTCTCAGGAGATGCTGATTAGGCGTTGAAAAAAAGAAAGTATTTTTCCCCGTCTATCTATCTATCTATCTATCTATCTATCTATCTATCTATCTTCCTACCTTCCTTCCTACCTACCTTCCTACCTACCTACTTACTATCTCCGGCCCTGAATCTGCCAGCCATAAGCGTAGACCTTTCTGCATGGCGTGGGTTGTGCTACTTTGAATAAACACTAACCCTGCTGCTCAGGATCCCTGGGAGAAAAGCCCTCCTCCTCATTGGTCAGTGAGAATACTGTGCTCACAGCTTCTACCCCGCTGAAAAGCCCCATCTGAAGCTCGTGGAAAGCTCTCTGGGACCCGAATCTCTCTCTCTCTCACACGCACACAAGCACACGCACGCCACCCCCCGCCGTCTGGCACACTGTGATCCTTGCTCCTGGGTTGCTTTTGGCTGCTGTCCATGCTCTGTGTCAGCATCTGGAGCTGACAGTCATGGGAGCGCGCGGAGGCACCTGGCGGTTGGTCGGCGGGAACACGAGGAGTGGAGAGTGCACACTGGAGGAAGGGCACAGTGTTACCGTCTCCGCGGCAGTATCTTTGGGGAACTGTCTGTGCTTCGATCCTGTGCAATTATCACAAAGTGGTATGCAGGTTGGGGGGAGCACCTGGTGGGCTCAGTCAGCAGAGCATGTGACTCTTGATCTCAGGTTGTGAGTTCGAGCCCCACGTTGGGCATGGAGATTACCTTTTTTTCCCCAAGATTTTTTATTTATTTGAGAGAGAGAGAGAGATCGTGAGAGAGAACATGAGAGAAAGCACAGGCACGGTGAGGGATAGAGGGAGAAGCAGACTCCCCACGGAGCAGAGAGCCTGAGGTGGGACTGGATCCCAGGACCCCGGGGATCATGCATGACCTGAGCCAAAGGGAGCTGCTTAACTGGCTGAGCCACCCAGGCGCCCCCCCCCAAAGAAAAACTTTTTTAAATAAAAAATAATAAGATGGGCACCTGGATGGCTCGGTTGAGCGTCCAACTCCTGGTTTTGGCTCAGGTGGTGATCTCTGGGTTGTGGGATCGGGCCCCAGGATGGGCTCTGCCCTCAGTAGGCACTCTGCTTAGGATTCGCTTTCCCTCTCCTTCTGACCCTCCCCCCCGCTTGCACTCTTAATCTCTCTAATAAATAAATCTTAAAATAATAAATAAATAAATAAATAAATAAATAAATAGGGGCACCTGGGTGGCCTTTGGCTCAAGTCACGATCCCAAGGTCCTGGGACTGAGCCCCATATTGGGCTCCTTGCTCAGCAGGGAGCCTGCTTCTCCTCTCCTTCTGCTGCCACTTCTACTCCTTGTGCTTGTGTTTGTCTCACTCTCTCTCTCTGTCAAATAAATAAATGAAATCTTAAAAAAAAATTTTTTAATAATAAATAAAGTTTTCTGCAAGTTGGGCAGGAACTCTGGACTTCCTCCCTTCGCAGGGTCTTCTGGAGAGAAGGTCCCATCCTAAGCAAGCCGCTCAGCGGACGGTCGCCTTGCCTGTGGAGCCCGCGGGCATGTGTGTTTGTGTCCACACCGAGCTGCACACATGACAAACTGTACACAGTGCCTCAACACAGCCCAACAGGTGTTTTCTGTTTACATTTAACTAGCTTTAACAGCAGGAGGAAACCTTAAATACTTCCTTTCTTCTCACAAACCCTTTCTCTAATAAAACAAAATTACTGGAGATGAAGCAGAGAATAATTCAAGTAGTCATTTAAATCAAGGACCTGGTTTGGCTTGGCCTCCCTTGGAGACTTTTTAGCTTGTGCTAATAAAGGCCAGGCAGGCTAAGCTGACCTGAGCGGAAGGCCCAGAGGCTGGGGGGGAGGGGGCAGTGTAGGCCACTGGGGCTCCTGGAGCCCCTCACTCAGTATTTTTGTCCCAGTGAAATCAAGCTGAAACAGACATGGAGGGCAGTCTGGAGGAGGTGGGGGGGAGACCAGGAGGAGAGCAGTTCTGGTGTGGACTAGGATCAGGCGGCCACTCTCTGGGGAAGCTGGAAGGAATTTAGTGTCGTCTGTACACAAACCTCAGTGTGGCCTCCTTATCTGCCGCTGGCTGGTTCCTCCTGGACTGAGGACTCTGCAGAGCAGCAACCCCCAACTTACTTTTTTTCTTTTCTTTTTCCTAAAACGCACACGAGGCACACTCCCGTGGGCATACCAGATTACAGGCTGCGGCACAGATAAATCAGGCTGTGGGTTGGGAGCAGTTCCCAGTGAAACTCCACTTCGTTCTGTCCCACTCAAGAAAGCAGACCTCCGTACAAGCGAGGGTAAGATGTTGCTCTGTATCCTGAGCCCTGGGTGCAGGATTCCGGCCAATAGTAGCTGCCAAATAAATACTAAGTGAAAGACAGCCTTGAATCCACACTAATTTGTATTTTTGAAAAGTCATTCATAAATTCTAGCATTTTAACTATTAGTTAGCAATTAATCCCAATAAAGCAGCAGGATCTTGTGATTGTGAACGACTGTTACGTGGGTTGGTCAGAAGGAATATTTGTTAGCATTTTTATAGGCTCTTAAAGTGGTTTTAGCTCTATAACTGATAAAGCCAAGCACAAGCTTTATCAGTCCTGCCACTTGCCTGTCGGCACTATGTAGATAAACTCATAATAGTTCCCAGGGAGGAACTTTTTAAGAGATTCTTCAGCAGGAGACCAGGAGAGAGAGATTCTTAATGTTGCCTGATTAGCACAGACCCTTTGGGGGCTTAACGTAGGCTGGCAAAAGGTTAATTTCAAGATCATATACAAATCAAAGATAAGATTCTGTATCAGATCCAAAGCTGGGGCATTTGTCACCTCGCTGGTGTTGGCAACTCTGAAAGCTGGAGTTGGGTCCAGAAGGATACAGCCCACTCTGTCCCCTCATACATCTCAGGGGAGGGAAATGGCATTAGATGAGGGACCGATGAGTGACTTTGCCTTGTCATCCAAATGTTTTTATTCCAGATGATATTTTTAATAAGGATTTTTTTGAAATAAGGATTTATGTATCCCTTTAAAGAATGGCCTTAAATTGGCAGGCATACTTTAGTAAAAATAATACTTAAACTGTGGCGTAGAGATTGCCATCACCAGTCTGGATGATTCTGGGGAGTTCCACAGCTATTGGGAGGTACCGGGGCAGACAGAGCAGGGCAAGCAGGGGAAGCCAGGGTCAGGTGCACGGCGATCCCAGGCAGAGACTGTGGTTGCTGAGTGGAGACTGTTAGGCATAGAAGTGGTGATTTAGGGAGTTAGGGGAGCCAGATGATAAGTGTGCCCATAATAATGGAAAAGGAGTGAAGAGGAAGAGTTTCAGAAACATGAAGCAATACAACACAGGTGACCTGAGTAGGAGTCAAGTGTAGACTTCAGTTATTAAGAGTGTTGAGAGAAGGAGCTAGGGAAGACACTAGAGAAGGAAGGCTCCATTTCTCCCTGTAGGTTACCCTGCCTGGTGCAATCTGGAGAATATTTCCTCCCTTCTCCCTGGATTCAGGGGCACTTCCCAACAATTTTAGGAATGCCAGCTAGACACAATGAACTTTGGACCAATAACATTTCGACCTCAAGATATAATTTCCTTTTCTCTTTAGGCCTTAAACATAATTTTCTTTTCATTAATTTGAAAGCCCATACTTTATACTTCTTTTTTTTTTTAAGATTTTTTATTTATTTATTTGACAGAGAGAGAGACAGCCAGCGAGAGAGGGAACACAAGCAGGGGGAGTGGGAGAGGAAGAAGCAGGCTCCTAGCGGAGGAGCCCGACGTGGGGCTCGATCCCAGGTCCCTGGGATCACACCCTGAGCCGAAGGCACACACTTAACGACGGAGCCACTCAGGCGCCCCCCATACTTTGTACTTCTTACTTCTAATTATAGTAATCTTGTTTTTTGAGTGGAAAATGAAGAAAGTTGGTCTTAGGTTGGTTTTTACATACCTTTCTGATCTAATGAGAGTCTGAAAGATGTTTGCATCCCAATGTACTAAAATCTTCAACCGCCCTGAAAAATCTGAGACGCATTGTCATCACTGTTTTATCAAATTGTTGCTTTCAAATTGCTATTTTACTCTTCCCCAAACTGGTTTGGTAGGAAGAACGACTTCTAAAACAACTGATACTTTGTTCGATACAGTATGTTAAAAGAGTGGGGAAGTATAAGAATAATGATGAGTATTAAACTAATGTTGGGGCGCCTGGGGGGCTCAATCGGTTAAGCATCCAACTCTTGATTTTGGCTCAGGTCATGATCTCAGGATCCTGGGTTCGAGCCCCGCGCTGGGCTCTGCGCTGGGCATGGAGCCTGCTTAAGAGTCTCTCTCTGACCCTCCCCCCTCAAAAAACTTAAATAAATAAAATAAAACAAAATGAAATAATACTAATAAGCCAAGGAAAGAAGCAAACAGGCATTCTGGGTAATGATTCAGGAAGGGTATCTGGGAGAGGAAGCTTGGGAACAACTCACCTTGTAAGGCAGACCTAGCTCACGGTTTGCTCCTCGTTTAAAGAGTCAGGCCCCCTTAGACTCTTTAGAGTTAGTCCACTGTCCCCGCCGATGCCCTTGAATGTATCACTTCACCTTGCTGAACAAGTTCATCTTCATCTAAAGCAGGCTGAAGATTATTCACTCCTGGAGAAAGCTGTCACAACATTTTGATAACCAGCAGAAGTGATCCGGCAAGGCTGTCTGTTGTTATTTGGGGAGACGGGCCACCCTTACTTGCTGTCTTTAGGGACACTGGATGGGCCCCTCCTCCCGCAACACCCAGCAGAAGAAGCGCGAAGGGCCACGTAGAGTACCAGGATGGTGTTAGTATGAAGTGTTAAATGTGATGTAGCCAGCGTAACAATTGTGCTTTTATCCATCTGGTTCTCACTTGCTTAAGGTTTTTCTGCAGGAAAACTGAAAAATCAGTAAGGCAAAATACATCAAGAAGGCATTTATACTGACAAAAGCAGACCAGAGTTGGTTTTTTTGTGGTGGTGTTTTGTTTTTGTTTTTGTTTTTGACCAAAGGTATTTTAGGGACTTTGAAGAAAGGACCTGAAAATTATTACTCAGCCTGGCGCTTATTTTGCAATATGTGCTGACTTCTAACTTTCAAAGCTGAACAGCCTAATCCTTGATCATCCCAGAATGAGTTTAGGAATTTGTAATCATTTCCTTTTTACTGGGTATTTGCATACATCACTAACCAGCTCAGTTGAGAAAGAGGAGCAGTCCCTCTGCTGAAACAGAGTGATGAGAATTTAGGGCCAACCTGAAATGTTCATTTATCAATTAGTCCTTAATGAGCATTTGTATAAATGACTATGCAGAGAAGAAACTCCCTTCCATAGCATACACTTTCAAAGAGGCTAATAAGAATGGTTAGGGTTTTATATTTTTATCCATGGTTTGCATTAGGGCTCTGTGTTGAGGGGAAGGGTCAATGTATATAAATAAGAAGAAGGATATCTGGCAAGATTGGGAACATGACCTCTTGCCCTCCAAAGCCTGGGAAGCCCTAGTGAATGCTCCCAATCTAAGGAGTGTATGGACACGGTGTGAACTCTCCCCTCTGCATACAGAGTGGGGGTTAGAGGTTAATGAATGAGTGCTCTCCTCACACACGAGATCCTGTTCGATAGTGGTTTTATAAATAAGGGCTTAAATGAGGTCAGAATAGGACCTGCATATCGCTTCCAAACTCTCTAAATCTTTTTGAAGTGATGGCGTTCAGAGATGACACCCTTCCACCAGGGAAGGGAGACGTGAAGCTCTCGTGCTTGGGCAACTGGACGCTGCTACTGGTTCAATATGTCTAAAAGCAGGACCAAATGGAAAACAAAGCGGGGGTGGGGGGGTCCTTGCTGCCCCCTATTCTTCTCTAGTAATCCCTTAAAAAATAATTGCAGACCCAAACCTCTGGCCTCCAGCACATTTTCCACTTGATTAGAGGCCTTTGTGAGGTAGGGAAAGGGACCTGCAGCCTTGTACATTGTGCTAAGGCCTGAAATGTCCAGCTGGGATTTTTTTCCATCAAAAGGGGATTTTAGTAAAACCATTATCAGGGGCTTAAGAAGAAAAGCTGTTGAGCTGCAAGTGAGGGGGGATTAGCATTAGCAGGCTTGTTTTGGGCAACTGGTGGAAGGGTGGGAAGGTGTTTGCAGCCCTGCACACAAGTGCTCTAGTTTCGCTGCAAGTTCCTGGCAGGTGCAGAGGCAGGAATGAGTAGGGGAGTGGGAGCTCAGGGCTTGGGAATGATACATGGGGGGCTTCCCCTCTGGGGATCAAGTGCAAGGCACCCCCAATCCAGGAGGATTGCAAGAGAATGCAGGAACCCTGCCAGATGCTGTGTCAGAGGCTGGAGCCGGGCTTCCTTACAGGCCGTGTACATCCCTGTCACCTGGCACACACCCCACCCCCACCCCCACCGCTCTCGGTGTCCCTCTGCACTGTCGGAACTCGAGGAACCGGGACGTGGCTGTGCTGGATTAACTTGGATGTCTGTGTGGACACCTTTACTTTTGTGTGGCCGGGACTGAGGGCACGTTAGGAAAGCAGCAACCATGGCGGCCCGGTGGGCAGATCGGTTGTCAGTCTGGGTGGGCTGGCGAGATCTGCCCTGGGAGCCCTCTACAAGCAGGCTTTCGGGGGGTTCTCTAAAAGCATCTTCTGGGGATCACTAGAGCTGTGGGCTACACCTTCTTTGCCCAAAGAGTCCAGAAGCCTGAGCCAAGTGGAGCTGGTGGGCAGTGGCCACTGGAGCCAGCTGCTGCCTGAAGGGCCTGTGTGAGGGATGTCACCCCACAGCGGCCCTGGAAACGCCTGTTTTCTGTGTCTCCCTGGGTGCACTGTCGTCCTAGCTTGTTTTCCCTGTGCAACCAGGACGGTGGCTGGAACGTACAGTTCGTCCTGCCTGCTGGAAGCACGCAGCGGGGGCGTGCAGCGGGACCGTGCAGCAGGAACATACAGGGGAGCGTGCGGGGGAGGTGGGGCGTGCAGGGGGAGCGTGCAGCGGGGGCGTGCAGGGCAGCATGCGGCGGGGGCGTGCAAGGGGACCGTGCAGCGGGACCGTGCAGCAGGAGCATACAGGGGAGCGTGCGGGGGAGGTGGGGTGTGCAGGGGGAGCGTGCAGCGGGGGCGTGCAGCAGGAGACTAGGATGGCTGTGGGGGATGCGCAGCAAACAGCTACCTGTCTGAGCAGGACAGGGTCACGCACTCGGTGCTGTCACCTTCCATCACGTCCTCAGTCACACCGCAGGCCAGCGTGGTGGCCTGTGAGTTGTAAGTTTTGTCTCAAGTCAGACGCCAACAACCAAAGCAAGAGGCCTGTCTTCTTGGAGACGTGCTGGTTCAGGAGAGCTGCTCCTGGAGGCCGCCGATCGGTCCTTCTAACCGCCATCTGTAGGAGCCGCTGGTCGTTAAACAGGTCATGCTTTCCCTCAGTGTCAGGTCATCTGCCTTGACCGTTCTGAGCCCTCAGCCTGCCCCGTGTCTTCTCCTCCTCGGCTCCGTGTGCGGGGATACAGGCTCTCTATTCCGGCTGCTGCGACCTCTTTTCCTCACTTGGGTTGCCGCCCCTGAATCTGGATTGGGTCTGGTCACTCACAGTGGCATCTTGGAGCTACGATGCCCATAAAGCTGCCTGGGAAGATTTTCTGCGTTCGTAAGACCTTCCTGAATGGTGCCGGGAACGGTACTTTGCTTCCTGGATGGGCCCCGAGTTCCAGAAGGTTTTCCTTTCTTTTGTCTCATTCTCTAACCAATGACCTCTGTATGACTGAGCTAATAAAGCTGTGCCCTGTCCGGTGACGACTGCGTGGTAGCAGTAGCCATAGGGGACATCCGCCTTTCACGTTCCACATGTGTATCCCGCGCCTGCGCCAACCTCAGATCCAGGCGTGGATTCCCTGAGGCCAGACTGTTGAGCACCAGAGGGCAAGACCCCGAGGCCTGGCCTCGCAGCCCTCAGCCTGCCCTTATTGTGTCATTTTATGGAATCTGGCCAAGTTGGCTTAGAAGTTCTTCCTCTTTAATTTCTCCCTTTTCCTAATGTCTGTTTTCCTTAGGAGGAATTTAGACATGTCAGTGACTTTACTTCTCTATCAGGCTCTTAAACATCTTCAATTTCAAAGACTCCTTTAGATTTTATGAAGATGTCTTCATCTGGGCAATAAAGATGCTCATTTTATAATAAAAATAGGTACTCCTAAAATTTTTTAAATATTTTTGTTTTTCCCGAAATGCGCTCTAGAATTTTTCATTACAGATGATATGCTTTCTATTTTTTTGCAATAAGAAAAGCCTGAACCTTTATTCTTGCTGTTCAAATTATCTTCGTGTAGGATTGTAAAATTTCACCCCATTTGTTCTCCCAAACTTCCCAAATATGGCAATGTAACAGGATTTGTACGAGATGGTCTTTAAGAAAAATTAGAAATTGATGCTTGATTCCCACAGCCTCCAAAAGCAAAGCCCTCACAGTGAGCTAAATCAGGGAACCTTTATGAGGTCACATCTGTTACCTTGCACCTGGGCTCCTTCGAATAGCTTCTCTGCTGTTTTAAAATTCAATTTCATCTTTTTGGCAACATGAGATTCCTCCTTTGTCAACTCTCAGACCCTGGGGAAATTCTTTGGGTCGGGGAAGGTGGTGTGGGAGGTGACCAGAGGGCATTTGTCTGAGGGGAGGCGGTCTGGGCGCCCCACTAGAAATAGCCTCCAATTCGTAGACAATGCTGCCGCCTGCTGACAAAACACAGGGCTTGCAGACTTCGTGGATAAATAAATTTCATCTTTCCACTTTCCTTCTTCCACATTGGAAAATAAATATCCCCTCGTTTGCATTAGCCATACTTTCTTGTTCTGCCTTATAGTGGATCTTAAAATCATCTTAGTAAGCTTGGGGGAAAGAAAAACACAAGGTTGGACTCCCAGCTAGACCTGATTCATAGCTGCATCACAGTGGGGAAGGTCAGTCTTGTGTGAGTGGGAAATGTTTGTTGTTTTTGGTTTTTGTGGGGATGGGAAAGGTCAAGGAATGATCTAGAAGGAGTCAAAATTGATTTTCCACCCCTGCTTTTCAATACAGGATAGTGCTTGACTTCTGTCTCCTAACTTGCATATACACATTTTTCTTTCTTTTCTAAGTTTTATTTAAGTAATCCCTACACCCAACATGGAGCTCGAACTCACGACCCTGAGATCAAAAGTTGCATGCTCTTCCTGCTGAGCCAGCCAGGTGCCCCTACATGATTTTATTTCTAAAGTAAGCAACAATGAGGCTCTTACTCAAGTGAATTTCTGCAGTTCCTCTTGTGATTCCACTGAAATTTAGACCCTTGTGTGTGGGAAAAAGATAGGGCAGCTGTCTTCCTTTGGACCACGCTGTTCTGACTGCCGCAGTTGACTCTGAGCACAATGGGAGAGCATCTGGCTCAAGTGCACAGACGTCAGTGAGGACTGGAAGAGCCAGTCATCCATCGATTCCAGACTCAGAGAATGTGGAGACCTTCCCTGCTTCCTACAACCGCAAACTCTGAGCCTGATAGAGCTTCGGAGATCGGAGACGCTGGCCATACCGTCTTCACAGATTCCTGAAACTCACTAAATTGTATGCATGTGAAATGACGTAGAAGAGCTAGAAATTGTCACTTTTTGTCTTTTCCATATTGTTCGCTTAGGACACACCTACCGGTCTTTTTTTTTTTTTTTTTTTTTGGTTCACAGCAGTGAGCTTTTGAGCTATGAAGCTAAGGTTGGAAACAGTCACAATGGCAGTACAAAGCAGGTGTCTTCCATCTCAGAACATTAAGAATCTGAGGGGCTTAACTGTTGCGATTCCTCCCTTATTTTATCCATCTGTCCAATTTTAGCCTCGGTGATTTTACTAAAGATTCTAGGAGTATTATGACTAATTTTTATGGTTCCTCCCTATTTAGAGACGATTTCTCAAAAAGCAAAACGGTAGCAGGTAGCTATTCCTACACAAATGTGTACATAGAAATGCCAGCTTAAGGGTAAGGATCTCCTAAGGAGAAATATTATTTCCATATTCATTTCAGATGAGGAAAACAGTTCTTTCCAAGCCATGTTGAGTTATCCTGTGCTATTTATAAGAAGTTCATCTGGTCTCCAAGAGTGGTTTTCCCACAGTCCAGTTCCAGGGACTTGCATCCACGATAGGAGCAGTAACTATTGAACAGACAGCTGGGGCCTGGGCCCCATCCTTCTGGAGTGTGGATTACATAAACTCAGGAGTAATAAACACTAACAGCGTGCCTGATATTAACAAATTAGACCCTTGTACTCTTTCTGGACAAGAGGGATTTTTGTAACTAAAACATCTGTTAAGTCAAGCCTTTTTACCTTTGAATGGAGAGGTGATCCTGCAACTCGATTCTGCTTGAGGAGGTTTGGGTGACAGACATTTGCAGTGCGCTGAACACCGTAGGTCCTTAGCTTCGAGACTGCTGCAAGCACAGACTTACAGCATCCGTGCTTTGCGTCACTATTTGTGACAAAGCAGTGCTTGGGAAACTTGCTCAAGTCCTCTGAGGACAGCAGGTGATAGGTTTGACACTGCTGGCTGCTTCCGTACCCTATAGCCCATTTACAAAACTGCTTCTTGAATAATCCTATACATATGCTTGCAAAACATATCTAAGTTTACATAAAGTGATGCATATTAAGTAGCAGTAGTAACTTTCAGCACTTGGGTTTTGTTTTGTTTTTTTCTACTCCCAGTGAAAATAGGCTCTCGTTTAGCTAAACCTTTCTGAAGCCAAGGGGTCAGGGTGGTGTTTTGCAGTGTCTCGGGGGAAGATCAGAGAGCTACCTGCGTGTTTATCCCCCTCTGATGTGGTCATGAAAGTCTGAAGCAGTCCTCATTCTGATATGTGCTCCTCACATCACCGAGGCAAAAGCCTCTTTCCCCATTTACAAAATTAAATGTACAACATCAACCAGATTTGTGAAAACAAACATTGTGAGACAGAAATTGAACACTACGTCATGACTCAGTTCTTCCAGCAGATTGCGTTTGCGTCCCTAACACGGTCTCACCCGGGTTTCTTTGAGGCTGCAGAAGGACCTCGTTCTTCTCTTCTTTGTAACAGACACTATTTTCCACCACCACAAATAAAAACGAGCTTACAAGGATATGTGACATTTGTCCTTTAAACAATTAAAACCGAAGAGTAATGAGAGAATAAAAACGTAAGACTTCTTTTTTTTTTTTAAGAAAATAACGTGCACTTTTCTGGTTAACAAACAGCAAGCAGAGGAACTCCACTTCTGTTTTGTTTTATTTGCAGGGCTGTTGAGCACAGCCCACGCTAGTGCTGCACAGCTCGGATCTCAAGCTTACTTTCTCTGGCACCTTAACTGGAAGACTTGACTTTACATGGTACCAAATGTTCTGGGTTGGTACAGGCAGCTCCACCCGGCAAAGTCAGAGCAATCCCTGGAAAAGAGGAAAAGACTGGAACTGATCATTTGTGGACATTTAAATGTACTCACTGTCTAGAAACGATTCGTTTTCTCTCCAAGCCCTAAGAGTACATGCTTTTATTCTAGCTGTGCACTTACCTTTGCTAAGTTCTAAATTATTAATAGTTGCCAGTGATCCAAATAGGAGTGCCTTATCTGTTTGATACCATTCACTTAGCAAAATACTTTAACTTGCTACATCACATTTGAACAAAAAGTGAGAAAGGTGGCCTAAGCATAGGCCTGGTTCTGAACATAGCTTTCTGGTGTCCGATTCTGTGCTCCGCAATAGGTCATCAGAAGGCCTCACCCCTGCCTCCCCAGGGGTCCCGCGGGGCACAAAATTTAGGTGTTGCCCTCTGCTAAATGGATAGAATGACCTGGAAAGGGAGTGAGGTGAGCTGCAGGGAAGAGAAGGGCAACAGAGAGGACGAGCAGCGTGTGACTTACTGGAGCCCCCTCTCCAGCAGGGCGGCGGAAGCAGAGGCCAGGGGACCCCCTCGCAGGGGACTGGCAAGAGACCGTTGTCAGAAGCTGCTTGAGGCCTCCGTTTTGTTTTACAAATCCGATCTTTTAATCAAGATGTGCTTGTTCTTTGGAAACACAGTGGTCCCTGGGGGCCACTACCTTTCCCTTCTGAGAACTCGAGTTCACATTTCCTAAGTCAGAAGTGAAAAAGGTTTTGCTTATTCCAAGACCAGCACGTCTCTAGTAAGCACAGCAGGAAAGCACCAGGACTTAGGGGGGAGGCCATGCTTCAACTTCAATTTACACATCAAGTGTCCTTTCTTCAGAGAAAGTTCTTACCTTTAAAAGGAAACTCCAATAAAAAGAAACATTTGCTTTTTCAGATCTTTGTTGTTGATTTGAATCATGAAAGAGTATGATTAATTTGAATTTTCTTAACTATTTAAAGACATACTGTAAGTTAGGCAAGCATCCCTATCCCTGTTGCCAAATGTAGGGTACATGGGGCGGGCCCTCCCCTGCCTTAGGCCTGAGGAATCCCACTGGAGGGAGTCCACAGCAGGGAGACTCAGCCAGCACCGGCCAGCACTTCTGGCCGGAGGCCTGTCAGGGTCCTGAGGGGACTGCAGAAACTGAACCCCACTGTGGCATTTACCATCTTTTCCAGACAGGCTTTAAGGGCTACCGCCCAAAGAAAGGTATACAGAGCCCTTCCCCCCCCCCCCACCCAAACCGTTTCCATGAGGTTTATTACTTCTAGGTGATAAAGTTTACACTAAGCTCCCATTTTGGTTTTTCACTTCTGAAGTTGCAGCAAATACCCGAACCAGGTTTTTTCCTGCTATTCTAAAAACTGCCCTGAAGTGCCGTTTAACTTCTGTAGCACCCGCCAAATATTATCATTTTCTTTAGTGCTTTTAGTCTTTAAAAGCTTTTCTTTCCATTCCAGTAGGTATGGTGGAGACTGGATCCACCCATATTCCTTTAAGTGGTGCCCTGCGGCCTGTGCTTGTCCACATGCTGCTCAGACAGCTACCACTCATTTCTGTGAGGTCACCTCACTGGAACTCAAGGTATGATCAGTAACTGAACCTTCTCAGAGTACAGAAGGGAGCTGGACTTTGGAGCTGGCCCTGGTGTGCGTCCTGGTTTCCCTCCGTTAGTGGCTGGCTGGCTTCAGGAGAGTACTGCCAATCAGGATACCTGTTTCAACAGGTTGCTTTGAGGACTGAGAGGAGAAATTCACAGGTACCGTGCAAAGCACACCCCAGGTTCTCAACACATATTCATTTCTTTCCATCCACAAAGGTTGAGAGATAAACAGTTAACCTTGGCTGATGAAAGTAAATGGTTTATTCATCGTTTCCAGAGACACTCCAGATAATATTCTTAAGTATACCCAGTTCAGGATGAGGACAGTAGGCCCGTGATCTTAACTTTCAAACATTAATTTATCGACCTTTAGTCAAGCTTATTAATTTAGCCTTCCAAGTAAAAAACAAAACCAAACAGAAAAGTGGAAACCCCTTCCCGTTAGTTGGTAGGATTATTTTGTGTATTAAAATGAAGAATGTGAGCACAGAGGTTAAGACTTAGGAGTGCTCAGATTTTATTGACTGAATCCGTACAGTCATGCAGTCTTTTGGAGGAAGAAAAACAGTCCAAGAACTTACAGCTTGTGGAACCTTCATGCGGTATAGTGCCAAATGCTAAATTAGAAAGCTGACCCTAATTCCAAGTCCCGACTTCTTACTACGGTTCACACATTTTTTTTTTCCAGGCAATAAGCACTGTAACCTAAAAGGGAAGAAAGAGATCCACACCTTCCCCAAAGAAAAGGAAGATGGATCTAGTGTCAGGCTCAATTAGACCCAATTGTGCTGGCTCTCCAAAAAGGAACAATGCAGCTTTTGTGATATGCTCCAGCAGAAAGCTTGGAAATTTTACAAAACAATCTTACCCCAAGAAAACTTGGGTTCTAGCTCTTCCTGGAAAGAGGTGTCTTTGCAGGAAAGTTTTTACCGCTCTTATTAGCTCTCGCTGGGTATCTGTAATTTTTTTTTTGGTTAAAAAAAAATCTCAGAAACAACTAAGACCTATGTGAAACCAGGAATGTGAATTACTCCACTGTTTTGAGTACTTATAGCCTGCCACTTCCGCAGCCAGCCACAGGGGTGTCGATTAGTTAGTTATTGTCTACCAGAGGGAACTCCGCTAGAATTGTTGGTATTCATTTATCTGCCCCGAATTCAGCCTAAGAGCCCTCACCACAGTGGATCCGAGTGGCGAGCTTCAGCACTGGAAGTGCTTAAAATGCAAATGTGCAAGAACTCCTGGCCAACCTCCCCATCCCCCAGGAAAGTGCTTAAATACAGCGGGGCCTGGAGGAGAATGTTAAAAAGAGGGGCCGAACTGCCTTCCTCCTTTCCACCAGGACCCTCACTCACACTGTGAGATTCAGCACGCATGACTGAGCAAGTGAGCGAGCAGGCAAGGACAGCGCTCTTTTAACTTTCCTGAACAATGGCTTCAGTTCCCTCCACCCTTCACCATTTCACATCCTCCCCACACCCACTCAAAGTGGAAGAAACCCGTCTTTTCTTCCCCACTTCCACATCTCATGACCCATTTTTCAACAGGACCCCTGGATCTCATTTCCACCCTGGGGAAACTGTGACTCTTACAGATCTAGTTTTTTAAAAAGTTCCATTTTGTTCGGTTTCTTTCAATTTCCATGTTGTTGACAGTTTAAGACCAAAAATTATATAAATCTCCAGTCCAGTCACATTTCTAGCAACAAAACATTTAGATGTCAGTAGTAAACCTTATACAGAATAAATTTATAACCATGAGCTTAACTCACACCACACAGGATGCACCGAACTCTATACCTTATCTCCTCTTAGAGTAACAAACAGCACCTCCTACTTTGGCGTGCACCCAAACACACACTGCCTTCAAAATAATTCACAGATACAAGGTTTTTTGTTTTTGTTTTGTTTTTTTTTTCAAAAACATACTTCATATTTCCTCTTTTATTATATAAATATCAGTTTAACCTTTTACTGTAAGAATATAAACGTTTTAAGAGGATCTTTGTTATTATTTATACAAATTCACAAACAGTACAATTAATTGATAAAGGTCTCTGGGTTTCTTTAACTCCATGGTCTTGCATGTTGCTGTGGAGGATTCTAAAAAAATAAACAAAAACTCCAACAAAAATATACATCCTACTCAAAAGCGATTTTTTTTAAAGCCACAAGTCCCAACCCCCACCAAAATAAAGAAAGCCATCTATTCCTCCATTTAAAAACAGATTTTTGTAAAACCCACAAACTCCCATTTTATTAACAGAACAGAGATAAGACATGAGTTTCAGTCTCCTCCCCTTCACGTTACAGCCCCAGGGGCTCCGTAGGCCAACTCTGCTCCTCTGCTTCCAACAGGAAGCCTCACCGTGTGACCTTTTTGTGGGGAAACTAGGAAGAGGGTGAGGGTAGGGCAGAATTTGCATATATAATAATCATTTTCAAGACACAATCTGCATCTCAAACAAACAGAAGTTCAACTCTCATTTCTTCCACACATTTGTGCTATAAATTAAGTCAAGATTTACGAACCCCGTTGGGCCCCCAAGTCCCAATGGGCAAGGAGAAAAAATTATAGCCAGAATGTGGAAGTGGGACACACTGGATGGATGGGGTTTGGGAAGAAGCCAAAACAAAAAAGACGTACAAACCCAATGGGCATCTTTCCAGTCTAGGCACAAAAATGTTTCAGTCTCAAAATATCTCTCTTGTAGAATTCCAGGGCTTCAGAGAAAAAAGTAAACTAAAACGAGGTAGCCAGACATATATATATGTATATATATATAATTTATATATATATAATATATAGACTATATTCAGCAGAAAAAAAAAAAGGACCGTGATTTCAAATTTCTTCAAAAAATAAAAACACGAAAAAAAAAAGACAATGAAAAGGAAATGAGCGTGGACAGCAGAGCGCTGTAGGAGAAGTGATGAGAAGAGCCTGGGCCTGGTTACGAAGCGGAAGGCAGGGTGAAAAGACCGTGGTAGTTGGGTTTGCTCTTTATACAAAATAAAAACCAGATCACAGTACTCAAATGAAAGCTTAAGTGAAGGCAGGCATTTTCCTCAACTCCCCAGGGTTTTAAGGACTAGTCACTCCCCACCCCCTCCCCCATTTCCAAATGTAAAGCAGTGGGGATACAGTAGCTCAAACAGTCCTCCATCCCCCTGCAGAGAGGAGTGGGTGGGTAAGTAGCTGAATCCATCTCTCCATCGTCAGGGGAAATAAGAGAGGGGAGCAAGGGAGGGGCAGCAGAGGAACCCCAGATGCAATGGGAATGGGCGTGTAGTGGGCCGAGGTGCAGGAGGAGGGAGAAAATGAGCTGAGGCTTCGTGTCACTGCCCCCATCTCATCTGCTACAATGATCTATGTGTAAGTGTGCATGTCGAGCGAGGGGGGCGGGGGTTGTGGTGGGGACCGGAGGATGAACAGGGCGGGACAAGGGGAGCAGGTGCTGCTGCCCTCACCTGACCTTCTCACTGTCCGTCATCTGCCAGAGTCCCAGGTTGAGTACCTTGAGGCAGGGCAGCTGCGTGATGCGCTCCAGGCCGCGCTTGGTGATGCGGGTACAGCCGTACAGGTCTATGCCAGTGAGCTGGCTCAGGTGCTCCGCGATCAGCTCCAGGCCCTTGTCTGTGATGCGCACACACTGGCCGATGTTGAGCGTGCGCAGCCCGTGCATCTGCCGCACCATGCGGTTAATGCCATCATCGCTGATGTGGCAGGAGCAGAGGGACAGGGACTTGAGGCCGTCCAGGCCCTGGGCTATGTAGGCCAGGCTCTGGTCCCCCACCTTGTCACAGAACGACACATCCAGTCCTGAGAGGCGCAGGCTGCCCATAGCCAGATGCATGATGCCCGTGTCACTGATGTTATCGCAGGAGCGCAGGTTAAGGCTGCGTAGGCTGCCCATGTGCGACAGGTGCAGGAGGCCCGCGTCCGAGATGCCCCCGCAGAAGCTGAGGTTGAGGAGCCTCAGGCCCGTCAGCCCGCGGGAGATGTGCTTTAGAGAAAGGTCAGTGAGCTTCTGGCAGTCCTGCAGCGTGAGCTGCTCCAGGCCCAGGCAGCCCTCGGCCGCGCTGCGCGTCATGCCGGCCAGGTGCCCGATGCCCACGTCCGAGAGGTGGCGGCAGCTGCGGAGATTAAGGCTCTTGAGGCGCTGCAGGCCCCAGGCGATGAGCAGGAGGCCGGTGTTGGTGATGTTGCTGCAACCCCCCAGCTCCAGCACCTCCAGGCCCTTGAGGTACTGGGCTATGCGGCCCAGGCTGCTGTCGGTGATCTGCTTGCAGAGGCTCAGGTTGAGGGCACGCAGGGAGCCAATCTCCTGCACAAACGCGTGGCCCAGCCCGTTGTCAGTGAGGTTGTAGCAGCCGCTTAGGTTGAGGCTCTCGATGTTGGCCATGCCCTGGATCACGTAGCTGAGGCTGCGGCGGAGGCTCAGGATCTGCACACGGCGGATACCCCGGGCCTGCAGGCTGGGGAACAGCGACGGGTTGGCCCGGCGCAGGTGCAGCTTGGCCTCCACCCCCCGCCACACCGACTTGTGGTAGGCAGCGTCCCGCCAGGCCGTGCACACCTGCGCCGCGCGCCCCTTATCCCGGACGTCCAGGTAGCCGAAGATCATGGCCAGCAGCTCGGGAAACAAGCACGAGATGTGGGTCTCCATCTTCCTCCTCCCCCCTCCGCGGCGCCGGGGGGAGGAGGCGCGGGCCCCGCCGCTCCTGTCCCGAGAGGCGACAAGAGCGGTTCGCCCCGGCCGCTGCCGCCGCCGCCTCGGGCCCAACGGACGGCCCCTCCCCGCCTTCCGGCTCCGGCCGCCGCCGCCGCTCCTCCTCCTGGTCCGTCCGTCCTTCCTTCCTTCCTGCCGGCTTCGCCTCCCTTCCCTTCCCTCCCCCCGCCCCGGGCTCCGCTCGGTCCTCACATCCCGGGCGGGGAAGGCGCCCTCTCACTCACTCCCGAGCCCGGCCGGGCCGCCGCCTCCGCCGCCTCCGCCGCCTCGGGTCTAACCACGCCGCGCTCGGGCCGCGCCGCTCCGCCCGCGCCGCCCGCTCCGCCGCCGCTCCCACGCCCCCTGCCGCATCCTCTGCCTCCTGCCACTGCCGCCGCCGGCCGCCGACGCTGCTGCTCCGGGCCGGCGGGCCGGCCGGGAGGCCCCGGGGGCTGCGAGCACGGGCTCCGGGCGCCGAGGAGGCTTCCTGCTGCCTTTGTCTCTCGCCCGCTTTTCAAACCTCCCAGCCCGGGCCGCCCGCACTCCGCCGCCCAGGCGGGGGGACCTGGAGGCCAATCCGGGCCACCGGGCGCACGTTCCTTCTCCCCCCGCCGTCCGCGGCCAGTTGGAAGCTGCCGGCCCGGGCACGGAGGACGCCGCGGCCGGCGCGGCCGGAGCGCGGCTCGGCGCCGGGCCCGGGGCGAGCAGGCGGGCCGCGCGTTTGGTAAAGTCCGGGCCGGACCCCTCTGCCCGACTGCTCCTTCGCGCGTCCCCTCCCGCCGCGCTCCCCCCGCGCGCGCCCGCGCAATGGTACGAGCCTGCGCTGCCGGAACTGTCGGAGCCGTTACCCTGGAAACCGAGTTCTTCCTAGTCTGGGCGCCCCGATTTTTAACCCTGTAGGCGCCATTTGAGAGCAGCTGTCAGCCAGGCTCTTCCCCACCCTTCTCCTTTTCACCCCGGAGCCCGCTATTGAGCCATTCCCTTTCTGGGCCACGCCCCAACCCCATTCCTTCTCTTTTTCTTTGCTGCTGACGTCTGCGCAGTCGTTTCCCATAGTTTACCCCTACCGTTCCTGACCCTTCCTTTACACCCTTCTCCCTTTATTATCCCTGCAAGACCCTCCTCCCAGTGGTAGTACTCAATAATCATCACTCCAACTCTCCTTCTTTTTTTTTTTTACTGTTCCCAATGTCCCTTAACACGTCCCTGTTAAAACACCCCCAGTCCTCCCGAACGGAGCTGCTTCCTACGATTCCTTCCCGTCTTGTGCCTCAAATTACGGAGAAACTCGGCTTTATTCATCACTACCTTAGCTTAACACTGACCCTCTCCAGCCCTCATTCTAGCATTACCCTTTCCTGCTCCCTTCTAGCATCTTCTGGTTGTTTGCAGACACCGCTGTGGTACTTTATACATCAAAACTTCCCTCCACTTCCGCACTTTGTTGCTGAACTGTGGACTGTCGGGAGCGCCACGGATGCCCTCGCATCGCCTCAGCCTGCTTTGCGCTTAGAAGGGAGCAGCAGTCCCTGAGCCTTGCTTTATGATCTTTTTCCTTCTCACCCTAGCCTCTTGAACTAAATATAAATTGTACGGACAGTTGTACTGAGAGTATATTTGTATGTACTAACACGAGGATACTTTTTAAATAAAATACAGTGACTATTGGACTTGGTTTAAGACGCTGCAAGCAAATGTCTGTGGGTTTATAAACTGGGTTTTATGGAACCAGAGCAGTGCTCTCTTTTAGAATGTGGCTCCTGGGTCTTAAATGCCCGCGCAGACGATAGGATTTCAGCGTTTCCTTTTAACTATCCCCAAACCAAGAATTTTTGGATCAGAGAAAATGACCCTCTGTATTCTTAATGAACTCATGGACCCATACAACCTGATACAGGACAACCTGATGTATTTATCAGAAAAGGAAAATGGTTTTATTGATTCTTTGAGGACCCAAACAAGATTTTGAATGGGTTCCCTATTCAGTCTGTGAGATTAATTTTTGGCCACCTCTCTTTGCCCAAGAGACCAACTAGACCAAGTACGTTCAGATTCACTAATAGGCAGAAGATATTTTAGACACCCCCCCCCACCTCTCCTGTTCCTAAATCAGGAAATGCAGAAGCAAAAATTCTTACAAATTTGCTACCTCACCCACATTACACCTGGTGTGAGGCCCGTGGGTTTTTACAACCTTTCTGAAATAACAGACTGTACTTTAGTCACCTGTACTGTTAGACCCAGATGTGCTGCGGCAGTAAGATGTCATAACTCTGGGCCATCCCCGAGCTAATCCTCTTCTCCTAGAGCGTATCTGGCCTTCCATTTGTCTCCGTGACTTAGGCCTAAACTTTTACCTTAAACTCCACAGGAAAGTCACTTTCGTTGTTGTTATTCTGAGGATGTAGATGTGTTTGTATTGATGTTAAAGTATGAATCCCAAACACCTCAATCCTACTGAACACAAAACAAAGTGCTAGACCACACAGGGGCCGGGGGAGTGTGTTTGTAGGCTGGGAGCATGACCTGAAGAAAAGGAGCTCAGTGGTTTTCCTCCTCTAGACAGGCCATTGTTCTCAAGTCTGAAGAGTCAGTCAGAGGTGCCCAGAGCACCTTCTCTGGGAGTTGGCCACTTGATCCTACTTCTAGCAAAACTTTTTCTTGAGTTGAACTCTGGACTTTTATTAATACAGAGCCTTTTGTTTAAGACATTCAAACAAAGTTCAAGGATTTCCAGTAATATGATTGTTTTCATGTTCAATAAATAGGTAAATAAACATCAAGAGGCGTCTCAGGAAATGAACGTTAGTGAGAAAAAGAGGTGTGGCATCAAAGAGCCCTGTGCTGTCTGGAGACAGGGTGACTTTGCCTGGCTTTGAAAAAATGTGTCCCCTTTCTGGCCCTCAGTTTCCTCATGTGACACGGGTACGATTTGACTGGATAATCTTCAGGGGCCTTTCCAGTAGTAATGCTCCAGGAGACCATGAGCCTAGATTAGTCCTGGTGTCTTCTCTACCTTGGAGCTTATGGATTGTTCCTAAGTAGGCCAGAGATTAAGAATATTTTCACATTCAGTGGCTTCTTGGGAGTTTGGGTTAACGTTCAGATTTGGGACACAAAAATGGATGGAGGGTATCACGGAGCAGAGACCTGATAATCCGAAGAAGACGGATACCAATGTAGAGAATCCTGTGAATAGCTATTCATTTTCCCCCACTTTCCTGAATTTTATTAAAAAGCCAATGATGGTAAACCTCTAGAATGTAGTCGATTTTCTGGGATTCTTCCCTCGAAAATGTGACATTGGATTTCCAAACACTTGCCAGAGCCATACATGGTTCCCAACTGTACTGAGTAGGTGAGAAGCTGAAATCCTGCAGTGTTCCCAGCCTGTGGTCTGTCTTTGGATCGCCAGTAATTGCCTGAATAGCTACTATGGCTTCATGAATTTTTGCCTATAGCTCTCCGAGGTCTTCCATGTGCAGCAATCACAGAATTTGAGCAGCTTCGTTAAGAACAGCATCTCCTGTTTTAAAACCAAGAGTGTGCTTGTCTAAAGCAACAGGCAAGCCCTCTTTTGTTTGATTGGCTGTAGCGCTGTAGGACCGCATCCTGTACCAAGATGCGAATTGCGCTAAGCATTACCATGTAGTCATCCTGACTCGGAATCTGAAGAGGGTTAGCCAAAGCCATTACACCAGCCTTAAAATCAGGATCATTTACATCCAAATAGATCAGTGCCTCTACATTGCTGGTATTTTTTGTGTTATCATGTACCAAGTCCTTGTATTTTTCAGCATTATCTCCAAACTCAAGTCCTACAGCTAAACCAAGAAGCCAGTCGATTGTTTCCTGCCAATCTTGAATCTTGAAAGGACAGTTAACATCTCTGAGATACTTTTCAAAGAATTTGGGCCAGTCACTACTGTGGAGTTTCTTAAATTACCTCCGCCTTCAATCTTGTAGTGTCTGATTTTCTGGTCTTCAAGCCAAACAATCAAGTTTCTAAATTCTGGTTCATCTTTGCAGTTGAAGCCAGCAGGGTTGTGGTAGTCGAGGGCCATCAGTTTGCCTTGGAGCACGGCCCCTGCTTCTTGGGCTAGCTGCCTGGGCTTCTCCTGGGAGAGGGGAGGCAAGGAGGAGCGGGCAGCGCAAAGTACTGGTGGCGCTGGATGGCTGTTCATGTTTTAAGGACTTGTTGAGATTTTTGTATATGATTCAACAAGTTGCAACCAGAAAAAAGTTTTTTCTGAATGAGCTTCTGTATAGAAGCAGAAATGATAGCCTTGTGTAGGAAGTGTCTCCAAAACTTTACCAAGAATTCTAAAGGAACTGGGGCGCCTGGGTGGCTCAGTCATTAAGCGTCTGCCTTCGGCTCAGGGCGTGATCCCGGCGTTCTGGGATCGAGCCCCGCATCAGGCTCCTCCGCTATGAGCCTGCTTCTTCCTCTCCCACTCCCCCTGCTTGTGTTCCCTCTCTCGCTGGCTGTCTCTCTCTCTGTCAAATAAATAAATAAAATCTAAAAACAAAACAAAACAAAACTCTAAAGGAACTAGATTTTCAGATAGGGTGTGTTTTTCACCTGGGTGAGGCCTGGGAAAATTGAGAGGCCCAACCCAAATATCAGGCTTACTTAAGGGTGTGTATACTTCCTCATTCAGAGAGGGAAGCTCTGGCAGGAAAGATCAGAAGAGAGCTGTAGCTTTTTAAACTCTTTCAAAAAAATGTAGATCCAAAGCTAGTGACCCAGAGCCTATCTGATAGGTATTATTAGATCAAAGGAGTTAAAATATTTTGTGTGTGTTTTATTTATTTTTTTAAAGATGTATTTATTTATTTGAAAGAGAGAGAGAGAGAGTGCAAGCAGGGGGAAGGGCAGGGAAAGAGGGAGGGAAGCTGACTACTGGAGAGTGGTGAGCCCAACCTGGGGCTCAATCCCAGTACCCCGAGATCATGACCTGAGCTGAAATCAAGTCAGTCGTTTAAGCGACTGAGCCACCCCACACCCCTTGTGTGTGTTTTATATTAACGCTAAAGTATCCATGGCACAATGTCTATTATGTAACTGGCACCCTGTAAATGTCGTTGAACTGAAATGAATGAGAGCAGTAATAACATAATATCTTCATGAAAGATTTCAGGCATATCAAAACTTCTCCAAGAGTCTGGACAACCAATAGCAACGGATATCTGAGGTTTATAAATGGTAACTTTCCAACTACTTTCCAACTTCAAGATTTCTTGACAGCAACATTCTCTTCTTTTCTAGTATTACTAAACAAGAGAGTACCTTGGGGCACCTCTTGGTTAGAGAATATTAAAGATAACAGAGGGCGAGGACTTCATTCACTGATTGCAAATAGAAGACTTAAGCAGCAGCAAAGGAACAAATAGCCTGATTTTAAAATGGGCAAAGGACTTGAATAGACATTTCTCCAAAGAAGATATACAAATGGACAACAAGCATATGAAAAGATGCTGAACACCAGTAATTGTTAGGGAAATGCAAATTAAAAAGCACAGTAAGATAGCACCTCACACCTATTAGGATACCTACTATTAATAAAACAAAATAAAAAAGTGTCGGTGACAATATAGAAAAATTAGAACCCTGACATACTGTTGTCAGGAATGTAAGATGGTTCAGCCCCTGTGGAAAACAGTATGGGGGGGGGGGAGTCCTCAAAAACTTAAAAATAGAACTACCATATGTATGATCCAGCAATTCCACTTCTGGGTTTATAACCCCCCAAAATGAAAGCAGGGTCTCAAAGAAATATTTATACACCCATCTTCATGGTATTATGTACAGTAGCCAAAATGTGGAAGCAACCCAAATGTCCATCGATGAAGATGGCATAAGCAAAATGTGGAATATACATGCAATGGAATATTACTGAGCTTTAAAAAGGAAGGAAATTCTGGCACAGGCTACAGCGTGGAGGAATCTTAAGGACATAATGCCAAGTGAAAGAAGCCAGTCACAAAAAGACAGTGTATGATTTCACTTATATGAGGTATGTAGAATAATCAAAGTCAAAGAAATAGAAAGTAGAATGGTGTTTGCCAGAGGCTTGGGGGAGGAAGAAATGGGGAGTTGTTTATTGGATATAGGGTTTCATTTTTTGCAAGATGGTAAGTTCTGGAGATTTTTTGCACAATGTGAATATACTTAACACTATTGAATTATATACTCAAAAATAGTTAAGATGGTGAATTTTACATTATATGTATTTCACCGTAATTAAAAATGTTTAAGTAGAGCAAACATTTTGAAAAAAGATGTAAGTAAAATGAAAAAAATAGGTGAAAATTGTTCTCCTATCAACAAATTGCCAGGATTACCCAGAACTATTTGTTTACTCTTCCCAAATTATAAGTTTGCTATATCCTAAAATATGGGCTTTAACCACCACAATAAAAAGAAGGGCTTGGGGCCTGGGTAGCTAGAGCCCTCTCATTAGGGTGACTGTGCACTTTATTTTTTATTTTTATTATTATTTGGGGGGGGGGGAAGGGGAGTTTTCCAAGGAGTTTATTTGGGCAGACCTGACGGCAGGGAGTCTTTGCATCTAAAAGAAGGTGTGGGGCCTCTTGGTGGCTTGTGCTGGCGCCACAGGACCCAGTGGGGCAGCGGGGACTTGATCCGGAAGCAGCAGCACGTGCTGGCTGCAGGCTTCTCCACCTTCCTGCTCCGGATCCAGTGGGCGCCCAGGTCCGGGTAGTACTGGGTGACAGCGCCCCCAGTGGTCAGGTGCCGGGACTCCCCGTACAGGCCTTGTATGGGTGCAGCTCTGGGAGTCAAAGCGCAGCCAGGCCCCGAAGTTCCAAACCCGCCAGGGGGGATTTCTCCAACACCTGTCTACACTCGACAGTTTCCCCTGAAGACTTCTGCATCTTCTTCGGCTGAGACACAAAGCACCAGAAGGGGGACTTGGCGACGACATGATGAGGGGCAAAGATTTGCATGCGATGGAGGGGCAGAGTGCGGCGTAGGGAGGGCGGGGGGGGGGGGGGGGGGAGGGCGGGGCGGCGGGATGCGGGCAGGCAGCTTGGCCAGGCCTTCAGGGCGCCGTCCCCAGTCTCGCCACCACCCACGAAAGGCGACTGTGCGATTTGTTGTCCGAACTGGAAAAACTCATGAGAGCAAAAGGGGGTGCTACTAATGATCACCGCCCCCCCATGAATGGTCATTCCCTCCTTCTCTGGAAACAGGTTGCCATTTGTAATTTGCAACTTTTGAGCATTAAGTCTATTTATTTAATTTATTTTTTTAAGATTTGACAGAGACAGAGCATAAGCAGGGGGAGCAGCAGAGGGAGAGGGAGAGAAGCAGGCTCCCCGCTGAGCAGGGATTCCCACCCTGAGACTCAATCCCAGGAGTCAGACGTCCCCTGGGATCAGACGTGAGCCTAAGGCAGCGGCTTAACCGGCTGAGCCACCCAGGCGCCCCGCAGCATTAACTCTAATGTATGTTTTCATATTTTCAGCTACCTAACCAAAGGATTAGAAATACTTGGATAGAATAATCTCAAATATCAGCTGTCGTTTGTTAATATTAACAAAAATCTTAGGTACTTGTTACAAAGCAGATAGATACAGCAACTCTAAAAAAAAATATAAATTGTGTTGTAAATAGAGCTATTTCCAGGGCAGTGAACACTTAACAAGATAGATTTTCAGCCAGTCTGTGTTTTGGGAAAATGTTAAAAGGATTTTTGTGCACTGCTCTGTGCTTTGAGGTGGACAAAGACGTGGAAGTGCTGTTTCTGCCTTTAAGGCTTTAGGACCAAGCAATGCGCTCGAGAGCACCTGCCCCTAGTGGTGTGTTTGCACGTGTTCCGGTGCCGCCGGAGTGATAGAAATAACATGTTTCGGTTTAGGGGGTCACCATAGGGAAGCCTAGAACCGATGAGTAGGGTTGGTGCATGAAGGTCGTTACATAGGCTGGAAACTTATTTAGAGAACAGGCTGAAGTTTTTCTTTACTTGTTTAGAAAAAAAATAAGATCACTCTATTACTAGCAGCCCTGCTTTGTCATACTTTCTTATGGTTCTTCCATCTTGAGGCATCAGTTAGGTTAATTTTAAAAATCACCTTTTCAAAGAATTTTTGGCTTTTTTTCCCTTCAAGAACAAGGAAACTTTAACTCTTACTTACCTTGAAATGGAATTCAGTATCTGAAGTCAGGAAATTTGAGTTCGTGGCTTGGACTTTCCTACTGTTTTTACAGACCAGGTTGCCTTGAAAAAAAAAATGTTCTTGGGGTACCTTGGTGGCTCAGTCAGTTAAGCGTCTGCCTTCAGCTTGTGTCAGGATCTCAGGATCCTGGGATTGAGCCCCTCATCAGGCTTCCTGCTCGGTAGGGAGTTTGCTTCTCTTTCTCCCTCTCTCCCTCTGCTCCTCCCCACTGCTCATTCTCTCTCTCTCAAATAAATAAATACATACATACATACATAAAATCCTTAAAAAAAAAGAAAAAAAACGTTCTTAACTGGCAGTCTTTCTCCTCATTTGCCCAATTCACTGCTCTCTACCAGTAGAGTTTGAATGCACACATCCAGGCAGGAATGGAGAACAGGAGCCATTTGGTGTTCTGCCTGGCCCCGCAAAAGGCCCAGGGGCGAGGGTGGCTTCCCTGTGTGTCTCCCTTGAGTGCTGGGACATGGGGGCTCCTTAGATCGCCTCTGTTCCCAAGGCAGCATTGTGAGCTCAGTCTCCACCAGACTCGGAGTCCGAAGTTGGGCATTGGAATCCTAGCTCTCCCATTACAGACACATGGCCTCCGGCAAAGTGACTGAAATTCTTTGAGCTTCAATTTCCTCATCTATAAAATGAAAGTAATTCCTGTTCACAGAACTGTTGTGCGAACTCCCTGAGGGAGGAAAATTCACAGGACAGGACGGGCCTAGTGTGGAAACTGGCATAGAGGAGAGATCTGCTAAATGCTATTTTGTGTTTTCTCTGATAAATGCACTGTGGGGGAAAAAAAGCCACGCAGGTGTGCCCCAAATTGTATAGATATACATTTGCTGACAGTTAAACATTTTTTTAAATGTTATTTCCTGTTTTTAAGAAATGTGCGGGTTAAAGGAGCGGAAACATAGCAAAAGTGCCAAAGCGTAATAAAATGATCTTTCAGTTAGAGCCAGCCATCTATCTCTCGGCAACTCATTGTCTCCCGCGAAAGTCAGGAAGAGCGGCATCGTCCTTAGTCCCACACTCCTCTGCCAGGGGGACATCCAACTTGTGGCCTTCAACGCATAGGACTCTCACACTCTTGCTTAGAGCGATGGTTCTCAGTCTGGAGCATGCAGCGGGATGCCTTTGAAGCCTTCTGAGTCATGAGGTCTGGGGTGGGGCTGAGCGTTGGCATTTCTAACAAGTTCCCAGGTGATGTTGACGCTGCCGACCTGGGTTCGCAACACCTGCCACTGGTGAGCAACTTCCTGCTGCCCAGTTCTCTTTCCCCTGCTTTAAAACTTCTATTAAATTAACTTCCCAAACGCTCTCCCTTGTCAGTAAAATAAAAATATAGAAAAAAAATGTTGCCCCCACTTATCTTTTATCTTTTAGATCGTAAGCTCATGATGACTGCATTCCCACCCTGCCCCCAGTGATAGGGTGAAAAAAACACAGGTTTTGTAGTCAGACAGATTCTAGTTTAAAATCTTGACTCTATAACTTACTAGCTCTGTGACTTGGACAAGTTATTTAACCAGTTGGAGCCTTGGTTTTCTTGTCTGTGAAATAGGACTAGTGATTTTTGCATCTTGGGAGTTTTGGGGAGACTTGAATGTAACCTCCTAGTACAGTTCCTGACCATGATGAGAATATCTAATATTTATGGGGCATTCATTGTGCATTAGACTTTCTATTAAGGTCTTTACACATATGGACTTACCTGTTCTTCACAATAGCTAACCTATACCCCCTATGAAGAAAGTTCCATTTTACAGATGAAGAAACTATGGCACAGAGAAGTCATTTGCTCAAGACCAAACAGCTAGGGGAACTGGAATTTGAACTTGGTCTAGATCTGGAGACCACATTCGAAGTCATTGTGCTTTGCTGCCTTCACACGGTAGGCTTATCGTTGCACCTTGCTGGGATCCAGTTTCTACATGACACCACAGAAGGAGGGGTCCGAGAAAACAGTGGTTAGCAGTGAATGAGATAGTGACTGCACTGTGCGCAGTATTGGGCCAGGGCCAGGTGCGACGTCCATGCAAAGCACTTGAAGACCCTGGTTGATTTGCTAGCCAAGGTAAGTCAGTATTTGTGTGCATGCGTGTGTGTGTATGAGAGAGAGAGAGAGTGGATGTGTGAGTGTACACGCTGTGGGTAGATAGCTGATCATCCATTTTACACCTCCAGGCCCACAGGTGGTTGCCTGGCTGGCTGGGCCTCGCATGGTCCCCAAGGAATGCACTTGTGTGTAATTATGTCACCCTCTAGTGGCTACTTCCCCGTTAGCCCTTTCTCCATGGAACAGCCCACTCGGTGCTTTTTCCAAATGAGACTCCGTGAGCAGAACGTGAGGGAGACTTGGGCACGCAGGGGCCGGGCTGAGAGAAGAGGAGCGTGGCCCAGGGCAAGAAGAGAGTGGGGGGTGTGAAGAATGGAAAACGCACTACTGGAAATAGCGACTAGTCCGCTCCGGCGGGGAGGAAGGGGAGGCAGGAAAGGCAGAACATTCGGAGAGAGGGGAGGACGGAAGGATGTTGGTCTTGAGTGAGGCTCCTAACGTACGGTTTTCACCAAGTACCATTTTGTATTTGTGGGACCGGACAGTTACTGCACGCAGAGCTCTTTCCAGAGCTTCAGTACTGAGGGCTGAAGTAGAGCGGAGAAGGAATATTCTTGGCCAGTTTCAGTTCTCTTTTCCAAGGGAAGTAAGCGCAGATTGTGGGGCTAACAAAGGCTGGCTACATTCCAGGCTTTCACCACCCTGGAATGGAAGGCTAACTTTCCTGCCTCTCCATAGCCGGAGGCTGTGGTTCTTTCTGCCGGTGAAGGTCATCCTCATGGGTTTGTCATATCTTGATAAATATTTCAAAAGGCAAGGAGGCATCAAGATCAATCCTATTCAGAACTGGTTTGTAACTCCACACTGGGCCTGGGACTCTGCTGTCTAAAGCCTTATTGAGCCAGAGTTTGAAGGTGATTCGTATTTTGAAAAGGTACTGGGGCCGAGCCAGACTTTTCTGGAAAGTTCTATGTGGACGAACAGAGCATTTACATTTCTTACATAATGCCAGACCCAGAGGAGTCTGAGGGACCAGCTCTGGCCCTGTTGCAGAGCTCACAGCCAGCCTTCCCTTTTCTACCAAGAGGGTAGGGTTAAAGGTTTAGAAAATAACCAGAATTAACTCTTCACACCCCAGAAGAAAGATGGTTAGGAGATAAAAATCAGATCTTTACATCATGTGATACTGCTGTTTTCCTGAATACCAGTCATTCCTGAAGATGTCAGTAACACCAAGCACTGGCTTTTCCCTCTTCTGAGAGGGACGGGAAAACAGTACAAAAACCTTGTCCAAATGTTTTCTAAATTTGGAACAACTTCTCTCAGTTTCAAGGCCTAGAATTCAGTGAGGTTTTTTTAATTTGTTGTTTACTTCTTATTTTTAAATTTCACTTACCATTTAAGGCCAAAGTGTTCAAGTAACTTACTCAAATAATCAGTGGCTGCTGTTGTAACTATCGAGAATTCTTTGATTTAGCTGGATGAGGGCACAAACTGAAATTGGACTTGTCAACATTTTGGCACAATGACAAAACTTATTAATTAGATGACACCTTCCCTTTAAAGCTCTGAGAGCGCTGTGTGGACATTTAATGGCAACACTTTGTTTGTTTGTTTGTTTGTTTGTTTGTTTGTTTTGCAAATGGAGAAAATAAAGCCTAGAGTGAAGAAATGATTTTCTCAGGGTCGCGGGGACAACTGAGGTTGGGTGCATCTTTCCTAGGAGCTGCAGAGTATCTTTGAATTCTTGACTCAGGTGCACACGCAGGATTGCCTTTGTACTCCATGTGTGCAGTGGGAAGGATACTCAGACATTGGCAGGAGTACATGGAAATTTGATCCCTTATGCTACTAAGGGGTGAGGATTGCTAATGGATTTAACTGCAATAAGGGAGGACCAGCGAGCGTTTTATTTTAGAGTGATTATGTGTGTCACCCAAGCATGTTAGTGACACAGTGCTGTGGGAAAATGGAAAACAATCTTTGGGATCCTCTTTCAGTTTAGTCCTCCATTTTTCTGATTTTAAACCTATACATTTTAAAAGTTTGGCACCGTTTGAAAAAGAATGTATAAACTAAGAAATGTAGCTGACAGAGCTAAAATTGAATTAGCTGGCATTATGATTTCATCGGCAAGGTGCCTTAGTCTGTAACGCATCACTATAGAGACTCACGTTTGCTTTCGTACGCTACATTTAATATCCTGATTATTATAATTTTCAATACAAACATAGATTTATTAAACACATTCTGGGGGTGCCTGGCTGGCTCAGTCGGAAGAGTATGCGACTCTTGATCTTCGGGTCGTGAGTTCAAGCCCCATCCGTGGCTCAGTTGGTTAAGCATCTGCCTTCAGCTCAGGTCAGGAGCCCTTGCTCAGCAGGGAGCCTGCTTCTCCCTCTGCCTGCCACCCCCTGCTTGTGTGCCCGCGCTTTCTGTCTCTCTGTCTCTCTGACAAATAAATAAATAAAATCTTAATAATAAATACATTTTAAAAAAGAAAAAAACTTTCTGTAAGGTGTCCTAAACTGGTAGACAGTTGTAGCTACTACATGAATGACTATGCTAACTGAAGTTTTTCTGTGTTCTATAGCGTAAGAGAGTAAGGGCTTAAAATTTGAGCACTTCTAATCCTTGACCAACATAAGAATCATATGGTTAACATTAGATCATCTTAAATTATCCACAGCTCTGGGAGAAAGCTGGCTGTTCAGTTCTGGTGTGTGGATCATGTTCCAAACTGAGGGTTTTGTTTGGTTGGTTGGTTGGTTTTGCTTTTTTAAAAATATCAAGTTTTATTTTTATTTTAAAGTGTTTATTTTTTAAGATTTTATTTATTTATTGGAAAGGGAGAGAGAATGAGCAGGGGAAGGACAGAGGGAGAAGCAGACTTCCTGCTAAGCAGGAAGCCCAATGCGGGGTTCAATCCCAGGACCCCGAGATCACGACCTGAGCAGAAGGTAGACAGACCGCCAGTTAACCGACTGAGCCACCCAGGCATCTGTACTTTTTTTTTTTTAAGTTTTATTCATTTAAATAATCTCTACACCCATTGCGGGGGCTCTCAAACTCATAACCTGGAGATCAAGAGTTGTATGCGCCTCTGACTCAGCCAGGCAGGCGCCCCTCAAGTTTTATTTTTTATTCTGTTCGTTTGAAGTCTAAGACAAGGGACACCTGGGTGGCTCAGTCGGTTAAGCGTCTGCCTTCGGCTCAGGTCATGATCCCAGGGTCCCAGGAGTGAGCCCCGAATCAGTGGGGATGCTCAGTGGGGAGCCTGTTTCTCCCTCTGCCTCTGCCTGCTGGTCACCCTACTTGTGCTCTCTCTCTGACAAATAAATAAATATAATCTTTAAAAAAAATGAATTCTAAGACAAAGCTGGAAAGGGAGAATTGAAGACCTGAAAATAATATTGCCTGCTGTTGCTGTTTTACCATGGAAAAGAAATGGCTCCCCCCCCCAAAAAAAAAAAGTTGGCGGGAATTAAGTTTGTGCTGTTATGCAAGAGAAGGCACCCAGATTACATATAAAAGTTAAACTGCTTTCACACCCTGTTCCTAAACATAAGAGATGCAAATATGTGGCAGCAGTAGGTGGGAGCCCGAATGTTTTCTTAAACATTTCTTAAATGTTAGCGATCCTGAAAGACTTCTAAACAAGCAGAAAATTCTATTCTCAATGAGTGTCTGTGTGCCTAACTCCTGCTTGAGTGGACCTCCTTTTGCCCCCCTCCTGCTCACAAAAAAGAATAAACTCTCTCTAAACATCGAAATAAAATCAACTACAATAACACAGCTTTTAAAAGGCACGTCAGAGATCCGACTGAGCTCTCCTGCATTTTTCTGTAGCGTGTTGATTTGACGTGCTCATGGCTAAATGGTTCCTGATCTGGGTGATGGTTTCGTGGGTGTATACGAATGTAAAAATTCACCAAGCTGTATATTTAAGATGTGTGCATTTTTCTCTATGTTTTGTTTCAATAAAAAAGCTGTTTGTTTGTGTAAGTCAGAGGGGGTTTAATGGGTCAAGGAAAGTTTACTTCTATGCATAGAAATTGTCACAAGTTCTGTTTGTTGAACAGGTTAACCAAACAGGTAGAGATTCTGCGGCAGCTGCTGCCTAGAATTTAACAGGATGGGAACTTGGTGCTACCCCTCGACCCCACAGCCCTGTCTTGCCTGTGATTGTCACTCCCTTCCTGGACCTTCCCCGGCCTGGCTGCGCTCAGGGGAGAACGAGGGCGAGGATTGCGTCCTCACCTGCGGGCCTCCGCTCCGGTCCTTCAGCCCCTGGTGCAGTGCGTGCCGTCAGCACTCAACAAACACTGCGTCTAACTCTGATCATTTTTCTTTGGCTACTATATGTTGCGGGTGGGGAGTAGAGTGGGAGAGAGAGGGGGAGAGGAAACTGTTTCTCTAACAATGGATCAGTGAATGAATCCGTGTTGTAGGAAACAACCTGGGGGCGGGGCAGGAGCTGGAATAAACACACAGACATTTCTGGTTTTGCCTCAGTCACTGAGAATTGTTTCCTTAACATCGGAAAAATGCAAGAGTTTTAGCGTTTGCTGCACGCCGTTCTGTGCTGTTCCCTGCTGAGCCAAACCGGGTCACATCATACTTGCTATGTTACACTGTGCTGTTTTCCATGGACTTTTTGGTTGTTGATATTGGCCTTTTAGGGTTGGGTGTGCGGTTTCTCTCACACAAACATGAACGTGTTTACCACCGAAACGTTCCTAGGGGTCTGGTCATCTTAAGCTGGAAGTTGTCTTCGGGATGCGTTTTTACATTCCTGTTCTTGCTTCCATCTGTGGGAACTCTCCCGTGGCTTTCTGTGGCTTCCCGTGGCTTTCCCGTGGTCTGGTGGATGTGCTACATAGGAGTAGAAAAATGCAGCTTCTCTGAGGCAGCCAGGAAGTCCGGCAAACCACGGTGACGCTGTGTGCCGTTAACGCCCATTTGTCTGTGGCCCATCAGAGCTTCAGATCCAGCTGCCTGCCTGTTGCTGCCACCCCAGACAGTGACATCCACAAGGACAAGGCCCTTTTCGAGAAGATCAAGGACACTCCTCCCTTATTCGTGTTCCAGTGGCGGCAATCGGACAGGATTCCTGCTAATGTTTCCTTGATTTCAACTCGGGGGTACTGGCTACTGGGCAGTTTTTGCAGAGAATCCTCATTAGAATTTCCCTCTCTGGGGACGCCTGGGTGGCTCTGTCGGGTAAGCGTCTGTCTTCAGCTCAGGTCATGATCCTGGAGTCCTGGGATGGAGTCCTGCATCAGGTTCCCTGCTCAGCAGGGGGTCTGCATCTCCCTCTGCTTCTGCTTCTCCCTCTGCTTCTGCTCTCTCTCTCTCTGGCAAATAAATAAATAGAACCTTCAGAAAAAAAAAAAGAATTTCCCTCTCCGTCAATTTTTTTAAACTCTTTTATTTAAAAGGAATTTCTTTTTTTTTTAATGGAATTTCTAAATGCTCTTGAAGCCAACAGCGTTGTTTTATTTTGCTGATAGAACCCAGATGGCGGGAGAGTTGGTTTTTTCCATCATTTGACTCCCCGCACACGCCCTGTATCACCTAGGCGCAGGAGGCGGATGTCAGGATGGTGCCACAGCCAGAGCACGGTGAGGTTCGGAGACTCAGAAACATGCCTTCTGATGCAACACGTCTGTTGTCTGTGTCACTTCACCGCATATCTCGTTACAGGGTTTCTTTTGGCAAAAACACATTTTTGAGCGAGGGTTAGCCAGGCAAAGCCAGGGCCCCCTCGGCCAGTTGAGTTTGAGGACCCGTCTGCTTCATCCGTCATTAGCAGCATTGTGGGTATAGGGCCTCTCCGTAGAATCTTTATTCATGGAGAAGCCGAAAGAAGCTCAAACAGCCCAGCTGCATTTCCAGGTCCTGAGTGGTATTTGTAACCCCTTTGACTTCTCCACTGAGGAAATTGGATGCGGCTGTCACAGAAAGAGAAGAGATATGGAACCCCACAAGGCTATGCTTGCAGCCACTTTTATTCCATTGAATCGAACACATAATGAAAGGCAGGCAGACCCTGGGAGGAGAGGGCCGAACCGGTGCTAGGAGTCATTCCTACAGTTCAGTCCCTGGAGCTGGTGACGGCTGTGGGCAAGATACCTGAGGGCCCGTTAGTTGGCCGCTGGTGGAGAGAGGCAGGCGATGACATCCCCTTCTGTGGTCCTCCTGCGAGTGTTCTAATCTTGAAACTAAACAACCTGTGAAAGAGGAAATACACATGGCTAATAAACGTCTAGAAGTGTGTACCCTCACTAATAATCAAAGAAATGCAATTTCAAATTGGATGGCCATTTTTACCTATTATGAGCAAAGATTCTTAAAAGTGACACTATCCAAATATCTTAACCAACTTTTGTCACTTAAAACTAAAACCTAGTGTAATGTCTTATTAGGCTTTACTTTCTTTGAAGTTTGGAAATCTTAAAAATACTTTGCTTTGAAAGTGCAATCAATGAGCCAATCTCACCGGATTGGTTGGCTGGTCAGTAGATGCCCGAGATGTTAGGGCTGCACAAGACGTTAGGGGTTATACAGTTCAGCCTTTCATTACGTAACTGAGAAATCAAGGACCCAGAGCAGCTGTGTGACTTGTCTAGGCTCACACACTTAGCAAGAGCCGGGACTGCGTTAGTAAAAGATGATGGACTGTTATTTAGATCTTGCTGTAGGTAAAAAAGCTTAATAGAAAATTAACCTTTTTTCTTTTTTAATACCTCAAGGATGTTGGGCTTTACTATCTATCGAGACAGACAAAATGTCTTAGACCTCCAAGAACAGGAATTTAAGCTTTGTTACCCTCACTCAATCTGTCCTCATATGACTGAGTGGCTGGATACCTCTCTATATTTTTAATGAGGATAGCAATTTATCTACAATTGAAGTTCTTTTTAAAGAAGAGTTTATTTATTTATTTGAGAGAAAGAGTGAGAGAGTGAGCATGAGCAGGGGGAGAGGTAGGTGGAGAGGGAGAGGCAGACTCCCCACTGAGCAGAGAGCTGGATGCGGGACTTGATCCTGGGACCCTGGGATCATGACCTGAGCCTAAGGCAGACGTTTAACAGACTGAGCCAGCCAGGCGCCCCTACAACAGTTGAAGTCTCTTTGATAGTGTTAGAAACCGCTTGAGCAACTATAAATAAAAATGGGGTGTTTACAGTCCAAAAAGGGGATTTTCTTTCTGATGGGTGTGGAGCCTGATGCAGGGCTCGATCCCACAACCCGTAAGATCACGACCTGAGCTGAAACCAAGAGTTGGATGCTTAACCGACTGACCCATGCAGTTGCCCCCAAAAGGGGGTTTTTCTAAAAGTACAGAGATGAGTCTAATACAAGGTAGAATGAGGGTTATACGAGTTTGTGTTAGTTAAGCTGATGCCAGCGTCTGTAATGAACAAACACCCAAATGTCAGTTGGCTCTTAAGCCATCAGCGTTTGTTTCCAGCCCAAGTAAAAGGCAAGTGCGTGTTCCTTATGGGCAGGCAGTTCTCCAAGTGGTAATTTTGGGACCTGGGCTTTTTCTGTCTTAATGACTCTGTCCTCAGCCCTTACTTTGAAAGCCTCCATGCTTATCTGCTTCAAGGTGAGAGAAGGAAAGTGAGCATGGAGGACTCCTTGCTGGTGGATTTTATGGGCCAGGCGTGGAAGTGGTAGACATCATTTCTTCTAAGATACCATTAGAAAGAACTCAGTCACATGATGACATGTTAGTGCAGTGGAGGCTGGAGGAGGTCTTCAAGCTGTATGCGGCTTCAGTGACTTTCAAGTGAGCTCTGCCACGAATAGCTTTGAGGGTCCAAAGTGGGAAGACAGCAGATGGGGGTGAAGTAACTTTTTGGGCAAATATATATATATATATATTTCTGTGCATGTGTGTGTGCATACATACAAACCCAGGAATGCAGAAGTTATTGATAATTATTTCTACTATTTTTTTAAAGATTTTATTTTTAAGTAATCTCTATACCCAATGTGGGGCTCAGACTTAGAACCCCGAGATCAAGGGTCGCATGTTCCACTGACCGAGCCAACCAGGCGCCCCTATTTCTACTATAAACTATATATTTTTTGTTAATTTCAATGCATGTATTTCTGCTGACTAATTCTAGGTGGTAAATGCACTTCAAGCTCTTTGTTTTTCCATAGTAGTGACTCTTTTTGATCAATAACATGTATTTGCAAGATGGCCAGATCCCCCGGCTATCAGACCTGTTCCAGGCACCTAATGGAGCCTTGAAGATGAGCATAAAAATAGTGGGCTCTCCCCAAAGCCACACACAGATATACCATCATCAGTATTCTTTATTTCAATTCAGTGGCGAACAAAGGCAAGTGGTCTGAGGGCCTGTGCTGGTGGTTGGTTCCCTCCACTAACGTTTGTCGTTCTCATGGCTGCATAATGCAGAGACCACACCTCCTCCCCTTCCTTCCACTCAGGATGACAGTGTTCTTTTTCTGCCCCTTATCGTGTTTCTGCTGGATTAGTCCTCCCAGCTGGGCTCCCAGCCCCTAGACTCTCACTCACTATCCTCCATCAATCATTATTGCTGGCAAACTATCAACAGTTTTCCTAAATACAGATCTGATGATGCCTCTCTCCTGTTTAAATGCCTCGGATGGTTCGTGCAGATTACAGAATGAAGCCCAAACTCCTGGGTAGGGCCACGGGTCTTCCATGGGCAAGGCCCAGTATGAAGGTCCTGCTTCACCAACAATTAATGACTTGTTTTGCTTTGAATTTTGACTTTGGTTCTCTCTCTCTTTCTTTGTTTTTATTTTATTTTTTAAAGATCTATTTATTTATTTGAGAGAGAGAAAGAGAGAGAGAACGTGTTCTCACCAGCACAAGTGAGAGAGGGGCAGAGAAGGAGAATCTTCAAGCAGACTTCCTCATGGAGTGGGGAGCCCAGTGCAGGGCCCAATCTCCCGACCCATGAGATCACGACTTGAGCTGAAACCAAGAGTCTGAGGCCCAACTGACTGAACCACCCGAACCACCCAGGTGCCCCTCTGTTTTCATTTATTTATTTTTAATTAATTAATTTATTTATTTATTTTTAAGATTTATGTATTTATTTGAGAGAGAGCACACAAGACGAGGTGGGGGATTTAGAGGGAGAGGGAGAAGCAGACTCCCTGCTGAGCAAGGGAACCCAATGTGAGGCTCGATGTGGGCGCGATCCCAGGACCTTGAGATCATGACCTGAGCAGAAGGCAGACGTTTAACCGACTGAGCCACCCAGGTGCCCCTATTTTTTAATTTATTTTTGAGTAGGCTCCACTCCCAGGGCAGGGCCCAGCTCGGGGCCCAAACCCGTGACCCTGAGATTAAGACCTAAGTTGAGGGGCGCCTGGGTGGCACAGTGGTTGGGCGTTTGCCTTCGGCTCAGGGCGTGATCCTGGCGTTATGGGATCGAGCCCCACATCAGGCTCCTCCACTATGAGCCTGCTTCTTCCTCTCCCACTCTCCTGCTTGTGTTCCCTCTCTCACTGGCTGTCTCTATCTCTGTTAAATAAATAAATAAAATCTTTAAAAAAAAAAAAAAAAGACCTAAGTTGAGATCGACAGTCGCACGCTCAACCAACTGAGCCACCTAGGCGTCCTTCTCTGTTTTTTATAGTTGAATTTTGTGCATGAAAGTGTTGTGTGATGTTCTTATCACTCTCAAAATTTGTCCTGTGTTTTCAGGCCTCTGCACTTTTGCCCATTGAGAGGGTCTCACTCTCCCATTTCCACTTGTGGGAATTCTGCCTGCGCTCTTAGGGACAAGTCCAAATACCACTCTATCATGAAGCATGCCCTCCTTTGGAATTAATTACTCTATCTTAGGACTAGTACTTGGAGTCAAAGGGTAGCAATCAGAAAGCAGCTGGTACCTCCCTTACAGCATGACACTGTGCTAAATATTGTCATCTTGTGCATGTTTGCCTCCCCCTACAAGATTGTGAGAATTTCTCCTACTCTTTGAGTAGGACCTAGGAGATGCTCAGTAACGTCTACTGATGTGAATTGGAGTCATGGAAAGAATTCCATTTACATTACTTTCGGCATTTTCGTGGGGTCTGAACTTTTTCCTTTTCTCTAGAGTAGCAAATGCAAAATAGCTACCCATTTAGTTCTGATCACGAAAAATTGCTCCCAACTTCATTACGTTGTCTCCTTTTCCTAATGATAACTCCGAAGACGGTGAGTGGAGACCATCATTGGAATAGAAAAAGTGTATCTCCCTGGCCAGTCGGTGGGGTGTTGGTCCCAGCCGTGGGTTACAGTTAGCCGCCCTTACTCAAGTGCCTGTAGTAGGTAACATGTTCCCTCTATCACGGTAGCCCTCATTGCACCAAACTTAAATAAACTAATAGATTTCAGATGGAGCTTTTGGTTTTGTAGGAGTCCTGATTTGTTTTCTAGCTTCCGCTCTAGACCAGCACCATCCGTAAACTCTCTGTGATGATGGAAATGTTCTACTGAGAAGCCACGTGTGGCCAGTGGGTACCATACTGGGTTCCTGGGAGAGTAACATTGTATTACTTTAGTATAATCTCCTATGTAGTCCTAGGTGTCAAGAGGCCTACAATGAATATTTGGTAAATGATGAACTTTTTTAAAAATTTTATTTATTTATTTGAGAGAGAGAACGAGTGGGGGCAGGGGCAGAGGGAAGAGCAGATCCCTGCAGAGCAGGGAGCCTGACTTGAGACTCCATCCCAGGACCCTGAGATCGTGACCTGAGCAGTCGCAGACGCTTAACCGACTAAGCCGCCCAGGCGCCCCTAAATGATGAACAGTTAACATTCATCGACCGACTGCCAAATGCCGGGTGTGTGCCAGGGGTCGTTTGTGCGTCGTCTTCGTTTTCACAGAGCCCTGGCTGAGACGGCACGGACCACGAGGCGCGGCCTCCATCGCTGCAGCCTTCACCAGGGAAGCCAGTGGGCAGCCACCGGAGCAATTCAGCAAGACGGCTGGAGCTCTGGGAAGGAGGCCCGGCAGGGCCATAAAAGAAAGGAAAGAATCTCGGTGGTGAACCCAAAGCCCCTTTAACGTGCCCCGGCCTGCCTGAATTTGGTGATCGTGCTTTCTCCCGAAGCAGCCCCAGAGTTCCATTCTATTGAATTCCCCAAATCGGAACCTGTGAGACCCACAGACCCGGTCTGAAGCCTGCTGGCCGTGACCCTGTGGTGGCCGAGCTGTGAAGGTCTGAGCCCTGGGGCAGGCGAGCCACGTGGCCAGCTTGGCTTCTCAGCCGGCAAAGAAGGAGGTGAGGCTGCGTCTGAGAGGGACCAGCCGCTTTCTGTCGATGTTTTTCATTAGAAAGCTGCTTTGGCACGTCTTCCCTTTGAGGATTTGGGAGCTCTTCCATACACCATCTAAGGGTCCATTTGCAACAGGAGCAACGGCTCGCGGGAGTCACAGAACTTAGAGGAGTCGCTGACGGTCTGTCCTTTCCCACTCTGCCTTTGGAGCCCAGCCAGCCAGTCTGTGCCCTGCCGTTGTCCACCCGCACCTGACCCAGGATAGCTGGGGGACAGTCCCTGGCACTCACCACTCAGGGCCTCTGGATCCAGAGCCGCTGTTTCCGCTCCTCTCGCCACGGCAACGTTCACCTCCCAGTTGTTGATAAAAACGAAACAACTATCCTATTTTTCCAAGTGGAAATTGCCAATTTTTGAAGCCTAAGTTTGGCAGCTTCGGTAAGATTCCAACACAGCAAGAAGACTAGAATAAGGGGAGGCAATAAATTCTCATCCAAACTTAGTTCCTGGGATGGAATGACAGAATTGTTTAGAAAGAAAGAAGAGTTAGCATAACTGTGTTCAAAAAACTCCATATGTGCAAATCCAGATTTATGAATAGTTCAGAGTGATTATTCATGTAGTAAAATGACTTGTATATGTAACATATATAATATATAATACACGTATTACAGTTCCTTTAAATAACAGTGGCATACTTAAAAGCCTTTGGGCACCTGACAAGCAAAATGAATGTGTGAAAGAAACAGCTAGGAGAAATGCAGCGGAGAGCAGTGGGGATTTGGGGAAATTAGGGAGGCATTCCTAGTCCAAAAATTTAAAATCATTGTGTTAGCCAAAGAGATTTTGTTGTCTGCCAGTTGGTGAGCCTGCTTTTTTAAATAGTAAGATTTCCCCAGGTCTTTTTACAATATGCTTCAGTTTGCAAAAACAGGACCGCACAAGATACATTTTTATTCTAATTAGCCCTTGGCATAGAGAGGTCATCCCCCTGCCCGGATGGTGATCCAGAATTCCATTTCTTTGCTTCATTCACCCTATCCAAGCCAGGGAATTTGCAGGAGTGGGTGGCAGTTTCCCAGGAAAATATTTTTTCCCATAGAACCAGACTCAGTGGAAATAAGGTTACTTGGAGAAAGATGAGACCGCTTTCCCGTCAACTCCCCAACTCTCTTGAAACAAAGGCCAAAACCACGGCTGCTGCGCTTCTAAAGCAATTTCTTACAGCACACTGACCAGTGGCCATACCTCTCTGCCTTCTTTGCTAGGCCATCTTTTGAAATTAATTTATCAGGATTTAGGAAAAGGAAAAATTCCTTTCTTATCTGCTGCACAGACTAAGACTTCCGGGGCGCCTGGGTGGCTCAGTACATTAGGCATCTGCCTTCAGCTCGATTTCAGGGTCCTGGGATGGAGCCCTGCATCAGGCTTCCTGCTCAGCAGGGAGCTTCTCCCTCTGCCCCCCTCCCTAGCGCTCTCAAATAAATAAATAAATCTTAAAAAAAAAAAAAAAGAATAAGACTTCTGATGAAGTTTGCTTGGTCCCAGTGAGGAGGCAGGGGGCTGTGGAGACGTTTTTCCCCCCCTAAGTGTGACAGACAAGAAGGGGTCAGCTGGGATGTACCACTTTTGGGAACTGTGCAGGGCCTGGCGTCTCGGGGGTTTGCTCTGCCGGGTGCGTGGGATTGCTCTCTCCGAGTGTGAGCGACCACTTTCACACTTCTCCAGGCACTAGGAGCTGCAGACTTGGGGATTGCTTTTCTCTGAAATATCAAGAACTAGATTTTAGTGTGCGGGCCTCAGGACCTATTTCTGTGCCCCTGTCACCCTGTGCTGTGATTATGTCCGTTTTGCTCCCGTACTTCCCGGATTGTGAGAAATTTCTCATTGTGAATGGCAAACACAGTCTCAAGGAAGGGCAGTTTTGCATTTTTCTTGAGGGCCAGATTAAAATCCCACTGCTCTTACCCCCTCTAATCCCTTCACCCCCCATCCCCAGGGCATTATTTCTCCGGCAAATGAGAGAAAGAGAAAAGACACAATTTGGGAGATGAGTAATATGCTGGAAGCTGGGAATACCCGCTCCGAAGAAACCTTTCATTTTATTTCCACCAACCATCGGGAAAGTAGATCACACAAAAGAACGCTCTGCCTTAGGGCTGAGAGGATTCATTGAGAAAAGCTTGGAAGGAAGAGCTAGAGAGACTTGGAGACAGAGAGAGCCCCTTGGGAGGAATAATTAAGGCTGGCAGGGAAAGGCTATGTTAATTGAGCTGAGAAGAAGGATGAGCATCTGGGGATCTTTCAGGAGGTTACAGGATTTTCTGACCAAGTCTCGGGTACATAACTGCATTCATCTTTGGTCACTACTTTTAAAGGAGAAAAGTATGAAAAAATCCATATAAGAGAAACAACTAGCTATAGGACTAAATGGTAAAAATTGAGGGGAAAAAAAAGCGTGTGTTGGGCGGGGCAGAGGTGGTTTTTCCAGAAGATGGTTTTGTCAGATCCTGATTTCCTGGAGTGAGAAGAGAAGAGACAAAAAGCTGAGCCGGCCCCTGGCGTGGTCATGGCAGCCGCTCTTGCCGAATAGTCAATCCAGGCCATGCGCTCCACGCACGGAACCTATGCGATTTGCGCTGAACCCCCTCCCTCCCCAGCACCCCTGCCCTCCCTCCCATAGTTATCCCAGTGGTTGTCTCTGCGCCTAAATTTTTCAACCTGCATTTAAGACAGAGGCTTCTTTTTGAGTATGAGGACCCTTTTTTAAGCCCCGCCCCACAAAAGGTCACGTGCCCCCTGAGACTATGGTTGTACTTTCCGCTGAGGAAATACATAAAGATCCCCTCAAACTATTAGGTATTAATGAGACTTTTTCTCATTTTATTTATTTATTTGTTTATTTATGTATTTATTAAAAAAAAAAAAAAAAGAAGCTCTGGGCCCAACAGGGGGCTTGAACTCAAGACCCTAGAAATCAAGAGTCATGTGCTCTGCTGACTGAGCCAGCCAGACCGCGCGACTAGCCCTCATTTTAAGACAACTTTTACGTGGATGCCTGGGTGGCTCAGTTGGTTAAGCGCCCGCTTTTGGTATGAGTCATAATCTACAGGTCCTGGGATGGAGTCCTGTACAGGGACGCCCACTCAGTGGGGTTCCTGCTTCTCTTTCTGCCTGTTGCTCCCCCTGCTTGTGCTCTCTCTGTCTGTCAAATAAATAAAATCTTTTTTTTTTAAGAGGGAGGGGGAGAAGGTAATGGGAGAGGGAGAAGCAGACTCCCCACGAAGCAGGAAGCCTGGTGCGGGACTCGATTCCAGGACCCTGAGATCATGACCTGAGCCGAAGGCAGCTGCTTAACCGACTGAGACACCCAGGCTCCCCAGTAAAGAAAAATCTTTATTTTTTTTAATTTAAAGATTTTATTTATTTATTTGAGAGAGGAAGAGAAAAAGCAGGGAGGAGGAGCAAAAGGAGAGGGAGAGGGAGGAGAAGGGAGCCCATTCCGGGCATTGATCCCAGGACCGCGTGATCAGGACCCCAGTGGAAGGCAGTCGCTCAACTGGCTGAGTCACCCAGGTGCCCCTAAATAAAATCTTTTTAAAAAATGGTTTTTGTTGTGTAATATAACATATACAGAGTAGTGCATAGCGCATATATGCACGACGTAATACATTGTTATAAAGAGAACTGCCACGTACCCATTACTGAGGTTGAGAAATAGAGCATTGTTGGCACTCCAGAGATTAATTCTCTTATGTCTTATCCTCGTCGCAGTCCCCTTTCCACCCTTGAGGAAGCCACTCTCCTGATGGTCACAGTCATGGTTTCCCTGCGTTCCGCATGTATGGATCCCTAAACAACACGGAATCACGGTTTATATATTCTTTAGTGACTTGCGTCTTCACAGCGTTATGTTTGTAAGATGCACGCGTGTTGTCGCAACTGTACTTCATTCACTTTCATCACTGCCTAATATTTCATTGCATTAATATATCACAATTAACTGGTCCATCCATTGTTGATCGATATTTGTGTTGTTTCTAGTTCGAGGCTTTTTTTTTTTTTTTTGAGAGTGTGTGTGTGCATGCAAGCGGGGCAGGAGAGGGGCAGAGGGAGAGGGAGAGAGAATATTTTTTTTTTAAAGATTTTATTTATTTATGAGAGAGAAAGAGAGCAGAAGGAGACAGACAAGCAGACTCTGCTCTGAGATCATGACCTGAGCCGAAACCCAGAGTCAGACAGCTAACTGACTGAGCCACCCGGGTGGCCCTCCAGTTTGAGACTCTTAATAGCACTGCTATTCTTGACACACATGTGTGTCGATGTGGGCAGACGTCTCCAGGAAAATGACATTGTTGCATTATCAGGGACACTTAAGAAAAAATGTAACAGCTTTGGTGAGAGATAACTCCAATACCATACAATTCGCCTGTTTAAAATGTACAGTTCTGGGGCGCCTGGGTGGCTCAGTCGGTCTGCGTTCGGCTCAGGTCAAGATCCCAGGGTCCTCGGATCAAGTCCCCTGTAGGGCTCCTTATGTGGTGGAGAGTCTGCTTCTCCCTCTGTCTACTACTCCCCCCGCTTGTACTCTCTCTGTCTCTTGAGAGAATGAATGAATTTATTTATTTATTTTTAAAGATTTTAATTTGTTTATTTGTCAGAGAGAAAGAACGCGCCAGGCAAAGGGAGAAGCAAACTCCCTGCTGAGCAGGGAGCTCGATGTGGGACTCGATCCCACGACTCTGGGATCATGACCTGAGCTGAAGGCAGACGCTTAATGGACTGAGCCACCCAGGCACCCTCTCTCAAATGAGTAAATTTTTTAAAATCTTAAAAAATAAGTGAAGTGTACAATTCAGTGGTTTTTAATCTATTCCTGGGGCTGTACAACCACCACCACAGTCACCAGTAACACTTCCAAATGAATTAGTGTTTTATTAATTCTAAGGGTCTACGTACATGGAGACCATCGCAGTGGAAGTAGGTGGACGTATGTATTCCTTCCAGAGACAGGGCTTGGTTTGCATGTGCTCTGTGGTTCTGGGGCCCCCAGGAAGGAGCCACTGGTTTAAGGCACTGACAGATAGAAATGTGCCATTAACATAGATACATGTTCCCCGAAAGCTTTAGCGCCATTAATTCCTTGCAGAGTACTATGGGCTGCTTTACGGCAGAGGTTCTCAGTTTTTGGCGTGCATCAGAAGCACCTGGAAAGCCTGTGTAAACAGATTGCTGCAGAGTTGCCCATTCAGCACGTCTGGGTGGGGCTCGAGAATTTGTATATCTAATCAGCTTCCAAGTGATACTGATACTGTGAGTCTGGGGACGGTACTTTGAGCAACCTGGTAGCTGGCTATTACCTTGGAAATCAGAGAACTGAGACTGGAAAGAATTCATTCAATCGTTCCAAAGATAAGACTTAGACAAAAGACACTTACAAATTGTTGGAGGTAAAGCAGGCCATTCACAGGATCTTGTAGCTGGAGTGGGGCAGCAGGAGTGGGGAGTGGGGAATACGCTTTGTAAATACTATGGAGGCACAGTCGGGAGGACTTGACAATTGGTTTGGCGTGGAGGGTAAAGGAGAGGGAGGAGTCAAGATGAGCAGCAAGATTTTAGGCCTGGATCCAGGAAGAGAATTGGAGGACAAAGAACAAGCAAGATTGTGAGGAAGGGAACCATCAGTCAGTATCTCAGCTCCTGTCCTTGGCTCTCTGGGAAGATTTACCCAGCCACCATTTCATGGTCAAAAGGTGACTGATCCCCTTCAGGTCCCATTCTTACAGATCACGGGAGTTCTCCTGGGCGACGGATGCTGAACGCTCAGTAGGAATTCAGTATCGGGGTTCAGAGGGACTCCATAAATTTAATGAACAAGAATGATTCTGAGAACACTGGAAATTATTGAAGTCCTTCTTTATTGCAATCTCCCTCCTACCCTTCTCAAAGCACCTTGAAATTTTCTTTGACCAAACCCCATCTTTATGGGAAATCCTTCTTCCCCTTTTCTCTTACTTAAAGCCTGCACATTCTTCAAGGTCCTACTCCAATCCCACATCCTGACTCTGAAGGCTCCCTTGGACTCCTCAGGCACTTCGTGTGTCCTGCCTTTCAGGGTAGGTTTTTCATGTTTCCCACAGCGAGACCCAAGCATCTCAAGGAGCAATGTCGTAGCCATTTTCAGGTTATCTTATAATAAACAGCTTTAGAGGCTGCCTGCTACTCATGTCTTTGAGGAAAAGGTAGAAACAAAGCTGAGACCTGGAATCCAGAATCTCAGTTAGCAGCTAACAGTAGATTCCCAAATAAGGGGATATATTAGTACAAGCAGCCATTTTTGTGGGCGAGGCCAAATGGAAGCCAAGAGGACTCCTTTGTCTCCATGAGAGGCTGGCCTCCATAGCCTGCCCTCTGCCCTCTATTTTCTTTCTTCTTTCTTTCTTTCTTTTTCTTTCTTTCTTTCTTTCTTTCTTTCTTTCTTTCTTTCTTTCTTTCTTTCTTCTTTCTTTCTTTCTTTCTTTCAAGATTTCATTTATTTTTTTTCGAGAGAGGGCAAGCTAGAGAAAGCCTGAGCTGAACCTAAGCTGAGGGAAAGGGCAGAGGGAGAGGAACAAGCAGACTCCCCACTGAGCAGGGAGCCCCCCCTCAGGGCTTGATCCCAGGACCCCAGGACCATGACCCAAGCCAAGGGCAGATGCTTAACTGACTGAGCCACCCAGGTGCCCTGCCTTCTATTTTCTTGAGAGCTCACTTTTACCTCTTGGCCTGATTTGTCTTTTCGATCCCAACATAAACATGAACACCAGCTCTCTAAAAACTATTGTTCTATTTTAATTTCTCCAGCGTTAAGCAGCCAGACCTATTCTCAATCTAGATATCATTTTGGTTGGGAAGAGGTCTGGCTTTCCCCCCCAAGGCTCTGCGTATGCCTGTGTGTGTGTTTGTGTGTGTGTTTATACTAGTAACTTTGCAATCACCTTTTTTTTTTTTAAGATTTTATTTATTTATTTGACAGAGAGAGATAGCCAGCGAGAGAGGGAACACAAGCAGGGGGAGTGGGAGAGGAAGAAGCAGGCTTGTAGTGGATGAGCCTGATTTGGGGCTCGATCCCAGGACTCTGGGATCATGCCCTGAGCCAAAGGCAGATGCTTAACGACTGAGCCACCCAGGCGCCCCTAGCTTTTTTTTTTTTTTTTTTTTGATAAACATTGCTTTTTGCACTACTTCCTATAAATCGGGATGTTATTACCTGACAGTCCTACTAGTCACAGCCTTAGTAACAGGGCAATGGTGAAAAGAAGAGAAACAGAGTGGAGAAGGTGTTATGTTCCAGTGATGGGGGGACTACCAACCATGGGGAGGTGTAGAAAGATCTGGATTCCAAGCCAGGGTCTACCATTCAATTGCTGAATGAGCAAGTGTCTTAACCTCTTTATGCTTTAGTTTTCCTATATTCAACACGAGGATAATAGTGGCATAGACCACATAGAATTTTAGTGGAGATTAAATGAGAAAACTGGATGTAAAATATTTGGCTCAATGCATGTAGGGGGTGCTCTAACATCAAGTATTATCACTGGTTATCAAGAGCCATTTATTATTGTCTAGTAAAACTATACTAGGCACAGTGGTGCATACAGAGAAGTAGGGGAGGTAAGTTTGTACGTTCGGGAAACTTTGCATCTACTCAAAGAAATATGCACAGTTCCAAGGCAGCCTGTGTGGGATGGGGTCCTCACAAGTGCCAAGGAAATACCAAGTGAATGGAAAGATTTTCATCGTGTGGGATTAATCAAAGACAGTTTTATGGAGGAGGTGAATCTTGAGCATGGACTTGGAAGTATCGTTGGAGACGAGAAAGCATCCCTGGGGGGGAGAGCCAGAATGAGGGCGTGGGGGGAAAGCAGAGCTCGTTCTAGAAGCAGGGGGAGATTGGAAAAAAGACCCCAACGCGGGAATTTCAGGAGGAGAACGAGATTAAAGTGAGGCCAGCCTGGGAAGTTTAGAATGGTTGAAGAGCTGGGAACCACTGTAAGTCTTCCAATGAGAATATTAGGGCGCGTGATTAGTGTTTCAGGAAAACTGGTGTGGAGCCATTGGGTTAGACCACGGAGGACTACTCTGGTGTTCAGAGGTACGAACAGGTATAAGGAGGGCGAACACTTATCTGAAGATAGGGAAGGAAATTAGTGAACCTGAGTGCAATTTAGGAAGTGTTTGTCAAGTGTTTTGAGATCCATAAAGAATCCTTCTTGAGGCACCTGGGTGGCTCAGTCAGTTAAGTGTCTGACTCTTGATCTTGGGGTCATGAGTTCAAGCCCCTCATTGGGCTCCATGCTGGGTGTGGAACCCACATAAAGAAAAGAAAAAGAAAGAGTAAGAACCTTTTTCTACAGTGGTGGAAATGAAGTGGCCAAAGGCTCCATCTCTCTTGCTCCTCACCCACCTGCCCCCACTCCCATGGAAATCATCGAATCACTGGCAGACACTGCGGCAGCCGTGTAGCCAGAAGTTCACAAAGGGAGACATTCCCTTCCCAAAGATTGCTAACAGTGTCTATCTTGTTATGTCGGGAACGTTAACAAAATTGGAAAGGTATTTTTTTTAAGTAGGTTCCACACCCCAGCTTGAACTCACAACCCCGAGATCAAGAGTCGTATGTTTTAGTGACTGAGCCAGCTAGGCGCCCTGCAAATGTATTTTTTTTTTAAGATTTTATTTATTTATTCGATAGAGATAGAGACAGCCAGCGAGAGAGGGAACACAAGCAGGGGGAGTGGGAGAGGAAGAAGCAGGCTCATAGCGGAAGAGCGTGATGTGGGGCTCGATCCCATAACGCCAGGATCATGCCCTGAGCCGAAGGCAGACACTTAACCGCTGTGCTACCCAGGCGCCCCTGCAAATGTATTTTTTAATCACACATTCCATAGCTCCTCCTTGCGTCGCACAGAAAGAATTAGTCAGTGGCAACCAGGAAAAGGCTCCCATGGAGGCTGTGGGTTATTTCTGGGTAGCTTTCTGGGTGTGAGGGTACCTGTCTGGGGCAACGGGGCAGGTGTGGGATGTGACACCATTTCATGTGCGACTCATACCTTGCTTGAGTTCTTGGGCTCTGGGGGAGGTCAGTCTTGAGCATCCGGTGGTGGCTTTTGTGAACCCCTAATGACCTTGTCAAAGTCCTTGCCGTGTGTGTGGGGTCTTCATGGTGGCACTGCTCTGAGGTGTGTGTGGAAGCACAGGGGTGTTCCTTTGAGGACAGACTGGCTGGGGTCAGCCCCTCTTGCCGGCATCTCTCTCCTTGGGCTCCTACCTCCGGGCTAACTGCTTAAGGGAATGAAAATTGGTGACCAGATCCAAAAAAAGGAAGGAAAGGAAGAGGACTTGGAGCCCTGTCTTCAAATTTGTACCCTTTCGGTTGTGGTGGGAAAGCCGGCATCACAGTCTCAGTAAGGGACATGGCACAGTGGGGTCTGGGATGTGGGGTCACAGCCCTGCCACCTCCCTATCTCCACAGCAGCTTGAAGAGAGGTAGGCTGGGCAGATAATTCAGAGTCTGGCTTTCCCTACAGGACCCCAAGCAATGTACGCTATCACCCTTTACCGCTCTTGTCCCGGCTTTCCTTCTCCTTCCAGTATTCACTGGACCTAACACAGGAGGCGTTTACTCGTTTGCTGCCGTGTCTCTGGCCCTAAAGCAGTAACTGGCACAGACGAGGCCCCCAGTGCACCTTTGATTAATGACTTTAATGAATAAACAAATAACTGACTGAAGAAGTAGGGCAGAGCAGATGTCTGACCAGCTCCTTCTGGCCCTCTGGAGGCATCTTCCCCCTCCCTGACCCTCTACCACTGAAGGACAGGGACCCTGGAGTCCCCCATGCTTCACTGTGTTTGCTGTGTTTGATATGGCATTCACCCCTCCTAGGAAGGGGAGATGCTTTCATTCTCTGAGGAAATCTGTAGTTATGACGAAAGGCAACACAAGGAACCCCCTGTCTTTTCCGTATTTACTAGGTTTTTCTTCCTACACAAAGGAGAGCCTCCCCTGGTTGAGCCCTGCTGTAAAACTCACCTGTGACCCACAAACAGAGCTTTCAATGTGTCCCACTCGTTAAAGCCAAAGCATCCATCCCCACCCAGCTTCCCTCTACCCCAGCTGGGCCAGAAGTTTCCATGCTGCCCATGCTGATGAAACCAACCACGAGTCTTTTCTCCTCCCAGCTCCACACAAGGAAAGCCAAAAATGTAAGCCAGGGCGCTCAGTTTGTTTCTCATAGTCCATAGTCTCTCAGAGGGGAGGGGGGTGGGGGAATGGGATAGACTGGTGATGGGTGGTAAGGAGGGCACGTATTGCATGGTGCACTGGGTGTTATACGCAACTAATGAATCATCGAGCCTTACATTGGAAACCGGGGATGTACTGTATGGTGACTAACATAATATAATAAAAAATCCTTAAAAAAAAAAAAAAAGAATGTAAGCCAGGGCAGAGAGCTGGCCCTTTGGGCTCTGTGACATCTGCCCGCATCCTGACAGAGCATCCTGAGGGGTTGTCATGGGGCGGGGGATGGGGATAACGTGCAATGCCAGGGGCCACCTTCCTGGAAGGCAGAGAAAGAAGTCACCACACTTGCGGCAGTCTTTTCTTCCCCTTCTTTTTAAAGTTTTTAAAATATTTTTTTAATGAGCTGAAAGTTTGATGGAAAGCACAGCGTGGTGGGAACAGCGGGGCAGTGAGCCCTGTCTCCGTTTATGTTTGTGAAGCACCGAGGGGCGGGATTAGCAGCTCTTGGGAAGTTTGGCCCTGGCTGGCCTGTCACTGGGGAGTCAAAGCCACAGTGACCGTTAGCAGGCAGGGACTCCTGTCCTTGGCTCAGAAACCGTGCCCCCCCCCACCATGTGTCCTCAGTTGAACCTAGGAGTTGCAGAACCAGAAAGATTTCACAGGAGCTTGAGGGAAAGGTGTGGCAGAAGTGAGAGACGCTGGTGTGAGGAGGGCATCCCCGGGGATAAGAAGTGTCACCCGTTGGGAGACAGAACTCAGCTCTCTGGCAGTGGAAACGTGTGAGGGTGTATGTGGGGCAGGCGGGAGGAGCGGTGGTGGGAGGGTAGGTGTGGGGGAGGGACGAGGACCACAGGGAATGGGGGCAGCTCTGACTCCTCAGTCCCCAAGAAGGACTGGTAGGTGGAGTTGAGGATGTTTGCACAAGGAAACCCTTTGAAGCTCTTCTCTGGTCCTCCCCACTCTGGACCTGGTTCCCTCCCCTCCATAAAGCCATTAGCTTCTGGTGCCGGCCCTATCTCTGCTCCATCTCTCTTGGTTCCAGTCGGTGCATTCACAGACCTCCTGCCCTGAGGGACGGGGAGGATTTATGGGGGGTAGAGGGTAGAGGGGGAGGGGGCATCCTTTAGAGGAGGAGAGGTCTGTTAGGAAAGCAGGGTGTGGGGAGCTGTTAGTCGGCCGCGCTAGAGGCCGGATCATTTCCGAGCTGGCTCTGCATGACAAAGGGGAAGGAGCAAGTTTCTTCTTTGATCTGCCCCCTGCCGGCCCCACACACCTGCCTGTTGGTGCTCCCGCCCCAGCTGAGACCTCAAGAAGAAAAACCAAAAGGGGGTGGGGACCAGGCTGTGGCCCAGCTTCCCTGGATCCTGTTCAGGCCACCTTCCTCTCTTGGTGGCCCCAGGACAAAAATATCTCCTAGGCTGATGACGCGAAGCCCCTGCCGCCCCCTCCCGGAGAGCCCGGAGACCCAGGGCTGCGGGAGCTCCGCGGTGAGACGGGGTGGGGAGGGGGCTGGGAGCGCGCGCCAGGGTGTGCGCCCGCGTGTAGAGTTGGAGGTGTTAAGGGGTCCTGGGAAGAAGATTCATTGGAGATGTGGGGTCACGCCCTGGATGGAAGCTAAGGGGGAAACGAGGTGGGGGTGAGTGGGAGGAGGCGTGTTTTTACAGATCTGCTCTGGGTTCCAGAAGCAAGGATTTTCCGTTTGTTTCCAAGGGCTGGAGGAAAGGTGCTCTTTCCGGGATACAGGCACAGGCGTGAGTCACAAAAAGCATAGGCAAAGATGTGGGAAGCTCTGGAACTACAAGGGAAGGGGTTGTTGGTTCTGGAAGATGCGTCCTCGACACAGACCTTTGAGGCCAGGGCTGCAGACCAAGAGCTCACTGTTGGGGTCTGTGCTCCTGGCCGCCCCTGGAGGGCCACAGCGCAGAGGAGGGGAAGGAGGCCACCTAGGAAGAGACCACCTCACCCGACGGAGCTTCAGGGGCACATGGCACTTCTCAGAGAAGTTGCCCGGTGAAAGTGCAAAGTCCTCGCCCTTCTGTCTGCTCTGTTCCTGGTAAACAAGGGCTGGGATGTGGAGACTTCCTTGGAGTGAGAAGGGTACAGATTGGGAGGGAAGACTCCTATTTGGCTGTAGGCAAAGCCAACTCACCCACAGTTCTTAGTCCATGAAGGAGAGCTCTGGCTGGAGTGAGACGTACAGGGAGGAGTGGATGATGCCCTGGTTTCTCTGGGTGTTCTGGAAGGACAGGTGTGCGCGGCAGCAACCGAAGCATCTCCCTTGATGCTACCTGGAGCACGCTCTGTCCTGGAAATGACTTGTTTTCATTTCTCTCTTCTGGTTTCCCGGCTCATTGTTTCCTTTGGAATGAGGTCCTGGATAGGGTTCCCACAGTTTGGGGTAAGAGACACAAAAGCGCTCCCCTGGTGAGAAGAGTAGCAGTAGGAGATGGAGGATGGAAAGAGGCTGAATCTTTTTGTGGGGGGGAGCAGACCTTGACCTTAGACCCCCCCCAGCTCATCTTTGGTGCGCCCCCCCTCCTCCTCGCCCCCTGTCCTGCCTCATTGGCTGCATCTCCACATTGATTCTCCCTCCATTCTGTCTTCTCCAGGGAGCCCCATTTCGGAAGCCGACCACCCCTGGGGTCTTCCCAGGGCACTGGGGAGGGCGGAGGCCGAGGCCCACCATGCCCAGCCTGCTGCTGCTTGCCGCTGCTCTGCTGTCCAGCTGGGCCCAGCTTCCGGCCGAAGCCAGCTCCTGGTGGTGAGTGAGAGGGGCTGAGGCCCTTCTCTACAACCTACGCCTCCTTTGGTAATTAAATGTGGAGAAGAGTCACCGCGTGTTGTGATCATTCCTTTATTCGTAGGAATCCTAAGAACCACTTTTATCGCAGCAAAACTAGGACAGCCTTTTCTCTCATAAGCCCCGGAGGTAAAGGTTCAACGAGGATAAAGGATTAGTTCATTTGGTTTTTCCCTCTGATCCTGTCTGCTTTCCCTTTTCCGGACCTTCCTCCATCCCCATGGGTTGTTAGAAATAGCTCTTGCGTTGCTACTGGATCAATAAGAATATTGATTTCTTTTTTTCTGGTGGGGGCTAGGAAAGTAGAATTCCTTTTCTGTATGTCTGATGACCAGATGAGAGGTTGAGATCTCCATCTGCAGAACCGTTGTGTGGCTTTCTTTTGTGTTTTTAAGACTATTGTCATGGCCAAGTCAACCTGGAAATGGCTGGCCCTGCCCACGTATCTTGCCCGGTCTGGCCCCGCTCACATTTGTACTCAGCCAGACGGTGCATCTACAGTCTTCTCGTCTAACTGAACACTTCACTGTATCTGGTAGAGGATGAGCCAAAGCCAGAGCCCTGAACGGACAGAGCGGGTTGGGGGATTTGTGGGTGGGATACGGAGATGAGAACATTTAGACTGTGCTGTGACGTATGTGAATTGGCTTCTGTTTGCAAGGCATAAGGGCAGCCTCCTTGAAGGAATTTATTGCTTTCCATCACACACCCTGCGCTCGGGCTAAAGCAAATGAACCACCCGTACTCCCTGAATAAGTCATGCTCTCTCCCGTTGAGGTTTGGCTGTTTCTGTCCTCCGCCTGGAATGAATGTCCCCTGCCCTCTCTGTCCCCCTCCTCTGGCTGCCTCCCATTCTTTCAGACCCGCTTCGCAGCCTGGCCATTGCCTCACAGAATCTTTTCTCTGTCCGTAAGCGCTCTTTCTCTGCCTGATCACTGTGGACCCAGAAGCTCAAGTCTGGCTTTGGCCCTTGACATTGCCTGTGTCATCTGCATCCGTGCCTCGGTTTCCCTACAATGCCCTTTGAAGGCAGGACCTCTGTTTTAGGAATTTTCCTTTTCAAACCCTTAGCACGGTGCCTTGCACACCGAAAGGAAAGCACTTGCTAACTGGTGAATGAATGACTTCATGCTGCACACAGCATAGGCTCACCCCGTGGCCTTTTGTCCCCTTTCTGGATCTCCGCTGTAGGTCATTAGCTATGAACCCGGTGCAGAGACCTGAGATGTTTATCATCGGTGCCCAGCCCGTGTGCAGCCAGCTTCCTGGGCTCTCCCCTGGCCAGAGGAAGCTGTGCCAACTGTACCAGGAGCACATGGCCTACATTGGGGAGGGAGCCAAGACAGGCATCAAGGAGTGCCAGTACCAGTTCCGGCAGCGGCGGTGGAACTGTAGCACGGTGGACAACGCGTCTGTCTTCGGGAGAGTCATGCAGATAGGTAAGAGCCCACCGATGCATGGCCGGCTAGAGCAGCCGGCCCCACTCCCAGGCCTGGCACGGAGAGCCCTCGTGCGTGTCTAGGTGGGCTCTCCGAGGCTTGGAGCGGTGTGCAAGGGGAGGGGGAGATGCACACAAGGAGCAGACTCTCAGACGCCTGCGCCACCCAGCTAGCGCTCGCCATACCCTCCGCTCCCAGCTTCACCCCTTCTGAGGGCAGTCAGCGGGCGACTCCCTCCGGGAAGGTGGCCGGGAAGGTGGCCGAACTGCGGAGCTGGGTCTGAGTGGATTCATGGACATGCCTTTGTCTCAGCACGGGGCGGGGTGGAGGGGAGGGGGTTTGACAGCATTGGGTAGAAAACCGAAAATCGCGTCCCTGAAAGTCTAGATGACTTTTGCTTCTGCCGCTTGGACCTTGAGAGAGAGAGAGAGAGGTAGAAACTTTGGGCCAAATTGGTGATAGCTGTCACTCACCTGACCCAGATCCAGTCCTGGCTTTTTCATTCCAAAGGGATGTGTGTGAATGTGGGGGAAGGGGAAAGACCCATAAGAAAGATGAGAGGCCACCTCTTCCTGGATTCCTGTCCCTTCCCCTATCCCCTGCTCTCGGATTCTCTGGCTGCACTATTGCTTAGATGGAGGTGTGATCTGGGGTCTAATTGTTTTAGGTCCTTTTGAAATGCAATCCTCCCCTCCCTGGCAAGAAATTGAGAAATCCGGCCCTATTTTACTGGGTCTGATCCCCAGGGCCATAGAAGGAAGGTGTTAGGGCACTGTATTCTCCTGTCTCCCATTCTCCAAAAGTATTTCCCCTCCAAGGATGGAAGGCATTTGGGAGTTACCTGAGGCCGAGTTTTTCCTGGAGAACGATTTTAGCAGCAAGCAGGGTATGAGGAAGGCCCCTTACCTCCTGACCTCTTTCCCCTACCCATATTGACAAGTGAGGACCAGGGGAAAGTATGCTTTGAATCTTGCTGCCCTCGTCCTTCCTTTAGTATCAACTCAAGGTCTAGACAAGGAGTGTTCCTGCCACAGTCTTATTGGGCAGCTTCCCTAAAAGAATGGACTTGGAGTTAAGTGGGCATCGTTCATAATTTATTGATTCTTCTCAAATACACTTAGTATCTGGTAAAGTCTTAGCAGCACTCCCTGTGCTGGGTTCTGGGTGAGAAGAACAGGAGGACCCCAGGTGTAGAGAGAGGCATCCACAAATGACTTTCAGGGAACTAATGTCCCTTTGGGACCTAATGCGTGCCTGACGTGGGCTAGATTCTTTTCGTGTGTAATTTTGTTTGAATGAGGGACAAAAAGTGAGCTTTACTTGAGGAAAGGAAGGAATTAGCAGGAATGGAAATGCCACTGGCTTGGGGGAATGACTTGAGCAAGCCCACCCTCCCATCCTCTCTGGACCCTATTCTGTTAAGAACGGAACCCTCTGCTTGCCTTATTTTCACAGTTTCTTTTTGTAGCTTCCCTGAAGACTTATGCTACCTGGGAAGCTGTCCTCCATTCATACCCTGGGGCCCAGAGTGGCTCCTGGGGAATCCTCGCTCTCAGCTCTCTTGTCTATACCTGACTTCGAGGAAAGTCCTGCCTTCTTTGAAGCTGCTGCAAGAGTCCACCACCAGAGGGCAGCAGAGCAGCTTGGAAGGAGGCAGTGGCCCTTCGCCCAGCCTTGGTCAGGGGCGCATGGGGGCACCTTCCTCGTAGTTGGGTGGAACTTCTGTGGAACAGAGAGAGGGCAGGCTCCTGTCCTGCTGTCTCCTTGGAGGGGGAAGATGCTAGGTCTCTCTAGCAGCTCCATGACTGTGGGTTTATTAGCCTTTATCCTTGAGATGGTTTGAGTTTCCACTCTGAGTTGTTTCACATGTAGGGAAGGAAAGCACTTGCTAAATGTGTGGAGTGAATGACTTCATGACCTCCCACCTTGCTTGTGCATTCTGAAGCCTTTTGTTATGTTTTGCTGGCTGAGAGTAGCACCCGGAGTCTGTACTTACCAGAGGACCCAGTTGCTCTCCAGGAAAGCAGAGCTGCCCACCCTCTGTGCCTAACCCTCGGTGCCCCCAACCAAACACAGCAGAGCTTTTGGAGGAAGAGCTAACCCTCCTGAGGACAGCTTGGGATCCGAACCCATTACGATAGGCCAGGACTGTCAAAGCGTATAGTGTCTGCAGCATTATGCTCAGACGCAGGCACATTATTTTGAAAGGCAGTTCTGAGAAGCATGTTTGCTAAAGAACTGAGGAAGAAAATCAGACATATGGAGGCTGGAAAAGACAAAACATAAAAGGCCTATCAGTTGTTTTCAAATGCTGAAAGGCTGTCAAATGGGAAGGGGTTAGACAGCCGACCAGCGTGGAAGTTACTGGGAGGCATTTTTCAACTTACTGTGAGAAGGAACGTTCTGGTGATTACAGTCATTAAAAGATGATGGGCTGGGTTGCCTTGAAAACCCCGCCCCGCTTCCCTGAGGAATGCCAAAAAGGAAGAGTCACAGTGGGTGGGATGCAGATAGGGGCTCCTCCCTATCCCAGGTCAGGGGTCAGGGGTCTGAGACTTCTCAGGAAGACCTCTCAGGCATGACTCCCTCGCAGAGGGCAAGAGGCCCTTCTCCCTGCAAGCCTGTTGGTCACCCTGGCATCCTGCTTGCTCATTCTCCCAGTCTGACTGCCCTTGATTAGATAGAGCCCTGGTCTCTGGCAGTGGGTCAGCACTGACTAAGATGTCAGTCCTGCTGAATCATGGGTGTGACTTCCCGCCTCATCTGGGTTCTTCTGGTCCTGCTCCTAGTCCACATCTGACCAGAAGCTGACCCCTGGTTCCTTGAGAAAAACTGACTTGCCCAGTCTGGTCTGGTTGCAAGCTTGACCGTGTCCTGGCTAGACAATCACGAAGGAGGACAGAGTGGGAAATCACTCTAGACCTATTGAGGATTGTAGACTGCGTCCGTCTCCACCTGCCAAGACAGGATTAGGGGATGTCTGCTTCTTTTTTTCCCCCCCAAAGATTTTATTTATTTATTTGAGAGAGAGAGAGCAAGCGTGAGAGAGCGAGAGAGAGCACAAGCAGGGAGGAGGGGTAGAGGGAGAAGCAGACTCCCTGCCAGGCAGAGAGCCTGATGTGTGGCTCCATCCCAGGACCCTGGAATCATGACCTGAGCTGAAGGCAGCCGCTTAACTGACTGAGCCACCCTGGCGTCCCCTCAGGGTGATTTGCATTTCCCTGGTGGCTGAGTATTATTTTTTATAAACATTTTTATGGAAGTGGAACGTGCATAATAGGAGTTTTTCAGTGGTTCACTACAGCAATAGAGAGGAACACAGTTCAGAGTGTCTACTGGAAGTGACCTGGACATTCGGAGAGACCATGCTGAGTGTCCCGGAGATGTGGTTCCCTGGTGCTCTCAAGCTGGGAGGCAGCGTGGATCCTGTGGAAGACAGAGGGAAACAGCGTGGATGATTCTGGATATTGTAATTCCGGCTCACTTCTCCTCCCAGTCTCTGCCACTGTCTAGCTTAGATAATGGCAACAATAAAAAAGACAGGTGTGTGGCCCATCGAGTGGTGAGAAATTGGCAGCGGTGAGGGAGAGGGTTTTGCTAGGATACAGAGTCCCGTCGGTCCCATGATTTCTACTCCCGCTCGTTCTGTTCGTCCCACATGTCCCATAAACTGCTTAATGCCCGCTCTCCCCTCCATTTAGATCTGCCTCCTCAGCATCTACTGGCCATGTGCCCTTCCCTGGGGTGGATGTCGGTGTGGGCCAGGGCTAGAGGGATGCATTCTAGTCTGTGTGTTCACTGGGTAGAGGAAGCAAATTTCTGCTCATTATCAAGAGACGCTTCTAACCGTTAGAGCCAGGGAAGTGGAGGGTGCTCCTCCTGACGTCGTTTCCCCTCCTGGGAGCGTTACAGGCCAGGCGGTGGTGCTGGGTCCGGGAGAGGCCGACGGAAGGAAAGGGCCCCCATCGGGAGCTGGCATCCCTCACCCCCTCTCCCACCTTCTCTTGCAGGGAGCCGGGAGACCGCCTTCACCTACGCGGTGAGCGCCGCGGGGGTGGTGAACGCCATCAGCCGGGCTTGCCGGGAGGGGGAGCTGTCCACGTGCGGCTGCAGCCGGACGGCGCGGCCCAAGGACCTTCCCCGGGACTGGCTGTGGGGCGGCTGCGGGGACAACGTGGAGTACGGCTACCGCTTTGCTAAGGAGTTCGTGGATGCCCGCGAGCGGGAGAAGAACTTTGCCAAGGGGTCGGAGGAGCAGGGGCGAGTGCTCATGAACCTGCAGAACAACGAGGCGGGGCGGAGGGTAAGCTGGAGCTCCCGCACCTCCGCGCACGGACCTCCGCACGCGCGGCGTGGGCTACCCAGCCGTTCCTGGGCCGCGGCTGGGCCGCGAGGAAGGGGGTCGTCCTGACCACGGGGATTCTTACCTACAGGGGCCGACCTAGATGTTCGCGGTGCCAACCTGATCCATTTCACGAGGCTCCATTCCCCAACTGGGCACGTGCGATTGTCATTTTTATAAACCTTGTTTATAGGGATAGGACAGCTGTCCCTAGAACACTTAGCGCAGCCCTGTCATCAGGATTCCAGACGCTCGAAGTAGAGTTCTTTTTTTTTTTTTTTAAAGATTTTATTTATTTATTTGACAGGGAGCACAAGCAGAGGGAGAGGGAGAAGCAGGCTCCCTGACGAGCTGGGAGCCCAAGGTGGGGCTCGATCCCAAGACCCTGGGATTATGACCTAGCGTAGGGCTTATGATTTGTGAGAGGTGCAGGTGACTTTTAGGAGCTGCTGTCATGCACATCCAGAGGCCCGATCCACAAGTGCATGTCGGTGCAAGTGGCAGACACACTTCTACACCCAGAGCGCCGTGCAGGAGCCGAGTGGGAGAGAGAACCGTCTTTTGAAGGCTGTCTCACCAATCTCACGTGAGATGTGACTGTTTGTGACTGTTGAGTTTCAGTAGACACTCAAATGTGGGTTTTGAGGTGAGAGTGGTTTACTGCACGCGCAGAGCATACCTGGCCAACGGCTCTAGGCTTCCTTGATGGTGTGGCGGAGGGCGCGTGCCTTCTCTGACTGCACCTGGCTCGTGGGGACCTCACCTCGGAGCACAGGCTCCGTCTCCACTTCCCTTTGCTGCTCCTGACATGGTCGGCCTCTGCCTCGGGAAACGGAGGGCTCGCTCAGGCAGAAGCTCTGCTTGCTGCTGGTTCTGGGTTATCACGTGTGGAGGGGAGTGTGGGGGTGCATCAGGGTCCCCCTTATAGAGAAGCATGAGGTCTGAGTGCTGGGTGGGAGGAGTGGCTCCAGGCACAGGGCCGGGGGGGGGGGACCACAGACTTCTTTCTGGGTGTGTTTTCTGCATCCGGGTCTGTGTCGAGGCAGCTGGCTCAGGGGCCCAAGCAAGATACTGTCATGAGACCAAAGATGAACCAATGAAACAATGGGGCTAGCAGTTTCTTGAAATCAATTCAGAAAGTTAATGTCGGTTCCTTGGTGATTCAGTAACAGGATATGGATATATTTCTAAAGTATTTACCAATTTAAAAGATTGACTCATGTTCACAGGAGCATGTATCAAATCAATGGAACTGAAATGGCTTTTCTATGAACCGGGGTCTGTGATGTCGGCTCGGTGGAACATGGTAGGCTGGTGTAAAGTTAGTCTCGTCTAGCGTGCGACGTCACGTTGGGATTAGAGATGGATTTGCCCAGTGTCTTCCTTTCAGAACTGCTATGCAGAGGCTAGGTGTGGGTGTGAGGGGCACTGTTAATTGGTGGCAGTGTTGGGAGTTCTGGTCGTTGCTCTGGTTCAAACCAGGCCACAGAGAACAGCGCTGCCTTGGATGACCTTCCATGCTGTGGGCATCTGGGGGCCACCTCTGTCCCCCAGGACGTCCTCCTTCCGCTCTGCTTGGTAGTCTGCTTGCCAGTCTTTGGGGATCTAACCATGAGAGACTGGTTAAAAAAAAAAAAAAAGGTTAAGACCTTCACTTTATCTCCCAAATGCCCAAATTCTATCCATTTTTTAAGATCCCAGTTCAAATACTACCTATTCCTTAAGATCTCCCTCATCCCCCATCATTGGTGGTTTCTGTGCATCTGAACTGCGGTAGGTTCTTTGCTACCTTTTGAGGTCTGGCCTACGTCTCCTCCTCCCACTGGCTGGAGCTTCCTGAGCACAGGGATTTCGTCTATAGCTCCTTGCAACACTCTCGCTGTCCTTTACGCGGGTGGGTGGGCGCATGCGAATCAGAGCAAAGTTCCCATAGGAAGAGGTCAAATTCATGGAAGGCTGTTTCCTGTCTCTGCTCTGAGCTATCCTTGGGGCATTGCGGCAGACGCTGAGGTGACTAGGCATTCCTCCTAATCTGGGCTCCCTTTCAGTCACAGTCTTGACCCCACTTCTTCTGGCTCCTCATTTTATTGCCCTTAATTGTTTGTTTGTTTGTTCTGGCTCTTATCTTGGCCAACCTTCCTTCCATCTGCCTTGTTTCTCACTTACACACCTTCCTTGTCTTCCTCTGTCTGTCTCCCTGCCTTTGGGCCCCCTTCCCCCAGTCTCCACGCCTCTTCCACAGCCTTTATCTCTCCCTCTGCTTCTGTCTGCGCCAGGTTGGGAATTCCTGTCCCTCTCTATTTTTTACCCCCTCTCCAAGGAGCAGGCCTCCACCATCAATCACCATCTGAGGCCAAAGGTATTCACCTCCCACCTCTTCACACCTACACAAAAAAATTCCTTGAGAAAGACTAAAATGGTGGCAGGAATTGAAAATTCCCTGGATTTGTATTTTACAACCAGTTCAAGACTTTATTTTTAAGTCATCTCTACACCCAGCATGAGGCTCAGACGCCCAACCCTGAGCTCAAGAGTTGCACGCTTCACCGTCTGAGCCAGCCAGGCGCCCCAACCGATTTTTTTTTTAATAGAATATCTAGGACCTGACATCTTGGCCACAGAGTAAATCTGGGGCATACTTTGCAGGAAATTTCTCTTGGCCTTTGTGAGTCTCTAGCAACCCCATTTTAGACATTGATGGCCAGAGAGGTGGGTTGATACTGCCTTGTCACTCAAGGGCTTAAGTATTTTCTAGATAAAAGCTGCTTAATCCTCCTGACATTCCTATCAGTTACCAAGCTCAGTCACACCGTTAGACGGTACAGAAGAGGGACTTAGGGCTTTGCCAGGAGGCAAGATGTAGAACTAAGAAAATGTTTTAAAAATCAGCTTTTATTGCTTTTCCAGTTAGCAGGGAAGGCTAAAATTGAGATTTTTTTTTTCTCCTTCTCCTGTCAGAAGAGCTTCTATATATCATCAATAGTAAAATAGTTAAGAATACAACTATTACGGCGTCTTTCTTCATAGAGGAGGGGTGGAATGAATGTCTCCATAGTAAAGATCCGTGACACACTTTCCTCTCGCATTTGTTCTTACTCTGTGCAGTCTTCTTCAGCTCTCCTTCCTCAAATCTCCCTAAGTGTTGGCTCCCAGGAGAGATGCTTATCCTGTCCCCTTGGTCACTTAGTGGCAGGGTACACAGTTTTAGACCCTTAATGTTTCCTGCTTCCAGCAGCGCCAGATGCCTGGCCTCCCTCTCCAAACCAAGGACCATTTCCAGAGGAATGTCAGGCCCCAGCTCAGACGGGGGGATTTGTGCCAGAAGAGGGTAATTGCAGACCCCGTCTTTGAAGTGCCTGTTGGAATGGGGTGTTGGTTCCTTTATGCCCTGGGCCTGGAGCTGCCAGCCCAGTGCTGGTGCCTTTAACCTTGGGGAGGAGCCTTCTTCCTTCTCTACACTAAGCCGTTTTTAAGCCCCAAGATTGGAGTGCAAAAGTGCTAGTCATTCTGACTCCCTTCTGGGTGGCCCTGAAGAGATTACTGAGCCTCTCTAGAGCTTCAATTTCTCCACCACAGAATAGTAGGGATAAGTCCACACCAGGAAAAAATAAAAAATAAAAAAAACCAGGGAGAGTTTTGACAATAGTAATACGAGCTGATGATGGTGAAGCTATTTCTTGCACCTGCAGTGGTGTCGGCATGGCACTGAATAAAGACACAATCTGGGGACTCTTGAAAAGAAATCTGAGAGAAACCCTTGAAAAATGAGTCCCGACTCAGTCGGTGACAATGGCTGTGGCATAAGAAAACGTTCTGCAGCGGGCTTGCATTTTTATCTTGCCATCTGTACGCCTGGGCTGGCTGCCAGGGCCGTTGGACACAATGCATCAGGATGCTTTCATTGAAAAGCACTTTGTAAGCAGCATTCTGGTCGACTCTTGCTTTTTAAAATTTTGATTTGGGATAACCCAAGTTCAGACCCACTGCACATTGTGGTTCAGTGGCTTCGGGATGGATTTGTTTTCAGATGAATCACCCCTGTCGGTGGGCCCAGCGACCCGCTCTTGCCTGCCCAGGGCCCCACCCTCTTCCTCCCCACTCCGCCACTCCAGGGGTGTCTGGGGTGCAAGAAAATGGTCTTGTTCGCAAGTACCGTGTGGTTTGTGGTGAGGCCCCTATGACTCCGTGAACTTAATGACCAAATGTTAACACAGAAAAGGGGGCTGTTTAGTTCTTAGGGGATTTGGTGGAGTCATGGAGAGCTTTTGGCAAACCAGGGCTATGCCAGCAGTTTCTGTCGCACGCTGGTAATATGATTGGGTTTTTTGTTTTGTTTTCTTTTTTGTTTTCCAGCTGTACTCCATCTCATGCAAAAGCTGGACATGGTTTGTTGGTATTTGTTTGAGACTTTGGTCAAGATAGAAATAGCCTCTTTTTTCCTGATTGTAAAGATGACATGGGTTATCATAACAAGTTTCAAGTAATAAGAAACGGACAAAGTAGGAAGGGCAAGGGCACCAAATGCCATCGTCCTTGGAGCCGATCAGATATGCACATTGAGTCCCCAGTGTTTTTCCTTTTTTTTTCTTTCTTTTTGTTTTTAAGATTTTATTTATTTATTTAGAGAGAGAGCAAGCACACAAGCAGGGGGAGCAGCAGGCAGAGGGAGAAACAGGTTCCCTGCTCTGAGGGATGTGGGACTCGATCCCAGGACTCTGGCATCATGACCTGAGCCGAAGGTGACCCTTAACCGACTGAGCCACCCAGGCGCCCCTTCCCAGTGTTTTTTATGTGGTGCTCCTTTTATCTGCTTTCAATGTGGGTAACTGAGCTTCCTGGAAAGATCCTTCTGTACCTTTGAAAAACGACTCCCCCCCTTAGCCCTCTTCCGTGTTTGGCCTCTGGCGCCCCCAGCCTCCCTCCTGACGGCCCCGCGGGGCGCTCCCTCTGATCGCCCTCTCTCTCCTCCCCTCAGGCGGTGTACAAGATGGCGGACGTGGCCTGCAAATGCCACGGCGTCTCGGGGTCCTGCAGCCTCAAGACGTGCTGGCTGCAGCTGGCCGAGTTCCGCAAGGTGGGGGACCAGCTGAAGGAGAAGTACGACAGCGCGGCCGCCATGCGCATCACCCGCAAGGGCAAGCTGGAGCTGGTCAACAGCCGCTTCAACCAGCCCACCCCGGAGGACCTGGTCTACGTGGACCCCAGCCCGGACTACTGCCTGCGCAACGAGACCACCGGCTCGCTGGGCACGCAGGGCCGCCTGTGCAACAAGACGTCAGAGGGCATGGACGGCTGCGAGCTCATGTGCTGCGGCCGCGGCTACGACCAGTTCAAGAGTGTGCAGGTGGAGCGCTGCCACTGCAAATTCCACTGGTGCTGCTACGTCAAGTGCAAGAAGTGCACGGAGATCGTCGACCAGTACGTCTGTAAATAGCCGGGGGTCCGCTCGTCTGGCCTGCTCTCCGCTCCGCCTCACAAAGTTTATATTATATAAATCTATATAAATCTATTTTATATTTGTATAAATAAAGGGATGGATGGTAAATAATTAAAAGAAGAAAATGGAAAGGAAAAGCTTATTTAAGAGACGCTGGAGATCTTGGAGGATTGCGCTGTCCTGGTTCTCTGCTCCCCGCGGGTGAGGGACCAGGGGCTTTCCCCCCCTCCCTCTGGCGGGGACCCTCAGGATGGAGGGGCTTGGGGCTATTCACTGTCTATCCACCGTGGCCTTGAGGAGACAAGTGGCGGTTAGGTGGAGAAGATGATTCTGTCTGGAAGTCTGGAGTGTAGCGGCTGGATGACTGCCCCTGACCCTGTCATTAGGCCAGGAGGCCCTGTGCAAGGTGGCAGGAACTCAGCTTACACCATCCCGTATTCAGGATCTTGTCCAGAATACTGATTGGTTCCGGAAGAGGCCCGGTGCTTTCTTACCCTTTCACTCATGTGCACCCTGGCAGAATCCACAGTTACAGGAATGAGCAGAGGTCCAATGTCATCTCTGACAGGTGACCACAAAGGGACCTGCGCCTCCACAGACTCCCAGGCCTGTCTGTCCAGAGAGAATTACTCTCCCTCCACAGTTCACTAGGTCCTGCCCCCGGTTCCCTGCACCAAGGGGAATGGGGGTCAATTGGCCCGACACGTTAGGAGAGAGATGAGCTGAATGGTTGTGCCTGAGCCGCAGAGAGCCAGGAGCGTAACTGGACCGAGCGAACGTTGCACTGTGCTCCCACAGGGAGAGGAAACGGGATGCTGCTGCTGTCACTTCCTCCACTACGGGGTGGGGGGGGGTGTGCCCCGAGCGACGGGATGTGCAGCCAGGTCAGGCTCGGCTGGCCTGGCGCGCTCTTTTCATCTCTGCCTCAGATGTACAGTTTCTCTCTGACATTAAATACCCTTCCCTGGAGTGTCTCTCCCTTTCCTTCTTTGGACACACGATTATCTTTCATGAGTCTCCTTTTCTTTTTGATCTGATCCTTAGAACCCTGCTACCTGGCGCACGTGTGGAGGAGGGTAAGGAAATGGAAACTTTTCAGGCCTCTAGTCTGGTGGTTGAAGACAGAGACAGAATATTATGAGAATTAAATAAGGTAAAGCATTTAAGCACTCTCCCCAAGGGCCAGCACAAAGTTAAATACTCGTAAATGTTAGCTATTACCATTACTATTACAAACAAAGGAATTCAGAGATTTCAGTTCAAACCTCATGGCGACCTCTCCTTCTTCTCCCACCCTACAGCCCGCCTGGTCACCCCTGGTTTGTTCACTGGGTCCTTGGTAAAGCACAGGTGGTGGGGACACTCTCTGCAGGCTTCTCTGTGTTGCCATGTCCAGTCTCAGACTCCAGAATCTGGAGCCAGGAGAGAGAGGAGGGCAGAGCTCATGGAGGATCCACGAAGGGAGATGTTCTTTTCTAGAAAGGGAGGAAGTAGTTCCTAGGACACATTGATCCAGGTGCACTGGAGTGACCAGCCTGCACATGACCCAGTGAGTCACCCCATAAAGACACCGGTTTTATTCTAGAAAAGGTTACTTCTGGGGAAGTAGTGGAATTAAGGAGTCCACTTGGGTTATAATGAGCAAATTATATTGCAAAACAATCTAAAAGAGAATGTGTCTGAATTGGAATCATGGCCAGGTATACGACTTGTGTCCTTAGGGCCTAAAGCAGAACCCCCTGACTTGTCATCAAAGAACATCAGACGTAGGGCTATTTCACCCTATCCCTCACGCTATTACTCAGATTCCTTTGGTTGACATTTTCAAGATGAATAGTCCATGAGAGAAAGTGACTGAAGTCGACCAGCCTACAAAAGAGACAAACCATGTCCTTGGCTTAGTTGGCATTCAGCCAAACGAACTTGGTCACGCAGATCAACCATGATAATAAGGGTTTGGGACCCTGGGGGCACTATTGCTCTTCCCTACATCACCGTCATAACTCCTGGAGGGTTACCTTATGTCAGGTGCTCCAAGGGTTTAAGAGCCGAAATCCAGTTCATCTTTAGAAACTTCAGGAAATTAGCTGTGGGTGGGTAGTCCACAGAAAGTGACTTTCATGTTCGCGAAAGGAGATGCATCACCCCTGAATTCTTTTGAGGTCTTCCTGCAGAGTTATGGCAAGGGGATTGAGTAAACATTAAATATTTTCTTCCTGACCTAGGGAGCAAGTCATTTGTTCAAATGCCAATGCAATTGTTGCAGCCACTGACCCCCCAAGGTTAGGAAAGACTGAATTGTCCAAATAGACTGGGAGGAAGTTGTAATTACATGTGTGTTAAGCCCTGGTAAACCGGCAGTTGTCTGTGCATGACCAGTAATGCTGTCGGAATGTGGCTGGGAAATCTGAAGACCAACCTAAGAAAGTGAGCTTCTGCTCAGAAACCACACGCTGTTAGAGCAGGGACAGAATGTAGCAGTCAGAGCTCTTGCTCCTGGGTTTCCAGATGAGGACCTCCAAATCTTGAGCAGGTCCCAAACTTCAGTGTGCTGTAAAAATGCAGAGTCCTAGGCCTCCAGCATCAGAGATTTGTATCCAGCTGGTCTGGGGTAGAGCTGGGGCAACTGTCTGAATCTTTAACCAGGCCCTAAGCGGCTCCCCTGCTGGTGGTCCAGAGCCTTCGCTGGACCTATGGTCCGGATGAGCTGGCCACGATCCGCAGGATTTTTCTAGTACCTGAAATGTATTAGATTAACGTAGTCTAACAAGGATCACTGCACTGGATGTAACGCCTGGACCGAGAAGTCCTAGCTATCCCAGGGATCCTTTCTATTGAGGGGAGAGAACATTCTGGCACAGAGCAGAACTGGTTTGCCCTGGGATGTTCTACCTTCCTCCTCTGCCTAGGACTGGTAGGGGAAGCCTACAGATCTAGTACAAAGGTAGTAAGGAAATACTCGCTTTGCAATTTGTTTGCATGTATCCATCTTGTCTTCAAGATAAAATTAGGAGAAAGGTATGTCTGACTGCCTCCATTCAAAAGTCGACAGGAGGGTAGGACGGCAGTCACAGCTAGCCTTAAGGTGAGGGCAGGCCTCCGTTCATAAAGGCATTCTGATGAAAGTCTCTCAAGAATTTGGATTCGAAAGCCTAATCTGGAGAACTCAGTTCCTGGTCGGCTGCTCTCTATCCTTGGAGGTGAGAAACAAAACATGCTACGTTTATTCCTCCCTGCTTGCTGTCTCTCTCCCCTCAGCTGTCAGCCACTGGAGTTCTAGGAGCTAGCGAGACATCAGTGGCTGAGATGGCTCCACGACACACAGCTCTCCCAGCTGCAGTCGTTTATCAAAAAAGAAACCTACTGCTTGGGCAGAGAGCCACACGATCCCGAGAAGGTGGAAGAAAATAGTCATTTCCATCTTAAAACGGGCTCTGACGCATAGCCAGACCCCAGTGACACCGGCCACATATATCTCGGGAGAACTTCAGCGTGCATGCGTGTCCGTGGGTGGGTGTGCGGGGGCGCGCATGCGTGCTCGTGCACACTCACGCACGCAGGAATGGATGTTTCGCATCTGTTTTGGAGGGGAGATGGGGAGGCACTGGAGGCAAGGAAGCTGTAGAAAAAAGTAAAAATCCCTGTCACCACTTCTGGCCAAGATGCTGCAGAATGTGGACGGTCTGTCTTTCCTGGAAGTCCTTGCCTTCCGGTTGGCTAGTGATGACAAGCTTCCTATCTCTGGAAGGAATGTTGGGAAGCTGAATAGGGCCACCTGAGCCACTCTTGCTTCCGAAATATTCTTGGTAGTCCTTTATTATTCTGGAATCCCTGCACTGTATTGGTACCAAAACAATAAGGATGCTTTAATTCCTGGTTTTACATAAGATTTGTGGGTAATTTGCCCGTAAGAAGGAAGGTTTTGCATAGATGTGAGGGTCAGACATTAGGCAACTCTCCCACAGCTAATTTTCTAGATTGTTTGGGCATTCATCCTGTAGATTGTCTACATTCTTTGCTTTCTCCCCCCTGCTCTCTGCCTTTTGGTCTTCAACCTGTTAATTTCAACTCTACCAGAGGCAGCGACAGAAGATAGAACCAAATCAGTTCATTTGGGCCTCCTAAGTAGTTTTGATAAATAACTGAGTGGGAAAAGGAGGGGCTAAAATTAGATTTTAAAATTATCTGTGAATTTAATGTGTCACTTATGTGTATTATCTACTGCTCCCCATGATAACTGAAAATAGACAGAAGCTGTCCACAGCCCGAGCAGGTAGGAAACCACAGTATGTGTAAAGACAAGAGTTTGCCTCGGTGTAGGGCCTGTCAGCCAAGCATCAGAAGGAGCCTGTAAAAGAAAAGACGCTCTAGAAAGGGTGAACTTTTTTTGGTAAAGATTTATTTATCTACCTTAGAGAAAGAGAGGGAGCACAAGCAGGGGGAGGGGCAGAGGGAGAGAAAGAGGGGAAGCCGACTCCCGGGCTGAGGAGGGAGCCCAATGGGGGCAGCTCGATGGCTCGATCCTGTGACCCTGAGATCTGAGCAGAAACCAAGAGTCAGGGTGCCTGGGTGGCTCAGTCGGCTAAGCATCTGCCTTCGACTCAGGTCATGGTCCCCGGGCCCTGGGATCCAGCCCCACATCAGGCTCCTGCTTCTCCCTCTGCCCCTCGCCCCACTCGTTCTCTCAATCTCTCTCTCTGTCTCTCTCTTGTTCTCTATCATAAATAAATAAAATCTTTAAAAAAAATCTTCACTTTCAAAAAAAGAAAAAAAAAAGAAACCAAGATTTGGAGGTCCAACTGCCTGAGCCATCCAGGCGCCCCAGGGTAAACCTTTTTAAATCCAATTTTATTATAAAGCCAAAAGAAAGAGATTTTGTTTTAAGTGACCCTGTCCCTCCAGTAAATTTTCTAAGACTTGGGGCTTGTGTTCTGTGTGTTGGGTCAACCAACCCTTCCGCTGGTACTCGATTTGAAGCTTATATCCTTTTCTCTATTTCCAGAGACTGTTTGAGTAGAAAATAAGTTTCTACTCAATACTTTCACTATTTCCAGAGACTGTTTGAGTAGAAAATAAGTTTCATAAAGGATTTTTTTAAATCTCTTTTGCTTCCAGCTATGTCTCCTAGAACCTTAAAGAGTGTCTAGCACAGAGAAAGCATTCAATAAATATTTGCTGAATGAATGAATGACGATTTTTACTGAACAGATGGGGAAATGGAGGGATAAGATTAACTGCCGAGGCTACTGTGTAGCTTGTTCTCTCAAAGTTGTTAGCAACAGAAATCAACTTGAATCAGCTTCAAGGGAGGGTTCAGAAGAGTCTTAGTGACTCCATGGTCTTTGGGAGCTGAAGGCAGACACCACTGGCTCCCTCTCCCTCCTCTTCCTTCTCCCCTGCGTCCTTCTGTGCCACTGCAGACCAGCTTCCTCTGCTCCTCACGGTGGGAAACGTGGCCGCCAACAGCATCCGAGTTAACAGGCTCCAACTCCAGTCATGGGAAGTGACTCCAAATCTCTTCTGACCCTTGTGCCAAATTCCCGGGCAAGGGGCTCCTGGGCCAGGGCTCCCTCTACCATCCCATGACCTTATGGGGGTTCAAGTCAATGAAGTGCAAGGGTTTAAGAATTCATCAACACAGGAGAAGCTGCTCCGTCCTCATCAACTTCCCTGCTGATGGTTAGACAACATGTAATCTAGCTTGCTGCTGTGCATGGAAATACCTGCGAATGCTCATGAAGTCTTTGATCTGTGGAAACGCATAATTATGGGACAAGTCCTGAAACTCTTCTCAAAGAGGAAAAAACAGGAGCCCAACAGTGTGATGAGGAAGGCTCCTGTTCCCTAAATCACTTCCGGGATGAGCTGGATACGCATTGATGTGTCCGATGGAGTTGAGGGAGTAGAGTTGCCAGGAAGCAGACGACTAGACTAGACTCAGTGACAAGCCCTGGCTGACATGCCATCCCACAGACGTAGCAATTTTTTATACTGTTATTTTATACTGTCATTCCTGTTCATGATTTAGAGATCTCTTCCCTTTGATGGGGGAAGTCGACAGTGTCAATTGCTTCCTTCATCCTTTTCCCAGTTCTTCAAGATCTGAGTACACGCCAAAAAGAAATACCTGGGAGGGACAAGGATTGCAGGGTTTTTCTATAAATCTTCCACAGCTCCTGAGAGGAGTGACACAGCAAACATTTGAAACTTTACACATGCCCTATGGCTAGCCTGCTTTTGTCCTTTTTGTTCCAAGAGCACGAGCCATCCAGCCTTCAGATCTTAAGCCGTGGGCAGGGAGGACACATTTGTAAGGTCAGAAGCAGTTCCTGTCACACTTGCAAGGTGCCGTGTTTCCTTCCTGGTTTTGGGTTCCAACAGGTCTAAGGGCTCCTCCTCCTGCGCGCACACTGCGGGCTCGGGCCGCCCCCGCGCTGGGCTGGGCTGTAGCTCTGGTGGCCACACGGTGTCGCTGTTCTATCAGTTCTAGCCACGCGTCCTGGGGCTCCCACCTTCGCTCAACACTTGGGGTCCTCGTGCGGATGGCAGAAACCGAATCTCAACAGCAGCAAAGCTGAGTTTTAGGGGTTTTGTTTGGACGAATTTGGGAAGAGTTAGGTGTCATTTTACTTATTTTTTAAAGATGGAAAGTGGAAGGTAGTGTAGTCAAGGAAACCATGAGATTACAAAAGTCAAGCAACCATGGTGGGGATGGGGGAGCAAAAGGAAACGGTGAGAACAGTGCCTAGTCCTGCTGGGCCGGGCCACTGAATGTGAGCGATGACAACGGAGTGCCGGCCAGGGAAGTGGCTGCATCTGGGGCATGTGTTTAGCTGTGGTTTATTCCCTTCTCCTGACTAGTTTCCATGCAGCCAAATAGTTTGCATGCCTGGAGGTTATCATCATAGAGGTGGGGAATAATTATAGCTACCAATTATCGAGTGCTTATTGTATACCAGCTGCTTTACATACATTATATGTGATTCTCTCAGGACCTCTGTAGGCTAGGCATTATTACCCACACGTGGCAGATGGGAAAACAAAGACTCAGAGAGGTTAAGTAACATCATTTGACTCACAGAGCTAATAATTGATGCTGACCCCAGAGCTCTTTCTGGTTCTTCAGTGGATCTCTAGGTAATTATAGCATCTAGTCACCTGAAACAAGAGGTGCCCATTTCCTTCTAAGTCTCAAGGTGTGTACAGTAATCTTCCCCATCTGGCCACCATGAATTCTAAATGAGAAGAGTGACTGAGGAAATTTCTTTTGATGGGGCATATGGCGGAGGGAACTTAGTGATCTCGAATCTAAGCAAACAGGACAGGGGCACCTGGCTGGCTCAGCCGGGGGCTGTGAGTGCGAGCCCCACACTGGATGTAGAGATCAGTTAAAAATAAAATCTTAAAAAGAAAAATAAAGTAAAGTAAAAGGGCAAGGCATTCAGGGCTGATGACAGAAAATCAGGCACAAAATGACCAGAATATATCGACATACATGTGGAAGCCAACGGGAAACTGTGTAGTGCTGGACCTGGGGAATTACGTGCTTAGGACAATGCCGCCGGCTAGGCAGCTCGCAGTATGAATCACAGAGCTGCCTCTTGGTGCGGTCATTATACACAGGAGTTGGCCTTTTTTTTTTTTTTTTTTTTAAGTAAGTTCCACACCCAACATGGGGCTTGAACTCCTGACTCTGAGATCAAAAGTAGTATGCTCTACCAACTGAGCCAGCCAAGGCGCCCTGGCTTCTTTTTTCTCTGAAAATCTTAATTTGTTCTGGCAATGTAACTAAACTCTCAGGGTAGGCAACACATTATGGCCCTTGGAGAAAGCACCAAGCTGTCAGGACACAGCATGGAAGATGGACGCCACGTGGAAAAGGGATGGGCCGCACAGATGAATGATGGGTGGGTTTCAGGTGTCAGGGCCCAAGTGCTGAAAGGGAGAGGATCAATTGTCCCAGCCTTAATGTGCACTTAAAAAGAAAAAATACCCTTCGTTTCAATTATCAGGGAGAGCTCTGAGGGGCAGGAGGCAGGTTGCTCATGGCTTGCCCCTCCCCGGACCTACAGGATTTGTGAACAGAGGAAACAGTGGGCTTGGGCTGGTGGGAGAGCAAGAGTGGGAAAGGGAGTCACACAATTCCCTGGGTTGATGAGTCAAACCCGGGGCCTGGCCTTCATCCCCCGGGGCCAGAGCAGCATCTCTTCCTTCTGAGGAGACCGCCTGAGCTCACAGGCCCGGATAGCTCAGCGTTCTGGCCTTCCCATGATCCTTCGTTTTTGGGATTCCCTTGTGTCTCAAAAGCCTCGGAGCAGTGAAGTCTCCTGGCAGTAAAGTCCTTTCTGTACCAGGAGGGTGGAAATCTGGCCAGCCGTCAGGAAGGGACCCCAGAGGCTCGCAGCAGAGAGTGGTCACCCTACTGCACTGCTTTCCCCGAGTTTACACAAAGGGAAACCCCCTTTCCACGGCCTATCGCAGGTATTAGGAGTCGGAGTTCTGAGTAATAGCGCTCCTCATAATTCCCAAGTGCTCTGAAAACGTCTGCTGGCGAACAGACAAAACTGTGACCTGAGCTTCGGAGCTTCCTTTCCTAGAGCGCTCTCCAGCCGTCTAGTCTGCCCGCCAGGACTTAACTCCTCATCACGACGAAGGGATTCCTATTGCAAGGAAAGGAGACAACCTGAAATACTTCTGAATTACATGACACATTCAGCCGTTGAAAGGCCCCTCCGCAAACTCAGGGTAGCCCTGGCACTTGGCTGTGCTGCTGGGACAGCGGACGGTCAAGGCGTGGAGCCGGCATGGGGTCAGTCGCGCTGCGGGGACAGAGGGCAGGATGCAGAGGCGGGTGTTTTGATGCCAAGTGAGAACACGGAGCTCCTCTCCCTCGCACTTCCCAGGGTGCCCGAGGGAGCGGCTGGCCAGGGTTTCTGGGCTCAGAGCAAGGGGTGGGGGAGTGAGCTCTCGGGATCCCCATCCTCCAGCTGCTCAGAGACAGGAGCCCGGGTCAGAGCAGGACGGCAGGAAGCTTGAAATGGACATCGCGCAGAGCTTGGACTCCGGCGGGTTACTTTGAGTCCAGTGTGAGGCGCGCTCTATCTAGCCAGGGTGCGGAAAAGGTGAGATAAGCGCTTTTGTTCCCCCTCCGGCGGTGCTGCCGAGGAGGGGGTCCGGGGCACACGAGACACTAGTTCCTCACTGCCAGCCCTCAGTAGGGCTGAATTGAAGGCTCGGACTCCCAGGCCCCAAACCTAGAGACGCTGCCAAGTGAATCTGAGGGGAGGGGCCTGGCTTTTTAAAACCTGTGTTTTAAAAAGACACCTTGGGTGACTTTGTTCTGCAGCAAGGTTTTGGGATTTGCTGCTAGGTCACTGTGTCTGACTGCGCCAAGCGTTCTGTGCAGCGAGACGGCTGTTTGCAGGAATAGTGGGTTAGACAGAAGTGTGACCAAGGCCTCAGGGTGTTAGAGGTCTGAGGATGGGAATCTGGTGTAAATCATCAATGTCTACACTCTCAAGAGTGAACTGGGAGAGGAACCGGCAGACCGTCCTGGATTAGAATCTCCCAAGAGGGGCGCCTGGGTGGCATAGCGGTTAAGCGTCTGCCTTCGGCTCAGGGCGTGATCCCGGTGTTATGGGATCGAGCCCCACGTCAGGCTCCTCCGCTATGAGCCTGCTTCTTCCTCTCCCACTCCCCCTGCTTGTGTTCCCTCTCACGTTGGCTGTCTCTATCTCTGTTAAATAAATAAATAAAATCTTTAAAAAAAAAAAAAAAAGAATCTCCCAAGAGACTAAGAACAGTGCAGTCTGTCCCCAAATCCTCCTACCTAATAAGACGTGCGAGTGTAACCTCCTGAACCCATTTCTAATCTCTCCTGCAGTCAGCCAGCTCCCTCTGGCTTTGGAGAGGGGCACAAGACACAGGGGCATAAAGCCGCGTGGCCCTCAGGCTGTGCAGGACCCTGTGGCATGCCCGACAAAGAGAGAGAGAGAGAGAGGCTCAGGAGAAGCCTCTGAACGTTGCCGGTTCCCACGCAGGCCAGAGCAGGGCCAAGCCGGCAGCTGCATCATGGCACACACCCGCTGGCTCTGCCCCAGGACCCTCTGGCAGAAGCCCAGTGGGGCTTCATGTTCTCTAACCAGAGTCCCCAGGGAGCATCTCTGTTTCTGCTGTCAGCAGTCCTGAATTTGGGCTTGGCACTAAATTAAGAACTCACTCCAATGAAAACCTGGGTAACCTATAAAGTCAACATGACTTTTTGATGGGCACGGAGACCTGACGCTTTAGTCCGAGGGCCAGAGACGAGAATTCTAGTCAGCTCTGTGGTGGATTGGTGTAAGAAGCCTGAACAATACATCAGGCTTCCAGCTGTGAGCTCCTGGCCAGCTCTACCCACCCATCGGGGGCTTTGTAAGGCTTAGCTGCCACAGAGGATGAGGAAATAATATTGACAACCTACACAACCCATTCTTGTGTTAGCTATTACTTCAGTTGTGCTGAAGGTCGTGAATGGACCCAATCATCGCAGGCCAGTCCCGTGTTTTCCCAGCCCCCTATTGTGTTTTCCCAACAAAGTAGTAAAAAACACTTTCTTGGCCAAGCAACTTTTTTTTTTAGTAACAGAAAGAATCAAGGTGGATATAAAGGATGTCTTTCTAACCAGACAGAGGCTATTTGTCACCAGGACGGGTAACTGAGGATTATAGATTTCATTCCCCAGAGAAATTTTAGAAAAGAAGAGGCATTTAGATGTTTTGGGAGAATTTAGTAGGGTCTGGGGGCAGGGAGGAAACCAGACCTACTCCAGAGACTCAGTTCAGCTACAGGACTCTGTGAGTCCTGCCTCGCTTGGGGAATTAACCAACCTCTAAAAAACATTAGCTAGGGCACAAATTTGGTGCGGGAGACCTGGCTTCCCAAGCAAGGAGCTAAGGGATCTCTCGCAGTTTCCCTAGCAATAAAACAGGGATAATAATATCTTTAATCTCAAATAAGATAATGAATGTGAAAGCCTTTCGTAAAATATAATCCTTTTTAAAAATATTTAACTTATTCATTTGAGAGAGGAGAGCAGGAGCAGGGGGGCAGCAGGCAGAGGGAGAAGCAGACTCCTGGTGAGCAGGGAGCCCAATGCGGGGCTCGATCCCAGGACCCTGGGATCATGACCTGAGCCAAAGGCAGACGCTTAACAGACTGAGCCACCCAGGCGCCTTATAATCCCTTGAAAGAGTGAGATAATGGTATGGATGTGTTGAGTCTATATCAAGGCAAGAGTGAAGAAAACATGATTTTTAAAAAGTGCAGGATTACGACATGTAAGATCTTGGGAGTCGTCTCTTAATTGAAGCCGACTACAAATGCAAGGAATCTAACCTGGACCTAATTTGGTCTTTGGAACACCTGGAAATGCACCATTCGTTCCCGCGTCAACTGTGGTCTTTCCTGGGAGGGTCCGTAACTGAAAAAGAAGCAAAAATTTATAGATTAAAACTTCAAAAAAGTAAAAATTAGAAATTCAGTGAAAAATTCCACTCCTCTTTAAAAGGGAGCCACTTTTTAGAGCTGCAGTCTGTTCGCCATTGTTTCTGGGGTACAAAGACCTTAGGAAACTTCAAAAAGGCCAAGGAACCTGGACTAGAAGCAGAACGGAAGCAGGCTTATCCCTGGGGCCTGCAGAAGATGTGGATGGGGAACCAGAGGCGCAAAGGAATTCTGGAATTTATTCTGCCTTCCTCTGTGTCTGGCCACCCCGCTCACAGCTCCCTCTCCTCTCCCGGCTTCCACGCCACGCCAGGGCAGTCACACACAGGGCTGAGAATTGGGGAAGGCCCTCTTGGCCCCCCCAAAAGGTCTGTGGGGAGGGAAGAAGATTCCCAGGATCTCGCGTTAGGATTCGGAAGGCATTTTCTGAAGGATACATGTTTACACAGTGTGGGGTTTCTGTTACCTTTGTCCAGGCGAGGACTTCAGGGACACACCATGGAGTTCTTCTGGGCTGCCCTGAATAATAAAGATTACACATAGCCGTGTTTATTCCAGGGGAAATGCCTTCCAGTTCTAAACAATAGACCTATAAATTCCCTTTCTGCGAACAATGCCCATTTATGAGTTGGGGACATTCTGTGCAAACAATTGCTGGTCAGCAGTCACAGTTCTCAAGAGAGGGAGGTGGGGAGGGTGTCACCCCTACAGAGTAGGGTGTGCTTAGAAACTCACCTCCCAGTGTTTGTTAGGGACACAGAAGCAAACTGAGGCGACGGGTCCAAACTTGCCCAGACACTCACACCCTGCTGCATGTGACAGTCACAGGTCCTAACAGCGTGTCACCTAACCTTTACTCTGAGCTGCAGAATATGGGGTGATTATGACCTCCACCGAGGACATAGTAACACACCTTTGGGTATGATCCAGGGCAACGATGCCAAGAAGAAGGAACTCCCAGGTAGCACATTTCTCATTTTTCCTGCTTATCTTCTTTTTTTTTTTTAGATTTTATTTTTAAGTGGTCTCTACGCCCAGCATGGGCCTGGAACGCGGGACCCCAAGATCAAGAGTCACATACTCACAACTGAGCCAGTCAGGCGCCCCTTTCCTGCCTATCTTTTAACAATAGGGGACTAGAGAAATTATTTGGAAATCAGAACACTGAGGTTGTTTTTGTTTTTTTTGGTGGTTGTTGGTTTTTTTGTTTTGTTTTGTTTTTGTTTTTTTGGGTTTTTTGCATTGCATAGAGAGAGTTTTATTTATTTCTATTTCAGTGTTTTTGAGATGTCATTGACAAAAGTACTGTGCAAGTTTAAGGTGTATGGCATAATGACCTGGCTAACATATATTGCATAATAACTGCCAGAGTGTTTGGTTGACACCCACCATCTCAGATAGATTTAAAAAAAAAAAAGCTTTTTCTTTTTCCTGAAAACTTTTAGAATCTACCCTTCCTTTCAGGGCAGCAGAAGGCTAGCTGAGGACAAAGCACAAGCCGACACCCTGCAAACCACGGTGGGATAGGTGTGACATTCTTCCAGGAAACTTCCAACTATCTTAATGTTAATGCTTCGCTAGAGGAAAAAACACCCTAAACTTGATAATAGCAAGTCCTCCAGTATCCTGAGGGTCTTCTTTAGCATATCAAAGTGCTTTTGGGGGCGCCTAGGTGGCTCTGTCATTAAGCATCTGCCTTCGGCTCAGGGCATGATCCCAGGGTCCTGGGATTCCTAAATCGGGCTCCCTCCTCTGCTATGAGCCTGCTTCTTCCTCTCCCACTTCCCCTGCTTGTGTTCCCTCTCTCGCTGGCTGTCTCTATCTCTGTCAAATAAATAAATAAAATCTTAAAAAAAAAAGTGCTTTTGGACACCTCCCTTTTTGCTTACCAACCCCAACTACCAAGTATATAATCAGCCACTCCTCGCAACCCGTGTGCAGCCGCTCTTTCTGCCCACGGTTCCCTGTCCCCGTGTTGCGGAAAATAATCAGACCAGCGAGAAACCTAGCGACACTTAGAGAAGCAGGAAAACCCAGACGAACTCACACTCGAAATCCTGGGCCCCAGAGAATGGAGTTATAGAGCTTTTTATAGGGGAGTGCAGGGGGTTCAGGTTCCAAGGGCTGTGGTGACTGTTGGTAGGTGGGTTTAAACCCGAGGAGGGGGGGTGCTTTAGGCGGTAACAGCGGGTTGGGCGGACGGGGAGCTTGTGGTGGGAAGCCTGTTTATAGAAGCAGAAATGGCTGGTTATCTTCTGCTCCCGGTGGGGCTTTTGGTTATCTCTTGCTCTACCAACTGAGCTAGTAACTTTCCATCCTCTGGGGCCTGCTCACCTGTGCCTGCTCTGGGTCATTTTCCTCTTCACCCGTGCTTTAATAAAACCACCATCTTTTGTTATTGTTGTTAAAGATTTTATTTATTAATTTGACAGAGAGACAGCCAGTGAGAGAGGGAACACAAGCAGGGGGAGTGGGAGAGGAGGAAGCTCCCAAGGGAGCAGGGAACCCGATGCGGGGCTCAATCCCAGGACCCTGGGATCACGCCCTGAGCCGAAGGCAGATGCTTAACGACTGAGCTACCCAGGCGCCCCTAAAACCACCATTTTGCACCAAAGACGTCTCAAGAATTCTTTCTTGGCCATTGGCTCAGGACCTCACCCCACCAAATCTCACCATCGTTCCAAAACTACTAGCAACTTTCAAATGTACCATTAGAGCATGTTAACCACAGTCATCACACTGTGCATTACATCCCCAGTACTTATTTATAGAAACCAGACTTCTTCCAAACCCACAATTTGTAGAGTTCTAGGTAGAGGTGGATTAAGCTTTTGTGGAACTTAAAGGCTATACATAGGGGCGAGCAATAAAAAATTATGAATACAAAATTATGAATAGAGCCTTACAAAGCAAGAGAGAGGCCCTGAAGCTTAATCTTCATTCACTTTATGTAAAAGTCAACTCTGGTTCTAGGGAAAGTGTCCAGAAGATTCCATGAAAATCTTACAGAGCTTTAAACTACTCGTTGTAAAACATTCTCACTCCCTGCCTTAACTGAATTCTGGATTTTCCCTGACAATATCTTCTCTGGAAAAGTTGGAAAACTCTCTGGGGGTAAAGGCTCTTGCTTCTCCAATGTCCCCACGCTGTAGTCTGGAGGGGGGAGGGGTTGCTGCCTAAACACTCGGCTGTTACACAGCTTGCTCAGCAAACCCTCCTGCCAGACCTTCCCCTCTGCCCACCTGGGGGCTCCTCTGCAAAGGCGGTGGGATTGGGGCACAGGGTTACCTCTTCTTCCTAGCCAGTCTCTGACAGCAAGCTGGCCACAGCTGTGGGACTTCTTCCCTCGTTTCTGTATTACTTGGCAGCTCCAAAGCCTAGATCCCCTTTCCAACCCCCATCCCCAGCCTCTCCCCTGCAACACCCTCAGGGCTTCCAACCCTGCCCTGCGCTCTCATTACGACACTTGCCTGAAGTGTCTGCCCTCCCCTGCTCTCGTTTTCTCCTCCTGGGACCGGGCGCTCCCACGGCCAGTCCTGCACGCCCCATCCCCCCAGCTTCCATCTTGCGCGGGCTGCCTAGCTGAGAGCCGCGCTCAGCAGCACGGGGTGCAGGGGTGAGCCGGGCGCCATCCCGCCACGGAGGAAACACACTTTACTTTCTCTCCCACTGGGGCAAAGAGCCTTCTTAGAGCCATTAAGCAATCTGATTCCTGACCCCCGCAGGGTGATAAGAGTCTCTTGCATCTGTATACATGTAGCTTTCATATATTCAATGCGCTTCCCTGGGCATGACCTTGAATGGTTCCCTCCCCACCTTGACCTACCGCTAATTTCTCTGCGTTCATTTCCCCTGCTGCGGAGTTTGCTGAAGAAAACCGCGAAACTGGGCCAATTCGCCCTTAGACCCACGCGGCTCCACCTCCCTGCTCCACAGCTGCGCCCCCTCTGCCCTCTTGGGTCTCGCCTCCCCCCACGCCCCGGGGTCCTGCTCGCTGACCCTGCTCCGCCCTGACTTAGAGACTAGGAGTGTCATGAAGTTCTGCCACTCTCTCCCCCTCTCCCTCCCAACTTGTTCATAACGTCCCTCTTCCTCCCCGAGAGCCTTGACCGTGGAGAGAGACAGTCCGAGGAAGTTCCCCATGTGGTTCTGCTGGTACACCCGCCAGATGCCCCCGTCACGCGCAGAGCAGTTGTCTGCATATCTGCTTCCCGTCTTAAATCACCAGCTCTCTAAGGGTAGGGACCGTGTCTTATTGTGCCTGGTCCACGACCTGGCATGTGGCAGTTGCCCCATAGGTTCGCATGCCTATGAGCCTACTGATGAATGTAAAAGAACCAGAAGGACCTTCTGAAGTTAAGCGAGCAAAATATAGAAGAGGATTGCAGGGCTCAAGCAATGAATGCCATACAGATAACGGACCCTCTGTGGTAGCAGGACCACCCCCAAGCCTGCTGTCTTGTCTAGGAGAGCAGAACAGGAGTCTGGATTCCTGGGGAAGGAAGTGAGGCGGCAAACGAGGGGCTGGACCCTCAGCCTTTGAAGTTGGCCTGGGCTCCTGCTCTTCCCCGCCCCAGCACCAGCGCCGCGCCACCTGCTGTGTCCTTCGGGCCGCCCCCACTTCTCGTCTGTAAACGAAGACCCGGAGGTCTTCCCTCTGCTCCTGTGAGGAGCCAGTGAGCCAGTGTGTGTGAAAGTGCAAAATCTCCGTTTTTAATAATCTGCTAGAAGCAAGGGGAATCAGAGCACTGCAACGCTCTCTCCTCCACTGGGAGAGAGACAGCTCTTTTCTTGAGGCTACAGGGAGGACCTGCTGATAGTCCCCAAGCCAGTGAGGGTCAGCTTCTGGAAGGAAGGCACTGGTTTATTTAGTGATTCATTATTATGTTGTATGGTCGTACACTTGCCGAAGGCAGCACCCGCGTCCCGGGATACAGCACCCGCGTCCCGGGATACAGCACCCGTTCGCTGCCAGACTGCCTGCACCGGGCAAGTGCTACCCACACATGTAAAAGCTCAGTAAACATTTGTGGAAGGGAGGGAGGGAAGAAAGAAGGAAAGAACTTAGGGGTAAACATTTCTAGGGAGGATGCAGCCATGCAAAGGGCCCGTAGAAGGTGCAGAAGGTCAACCCCTGAGAAGGGCAGTGGAAAGAAAAAGGCTGAGGGGATGCACCACTGAGTCCAGAACAGCTAATGAGCTTTTTAGGTTTTTGTTTTTTGGGTTTTTCACATTTATTTATTTATTTATTTACTTATTTATTTATTTGAAGATTTCATTTATTTATTTGAGAGAGAGAGAGCACAAGCGGGGGGGGGGGGAGCAGAGGGAGAGGGAGAAGCAGACTCCCCGCTGAGCAGGGAACCCATGCAGCGCTCCATCCCAGGACCCCTGAGATCATGACCTGAGCTGAAGGCAGACGCTTAACAGACTGAGCCACCCAGATGCCCCTTATTCATTTATTTTTTAATTTAATTTTACTTTATTTAAATTCAAGGAATTAACATAGAGTGTATTATTACATACAGTGTATTTCTGAGGTAGAGGTCAGTGATTCATCAGTTACACACAACACCCAGTGCTCATTCCGTCAGGTGCCCTCTTTAATGCCCATCGCCCAGTTACCCCATTCTCCCACCCCATTTTGTTTCTTTTCTTCAGTCTTATTGTTTAATCCCCCAGTGCTTAAATAATGCTATTTCATGCAGCAGTTTGTATTTGTGATAGAAGAAATGTGGGAGAGCACAGGAAATAGCTGGCCACACCCGCATCTTCATAAAGGAGGGGAGAAAGATTCAACAAAGAAGATGAAAAGGCTGTGTGTGTGTGAAACCTTTGAAGAATACACAGAAGCAGATTGACAATTGTGGATTGTACAGTTGTGCAATTGTGCAGTTGTGCAGTTGTGCATCTGTATCTATCTCTATAGCTTTATCTAGGGGCTGGAAATCATGATTTCACACTGACAAACAGTCCAAGTCCAGTGGACACCATAAAGTTCATTCCTGTTTTCTCTGACAGTAAGAAACGTGGCTCCAAGGAGGGGTATTTTAAGGAACTGAAAAGAAAAAAAAAGAAGCAATTGGTCACCATGATCTTAGCTTCCCATGTGCCAGCCTTCCTGCAACGCCTCCAAGGGCAGAGGTCAGACTAGGACAGAGGCAGTGTAAGCAGACCAGCTTGGCTGCGGGGCACCGTCAGATGGTAAGAAGTCCCAGAAGTGTCAGTGCCTTGGACTGATTTAGGACACCCTAAAAATATACACCAGGGCAGAGTTGAGTCAAAGCCAGCCGGAGCCTCTGTGCTTATGTCAAAGCTCCAGGGTTCACCTGGATTAAATCTGCGTGACTTTAGTTGTTGATCTCACCCTAGACCGAGGAATATGAGTATGATTAATATTGGTATTTGGAGAAAATGGGAAGGGAGGAGAGAACGAGAAGGAAAAGAAAGCAATAAATATATCATCACTTTAAAGCATTCCTAAAGATGGATAAAGTTGACCGCATACAAAATTTCCATGGGGCAAAAATAATAAGGTAAATCAGAACATTAGCAGTAAACTGGGAAAATCTGTGCAGTGCACACCATGAGAAGGAGCTAATTTTCATTCGTACATGCAAAGTGCACTTGGAAGTCAATAAGACCATTTAACTCAAAAGAAAAGTGGGCAAAGATCTTTAAAAAAATCCAAAAAGAAGAAATACACATGGCTTTCAAACCATGAAAAAGTGATCAACCTCATTTTCAGAAAAAAATGTAAATTCAAATTATAAGATAATTTTTTGCCTAATACATGACTAAAGGTGAATGATTTTTGGATAAATTTCTGTGTGAGAGAGGGTGTGGAGAAACAGGTGCTCCATGCATCGTCAGTGGGAGTAAAAATTGGTACCACTTCTTTGGAACAATCTATCAAAGTTAAAGATGCACATATTCTTTGCTCCAGGGAACTCACCTCTACAGAATTATCCTAAGCATGCCCTCCCTCGCATGTGTATACAAAGACGCACAAAAAGCTTCCTGCATCGTTATTTGGGGAGGAAAAGTCTGAAAGAACCTAAATGCCTGTCTATAGTGGGAATGAATTCCACACATGGCTGTTACGTAAATTGAAAAATTACACAAAATGATTCATAGACATATATATGCATGCCTGTGAAGATACGCAAGCTTATCGAAAAGATATAACAAATTCATGATAGTGTGTACCCCCAGGGGTGGGGAGGAGGGAACAGGATTGGCTATGAAGGTCATAGAGGTTTTTTTTTTATGGTCATAGAATATTTCAATTTTGTCTGTGACATTTTATTTCATTTATGTAAGAAAAAAAAAGAAACATTCTCATCAGCTCTGAAACTTCATGTATTATATTCTTACTTTTCTGTGTTTTTCCGTGAGGCACGATAAAGATCAGTGGGTATAAGGTGGTATCTTTTGTGTAAAAGAGGCACCCGTGTGCCTGTTTACATGGAATTATCTCTGGAAAAGACAGACAAGGTGACGGTGGATGACCGCTGGCAAGGGGAACGAGGAAGCCTGGCAGGGGTGGGAGGGAGATTTCTTTTTCACGGCACATTCCGACTGTGTATATATTTAACCTTGTGAATGTACTACTTAATAATTATAAAGAGCAATAAACAAAAAGCACGTGTTAAGAGCCAGCTGTACTTCGGAAGATAAGCATGGCCTGCCCTCCAGGTCTGGAGTCACCTCCCATGACCAAGGGAAGGAAGGGCTTCTCTGGGTTCTCTGAGACTTTGCCTGAGGGGAGAGAGGAGAGAGCTGGGGGTGCACACCCTCCCACCTCCCTGTGGGAGCCATGCTGAAAGGGGGGGGGCGCCATTAACACAGCAATTAGGTAGTGGACAAGGCAGGCAAAAAAAAAAAAAAAAAAACACTGAAAAATGTCCAATATGGCAAAGATAAGTATATTTTAGGGTGGTGAGAAGGAAGCCCCGTGGCCAGACAAACTTTCAGATGGTTATCCTGTTTTCAAGTCAGAGTCCTCAGCAAGAAAACAAAAACAAACAGTCCAATCAATGGAAAACAAGCCCTGCAAATCTAATGACGAACACGGATGAACCTTGAAGCCATTATGCGAAGTAAAATAGACCAGTCACAAAAGGACAAGACACTGTGTGGTTCCACTTCTATGAGGGACCTAGAGTCGTGGGATTCAGAGAGACAGAGAGTCGAGTGGGGATGGCCAGGGATGGGGTGGGGGTGGGGGATGGGGAACTCGAGTTTAATGGGGCCGGAGCTTCAGTTGGAGATGAGAAAGTTCTGGAGATGGATGGTGGTGTTGGAAGCATTGCCATGTGAATGTACTTACTGAACTGAACTGTATGCTTAAAAATAATTAAAATGATAAATTTTATGTTATGTGTATTTTACCACAATTAAGAAAAAAAGTTGCCTACCCAGCTGACCGACAATCCTGACAAGCCTAAAACCTTTAACTAGTCATTTAAAGGTGCAGTGCTCAACCAGTCTTATTATTGCCTAGTGATCTTTAACCAAACCCTCTTTTATTTTTTCCCTATAAATTTTTTGACGAGAGTGTGAGATACAACTTGGATACTCATACATAAACACGGGCGGGTCGGTGCTACTAACGTAACAGTCTATACGTAAACAACAGCCACCAAACCAAACAAACGGCTCTTAGAGATGAAGGCAGTGAGTCTACTTAGATTTCCTTCACACAAGGAGGAAACGTCCAATAATTCCATTTCTGTTGTCTGTGATGGCCAAGAGAGGAGAAAAGCTGCAATTGTGAGAGCATAACCCCCCCACTCCTTCCACACAAAGCTACCCCCTGCTAACGTTCAGTGGATAGATCTCACTGCTTTTTGACTTTTCCACCAGTGTCCTAACTGAATTTCTTCCCAAATACAGTGTCATGATGTGTGAGCCAGCGTATCTCAAGCTCTGGGCTTTAGGGAGAGTCCGAGTCTCTGGACTTTGAACAGAACTAGGGCAGAGGGAGTCTGGTATCTGGAAGAGACGCTGCCGTCTCTTAATGCCAGCCAGATGCTGGTTTTGTAACTTGGTGTAGCCATGACCTAATCCCTACTTGCCCTAATGCCCACTTTATTCTGCTTTTGAAATAACAGTCTGAGTGGGAAATACGGTGCCGGTGGCATGTCACCCTATATCGCCTCTACCAATGAGAGGTCCCGTCTACTGTGCCCAGCCCAGGCCCGTGCTCTGGACCTTGAACCTTCCACTCAGCACCCCGGCTCAGCGCATGGAGACATAACTGCCATAACCAAGACTCGGACCAGAGAGAAACTGAAATACCCATGATTGATTGGGAAATGTAGCTAAATCTAGTGAAAATATTCCTAATCTGCTTTGACCCTTGCCTAGAAAGAACTTTTGTTTCAGCAGGAGTTTATTTGTCTGGCAAATAGGAGTTCTGGGTCAGGGAGCAGGATTGGGGAGAAATAGACGATTACAGCAATTGGGTGCAATTTGAATCCTTGACACACTAGTTTTTGTTTGTACCATCCTCAAATAATCTCTAATTAATTGTCAGAAACATCACAAGCTTTTGCTCTCACAGACCAAAGAACCCCACCATACATCTTATTTTTTCTAGTGTGAGAAAAAACAGGGCTCATCCTTCAGTCTTACGTACCTCCAAACACTCAGGCACAGGTGATACTTGGCATCTTCCACACTCCACTCTGACTCTCTTTCTGGAAAAACATGGAGACGCAAGTCCTAATATCACATCCCTTTCTGAGGGCTAAGGATTTGAGGGTGGAGGAGGATGAGTTCCTAAAGGAGGGAGAACAAACCAAACCAGGAAGGGGGTACATGGGACTGCCTGGGCCCTTGAAAGCTTTCCTTGAAGAACTTGCCTGGAGGCGAAAGCTTCTTCATGCTGTCACCTCCTCTTCACTCACTTCCAACTTGAATATTAAGTGCCTGCCTTTCTGTTTCCACCAGGTGCAATTCTCTACATTGCCCCTCAGGCTGGCACTCTCTCCCCCTTATTCTTCTCTGTTTTTATCTCCACTTTTTTCACATTGGTGGTACAGGTCTGCCACAGAACTGGTTAACAGAGGAAATCCCGATGGTTGGTTCATTCATTCACCTTACGTTTCCTGAGCACACAATTTACAAAGCACTAAAGGTTTGGACTTCATTCTGTTAATTTAAGAAATGAGATGATTTACAACTCATTTGAAACTTGTTAAGTTTCTCACTTCAACTAAGGTATAATTTTTTTTTTCAATCTGAAGTTGTTGGGGTGTTACCAGATGCTGTCCAGTACAATGTTGTGAGTCACACGTCTACACCTGACATCTGGTCAAAGGTCTGCCAGAATATTTGCACCTGTAATTACAGTGCTCATTGTACCCTGTGGTTCTCACTAGTACCAATGTCTTAATCTTGACGCTGGAGCAGTAGACCTTTTCCCTGAGATTCAGAGGTACTTACTTTTACACCTTAAAAAAAACACAGCATTTTGGGATGCCTGGGTGGCTCAGTCGGTTAAGCGGCTGCCTTTGGCTCAGGTTATGATCCCAGGGTCCTGGGATTGAGCCCTGCATGGGGCTCCCTGCTTCTCCCTCTCCCTCTATCCCTCTCCCCGCTTGTTCTCTCTCTCTCAAAAAAATAAATAATATCTTTTAAATAAATAAATAAATAAAAATTATAAAACCCCAGCATTTTACCTTCACCAATACAGCTAAACACGGATTATTTTTCCTCTCATTAACTCCTAAAGCTGGATGTTCCCGGAGCTCATGTCTCTACCAGGCCCATTCCTTGTCCGCAATACGGATGGGAAGCGCGCAGAAGCTTCAGCCTAAGTCCCATTGTTGTAACTCTGGTTGCAGCCCAGGAGTCTGCTCGTCCCTTCCTAGTTTTTTTCACACCGATTCCATAGGGCTGGGTTTTTACTTAGCATCCCTGTGTAGGCTTTTCGTTTCCTATTGAGATTAAAGACTGCAGTGTCTATGTCTTCCCAGTATTGGTTCCTGTAGGCACCCCTCTAAAGTTTATGTGATCCTGGTGAAGCTATGAAGGCTGATGCCATCTCCCTCCTAATCCCTAGATAATAAAACTGTGGATGTGTGGCCTAGGCTGGCCAGTCAGAGGAGTCTATCTTCCTTGGCTGTGGTGGTTGGTTCGGGAATCGGTAGAACCCACACCAGCCCAAACAGAGCCTTTATTATACTTTTTTTTTCTCCCTAACTAAAGTTATCTGGAAAGATGTTCTCTATCAGTTAGGACTGCCAAGCTTGGGAAAGTGAGACGGGAGCAGCTAACAGCCGTCTTGCCTTTGGCAACAGAGCGACATGTGGGGAAGACGAGCAGGGGCAAGGGAATTTCAGAGACAGCGTGGTGGATTGATTATTGCTTCCAACTCTTTATGCTTAATTTGAAATTATATAAATAGAGAGATGGATTTATCTATCAATCTATCATCTATCTATCATATATCTATCCATCGCTCTGTCTCTAATCTTTTGCCATTTGACTTTGCGGTGCCTCCCCCTGGAGTAAATGGAATCTATATCTGTGATCATTAACTTTGGACTTGGCCATGGGACTTGCTTTGACCGGTAAACTACGGATGTGTGCCCATTGTAAGCTGAGGCCTTATGAGTTTCCACCAACTACTTTGGATCTTTTGCTCTCCCATGAAAAGAACAGATAGCTGTTCATCCTTCTGCTTTGGTCCCAGGATGAAGACATGGAGCAGATCTGTAGCCCACCTGAAGCCTGGAGTCCACCTGAGCCCAGCCACGCCCAGCCACTATTAGCTTAAACATAGCCAATCTGCAGACCTGTGAGCGTGAAATAAATAATGTTTGCTGTTGTAGGCCACTGAGATTTTGACGTTACTTGTTACATAGCATTTGAGATTTGAGTGCTACTTGCTACAAAGCATGATTATACCAAACCTGGCTAATAGAGATGCCCAGTGAAAAAGAGTTCTGAGTGTATCATTCAAACCCTTGATCACATTGCATCTGAAGTCAGTGCCGCTCAATTATGTGAGTGGAGTTTCTAGTATTAGGAACTAAACAGGTCTGGACAGATGCAAAAACCCTTCTTAAACTCCCAGGATGTCTTATAATCTTGAAAAGTCATTACCAAATCCCTTTTCCAGAACGTTGGTTCTATGTATCTGCTGGGATCCTGACATAAGTGGTCAGATCAGTGCAGCAATTGCATTGTTGCCACAGCCTAACCTTTAATCTCACCCAAGACCCAACACTTTTAACAGGGCTGCTGTATCCCAATTGCCAAACAATCATCTGTCCCTTATCCTTAGAGCTGATATCTGCCCTCACTGTCACTGAACTTGCCATAACCCCTGGATGCTGCCCTTTTTAGATCCAGCCTCTGCCACTGGGTCTGTTTCTTCTGTTCCTTTGGTCTCCTTAGCATTGGGCTGTGCCCTTGCCCACAAACCTACATACCCAAAACAGAATCTATTTGTACTATGACAATGTAAATATGGTAAATATAAAATCTAAATGCAAGATAAACATTTCTCCTTAATTCATGATATTATCTTTGACTGTATTGCAAATAGAATGTTTTTTTCTAACTTGCCCTTAATTCTATTCTGGAGTTAAATTAGTGAGGAGAGAACATCTGAAAATGTAGATCAGCTTTGTCAGAATCTGGAAATGGGTGGATGGAGAGCAAAATTGGGGGATATCCTTCCATGGGGCAGGTGCAAGCTCCAAGAAAATCCACATTTTAGCAGGGATTATTTAAACAGCACGATGACATTAGGCCAAAATTTTAGATTGCTCTTTGGACTCCTTAATTCTTCTTTCAAAAAATGTATATACTTTTCAGACATTTGTAAGATATTTTTAAAATTTAAGCACACATAACAATGTAGAAAACACAAATAATACAACAAACACCTCTATCTCACTATCTAAGATTTGTAACTGTTACACTTTCGTCCTATGTGCTTTCTCTTTTTTTTCTCTGAAGAAATAAAATTATGAATATAGTTTAAAGTCTCTTTAACCACCATCTTAGTTCTTTTCCCTCTCCCTTTCCGTCCCATGAGCAGATTTGTTCTTCTTTTTTCAAATCAATGCCATTTACTGTTCAAGTTGTTTTACAAACTTGTTTTTAGTCCATGCATTTTTGAGATCTCTGCACACTGAACTGCATGGATCTGGTTTATTCCTTTTAATGACACCACAGTATTACAATGCATGCATATACCATATTTATATCCATTCCTCTACTGACGTATATTTAGTTTGTTTCCAGTTCTCTTGCTATTCCAGAGAATGTTCCAAAACCATTCCCGTACATGTTTTCTAGGGTACCCCACAGCAGCTTACCATGTTACTCAGGCTCTCCCACCCCCTTTTGAAAAATACAAGAACCTTAGCACCCTTTAATTCTATATAGCACCACCCTATCTTACATGCTAGTTTTTGAGGCACTTTAGTTCCACTTTCTTCATATATTCATCATTATTATAATATACTCTTAGACAATGAATGCATATTTAGATTTATTTAAAGCTTTATCAGTTTCTTTGCTCATCATTTTTTTTTTGGAGGGGTCATTTATTTTTTCTTTTGTACGCATGTGTATGTGTGTGAGAAATAGATCATGCAGATGAAACTATACAAAAATGTGCAAGTACTATAGCCTTTTTGTATGAATAATATGATATATGAGATATACTTCAAAATAACCTGGGAGGGGAGAAAGCTGGTGATGGTGTAGATGAAGTAAGATTGGTTGTGTACTGAAGATTTTATTAAAATTGGGCTATGGATACAGGGAGATTATGCTATTTGCTCTATTTTTGTGTATAACTGCACATTTTCATATATGTTAAAGAATTTAGAAAACAGAAAAAGCACTATGCTGGCAGCAAAGGTCCTGGGCTCCCATACTCATTCTGCCGCTGACTAGCTGTGTCACTTTTTACAATTCCCTTCCGTCCTCTGGGCCTCAAGTTTCTTCTCTCTAAAATGAGATTTAAACCAGATGATATTTAAAATCCCTCCCTGCTTGGATATGGTAAGAGACATCATGAATCTTTTTCATTTTGCTATTGGTTTTTTATTTGTATTGAGATATAATTCCCATACCATATAATTCACCATGTTAAAGTGTACAATTCAGGGGTTCTTAGTATATTCACAAGGTTGTGCAACCATCACCACTATCTAATCCTAGAACACGTTCATCACCCCAAAGAGGATCCTTTACCCATTAGCAGTCACTCGTAATTCTTCTCTTACCCTAGTCCCTAGCAACCACTAATCTACTTTCTTTTCTTTTTCTTTTTCTTTTTCTTTTTCTTTTTCTTTTTCTTTTTCTTTTTCTTTTTCTTTTTCTTTTTCTTTTTCTTTTAGAAGGAGGGGGAGTGGCAGAGGGAGAGGAAGACAGTTTTTTTTTTTTTTTGTTAAAGATTTTAGTTATTTATCTGACAGAGAGACAGCAAGAGAGGGAACACAAGCAGGCGGAGCTGGAGAGGGAGAAGCAGGCTCCTTGCTAAGCAGGTAGCCTGACTGGGGGCTCCATCCCAGGATGCTAGGATCATGACCAGGGTGGAAGGCAGACACTTAATGACTGCACCCCAAGGACAGAGAATCTTATGCAGACTCCATGCCCAGTGTGGAGCCTGACTCAGGGTTCTATCTCACAACCCTGAGATCATGGCCTGAGCCGAAGTCAAGAGTCGGACACTTAACTCTCAACCGACTGAGCCATCCTGGTGCCCCACCATTAATCTACTTTCTGTCGCTATGGATTTACCTATTTTGGACATTTCATGTAAATAGAATCAGATCATTCTTTCACTTAGCATGTTTTCAAGGTTTATCCATATTGTAGCACGTATCAGTACTTCATTCCTTTTCATGGCCAAATAATATTCCTTTGTATGGATAATACCACATTTTGTTTACTCACTTATCAGTTAATGCGTATTTGGGTTATTTACCTTTTTTGGCTCTCATGAATAATGCTGCAATGAACATTCATATGTATGTGTTTGTGTGAACATGTGTTATAGATTCTCCTGGGTATAAATCTAAAGATAATGCTGAGTCATAAGGTAACTCTGTATTTAATTTTTTGAGAAACTACCAGACTGTTTTCCACAGTGGCTGCATTGTTTTACATTACCACCAGCTATGCCTGAGGATTCCAATTTTTCCACATCCTCTCCAACACTTGTTATTGTCTGTGGTTTCTTTCTTTTTCTTTTCAATTATAGCTATTCTAGCCATTATGGTTTTGACTTGCATTTCCCTAATGACAAATGATGTTGAGCATCTTCTCTTGTGCTTATTGGCCATCTACAGATGTTCTTTGGAGAAATGTCTCTTCAAATCTTTTGCCCCCCCCTTTTTGTTTTTTTTTAAGTAGGCTCCCTGCCCAACGTGGGGCTTGAACTCATGACCCTGAGATTGAGAGTCTCATTCTTTACCGACTGAGCCAAAAAAGCACACCTGCCCATTTTTTAATTCAGCTATTTTTCTTTTTTATTGAGTTGTAAATGGTCTTGATACGTTCTGGATCTAGACTTTTTTTTTTTTTAAAGATTTTATTTTATTTATTTGACAGAGACAGCCAGCGAGAGAGGGAACACAAGCAGGGGGAGCGGGAGAGGAAGAAGCAGGCTACCAGTGGAGAAGCCTGATGTGGGGCTCGATCCCAGAATGCCAGGATCACGGCCTGATCTGAAGGCAGATGCTTAACGACTACACCACCCAGGCACCCCCTGGATCTAGACTCTTATCAGATATATGATTTCAAATATTTTCTCCCGTGTAGTCAGTTACCTTTTCACTTTTTTGTTACACAAAAGATTTCATTTTTTAAAAAAGACTTTATTTATTAATTTATTTTAGGGAAGAGAAAGAGAGAGCACGAGCAGGGGGAGGGGCAGAGGGAGAAGGAGAGAATCTTCAAGCAGACTCCCTACTGAGTACGGAGCCTGATGCAGGGCTTGATCCCATGACCCTGAGATCATGACCTGAGCCAAAATCAAAGTCAGATGCTTCACTGACTGAGCCACCTAGGCACCCCCAAAAGTCTTTCATTTTAAAAAAAATCTAATTTATCTTTTTTTTTTTTGGTCCCTTGTGTTTTAGGTATCATATCTAAGACATTGTTGCTTCATCTGAGACCATGAAGATTAACACCTATGTTTTTTTCTAAGAACTTTAACCTTTCAGCTCTGACATTCAAGTCTTTGATCCATTTTGAGTTAATTTTTGTATTGGGTGTGAGGTAGGGGTCTAAATTCATGGTTTTCAATATGGATGTCTGTTGCCCCAACACCATTTGTTGAAAAAACTATTCCTTCTCCAATGCGTGGTCTTAGCACCCTTGTCGGAAATCAACTGACCATAGATGTATGGGCTTATTTCTAGACTATTCATTCTATTCCATTGATATATATGTCTATTCTTATACCAATATAATATTGTCTTGATTACTGTACGTTTGAAGTCAGTTTTGAAGTTGAGAAGTATGAGCCCTTCATTCTTTTTCAAGATTGTTTTGGCAATTCCATGTCCTTTGCTTTTTCATGTTAGTTTTAGGATCAGTTTTCTATTTCTGCAAAAAATGTAACTGGAATTCATACATCTAATTCATATCAAACTCCTCAATGAGGACTTATCTAACTCGGTCATTGTTGTATCTCCAACATCCGGCACAGGGCCGGACCCACAGTAGGTTCTCAGTACTTTGTGAATGAATGAAAAAAAAAGTAGTTTAAAAAACAGCAATAGGGCTCCTGGGTGGCTCAGTCAGTTAAGTGTCTGTCTTTGGCTTGGGTCACAATCCCAGGGTCCTGGGATCGAGGTCTACATTGAGCTCCCTGCTTGGTGGGAAGCCTGCTTCTTTCTCCCTCTCCCTCTACCTGTCACTCCTTTTGCTTGTGCTCTTTTTCTCTCGGTCAAATGAATAAATAAAAATCTTTAAAAAATTAAAAAAAAAAACAGCAATAAAATGTACCAAAGCCCTGATATGGAACATTATTATACCTCAAAAGCCACTTGTACGCCACTCCCAGATCAAACTTCCTCATCATTTCTTTGCCTTTTTTTTTTTGAAAGCTGACTGTGTATCTATCTATCTATCCCAAAACAGTACATTAGTTAGTTTTGCCTATTTTTAAACTTTTGTATAAGGGAAATCATATTGTATGCATTTTACCATGACTTGCTTATTTCAAAACACATGTTTTATAATTCACTTATGATAAAGTAGCTTTTTATTTATTATTTATTTATTAAAAGATTTTATTTATTTATTTGACAGAGAGAGGGAGAGAGAGAGAAAAAGCAGGGGGAATGGCAAGCAGAGGGAGAGGGAGAAGCAGGTTCCTGCTGAGTGAAGAGCCTGATACCGCGCTCGATACCAGGACCCTGGGATCATGACCTGGGACGAAGGCAGCCAATTAACCAACTGAGCCACCCACGTGCCCCACTAAAGTAGCTTTTTAAATTCAAAGTATAGCGGACATACAACATCATATTAGTTTTCAGGTGTACAACATGATTTGACATTTGTATACATTAAATGATCACTACGATGTCTAGTTACCATCTGCAAAAAAAACTTTTGCAGTAATGGGTCTATTCAGATTTTCTCTTTCTTCATGAATCAGTACTGGAAGACTCTATGTTTCTAGTAATTTACTTTTTTCTAGACTGTCAAATTTGTTGGTGTATAACTGTTCATAGTAGTCTCTTATGATCCCTTGTATTTCTTTTATATCAGATGCAAAATGTGACATCAAAAACATAGAAAGTTATGGGGAGGTGTAAAAATGTAGAGTGTTAGAATGCATTCAAATTTGTTATCAACTTAAAATAGACCTCATTTTGATATCACAATTTACATCTTTTCATTTTGTACATCCCTTAACTAATTATTGTGGTTATAGTTATTTTTGCTACTTTTGCCTTTTAACCTTCATACCAGCTTTATAAGTGATTAACCTACTACCTTTACTATATATTTACTATTGAGACTTCTACTTTTGTATGTTTTCTTCTTCCTGATTTATGCCCTCCTTTTTCCTCTTTTTTTTTCTTTTGGCTTAAAGAAATTCCTTTAACATTTCTTGTAGGGCCAATTTAGTGGTGACAAACTAATCCTTTAGCTTTTGTTTGTCTGGGAAGCTCTTTATTTCTCCTTTAATTCTGAATGACAACCTTGCCAAATAAAGTGCTGTAGGTTGGAAAATTTACCCCTTCAGCACTTTGAATATATCACAACATTCTCTTCTGACCTGAAATGTTTCTCTTTTACATAATGATTTGTTTTTCTCTTGCTGCTTTCAAGATTTTCTCTTCATCATTAACTCTTGACATTTTAATTATAATGTGTCTTGGTGTGGGTCTCTCTGGGTTTATCTTTTTCAGAAATCTTTGGCCTTCCTGGATCTGGAAGTCTGTTTCCTTCCCCAGTTTAGGGAAGTTTTCATCTATTATTTTTTTCAAATAAATTTTCTGTTTCTTTCACCTCTCTCTTCTCCTTTTGGGACCCTTCTAATGCAGATGTTACTCTGTGTGATGTTGTCTCACTTAAAAATTTTTTTTTTCCTTTTGCTGCTCTGATTGGGTAAGTTCCACTTCCCTTTTTTCCAGCTCACTGATTCTTCTGCTTCATCGAGTCTGCTATTGAACCCCACTAGTGTATTTTTTCAGTGCAGTTATTGTATTCTTTAGTTCTTTAACTTCTGTTTGGTACTTTTTACATTTCTGTTTCTTTGTTGAAGTTCTTGCTGTGCTCCTCCATTCTTCTCCCAAGTTCAGTGAGCATCTTTATGACCATTATCCTGAACTCTGACTCTTTACCAGCTACGTCACTTATCTTTGTTTCTTTTCTTTCTTTCTTTATTTTTTTTGAGATTTTACTTTTATTTATTTGACAGAGAGAGAGAGAGCACAGGAAGCAGGGAGAGCGGCAGGCAGAGGGAGAGGGAGAAGCAGACTCCCTGCTGAGCAAGGAGCCTGATGCAGGGCTCGATCCCAGGACCCTGGGATCATGACCCAAGCCAAAGGCAGTTGTTTAACCAGCTGAGCCATCCAGGTGTCCCCTTATCTTTGTTTCATTAAACTTTTTCCTCCCTTGGGTTTTATTTTGTTCTTTTGTTTGGGATATACCCCTATCTCCTTATTTTGCTTGACTCTCTGTTTCTATGCATTGAGTGAAACAGCTATCTCTTCCAGTATTGAAGGAGTGGCCTTTTGTAGAAGAGAAATCTTACCATTTAACCTTGCCTTAGCTCTTGGTTGTTTCTCAAACTTCAGTGATTGTCTAAGTAACCTGACTTATTCCTGATAGGTCCCAGTTGTTGAGAGACTTCCAGTTCCAGAGGGAATGGTCTCAGCCCATAGTTTCAGGCTGATTGGAAAGTAGACCCTCAGGCAGCAGCTTTTAAAGTATGTATAGTCCTGTGGTACCATAATTGTAAACCCTGCTGACCTCCAGACCAGGCAATCTGGAGGCGTCTCCTTGGAGACAGTTGTAAAAATTGGGGATCCAGATGAGTCCTTTCTGGGAGGTACCAGAAAGCTTTAGCAAGGTCAAGGGAGAGTGCAAAGATGGCATCCCCTAGGCTATGTTCATTCCCCAAGAGCATCTCTGTAACCTCTGCATGTGGAGCAAACCTGAAATGTGCCCCACAGGTTGAAGCTCTAGTACAAGAAAATAGGCCTTTTTCAATGAAAGACCAGAGATGTGTTTTGGCCTGATGTTTATGAAGTGCCTTGGGGGGAAAAATTGTGTCTTCAATTATTTCAGACTTGTGAGGCCCAGAAACACAATCCTCTCTGGCCACCAGAGCCAGGCAGTCAAGAGCTTCCCCTATGTGGGCTGTACACACCTGCTGACTGTGCCAGAGCCAGTGGGCAGTATGTGGGTGGGGCGCTCAGCAATTCTGCTCTGGCAGGGCTGCACAGGTGGTGCAGGGGTTGGGTGTACCCTCCAGTGCTAGCGGGTTAGAGGGACAGTGCAAAAATGTTGCCTGCCAGTGCCTCCATCCCTAGATATGCTTGAAGATTAGCAAATAAATCTACTACACATATGGTTTTGGAGCTTTTCAAACTGGTACTTCGTGCTGGGTCCCAAGGTGAGTGAGCCTGCATACAAGCCTTTTAAGAGTAGAAGCTCTATTCCCTATAGCTTTATGCTTCTCTTGGATATAAGCCCTGTTGGTTTTCAAAGCCAGACATTTTGGGGGCTCATCTTTCTAGTGCAGATCCCAAGGCTTGAGGTGCCTGATATGGGGCACAAACCCCTCACTCCTTAGGGATAAACTCTGTGTTTGTAAGATTCCTTCTGATTGTGGGTCACTGAAGAGACCATATCTCTGCTACTCCTACCTGTCTCCATGTGGCCTTTTTATCTGTTGTGGAGGAAGCGTTCAGCTATCTTTCGGGCCTTTGTCAGAGGGAGTTATTTCATAAGTAGCTGTAGATTTGTGTGTCTATGGGAAGAACTGAGTTCAGGATCTTCCTAGCCCACTATCTTGAACTGCCTCCTCCTTGTAGCTCTTGTTTATTCATTAATGTTCCCAGTTCATTCTATTATATAAATATACAGCACCTTCTTTATCCATTTGGATTGTTCCCAGGTTTTTGCTATAATGACACATGATGCTAGATATTTGTGTATGTCTTCTAGTACACACATAAAAGAGTTACTATAACTAGCAGTGGAATTTCTGGGGCATCCGGTATTTGTATATTAAACTATACTTAGTAATCCAAGCTGTTCTCCAAAGTGGTTATACAACTTTTCACTCCCACCTGAAGTAGGTGAGAATTCTTACCATTGTCCTTTACATTTTATTCCTTCCCTCAGTATCCTTCTCCCTGAAGAATACACTTTAGTTGTTTTTTTTTTTTTCAGAGAAAATCTGCAAATGTTAAGCTCTCCTGGTCTTTATTTTATTGAAAATGTTTTTGCTTTACCTGCATTCTTGAATGAGAATTTATCTGAACAAAGAATTCTATATAGACAATGGTTTTTTGTTGTTTTTTTTTTCCTCTCATCATTTAAAACATATTATCCCATCATCTTTGGGCCTTTATTTTTCCATCTACTTGTAACTTCTGTCTTTAGTCCCTCGTAGAGTTTAAGATCTTTGTGATACCCACAGTTTTGCCGTGATGTTTCCAGGTGTGCGTTTCTTTTTGTTTATTGTAGTTGCACTTATTTTGATCCCTAAATCAGAGGATTCATAGCTTTCATCAATTCTGAGAAATTATCAGTGATTATCTCTTTGAGTTTTGACTCTCCCCCATTTTCTCCCTTTTCTCCTTTTTTTTAAATTTTAATTTTGGTCTTATTTTTATTTATTTTTTAAAAGTTTTTATTTTAATTTCCCAGTGCTCATCACAAGTGTGCTCCTTAATCCACATTCCCTATTTCACCCAACCCCCACCCACTTCCCCTCCGGTAACCATAGTTTGCTCTCTATAGTTAAAGAGTCTGTTTCTTGGTTTGTCTGTCTCTTTTTTCCTCCTATGACCTTTTGTTTTCTTTCTTTTTTTTTAAAGATTTTTTTTTATTTATTTGAGAGAGAGAGAGAGAGAGCACGAGCTGGGAGAGGGGCAAGCAGAATCCCTGCTGAGCTGGGAACCCAACACAGGGCTTGATCCGAGGACCCTGAGATCATGACCTGAGCCAAAGTCAGACACTTAACTGACAGCCATCAAGGCACCCTGTTTTGTTTCTTAAATTCCACATATGAGTGAAATCATATGGTATTTGTTCTTTCCTTTTTTTTTTTTAAGATTTTATTTATTTATTTGACAGAGAGAGAGAGACAGCCAGTGAGAGAGGGAACACAAGCAGGGGGAGTGGGAGAGGAAGAAGAGTCTCCCAGTGGAGGAGCCTGATGCGGGGCTTGATCCCAGGGACCTGGGATCACGCCCTGAGCCAAAGGCAGACGCTTAACGACTCAGCCACCCAGGCGCCCCCGGTATTTGTCCTTTCCTGACTGACTTATTTCCCTTAGCTTTATACTCTATAGCTCCACCTGTGTCATTGCAAATGGCAAGATTTCATTCTTTTTTTATGGTTGAATGATGTTCTGATATATATGTGATATATGTATCTGATATATGTGATATATATATCTGTTCTGATATACGTGCAATATCTATCTATCTATCTATCTATCTATCTATCTATCTATCTATCTATCTCACATCTTTATCCATTCATCTATCCATAGACACCTGGGATGCTTCCATAGTCTGGCTATTGTACATAACACTGTAATAAACATAGGGGTGCCTGTATCCCTTTGGATTAGTGTTTTTGTATTTTTTGGATAAATACCCAGTAGCGTGATTGCTGGATCATAAGGTAGTTCTATTCTTAACTTTTTGAGGCAACTCCATACTGTTTTCCACAATGGCTGTACCAGCTTGCATTCCCACCAACTGTGCAAGAGGGATCCCCTTTCTCCACATCCTTGTCAACACCTGTTGTTTCTTGTGTTGTTGATTTTAGTCATTCTCACAGGTGTGAGGTGATATCTCATCGTAGTTTTTTTTAAGATTTTATTTTTAAGTACACCAAAAGTGGGGCTCAAACTCACAACCCTGAGACCAAGAGTCATACATCCCTCTGATTGAGCCAACCGGGTGCCCCTCATTATAGTTTTGATTTGCATTTCCCTCATAAGTGATGATGAGCATTTTTCATGTCTGTTGGCCATTTGTATGTCTTCTTTGGAAAAATGCGTATTCATGTCTCCTGCCCATTTTTAAATTGGATTATTTGTTTTTTGGGTGTTGTGGTTTACATGTTCTTTATATACTTTGGATACTAACCCTTTTTTGGATATGTCATTTGCAAGTATCTTCTTCCATTCCAAAGGTTGCCTTTTAGTTTTGTTGATTGTTTCCTTCCCTGTGCTTTTTATTTTGCTATAGTCTCAATAGTTTGTTATTGCTTTTGCTTACCTTGCCTCAGGGGACCTATCTAGAAAAAAGTTGTTAAGGCTAGTGTCAGAGAAATTACAGTCTGTGCTCTCTTTGAGGATTTTTGTGGTTTCAGGTCTTCATATTGAGGTGTTTAATCTATTTTGAATTCATTTTCGTGTATGGTATAAGAAAATGGTTCAGTTTCATTCTTTTGCATGTTGCAGTTTTCTTAACACCATTTGTTGAAGAGACATTCTTTTTCCCATTGGATGTTCTTTCCTGCCTTGTTGAAGATTAACTGACCATATAATTGTGGCTTCATTTCTGGGTTTTCTATTCTGTTCCATTGATCTAGGTGTCTGTGTTTGTGCCAGTACCATACTGTTTTGATTACTTCAGCTTCGTAATATAACTTGAAGTCCAGAATTGTGATGCCTTCAGCTTTGCTATTTCTTTTTCAAGATTGCTATGGCTATTCAGGGCCTTTTGTAGTTCCATATAAAGCTTGGGATTGTTTGTTCTAGTTCTGTGAAAAATGCTCTTGATATTTTGATAGGGATCGCATTAAATGTATAGGTTGCTTTGGGTAGTATAGACATTTTAACAATCTTTGTTTTTCCAATGCATGAACATAGAATGTCTTTCCATTTCTTTGTGCCATCTTCAATTTCTTTCATCAGTGCTTCAGAGTTTTCAGAGTACAGGTCTTTGGTTAGGTTTATTCCTGGGTATCTTATTATTTTTGGTGCAATTATATTTGGGATTGTTTTCTTTTCTTTTTTTAATAAAGACATTTAAAGGGGCACCTGGGTAGCGCAGTCATTAAGTGTCTGTCTTCGGCTCAGGGCATGATCCCGGCGTTCCGGGATCGAGTCCCACATCGGGCTCCTCCGTTGGGAGCCTGCTTCCTCCTCTCCCACTCCCCCTGCTTGTGTTCCCTCTCTCGCTGGCTGTCTCTCTGTCAAATAAATGAATAAAAACTTAAAAAAAAAGACATTTAAAAATTTATTTATTTATTTATTTAGAGAGCATGAGCAGGGGGAAGGGCAGAGGAAGAGGGAGAAAGAATCTCAAGCAGACTCCACACAGAGCTTGATCTCATGACCCCGAGATCATGACCTGAGCTGAAGTCAAGAGTTGGACACTTAACCAACCAAGCCACCCAGGTGCCCCTTGGGTTGTTTTCTTTCTTTCAAAGATTTTATTTATTTATTTGAAAGAGAGGGAGTGAGTGAGAGAGCGAGCATGAGCGGGGCGGGGGGGAAGCAGACTCTCTTGCTGAGCAGGGAGCCCAATGCAGGGCTCGATCCCAGGACTCTGGGATCATGACCTGAGCCAAAGGTAGTCCCTTAACCAACTGAGCCACCCAGGCGCCCCCCTTGGGTTGTTTTCTTAATTTCTCTTTCTACTGTTTCATTATTGGTGTATAGAAATGCAACAGATTTCTGTAGATTGATTTTGTACCCTAGTGACTTTACTGAATTTGTTTATCAGGTCAAGCAGTTTTTTGGTGAGTCTTCGGGGTTTTCTATATATAGTATCATGCCATTTGCAAATAGTGAAATGTTTACTTCTTCCTTACCAATTTAGATGCCTTTTATTTCTTTTTGTTGTTTGATTGCTGTGGCTTCTAGTACTATGTTGGGTAACTGTGGTGAGAGTGTACATCCTTGTCTTGTTCCTGACTTTAGGGGAAAGGCTCTCAGTTTTTCCCCACTGAGGATGATGTTAGCTGTGGGTTTTTCCTATATGGTCTTTATTATGTTGAGGTATGTTGTCTCTAAACCTACTTTATTGAGGATTTTTATCATGAATAGATGTTGTATTTTGTCAAGTGTTTTTTCTGCATCTATTGAAATAATCATATGCTTCTTATCCTTTCTCTTATTGATGTGATGTGTCACATTGTTTGATTTGCAAATATTGAACCACCCTTGCAATCCAGGCATAAATCTACTTGATTGTAGTGAATGATTTTTTTTTAATGTATTGTTGGATTTTGTTTGCTAGCATTTTGTTGAGGAATTTTTCATCTATGTTAGAGATATTAGCCTGTATTTTTCTTTTTTTGTTGTTTCTTTATCTGGCTTTGGTATCAGGGTAATGCTGGCCTCTTAGAATGAATTTAGAAGTTTTCCTTTTTTTCCTATTTTTTGGAATAGTTTGAGAAGAATAAGTATTAACTCTTCTTTACATGTTTGATAGAAATCACCTGTGAAGCTATCTGGTCCTGGACTTCTGTTTGTTGGGAATTTTTTAATTACTGATTTCTCAATTTCTTTGCTGGTAATTAGTCTGTTCAAATTTTCCATTTCTTCCTTTTCATTTTGGTAGTTTATATGTTTCTAGGAGTTTATCCATTTCTTCTAGGTTGTCCAATTTGTTAGCATATAGTTTTTCATAATATTCTCATATAATTGTTTGTATTTCTGTGGTGTTGGTTGTTATTTCTCCTCTCTCATTTGTGATTTTATTTACTCGTGTCTTTCTCTTTTTTTCTTGATATGTCTGGCTAGTGGTTTATCAATTTTATTGATTTTTTTTTTAAAGAACCAGATCCTGGTTTCATTGATCTGTTCTATTGTGTTTTTAGTTTCTATATCATTCATTTTTGCTCTAGTCTTTATTATTTCCTTCTTTCTGGTGGTTGTGGGATTTGTTTGTTGTTCTAGCTTCTGTAGTTGTAAGTTTAGGTTTTTATTTGAAAATTTTCTTGCTTCTTGAGGTAAGCTTACATTTTTATAATCTTCCCTCTTAGGGACACTTTTGCTGCATCCCAAAGGTTTTGAACTGTTGTGTTTTCATTTTCATTTGTTTACATGTATTTTTTTCATTTCTTCTTTTATTTCCTAGTTGACTCATTCATTGTTTAGTAACATGTATTTAACGTTTCTAGATATTTTCTTATGGTTGATTCCTAGTTTCATAGCATTGTGGTCAGAAAAGATGCATGGTATGACTTTGATCTTTTTGAATTTGTTGAGGCTTAGGATGCCTGGGTGGCTCAGTTGGTTAAGCATCTGCCTTCAGCTCAGGTCATGATCCCAGCATCCTGGGATCATGTCCCACATCAGGCTCTTTGCTCAGTGGGGTGCCTGCTTCTCCCTCTGCCTGCCACTCTTCCTGCTTGTGCTTGTTCACTCTCTCTCTCTCTCTGATAAATAAATAAGTAAATAAATAATTTGTTGAGGCTTATCTTGTGGCCTTATATGTGATCCATTCTGGAGTATGTTCCATGTGCACTTGAAAATAATGTGCATTCTGCTGTTTTAGGATGGAATTTTTTTTTTAAGATTTTATTTATTTATTTGACAGAGAGAGAGAGACAGCCAGCGAGAGAGGGACCACAAGCAGGGGGAGTGGGAGAGGAAGAAGCAGGCTCCCAGTGGAGGAGCCTGCTGTGGGGCTCGATCCCAGAACGTTGGGATCACGCCCTGAGCCAAAGGCAGAAGCTTAACGACTGAGCCACCCAGGCGCCCCTAGGATGGAATGTTCTGAATGTATCTGTTAAATTCATCTGGTCTACTCTGTCATACAAAACCATTGTTTTCTTGTTGATTTTCTTTTTGAATGATTTGTAGGTGGGGGATTAATGACTCCACTACTATTGTATTGTTATCGATTAGTCCCTTAAATTTGTTATTAACTGTTTTATGTATTTGGCTGCTCCCACGTTGGGTGCATAAATATTTACAATTGTTATATCTGTTGGATTACCCTTTTATTATTACATAGTGTCCTTCTTTGTCTCTTGTTACAGGTTTGGCTTTAAAGTCTACCTTGATATAAATATTGCTATTCTGGCTTTCTTGTGACATCCATTTGTATGATAAAATTTCTCAATTCCCTCTCTTTCAATCTACAGGTGTCTTCAGTAGGTAACATATAGATGGGTCTTGTTTCTTATTCGTTCTCTCATCCTACGTCTTTTGATCAGAGCATCTAGCCCATTTACATTCAAAGCAATTATTGATAGATATGTATTTATTGCTGTTTTATTCCTGTTTTGTGGTTGTTTCTGAAGGTTTTCCCTGATCCTTTCTTGTCTTTCTCTCCTTCATGGTTTGCTGGTTTTCTTTAGTGATATATTTGGATTTTTTCTCTTTATTCTTTGCATGTTTATTAGTAGTTTTGATTTGTGGTTATTTTGGTTTGTATATAACATCTTCTGCATATAGCAGTCTGTATTAAGTTGGTGGTCATTTAAGTTTGAACACATTCTTTACTCCTCTCCTCCCCATGTTTTAGGTATATGGTGTCATATCATACATCCTTTTATTTTGTGACTTTCTTGACTGATTTTTCACAGAAATATTCATTTTTACTGCTTTTGTGTTTCCAACCTTCATACTGTCTTTTTTGGTTTTTCCTTTCCACTCAAGAGTCCCCTTTAGTATTTCTTGCAGGGCTAGTTTAGTGTTCATAAACTCTTTTAGTTTCTTTAGTTTTTGTTTGTCTGGGAAATTTTTTTTAAAAAAGATTTTATTTATTTATTTGACAGAGAGAGAGACAGCCAGCAAGAGAGGGAATACAAGCAGGGGGAGTGGGAGAGGAAGAAGCAGGCTCCCAGCAGAGGAGCCCGATATGGGGCTCGATCCCAGGACTCTGGGATCATGCCCTGAGCCAAAGGCAGATGCTTAACCACTGAGCCACCCAGGCGCCCCTGTCTGGGAAATTCTTTATCTCTCCTTCTTTTCTGAATGATAGCCTTGCTGGATAGAGTATTCTTGGCTGCAGATTTTTCCCTTTCAGCACTTTGAATATATCATGCCAGTCCTTTCTGGCCCAGAAAGTTTCTGCTGAAAAATCCACTGATAGCTTCATGGGGTTTCCTTTGTATGTAACTGTCTTCTTTTTGTCTTGTAGCTTTTAATACTTTAAAAAATCACTTTATTTTGCCATTTTAATTACAATATGTGTTGGGGTGGGTCTTCTTTGATTGATTTTGTTGGGGGTTCTCTGTGACTCTTGGATTTGGGTATCTATTTCTTACACCAGATTCAGATTACAGTTATTATGTCTTCAAATAAATTCTTTGCTTGCTTTTTTTGCTCTTCTTCTTTAGGGACTCCTATAATACAAATGTTATTCCATAAATCTAATCTCATTTTGCATAATTCGTTTTTTTCTCTTTTATCTACTTGATTACTTTCCATCACTCTGTCTTCTAGGTCATTAATTTGTTCCTCTGCTTCTTCCAGCCTGCTGCTCATTCCACCGAGAACGTTTCTCATTTTATTTATTGAGTTCTTTGTCTCTGCTGTGTTATTCCTTATTTCTGTGTTAAAGGTCTCACTCATGTCCTCTGCTCTTCTCAATTTCAGTGAGTATCCTTATGATGATTGCTTTAAATTCTTCATCAGGCATGTTTACTTACATCTGTTTTGCCTAGTTCTCTGGCCATGGCCTTGTCCCGTTCTTTCCTTTCAGACAAATTCCTCTGCTTCTCTTTTTGTCTAAGTCTCTGTGCCTGTTTCTCTGTGTTAGGAAAGTCAGCTATGTCTCCTGTTCTTGAGGGTAATGGCTTTATGAAGAAGAGGTCCTGTACTGTCCCGCAGCATAGTGTCCTCTGTTCCCCAGGGCCTGGCACTTCCGGGAGTGTCTCCAATGTGTGCTGCATGTGCTCTGCTGTTGTGTCCTGGCCACTTTACCCTCCAGGCCACTTTAACTCTCCAGTTGTCTGCAGAGGCTCTCTTTGTCTTTTGTGGGGAGTGTTTGGTCCCTGGCCTGAATGTGGTGAGTTTTAACTATGTGTGCTCTGGTCTGCTTGTGAAATGAGACCCTTCATCACTACCACCAGAACCAAGGCCTCAAACAACTCTTGGGCCAGGAGACACCAAGTTGGGAAGCATTTGGGCTGGTCTTCTGGGGGAGGGGCTCACTGCATTGGGACTGAGGTAAGGGTGACTGAGAAGGGTTGTTCTTCTGAAGTGTATGTGGGGGTTGGGTTTGGTGTAAGCAAGTTAGGTAGTGAGTGTGGGTGCTGTGTTGTTTCCCACAGGTGGCTCTGTGCTTATGCTGAGTGGTGGGGGAGGGAAATGGCACCAGCTAGCTCCTTTGTTTCTGAAGAGGTTTCTCCGTGTATGCTGCCTCTCTGGAACATGCTCCAAGATGAACAACTAACCTCACTACTGTGTGTCCCAAGCATTCTTCAGATCACAGTTTCCATGTTGTATGTCCATGAGTTGTTAGCTTGTCTTCTCTCCAAGAGCATTCCCAATGGCCTCTGAGCTCTCCTAGAGCCAAGCATACTGACCTTTAAAACTCCAGGCTTTAAGCCCCACTGGCTGTAAGAACTCACAAAATTTGGGCCTCTTCACCTTACAAGCCAAGTGCTATGGGGATTTATCTTCCCATTTGCTCCCCTGTGTGCTAGTTTATTTCTCACCCTTTTCTGAGGCCACAGCTCCTTCCTTACTACAGTGGTCACAATCTGTTTCTCTCCCAAATCATGTCTCTGCACTTCCTACCTTCTTCAATGTGGCCTCTTTATTACATTTATTTATTTATTTATTTATTTATTTATTTATTTATTTATTTATTTATTTAATTCTTTATTTAAATTCAATTTAGTTAACATATTCTGTATTATTAGAACTTAGTGATTCATCAGTTGCATATAACACCCAGTGCTCATTACATCAAGTGCCCTCCTTAATGCCTATCACCCAGTTACCACTTCCCCCCACCGATCTCCCCTCCAGCAACCCTCAGTTTATTTCCTAGAGTTCAGTGTCTCTTATGGTTTGCCTTCCTATTTTCATCTTATTTTATTTTTCCTTCCCTTCCCCTATGTTCATCTGTTTTGTTTCTTAAGTTCCACATATCAGTGAAATCATATGGTATTTGTCTTTCTCTGATGGACTTATTTCACTTAGCATAATACCCTCTAGTTCCATCCACATCATTGCACATGGCAAGATTTCATTCTTTTTGATGGCTGAGGAATAGTCCATCTCTTCACTACCTTTAGTTGTGGATTTTGTTCTGCCTGTCTTCAGGTCAATTTCTGAAATACTTAAGATGATTTGGTAGTTATCTAGTTGTATTCATGGGATGAAGTGAGCCTGGGGTCCTCCTACTCTACCACCATCTTCCCTTCTCCCTTTTCTCCTAGATCACCTATTATTAGAGTTAGAGTGAACATATTTTTCTCTTTTTTCTAAATCTCTATTTTTTCTCTCTCATTCTGTGATGCCTTCTGGGTTAATTCAGCCAGTCTCTTGACTTTTTTCTTTAGTTACAGCTAAGCTACTGTTCAATTTATTCACTAGATTTTTATTTATAATTTTCAGAAATTTGTTTTGTATTTCTTCTCATTCTTGTTTCATTTATTCTTGTCCTTTCTTACATTTTTTTTCTTTTAGATATTTTGTAATTTTAAAATGCGTATTTTTTCACCTCAATAATATTGTTCTACATTTAAATCCTAGGCTTACACAGTTATTGCAAAGTTATGAATTCCTCAGGGATGGCTTTTTTCTTTCCCCTGTTCTCTATCTTCAGGGGCAAGTGCAGCTTTAATTCACACTTGCTACAGTGGTTTTCATTCTCTTTTTGTTTCTGAAACCTGACAATTTAACTTTCTTTCTGGAGTATTCAGCTTTACATTTAAAACAAAACTTTTGAATTTATTCAGCAGTTCTAGGTGTTTGTCATAGGAGAATTTTCAGGTTATCTGGTCTGCCAACTTACCAAACTTGAAGTTTATTAATTAAGTTTGTGCGTGTGTGTGTTTTAATTGAAGCAATTTTTAAATTATGGTAAAACACATACCATAAAATTTGTTAATTAGCTTTTAATATGATGGGTAAAACTGCAGAAAGAATGCCCATTTTTAGTTGCAGTATTAGAAAGGACTTCTTAATACATTAATAGGAAGCGAAGATTTTCTAAGGGAATGAGAGACAGAGAGGCAGAGATTGGAGGACATATTCTGGGAATGATGAATAGTTGGTTTGGCTGGATTGTAGTATATGGTACCCAGAGTGATGTGAGCAATTTTCTGGAATAGTAAATTAGGGACAGACTATGGAGGGCCTTGGCTTTCTGCTTAAGGGATTTGGACTTTGAAAGTCTGAAGGTTTCAAAATTAGTTCTTTTTTAAAATTAATTAATTAGTTAATTAATTAATTTGAGAGAGAGAGAGAGAGAGGAGTCTGGGAGGAGGAGCAAAGGAGAGGGACAAGCAGACTCCATGCTGAGCACAAAGGCCGACCCGGGGCTCAATCCCATGACCCTGAAATCATGACCCGAGCTGAACTCAAAAGTTGGACAGTTTAACTGACAGAGCCATCCGGGCGCTCTTCGAACTTAGTTCAATTTGAAGGTTAGTGCTGGCAGCAGTATATAGAATGATTTAGAGGGTGGTGGGATTGATGGCAGAGATCAATTAGGAACATACTGCAATAGCCCAAGAAGATATGAAGACCCATAATAGGGGTAAGACCTGACAAAGGCTCATAGCTGTTGAAATGACCAAAGCATAATTGTAGTTATTAACCAAATTGGGGCTGAGAAAAGGTGCTGGTATAGCCATATGACAGCATTCTCTAGAGTAAGTTGTTTCCCAATGGAGTTGCATTATGAACTCTTAGAGATGCTACTTATAAAATGTCTGCTCATTAGTCTGTTGTGCTAGTTAGAGCTTTCCTGTGATTGAACCCAAGCTTGAAAAGCATGCATCAGTATAGTTTGAAAAATGGTTTTAAAACAGGGAAAGTAGAGTAAAACAGAATGATCCATAGCTCTACATTGTACAAGCAACTGTTCTTAGCATCAGAAGTAAGAGTTTTAAGTGGTCTCCCATTGTTTGCTTCTAGTGTTAACAAGATCTTCTGAAATCCTTGATCTGGACTTTCTATCACCAAATGTCTTAACAGGCCAATTTGATCACTTGTTTCTACTGGGACTTATGTCCAGTTGACATGATGGTAACCCAAAGTGTCTTCTTTTGTGCTTGTTTTCTTATTACTGTGGTATGTTCCAAGGTGATTTTCTTACATGTCATGAGTGGGAGTCTCCCTTTCCCAAACTGTTGTGGGTTGTTTTCTAACTTGTTTCTTAATTGTATGAATTTAAATGAACACTGGCTATTTAGAAATGCCACATTTAGTATTTAATTAATGAGTGAACTGATAAAAAGCAATGGAACTATGCAGCTAAGAAGTTTACTAGAGAAGATCTCAAATAACTTAATTTTGAGAATGAGTTGTCAAGGTGTGGGTGTGGACAGAGGAAAGAAAGAACCTGGAAAGGCAAATATTGATGCTCCCTCACCAAATATGCAACATCTATATAGATTTTGCTTTCAACCTTTATATATTCCCTTATGTGTTTCTCTAACTGCTAGTTTTGTTCATCATGTGACAACTTGCATTTCATGTATTTCCCATTTTTGGTGTGTGTGTTCCACAGTGCCTTTTAAATTCATACCCTTGATGTCTAGCATGGTTTTTATTACATAATAAATATTCAACAAATCTTGTTAATAAATGATTGAGTGGGTGACTGCTATTAAAAAGAAGTCGAGGGGCACCTGGATGGGTCAGTTGGTAGAGCATGTGACTCTTTTTTTTTTTTTTTTAAAGATTTTATTTATTTATTTGACAGAGAGAGAGACAGCCAGAGAGAGAGGGAACACAAGCAGGGGGAGTAGGAGAGGAAGAAGCAGGCTCATAGCAGAGGAGCCTGATGTGGGGCTCGATCCCATAACGCCGGGATCACGCCCTGAGCCGAAGGCAGATGCTTAACGGCTGCGCCACCCAGACGCCCCGAACATGTGACTCTTGATCTCTGGGTTGTGAGTTTCAGCTCCACATTGGGTGTAGAGATTACTTAAAAGATAACATTTTTTTTAAATTTTAAAAAACAGAAGTTGAATGATATTTTGGAATCACATTTACTATACTACTAAAGAACATTAGGATACCTTTACATTCTTTTTCTCCCTTTCCTTCTCTCTATCAATATTTATTGAGCACTTAGTACAGGTAAGTACCATGTTACATGCTGGAAATTACAGTGATTTGTTCTTTCATCTTGAAATAGTTTGGCAGTTGATGAAAAGCTTTAAAGTTTGTTGTTTAGGGTGCTGGGGTGGCTCAGCTGCTGAAGCATCTGCCTTCGGCTCAGGTCATGATCTCAGGGTCCTGCTCCGCGGGGAGCCTGCTTCTTCCTCTCCCTCAGCCACTCTCCCTGCTGTGCTCTCTCTCTCTGTCAAATAAATAAATAAGTAATTTTTAAAAAGTTTGTTATTTAAAAATAGCCAGTTCTTGGATTTGATGACACAGTACAAGTGTAAGGCTTACAGTTTGTTTGTTTGTTTTACAGTTTTATTATTTCCTTGAGTCTACACTTCACAGAGCCATTAGATTTTAAAAATATTTTTGTCTTTGGTAGTGATAGCTATTTTACAATTTTAAGTCATTAGTGTCTGGAGTAGGCATTTTTAGCTTGAGATCGAGTCATAAAGGTAAATGTATGGTCTTGGAGGAACAAAGGCAGTCTTACGGCAGTTTGTAAATACGTGGTGTATATATTTGTTTTCCTGAGGGATATAGATTCTCAAAGGAGTCCATAACCCCAAAAATGTTACAAGCAATTCTGTTTGCCTTGCTTCATTGAGCTCCCTTTTCTACACTGTCTAGTGGTTAAGTGCTTGGGTAATGTAGTCATAGTCTCTGTGTTTGAATCTTAGCTCTGCTATGTAATAGCTGTGTGACCTTAAACAAGTCACTTAACCTCTTTGTGCATCAGTTTCCTCATCTGTAAAATGGAGATAACAAGAGTGCTACGTCATGAGTTAATATATATGTATAAATAACTCAGCAAGTGCTTAGCACATAGTATATATTCTATATATATTAGCTACTGTTCTTATAATTATTACATAGATGTGGCATTGGTGGTAATGATGGTGAAAATCCTGATGACTTATACCTTCCCAAAGCCACTTAAGAGTGAATGAAAATGAGCAACCATAAGAAATGTTGCATAACCTGCTGACCATTCTGGGTAAAGCTAATACGGATTTCTCTTGTTCTACTTTAAGGAGAGCCAGACTCTTAAGCCTGGGTAATCTGGTTCAACTGCTCAGATGAGTATATTCAAGTTGAATTACAGTGGCAAAAGCAGTGTGCCTCTTAGATTTAACTGACATGTATACTGATTCTTGTGTTTTGTTTGTTTTGTTTTTTTTTAAGGATTTCATTTATTTATTTGGGGAGGAGGGGCAGAAGAAGATGGATAAGCAGGCTCCCTGATGAGCGTGGAGCTGTTACACAGGGCTGGATCGCAGGACCCAGGGTTCATGACCTTAGCTGAAAGCAGATTTTTTTTTTAAGATTTTATTTATTTATTTGACAGAGAGAGAGACAGCCAGCGAGAGAGGGAACACAGGTGGGGCAGTGGGAGAGGAAGAAGCAGGCTCCCAGAGGAGGAGCCTGATGTGGGGCTCGATCCCAGAATGCTGGGACCACTCCCTGAGCTGAAGGCAGTAGCTTAATGACTGCGCCACCCAGAAGCCCCTGAAAGCAGATTCTGAACTTACTGAGCCACCCAGGCTCAGTCACCCCTATATTGATTCTATTTTTTAGCCTGGGATGAAACTGACTCATTGCTGTGATTCTGTTTTTTTACCACATGGAATGTGCACTGTTGATGCTTTACCAATGATAAACAATGCATGGGGAAATGGGAACCTTTGATTAGGTGTCTTAAAGCTTTTCGGTACTAGTTCTCCCACAAAATACTATGACAAACTGACAAACATTTTCTTGAAGTCCCCATCTCCACCCACTGACCTCAACTGCAGGGTTAGTCAAATTAGATTAGATCAGAATTTATTTCAAAGGTCTTCAACTCTTTCTAGCTTTTAAAAACCAAAGTTTTCTTTAGATTATTTAATTTTAGGGTTATCTTTTCACCTTTGTTGGGTCAATTTTGTCTCTCCTCAAATGCCTGAGAGTGATTTTTTTCCCTGTGTATTATTTCTGAGGTTTCTCTTTTTTTTCCCTTCCTTGCGCAAACAATTTCCAATTCCTGTAACAACTGCCCCCAGGAATTTGCTTCCTGTAATGGTGGCTACTTCTATCCCTGGGCTTTACCTCTAGAAACAATCCCACTTAGGAATTCTGGATCCAAAAGTACGAAGTAGAAATTGTGTAAAGTAATTTTATTCAGATGCTGGGTATCTATCAGACTTAAAATCCAATAGATCTATAGATAATTGCCTGAACAGTTTCAGTAGTGAAAGCTTGAAGCCTAAGATCTAACCCCCATTGCATTGTTTTTCAAAGTGTGGTCTACGGGGACTGGACCAACTACATAATTTTCAAGACTAATTGTAAAATGAACATTGGCGGGGGGGGTGTCTCTTGTTCAAAAGGTAAGAATTTTAACAGCTGCAAGAGAGCATTAAACTCAAGTGATGAGTCCTTTTGAGTACACAGCCCTGTGTAAAGGCACAGGGCATATGTCCATGAGACTAAGGCTGGGTGGAGCCAATGGCATCTGACTGGTAAATCTGCTATCTGGGGCCTACCAGAGAGTTAATGAATTAGAATCGCTGCAGATAGTGTTTGTGAATCATCATTCTTAACAAGCTCTCCAATGTTAATTTTTAAAAAAAAGATTTTATTTATTTATTTGACAGAGGGAGAGACAGCGAGAGAGGGAACACAGGCAGGGGGAGAGAGAGAGGGAGGAGCAGGCTTCCCACTGAGCAGGGAGTCCCATGCAGGGCTTGATCCCAGCACTCTGGGATCATGACCTGAGCCGAAGGCAGATGCTTAATGACTGAGCCATCCAGGCGCCCCACTCCAATGTTAATTTTATACAAAATTAACACAAAAAGTTGATAACCTCTCACCTATTTCTTTCATTTGTTTGGGAAGAAAAAGTAATTCTGTCTTTGAAAAGTGTGTGGCTTGCTTGCCTTGATAGCTCCCTGAGCCAGCTACCTTGTACCACATTCAGCTTTTCTTTTTCCTCTCTTTTTCTCTTTACTCTCTTTCTTCCCTTTCCTCTTCTATTCTACATTTGTTTGGGGCCTGTCAGTAGTATGTCAGGCATGGCTAAACTTGGCTGACGACACCCAAGGCATATGAAACTATTAAACAAAGAAAATTTGAGAGGAGCGGGTAAGATTTTCAGTGGTTTAGGCACTTTTTCTGTAGGGATTATGGTGTGTTTTGCTTTGTTTTGTTTTTGCCAGAGCCAAGCTTGCTTTTATTTCTAAAAAAAATAGAAAAGGAAAAAAAATCAGAGAAACAATGCTGTGAGAAAAACCCCAATTCCATAGCTCTACCTTCAGTGAATATTTGGTCACATTCATTGGAATTCGATTTTGATCAGTCCATTTACTCCATAGTAAATGTCTGTCAGTTCTTGGAATTTATTTCTACAAATTGTCTGTTCACTAAATTGTAATCCCGGGGCTCAGGAATTCATCCTGGGTAACTTCATGAGAGAATGCTCATCAAATTACCTTAAACACTTCGTTTTAAGTTCTGAGTTTAACTGTACATCATCAAAATAATTCAATCATAAATCATAATTTATACTATGGATCTCAAAGTTTAGCACAACAAATGCTCTTTTTTTTTTCTTTTTGGCTTGCAGTTTTCTCTGTGTGGGTGATTCCTTACGTAGTCACTAAGCAGAACAGATGTTTTCTTGAATTTTTGCTTAATAAAAAGCCGACAGATTTCTACTAACAGGTGCTTCTAAATTCCTTATGAAATTACTGGTTTCTTTATTGATTTAACCTCTATTTACTATTTTTTACCTAGTAGTTGTAGTTTTTTTTTTAACACAGAGCTTTATTACTCTCTGTTTTTAAAGTAATGTAGACTTTTGTGTTTCTTTTTCCATTCTCAAAGCAAATGAGAGACTAAATGGAAGCAACTCTTTGTAACTTAAAAATATTATAGAACCCTGGGGCGCCTGGGTGGCACAGCGGTTAATCGTCTGCCTTCGGCTCAGGGCGTGATCCCGGCGTTACGGGATCGAGTCCCACATCAGGCTCTTCCGCTATGAGCCTGCTTCTTCCTCTCCCACTCCCCCTGCTTGTGTTCCCTCTCTCGCTGGCTGTCTCTCTCTGTCGAATAAATAAATAAAATCTTTAAAAAAAATATTATAGAACCCTGATGGTCTTTTTTTTTTTTTTAGTTTACTTATTTATTTTAGAAAGAGAGAGAGAGAGCAAGCCCACAGAAGTAGGAGAAGGAGAAAAGGGAGAGAATCTCAAGCAGACTCCCCACTGAGTACAGAGCCGGAATTGGGGTTTGATCTCATGACCCATGAGATCATGACCTAAGCTGAAACCAAGTGTCAGACACTTAACTGACTGATCCACCCAGGTGCCCCTATAACCCTGAAGTTCTTGAAAAATATTTCGTGCTTGCTTCTTATTCTCACAAAGGACTTCTATGCAAGAATATATAAAGAATTCTTACAACTCAATAAAAAGAAGGGAAACACTCAGTTTTAAAAATAGGGAAAAATTGAAATAGACATATTACAAAAGAAAATATAAGAATGGCCAATAAGCACATGAAAAAGTTTCAACATCATTTGTCATCAGAGAAAGGCAAATTACAATAAGCTGATACTAGCATAGCTATTAGAACAGCTAAAATAAAAACAGCTGACCAAACTAAGTGTTGGTAAGGATGTGGAGCAACTATATATTGCTGGTGAGAGTGTGAAATGATTCAATTATGTTGAGAAGCAATTTGGCAGTTTCTCATAAACGTGAGTTTAAACAAAAGTTACCATATAACTCCGCTACTTCACTCTTAGTTATTAACCTAAAAGAAATGAAAACATATGTCTTCTCATGGATTTATACATGAATGTTTATAGCAGCTTTATTCATAGCAGTCAAGAACTGGAAATTACCCATAAATTCATTAAAGGGTGAATAGGTGAAACTGTGGTATATGCATACTACTTAGCAATATAAAGGAATCAACTACTGATATGTGCAATGATATGAATGAATCTCAAACACATTATGCTGAGAGGCACCTGGGTGGCTCGGTCAGTTAACCGTCTGCCTTTGGCTGAGGTCGTGATTCCAGATCTCCCTCTACCCGCTGCTCCCCCCTGATTATGCTCTCTCTCCATCTCTCTGTCAAGTAAATAAAATCTTTAAATTAAAACAAAAAATCAAAACAAAACACAAACCAAAACAACATAATGCTGAGAGAAAGAAGCCAGACGCTAAAGAGTATATATTGCACAATCCCACTGATTTGGATTCTAGAAGAGGCAAAACTAATCTGCAGTGACAGACAGAATATCAATGCTTGCCTGGCGCCAGGTTTGGGAGGGGGGCTATTGAACTCCAAAGGCACATGAAGGAATTTTGGGGGATGGGGATGATTTAATACTTTAAATTTGGGGGGAATTTTGGGGATGATTCAATATTAAAAAAAAATTTTTTTTTAGTTTTTAAAGATTTTATTTACTTATTTATTTGAGAGAGAGAGAGAGAGAGAGATAGTGAGACAGCAAGCATGAGCAGTGGGGAGAGGGATAAGCAGGCTTCCTACTGAGCAGGGAGCACAATTTGGGGCTCGATCCCAGGACTCTGGGATCATGACCGGAGGTGAATGCAGATGCTTAACCAACTGAGCACTCAGGTGCCCCTGGAAACATTCTATATTTTAATTGAAATAATGCTTCCATGAGTGTATACCTTTGTCAAAACTCATTTGAACTGGAAAGCTCCTGAACTCCCCTCCTCTCATGGACACACCAAGTACATAGCTACACACAGAGCAATACCTCTGAAAGAAATCCAGAAACTACCTACACATTGGGTGAACGAGAAAATATCCACATCAGAATGTGTAGGAAAGGGTGAAACACATTCACCATAAATTCCATCCCCAGCAGGGTGTCATACAATTGGGAGGGAACTGCCAACTCCCAGCTTCTCCATGAGGAGCAAAGGATTTGGACTTCACATTTAGTACCCCAACTTTTAAGATTCCTACCTAAGGAATGGGCTCCCAAAACACCTAGCTCTGAAAGCCAATGAGGCTTGCATCCACAAGACCCACAAGAGTATAGCAAACAAAGAAGCAGTTGTTAACAGGCATTCTCACCAAATGGCTATCCCCCAGGTTCAGAGCAGAGAGAGTAGGCAGAAATGTTTATATATCAGTCTTTCCCTGAACAGGGTCCATTTGTATACTCTGAAAGCTGCTTCCTGAGGGTCAGGCTTCTAATTTGGCACACATCTAGGAGCTGGCTGCAACCTCCCTAGAGACCAAGGAAACTGGTGGACACCTCCCCCACTATCTCCCTCCAGACTACTCCAGTATCTCCCTTGAGTGACTGTGTACACACTGTGCTCCAGCTTTTGCAGCTGTTGCCCAAAGGACAGGTTTCTGGATCACCTGTCTCTCTTAGCCAATGGGACTTCCATTCATGAGTCCCATAAGACTACAACAAACAAGAAGTAGTTCTTAATGGGTATAAGAGCACCTCCTTGTAACTTTAGACCTGGGCCCAGTGCAGAAGAAGCAAACAAGAATGTCTGTCTCCTAGTCTCTCCCTGGAAGGGGATTAACTGCATACTTTTCTTTTCTTTTCTTTTTTTTTTTTTTTAAAGATTTTATTTATTTATTTATTTGACAGAGATAGAGACAGCCAGCAAGAGAGGGAACACAAGCAGGGGGAGTGGGAGAGGAAGAGCAGGCTCCCAGCAGAGGAGCCTGATGTGGGGCTCGATCCCAGAACGCCGGGATCACGCCCTGAGCCGAAGGCAGACGCTTAACCGCTGTGCCACCCAGGCGCCCCTAACTGCATACTTTTCTAACTGCTGCCTGAGGGTCTGGCTTCCAATCAGCCCTTATTTAGGTGCTGAATGAGATCCTCCCTTTGGGACACTGATGGGTCTTGGCACACTCTCAACTACTGGGAGCCACTTATTCTTTTTTTAATAATAATTTTTTATTATGTTATGTTAGTCACCATACAGTATATCCTTAGTTTTTGATGTAATGTTCCATGATTCATTATTTGGGTATAACAGCCAGTGCACCATGCAATATGTTGGGAGCCACTTAGAACAAAGAAGGTTGTTTGGATAATCACAAAGGTTTGAGAGACAACCAGATGCTCAGGCTGGGCTGATTGACAAGTTTGATGTCCTACATGGGACCATTCTGTCAAAACTGGAAGAGGTGGCTGCTTTATCTAATATGCAGAAACCAACACAGAGAGTCAAGGAAAATGAAGAAACAGAGAAATATGTTTTAAAAAAGAGACAAATTTCCAGAAACATATGTAAATGACACAGAGATAAGTGATTTATCTGGTTGAGAGTTCAAAATAATGGCCATAAAGATGCTCACCAAGGTCAGGAGAAAATGCATGATCAAAGTGAGAATTTTAACAGAGTTTGAAAATATTAAAAAGTACCAAACAGGGACGCCTGGCTGGCTTAGTCGGAAAAGCACGTGATTCTTGATCTTGCAGTCATGAGTTCAAGCCCCATGATGGGTGTAGAGATTACTAAATAAACTTAAAAAAAAAAAAGTACCAAACAAAAAATATAGAGCTGAAGATTACAATAACTGAACTGAAAATTTCAATAGAGGGGTTTGACAGAAGACTACATCAAACAGAAGAAAAGGATCAGCAAACTAGAAAGCAGGGCAGTGGAATTCATCCAATAAGAGAAGCAAAAAGAAAAAGAATGAAAGAAAGTAAAGATTCTTTAAAGAACCTCTGAGATAGAATCAAGCAGACCAAAATATAGATTATAGGGGTCCCAGGAGAAGAGACACAGAAAAAGGCAGAAAGCTTATTCAAAGAAATAATGGCTAAAAACTTCTTTAATCTGGAGAAAGACACAGATATCCAGATACAGGAAGCCTAGAGCATTCCAAAAAGATAAACCAAAGAGACCCACACCAACTGACATTATAATGAAACTGTCTAAAGTTAAAGGCAAGGAGAGAATCTTAAAATCAGCAAGAGAAAAGCAAGTTTTTTTTTTTTTTGAAAAGCAAGTTTTTAGGAACAATGGAGCCACCATGAGACCATCAGATTTTTCAGCAGAAACTTTGCAAGTCAGAAGGCAGTGGCATGATATATTCAAAGTGCTGAAAGAAAAAAACCTGCCAACCCCAAATACTTTACCTAGCAAAGTTGTCCTTCAGAATCAAAGTAGTTATAAAGTTTTCCAGACAAACAAAAGCTGAAGGAGTTCATCACTACTTGGCCAGCCTTATAAGAAATGTTAAAAGGAGCTCTATAAGGTGAATTAAAAAGATCCTAATTAGTAACAGGAAAACATATGGAAGTATAACACTCACTGGTAAAAGTAAATATACAGTTGACCCTTGAATGACATGGGTTTGAATTGCACAGATCCATTTATAAGTGGATTTTTTCAATAAATACAGTACAGTATCATAAATGTATTTTCTGTTCCTCATGATTTTCTTAATAACGTTTCCTTTCTCCAGCTTACTTATTGTAAGTATAGAGTATATAATACATATAACACACAAATACATGTGTTAATTAACTGTTTATGTTATTGGAAAAGCTTCCAGTTAGTAGTATGCTATTAGTAGTTCATTTGTTGGACAGTCAAAAATTATACATGGATATTTGCCTGCATGAGGACTTGGTGTCTCTAACTCCTATGCTGTTCAAAGGTCAATGATATAGTTAAATTCAGAATACTCTAATGTTATAATTGTTGTGGATAAATCTCTTATACTCTAGTAGGATTATTAAAAGACAAAGTATTAAAAATAACTATACTACAATAATTTGTAAATGGATACACAATGTAAAAAGATGTAAATTGCGAAACAGCAAGGGTTTCATAAAATAGGGGGAGTGTATAATAATGTAGAGCTTTTGCATGTGTTTGAAGTTAAATTGTTATCAGCTCTAAACAGACTTTTATAAGGGTAAGAGTTTTATGTAAGCCACATGATAACCACAAAGCAAAAACCTATAGTAAATACACACAAGATAAAGAGAAATGACTCAAAGAATACCACCATAGAAAATAATTATACCACATGTACGCCTGAAAACTCATGTAACATTGTGTGTCAACTATACTTCAATAAAAAAAGAAGAAAGAAAAATCATTAAAACATGAAGAAAGGGACAAACGAAATAAAATAATTACAAAACAACCAGAAAACAATGAACAAAATGGCAATAGTGAGTTCATATCTTTCAATAGTTACTTTAAATGTAAATGGACTGGATTCTCTAATCAAAAGACGGAGTGGCTGAATGGATAAAAACAAGACCCAGCTATGTGCTGCTTACAAGAGACTCATTTCAACCTTTTCCCCCCAGATTTTATCTATCTATCTATCTATCTATCTATCTATCTATCTATCTATCTCTATCTATCTTTATCTATCTATCTATCTACCTATCTATCTATCTATCTGAAAGAGAGAGAGAGCATGAGCAGGAGAAGAAGCAGAGGGAGAAGGAGAGAGAGAATCTCAAGCAGACTCCCTGCTGAGAGCAGAGCCAAACTCAGGGCTCGATCTCAGGACCTTGAGATCATGACCTGAGCAGAAATCAAGAGTTGGATGCTCAATCAACTGAGCCACCCAAGTGCACCTCATTTCAGCTTTAAAGACACACATAACCTGAAAGTGAAGAGATGGAAAAAGATTGTCCATGCAAATGAAAACCTAAAGAAAGCAGAGTTAACTATACTTATAACAGACTTTAAGCCAAAGACAGTAACAAGAGACAAAATCCATTATATAAAAGGGTCAATTCATCAAGATGATATAACATAAGTAAATATTTATGCTCCCAACATAGGAGAACTTAAAAACATAAAGCAAATCTTAACAGATTGATAGGGAAAAATAGACAGCAATACAATAATAGTAGGGAACTTCAATACCCTATTTTTAACAATGGATAGAGCATCCAGACAGAAAATCAATATGGAAACATTGGATTTAAACTACATATTTTATCAGATGAATCTAACAGGGATTTTACAGAACATTCCATTGAACAGTAGCAGAATACACAGTCTTCCCTAGCACACATGGAACATTCTCCAGGATAGATTTTATTTTAGGCCACAAAACAAATCTTAATAACTTCAAGAAGATTTAAATCATGTCAAGCATCTTTTCTGACAATAATAGTATAAAACTACAAATCAATTACAAGAAGAAAACTGAATAATTAACCCAATACGTGGAGATTAAACAACATGCTACTGAAAAATCCATGGTCAAATAAATCAAAAGAGAAATAAAAAAATATCTTGAGACAAATGAAAATGCAAATAAATATACTAAAACTTATGGGATGCAGCAAAAGCAGTTCTTTTTTTTTTTTTAAAGATTTTATTTATTTATTTGACAGAGAGAGGGACAGCCAGCGAGAGAGGGAACACAAGCAGGGGGAGCGGGAGAGGAAGAAGCAGGCTCCCAGCGGAGGAGCCCGATGCGGGGCTCAATCCCAGGACCCTGGGATCACACCCTGAGCAGAAGGCAGAGGCTTAACGACTGAGCCACCCAGGTGCCCCTCTATCAAAAATTTTTTAAAGATTTTATTTATTTATTTGAGAGAGAGAGAGGGTGGGGGGAGAGGCAGAGGGAGAAGCAGAGGGAAAGGGAAAAACAGGCTCCCCAATGAGCAGGGAGCCCGACATGGGGCTCAAACCCAGGACGCTGGGATCATGACCTGAGCTGAAGGCAGATGCTTAATTGACTGAGCCACCCAGGTGCCTCTCTGTCAAATTTTCCATGGCATTTTTCACAGAAATAGAAAAACAATCCCAAAGTTTGTACGAATTACAAAAGACACTGAATAGCCAAACAATCTAGAGAAAGAAGAACAAAGCTGGAGGGATCATGCTTCCTGATTCCAAACTATGTTATAAAGCTATATAGTATTGTATAGTTTTGGCATAAAAAGAGACACAATAATCAATAGAACAGAATAGAAAACAGAGAAAAAAAACCCATGTGTATATGGTAAATTAATTTTTGACAAAGAAACCAAGAATATACAATGAGAAAAGGATAGTCTCTTTAATAAATGGTGTTGGAAAAACTGAATATCAATATGCAAAAGAATGAAATTGGACCATTATCTCGTATGATGTACAAAAATCAACTCCAAATGTATTAAAGACTTGACCATAAGACCTAAAGTCATAGAACTCCTAGAAGAAAACACAGAGAATAAGCTCCTTGACTTTGCTCTTGGCAACGAATGTTTGCGTTTGACACCAAAAGCAAAGGCAATGAAAGCAAAAATAAGCAAGCAGGACTACCTTAAATTAAAAAGCTTCTGCTCGGCAAATGAAACCATCAACAACAAAATGAAAAGGCAACTTATGAAATGGTATAAATCATTGGAAACCACATATCTGATAAGTGGCTAATATCCAAAATATAGAAGGAACTCCTACAAACCAATAGCAAAGAAATAAAAAAATTAAAAAAACCCCAATTTCAAAACGGCCAAAGGACCTGAATATACATTTTTCCAAAGAAAATATACAAATTGCCAACAAATACATAAAAATCTCAACATCACTAATTTTCAGGGAAATGTAAATAAAAACTATAAAATATAACCTCAAACCTGTTAAAATGGTTATTATAAAAAATACTGGAGCAAACAAATCCTATCAAGAATGTGGAGAAAAGGGGGACACCTGGGTGGCTCAGTTGGTTAAGAGTCAGACTTGATCTCAGCTTGGGTCTTGATCTCAACGTCATGAGTTCAAGCCCTGTGTTGGGCTCCGCGATGGGCATTGGGCTCCATGCTAAAAAAAAAAAGAGTGAGAATGTGGAGAAAAGGGAACCCTGATATGCTGCTGGTTGTATGCTGCTGGTAGCAATATAAATCAGTGTAGAGGTTCATCAAGGAATTAAAAGTAGAACCACTGGGGCACCTGCCTGGCCTAGTTGGTAGAGCACACAACTCTTAATCTCAGGATCATGAGTTTTAGCCCCACATTGGATGTAGAGTTTACTTAAAAAAAAAAAAAAGTAGAACTACCGTATGATCCAGCTATCCCACTTCTGGATATCTATCCACAGGAAATAAAACCATTGTCTTGAAGAGATATTTACACTCCTGTGTTCACTGCAGAATTATTCACAATAGCCAAGATGTAGAAACAACTTAAGTGTCCATCAATGCCTGAATGGATCAAGAAAATGTGTCATATATATATAATGGAATATTATTGCCTTAAAAAGAAGAAAATCTTGGGATGCCTGGGTGGCTGAGTCAGTTAAGCATCTGCCTTCAACTCGGGTCATGATCCTGGGTCCTGGGACCAAGTCCCACATCAGGCTTCCTGCTCAGTGAGGAGCTTGCTTCTCCCTCTGCCTGCTGCTCCCCATGCTTATACTCTCGCTCTCTGACAAATGAATAAAAATATCTTTAAGAAAAGAAGAAAACCCTGTCATTTACTACAACATGGATGAAACTGGAGTTCATTATGCTAAATGAAATAAGGTAGACAGACAAACACAAATACTACTGCATGAAAAAAAAGTTGAACTTGTAGAATCATAGAGTGGAAAAGAGTTGCCAGGGACTGCAGGATAGGGGAAATAGGGAGAGGTCGGTAAAAGCATACAAACTTTCAGTTATATGATGAGTAAGTTCTGGGGATCTAAGTTATAAAATGGTGACTGTGTTTGATAACATTGTATTTTATCATTGAAACTTGCTAAGAGCGTAGAACTTAAATGTTTTCACCAACACACACAAAAGTAAATATGTAAGTAAGTATGAGGTGATGTATATGTTAATTAATTCGTTGGTGGGGGGATCCTTTCACAATGTACATGTATATCAAATCATCATGTAAACTTTAAATGTCTTACAATTTTATTTGTTTGTTATACCTCAATAAAGCTGAGAAAAATGTATTATTTGAACTGTGCACAAAAAAATCGTGCGTTTTATTGTATGTAAAGCGTACTTCAATGAAGTTGATTTTTACAAACTGCAAAAAAATGTTTAGAGAAGGGGCACCTAGGTGGCTCAGTCGGTTAAGCATCTGATTCTTGATTTTGACTCAGGTCAGGATCCTGAGATCGAGCCCTGCATCGGGCTCTGCACTGGGCGTGGAGCCTGCTTAAGATTCTTTCTCTCCGGGGCGCCTGGGTGGCGTAGTTGTTAAGGGTCTGCCTTTGGCTCAGGGCATGATCCCAGCGTTCTGGGATCGAGCCCCACATCAGGCTCCTCTGCTGAGAGCCTGCTTCTTCCTCTCCCACTCCCCCTGTTCTGTTCCCTCTCTTGTTGGCTGTCTCTGTCAAATAAATAAAATAAAATCTTTAAAAAAAAAAAAGAAAAAAAAAGATTCTTTCTCTCCCTCTGCCCTTCCCTGCCCCACCCCCTGTCTAAAGAAATAATAAAATAAAATAAAATAAAATAAAATAAAATACTTCCTATTCGAAAGTGTGTTAAAAAAATGTTTGAAGAAGACTCTAACACACATCCATGTACACATCACCCAGGATTAATAAATGTTAAACATTTGTCCTTTGCTTTATCTGTTTTCATATAGTGGAAATGAACTATTACCAATGAAGGTGAATTCTTAGTTCCCAGACCTATTTTCCACCCCTTCCCACCACCGAGCACATTTATAGCGTTGTGTGTTTCTTTTCTCTGTCCTTTTAAAAAAATGTATTAATAGACATCTTCATTTCATTGATGAAGATACCAAAGCTTAACAGGCACTGCACATATGTCACAGGTAAACAGTGAGTACTTAGCAGCACAGCCAGGAGTAATGTTCTCCATCTTCTGCTCATCCCCCAGGGCTATGTTACTTAACCTGTGTTTGTGGGGTTGGTATTATAATTTATGTAATTATGAGAATGTTTATACTGTTCTTTATCCTCAGTTTTATTTATTTATTTTTCAAAGATTCCATCCATTTATTTGAGAGAGAGAGAGAGAGAGAGAGAGAGACGGAGATAGCAAGAGAGAGCTGGAGCAGGGAGGAGAGGGAGAAGCAGGCTCCCCGCTGAGCAGGGAGCTCACCTGGATCATGACCCATGCCGGAGGCAGATGCTTAACCGACTGAGCCACCCAGGTGCCCCATCCTCGGTTTTAAACATTGCTAAAATGTGACCTAAATGGAAATTTAGTGTGTCATGATGTTGCTCTAAGTGTTTAAAATGGACCCCTCGAAAACTTTCAAATCTAAGACTAATGTTATATTTATCAATATATATTTGATATCATTGTAATTGCAATTAAGCCAGAATACAGGTATTTATGTTTTTCACTCTAATTTTGCTGTATAGATTACTAGATTATTTTTAAAGCAACTAATACCTTTGAATCCCAATGCTTCAAAGTCCAATTAGCTGGCTGCATTGGACTGTTTTACACTGAAGGGGTTTGGAATGCGCCAGCCCCAAATATCACACTTCGGCATATTGATCATTTTGAGCTGACAGCATTTGAGAAACAGCAGATGCATGGAGGGCTCTCTACCCTTCCCCCTTCTACCTAAAAACAGGTCATAAATTTTCCCTTGAGAAAGGCACACTTTCTGTACCAGGAAGAGAACATTCTTTTTTTTTCCCTCCCAGTTTTATTGCAATATAATTGACATTTAACATTGTATGAGTTTAAGGTATGCAACGTATGATGAGATATATGTATACATTGCAAAATGATCACCACAACAAGTTTAGTTGACATCATCCCTTGAGAGGAACGTTCATATCATCAGAGATTGGGATTTGATGCTAAAATGGACATGTACAAACAAACCTACTAAAATAACCCTTAGTTTCCCCAGTATAGTTCCTAGTCATTGTCCCACAATTAACTGTTCTTAGCGGAAGTCCCTTTGTCTTGTCACATCCCCGATAGTTTCTCATTTTTTGTGTAAAAAGTCTATAAGCTTTTGTGTCTGAAGTCTTCCTCAGGGGCACCTGGGTGGCTCAGTTGGTTAAGCATCTGACTTCGGCTCAGGTCATGATCCCAGGATCCTTGGATTGAGTCCACGTTGGGCTCCTTGCTCAGCGGGGAGTCTGCTTCTCCCTCTGCCTGCTGCTCCCCCTGTTTGTGCTCTCTCTCTCACAGATAAATAAATAAATAAATAAAATCTTTAAAAAATTAAGTCTTCCTCAGGTCTTCATTTTCTTTCTGAAGATACCTGTGTACACGTAAAAATATTAAATACATTTGCATGCTTTTCTCCTCTTAATCTGTCTTATATCAGTTTAATTTATAGGCCAGCCATGGAACATAAGAGATAGAAGAGTTTCTCCTCTCCTACAGCGTATATGTGAGATAGTCACAGGGACTGATTTGACATTCTTTCCTCTTTCTTTAGGTTTATCTTTTTTTACTGTCCGACCTCTATATTGTCCAGACTTTTCCTTCAGTTTTAATATTTACATGTCAAAGCTTATAGATACTAGCAGAGAAAAGAAGAGTTTAGAGGCCTTTAAGTATTTTGTAATAATGAAGCTGATTTCCCTTTGTAACCTTTTGGGGGAAAGTCATAGAAACAATTCTCTCAAAGAAGACTACTAATTTTGGTTTTCTCTAGCAGATAATTTGGCTTTTTTCTTCTTCTTGAAAATAGCAATTGTTCTGATTAGAAAAATAATGAATGGAATAATTTCTCTTCTTTTTATAAAAGTAACAAATCCAGTTGTGAGCTCAAGTTTAAGTTCACGATGGAGTCCAGAGTGCCTTTTTTTTCCCCTTTAGAATTTGAAAGCTGCACCTTCATTTCCTTGTTGTTTTAGATACATCTTCAACTCCCATTGGCTATTGACTTAGAGCAAGTCCAATATCACCACTTTAGCAACATATTGTAATGTCACTGGAGCCTCATTCTGGGATGGCCACAGCTACATTATGAATGTTACTCACCCAGTGATGCGTTCTCCTTGTCAACAACATCTGATAATGGTAGAGATGACTACATCAGACTAGTTGTGCCACCGGGCACTGTTGTGTCACTGGTGACTAGTATGGGGCGTAGGGGTGGAAGGGACTCTTTCCTTGGTGCTGCAGAAGATGAAGAACTACATTCCCCTGTGGGGAAGTGTGACACAAGAAGAATGGAGAGAGCAGAGATTCTAGAGGTCCACAGCTGACACTGGAGGATACAGAATTTTACTGAATTCTCCTTGGTTTTTGGACAGCTAATCATAATATATATAAGGATTAGTAACTGAAGTACAGCCTGGGAGAGAGGCCTGCGAAATCTGCTTTGGAACATTAAATGGTGACATTTAGGTAAGGGACATGGGTGTAGCCCCCACAGACATAGGACATGTATGGGAAGTTATGGTGGCAGCATCCTCATCAGCGAAGAAGGTGTGAGCATTTTGAGAAAATAATGTGGTTTATTTTATTATCAAAAGCATCAGGAATTGGCAATAGTGATCTGGGAATGGGATCAAGGTGAGAGAGAATGAGAGGTAAAATCTTGGTGGGAAAATGAGAACCATCTTTCTCACATATTTTAGCACACAATGGACTGTTCTAGAGGAAGTTTCTTAGAGTAAAGCACTTTATCAAAGCAAATCATTAAGAGAGAAGGATGATTTGAGAAAAGATTTGAGATCTTGGAACAATCTCTTTTTAAATTATCTTTCTTATATAGCTCTGTCCCCTTTAGCAGACCTTTTATTAAGCCTGGGGCTCTTGTTCTTCTCATCTTTTCCTTACGTGAGTGGGTATACAGGGTCCGATTTGCTATCCAAGGGAGCTGTGTTTTGTTTCTGATGTGCTACTTGAAGTGTATGAATGCCTTCCTTGATTTCAACCTCAAAGCTTTATGTCTTTATGTCTGGAAAAACAGAAGTCATTATTGCTATATCTTTACAAATTATGCAAACTTAAAAAGAGGTAATTTATATGTTCAATGTAAATTACTCCTTGAAGGGAATTTTGTCCTTTAAATTTAATTTCTATAATTTGTATTCATTTTATCTCTTGCAAGCTTAACTGGGTGGCTTAAAATACTAGTATTAAGATCATCTTATTCATGCTTTTTGTGATTTTAGTGACTTCAATCACTTCTAGAATTTACATTTCCAGGGTTGAAGAGCTCCCTATTTTCTAGGGGGGGGGGGTTCCCTCATACCTTAGACTCTAGGCCTTTTTAAAAAAATATTTTATTTATTCATTTGAGAAAGAAAAGAGAGATGGGGAGAGAGCACAAGCAGGGAGAGAGGCAGAGAAAGAGGGAGAAGCAGACTCCTCGTTGAGCAGGGAAACCCGACGTGGGGCTCGATTCCAGGACCTGGAGACCATGACCTAAGCCGAAGGCAGACGCTTAACCGTCTCAGCTACCCAGGCGCCCTGACTCTAGGCCTTTTGATACGAGATCTGTGCAGCTTTTTCCAGAATTCTCTGTTTTCTCTTGCTGTGGATCAAGGGAAGGACAAACAGGGTATGCGCATAAGCGTTCTTGAAAGCTTATGGATTTTCTCTAATCGTTACCAAGAGTTTTACAGTTAAGGCAATAACCTGTTCAGAGTGTGATAAATTCATCTTAGAGCTGAACGTGAGGAAAACATATTTATATGCCAACCAATTTCTATCCAGGTTTCACCCGGCTTTCCGAAAATACAGCACGTTCTTATGAAGCCTTTCCCAAGCTCGGGCGAAAGGCAAAGAAACAATTACCATTTTGGAAAGGCGAAAACCCTCTTTGTAATTCTTTCGGTTAGCGAAAAACGGAACTTTCGGATGGGGGGTGGAGGGCTTGTACTTCCTTTTCTTATAGAAAAAGTATGTAACCAAACCATTCTTTGATTTCTAACAAGTTAGAGCCAGTTGGAAACTCACATGTAGAAAATCACTCACTCTGGGAAATGGACACAGTATTTAATGCTGAATTAGTTTCTGATCTGCTATTACATTAAAAACATTTTTACAAATCATTCTGAATTCTATGTATTCTAAGAGTGAGTGGGTTCACATTTGTTTTCGAGGAGTAGGGCATAAATCGTAATACCTTAACAAGGTAATAAAAGGCAAACGGTATTGTTTTGCACAAGACTTGGCTAACGCTTTCGGATTTATTTCGGAAGCTTTCACAGACGATGCCTAGCAATATATTGGCGGTTGGCAGAAACACGATCCAGTCTAAATCCCTAAATTTTGGCTTCCGCCCAAGGTGTGTAGCCCGTATCCATAGAGACCGGAAAAAGCGTCCCCGAGCTGGGGCGGGCCCCTGCCTCTTCTGATCAGAACTGCTTCCGCTTTTGGTGGGAAGAATAAAAAACGAAGGGGATTTGTGTGCGCGCCCGTGGAGCGCTCTTTCTCTCCGTCCCCTAATGCTCAGTACTGTTTTCGTTGAGTTCCTGGCCGAACCACAACTCCCAGGATGCATCCACATTCTAGATCGGTCAGTTCCGGTTTGGGCCAGTGCGGCTGCGCACAAACTGTGGTCTTATTGGTTCGAACCGCCTCGTGCGATGCGCGTCACGGCGACGTGCAGCCGTGGGGGCGGGAAGACGCGGCGGCGGCTGTCGCGGCGGCGCGAGCAAGATCTCAGACGCGGTATCGCGGCGGCGGCAGCGGCGCGGCTCCACCGGGTCCCCTCCCTCCTCCGCTCCCCCTTCCTCCCCCTCCCCTCAACCGTGGTTCCCGAGGAGTCTGAGACTTGCGGCGAGGCGGCGACAAGCTCTGGGTGAGGGTCTCTGGAGTGTGAGCGCCGTTTCTCGGGCGAAGGGAGAGAGCCCGGGGTCGAGGAGGAGGTGAGGGGTCTGAGGCGGAAAGTGTTCCCGGCGCGGGCCGGGGAGCGCGCGCTCGTCCCAGCCTTCAACTTGGCCTCCTTACCTGACCCGCCGCGGGGCACAGCGTGCAGTGCAGTGGCCTCAGGGGCCGACCGTGAGGGGCCTGGATCCGCCCTCCTTTCAACCGCTGTCTGTAGCGCCTGGTGTCCCCCACCCGTCTCGCCCCTCCCGGCACGGGGTCCGGAGCCCTCTCTCAGCTCTTCTCCCTTCACGTGCAGTTGCCCCTTCCTTAGAGCCCACCGAGAGACTCTGCCCTCCCTTTCTTCATTTTTGTCTCTTTCATTAGTTCTAGGAATTTCTTTGGTGGCAGGCTTCGAATGGGTTCTGCTTGGTACTACTTTTATAGTCCCTGGGGTAGGAAGATTTTCCTTACCTTTTCTTTGGTGGCGCTCCAGGCAGCCTACTTGGGATAGTACCTTGGGCCCTTGTTTCCCAAGCCCCGTTTGGCTTTCGTCTGTCACTGTTTGCTTCTTTTAAAACTGATGGTAACAGGGTTAAATCAATTCTGTGGCGTCTGTGAGAGAGTTCGGACTGGAAACTAATAGGTAACTTCTTTTCTCCCTCTGGCTTTTGACAATAAATACAAATAGGTTTGCCTCCGGAATTTGACAACTTCATGAGACGGCCCAACTGTGACTTTTGGTAGAAAAATTTAAATGTCCGACCGGAATTTTACTGGGTATGGTGACTTCAGTGCAGGTTCTTGGCATTTTTTTTTTAATAGGATGGCCTTTTAATATTTTATTTTTAGATTCTGGATTTCTCAGCCTTCTGTTAATCCCATTAGATCTCTTCCAAAAACAGTTCCCTCACCCCCAAGAAACCGTTTAAAACCAGAAGAAATCTGTTGTAACATTTAAAATCATTTGATCACAAAACTTCTCAGTGAAGTGTTACAAACAATCCTTCAACTAAAGCTTTAATTTTGGAGGGGAGATCTTAAACTATCATTTCTGAAGTTTGAAGTGTTCTTTTAACAAAGGCCACGCATTGTCTCCTTTTATCACCCTCTCACTCTCGTTCTTTTAGAATTTGATTTTTCACTCCTAGTTTTCATTTCCTAAAAATGAAGATTTTTATTTGCTGACTGACAATTTGTAACTAAAATAATTTCATCAGTAGTTGGGACTTTCACGCATGTGGTGGCAGCTGCTTGGTGGTGAATTATTATGAACTTTGAAAAAATTTCAGATTTAAATATGAAAGACATTTCTTTTAGCTTCTATTTGTAACTGCATATCCACCAGTATATGTTCATATCTGTACTTTATAGGCTACTCAGTAGCAAATTTTCTCATACCTGAACACTAAGGATGAGAAGAGGATTTCCAGAGCCTAAAAAGAGAGTTTGTGTTTTTCTGTCCCTAGACTAGTGTGAATAAATAAATGGATGAATCTTTTTCTGCTGGTAGTATCAATTTAGCCGATGTACTTTCTATAATATAAATCACATCTTGTGTTTCAAAATGAAAATAATTTTATTCTTTATCTCGGGGTGGCAAACTTTATAGCTTGTGGGGCAAGTTTTGCTAGCTGGCTGCTTTTATAAGTTAAGTTTTTATTGGGATATAGCCATCTATATTCATTTTGATGTTGTTTGTGATTGCTTATGCAGTGCAGGGGTAGAATTGAGTAGTGGGACAGAGACTCATATGGGCTGCAAAGCCTAAAATATCTACTGTCTGGCCCCTAATAGAAAAAGCTTGCTGACTCCTACTTTATTAACAATCATGCACATGCAATGTAGAAAATTAAAATGAGTCAGAAAAGTATAAGAAGGAAGTAAAAATTGTCCAGAATCACACCACTCAGAGGTGTTTGTTTTTGTAATTATTACAGAATCTGTTACCAATTGTTTTGGTTTGTAATCTTTTTTTTTTTTTTTTTTTAGGTTTTATTTTTTTAAGGTAATTTCTACTCCCAGTCTGGGTCTTGAACTCAGGACCCTGGGACCATGAGTTGCAAGGACTGAGCCAGCACCCTTGTTTATAATCTGTTTTTTTAAAAAAAACCTCAAATTATTGTGATTTGGCTATTGAATACATTTGTATTTCCTGCATTGACTAGCTTACTAGAAAGGAGCTTAATGAGCCAAGTTTTCCTGATTTGTCTTACCAGTTAAGATTAAAAAAAAATATGTCAGGAATAATAGACGCTTGATGGTGGTGGTGGTGGTGAACATTTATTGAGCATTTCCTCTGTGCGAGGTAGTTTTTCAATACTTTACATGTATTAAGTTATTTAATACTTGCAGCAGCTCTGTGGATACATTTACTAGTATCCATACTTAAAGATGAGGAAACTGAGGCACAGCGGAATTAACTACACAAGTTCATCAGCTGGTTAATAATGGTGGAGTTGGGATTTGAATCCATGCAGTCTGGCTTCAGGACCCAGGCTCCCAATACACCACAGAGCCTCTCATTAAAGCACTGCTCAGTGTATGAGAGTTGAGACTGTCCAGAGGTATATGATGTAAAAATTCGACCTTATGCCCTTCTTTCCAGTTTCACTCTCTGTAGAAATCCACTGCAGTTTGGTATAGAGATTTCCAGCTCTTTGTCTGCTTATACAAATGTTTATTCACAAATCTGTCTACATGCAGGTTTTAAAAAAATTAATAGACTTGATTTTTTTGGAGCAGTTTTAGGTTTACAGAAATTTGTGCCGATAGTATAGAAAGTTCCTGTATTACCTGTTCTCTATTTTCTGTCATTAATAACGTGCATTAATGTGGTATATTTGTTACAGTTGATGAACCAGTGTTGTTACATAGTCATTAATTAAAATCTGTGTTTTATAATAGGGCTCCTTTTTATGTTGCAGAGTTGTTTTTAAAAAGGGATCCAACCAATCATTGTTCTGTGGTGGGCTTATTTGGGTGGTTTTTAAAAACATAGTGCTTCTGGACTTTTTAATGCAAAAAAATCATTAATTCACTAATTTTCAGATTAATAACAAATTCAACAGTCTTTGGAGTAGAAAAGTTACTAGGATGTTATTTGATTCTTTTTTTCAAAAGTTCATGTTGTAGTGCCAGTTTCTTTTTTTGGAAAGAATGCTTATTTTTTGACTGGGCATTCTGGCTCCTTGAAGTTACTTAGCTTCTTGGAGATTTTCTTGCTTTTCTTAATTGGAAGAGTGATGCACATCAACCTGCTTACCATTAACATCCTCATTGGGACAGATACTTCCCTACCCATCTTTTTTGTTCTTAGCATTCACTTCCTCTTTCTCAATTTCCAGCACTTCTGTTCCTAGAATGTAAACTTCATCTAATTCTCCATATTTTTGTACTCTTGATTTTATCTAGTCTTAACCCTGGAATTTCTTCATCTGAGAGATTCCGAGTTTGGAAGAACCCAGTCAAAGTTCTGGCAGTCATCGTCACTTTCTTAATGTTGTGTGTTTCATACTGGGCCAGGCCTTGAGGAAGTTCTTAAGTCATTGAGCTGTTATCTCTTTCATAGAATCTCTTTCATTGATTCCTACTGTCATGATTTCCCCAGAGTTCTTGTCCATAATGAAATGGGTGGCCACAATCATGAGTGACTGAATGATCGCTGGAACTATACCAGGCGATGAGATGTTTGTGTGTTTTTGCACCAAACAGAAAGATCTTACTAATTCTCTTTGGTGCTGCTGTAGAAACTTTTGCACAAAGGGATAGAAGTTAGAAAAAGCTCATAAATTCCCAGCAATCTGGAGATAAGTTTCTAAAGCATCATATTCATTTCAGACAGCTCTTTAGAGCTCTGCAGCTGCAGTAGTAGTTTTTCTGCAAAATCTTGGAGAATCATGAATCAGATGGATAACTGAGAAGTTAAACACTTCTGTTTTTTTTTTTTTTTTTTTTTTTTGTTGTTTGTTTGTAAGCACTTTCATAACCTTTTCAACCTTTACTTGTGTTTGGAGCCTGTTTTTCCCGTGGCATTCTGCACTAACATTATTAGTTGCCGTCCTGTTTCTCTTGTTCATCTTTTCCTAGGAAGAAGGTCAGGGCAGCAGCTAATACTTTGGTGACCTCAGAGAGGCATGAATTGTGATAACATTGATAGTCTTGGCATTGTTTCAGATGTTTGTTCTGAAGAGTTCAGTCATCACTTTCAAAGATATCTTGGCTGCAGTTGCATTGCTCTCTTAATGTGCACATGAAATTCTGTAATACTTTATTCATTTTATTATTGTATTCTGCACTTTTATTCTAATCAGTCACAAAATGAGTGTATGAAGTCTTAAAAACTTACATGGCGATGTTCAAAGAAGAGCAATAGCAAACTTGATGGATTGATGAGATTCTTCTCCAGAGATCAAAGCGTTGCAAAATGTTATTGGAAGATCTGCATTCAAGACAGTGTAATTGTAGGAGAGTGGATCTTTCAGCTCTTGAGGAAAGTCATCTAGATGTTTTGGGTAGCAGTGACCAATCAGTGCCATAAACATCACCAGCTTTGCCAGTTCTTTGCTAGGTTTATTTGGTTGCAATTTGAAAATCTCCACTTGGATTTGTAGTGAATATTCTAATGCTGTAGAAACTCTCAGCATAGGCAGAGGGTCCACTTTATTAATTCTGTAACTGCTGCAGGTTGCTGGGCAGCCAGTGTTTGTTTCTGCTGGACATGATGGGTGCACATTGGCTGGCAATAAGCAGCTCTCAGAAAACCTACATACACCTGACATCAGCCAACCCTTCTCAGCTGTGGCTTGGAATCCTGCTTCTGGGTGTGACTAGAAATAGCCTTGGAGCTTGGCCGGTGGCGCCATCTTGGCTCATAATAGTGTGCTTTAAAAATTAATATTCACACTGCCTTCCCACATCAGTACATCTGCATCTATTCTGTTCTTTTAAGTAGTTCTTTAGTATTTTATTAAGTGGTTGAGTCATAATTTAATAGTGTTCCTATTACTGGATACTTAGACTGTTTAAATTTATTGTGTTATGTACATATGCATTATATGTATAATTGTTTTGGTAATGACTGTAGGGTAACTTTCTAAGAGTCTAGTTACTGGGTTGAAGGAAGTCCATGGTTTTTATTATTTTTTTTTACATTTTTATTTAAATTTTAGTTAACATATAGTGCAACATGGGTTTCATTTTGATACGTGTTACCAGAATGCCATCCAGAAAGGTCTAAGCAATGTAAACGCTCACCACAAATATGGGTGAAGTCTAGTTTCTCTATGCCATTGCCAGCGTTAAAAAGAAAAAATCTATATCTAATTGTCACTTAAATGTTCCTTGCAGCGTATTAAGTCTCTCTCACTGGGAGATGTGTTTTGTTGTGATGGCATTCTTTTGAAGTTGATTTAGAATTATTTTAGATGGAGCTTACATTCTGTAGTTTTTCTTCCTAGTACTTTTAAGATCTGTTCACCTATTTAGATTCCATATCCAGCCCTTGAAAGCAGTATGATTTTGCCTCCCCTGTTAAAAGAGTTTGAGGGATGGCCCAGCAGACTATATATTTCTAGAGGGTAAGGAGAGAGTAGTTTTCTTTATATCGAACAGCAATCCTGGTGTATAGCAAGTGGGGAGTAAATGGTCTTTTTAAAACCTAAATTGGATTGTGCTCTTGTGCTGAGTGAAGTGCTTTAATTTTGTTAAAAATAACCTTTTCAAAGTCTTTGTGAAATATAAACTTGAAAAATTATAGCATAAAATTGTCATCTTGGGATATGTTCTCTGTTTCATCCTTTAATTCTAAAAAGAGATAAATAAGGCTGATGAATATCCTAGGACCTATGTGTTAGGAATAATTAATCTATTTAATACGTAACATTTGGTATTCAGTTTTGGAAGTTAAGGAATGGATTAAATAGGGGATTTGTTTCGTGTAACCCATGGTTTTGATTTTTCTGTATTGGAATATACCATGTGTTAAAGGCGATGTATGCTGGCTAAATGATTTTATAGCCTGGCTTAGTTAGACATCATAAGTGTCCAGAGAGAAGGAAAAGTGAAGCTAAATTCTGGAAACTGCCAGAATATCTTCAGGCACGGGTAAAATACTTGTTGGAAAGGATGCTTGAAGTTTTTTAATGGAAGAGCGCAGAAAAATAGAATTTTTTATAGCTGATTTATAGTATTACATATTCTTATTGGTTTCTGCAGTATCCATGTACTAGAAAACAAAGCATATAAAACATATGGTCTTAAAGAGACAAACTTACCTTATTAAATTTGGCCATTTGTATGCATTTCTTTTGTTAGTATATTAGCTAATTATTTTTCACTGGCAGCATATTCACTTTAATCCTGTATGCCCTGAAATCTTAGTTTAGTGAGCATATTATGCATAATTGTATTTATACACTCATTCCTTTGGTCATGGAAGAAAGTGGTGTGGTGAAAACTCTTTAGTGTGGTGGAACAGGCAGGTTACTTTTAATTTGTTTGGAATTTATTTATATCCTATGTCATCCAGAAGTGTAATAAAATATAAGAAGGAAAGGAGGAAAAGAAAGAAGCATAATTCAATGACTAAGAATAAAATTTGGATTTGAGTTTTCTTGGCAACAAAGGTAAAGATGGAAATATGGTAAAATACATAGCACTAAACTGGGAGAAGAAACAAGACCCAATTTTCCAGGGGTAAATCTTTCTTGACAGATTTTAAAGAACTATGTAAGTTGGGGAGTACATAAAAGCTGTTTGTTTGCTTGCTTGTTTTTGTAGAGGCTCTAGTTAAAGGGTGAGGACTAAGCATTAACATTTCAAGCTAATGAAAGAAATTTTGCATGGGGTTTGGTTTGAATTTAGGTTGCAGATGTGTTTTATTTGGGTAATAGATTTTTTTCCTTAAAATATTTCAGACATTCAGGAGACTACAGAGACCAATATAATTAACATTCATATATCCACCATACAGCTGTATCAAATCTTAACATTTTCTCATACTTTCCTTTTATTTTTAAGGAAAAAATTGCACATACACTTCAGGCACCTTCTTGGATTGCATTTCACTTTGTTTCCAGAACCGACTATCGTGAATTTGGTGTTGATCATTGCTAATGCCTGCTTTATGTAATTACTACATAGAAATATTCATAAGCAAATCATAATATTTTGTGTATTTTCAAACTTGGTGTAAACTATATTTTACCTATTCCGTAACTTGTTTTTCTTGAAACACGTATTTTCGATTCATATGAAATTCCTGTACGTTACCATTTTTGACCTACAGAAATGACAGTTTCATATGTTTCAACCTAATTATAGTCATCACTTTTATCTGGGGTACAGTTACATTATTTTATTAAATGAATACAGCCATTTTTAATTTATCATCATCTTGATAGGTATTTAGGTTGTTTCCAATTTTTTCTCTTTTAAAAACAATACTACATTGAACATTCCTTATTAGGAATCCTTGTGCACATATTTAAGATCTTTGGCAAGTTTTTAAAACTGCATGTTGGAAGCCGTTAATGGGTTGTGAAATCAGTTTAGGAATTAAAATAGGATAGAAAGTATCAGTTTGTATTGTAGGCAGTATGGATAAAATGTTTTGTGAAATTTTTGTTTCTTTTTGTGTACGTGTACATATGTGGTTTACTAAGTTTGTTTTTTGTAAATTTATTTATTTTTAAGTAATCTCTGCACCCAATTTGGGGCTTGAACTCATGATCCCAAGATCTGGAGTCACATGCTGTTATGAGTCAGCTAGAGGCCCCCTATGATTGATTACTAAGTTCGAATTGAAATTCTATGGTGAAAATTACCCAGAAGTGAAGTTGTTGGGTTGGAGGTTATAGATATTATGGGAACTTTAAACTCTGTCAGATATTGCCAGATTACTCTCCAAAATTGTGTCACTTTGTTTTAGCACGAGAATATGAGAATTTGCTGTTTCCAACTCCTGTGATCCATGGCATTGTCAGATTTTTTACATGTTTACAAATCAGATGAGATTTTTATAGACAAGAAGATATCACATCATCTTAATTTTTAATTAAGATTTTTCTCGAGTGATTATGAAATTGAGCATTTTTTCAAATATTGACTGTTCAGATTTCCATTCCTTGAATTTGACTATCTGCTACAACCCCCGCCCCCCAATGCCTATTGCTTTGTGGTTTTATTTTTTGAGGGAGAGGTAGTGTGCAGGCAGAGTGTGCACGTTTGCGCCACCAGCAGGGCAGGGGTGAGGGTGTGGGAGTTTGTGGGGAAGGGGAGAGGGGAGAGAGGGAGAATCCCAAGCAGGCTCCACACCCAGTGCAGAGCCCCACATGGGGCTGATCTCATAACCCTGAGATCATGACCTGAACCCAAATCAAGAGTTGGATACCTAACCAACTGAGCCACCTAGGCACCCTTGCTTTTGCCTTTTTAAATTGATTTTAGGAGTTTATTACCTATTTTGGTAATGTCTGTTAAGTGAATTGCAAATATTTTCTTCTAGTGTATGTGGTTTATCAGTTAACTTTTTATATGGTTTTGTTGAATAGAAGTGATGATTAAATCTATCACTATTTCCCTTAATCATTTGTGTCTTTTGTGTCTTAAGAAATCTACTCCATGCCCCAAGGTCATTAAGAGTTTCCCATATTTTTTTCTAAAAGTTTTTGAAGGGGCACCTGGGTGGCTCATTTGGGTAAGCATTTGACTCTTGGTTTCGGCTCAGGTCATGATCTTGAGCCTGTGGGATAGAGCCCTGTGTTGGGCTTTGTGCTCAGTGCAGGGTCTGCCTCAGATTCTCTCTTTCGTAAGTAAATAAAATCTTTAAGAAAAAAAAAAGTTTTTTTTTTTTTTTTATTTAAAATTTAGGTCTTGATTATGCCTGGAAGAAAAGTTTTTATTGTGTATGATGTGAGGCAGGGATCTAATTTAATTTTTTATATGCATAGCCAGTTAGTACAGCACTATTTAACAGAGTGTGTTTTTAAAATTTGAATTGTTAATCTTTTAAGCAGTTTTTGGCTCAACACAGTAACAGCCTTTTTGTCTTTCCAAAGGCTGCTTCACATGTTCAAGTTTGTGACTTCTGGGCAAGAGTAATGTGATTGGATGATTACTTGATTCAGAAGTATAACTTAGAGGAGTAGATGGATACAGAGCACATTTTGTAGATCTCACCTAAATGTCATTTCTCTCAACCACTTTTGTAATAGAAGCTGGGTTGCAGATAGCTTGAGGCTACACTTTGGTGAGGAAACAGATTGCTGGTTTTTTGCATTGCTGGTTAGCATCCACCGACCTTGGAAACTAGATAAGCAGGTGTTCGATAGATACCTTTTTTAAAAAGATTTTATTTATTTATTTGCGAGAGAGAGCAGAGAGAGCGACAGAGAGCATGAGCAGGGAGGAGAAGGAGAAGCAGGCTGCCTCCTGAGCAGGGAGCCCAACATGGGGCTCGATCCCGGGATCCTGGGATCATGACCTGAGTAGAAGGCAGACGCTTAACCGACTGAGCCACCCAGGTGCCTCTCGATTGACATCTTGATACTTGAACCTTCAGAATACAGTTGACCCTTAAACAACACGGATTTGAACTGTGTAGGTCTACTTACACGTGGATTTTTTTATGATACAGTACTTTAAGTGTATTTTCCCTTACGATTTTCTTAAAAAGCTTTTCTCTAGCTTAATTTTGTACAATAATACAGTATATATGGGGTGCCTGGGAGGCTCAGTCAGTTAAGCACTAGCCTTTGGCTCAGGTCATGATTTCTGGGTCCTGGGATAGAGTCCCACATTGGACTCCCTGCCCAGCAAGGGGGTCTCCTTCTCCTTCTCTCTGCCCCTCCTCCCTGCTTGTGTCCCCCCACACCTCAAATAAATAAATAAATCTTTTAAAAAAATACAGTATGTATAATACATATAGGTTCAGTGTCTTCCCTCCAGCTCTTTTTTATTTTTTTAATTTATTTTTAATTTTTTAACATTTATTTTTTTTTAAAGATTTTATTTATTTATTTGACAGAGAGACAGCCAGTGAGAGAGGGAACACAGCAGGGGGAGTGGGAGAGGAAGAAGCAGGCTCCCAGCGGAGGAGCCTGATGTGGGACTCGATTCCAGAACGCCGGGATCACGCCCTGAGCTGAAGGCAGACGCTTAAGGACTGCGCTACCCAGGCGCTCCTCAGCTCTTTGTTTTTTAAATCCTGAGCACTTGACTTTATATTTCAGAGATTTGACAAAATAAATTCAGATAATTTTTACTGAGGAGTAAAAACATTTTTTTTGGTCATGTTTATGATATTTATCAGCTTTTTACAAAGTCAAATTTATTGAGTATAGTTTACACTCAATAAAATTCACCCTCTTTTAGATGTCCAGTTCTGTGAATTTTACAAACATTACTGAACGATCTTTAAATGGCCAAAGTGGACTTGATAACTATTGGAAAGGCCTAACGTAGCAGCTCAGCACACAACAGTCGGCATCTGTTTATCACTTTGGAAGTCATTATAGGAAGATTTGCATTAGGCATAACAAGAGACCAGTTGTGTAGTCAGCTCCACTGGCTTTTCCTCCAGTTCTGCTTCATGTGATGATATTTGTCTGTTTTTTTCGTCAGGAAAGTTGGTCAGTGGGATGTGGCAGTTAGACCAGGTTCCATGTGATTTTACTAAAAGTTGGCCTACATGCTAGGGGGAAAAGGTAGTGTAAATTGTACAAAGTGTTGCCTGTGTTTGTATATCCAAAATAATTTTTTTAAAAACAAACTGATTTGACGTGTGTTTTGTGTTTATAGCAGTTAAGATGCTATGAAGGCTTGAGAATGCCTGTCTTAAAAAAATTTAGGTGTTGCCTCTTCTCAGTTATCAACTGTATCATTTTCTTAAGGGCTGTATCAGTAACATATGTTGGGAACTTTTCCCATTTTATCACTTTTTTTTTTTCACTTACCAGTTTTGTTTTATTGACATTTTTCGACTCAGAAATGTTCTGAGTGTTTGGGGAAGAATTCCAATTTTAATCAGTTGGCTTTATTGCTTCCAGTATGTAGCAAGGCTCTATGTTCTTCCCCATTTTTTGACTCTTTCATAATATTTTCAACATTGTTGTTAAGTACGATGTATTATCAGTGTTGAAACTCCTGGTTTTGGCATTTGAGTAGTACTGTGCATTTGAGTACAGCTTATGGTTCATGGAGGCAGGGTTGTGGATAAGAGCATTGACTTGGGTGTTAGGCAGAGTAGGTTGATTAGGTAGATTAGTTTGCCATTTTTAAATATAGTTAACTCAGGCAGGTTATTTATAACTTCCCTGGGTGTTTTGTCATTTCCAAAATGTAGGAAATAATTTAACTGTCTCCCAGGATTATTGTATATTTAACTGTCTCCCAGGATTATTCACAGGAAATGTTCTTTGCATGTAGTAAGTACTCAGTGCATGTTAGCTGTTCTCCTCCTCCACATCCAGCAAAGGTTTTTGAGCTCCTACTTTGCATCCAAACCGTGCTTGGTGTTGTGATCCAAAAATGGATTCTGAAGGCTTCCTGACCCTAAGAAGTTTCACTGTGCAAGAGGGGAAGGCAGACATGTAAACAGATAAATGCAATAAATTGTGACAGGTACTGTAATAAAAACATTAATAAGTGAGAATGAAGGAGTTAGTGTCAGGAGTCTGGGGAGGTCAGGGAAATTAATTTCTGCCTCTGAACTTCTTATGAAGTGTGAGTAGTAATTCCCCATTCATTTTTTTGGCTAATACTTTATTGAATACAGCTACTGTGTGCCAATTGCTATTTTAGGTGCTAGGAATATTGGAGTAAAGAAGGCAATGTCTCTGCTCTCAGAAGCTTTCATTCTAGTGGGAAAAGACCAGTAGTAAACAAAGAAAAAAAAATCATGGACAAGTGCTGTAAAATGTGATAAGGAGTGAGTTGAGTTAGGAGATGCTTTAGATTGTGTGGGCAGAGAAGGATTCTTTGAGTAGGTGACCTTGAAGTTGAAGATCAGCCTGTGAAGAGGGAACCTGTAGTGGGTGATTATCAGAGGGATGAGCATTCCAGGCTTTGGGAAACCAGGTGACATAAAGGCATTTGAGCTTTTGGAGTGTTAGGAGGAGCAGATAGGTGGAATGTAGTGTGCCAGGGGGGAGAGTGGTATAAGATGAGGCCAGAGGTAGGGGCTAGGTCATTTAAGGTTTTGTAAGCCAGAGTAAGGGTTTCCTAGCTATAAAAGAAAGTTATTGGAGGGCTCAAGGGAGTACCTTTCGATAAAGATCGCTGTGGCTGTTGTGTGGGGAATGGATTCTGGATTCTGAGGATAAGGAGTGGGGTAGTTGGGTAACAAAGACGGAACCAAGGAGACCTTTGTAGGCTATTGTATTTAGGACAGGTGAGAGAGATTTTATTTTCTGGCTTGAACCAGAAAGTAATACAGGAGAGAAATGGGTAGATTTGGGCCGTGTTTTGAAGACTGAGTTAGTAGGACTTGCTGACTGAATTATGACCAGTGAGAGAAATCCTAGGACTTTAGCAATTAGAAGATTGATAGTGCAGTTTACTGAAATGGGTAAGTCTGGAGGGGAGAAGAGGTTTTGCGGGAAATCATGAGTTCTGTTTTGTTAAGTTTGAAGTGCCAATTAGACATCTGTGTAGAGACTTTACACTTGGTGATAGGTTATAGTAATTATAGGTTATGGAGTTCAGTGAGAGATAAATATTTGGCAATCACTGACTTGTATCTGCTAGATTTGGTGAGAAAGATTTCAGTGATGGCCTTGTTGAGTGTGGCCTCAGTGGGAATAGAAGATAGGTTGTAGAGATGTATCAGGTGAGGGATGGAGTGAGAATGTGAGGTTGGCGAATGGAGACGGCAACCATAGACTCCTCTTTGAGAAATTTTTCAGTGGAAGGGAAGCAGTAGAATAGTTGTATCTACAAGTAAGACCTAGATTTGAGTCTTGTTTTTATATTTGCCTGGATGCGTTATTATTTGAGTGTAATATTTATGTACTTTACCCATTCATCTCTACAGTATTGAGGTAAATGGTATTTTTTCTCTTGTGACATGAGAGATTTTAGTCTAGGAAAGTTAAATGACAGTTGAGGAATTTACAAGGTGGTGGAACCTGTATTTGTACTCACTAACTTTGATATCCCATACAGGGTACTTTTTGATATACCAAAATGCCCTTTAAACTTTAAGTCTCATCTACCTTAGAGTTTTTGAAAAGATTACAAGATGAGAGTTGTGAAAATTCTTCTAAAGCTGTAAATTGCCATGGAATCCTTGGGAGAATCTTTACTTTTCCTGATTTCCTTTTTTGTAAAATGAGAAACTTCAGAAGGTAACAATACAAATCATGTAGCTAATTGTTATTTAAAACAAAAAACTGATTCATTATAGTTGTTAATAAAATTATACAAACAATTCAGAAATGTAGCAGAAACCTTATTATAGGAATGCTCTTTGATGCTTTAACAATAATGTTTTATAGGTATATGTTACATATCACATGGTAATAATTGTAATTATTATGTAAATACTTTATTAGTATTGTATCTAATTTTGAGCTGCTTATGCTAGATAGGATATGAAAAAATTGTGTGGACTCTAGTAAAGTCTCCACGAAATGATCAGAAATTAGAAAATGGGTCCTTTATGGAAAAGTTTAATGAATAAGAATTATTTTTTTTTAAAGATTTTATTTTTAAGCAACCTGTAAACCCAGTGTGGGGCTCAAACTTAAAACCCCAAGATCAACCAACTGAGCCAGCCAGGCGCCCCTGAATAAGAATTATTTAACCTGGATTAGTCAGAGTTGAATTAATAATAAGGATTTGCAGCAAAGTGTTGGATATTACCATTGTGGAGAACAAAAATAGATGATGTCTTTTGACATTCCGTAAATACAATTGATTTCTAGACCTTAAGGACTGTTAAACATTTAAAGAAACCCTTGTAGGAGATCTTCATCTTTGGAGACCTTTAAGAATGTATTAAATGATTTTTATTTGGTAATATAAAGAATTGAACCCATCATATATTTTGAAATCTTGTATTTGGTTTGATTCTTTATATTGCTTAATGAAAGAAGATTAGGTATTGGTTATTTATTGTATTTGCATACTTTTCCAGTTCATCATATGATTATGAGCCAGGGCTTCTGCCATTTATTTTAAAAGTTAAATTTATACTTAGCTAATTCTTTTTTATACTGTGGGTACCCTGTCTTCCAAATAAAAAAATGGCAAAGGGAAATGCAGAAATTGAGGATGAAATAATATTAAAGTGGCTTTTTAATGCTTCTTATTAGTGTTTGTTGTGATCAGAAACTTCAGAATCTTCAAGTATGACTACCGCTACTGGGTGTGTGGTATCTGGCTAAGCTTTCTAACTAGTGATCCTAGTCTATCACCAGCCTTACAGGGCGTGATTTAAATTAATTCTTGGTGGTTTGTCTCTCTTACTTAGCCTATTCAGTTCTCACAACCACATATGAAGTGTAGAGATTGTTAACCCTTTTCAGATTAACTTCGTATCTGCTATGGACCTTTGAGGTTGTTAAAAATTAGAATATAAGTTTTCACATTCTGAGGGCCACGGGGAGTAGGGTGTAATAGTTGAAATCTAGGGGCATCACTTTCTAGTTCTTTTTTGGGGGGGTGCAAGAGGGTGGTTTTATTAAAGCACAGGGACAGGACCAGTGGGCAGAAAAAGCTGCTGCCCATCACTTTCTAGTTCTGTGATTAGATTATTCAGTGATAGAGGATGGGCTGCAAAATATGTTCCAGGGTTTTGTTGGCTTTCTCTAAGGTGAAAGTAGCCAATTTCACAGTAACTTGGAAGTTGTATATGGAAACTATTCTAGTATGGTCTGTCATTCTGTACTGAGGTATGCCTTTGAAGTTGCTGCATGGTTAATGAGATTTTTGATATCAGGTTCATGCTTTTCCTTCATTGGAAACCTGAGTGGTACAAAATGTTCTACATGGAAGTAGTGGTATGTTGTATCCCTCATTACCTCTTTCCGACTTCAATGTGAAGTGAAATATAGTGGATAGAAATCTGAACAACTAGTGGAATGGGATTATTTTTTTAGAATGGAATAGTTTATTTCATCAGTGGGACCCCATAGGGACCCCATCCTCCCAACGAGGATATTAAATGTACCAGATTTTCTTTTGAATATTAGCTTTTTTTTTCTTTTTTAATCACTATCAAAATACTAGATGTATGTTCCATGACTGGCTTAAGTCCTTACAGAATTCGGAAGGGAGGTTTCTCTCATATTAACTGGCAAGGAAAGTGGTTTATCTCTTAATATTAATATTTAAAAAATGGTGCAATAATGGGGGAAAGGGGTCATCTGGATACTAGAATGTTGTTTCTTGCTGGTTACACAGCATTTATACTTTGTGTTCTTTGTGAACTTTGCTTGCTTGAGTATATTTTTTACATCAAGGTTTGTTAGACAAAGAGGTAGTGTGGTACTGTAGTATAATTTTCCTGAATTGTTGCCTTGATTATCATACTTCACAGTTCTTAGAACTTTAATTTGGTACCTTTTTATTTTGTAAGCTGTGAACTTTATGGGCTCTAAACTGAGCATATTTTTTGAAATATATTTCTATTTTCTTTATTCATCCAATTTTAAATGGTAATTTGACTTTTAAAAAATTTCTACTTCTTTTCATTTATTCCCCAAATAAGGATCAATGAATTGAGCTTTTCTTTGCTGATATTAATCATTTATTAAGTTGTAGAAGTAGTATAGGGTAAGAATACCAGGAGTGAGACTGACTAAATTCAAATTCTAGCTCACCAGTTACTAGTTGTATATAGTTATGTATGTAGACTGTCTTGCTTTATTTTGTCATCTATGAAGTGGGAATAGTACCCATCTAACAGGGTTTTAACTGAGTTAGTTCTTATATATTATTTAAAAGACACAGTGCCTGGCATACAGTAAAGCACTAAATAAGTTATAGCTGATATTACCATTTTTCTTATGATAAAATATACATATGAAGCTTACCATTTTGATCATTTTAAGTTTACACTGCTGTAGCATTAAATACATTCAGTGTTTTGTAACCATCACCAGTATCCCAAAACTTCTGTATCACCTAAAACAAAATTAACCATTAGCAATATCCTTTACTCCCTCCCACTAGCCCTGATAACCTGTGTTTTACCTGTGATTATTTTGTAGCATGAATCTGAACTTCATTCTCTTTTGTTATTATTAATAGCTTAATTTGTCATTGTATGTTTATACCACATTTTGTTTATCAGTTCATCTATCCGTGGTTGCTACTAGAGTTTCCATGTTTTGGTTATTGGGAGTGTTGGTGTACAAGTATCTGTTTGAATCCCTGCATTCAATTATTTTGGCTATATATTTAGGAGTGGAATTGCTGAATCACTATGACTCTGTGTTTAACTTTTTGAGGAACTTGTTACTGTAGTTTTTATTATCATTGTCATCATTTGGTAAAATGTAGGGATGAGCTTTTTTTTAGAAATTATGTTTATTACCGAGGTGCTATTAGTGCTGTGGTATGCATGTTTATTGGAAGCTATGTGCATAATTTTCCACTCCTTGGATTGAAATTTCTGGTGTGGAGTATTACATTTAAAACTGTGGAGCTGGGCTTGCCTGCTCTCTCTCTCTCTTTTTTTTAAGTTGGCTTCACGTGTAGCGTGGAGTCCAGTGCGGGGCTCGAACTCATGACCCCGAGACCAAGACCTGAGCTAAGATCAAGAGTCAGATGCTGAACCAACTGAGCCACCCAGGTACACTTCCCTCTCTTTTTCTTAATTAAACTTTTCATTTGGAGATAATTGTAAATTCATGTGCAGTTGTAAGAAATGATACCAAGAGATTACCCATACACTTCCGTAGTTTCTCCCAGTGGTAAAATCTTGCAAAATTATATATAGTGCAATATTTATAATCATGGTACTGACATTGTCAAGATACAGAACAATTCTTTTACGCCAAGGATCTTCTTTTATGATACTCTTTTATGGCCATACCCGCTTTCTTGTTTTTCTTTTTCCTCTCTTCTCTTCTCTTCTCTTCTCTTCTCTTCTCTTCTCTTCTCTTCTCTTCTCTTCTCTTCTTTAATGGAGCCCAGTGTGGGGCTTGAACTCATGACCCTGAGATCAAACCCTGAGCTGAGATCAAGAGTCAGATGCTTGACTGAGCCATCCAGGCACCCCATACCCACTTCGTTCTCACGCCTTCCTTAACTCCTGACAACCACTAGTCTGTTCTCCATTTCTTTATTTTTGTTGTTTCAAGGATGTTATAAAAATGGAATCATACAGTGTGTAACTTTTTGGGATTGGCTTTTTACCCCTATTAAAAAAGTTGTAAAATACATATAAAATTTACTTTTTTATTATACATTTTTAAAGTGTGCAGTCATGTACATTCATGTTATGCAACCATCACGACCATTAATCTTTTCATCTTGCAAAATGAAAACTCTATACCCATTAAACAATAACTCCCTGTTCTCCCCCACCCCCAAACTCTGGCAGCCATCATTCTCCTTTCTGTCTCTATGATTTTGACTACTTAAGTTATTTCATACAAGGAGAATCATACAGTATTTGTTTTGTTGTGATTGGCTTATTTTACTTAGCATAATATCAAGGTTCATCCAGGTTGTAACTTGTGTCAGAATTTCCTTCCTTCCTTTTCTATTTTAGAAAGAGAGTTGCGTGTGCACGAGTAGGGGGAGGGGCAGAGAGAGAGAAGGAGAGGGGGAGAATCCCAAGCTGACTCTGTGTGTTGAGTGTGCAGCCTGACGCAAGGCTTGATCCCACGACTCTGAGATCACAAACTGAGCTGAAAGCAAGAGTTAGTCACTGAACCAACTGAGCCACCCAGGTGCCGTAGACTTTCCTTCTTTTTTTGAGGCTAAGTAGTATTTTATATGTGGATTACATTATTGACTCATCCACTGATAGAAGCTTGGGTTGTTTCCATATATTAGCTGTTGTAAATACTGTTATGCACATGAGTGTATAAATGTCTCTTCCAGACCCTGTTTTCAGTTCTTTTGCATTTATACCCAGAAAGAGAATTGCTAGATCATATGGTCATTCTATTTTAAATTTTTTTGTGGAACTACCATACTGTTTTCCACATTTTGTCTGCTCTTTTAAAATTGAGGACAAAATAAAAATCAAAATTAGAAAATAGGTGAAGTAATACATTGCACTAATATGATCTATCTTGACAAGCCCAGTTGTATGATTAAATATAAATAATTTTAATTCCTTTTCTTCTTTCCTTTTGTCCCCTTAGAGAATGGGACATGCATGCATTCAATTATTCATTCATTCATTCAAGCAACCTATATTGAAGGTCTGCTGTATATCTGTTGCAATTTGGGTTTCAACAGTGAACGAAACAAATCCTTGCCCTCATGGAACATATGAACTATTGGTTTCCTAAAAGTACTTCTTAGAATAGAGTTATATTATTAGAGCTGAAGTGTCTAACAATTAAGTTAGCAATTTCTTCAGGTAAAAAAATTGCTTTTGAGGTACATTTAAGTAACTGTGGTGCTTTTAAGCAATGTAATAACTTTATGGAGTAGTTTTTGAAGGGAAAGTGATGCCTAAGAGGTGGGAATTTAAAATTTTCCATTGCTTTCCCATTAGGAAGGCAACGTGGTATTAGTACATTTGACGGGGAGTCAAGAGATCTAGGTTCTAGTTCTGACTTTATCATGTAATATTTGGTGTTTTGCTGGAGTCTTCACTTTCATTTTTGTTCCTCTTCACTTCTTTACATAACTTTTTTTTTTTTTTTAAGTTCTGCGCCCAGCATGGAGCCCAGGGTGGGGCTTGAATTTAACAATCATGAGATCAAGACCTGAACTGAGATTAAGAGTCGGATGCTTAACCGACTGAGCCACCTAGGTGCTCCATAACTTTCTTCTTTTTAAAGGATTTTGACTACAGTTAGGTTAGTAACTATTTCAGTATCACTTTTTATACTGGTAATATCCAGTACTATTTTCAAGCTTATTCCTGATGTCAGCTGAATATTTGTTTCTTCAAACTTCATTTCCAAAAACAAATTCATTCTTTTTGTTTTTTTGAGGATTTTATTTATTTGGGGTGGGGGAAGCATGAACAAGCAGGGGGAGTTGTAGAGGGAAAGGGAGATGCAGGCTCCCCGTTGAGCAGGGAGCCGGATGCAGGGCTGGATCCCAAGACCCTGGGATCATGACCTGAGCCTAAGGCAGACGCTTAATGGACTGAGCCACCCAGGCACCCAAGAATGTATTTCCTAAAGAGAAAAGTAGTAGGATGTATGCTTGAACGATTTTATGCAGAAAATAAGTCTCTTTTCCAACAGACATTGTGGGCATAATAATTCCCTCAATAAGAGGATATTTAATCTAGATATTGGGAAAGAGGGGCTTTGCAATCTGAGGAGGAGGTAGGTGTAGGATTTGAAAAACTTAGCGGTATTTTCTTTCTCTCCTCATCATCACTTCCTGGCCACCCAGAAATTTTAAAAGACCCTAGATCTGCTCTACTTGCTGAAAATTTGTATAGGATTTCTGCACCTATTCATAGACTCAGAGTACCTCTTAGTTACTTGTTTCTTCCTACCAGCTGTATTCTGTCGTTCTTTTTTTTTTTTAAGCTCTTTGTAATACAGCACAGTATTCATAGAATCTTTTTTTTTTTTTTAAAGATTTTATTTATTTATTCGACAGAGATAGAGACAGCCAGCGAGAGAGGGAACACAAGCAGGGGGAGTGGGAGAGGAAGAAGCAGACTCATAGTGGAAGAGCCTGATGTGGGGCTCGATCCCAGAACGCCGGGATCATGCCCTGAGCCGAAGGCAGACACTTAACCGCTGTGCCACCCAGGCGCCCCAGTATTCATAGAATCTTGATCAGTGAAAATTTTCTGTGTAAGTAGAATAAAGATTGACTCTTCTGATTGACAGATACTCAGAAATCTTACTTTCCATCTCCCGTATTACTCCCTTTTACTGTTAAGGCTCTTAGAGCAAATTAAAGCCTAGTTTCAAATACTTTTCCTATTTTTTACTTTTCCTCACTAGACAATCATTTGTTTAAAGCGGGACAGTTCACTGTTTTAATACTTTTGTTCTCCGAGCCTTACCTAAATCTTTTTTCTCCTCCACCCATAATTTCTTTTTGAAACTTGCAGTAGATCATTGTAATAGATACTAATATTACACCTCAGGACTATTTGTCTTTCCCATTATCCCTAGAATGTGCTGGAGGTTATGGGGCTGAGGTTAGGTTTTTGAATCCTAATATTATACTATAATAAATATTTGAACACTGGGTTTTATGTATTGTTTGAGTATTATTTAGTTTTTGGAGAAAGTAAAAGTTCCAGATTTTTTTGATTTGGAATATTTTTCCTTTATTAATAGTTTAAAAATCATTAGGCAATCTTTTTTTTTTCTTTAGAATGATAAGCATAGGAAAGGGATATATGTTACCATACGCTTTTTTATTTTTTGAGTAATGTTTGCTTTTAATAGCTTCTAATTATTTTCTTATCCTACCCTGAATAGTTGGCCTCTAAATTTAGTATCCATTCCCCCCCCCAAACCTGCTTTTATTTTCTGTTATTTTCTTATGTATTCTATTCTTTCTACTTTTTTCTTAGGAGAAGGAAATGTCATTTATATAACTAGTTCTTGCCTTGTAGTAAAACTAGTAAGAAAGCAGGGAAAAGCACAAAACTTGGCATGTAGTAAATTTTGTTTGACAAAATGGGCGAGTGAATGAATGAATAGGAAATAAAGCTGAACTCATACAATAGGAATGCAGCCTTGTTTAGTGGTACTGTTTATCCTAGGATCCTTAGCTAAGAACTAAGGCACTTTGGAAAGGAACAAACAAAAAAATATGGAGGAAAAAGTATTATATATCGCTTAAGCAACTGCCTTATGCCACTATACAGTATGTCCCCATTTCTGAAAGTGCATTGTGATTCTCATTTACATTTTAAGCTAATTTCGTTAGTTGTTTGGGTGAATTCTGAGGCATCTCTAGAGACAATTGGATATACCTCTGGGACCTTACATAATCATAATTACTGTAGTTATGGGTATTTAAAGTTTTCTTACCAGAGCTTATGGAGAAAAAGTTATGCTTAGGTCTTTACCCTTAGTAGTGAATTTTACTCAAAATCCTAGGAGACAGATTTTTTGAAAGGACTGTTTAATCAATACTGTTTTAGCAGAAACACTTGAAGAGCCCATTATATTGTTTATAGCTAACATTTGATTACCTGGGTTTTAGATTATCTAAATTCTTAGCATTTTGTTTCATTACAAAATTTCCTGGTCAATTTGCTGATCATTAGCACCTCTACAAGGAGACAAGCACAGAGTGGAAGAGTGTAAATTATAACTTTTAAAGAATTTTATTTGACCTTAATTAAAGGTTTGGGGGAGAAGCAAGTTAAAACTGTGGCTAATTATTTATAAATTTCAATGATCTGTCCTCTTATTACTATATATGATACAATAGATTTGAAGTTTTTTTTGGCTACTGTGACAAGTAAATTATGCTTACCTTATTAAAAATTGGTTTATACCACATACATTTGAAAGAATTGTACCTTTTGATACATAAAGATACATACATACAGATTTGATAAAAATTTTGTACTTTTTAATATATACAGAATTGGTAAAGCTAGCAGTAAAGCATTATACATTTTAATATTCTAGATTTCTTTTTAAAAATTGTGGAAAAATTAACTTTTTTTTCTTTAAAGTAGTCTCAGCACCTAGCTGGGCATGGAGTGGGGTTTGAACTCACAACTCTGAGATGGAGACCTGAGCTGAGATTAAGAGTTGACAAATAACCGATTGAACCATCCAGGTGCCCCAAAATTCACCATTTTAAAGCATACAATTCATTGACATTAAGTACATTCACAGTGTTGTACAACCATCACCACAGCCCAGTTGCAGAACTTTTTTTAATCACCCCAAAAGAAACCCCTATACCTATCAAGCAGTTACTCCCATTTTCCTCTCTATCCAGCTCCTAGCAGCCAGTAATCTTGCTTTCTGTTCGTATGGATTTACCTATTCTGGATATTTCATATAGATGGAATCATAAGATAATGCGGCCTTTTGTATTTGATGTCTTTCACTTAGCCGATGTTTTTAAGATTCATCCGTGTTATAGGATGTATCAGTACTTCATTCCTTTTTTTTTATTGTGGTGAAAGAAATATGTATCATAAAATTTACATCTTATCCATTTTTAAGTGTACAATTCATTGGTATTAAATACATTTGCAGTGTTGTGTAACCATCACTGCTGCTTCCTAAACTTTTTCATCATTCCAAAAAAAAAAAAAAATACGTACCATTAAGCAATAACTTCCCACTCCCTCCTTTCCCCTCCTGGTTACCTCTGTTTTACTTTCAGTCTATGAATTTGCCTATTTCTAGTCACCTCATGTAAGTGGAATCATACAGTTTTTGTCTTTTTGTGTCTGGTTTATTTAATATATAACATGACATAATGTTTACGGCATTCGTTCATGTTGTAGCATGTATTAGAATTTCTTTTCTTTCTATGGCTGAAGAATAGTCTATATTATGATTATACCACAATTTGTTTATCCATTCATCTGTTCTTTAAGCTTTTTGGCCATTGTGAATAGTGCTGCTATGTAGATTCCTTCCCTGCCCCCTCTAGCTTTACTGAGGTTTAAGTGACAAATAAAAAATTATACATAATTTAGGAGAATAAGATGATTTGGTTGATATACATATATATACACGCATGTATGTATATGTACATATATATATAGTGAAGTGGGTACCACAGTCAGATAATTAACATATCCATTACCTCACATGACATATCCTCAACTCCCTTTTTATTTGGTCCTGAAAACACATACTTAAGATTTTTCCTCTTAGTAGGTAGCAAGTATACAATATGGCATTATTAACTGTAGTCACCGTGCTGTATATTAGATCTCCAGAACTTATCCTATATAAACATTGCATCCTTTTATTAATGTCTCTCCGTGTCCCACACTACCCAGCCCTACTTTCTGTTTTTATGAGTTTGACTTTTTTAGATTCTGCATATAAGTGAGTTCATGCGATATTTGTCAATCTGTGTCTAGCTCATTATACTTCGCATAATATCCTCCAGTTTCATCCATGTTGTTGCAAATGGCAGGATTTCCTTCGTTTTCAGTTTCTTTCATCAATATCATAAGAGTTTTCAGTGTATAGATCTTTCACCTCCTCAGTTAAATTTATTCCTAAGTATTTCATCCTTTTTAAAGCTATTCTAATGAGATTGTTTTCTAATATATTTTTTGATTGTTTAGTGTAATTAATTGATTTTTTGTATATTGATTTTGTATCCTGCAAATTTACTGAATTTGTTTATTCTAACACTTTTTGGTGGAGTCTTCATTTTTTTTTTTTTTTGAAGATTTTATTTATTTATGTGGGCTAGAGAGAGAGCACCATCAGAGGGAGGGGCAGAGGGAGAGGGAGAAGCAGACTCCCAGCTGAGCAGGGAGCCCGACGTGGGGCTCAATCCCAGGACCCCAGGATCATGACCTGAGCCAAAGGCTTAACTGACTGAGCCACCAAGGCACCCGTTTGGTGTTTTCTGTATATAAGGTAATGTCATCTACAGATAGAGATTTTACTTCTTTTCCAATTTGGCTGCCTTTTATATCTTTTTCTTGCCTAAGTGCTCTGGCTACAACTTCCAATGCCGTATTGAATAGAAGGGGTGAGAATGGGCATCTTGATCTTATTCCTGATCTTAGATGTAAAGCTTTCCAGCTTTTTACCATTGAATATGATGTCAGCTTGTCATTGGCTATTGAGATGTTAGCTATTGAGATAATCATATGAACTGTGATCATATTGATCCTGTTAACGTGGTATAATGCATTTGTTGATTTGCGTATGTTGAAGCATCCCTTGAATCCCGGGGATAAATTTGACTTGATCATGGTATGTGAGTGTTTAAATGTGCTATTGAATTAGGTTTCCTAGTATTTTGCTGAGGATTTTTGCATCTGTGTTCATCAGGGATATTAGCCTGTGATTCTTTTATCTTGTAGTGTCCTTGTCTGGCTTTGGTATTGGGGTAATGCTGGCTTTGTAAAGTGAATTTGGAAGTGCTCCTTTCTCTTCAGTTTTTTGGAAGAGTTTGACAAGAATTGGCATTAATTATTCTTTAAATTATTGATAGAATTTACTAGTGAAGGTCATGGGCTTTTCTTTGTTCAAAGATGTTTGATTACTGTTTCAGTCTTCTTACCTTTTTGTTACTGGTTTGTTCAGATTTTTTATTTCTTCATGATTAAGTCTGTGTTGTATGATTGTAGGAGTTTATCCATTTCTTCCAGATTATTCAATTTGTCGGAGTGTAATTGTTCATAGTAGTATTTTATGATCTTTTCCATTTCTTCAGTATCAGTTGCAATATCTCTTATGTCATTATTTTATTTATTTGAATCTTTTTGCTTGATTAGCCTAGCCAAAGTTTTGTCAGTTTTGTTTATTGTAAAAACAAAACAGAACAAAACCCCACATCCTAGTGTCATTGGTTTTTAAAATTGTTTTTCTAGTCTGTATTTTCTTTCTGTTCTAATCTTATTATTTCCTTCCTTCTGCTAACTTTGGGCTTAGTTCTTTTTCTGGCTCCTTGAAGTGTTAAGTGGGATTGTTTATTTGAGATTTTTCTTTTTCCTCAATGTAGGTATTTATTGGTTTAAATTTTCCTCTTAGAAACCCTTTTGCTGCATCCCAGAAGTTTTGACATTTCCCCCCCATCTTTGTCTCAATGTATTTTTTTTTTTAAATTTATCTTTTGAGTTTTGCTTTGACCCATTGGTTGTTCAGGAGCATGTCATTTAATTTCCACATTTTTGTGAATGTTCCTGTTTTCCTCCTGATACTGATTTCTATCTAATTTCATACCATTGTGGTTGGAAAAGATACTGGGTATACTTTTGTCCTCTTAAATTAGTTAAGACTTAATTTGAGGCCTAACATGTGATTCAGCCTAGAGAATGTTTTGTATGTGCTTGAGAAGAATGTTTATTTTGCTGCTGTTGGATGGCATGTTCTATATATCTCTTAGGTCTGTTTGGTCCAAAGTGTTATTCAAGATCAGTGTTTCCTTACTGCTTTTGTGTTGGGATGATCTATCCATTTTTGAAAGTGGGTATTGCTGTCTGTGTCTCTTTTCAGTTTAATTAATAATTATTTTATATAGATTCCGTGGTGTTGGTTGCGTGTATGTTTACAATTATTATATGCTTTTGATGAGTTGACCCCTTTATTATTAAATAATGTCTATCTTTTGTCATAGTTTTTAACTGAAAGTCTATTTTTGTCTGGTATAGTAAGTATAGCTACTCCTGCTCTTTCTTTTCTTTAAAAAATTTTTTTTAATTTCAGGTTTTTATTTAAATTCTAGTTAGTTGGGGTGTCAGGGTGGCTCAGTGGTTTAGGTATCTGACTTCCACTCAGGTAATGATCTCAGGGTTGTGAGATTGAACCTTGAATTGGGCTTTGCACTCAGCATGAAGTCTGATTGAGATCAGTCTGATTGAGAGAGAGAGCTCTCACTCTGTCCCTCCCCCTGCTTGTGTGCGCAGTCTCTCAAAATAAATTCTAGTTCATTAACATATATGGTAAAATTGGTTTCAGGTGTAGAATTTAATGATTCATCACTTATTATCACCCAGTGCTCATCACAGGTGCCCTCCTTAATACCCATCACCCATCTAGCCCATCCCCCACTTACCTCCCTCCGTCAACCCTCAGTTTGTTCTCTGTAGTTAAGAGTCTCCTAAGGTTTCCTTTCCTCTCTCCCCCCCCCCATGTTTATCTGTTTCGTTTCTTAAATTCCACAGAAAAGTGAAATGATGTGTATTTGTCTTTCTCTGGCTGACTGTGCTTAGCATAACAACACTCTAGCTCCACCCACATCATTGCACATGGCAAGATTTCATTTTTTTGATGGCTGAATAATATCCTGCTCTCTTTCATTTACTATTTGCATGGAATACCTTTTTCCATCTCTTGTTTTCAGCTTGTGTGTGTCCTTGTAGCTAAAGTGAATCTCTTGTAGTGAACATACTGTTGGATCTTGTTTTTTAATCCACTCACATACTCTTATGTCTTTCATTGGAGAATCAAATCCACTAACATTTAAATGATTATTGCTGCGTAAGGACTTATGTTGCCATTTTACTGTTTTCTGACTTTTTTATTTCCCTTGTTCCATTCTTTCTCTCTTGCTGTCTTCATGATTTAATGATTTTTTAAATAGTGGTATGCATTGAATCTTTTATATTTTATGTGTTTACTGGAGCTATCTTCTTTTTGGTTGCCGTCAGGCTTACATAAAAACATAACAGCTTATTTTAAGCTGATAACAACATATTCAGCACTTTTACCCAATCCCATGTTTTATATTATCAATGTCACAATTTACATATTTTTATATTGTATATTCATTAGCAAAATATTGTAGCTATAGGTATTTTTTTTATTTTTTAAAGATTTTATTTGTTCATTTGAGAGAAAACGTGTATGCAAGAGTAGGGAAGAGTGGTAGAGGGAGAGCGAGAAGCAGACCCCCCACTGAGCAGAGAGCCCGATGTGAGGCTTGATCCCAGGATCCTGAGATCATGACCTGAGCTGAAGGCAGATTAGTTTAACTGACTGAGTCACCTAGGCACCCCAATACTTTGTTTTTTTTGAGCAATTTTAAGTTGTTAGAAAAATCGAGTGAAAAGTACAGAGTTCCCGTATATCCTCTCTCATTCCCTCCAGTTTCATCGAGTGAAAAGTACAGAGTTCCCGTATATCCTCTCATTCCCTCCAGTTTCCTTGATATCTTTCATTAGGGTGGTATACTTGTTACGGTTGCTATGCCAATATTGATATATTATTATTAACTAAATTCCATAGTTTACAATAGGGTTTAATCTTTGTGTGGGTTGTGAGAAACATATAATTATACATATCCACCATTACAGTATCATACAGAATAGTTTTCACTGCTCTAAAAATATTCTGTGCTCCACCTATTCATCTCTCTCTCCCCCCTGAACTCCTGTTAATCACTCATCTTTTTACTGTCTCCCTAATTTTGCCTTTTCCAGAATGTCATATAGTTGAAATCATACAGTATGTAGCCTTTTAGATTGGCATCTTTCCATTAGCAATAGTCATGTAAGTTTCCTCTGTGTAAGTTTCTTTGCATGGTTTGATAGCTTGTTTCTGTTTATTACTGAACAGTATTTTGTTGTGTCGATGTATCACAGTTTATCCATTCATCTATCCAAGAATATCTTGCTTGCTTCCAACTTTTGGCAGTCATGAATAAAGGAACTTTTTGTGTGGACCTAAGTTTTCAACTCATTTAGGTCACTTGCCTTTTTAACTTTTGTATTTAGGCACACACATTTTTATATAGCTGTAAATCTTTTTTTTTTTTATCTAATTGTAATAAGCATTTTGTCTTGCTCTTTAATTTTAAGATACCATAAACAAGCCATTTGTATATTTTCTAAATGTTCTTAGTATTCTAATGAAAAAAATGAACATAGTTTACCATTTTTTTGTTACTGCTTCCCCCCCTCCCTAAAATAAAATGCTTTTGTGCATATAGATTTTCCCTTTTATGTTGCTATAGTATAAATTTCAAGGAGAAATTCCAAAGAGTTGGGTTATTAGGTCAAGGAGTCAAGGCCATTTTTTTAGGTAGTTCTTTATGTACTGGTCTGCATATCCTGTTCTGTGTATGCTGGAGATTTTCTACAGTTTACATTGCTATCCAGAAAAGAGTAATACCAGTTATATGTGTAATTCTAAGGTCTGATTTTTTTGTTTTTAAGCTTCTCAGTGGTTTCACTTAAGAAAGTGGTGGTATTGTGTTTTTTTGTTCAGAAATTAATGTTTGTCATCTGAATCTTCTGTTCTTGATTACTTCAGAACTTTTATGTAATAGTTTATTGAAAGTCATGGGGCGCCTGGGTGGCACATCGGTTGGGCGTCTGCCTTCGGCTCAGGGCGTGATCCCGGCGTTATGGGATCGAGCCCCACATCAGGCTCTTCTGCTATGAGCCTGCTTCTTCCTCTCCCACTCCCCCTGCTTGTGTTCCCTCTCGCTGGCTGTCTCTATCTCTGTTGAATAAATAAATAAAATCTTTAAAAAAAAAAAAAAGAAAGTCTTAGATATAGTTTTAATACATATTATGTAACTTTCTCTTATTATGGTATAGTTTGTGCATTTAGTGTAGTTAAATAAGATTCTTTCACAAATACTTCTTTTTATAGGCAGGGAAACAGGCTTTCCTTGAAACATCATGCTCTTGGATATAGCCCTAAGAGTCATAATTGAACTCTTGAGACCTGCAGTAACTTCTTTTTTTGCAAGTTAAATATCAATAGAATTACTGGATCAAGTTTTTTTTTCTTTTTTTATAGGTCATTAAATTGGATTTTTTGAAGGTACATTTCAAATATAGAAATTTAAAGTTAAGAAAGTATATTTCTGGCTAAACCATGTACCCTTATTTTTGGAACAAAAAATTTGGTCATAGTTATTGTGCATATTTTTGGCCTATTTTCATTTCTACTTAGGGCATCATGGCTGAGTGGAGAAAGTGTAAAGGACCTGAGTTTGAATTCTGTTCTTCCACTTGCCGGCTGCGAGACTTTGAGTTACCTGCTCAGCCTCAGGTTCCTCAGCTGTAGAAGGGAAGTATTGAATCCTTAGTTATTGTGAAGAATAAATGAGATAATGGGTACTTGACAGCATGTGTTTATATTAAATAACATGTATTTATTTCTGTTTGAAATTGTAGTCTCCTTTTGTTAGGTATTCAGTGTCTGAATATTTGCTCTTTAGACAAATTGTTTAGGTATATTTCAGTGTACTTTTTTTTTTTTTTTAAGATTTTATTTACTTATTTGACAGAGAGAGAGAGACAGCCAGCGAGAGAGGGAACACAAGCAGGGAGAGTGGGAGAGAAAGAAGCAGGCTCCCAGCAGAGGAGCCTGATGTGGGACTCGATCCCAGAACGCCGGGATCACGCCCTGAGCCGAAGGCAGACGCTTAATGACTGAGCCACCCAGGTGCCCCCTCAGTATACTTTTCATAGTTGAAGGTTTTTCCCCCCCCAAAAGAGTGTTATTAATCCGTCCTGTAGAAAATACATGTTTGCTACCAGGCTTTAGGTTTTCTGCTGAATTGTGTTTCAAAACCAGTCAGTTCCTTCTAGAGTTGGTATCTAGTTGTCTTCATGGTGTTATTTATAATTTCCAAGTTTACCAAATAGAAAGATGGGTTCTTAAAGTTGGAAAGGAGTGCACCAGTGAGTTATTAGTCTTCCAGTAATGCAAGTTTGTTATACAAACTGACTTTCCTTCCCTTCCCCCCTTCCTTTCTTCCTTCCTTCCCCTTCCTCCCTCCCTTCCTTCCTTCCATTCCTTTTTATTATTTATTTATTTGCCAGAGAGAGACAGAGAGAGAGAGAGCGCGTGCGCACAAGCAGGGAGAGAGGCAGGCAGAGTGAGAAGCAGGCTCCCTGCTGAGCAAGGAGCCCGATGCAGAACTTGATCCCAGAACCCTGGGATCATGACCTGAGCTAAAGGCAGATGCTTAAAGACTGAGCCACCCAGGAGTCCCAGACTTTTATTTGTTTCATTTTATTTTATTTTTTTTTAGAGAGAAAGAGGGAGCGCCCGGGGGGGAGGGAGGGGTAGAGGGGAGGGGGGGGAGGGAGGGGTAGAGCGGAGAGGGAGAGAGAATCTTAAGTAGACCCCAGGAGATCATGACCTGAGCCAAAATCAAGAGTCAAGATGCTTTAATTGACTGACATAGGTGCCCCTACAGACTGACTTTTAAAGACAGCTTACCCCCACCCTTTCCATATTCTTACATGGAATTTAGGATTTGGTCAGTGTCTTCTTAGATTTACCATATGTCAGATTCACTTTTTTAGATAATTTATTTTTTCTATTCAGGGGTAGAAGTAAATGTTAGAATATTATCAATACTTGATTTTAATGTGTTATTCCCTTATGGTCACACCTTAATAAGTTTTATTATTTTCTTTATAAATTGAATTTAATTTTTCATGTTGAGCCAAAAAAAGCTCTTAATTCTGTCATTTCTTGTTTTAGAGGAAACCAAAACAATTCCTCCTTTTTCCCTCACCAGGGAGTTCGTATTTTTGTTCCCTCTTTTTTCTTTAAAGAGTGTCTGGGAGAATTCCAGAGCCAAAGGGAATAAAATATTGAATAAGTAATTAAGTGAATTCTCCAGCCTGCAGAAATCATCTTATCTCAAAATGGTAGTTATGCTGGTCTCTCCTTTCTCCCCAGGTGATGACCTTTTAAAGGGGGTGAATGAACTCTGCTACTCAAAACTATCTGGCAGCTTCATAAGCATGTTTATTAATGAAGTGGTACAGTTAAGAAAGAGATTCTCTTCTGTGTTGAATGATGAAGCCATTTTCATGGGTATTTTTCTCTAGTTTGATCTGGGACTAAATTTTTATATTCATATTCTTTTGAAGAGCAATGGAATACTTTTCTTAAAAATGGAAATTAATAGTTGTATTAATAACAAAAAGTCCTTTGTTAAGTATATTTGGGGACAGGTCACTTTTAAAAAAAGAATAACAGTTTTGAGTGAGGTAATTCTTTTCAACGCAAGATTTTTTAATTCTGTACTGCCATAAAATTTCTTTTTTTTTTTTTTGGTGAGGGGAAATAACTTACATATAGGCTTTTGGGGGGGCAGTAATAGAGTTGAGAAGAAAAAAAAATTTTTTTTTTAAGATTTTATTTATTTGAGAGAGAGAGGCAGTACAAGTTGGGGGAGGGGCAGAGGGTGAAGCCAACTCCCCACTGAGCAGGGAGTCCGGACATAGGGCTCCATCCCAGGAGCCTGGGATCATGACCTGAGCCAAAGGGAGACACTTAACTGACTGAGTCACCCAGGCGCCCTGGTGTTGAAAGGAAAATCTTAAGTTAGAGAACATGAATTCCTTCAGAAGACATTTGAAAATTTACTGTGTGCCGGGAAGTGTACTTAGCTGTGGATTTAAAAGATTATTGAAGTACTGCTCTCTGTTCTTATACTTTTGCTTCTACTCTAGTGGGAGCAATAGGTAAGTAAGGAAAACAGTTGGTGCAGACGAAACCATGGTAACACACAGAGGTAATTACCCTACCTTAGGATGCTTCCTGGAGGAGATGGGAATACCTGATTGGAGTTCTGAAAAAGGAGAAAGTTGGGTAAAGGAGAGTAGAGATGGTTCCAGACCGAGCGCAACATGGAGGACACCTGGAGAGAAGAGGGAGCTGAGTACATTGGGTAGTCTAGAATTTAGTGTATCTGAAGTGGCTTTCTGGTAAGGAGAAGATTGGATGCTTTCTGTGCTGCACTGAGGAGATTTTACTTTATTCTGCAAGCTGTGAACAGTCATTTAAAGATTTTAAGTTGGGGTGAGACATTACCTTGTTTTAATTTGAGCTAAATTAAATGGTTTTAAAAATTACAAATATAAAAATATAGATTTGTCTTGATGTGGTGAAAGACTAGATGAAAATTTAAAGAACCAAAATCACGCTCCACTATCCCAGTTCATTTCTTGTCTGCTGTAGGCTTTTAGCTCAGGGGTTAGCAAACTTTTTTGGTCTCAGGGCTCCTTTTTGTTTTGTTTTGTTTTGTTTTGTTTTGTTTTGTTTTGTTAAAGATTTTATTTATTTATTTGACAGAGATAGACAGCCAGCGAGAGAGGGAACACAAGCAGGGGGAGTGGGAGAGGGAGAAGCAGGCTTCTAGCGGAGGAGCCTGATGTGGGACTTGATCCCATAACGCTGGGATCACGCCCTGAGCCTAAGGCAGACGCTTAATGACTGCGCCACCCAGGCGCCCCTCAGGGCTCCTTTATACTCTTAAACTTGAGGAGTTAATTCCATGTACAACCTTAATTCTCTTTTGACATGTTTCATAATATATTCACAGGTTCCAGGGATTAAGATGTAGACATCTTTGGTGGTGGAGGACATTATTCTCCTTTACTGAAATTTACTTACCTCTTTTTAAAAGAAAATCTTATTCATTCATTCATTCATTCATTCATTCATTCATGTATTTATAGAACGAGGCAGAGGGAGACAGAATCCCAAGCAGACTCCGCACTGAGCATGGAGTCTGATGAGGGAGGGGCTCGATCCCACACTCTGAGATCATGACCTGAGCTGAAATCAAGAGTTGGACACTTAACCTACTGAGCCACCCAGGCACCCCTGCTTACCTTATCTTTTAAAAAGGAAGGAATTTTTAGGCATAAGTTTCAGGTATGACTTAGTTGCCAAACTTAATTCTTACCTCTAGGTTGAAAATTTTCTTTTGAGAAAATACCATTCTGTTTAACTTTTTAAAAAGAAGGCAATTTAAGCCACCCTTTTTTGATATCCCAATGGCCATTTTCTTACTGGCGAGGATTCTTCTCAGTGCCTTTTCCATTTACCTAAGTTTGAAAAGAGGCAAAAAAAAAAAATTTTTTTTTTTAAAGAGTTAAAAAATAAAGGTTACTATGTTGTGGTCATTGTTTAATGCGAAGAAAGAAGGCATTTGGAAATAGTTAAAGAATTGTGACCTTGGGTGGTTTTACAAATTTTGTTATGGGTCACTTGTTCCATTTTAGAAAATCTTTATTAAACCCGAATCTAATGGTCTTATGTTTTTCTATATCTTGTTTCTGGTGTTTACTAGCCACTGTCAGGTTAATAGTGGGACATGTCATTCGATCTGTCAATTTACATAATTTTTTCCCCCAATTCCTTCATGGTGTGAGAAGAAATGTGATTTAAGGAAGAATGATTATTTTAGGTTTAGTAAAGACAGAGTTCTTCAGGATAGAACAAACCTGAGTTGTGAGACCTTTTTCCATTATTTGCATAGTTTTGTAGACAGATGAACATACTTGTAGTCTAGGCATTGAGATGCTATGTTAATCATTGCTCTGTAGGGAAACCTGGAGATTTCCTAATCTGTAAAACAGAGGTGATAAACTACTGTTTTAGGGTAGGGTTGGTGAAATGTAGCCTCCAGGCTTTTGCCTTTTTTGTATGGCTCATGAGCTAAGAATGATTTTTACATTTTTTTTTAAAGATTTTATTTATTTATTTGACCGAGAGAGACAGCCAGCAGGAGAGGGAACACAAGCAGGGGGAGTGGGAGAGGAAGAAGCGGGTTCCCAGCATAGCAGGGAGCCCGATGTGGGGCTCCCTGGGATCACGTCCTGAGCCGAAGGCAGACGCTTAAGGACTGAGCCACAGTTTTGAAAGTTGTTTTGTGACATACAAATGTAAATGATATGACATGTAAATTTCAGTGTCCAAAAATAAAACTTCATTGGTATACAGCCACACCCATTCACTATATATTGTCTAAGGCCAATTTTACACTACAGTGTCAGAGTTAAGTAGCTGTACCAGATGCCTTTTATGGCCTGCAAAGTCTAAAATGTTTATTATCAGGACTTTTACAGAAAAAGTTTATTGATCCTGCCTGAGTGTTGTGAAAACTCACTAGTTATTGTATGCTCTTGAAGCTGTTTCCTCAAAATGCTTATTAAGTGGTTAAAAATTAAATGGTAAATGACTGTCTAAAGAGCCATGATGATGTCTGCTACTAGAGATAAACATTGAGATGTAATTAATTTTCATTTATTTCTGAAGAAACACGCTATTCTTGAAAAGCAGATGTATTCGTTTGCTAGGGCTTCCATAAAATACCACAGACTGGGTGGCTTAAACAACAAACTTATTTTCCCACAATTGTGGAGGCTAGAGGCTCAATATCAAGATGTTGGCAATTTTGGTTTCTCCTGAGGTCTCTCTTCTTGGCTTGCAGACAATTGCCTTCTTGCTATGTCCTCACGTGGCCTTTTTTCTATGCATGTGCATCTCTGGTGTCTTCCTCTTTTTATAAGAATACCAGTCATATTTGATAAGGGCCCTACCATTATGAATTTGATTACCTCATTAATAGCCCTATCATCAAATATAGTCACATTCTAAAGTACTTGGAGTTGGGGCTTTAATATGAATTTTGGGGGACAGAGTTGAATCCATAACACCAAGGGATTTCTTTCTTTTTTTTTTTTTTTAATTTGGGGCGCCTGGGTGGCTCAGTCGTTAAGCGGCTGCCTTAGGCTTATCATGATCCCAGGGTCCTGGGATCGAGCCCCGCATCTCCCTCTGACTGCTTCTCCCGCTGCTTGTGTTCTCTCTCTTGCCTTCTCTCTCTCTGTCTAATAAATAAAATCTTTAAAAAAAAAAAGTTTTTTTAAAAATTTATTTGAGAAGGTGTGTGTGCATGATTGGGGGGGGTGGTGGTGGCGGGGTTGGGAGTGGAGGGAGAGGGAGAAGCAGGCTTCCCGCTGAGCAGGGAGCCCAATGCGGGGCTTGATCCCAGGACTCTGGGATCATGACCTGAGCCGAAGGCAGCCGCTTAACAACTGAGCCACCCAGGCACCCCAATACCAAGGACTTTCTAATGGAAGCTTCATTTAGTCATTAGGTAAAATTTGAGGGTATACTATATGAGAGACGCTGTTAGAGATATGTGTGGTGAATAGGACAGACAAGGTTTGCACTTTTGGAACTGATGGTTTAGTTGGGGAAGATAGATGATAAAAAAGGAAACAAGTAAAAATACGATTTCAGAGAGTGGGAAGTGCTATGAAGGAAATTAAACAGTGTAAAGTGCTATCAGTGACTGGTATGGAGGGTGGTGTAATGCTGTGTTAAGTAAGGATGGTCATGTAAGTGTTTTTGGAAAAGGTGATCTTAGGAACCAGGTCTTTTCCCAGGTCTTGATGATGATCAGGATTGGTATAGACAGGGATCAGAAGAATAACTGAACAGGTTAGGGAGCTTTATGAGTTAAATTGGAGAGGTTGACAAAGACCAAATCATGAAGCGCCTTGTGGAGATTATGGAAAGGTTTTGGTTTTCTTTTGCACAAGGAATAAAATGTACTGGAGGTATTTAGCAGGGTAATTGGTATGATTTTTCTGTTTGGAAGAGCACTTTGGCCGTTGTATAGACTGCAGGTTTGAGAATAGAGACAAGGAGACCCATTAGGGGATTATCAAAAGTATTCTTGGTCAGAGATATTGATAACCTGGTCTAAGAAGTGATAGAGAAAAGGAAAAGAAATGGAAAGAATTTGAGAGGTATTTTGGAGGTAAAATCTATAGCATTTGCTAATGGATTGGATATAGGAATTTGGGATAAGGGAGGAATATCTTTAGCAATAATGTTCTGTAATACTGTCCACTAAGGCAAGTAAAAGTATTATTAGCAGATTGATTGCTATATCAGTAAGTTGGAGAATATAACTTGGAAAGGTAAAGCCTTAAATCATCAAGTAGGAAAACATAAGGCAAATAAACAGTGGTTTGGTTTGATTCAGTGTCCAACTGACAGGCTTATAACTATTAGAAAACATGTAGGGAATTCATAGTTTGCCAGAAAGTGTGACTTTGGGACAAATAACCTGTCTGGAACTAAAAAGCCTTGGAGACTCTTATAAAATAATAAATGTCAGGTTTGATGGAATGACTGTGAATGCCATTAAGTGATTTTCTTTAGAACTAAAGCTCTTTATTCCAAGGTAAATGTTTTTAAAGTGGAGCAGCCCTTAGGTGAAAGTAGATATGATATATAACGTAATGATAGGTAAAGAAGAACTTTAATAGGTTAAGACTGTCTTTTTGGGAATTTAAACATTCTGTACCAAGAATTTGAACTCAGTGGGGAGTCAGAGTTGTGAGATTCAGATCTGATTTTTGCTATATATTTTTGTAGTTTGATCTCTACCTCTGAGGCTCACGTCCTCTGTCCATAAGACAGGCACCTAATAGAAGAAAGCATTCAGGGATACAGTAATTCAGGGTTTTGAAAAATGGAATGTACAAAAGTAAGGCTAATATAATAGCAACCTTCTTTATTTGAAGATCACCAAATTTTGTTTTTCTTGTGAAGAGTTGGAAATTAAAGGGTCTAGTTTTACTTTCTTTGGGCGATTATAGCAATTCTAAAGGCATTTGCAAAGTACAGCTCTTTGAGAATCATTTAAAAAATTGCTTGTGGAAAGAAATTTTATTACATTTTATTTTATTTTTAGAAGATTTTATTTGAGAGAGAGATAGCGAAAGAGAGTACAAGCAAGGGGGGGGGGGCGACTGGGGAGAGGGAGAAGCAGGCTCCCTGCCATTCAGGGAGCCTGACACGGGACTCCATCCCAGGATGCTGGGATCATGACCCAAGCCGAAGGCAGAGGCTTTAACCAACTGAGCCACCCAGGTGTCCTGGAAAGAGATTTTATGACAGTCCAAAATTTTATCAAGTGGCATTGGCAAACAATAGCTCATATTCTATGAGACATGTAACTCCGATATCCACATACTGTTGCTTTGAGTTACTTTGAATTGTTAAAACTAAAAATCATTTTTGGTGATTTCTGTCTGTATAAAGGTCTGGCTTAAGAGAGCTGTATGTAATAAACAGGCTGTACTGTATACAAAAATTATATATATAAAATAATTTAACTCCTTTATTACATTAAAAATGTGACATTTTGGAGTTGTCATTTCATAATCAGTCTTTTAATTTTTTCAGGCTGTCATTGTGTATATATGAGGGATGAGACCACTACTCATGTTACTTAAATTAATGTTAGGAGGTTATAGGACACTACATTAAAATGCAAAAAGGAATGCTTAATTTCCTGTTGTATTCCAAATTCTTGGAAAATTTTAGTTATTAATTTTTTTATTAAGATTTTATTTATTTCCCCTAGTTCTTTAAGTTGTAAAGTTAGGTTGTTGATTTGAGATCTGTCTTGCTTTTTTAATGTAAACATTTATTCCCCTCCCCTCCCCCCTTAGCACCATTTGTGTTGTCTTGTAAGTTTTACTATGTTGTCATTTTCATTCATCTGTGATTTCATCTTTGATCCATCAGTTGCTTCAGAGTATGTTGTTTAATTTGTATTAAATTGTCAATTTTCAGTTTTCTTTTAAGTTATTGATTTGTAAGTTTATTCTGTTGTGGTGAGATTTTTTTTTTTTTAAGATTTTATTTATTTATTTGACAGAGAGAGAGATAGGCAGCGAGAGCAGGAACACAAGCAGGGGGGAGTGGGAGAGGGAGAAGCAGGCTCCCAGTGGAGGAGCCTGATGTGGGGCTCGATCCCGGGACTCCGGGATTACGCCCTGAGCCGAAGGCAGATGCTTAACGACTGAGCCACCCAGGTGCCCCATGTTGTGGTGAGATTTTTAATGTATTGAGATTTAGTTTGTGGCCTAACATATGGTCTGTCCCATATGTGCCTGAGAATATGTGTATTGTTGAGTAAAGTGGTTCTGTATATGTCTGTTAGATCTAGTTGGTTTATTGTGTTAAGTTCTCTGTTTCCTTACTTCTATCTGGTTGTTCTCTCCTTTATTGTGAGCCGGGTGTTGATGCCTTCAGCTATTATTGTAGAATTATTATTTTCCCCATTAATTCCATCAGTTTTTGCTTCATATACTTTGATGGTCTGTTATTAGGTGCCTAAATGTTTCTAATTGTTGTATCTTTTTTGAAACTTTTATTAGTATAAAAGTGTCCTTCTTTATCACTCCCCCGCCTTTTTTTTTAAAAGACTTTATTTATTCATGAGAGAGAGAGACAGAGAGAGAGAGAGAGGCAGAGGGAGAAACAAGCTCCCCATGGAGCGAGGAGTCCAATGTGGGACTCGATCCCAGGACCATGGGATCACGACCTGAGCCACAGGCAGACGCTCAACCGACTGAGCCACCCAGGTGCCCCATCCTTCTTTATCTCTTAAAATGTTTTTTTGATGTAAAGTCTGTTCTGTCTAATACCAGTACAGCCATTTCTGCACTCTTTTGGTTACTATTTGAATAGAATATCTTTTCCCATCCTTTCACTTTCAACCTGTTTGTGCTATTTTCTGTATGCCCAATAGCTTTTTCCCTCCCTGCATTCCTGTTTGTGGTTGTTAATTAACAACAACAAAAAAAATGCAGTGCTTTGGAGTACGTTGTTTAAATTCCTTAATGTCCTTTTTTGTATATTCTATAGCTGTTGTGTGTGTGTGTGTGTGTGTGTGTGTGTGTGTGTATGTGTGTATGTATGTGTGTGGTTTTCATGGGGTTGGTTGCCTTTAACATTTTAAAGTTATAGTACTGTAATTTGAATTTATAGCAGGTAAACTTCAAGAATGTGCAAAATCTGCTCTTTTACAGCTCTGTTCCCACTTATTTTTATTGTCACAAAATTACATCTTTATATGTTGTTTGCCCTCAAACATAAAGTAATAATTCTTTTAAATGCATCAGTCTCATACATTGTGTAGAAAACACGAGTGGAGTTACAAAGTTACAGTAGTACTAGCTGATACACTAATAATTGTTTTTTCCTTTAAATGTATTAGTTTCTTGGGGCGCCTCGGTAGCTTTCGGTTGGGCATCTGGCTCTTGATTTTTGGCTCAGGTCATAATCCTTGGGGTCCTGGGATTGAGCCCCACATTAGGCTCCATGCTCAGTGGGAGTCTGCTTAGGGATTCTCTCCCTCTCCCTTTGTCCCTCCTCCTGCTTGCAAGTGCAGTGTCTCTCTAAAATAATCTTAAAAAAAAATAAATGTATTAGTCTCTTAAATCACTTAGAAAATGAATACAGTTATAAACCATTGTTACAGTAATACTAGCTTTTATAATTATTTATAATACTTTATTTCTGTGTTGGTTTCAGGGTATTGTCTAGTTCCTTTTCATTTCACCTTGTAGAATTCCCTTCAGCATTTCTTGCAGGGCAAGTCTAGTGGTCACAAACCACTTCAGCTTTTATCTGTAAATGTCTTGATTTCTCCCTCACTTTTGAAGGGTGGTTTCACTGGATGTAGGATTCTTGGTTGACAGTTTTTAGGAGGTAATTAAGAGGACATGACCAGTGGTTGACCTGTAAGCCGAACCCGGACATTTGGAGATTTCTCACCCCCTCTCCTGTCCTTACACTCTTCATGGTTTTTTGGAATACATCTGAGGGTCTCTTCATTTTACTATTTTTTCTTTCTTTTGGTTTGCATAAGATCTTATCTATGTCTAAGTTTGTTTGTTTTTTCTTCTTCAGTTCTGTTGAGCCCATCTGATGACTTTTAAGTTTGTTATTGTACTTTTTAATGCCATAATTTCTGTTGAGTTCTTTTTTGTAATTTGTCTCTTGATATTTTCTATCTGATGTGACATTGTTGTTGTTTTTATTTACTTGTTTAAGTAATCTGTATACCCGGTGTCAGGCTCAGACTCCTGGCCCCTGAGATCAAGAGTCACATGCTCCTCCAACTGAGCTCTCTGATATGATATTGTTATTGTGCCTTCCTTCACTTCTTTAGCCATAGTTTCCTTTAGTTGTGTGAACATATTTATAATGGCTACACATTAGTCTTTATTTGATAAATCTGACATTTGGTCTCTTTCACAGGCTTTTTTTTTTTTTAAGATTTTATTTATTTGACAGAGAGACAGTGAGAGAGGGAACTTCCCCAAGCATGGGGGAGTGAGAGAGGGAGAAGCAGGCTTCCCGCTGAGCAGGGAGCCTGATGCAGGCTCCATCCCAGGACTCTGGGATGGCGACCTGAGCCAAAGGCAGACACTTAATGATTGAGCCACCCAGCTGCCCCTCACAGGTATTTTCTGTTGCCTGTTCCCCCCCACCCCCCACATAGTGGTGATGAGAACTTTTTCCTTGCGGTGAGAACTTTGAAGATTTATTCTTTTACCTTTTCCTTGTGTTGAGAACTTTGAAGATTTACCCTTTAGCAACATTTAAATATATAATACAGTATTAACTATAGTCACCATCTGTACATTACATCCCCAGGACTCACTTTGTAAGTGGAAGTCTGTACATTTTGACCCTCTTTATACTTTCTTTTTTCTTTTTTCTTTCTTCCCAGTGTATGGATATACTTTGCTGTTTCTTTGCATGCCTCCTAACTTTTTATTGGATACTGGACCTTTTAGATAATGTAGCAACGCTAGGTCCTGGGCCCCCTCTTCCAGTGTTTGTTATTTGCTTGTTAGCTTGCATAGTGACTGACTGGATTGTTTTAGTTGAGTCTTTTTCCCCATTAGTGTTCAGCTTCTGATACTGTTTTCAGGGAGGTGTTAATTTTGGATATGCTCAGTTACCCAGGATGATAATGGTTTGGGTTCAGCTCTCTTTTTTTCTGTTTCACTGACCACACTCAACTTTTAAAAACTTCGTTAATTGCCAGCTGATTGCCCTAATGATTTTAAGAATGCCCTGGACTATAATTTTTCTGCAGACTAATCCCATCAAATTCTAGCTCCTTTGAAGGAATGGTTTCTGAGTTTAGTGTTTAATTTTTGTTGGGCACTAGGACATCTCCTACCAATTTACCTTATTCCCTGGTACTCTTCTGCAAATTAACCTGCCTAGAGTTTAGCCTGTGTCTTTTTAACTTTTTTTATTTTTGGAGGGGGGGGAGGGGCAAAGGGAGAGGAGAGAGAGAATCTTAAGCAGGCTCCATACCCAGTGTGGAGTCTGAGATGGGGCTCAGTCTCACAACCCTGAGATCATTACCTGAGCTGAAACCAAGAATCTGATGCTTAGGGATGCATGGGTGGCTCAGTCAGTTAAGCATCTGCCTTCAGCTCAGGTCATGATTCCAGGGTCCTGAGATCGTGTCCCACATTGGGCTCCTTGCTCAGCAGGGATCCTGCTTCTCCCACTGCCTGCCATTCCCCCTGCTTGTGCGCCCCCCCCAACAAATAAATAAATAAAATCTTAAAAAAGTCAATGCTTAACTGACTGAGCCACCCAGATACCCCTAGTTTAGTCTGCATCTTGATTCTGCTCCTAGTACTTCCACTGTTCTTTAGAATGCCTTTAGACTTCTTCACCCTGTGTTGCAAATAAAGTTAAGCCTTTGGGAAGAGATTAGGCCTCCTTGCCCACCCCCTACCTGCTTCTTCCCCCCAGGCAAAATCTCTGAACTGGGGCTCTAGAGATACAGGGATGGGGACAATGACAAGTTTCTCTTTGAGAAATAGCCACACTCTAAGAGATGAGTACTTGGTGGGCATTGGTCTTGGGTCCTCTCAGCTTGCTTCTCCTGCTGTAGAACCTCCACCTCATGAGCTGGGTCAAGAGTGATCAGTGCCCTGGTATTCTCAGCATACCATGGTCAAGTAGCGGTTGCCTTAATTCCACAAGTAGGGCTGGTAGGAGGAAGAGAGCCCCTACTTGTAAACTGATTATCTGGGATTAGCCTTGGCAATAGTACCTGAGGCAGAATGAGAAATACTGATGTCCTCCTGTTCCTCCCGACTCCATCTAGGTCCTGGAGGCCGAGCGACCCTGGGTTTTTGACTGTAAGAGTCTGGAGTAGATTCTCTGCCCCTCTGAGTTGGGAGGGGAAGGAAGAGAGACATCATAGTTCAGATATCATAGACTTTTTGCTTTTCTTACTGATTTTTCATAGGTAATCTCGAATGTTTCTTTATTTGCTGTTTACCTTTAAGACTGTTTCCAGAGGCTTTTAATATTTCTAGTTTTTGTCATTTCATTGGGGAGCAGGTCAGAGCTCCTCGCACTGTCATGCCAGAAGTCATTCTCCTGTTCTTACTGTTTTTTATTTTAACCATCTGATTAGGTTCATGGTGATAGCTCATTTTGGTTTTAATTTGCATTTCCCTGATGGCTAATGACATTGAACATCTTTTCTGTGGTTATTTGCCTTTTGTATGTCCTCTTTGGTGAAACGCCTGTTCCTGTCATTTGTCCATTTTCTAGTTGGAGAGTTTTTTTGTACTGTTGAATTTTTGAGTTCTTTATATAGTTTAGATAATAGTTGTTGGATATGGGATTTACAAATATTTTCTCTCAGTCTACAACTTTTCTTTTCAACTTCTTAGTAGAGTGCTTCACAGAAAAGTTAATTTTGATGAAGTCCAGTGTATTGTTTTTTCCCCCTACTATGGATCTTTTGGTGTCAGGTCTCAATACTCTGTGCATAGCTCTAGATTATGAAGCTTTCTCCTGTATTTTTTATAAAAGTTTTATATTTCTGCATTTTACCTTTAAGTCCATGATCCATTTTGAGTTAACTTTGTATAACATGTGAGGTTTAGGTTGAAGTTCTCTCTCTTTTTTTTCTTTTTTGGTTATCGCCATTTGTTGAAAAGCCTATTCCTCCATTAAATTGCTTTTGAGGGATACCTGGGTGGCTTAGTTGATTAAGCATCTGCCTTCAGCTCAGGTCATGATCTCAGGGTCCTGGGATCGAGTCCCACATCGGGCTCCCTGCTCAGTGGGGAGCCTGGTTCTCCCTTTGCCTGCTGCTCCCCCTGCTTGTGTGTGCTCATGCTCTCTCTCTGACAAATAAATAAGTAAAAACAATTATAAAAAAATAAATTGCTTTTGCATATCTTTAAAATAAGTTGGGCATATTTGTGTGTCTACATTTTGGATCTCTGTTTTGTTCCATCAGTTTGTGTGTCTTTTCTTCTGCAGTTATCACACTCTTAACAGCTGTAGCTGTATAATGGGGCTTCATATTAGATAGAGGCCTTTTTCCCATTTATTATTTTTCAAGATTGTTTTTGGTAGGCCCTGTGCCTTCCATATAAGTTTTAGAGTAAGCTTGCCATTATCTTGTTTTTATGCTAAGATCTTGATAGGAGTTGCATTTAAACCTGTAGAAAATTTGGGGAAAATTGACGTTTTTACTTTATTGAGTCTTCCAATCCATGAATATGGTAGGTTGCTATTTTTGTTCATCAGCATTTTATAATTTTTGGCAAACAGATCCTGTACATACTTTATTAAGTGTGTACTTAAGTATTTAATTTTCTTGGGAGTAATTTTAAATGGTATTTTTCTCAGTTTACAGTTTCCACATGTCTGTTTTTAGTATATAAAAAAGTGATTGATATTTGAGTGTTGATATTCTGTCAGCGTTGCTGAACTCATTTATTAGTCCCGGTTTTTGTAGATCTTCATTAGCATTTTAAGGTTTGCTTTGAAGCATTTTATCCATTTTTTCCTATTGTGATGTTTTAGTTTCTTTCATAGTAACCAATATTATGGGCTTTTAGGATGCAGACTGTTGATATCCATATGTTAATTTTACATCCAGTCTTTTGATACAATTTTTTATTATGATTTTTTTCCAGTTGATTCTTTTGGGTTTTTAGCTAAGGCATCATATAATCTGTAAATAGTTATAGTTTTTTAACCTTCCTTTTCACCTCTTATTTAATTGTCTAAAACCTCCAGGACAGAGTTAAATAATAGTGGTGATAAAGGACACCTTTACCTTAACTATAATTTTACCTTAGACTCTTAGTGCTTTTGATTTCAAAGCATTGCATCCAGGAGCAATTCATTTTATCATTAGGTAGAATGCAAATAAACTGAAATGTATAGTACATTACAGTTGTTAAGTGTTTTAGGATTGGGATGTTTTGTTAAATCTTTAGGAACCTGAGGGGTAACATAAATGCTTTTTCCTTCAATAATTTTATTGTTGAAACTAAAATATTGTGGTAGGCCTTCTTGCTTTGTATATATAAAGTAGTGAATAGAATTAAAAATTTTTGATTGAAGTTTTTACAGTGCCTTATTTTCCTCATTCTTTTATTTTTACTTGTAAATTTAGAAAACCTGTTGATAGGAAGATATATTTTCTTCTTTTTATTTTAGATGAATCCTTTACAAATTCTTTGGGAAAACTTATTGTTATTTGCTTTCTTTTTCTGAGTTGTGGATTACAAAACAATTCTAACTAATAGAATATTCCATTAATATTCTCATAAATGAGCAGCACTCCTCCATATATATAGCTCCTACTTATGAGAAGTTTGTGGTGGTCATATTTCAAGACTGCTTTGCAGAAAGCTTTATTTTACTTGCTATAACTTGAGAATAAGGATTCTGATTCTATAGATTATTTGCCACGTAAGCCAAATGACTTTAGGGTTCAAATTTTTGTCTTTTTTTTTTCCACTCTTAATCTTTTGGGTAGTAGAAGGAACATGAACATCATGAGGGCCAGAAAGACCTGAGTGTAAATCCCAGCTGCTCCTCTTTATTTTTATTGAGTAATGGCCTTGAATAAATTAATCTCCCAAGTTTCAGTTTCCACATCTATAAAATGGGGGATAAACTACCTCAGGAGGGTGGCTATATTAGGATTATGTGAGATACCACATGTAAATTCTCTGGTACAGAATTTAACTTTGTGGAGTTGTTGATCCACAATAAATGTTAGCTTCCTTTTCTCTGAAACAAAATTAAATAGTGGGTGTGAAATAGTTTTGTGAGCTGTACATAAATAAGTGTAAGTCATTAGCACTGCTTTCTCTTTTAGAATTGGGCATTAATAGCATAGTTTATGATCTCAGTATTATTAATTTGCTTGTTGAGGCCCTTATGTGACAGGCACATGCTAAGGTTTGGTGATCCTTAGATATTGGTGTTTGTTCTTGGTCCAGAAACTTTGAAAGCCCTTAGAGAAATCCTGTAGCAAACTCACATGATTGTATGAAACAAACAGTTGGCTAATTTTTAGTCTAATTAGAATTCTAGGGCTGATTCTTAGTCCTAGTACCCAAATGTATATGAAAACCAAATACCCATTTTACCTTCTTTTTATGCTATCCAGGCCCTCCCACTTTGCCCTACTCCTCCTTTCCCCCAGGAAGAACTTAGAATCTCATGGGATTTTATGAGCATGACACATACCCTGGCTTCTTCTGTTCTGATGTTTCTAGTTGGATTGGCTGTGATAATGACCTTATTAGTATATGTAACCACATGTCTAAATTAAGCTTTTGTACTGAGTTTAAGAGGTAGAGGGCCAAGGACATGAAATAATTGAACTCCAAGGACTTACTATAGTCTAATTTAGAGAGATAGTGATGATTTCTGAAAGATTTTACCACTCAAGAACATTTAAATGTTATCTGTCAAATATTCATTAAACGTTTATGTGCGTAGCACTTCCTGGGAACTCAAGGGATGTAAACGAAGTATGTTCCAGTCCTGAGTTTCTTGCCTTCCAGTCTAGTTAGAATTCAGAACAACTCAAATATTGAAATGTCAGACATTTAAGGAACTTAAATGCAAAACATTACCAATAAAATGTGCTATGAAAGTCAGAGACTTTGTCCTATTTATTTTATGCAAAGTATAGTGAATTTTGGTTTCCTCACCTGAAAAGTAGATACACAAATATACCCTATGAGGTCATTGTGATGTTTAAATGAGACTGGATAAAATCCACATATTCTTTCTGCAGTTTGGTCTGGTTTTAATTGAAAAAGTGATACATTATAAAATGGTATATTTGAAATAGTAATGGCATATTGTAAAATGATATATTGTAAAAAATTGCAGGCAGAACAAAATGAAAAGACCTTAGATTCTTCCCTGTGTACTTCAGTACCAAGAGCACAGTTTTGAATATTTTCTAGTAATCATTATGTGTATGTATACAATTATACTTTTATAACTTCTGGGAACATTATACATGTTTTCTTGTATCCTGATTTTTTAAAAAATTGATTTTGATGATCTTTCCTGTTAGCAAATATAGATATTTTATACATTGTTTTATTGTTTTTTTTTCTTTTAAGAATTTTATTTATTTATTTGAGAGAGAGAGCGCCTGTGCACGCACATGAGCTAGGGGAAGGGCATTATGAGAGGGAGAAGCAGGCTCCCCTGCTGAGCAGGGAGTCCCAGGACTCTGGGATCCTGTCTTGAGCTGAAGGCAGACGCTTAACCGACTGAGCCACCCAGACTCCCTGTTTTATTATTTTTAATGATTGCTGGGTATTCTGTTGTTTGAGTGTATAACAACATAGCCTATGTCTCCCCCCAGCACTCATTTAATGTGGTTATTTAAAATATGTTAATTCACAACTTTCCTCTCCTTAGGGTCAACTCACTATCCAGAAAGTCCATCCTCCCCAGAAGGGACAGAAAGAAAGACCTCTTTGTAAGAAAGGCTTGGGTATCCCATGAACCAGACAGCAGAAAACCGATTGGGGTGCAGCAGGACTCCAGAGCCAGATATAAGGCTCAGAAAAGGGCACCAACTGGATGGTACAAGGAGAGGTGATAATGACAGCCACCAAGGAAATTTGGAACCTGTTTTAGAGGCATCTGTTCTTTCTTCCCATCATAAAAAAGTAAGTTAAAGGGAAAGGATGGTAAGTAAAACAATGTTTATGGGAATGTGGTTGGAGGGAAGATATTTAGGGAAAAAAAAATTATGGGGACATTGCTGAAGAGGATGGGGTTTTGAGAAGGAATATTGAGCACATTTGTAAGCTTTTGTTCAGGATAAACTAAAATCTCATTTTTAAATTAGCTAGGTAGGTATTATTTGATTTTATAGTTAATCCTTTTCTGCTACCCCTAAGATCATACTTAATCTGCTTTATCTTGTTTGAGAAAGGAAATGGGTTTTTGTAGTTACTATTTAATCTTTATAATTCGGTCATGTTTTAGTTTTGATGTTATCATTGATATTTTTGGAGAAATTCTAACTCTGTGCTGGAACTACTTCTCCAAATATGGTTTATCTCCAGTGTATACCTTGGGAGTCATTAGAATTCTGGGAACAGAAGGCAGATTTTAATCTTTCCACAGTAGAATTAAAAAAGCACCTATTTGCCTACAGTAAGTATAATATCATTTGGTCTTTAAGCCAGCATTATTACTGTTTAAAAAGAAGTTTAACAGATATCTGGGACAACAACTTCCATCCACACTTAAGATCTTGCTTTCTTGCTGCCATTTTGCAGTAACGTGTACTAGTAGCTAAGACTTCCCCATATAAGCTGAGCAAGCTGTTTCCCTCATTTGCTACTAAGGCCTAAACAGTTGTTATTTGACTAATGAGAACTATCACTAAGCTTGGGTGAGTGACTGGAGGTGGTTTTTTTTTTTTTTCTTTTTATTACCATAAGCACAACATGCATTATTGCTAACTATATGCCCATTAGATCTCTAGAACTTTTACAGCTTACATGACTGAAAATTCTGTAGCTGTTGAGTAGCACCTCCCGTTTTCTCTGCTCCTGCTAGCCCTTGGCAGCTACCATTGTGCTTTCTGCTTTTGTGAGTCTGACTGCTTTAGATGTCTCATGTAAGTGGAATCATGCAGTATCTCTCCTTCTATTACTGGCTTATTTCACTTAGCATAATATTCTCAAGGTTTGTATGTGTTGTGGCATATGATAAGACTTCTTTTTTAAGGCTTAGTACTATTCCATTGTGGGTATATACTGCATTGTCTTTATCCATTCATCCACTGATGGACATTTAGGTTGTTTGTACCTCTTGGCCATTGTGAATAATTCTACCAATACTGTTTTCAGTTCTTTTTTGTATATAGCCAGACATAGGATTACTGGATCATATGACAGTTCTATTTTTAGTTTCTTTTGAGGAACCTCCATACTGTTTTCCGTAGGAGCTGCATCATTTTACATTCCCATCAGTAGTGCACAACGGTTCTCATTTCTCCACATTCTCGCCAACACTTACTATTTTCTTTTTTGATAATGGCTATCCTAGTAAATATGATGTGCTACCTCATTGTAGTTTTGCTTTGCATTTCTTTGATGATTAGTGATGTTGAGCATCCTTTTCACATACTTGTATACTTGGAGAAATGTCTGTTCACATCTCTTGCCCATTTTTTAATCCATTTATAAACCAATAGAGTTTTTTTTTTCTGTTGAGTTTTAGGAGTTCCTTATATATTTTGGATATTAACTCCTTATCAGATATATAGTTTGCAAATATTTTCTCCTGTTCCATAGGTTACCTTTTCATTCTGTTGATTGTTTTCATTGCTGTGCAGGAGCTTTTTAGGTGACATAGTCCCACTTGTCTAATTTTGCTTTTATGGTTTGTGCTTTTGGTGTCATATCCAAGACATCATTGCCAAAACCAATGTTATAAAACTTAACTTTTCCTCTGTATTTTCTTCTAGGAGATTTATAGTTTCAGGTTTTACATTTAGGTTTTTTTGAGTTAAGTCATTTTGAGTTGATTTTTGTGTAAGGGTCCAGTTTTACCCTTCTGCATGTGGGTATCCAGTTTTCTAGTACTGTTTATTGAAGAGACTCTTGTCTCTTTCCCATTATATAGTCTTGCTGTTCTTGCCGAAGATCATTTGACTATGTATGTGAGTTTATTTCTGGGCTCTTGATTCTGTTCCATTGGTCTATATGTCTTTTGCCAGTACCGTACTATTTTGATTACTGTACTTTTGTAACACGTTTTGAAGGAAGTGGGATATTTCCAGCTTTGTTCTTTCTCCAGACGATTTCGACTAGGGGTGCCTGGGTGACTCACTCGGTTAAATGTCTACCTTCATCTACCCTGCTTAGGTCATGATCTCAGGGTCCTGGGATCGAGCTTCATGTCGGGCTCCCTACTCAGTGGGGAGTCTGCTTCTCCCTCTCTCTCTGCCCTTCCCACCCCCCCCCACTTGTGCTCTCTCTCAAATAAATAAATAAATCTTAAAAAAAATACTATTTTGACTATTCGAGGCCCTTTGTCATTCTGTATGAATTTAGGGATTTTTTTTTTTTCCTAATGATTTTAAAGAAAATGGAGATGTAGTAAACAGAATTGGAAGAGGGTTGACCAAGTTATCGAACAACAGGATCAGGAGACCTATCATCTACCTTTGTAAAATAGAAAAAGTTACTTAATTATCCTTGATTTATGTTTGTCATAGATGATATCTGTGTTCCTTTCCAGTTATAATAGGATTCTACTTTTTTTTTTTTTTAAAGATTTTATTTATTTGACAGAAAGAGACACAGTGAGAGAGGGAACACAAGCAGGGAGAGTGGGAGAGGGAGAAGCAGGCCTCCCGCTGAGCAGGGAGTCTGACGCAGGGCTCAATCCCAGCACCCTGGGATCATGACCCGAGCCAAAGGCAGATGCCTAATGACTGAGCCACCAGGCACCCCTCAACATTTTTTTAAAAGACTTTTTTTTTTATTTGAGAGAAAGAGCACAAGTCGGGGGTGGGAGTGCAGAGGGAGAAGGAGAAGCAGACTCTCCACTGAGCAGAGAGCCCAATGCAGGGCTCAATCCCAGGAGCCTGAGATCACGACCTGAGCCTAAGGCAGATGCTTAACTGACTGAGCAACCCAGGCACCCCAGGATTCTACATTTTTATCAATTTTTTGATACTAAGATATGTTCTCAAGGGTTTCCAGAATGTACACATTGAACTACTTTTTTTTTTTTTTAAAGATTTTGTTTTTAATCTCTACACTCGAACTCACAACCCCAAGATCAAGAGTTGCATGCTCTATGGACTGAGCCAGCCAGGTGCCTCACATTGAACTATTTTGAAATATACCAGTATCCAGTTTAAAGAACTGATCATGATTATTAGTACCTCTGGCAGTTTCTAGAAGTGATTGTGTAACTGAATGCTTAGTAAAGACTGATGGAGAGTGGGGGAAGAGGAAAAGAGAAGTGTGTGCAGGGCATTTCAGTTAATAGTAGTGCATGCAAGGTCCTGAGTCTGAAAAGAACTTGGCATATTTAAGAAGCGTGGTCAGTAGATAGGGGAAGATAGTAAGAAATGAGGAAAAAAAATTTAGGTAAGGACCTTTGTAGACCATGATATGGAAAAAATATATTGGAGGTTATTAGAAAGTTTTAAGCAAGGGAGTGGCAAGATTTTATTTACATTCTAGAAAGATCACTTTGGGCTCTTACGTGAAGACAGCAGGTTTTGGGGGCTGTTGGTCGGGAGGAAAACTTGGAGATGAGTCAGAAGGCTGCTACAGAAATTCATGAGAGTAGCTTATTCTGGGTTGTTGGTGATAGTTGAGTTGGCAAGAAGTGGATACATTTGAGCTGTGCTTTGGAGGTAGAGTTGACAGAATTTGCTGGTAGATTGGATATGATGGGTTAAAGGAGAAGGGAAGGAAATGACAAGAATGAATCTGAGGTATGATGTGAATGCTTGGATTGCTGGGTATGATTCTGTATTCTGAGATGGGAAAAACTGAGGATAAGTTTGGAGGTGAAGTAGGTTTAGGTGAGAGGATCAGGAGCTTGCTTTTGGCTGTGTTTAATATAAAATGCACATGAGACATCTTAGTGGATGCATCTAGAAGATAGTTGGGTAAGAGTGTGGCATTCCTAAGAGTTGCCTGGGCTGGAAGGAAGTGTTTAGGAACTAGCTGCAATGTAGATGATACTGAAAACCATTGAAATGGTTAAGGTTATTTAAGAGGGGAAGAAACAAGAGAGGGAAAAGAGAAGGACCCTGGGATCCAGCCTGAAGGACACCAGCATTCACAGGGTGTTTCAAGGAGAGAGAGCAAGTAGAGGAAGCTAAGAAAGAGACTCTTGTAAGGTAGGAGGAAAACCCAGGAAAGTCTTTCAAGGAGGAAGGGAGGGAGCAGTGACTGGTTTGTTTCTAGTGCTGCTAAAGAGATCATGGACATAAAGGGTAGACTAGTGACCATTGGTTCTGGAAATGTGGTGTTCATAGGTGAACTTAACAAGAGCTACTTTGGTGGAGGAGTGGGAACAGAAGCCAGACCTTGGATCAAATCATGAATAGCAGGTGATAAATATTCATGGCATGTGTAATAAGCAGTCCTTTCTCTGTCATATAAAAAGATGTTTCAAACAAACAAGCGAACTTTTTTCTAAGTGCGTTTCCTATGTGCTGAAATTATTTTAAACTTTCTGGTTTCCCACACAGAATAAATAATAAAATTAGAATTACATAAAGCCTTTAATTTTTTGCTTATTCCTTTTATAAATGAGTACATTTTGCATTCTGTGGACAGCAAATGTGTGATATAAGTACTTATTTTTTAGGTGTTTTTGGACTATAAAAGAAAACTAAGACTAAATCGGAAGACATCAAGGCCTACTATATTCTTTTTTTTTTTTTTTTAAAGATTTATTTATTTATTTATTCAACAGAGATAGAGACAGCCAGCGAGAGAGGGAACACAAGCAGGGGGAGTGGGAGAGGAAGAAGCAAGCTCATAGTGGAGGAGCCTGATGTGGGGCTCGATCCCATAACGCCGGGATCACGCCCTGAGCCGAAGGCAGACGCTTAACCGCTGTGCCACCCAGGCGCCCCTTCTTTTTTTTTTTTTTAAAGATTTTATTTATTTGTCAGAGAGAGAGCACCTGTGTGCATTAATGGGGAGCTGCAGGCAGAGGGAGAAGCAGGCTCCCTGCTGAGCAAGGAGCCCAATGCAGGACTTGGTCTCAGGACTCTGAGATCATGACCTGAGCCAAAGGCTTAACTGACTGAGCCACCCAGGCACCCCAGGCTTACTGTATTCTAACTCTAGATTTGTGGAGAATCTTTCCTGGATTCTTTGAACCTATACTTGGAATCTGTACTTTGCTTATTTTTGTGGTATTTGAATATCAAAATGTGAATTGAGAATTGTAACACAGCTATCTTCAGTGCAGAGAGATGTTCTGGTAATTTTTTAATCTCTAAAAATGCTCATAATATGCGTATTGAATATTAAAGAAAAGCAGAAGATTGTGTGTGTGGAGAGAAAGAGCAAGAGAGAAAGAACAACTTAGAAAGTCATACACACTGAAATTTAGAGTTATGTAAGTATTTTAATGTTAGTGCACCAAAAAATACATCCCTGTGTTAGCTTTTATTGCAGGAACTAAATACTCCAAAAGCTCAATGAGAGTAGAATGATAGAAACATACATGAGGGCTGTAGGTCAAGTGTGACTGCTCTAGGTTGCCATTCTGTTGTGGGTCAGCTCCATGAGTATTCTTATTCTGGGACCCAGGCTGAAGGAGGCTGTCTGGAACATGTTCTTGTGGCAGATTGCAAAAGTCCCAGAGAAAAATCAAATCACACATTTACATTCAAATTTCTGCTTATATGTGATGTATGTTACATTTGCTTATGTTCCATTGGCCAAAGCAGTTATTTGGCCGGGTCCAAAGATAATGGGATGGGGATTCTATTTCTCTGGGGGAAAGCAATGAGTGAATAATTGAGAACTTTATTTATGTATTTGTTTTTTTAAAAGATTTTATTTATTTATTTGACAGAGAGAGACAGCCAGTGAGAGAGGGAACACAAGCAGGGGGAGTGGGAGAGGAAGAAGCAGGCTCCTAGCGGAGGAGCCTGATGTGGGGCTCGATTCCAGAACGCTGGGATCAAGCCCTGAGCCAAAGGCAGACGCTTAACGACTGCGCCACCCAGGCGCCCCTAATTGAGAACTTTAATATGTAATCTGCCACAGTTTGTAAGGAAAAAGCCATTCCCTATCCCAGTATCTTTATATAGGTTATTTTACTTCATAAAATAAATTTTCAGGGTTAGGGGCACCTGGGTGACTTAGTCGGTTAAGCATCCAACTCTTGATTTCGGCTCAGGTCATGATCTCAGGGTCATGGGATCAAGCCCCACATCGGGCTCTGTGCTTAGCATGGAGTCTGCTTGTCCTCCCTCTGCTCTCCCAATAAATAAATAAAATCTTTAAAAAAACACAGATTTTCAGTGCTGCAACAGATGCTGGAGAGAATTTTCTTATACCACAGAATACCGGATGACAGTTGGAAGATGTAGGTTCTTCTGTTTCTCTAACTCCTGTTTATAGCTTTGTAGAACTTTTCAGTGCATCAGTTTCTCTGAAAGAGAGCAACAATAACATTGTGTGTATCTTTTATATGCATATTATATGAATAATGTGAGAATATGTGAAAATTCTTTTAGTTTTTAGATTTGATGTTGCTTTTCTGTTCTGGACTGTTGCCCTGAATTCTAATAATGAATAATAATTTTTTTTTTTGTTAAAAAAACAAAAGCAAACTTAGTAGTGTAAATATCCAGAGGTTTCCTAAGATGATGTAAACTAGTGTGTGCAGTTGAACTGACTATTCTGTGATATGTTGAGTCCTATGTGTTATAGATAGAAAACTTAGACAGTAAAAGCCTAAGTGACCTTTAGAGTGGTTTACCGTTTGGGGCAATTCCGACTCCCACGAAATACTTTCCAGTGTCTGGAGACATTTTTGGTTTTCAAAACTAGGGGAGTTGTGCCACTAGCATCTTGTGGGTAGAGGCCAGGGATGCTGCTAAACATCCTATAATGGACAGACAGCCCCCACAACAAAGAAGTACCTAGCCAAGTATGTCAGCCCAGGTCGAGAAAGCTAGTATATGCTCTGCTTACATCAGTAGCACATTGTCACAACAATGTATCTAGAACTATTATGCTTTCTATTAATGGCAGTATTGTAGGAATATATTTTTTCAGATCCAGGTCTGTCATTTTGCAAATCTCCCAAGAGATTTCATCAAATCGTAAGCTGTGTAAATGATCCATCTGAAGTCGTGCTGTGCACAGCCTACAGGGTGGAACATAGCGACCCCGTTTGCCTGCTCTGGGCCGGTGCCTTTCTAAGTGCTAGCAGTATGGTGATGGTAAGAGCCATGATTTTTGCCTGCATTGTGTAAGTGCAGAGGTGAAGACACAGGCGATAAACCCCTGAAACACATAAATGATAAGCTAATTACAAATGGTGATAATTGCTATGAGGAGAAAAGTATACTAAGGTAATGAGGTGAGAGAATTTTGAAAACATTTTATTTCTTATTGGTTTTTTTTTTTTAAGAGCAGTTTTTAGGTTCAAAGAAAAATGGAGGGGAAAATACAGAGATTTCCTGCATACTCCATGTCCTCACACATGCATAGCCTCCCCCACTGTCAGCATCCCCCACCAGAATGCTATCTTTGTTACTATTGATGAGCCTATATTGACACATCGTAATTACCCAAAGTTCGTAGTTTACATTACAGTTTACTCTTGATGTTGTGTAGACTGTGGATTTGGACAAATGCATGACATATATCCATCATTATAGTATTATGCAGAGTACTTTCAGTGCCCTAAAAATCCTCTGTGCTCCATCACCACCACCGCCCCCCCCCCCCCAAGTTCTTCAGCTATAGTTAAGGAAAGCATGTTTGAGGTGAGGCCTGAGTGATAAGAAACCAGCAAAGAGCTAGGGAAAGAGTATTTTCAGGCAGAGGAAACAAGCTAGTATAGGGGGCTAGAGGTGGAATAAGCCTTTTCCCCTCTGCCGCTTCTGTCTCCTGTCTCTTTCTCCCGGCCCCTTTTCTTACCCCCTGAGGACTGAAAGAAGGCCAGTGCAATTAGAGCATGAGGAACAAGAAGAAAGAATGAAATGAGATGAGGTCAGTAGGCCAGGGAGGGACCAGATCATATAGGTGTATAGAAGGAGTTTAGATTTTAATAAAATCCGCTAGAAAGTGGATAGCCTTTAGGGTGTTTAAACAGGAGGGAGGGATTGTGGTTTTTAAAAGATCACTTTGGATGTGGATAATGAACTGTGAGAAGACAGAATGGAAGGACAGGAGTCTGTAGAATATAGTAGGTGAGAGAAGATGTTGGCTTGAAACAGGGTGGCGGTAGCAGCACAAATGGAGGGAATTGGAGGGATTCCCAGTATATCTTGGAGGTAAAGCCAGCAGTACTTCCTGATGGATTTGATGTGGAGAGTAAGGAAAAGAGGGTAATCAAGGGTGATTATTAGATATTTTAACTGCATAAAAACTGGGATTGGTAAGGTGGGGTGGGGAAAGGCTTAAGAAGGGGAAATCAAGAGTTTTGTTTTAAAATGTGAATTTTGAGATTCTCTTTAATCATCTTAAAAGAGATAATTGAATAGGTAGTAACTATATCACTAAATGATTTTTTATGTGCCACTTTTTTAAAACTATATTCAAAACTGACACATGTGTTTATTGAAGCTAAAGACTTTTATTAAAGCTAGTAGGAATTTCAGACTAGTCGGTTTGAGATTAAAAATGACAACGAAGTTATGTTTATAATATTAGTTACGAGACAGTAAAAGGTTTTTAGAATTTAGAATTTATCCATCCAGTCCCTTTTGTGTCAGATTCACAGGGGTTATCTGTTTCTTTTTATACTATGTATTTTTATTTATCATTTTCACTTGAGAGAGTAGTATTTTCTAAATACGATGTTTGTGCTCTGTTTCACTGACAAATAATCGGGCGAATGTGATTTTTTTCATCCTTATGAATGAACTCATTTATATTGCCTTGAAAACCTGTATTTGATTTTCCTTTAATCTTAGAATTAACCCAGAAGCCAAAAGCCTGAACAAAAGAACCATTTCTCTCTTCACATCTGTTTTAACATTTTCTATGAGGAATTATGGAGTGAGAGAATCAGATCCTTAGGTTGTGGAATGTTAGAAGATTGAAAAGACTCTCTGAAACCATCTTGTTTACTTTTCTCAATTTACTAAAGAGGAAATTATGTGTTTTTGTTCCTAATGAAGATTTGTCCTTTCTGTATTGTTTCTCTTTGGAGTGGAAGTTCTTTGCTAAAAATGAGAAGGTGGTTTATGGCGAGACCAGTGCATCTGTATGTACTACCGACTTACGAGGTAGTTTCAGTAGAAAACTTATTGGATCATTTAAGCTTTTAATCATTTAAACTTTTCTACTGCTCTAGTTTTCCTTTGCCCCTCCTCTTCATTCATTGCAACTTCTTTTTTTTTTTTAAGATTTTTTTTTTTTTTTTTATTCGACAGAGATAGAGACAGCCAGCGAGAGAGGGAACACAAGCAGGGGGAGTGGGAGAGGAAGAAGCAGGCTCATAGCGGAGGAGCCTGATGTGGGGCTCGATCCCATAACGCCAGGATCACGCCCTGAGCCGAAGGCAGACGCTTAACCGTTGTGCCACCCAGGCGCCCCTATTGCAACTTCTGTCCTATATTTAATCTGTATACAGTACTGTTCCTTGCTGTTAATTTCAGAGCTGTTAGTATAGAATAATCATGGGAGCTAGAAAAGAAGGAAGGTAGAGTTACAGAAAACTGTGATTTTGAGACTGAAACTAAAGACAAAATATTAATATCTTCCAGGGGCTTAATGAGTTCCATACACTGATTTTTTGTTTGTTTTTGGAGGAAGGAATAATTTCTTGAAATTTCCAGTTTTAAAGTGAAAATATGTGAACTTTTAGCAAATAGAGTGTATCCATTTAAATAATTCTAATAGTGGCCTTAAATTTATATGTAGCACTCTCACAGACATGATCTCATTTGCTTCTCAAAATTGCACTCTGAAATAGGAAGACCAGATATGATCTGTTTTTAAAAGTGGATGAAAGTGAGATTTAGAAAGCTTAGAGTAATTTGCCCAAGGTCACATGGCTAAATGAGAGCATGTGCTAGGTCTTCTGACTGTGCTTTCTGCAGAACAACGCTGCCTTTATGAAAATTGGCAACAGGCTGACTTCATGTTTCTCAATTCCAAACTCTGCCTCTGAGTATTTATGTTGAGCTCAGAGGTTAGATTCAACCATTGGTACTTGTTTTTTGACAGAATTGTTGCGAGCACCTCATTTTCTCTTAGGCCAGGATAATTTTGCTTCTCAGATGCATTCTAACCTTTCAATGGATTTTTTGTTTATTTTGAAAGTAAGTAAACCTAATGTTATCATGGTGCGTTCTTTCACATTTCTAATGATTTTGCATCATTTTCTTTGAGTGTTTATTTTATTTATTTATTTATTTATTTATTTATTTATTTATTTATTTAAGGTTTTCTTTATTTGAGAGAGAGAGAACAAGCGAGCTTGCACGAGTCAGGGAGGGGCAGAGGGAGAAGCAGACTCTCCACTGAGCAGGGACCCCAACGTGGGACTCGGTCCCAGGACCCCAGGATCATGACCTGAGCCGAAGGCAGATGCTTAACCTACTGAACCACCCAGGCACCCGTGTTCCCCTCTTTTTAAAATATAGAACTTAAGTAGATTGCATAGGCTTTAAGAAAATGTGGTCATTTCCTTTAGATTATTTAGGTACGTTAAATGCCAGTCATGCATAAGGATAAAAATGTAATAGGAAAGGTAAGAGGGTGTCTTTTTAAATTATTTTTATTTCTTTCTTTTTTTTAAAGATTTTTTTTTAAATTTATTTATTTGACAGAGAGATAGCCAGCGAGAGAGGGAACACAAGCAGGGGGAGTGGGAGAGGAAGAAGCAGGCTCCTAGCAGAGGAGCCTGATGTGGGGCTCGATCCTAGAACGCTGGGATCACGCCCTGAGCCGAAGGCAGACGCCCAACGACTGCGCCACCCAGGCACCCCATGAGGGGTGTCTTTTTTTTTAAATAAAAAACAAGTTAAGTGAAATTTTGAATTATAAAAATATGGTTTAAAGGTAGTTATACCCATTACAGAGTGATATGTCTTTTTGTGCAGGTGTTTATCACCAGATTCCTTTAAATCAGTGAATCTATTTTAGAATGCTTATCTGATCACCTTTTGCCCTTTAAGGAAAATAAACACAGATGCCAGGATTTAATCCCAATGTATTAAATCAGAATCTTTGGGTCCTGGATGAATGTATTTTTTAAAATCTTCACAAGTGACTAAGATGCTCACTAGTGTTTAAAAATTAGTGCCTGAAGTTATAGCTCCTTTTTTTTTTAAGATTTATTTATTTATTTTTAGGGGGAGAGAGCACACAAGAGGGAGGGTTAGAGGGAGAAAGGAGAGAGAATCTCA